>NC_137345.1:35641800-36994300 GCF_965287045.1 Carcharhinus amblyrhynchos | reverse complement strand
GGTATGTGTGGGTGAGGGCGGGTATGTGTGGGTGAGGGTGGGTATGTGTGGGTGAGGGGTGGGTATGTGTGGGTGAGGGGTGGGTATGTGTGGGTGAGGGGCGGGTATGTGTGGGTGAGGGGTGGGTATGTGTGGGTGAGGGGCGGGTATGTGTGGGTGAGGGGTGGGTATGTGTGGGTGAGGGGTGGGTGTGTGTGGGTGAGGGGTGGGTATGTGTGGGTGAGGGGCGGGTATGTGTGGGTGAGGGGTGGGTATGTGTGGGTGAGGGGCGGGTATGTGTGGGTGAGGGGTGGGTATGTGTGGGTGAGGGGCGGGTATGTGTGGGTGAGGGCGGGTGTGTGTGGGTGAGGGCGGGTGTGTGTGGGTGAGGGCGGGTGTGTGTGGGTGAGGGGTGGGTATGTGTGGGTGAGGGGCGGGTGTGTGTGGGTGAGGGGCGGGTATGTGTGGGTGAGGGGCGGGTATGTGTGGGTGAGGGGTGGGTATGTGTGGGTGAGGGGTGGGTATGTGTGGGTGAGGGCGGGTATGTGTGGGTGAGGGGCGGGTGTGTGTGGGTGAGGGGCGGGTATGTGTGGGTGAGGGGCGGGTATGTGTGGGTGAGGGGCGGGTGTGTGTGGGTGAGGGGCGGGTATGTGTGGGTGAGGGGCGGGTATGTGTGGGTGAGGGGCGGGTGTGTGTGGGTGAGGGCGGGTGTATGAATGGGGAGTATGAGTGGGGGAGGGGGTGTGTAAGTGGGGGAGAGAGAGTATGTGTGGGGGAGGGGGTGTATGAATGGGGGAGGGGGAGTATTACTGTGTAGTAAGTATGAGTGTGGGGGGTATGAGTGGGGAGCGGTTGGTGTGTGTGGGGGTGGGGGGGTGATGTGTAGGGTGGGGATTGTGTGGGGGTTGGAAAGCGGAGAGTTTAGTGATTGTACAGCCATGATTAGATTTCTAAACAGACACCATTCTGAATGAGAACATTCTAGATCGCTGGTTGCTGTGCTCAGTTGGTTAATGGGGCTTTTTGTGAGCGTTTCTGTTGGTTTCAGCAGATTGAAGATTTGCATTAACATTAGCAATCCAAAGATGTATGGGTTAGGTTGATTAGCCATGCTAAATTGACCCTCATGTCAGGGTGATTAGCAGGGTAAATGCATGGTGTTATGGGGATAGGGCCTTGGTAGGATTGCAGTTGGTGCAGATTTGATGGGCTGAATAGCCTCATTTTGCATCGTATGATTCTATGATTTGGCCATTATCACTTGGTATCTAAACCTCCAGCCTAGAGCCTGCTCCTCCAGCTGAGCTTCCTCCCCAAGGCCTGGGCCTGCTCCCCGAGCCCTGGGCCTCCCCCTCTAGCCCTGGGCCTCCTACCCCTGGCCTGGGGCTGGTCCCACAGGCCTGGGACAATCCTCCAGCCCTGGGCCCTGTCCTCCAGCCCTGGGCCTGGTCCTCCAGCCCTGGGCCTGGTCCTCCAGCTCTGGGCCCGATCCTCTAGCCCTGGGCCTGGTCCTCCAGCCCTGGGCCCGGTCCTCCAGCCCTGGGCCCGATCCTCTAGCCCTGGGCCTGGTCCTCCAGCCCTGGGTCCGGTCCTCCAGCTCTGGGCCCGGTCCTCCAGCCCTGGGCCCGATCCTCTAGCCCTGGGCCCGGTCCTCCAGCCCTGGGCCCGGTCCTCCAGCTCTGGGCCCGATCCTCTAGCCCTGGGCCTGGTCCTCCAGCCCTGGGCCTGGTCCTCCAGCCCTGGGCCCGATCCTCCAGCCCTGGGCCTGGTCCTCCAGCCCTGGGCCCGGTCCTCCAGCTCTGGGCCCGGTCCTCCAGCCCTGGGCCCGATCCTCTAGCCCTGGGCCCGGTCCTCCAGCCCTGGGCCCGGTCCTCCAGCTCTGGGCCCGATCCTCTAGCCCTGGGCCTGGTCCTCCAGCCCTGGGCCTGGTCCTCCAGCCCTGGGCCCGATCCTCCAGCCCTGGGCCTGGTCCTCCAGCTCTGGGCCCAGTCCTCCAGCTCTGGGCCCGATCCTCTAGCCCTGGGCCTGGTCCTCCAGCCCTGGGCCTGGTCCTCCAGCCCTGGGCCCGATCCTCCAGCCCTGGGCCTGGTCCTCCAGCCCTGGGCCCGGTCCTCTAGCCCTGGGCCCGGTCCTCCAGCCCTGGGCCCCGTCCTCCAGCCCTGGGCCCGGTCCTCTAGCCCTGGGCCTGGTCCTCCAGGCTTGTTCGCTTATTTGGTGCTATTTGGTGCAAACTGTCTGAATTAAACAATGACGATGTAAATTGCACTCCACAGGTCACTTTCTAACTGACCAGAAGCAGCCAGAGGATGAGCCACTTCCACAGAATGTTTCAGAATCTCTCTATCAGTCTCAAAGCCTACAGAATCAAGTTGAGGTGGAAGATGAGGAAAAGCAACACTTTGCTGCACTGATGGAAAGAGTGGGAGCCAGCACAATCCTACAAGAGTAAGTTAATGATCTTGTGTTAACACAGGGACTGGCAGGAATGGGAAATAGAATGAGTATAACTGCAGGACATCTGGGTGTTCACCAGATACAAGCTGTCAGTCACTTCCCTGACAACATTGCCCCAGCCTTCAACATGTTGAGGTTATGGAGATAAATCTGAATCCACTCCAGCTGGTTCAAGGGTCATAACTCCCGAAGCAGGATCATAACTCCCGGAGCAGGGAATGTATCTCCCGGAGCAGGATCATAACTCTCGGAGCAGGGAATGTACCTCCCGGAGCAGGATCATAACTCCCGGAGCAGGATCATAACTCTCGGAGCAGGGAATGTACCTCCCGGAGCAGGATCATAATTCCCGGAGCAGGGAATGTACCTCCCGGAGCAGGATCATAACTCTCAGAGCAGGGAACGTATCTCCCGGAGCAGGATCATAACTCTCGGAGCAGGGAATGTACCTCCCGGAGCAGGATCATAACTCCCGGAGCAGGGAACGTATCTCCCGGAGCAGGATCATAACTCTCGGAGCAGGGAATGTACCTCCCGGAGCAGGATCATAACTCTCGGAGCAGGGAATGTATCTCCCGGAGCAGGATCATAACTCTCGGAGCAGGGAATGTACCTCCCGGAGCAGGATCATAACTCTCGGAGCAGGGAACGTATCTCCCGGAGCAGGATCATAACTCTCGGAGCAGGGAATGTACCTCCCGGAGCAGGATCATGACGCCCGGAGCAGGATCATAACTCCCGGAGCAGGGAATGTACCTCTCGGAGCAGGGATCGTACCTCCCGGGGCAGGGATCATGCTGTTATTGATCGAGGATGATTCAATGTGGCTTTAACAATAAAAGGGTTTATTATCCAAGGTCAGGCTGAATTACAATGTGACTGCTCTACTCCACTCCCTGCCTCCCACTGCCAGTCTCTCTTCAACCCGGGCTCTGTGCCCTCCCGCTGATTGGCACAGATACCCGCTGGAGTGATCCACAAGGTCCCATTGATCACGTGGCCCTCGGGAGATGCCCCCCCCGCCTCCCCCACCACACACACACACAATTAAAGGTCCCTGCTACTACACTCCTTGCCCTTAAAACCCAATAGACTCCAATGTGGGAACAAAGCATGGTTAGTCAGGCACACAGCAGGTTTTAAATCAAAAGTGTGCTCTGCATTCTGAACTCTGGTAGAGCGCCTCAGTTTGGTGTGAGGCTCGTCTACATTTAAAGGGCCAGACGGGACAGATTCATTAATTCAGGATCTAGTGCTCCCACCATCTGTTGCTCCGGTTTCACATTCTCCATCGAAATCCCAGTAACCATTCCCGGCATCCTCACACTATCGGCAGGGTTTACCCTGTGGACCCATCACTGCTCTCCTCCACAGGAGCTCCACCTGTTTCCGAGGCCTGCAGCCTTGTGCCTCTGGGACATTGGAGACTGGTCCTGTTCTCTCCGTTATTTAGCAGCCATCAATGTCGGGCCTGCTGTGAAATTTCTGCACATCACTGAATCCACCACTTTAAACACTCTGATTTTTCATCCTGAATTGTGGCTTTCCTTCTGGGAAGCTGCCCAGTGACTCCCCGACATATATCAGGGTGTTACAGTGAGGGGTGTGGGGTTTATCAGAGTGTTACAGTGAGGGGTGTGGGGTTTATCAGAGTGTTACAGTGAGGGGTGTGGGATATATCAGAGTGTTACAGTGAGGGGTGTGGGGTTTATCAGAGTGTTACAGTGAGGGGTGTGGGATATATCAGAGTGTTACAGTGAGGGGCGTGGGGTATATCAGAGTGTTACAGTGAGGAGTGTGTGGTATATCAGAGTGTTACAGTGAGGGGTGTGGGGTATATCAGAGTGTTACAGTGAGGGGCGTGGGGTATATCAGAGTGTTACAGTGAGGGGTGTGGGGTTTATCAGAGTGTTACAGTGAGGGGTGTGAGATATATCAGAGTGTTACAGTGAGGGGTGTGGGGTTTATCAGAGTGTTACAGTGAGGGGTGTGGGGTATATCAGAGTGTTACAGTGAGGGGTGTGGGATATATCAGAGTGTTACAGTGAGGGGCGTGGGGTATATCAGAGTGTTACAGTGAGGGGTGTGGGGTTTATCAGAGTGTTACAGTGAGGGGTGTGAGATATATCAGAGTGTTACAGTGAGGGGTGTGAGATATATCAGAGTGTTACAGTGAGGAGTGTGTGGTATATCAGTGTTACAGTGAGGGGTGTGGGATTATATCAGTGTGTTACAGTGAGGGATGTGGGGTACATCAGTGCTACAGTGAGGGGTGTGGGGTATATCAGTGTTACAGTGAGAGGTGTGGGGTATATCAGTGTTACAGTGAGGGGTGTGGGGTATATCAGTGTTACAGTGAGGGGTGTGGGGTATATCAGTGTTACAGTGAAGGGTGTGGGGTATATCAGTGTTACAGTGAGGGGTGTGGGGTATATCAGTGTTACAGTGAGGGGTGTGGGGTATATCAGTGTTACAGTGAGGGGTGTGGGGTATATCAGTGTTACAGTGAGGGGTGTGGGGTATATCAGAGTGTTACAGTGAGGGGTGTGGGGTATATCAGTGTTACAGTGAGGGGTGTGGGGTATATCAGAGTGTTACAGTGAGGGGTGTGGGGTATATCAGTGTTACAGTGAGGGGTGTGGGGTATATCAGTGTTACAGTGAGGGGTGTGGGGTATATCAGAGTGTTACAGTGAGGGGTGTGGGGTATATCAGTGTTACAGTGAGGGGTGTGGGGTATATCAGAGTGTTACAGTGAGGGGTGTGGGGTATATCAGTGTTACAGTGAGGGGTGTGGGGTATATCAGTGTTACAGTGAGGGGTGTGGGGTATATCAGAGTGTTACAGTGAGGGGTGTGGGGTATATCAGTGTTACAGTGAGGGGTGTGGGGTATATCAGTGTTACAGTGAAGGCTGTGGGGTATATCAGTGTTACAGTGAGGGGTGTGGGGTATATCAGTGTTACAGTGAGGGGTGTGGGGTATATCAGTGTTACAGTGAGGGGTGTGGGGTATATCAGTGTTACAGTGAGGGGTGTGGGGTATATCAGTGTTACAGTGAGGGGTGTGGGGTATATCAGTGTTACAGTGAGTGGTGTGGGGTATATCAGTGTTACAGTGAAGGCTGTGGGGTATATCAGTGTTACAGTGAGGGGTGTGGGGTATATCAGTGTTACAGTGAGGGGTGTGGGGTATATCAGTGTTACAGTGAGGGGTGTGGGGTATATCAGTGTTACAGTGAGGGGTGTGGGGTATATCAGTGTTACAGTGAAGGCTGTGGGGTATATCAGTGTTACAGTGAGGGGTGTGGGGTATATCAGTGTTACAGTGAGGGGTGTGGGGTATATCAGTGTTACAGTGAAGGCTGTGGGGTATATCAGTGTTACAGTGAGTGGTGTGGGGTATATCAGTGTTACAGTGAGGGGTGTGGGGTATATCAGTGTTACAGTGAGAGGTGTGGGGTATATCAGTGTTACAGTGAGGGGTGTGGGATATATCAGTGTTACAGTGAGGGGTGTGGGGTATATCAGTGTTACAGTGAAGGCTGTGGGGTATATCAGTGTTACAGTGAGTGGTGTGGGGTATATCAGTGTTACAGTGAGGGGTGTGGGGTATATCAGTGTTACAGTGAGGGCTGTGGGGTATATCAGTGTTACAGTGAGGGGTGTGGGGTATATCAGTGTTACAGTGAGGGGTGTGGGGTATATCAGTGTTACAGTGAGGGGTGTGGGGTATATCAGTGTTACAGTGAGGGGTGTGGGGTATATCAGTGTTACAGTGAGGGGTGTGGGGTATATCAGTGTTACAGTGAGGGGTGTGGGGTATATCAGTGTTACAGTGAAGGGTGTGGGGTATATCAGTGTTACAGTGAGGGGTGTGGGGTATATCAGTGTTACAGTGAGGGGTGTGGGGTATATCAGTGTTACAGTGAGAGGTGTGGGGTATATCAGAGTTACAGTGAGGGGTGTGGGGTATATCAGTGTTACAGTGAAGGGTGTGGGGTATATCAGTGTTACAGTGAGGGGTGTGGGGTATATCAGTGTTACAGTGAGGGGTGTGGGGTATATCAGTGTTACAGTGAGGGGTGTGGGGTATATCAGTGTTACAGTGAGGGGTGTGGGGTATATCAGTGTTACAGTGAGGGGTGTGGGGTATATCAGTGTTACAGTGAGGGGTGTGGGGTATATCAGTGTTACAGTGAGGGGTGTGGGGTATATCAGTGTTACAGTGAGGGGTGTGGGGTATATCAGTGTTACAGTGAGAGGTGTGGGGTATATCAGAGTTACAGTGAGGGGTGTGGGGTATATCAGTGTTACAGTGAAGGGTGTGGGGTATATCAGTGTTACAGTGAGGGGTGTGGGGTATATCAGTGTTACAGTGAGGGGTGTGGGGTATATCAGTGTTACAGTGAAGGGTGTGGGGTATATCAGTGTTACAGTGAGGGGTGTGGGGTATATCAGTGTTACAGTGAGTGGTGTGGGGTATATCAGAGTTACAGTGAGGGGTGTGGGGTATATCAGTGTTACAGTGAAGGGTGTGGGGTATATCAGTGTTACAGTGAGGGGTGTGGGGTATATCAGTGTTACAGTGAGGGGTGTGGGGTATATCAGTGTTACAGTGAAGGGTGTGGGGTATATCAGTGTTACAGTGAGGGGTGTGGGGTATATCAGTGTTACAGTGAAGGGTGTGGGGTATATCAGTGTTACAGTGAGGGGTGTGGGGTATATCAGTGTTACAGTGAGGGGTGTGGGGTATATCAGAGTTACAGTGAGGGGTGTGGGATATATCAGTGTTACAGTGAGGGGTGTGGGGTATATCAGTGTTACAGTGAGGGGTGTGGGGTATATCAGAGTTACAGTGAGGGGTGTGGGGTATATCAGTGTTACAGTGAGGGGTGTGGGGTATATCAGTGTTACAGTGAGGGGTGTGGGGTATATCAGTGTTACAGTGAGGGGTGTGGGGTATATCAGTGTTACAGTGAGGGGTGTGGGGTATATCAGTGTTACAGTGAGGGGTGTGGGGTATATCAGTGTTACAGTGAGGGGTGTGGGGTATATCAGTGTTACAGTGAAGGCTGTTGGGTATATCAGAGTGTTACAGAAAGGGATTTGATTTGAACATTGCTAATTATTTTGCTCCTTCTGTTTTTCCTTCTGGGGCTTCCTCAGTAACCTGGAGGTGTGGAAACTGTGGGTCCAACTGCGACGCAGTGAACCCAACCTGCTGGGTAACCTGGAGGATTTCCTCTGCAAGGTGACAGCTCAGATTCAGGAGTCTGAGAACGAGAAGGCGGATTTGGAACGTATGCTGACAAAGTAAGTGATACAAAGCCAAATTGCCAATATCTTCTTCCTGTTCACACATCTGAACAATCGATCTGTACACCAGCTGCTGCCTTCAACCAGTCTACACTGTCACACAATGCTAACCTCTCCATACAAAGATTATTCTCCAAATCGGAAAGGTCTGGGATGTCTTGGAGAGGAAATGATGTTTCCACTGTACAACGCCCAGGCTAAATCCTTCTGATAGAATCCTTTTGAAATAGAGTAAGTGAGGAACAGTAGATGATTATATCTTCAGTGTCTTTGTGTGGAGATCATTTAAGTGTTACAGAGAGGTACAGAAAATAATCTGAGAAGTGAATAAGAATATATGTAGTTAAAGAAATTGGAGAAGGAGGAGGCCATTTGGCCCTATGAGCCTGCTATACCATGGTACCCGATGACCATAGCTGAACCCGTAGGTCCCCTACTCGCATCATCACCATATCCTTTCATTCCCTTCCACCAAGCTCTGCCTTGCATATTCTTGATGAGGAGATGCCAGCGTTGGACTGGGGTAAACACAGTAAGAAGTCTCACAACACCAGGTTAAAGTTCAACAGGTTTATTTGGCAGCAAAAGCCATAAGCTTTCAGAACGCTGCTCCTTCGTCAGGTAAGTGGGAGTTCAGTTCACAAACAGAGCATACAAAGACACAAACTCAATTTACAAAATAATGGTTGGATTGCGAGTCTTTACAGCTAATCAAGTCTTAAAGGTATAGACAATGTGAGTGGAGAGAGGGTTAAGCACAGGTTAAAGAGATGTGTATTGTCTCCAGCTGGGACAGTTAGAGAGATTTTGCAAGCCCAGGCAAATCGTGGGGACTACAGATAGTGTTACATGAACCCAAGATCCTGGTTGATGAAGTCCTCGTGTGTAGAATTTGGAGCAGTCTCTGCTCACGTGCTGTTGTGTGTTGTGAAGGCCACCTCGGAGAATGCTTACCTGAAGATCAGAGGCCGAATGCCCGTGACCACTGAAGTGTTCCCCAACACTCCTGCCTGGTGATTGTCGAGCGATGTTCATTCATCCGTTGTCGTAGCGTCTGCATGGTCTCCCCAGTGTACCATGCCTCAGGACATCCTTTCCTGCAACGTATCAGGTAGACACCGTTGGCCGAGTTGCAAGAGTATGTACCGTGTACCTGGTGGATGGTATTCTCACGTGAGGTGATGGCATCTGTGTTGATGATCCGGCATGTCTTGCAGAGGTTGCTGTGACAGGGTTGTGTGGTGTCATGATCACTGTTCTCCTGAAGGCTGGGTAGGTTGATGGTCTGTTTGAGGTTGTGTGGTTGTTTGAAGGCAAGAAGTGGGGGTGTGGGGATGGCCTTGGGGAGATGTTCGTCTTCATCAATGACGTGTTGAAGACTCCGGAGAAGATGCCGTAGCTTCTCCACTCCGGGGAAGTACTGGACGACGAAGGGTACTCTGTCCACTGTGTCCCGTGTTTATCTTCTGAGGAGGTCAGTGCGGTTTTTCGCTGTGGCATGTCGATCGATGAGTCGAGTGCCATATCCTGTTCTTATGAGGGCATCTTTTAGTGTCTGGAGGTCTCTGTTGCGATCCTCCTCACCTGAGCAGATCCTTTGTATACAGAGGGCTTGTCCATAGGGGATGGCTTCTTTAACTTGTTGAGGGTGGAAGCTAAGAGGTGGAGCATCGTGAGGTTATCCATGGGCTTGTGGTACAGTGAGGTACTGAGGTGACCATCCTTGATGGAGATGTGGGTGTCCAAGAATGCAATGCTATTCCTTGGCCATTCAAGCTCTCAAGACCAACCGCAACATTGTCATCAAACCAGCAAAGGAGGGGCCATCGTCATCCCGAACAGAACGGATTATTGCAAAGAGATGTACCGACAACTGAACAACGAGGAACGCGACAGACAGTTACCCACAGATCCGACCAAAGAACACACTCGCCAACTCAACACTCTGATCAAAACTTTTGATCCGGACCTTCAGAGCACCCTCCGTGTTCTCATTCCACGTACTCCCCACATTGGAGATCTCTACTGCCTCCCAAAGATACACAAGGCAAACACACCCAGCCATCCCATCGTATCGGGCAATGGGACCCTGTGTGAGAACTTCTCTGGCTGTGTTGAGAGCATCCTGAAACCCACTGTACAAAGAACCCCCAGCTTTTGTCGCGACACTATGGATTTCCTACAGACACTCAGTACACGTGAAGCAGTTGAACCAGGAGCTCTCCTCGTCACAATGGATGTCTCGGTGCTCTACACCAACATCCCCCATGACGATGGCATCGCTGTAACTGCCTCAGTACTCAACACCGACAGCTACCATTCTCCAGATACAATTTTACAACTCATCGGCTTCATCCTGGACCACAATATCTTCACCTTCAACAACCAGTTCTTCATTCAGACACATGGAACAGCCATGGGGACAAAATCCGCATTTCAATATACCAACATCTTCATCACAGGTTGAAACAAGACCTTTTCACCGCATAGTACCTTCAACCAATGCGAGACATTAGATACATTGATATTTTCTTCCTTTGGACTCATGGTGAACAATCACTGAAACAACTATATGATGATATCAACAAGTTCCATCCCACCATCAGACTCACCATGGACTATTTCCCAGAATCAGTTGCATTCTTGGACACATGCATCTCCATTAAGGACGGTCATCTCAGCACCTCATTGTACCGCAAGCCCACAGACAATCTCACAATGCTCCACTTCTCCAGCTTCCACCCTAAACATGTTAAAGAAGCCATCCCCTATGGACAAGCCCTCCGTATACATAGGATTTGCTCAGATGAGGGGGATCGTGACAGACACCTCCAGACGCTGAAAGATGCCCTCATAAGAACAAGATATAGCGCTCGACTCATTGATCGATAGTTCCGACGCGCCACAGCGAAAAACCACACCGATCTCCTCAGAAGACAAACATGGGACACAGTGGACAGAGTACCCTTCGTCGTCCAGTACTTCCCTGGAGCAGAGAAGCTACGACATCTTCTCCGGAGTCTTCAACATATCATTGATGAAGACGAACATCTCCCCAAGGCCATTCCACACCCCCACTTCTTGCCTTCAAACAACCGCACAACCTCAAACAGACTATTGTCTGCAGCAAACTATCCAGTCTTCAGGAGAACAGTGACCACAACACCACACAACCCTGCCACAACAACCTCTGCAAGATGTGCCGAATCATTGACACGGATGCTATCATCTCACTTGAGAACACCATCCACCAGGTACACAGTACAAACACTTGCAACTTGGCCAACGTTGTCTACCTGATACGTTGCAAGAAAGGATGTCCCGAAGCATGGTACATTGGGGAGACCATGCAGACGCTACGACAACGGATGAATGAACATCGCTCGACAATCACCAGGCAAGACTGTTCCCTTCCTGTTGGCGAACACTTCAGCAGTCATGGGCATTCGGCCTCTGATCTTCGGGTAAGCGTTCTCCATGGTGGCCTTCATGACACACGGCAGCGCACAGTCACTGAGCAAAGACTGATAGCCAAGTTCTGCACACATGAGGACGGTCTCAAACAGGGATCTTGGGTTCATGTAACACTATCTGTAACTCCCACGACTTGTCTGGGCTTGCAAAATCTCACTAACTGTCCCGGTTGGAGACAATACACATCTCTTTAACCTGTGTCTTCACTCACATTGCCTGTACCTTCAAGACTTGATTACCTGTAAAGATTTGCATTCCAATCATTATTTTGTAAGTTGAGTGTGTGTTCTTATATGCCCTGTTTGTGAACAGAACTCCCACTTACCTGACGAAGGAGCAGCTCTCCGAAAGCTAATTGCTTTTGCTACCAAATGAACCTGTTGCATACTCTCCACAGCCCGGCCCACACAGCCCTTGAGAACAGAGAAATACAAAGATTCTAATTCTTATGAATGACCAACTGAAGAACTTTCTCCCCTTCACTCTCCTGAATGGCCAATCTCTTATTCTGAAGCAGCAATTTCCCCCAACACCTCCACCAATCTCCCAGGGTCTAGATTCCCCCAGCAGAATAAATATTTTCTCCTCAACTATCCTGGAAAGCCTTTCAAAATTCATACATTTCAGTGAGATCACCACTCTCCCGATTTCCTCTAAACTCCAGGAATGAGTGCCTCAATTTACTCAGTCTCTCCTTGAAGAACAGTCTCCTCACCCCAGAATCCAGCCCAGTTGCACTCTCTCTAGGGTTGGTGGGGCATCCCTCAGGGAAGGAGTTTACAACGATGCACTGTACTCCCTGAGGTGGCCTCACCTAATACCTCCACTCCATCGTTAGAATAAATCCTATTCACTCTTACAATCCAATCCCTTTGTTACAAACTGTGCACGATTCTCCCATTCTGAGGCTAAGTGCCCACATTAGTGGGAAAACGGGGGGTGTTTTCCTGTTGGCATTTGGCAGTGTTTTTCACTTGAGATTCACTCACCTGAAAGATGAAAATAAACACATTTCGGACAACCTGCCAACCGTTCAGACACCAGGCGGCCATTTTAAAATGGCGACCAGACCTCTGTGTTCTGAGACAGTCCCCGGCCCACACCAAAAATGAAATGGTGCCCCCCCCAACACACCCGCACCAAAGAGGGGAAGCCTCCCCCCACTCATAAATAATGTGTAAAACTCCCTCCATCCTATGCAGGCATGAGGGTGACCCCACTCACCCTTTTCCCCACTCAGCCCCCTTTCCCCCTAAGAAATCCCACTCAGTCCCTCTGACCCCTCACTCAGGCCCCCCTTACCTCTCAGCCCCTCCTCACAGACTCTATCCCTATTCACACACCACCCCATCCCTCCCCACAACCCTGACTGTGCCAACAGTGCACTGCACCCAGGCACCAATTGCCTCAGTCCGGAGGTAGGTCCAGTGGTCATTTGCCCCTCTGCTGCTGGGGTTGGGTGAACTCGGACTGGGGACGAGGAGTTGACCTCGCCGCTCTGTTCCCGGGGTGGGGGTGCAGTGGCCAGACTGCCCCTTCTAACCCTGGCAGAGCTGAGGATCACCGTTGGCATGGTGATTGCAGGCAGCTCTGTGATTAATTCCAGTCTGTCAGCTGTAAGAAAGTGACCAGGTCACTTTAGATCATAGATCATAAATTATAGAACCCTACAGTGCAGAAAGAGGCCCTTCGGCCCATCGAGTCTGCACTGAACACAATCCTACCCAGTCCCTACCCTAGACTATACCCACTAATCCCGCTAACCTCCACTATCCAGGACACTAAGGGGCAATTTCTTAGCAAGGCCAATCAACCTAACCCACACATCTTTGGACTGTGGGAGGAAACCAGAGCACCCAGAGGAAACCCACACAGACACGAGGAGAATGTGCAAACTCCACACAGACAGTGACCCGAGCCAGGAATCGAACCCAGGACCCTGGAGCTGTGAAGCAGCAGTGCTAACCACTGTGCTACCATGCTGCTCACTAATCTCCACGTCCCCCGTTGCCTGGCAGGATATATATCATTGCAGCACCCCTTTCTGCTGCAGAGATTTTCCTTCCTCCCTGTCAGGTGCAGTCAACCGTGAAGGGAAATCAAAGTAAACACAGGTGGCTGGAGGATGAATCTTTTGTGAGATGCTGCATATTGAATTTAGAATCATAGAGTCCCTACAGTACAAAAGGAAGCCATTTGGCCCATCGATTCTGTACCAACCACATGCCACCCAGGCCCTATTCCCATAACCCCACACATTTACCCTGCTAATCCTCATGACACCAAGGGGCAATTTAGCATGGCCAATCGACCTAACCTGCACATCTTTGGACTGTGGGAGGAAACTGGAACATCTGGAGGAAACCCATGCAGACATGAGGGGAATGTGCAAACACTAACAGACAGTGACCCGAGGAGGGAATTGAAGCCAGGTCCCTGGGGTTGTGAGTGCCGTTCCCATGCCACCCCATGTGAGTTTGTTACAGATTAGAGTTTCAAGTGCAATGGAGAAGGTTTCAATGGGAAGCCCCGGCAACTTCAAATCAAAGATGGGACCTTTAATTTTTCAGTTTGGGGCAAGAACACTACCTCTGTATCAGATTCTGGTCATTCTGTGTTATCAAAAGCCTGGTGAGATTTGGAAATAGTCTTATCAACCATCGCTGTAACTACCTGCCTGGGTCAATGGAAAAGCAGCTCAAAACTAGGATGTTAAAAATCAGAGCTGGGGATGCTGCTGACTGCTGGGTTCCTCTGCCCAGAACTCACATCACTGCTTCTTTTTCAGGAGGATGGCAGAACACAACACTGATGTTCAGAGACTCTCTGAAGAGATGGAGCTTCAAATCAACGAAGAGAAGGAAAGGATTGAGAGTGAAGTGAGTGTCGCAAGCTGTGAGAGCAAGGTCTGAATGAGCGAGAGAGTATGAGTGAGAGCAAGGTCTGAATGAGTGAGAGTACGTGTGAGAGCAAGGTCTGAATGAGCGAGAGAGTATGAGTGAGAGCAAGGTCTGAATGAGCGAGAGAGTATGAGTGAGAGCAAGGTCTGAATGAGCGAGAGAGTATGAGTGAGAGTAAGGTCTGAATGAGCGAGAGAGTATGAGTGAGAGCAAGGTCTGAATGAGTGAGAGAGTATGAATGAGAGCAAGCTCTGAATGAGTGAGAGAGTATGAGTGAGAGCAAGGTCTGAATGAGCGAGAGAGTATGAGTGAGAGCAAGGTCTGAATGAGCGAGAGAGTATGAGTGAGAGCAAGGTCTGAATGAGTGAGAGAGTATGAGTGAGAGCAAGGTCTGAATGAGTGAGAGAGTATGAGTGAGAGCAAGGTCTGAATGAGTGAGAGAGTATGAGTGAGAGCAAGGTCTGAATGAGTGAGAGAGTATGAGTGAGAGCAAGGTCTGAATGAGTGAGAGAGTATGAGTGAGAGCAAGCTCTGAATGAGTGAGAGAGTATGAGTGAGAGCAAGGTCTGAATGAGCGAGAGAGTATGAGTGAGAGCAAGGTCTGAATGAGTGAGAGAGTATGAGTGAGAGCAAGCTCTGAATGAGTGAGAGAGTATGAGTGAGAGCAAGGTCTGAATGAGTGAGAGAGTATGAGTGAGAGCAAGGTCTGAATGAGCGAGAGAGTATGAGTGAGAGCAAGGTCTGAATGAGCGAGAGAGTATGAGTGAGAGCAAGGTCTGAATGAGTGAGAGAGTATGAGTGAGAGCAAGGTCTGAATGAGTGAGAGAGTATGAGTGAGAGCAAGGTCTGAATGAGTGAGAGAGTATGAGTGAGAGCAAGCTCTGAATGAGTGAGAGAGTATGAGTGAGAGCAAGGTCTGAATGAGTGAGAGAGTAAGAGTGAGAGCAAGGTCTGAATGAGTGAGAGTACGTGTGAGAGCAAGCTCTGAATGAGTGAGAGAGTATGAGTGAGAGCAAGCTCTGAATGAGTGAGAGAGTATGAGTGAGAGCAAGGTCTGAATGAGCGAGAGAGTAAGAGTGAGAGCAAGGTCTGAATGAGTGAGAGAGTATGAGTGAGAGCAAGGTCTGAATGAGCGAGAGAGTATGAGTGAGAGCAAGGTCTGAATGAGCGAGAGAGTATGAGTGAGAGCAAGCTCTGAATGAGCGAGCGTGGTCCCACCTCACCTCCAGCCAAGGCCCAGTATATCCGAATCCAACACATTCCACTGAGTCTCTCTATCACTGATACAGGTTTACATTCCACATTAAGTTCATTTATTGTAAGTAAGTGGATATATTAGTGAGAGGCAGCATGGTTTTTGTGAAGGGGAGGTCATGCCTCACTAACTTGATTGAGTTTTTCGAGGAAGTGACGAAGATGATTGATGAGGGTAGGACAGTGGATATTGTCTACATGGATTTCAGTAAGGCTTTGACAAGATCCCTCATGGTAGACTGGTGCAGAAGGTGAAGTCACATGGGATCAGAGGTGAGCTGGCAAGGTGGATACAGGACTGGCTCGGTCAAAGAAGACAGGGTGTAGCAGTGGAAGGGTATGTTTCTGAATGGAGGGCTGTGACAAGTGGCGTTCCTCAGGGATCAGTGCTGGGACCTTGGCTGTTTGTAATATATGTAAATGATTTGGAGGAAAATGTAACTGGATTGATTAGTAAGTTTGCAGAAGACACAGCATCTGTGAGGAGAGAAAAGAGCTGACGTTTTGAGTCCAGATGACCCTTTGTCAAAGATAAAAGGCATGGAGAATGGGAGATATTTATACAGCAGGGTGAGGGAATGAAAGGTAAGACATAGTCACAGAAACCGGGGGAAAAGGCTGCTAATGGCAGTCCACAGAGAGAATAAAAGGTGTGAATGACCAAATGGCAGAGAAACTGAAATCAGACGGTAAACTGTGACAGATGAAGATGTTGGGGGACGGGGAGAGGGGGGAGCAGCGGCGGGGGGGGGGACACGGAGGGGGGCAGGGGATGGATGGAACAGAGGTAAAATTTAGAAAAGGGAAAGCAAAGGGGGAGAAAAACTAAGGGAAGGGAGATAAAGTAGGGGGTAGGCCTGGAAGAAAGAATGTTCCACATACCCCATAAAAAGACAAGTGTAGCTCAGACCCATGCAGGTATCTGTTACTACTCCTTTGCTTTGGAGAAAGTGGGATGTGTTAAAGGAGAAGTTGTTAAGAGATAGAACGAGTTCAGCCAGGTGGAGGAGAATGGTGGTGTATGGGAGTTGTTCAGGTCTCTTCAAGAGAGAAGGCCGTCCTGGTGTTGGCTGGAGATGTAGAGAGATTGCACATCCATGGTGAATAGGAGGTGATTAGGGCCTGCTGTCAATATGATGCAGGGCATTAGAGGAATCCTGGATGTAGATGGGGAGGGAATGGACCAGGGGAGTGAGGATGGAGTCGAGGTAAGAGGAAATAAGTTCACTGCTGACACAATGGGCCTACCAGGGCAGTCCTTTTTGTGAATTTTGGGAAGTAGGTAGTTCACTGCGGCAGCAGCTCCTCTTGTCTTTTTATAGGGTGTGTGGAACATTCCTTATCCCAGGCCTACCTGGGTCCCCTCCCACAACTCCTTTACTGGTACATCGAAAACCATTTTGGTGCCGCTTCATAGTGTCGTCTGGACCTCGAAAAATTCATCAACTTCGCTTCCAGCTTCCACCCCTCCATCGCTTTCACTTGGTCCATCTCAGACACTTCCCTTCCCTTCCTCGGGCTTTCTGTCTCCATTTCCGGCAATAGACTATCTACCAATATCCATTACAAACCCACTGACTCTCATAGCTATCTGGACTACAGCTCCTCGCACCCCACATCCTGTAAGGACTCCATCCCTCATACTGGAGTTCTATACTGGAACTGTAAACAAATGCACATGTCTTGAACTTTCCAGCCCCTTTTCTCAGCTCCTTCGCCTCCGTCACATTTGTTCCGATGATGCCACTTTCCAAAATGGTGCTTCTGATACGTGCTCTTTTTTCCTCAACCATGGATTCTCACCTATAGTTGTTGACAGGGCCCTCAGTGTGTGGTCCATCTCCCACACCATGTCCTTTAACCCCTCCCCTCCCTCCCAGAACAAGGATAGAGTCCCCTTGTTTTCACATTTCACCCTGCCAGCCTCCACATGCAAAGTATATTCCTCTACTATTTTCGCCAACTCCAGCAAGATGCCACCATCAAACACACCTTCCCTTCACCCCCTCTGTCAGCATTCCACAGAGACCCTCCAGATATGAGGAGATGTCTTTAATCCTGACATCGGGCAGACAAGAACATTCAGAGTTCCTGCTCAGTCTCCCTCACAACCAGAAGAGCAAATTACTGCAGATGCTGGAATCTGAAACCAAAAGAGAAAATGCTGGAAAATCTCACAGGTCTGGCAGCATCTGTAAGGAGAGAAAAGAGCTGATATTTTGAGTCTAGATGACCTTTTGTCAAAGGTAAAAGGCATAGAGAGTGGGAGATATTTATATTGCAGGGTGAGGGAATGAACGATGAGTCATAGCCACAGAAACCAGGGGAAACCAGCTAATAGCTGTCCACAGAGAGAATCTGGAATAACCTAGTCCACTCCTCCACTATACCCAACACCTTTCCCATTACTCATGGCAGCATCCCATACAATCGCAGGTGTAACCCCTGCCCCTTTGCCTCTTCCATGTTTACCACCCAAGATCCAAAACCTTAATTCCAGGTTAAGCAGCGTTCCACTTGCACCTCTTTCAATTTGATCTATTGCATTAGCTGCTCCCAATCTGGTCTCCTCTATGATCAGAGAGACCAAGCGTAGATGGGTGATTGCTTTGCTCAGCACTTTTGGTCTGTGCGCAATCAGGACCCTGACCTTCCCATTGCTTGCCACTTTAACGTATGATCCTGCTCCCATGCCCATATGTCTGTTCTTGGCCTGCTGCAATGTTCCAGTGAAGCTCAATAAAAACTGGAAGAACAGCATCTTATCTCCCGGCTCAACCTTTATAACCTTCCGGTCCTAACATCGAATTCAACAACTTCAGATGATTTGCTCTACCTCACCTCAACCCCTTTGTTTTCATTTTATTGTATTTAACTTTTTACTGTTCTCTACCTTTTATTTCTTTATTGTCTCTCTTCATTTTTCTTCCCCTCACTCGTTCCCCTTACTTTATCCCCCTTCCCTTACCTTTTCTCCCCCTTTGTTTCCCCTTTTCTAAATTTTACCACTCTCCCACCCATTCTCCTCCCACCCCCTCCACATCTTCATCTGTCACAGTTTACCCTCTAATTTCAGTTTCTCTGCCGTTTAGCCATTCACACCTTCTATTCTCTCTATGTGCAGCCATTAGCAATCTTTTCCCCTGGTTTCTGTGGCTGTGACTCATCTTTCACTCCCTCACCCTGCAATATAAATATCTCCCACTCTCTGTGCCTTTTAGCTTTGACAAAAGGTCATCTAGACTCAAAATATCAGCTCTTTTCTCTCCTTACAGATACTGCCAGACCTGCTGAGATTTTCCAGCATTTTCTCTTTTGGTTTCAGATTCCAGCATCCACAGTAATTTGCTTTTGTGAGGTAGACTGAGCAGGAGCTCTGAATGTTCTTGTCTACCCAATGTCAGGATTAAAGACACTTCCTCATGTCTGGAGATGAATGTGGGCTGGGAGGGGATGGATCTGGTTGCTGTTATTGAGATAGGAGCCAATGGCATTGGTAGGATCTGGAATGATACCCCACTGAGAGAGATTGAGGAGTTCAGATCCAAACAGAAACAAGGAACGTCAAAGGAATTCTCTCCTGGATTGTTATCCAAGCCAAATGGCTCAGGGTGAAGCAGATTGAAGAATTAAATACATGATGGTGTGGGACATTGGCACCGGTATTGGGGTAAGAGTGAATTGTTCCACTGAAATGGGCTCACACAGATTGGACAAATCAAACAGCAAATATAGTCTGAAAAATGATTTTGTACAATGCTTACGCACCAGTTTTTAGAAACTATACATTGTCAAACCAACTGGATATGAAGATACAAAAACAGTGACATCAGCTCTGACAAAGGGTCACCCAGACTCGAAACATTGATTCTGTCCTCTCTCCACAGAGACTGTCAGACCTGCTGAGATTTTCCAGCATTTTCTGTTTTTGTTTCAGATTCCAGCATCCACAATATTTTGCTTTTATATCATACGGGTGTGAAAGTATTTTAGTTGCAGTGTTGTGCAGAGACAGGTTTAATTCATTATCACATTGTCAAAGATCCACTGGGTGGCAATGTAATACAACTGAATTTCAATGTTAAGGTTTAGAGTGACAGACTCCAGTGCCAAACAAGAATCTTAGCCTTCAATAAAGCCAGGTACAAAGGTATGAGGGCAGAGCTAGCTAAAGTTCATTGGGAAAATAGAGTAAAAGGTATTGCCCTGATTCCCAAAGGTACGTAGAGTGACAGATAGTATTGAGGAAGCAAGGAGGCTGCAGAAGAACTTGGACAGGTTAGGGAAGTGGCAAAAAGGTGGTGGATGGAATACAATGTGGAAAAGTGTGAGGTTATGCACTCAGGAAGGGAGAATAGAGGCATAGACTACTTTCTAAATGTGAAAATGCTTAGCAAATGAGAAACACAGAGACTTGGGAGCCCTTGTTCAAGATTGCCTTAAGGTTAATATGCAGGTTCAATCGGCAGTTAGGAAATCAAATGCAATGTTAGCATTCATGTCGAGAGGGCTAGAATACAAGAGCAGGGATGTACTCCTGAGGCAGTATAAGGCTCTGGTCAGACCGATTTGAAGTATTGAGAGCAGTTTTGGGCCCCGTATCTAAGAAAGGATGTACTGGCCTTGGAAAGGTTCCAGTGGAGGCTCACAAGGATGATCCTTGAATTGGAGAGCTTGTTGTATGAGGAACGGTTGAAGACTCTGTGTCTGAATTCATTAGAGTTTAGAAGGATGAGTGGGGATCTTATTGAAACTTACATGATACTGTGAGGCCTGGAAAGAGTAGTCGTGGAGAGGATGTTTCCACTAGTAGGAAAAACTAGAACCAGAGGGCACAACCACAGACTAAAGGGACAATCCTTTAAAACAGAGATGAGGAGGAATTTCTTCAGCCAGAGAGTGGTGAATCTGTGGAACTCTTTGCTGCAGAAGGCTGTGGAGGCCAGATCATTGAGTGTCTTTAAGACAGAAATAGATAGGTTCTTGATTAATAAGGGGATCAGGGGTTATGGAGAAAAGGCAGGAGAACGGGGATGAGAAAAATATCAGCCATGATTGAATGGCAGAACAGACTTGATGGGCCGAGTGGCCTAATTCTGCTCCTATCTCGTGTGCTCTTATGATTCTGGGGCAGTCAATGCTTGGAGAATGGCATTCTCCATTGGCCTCGGGTGGGATTGTACGAACCTCGGGCGGATGTGCCGGTAAAATTCCACCCATTATGTTGAATAAAAAATGGGAAAGATTTAAAGAAACAATTGAAAATGTTCAACATTTCATTAAATATAATCAACACAAACAGCCATCCATGGATTATTGGGAAAATTAAAACAGGATTAGATTAAAAGAAAAGGGTAATGTTTCAAAATTTTTTAAAAATTATTTCTTTGTTCATGTAATGTGGGTGTCACTGGCTGGGTCAGCATTTATTGCCCATCCCTAATTACCCTTGAGAAGGTGGTGCTGAGCTGCCTTCTTGAATCGCTGCAGTTCATATGGTGTAGGTACATCCACAGTGATGTTAGGGAAGGGGGTCCAGGATTTTGACTTGGTGATAGTAAAGGAATAGCAATATATTTTCAAATCAGGATGGTGAGTGACTTGGAATTTGGTGCTATTCCCATGTATCTGTTGCCTCTGTCCTTTAGATAGTAGAGATTATGGGTTTGGAAGGTGCTGTCAAAGGAACCTTGGGTGAGTGGATGGTACACATGGTTCCCACTGTGTGTGTTGGTGGTGTTGAGAATGGATATTGAAGATAACAGATAGGGTGCCAATCAAGCGGGCTGCTTTGTCCTGGATGGTGTTGAGCTTCTTGGGTGTTGTTGGAGCTGTACCCATCCAGGCAAGCGGAGATTATTCTATCTCCAGATTTGTGCTTTGTAAATGGTGGACAGTGTTGCTGGGTTAGGAGGTGAGTTACTCGCTGCAGGATTCCCAGCCTCTGACCTGCTCTTGTAGTCTCAGTGTTTATATGGCTAGTCCAGTTCTAGTTTCTGGTCAATGGTAACCCCCAGGATGTTGATGGTGGGGGATTCAGCACTGAAAAGGCTGTCAAAGGGCAATGGTTAGATTCCCTTACTCGAGATGGTACAAACACAACCCCAGGAACCCCTCATTCCATCTCTCGGAGAAACTGGCTGCTGCATCCATCTCCCACAATGGGCAATGTCCTTTCTGCCTGTATGAGGACTTACAGATCTGAACACAACTCCAGGAATCTCTCCACGTGGCATGTGCTCTACAGGAACGGAATTCAGGCATGATTTTCCTAACGACTATCTTGACTCTTCTGAGTTTGATTTGCGGTGTGTGTGATGATGGAGTTAGTATTACTGTGAAATCCATGGGGCTTTTCTTCAAACTGAAAGCTTTATGGTCACTGAGTCTTATTTCCAATTGTTTTACAAATTCTCAAAGTGCTGTGGTGAAATCTGAACTCTCTTTCTTCGTCTTGTTATTCCACTTCACCGCTGTAAACCTAAACACACAGATAACGTTCATTCCCCAGTGATACATTTCTCTCTGTCCTTTTAGAATATTGTGAAACTTCACGCTCAGACCCAGGACTTACAAAAGGAGTTAGACAGCAAACAGGAGGAGATGCAACAACTGGTGCAGGCACGGGCACAGGTAAGTCAGATGTGTTTCCCGGATACTGCTCACCTGCTACATGTTAAATTACCCCTTCCCCTGTGCAATCAGATCTGTCCACACTGGACTCCTCCTCCTGGAGACGAGGGCTCTGGTTAATTGATGAACCCGACCACCCTCAATTTGCACCCCGATCAAACATTCTTGGCACCCGGAAAATGGAGAAAGATGACAGAGCCAAACAAAGAGGCTAGAGGAAATCTGTAAAAAATTCCAGGCTCATTAGCATTGGAAAGAGGAACTAATGAAGGTAAATTCATAGAATTACACTAGAAATAAACAGCACAAAAACAGCCATTTGACCCTTCATGTTTGCATTCATGTGCCACGCAAGCCTCCTCCCACCTTCCCTCACCTAACATAACAAACGCATCCTTCTATTGCTTCATCATAGGATCGCTAGAGTGCAGAAAGAGGCCATTCAGCCCATCAAGTCTGCACTGATAGCCATCCCACCCTGGTCCAATCTCCATAATCCCCTGACACTAGGGTCAATTTAGCATGGCCAATCAATGTAACCTGCACGTCTTTGGACTGCCGTTGGGAGGAAACCGGATCACACGGCAGAAACCCACTCAGACACAGGGAGAATGTGCAAACTCCACACAGGCAGTGACCCAAGCCAGGGTCTGATCTCTGGAGAGTGAGGCAGCAGTGCTAGCGGCCGTGCTGCACTCATGTGTTTATCCCATTTCCCCTTCAGTCTATCCATTTTATTCACCTTGAACAAGTTCCATTCTATTCCCTTCTGCCAAGGGCAGAACTTTTATTTTTGGGTCAGGCCCCCAGTATTGGGGTCAACTTGGGGTTATGACCTATTCCTCTGCGGTAAACAGTCACCTGGAAATGATTTGCCCCAAATTGGCCAATCAGGAACCAGAGGATGTTGAGCGGGCTGTCAAAGCTGGAGGGTCACTGAGGGGGCCTTTGGCTGCTGAGGGAGTTATAGTCCTACAGTCCATGGCACAGAGAACCAGGCGCCCCCATTTTGCCTCACCTTCTGGTGAAGCCTTTCCATTAAAAAGTGGCCTTGCAAACCAGGCCAACGTTGCGGAGGAGAAGGGTGCCAGTGAGCACTGCTGGGGGTAGTCAGTGAGGGAGGGAGGCTGCTCCGAGTACCAGCCTCCTCATCCAACCTCTACTGATTGGTGACAGCAACGACACGCGTTATGTTAGGGATGGAGAGCGAAGGCCGAGACTGAGCCTTGGGAGAGGCGCTGTGAGGAACCGATGGTGCAAAGGGTTAAATCCAAGGGCCAATCAACGTCGCAGCATACACCTAACCTTACTAATGGGATGTCATTGCTTCCTCTCTCTGCGCTGGGCTGTGCTGATAGGAACCCTGCGAACTCAAGCATCAGGGAGCACCTTGTCACAAACATCACTGGCTAGTAAATCCTCAGCTGCAGGCAGTGCCCCCACCCCCACCCCCCACCCCCTTCCAACCTCCCACACCCCAAGGAAGGGGCTCCAACAAGCTTTGTGTGGGTACCCACACAGCTCAACTATGCTGCTCAGAACAAGAGCCTTCTCCCCCCCCAACCCCATTGCCCCCCACTACGCCACCGACTGCCGAAATCCCCCCGGCCTCGCAGACGTCTGTTGGCAGACTTGCAGACTACACAAAATCAATCACAAACCCCCGACAGCTCTCCTGTTCTTGGTGAGGTTCCCCAATGCACCCCCCCCCCCACTCACCCACCTCCCCCTTCCCCTGCCGCACCCTCCTCCCCCCACCCACACACACATAGCTATCTGATGCCCCTGTCCCATTGCTTTTCCTGGTGGATAGTGGCGACCTTCACCCTCAATGCCATCCCCCCCCCTCCCCTCCCAGATTCCTGCTTTCCGAGAGCTGTAACGATTCTCGTTGGTCCGAATGTCACATTGGTTGGATGGGAAGGTACAATGAGAGCGGATGATGCGTTGTAACAGCCACTAATGAGATGGTAATGCATGCAAATCAGACTCGTACCCTTCCTGGTGGGAACCTGATCATGTGATCGGATGGGGGAGCTGGGAAGATCGCAAACTAAAGTCTCACCATCAAGACTCACAGCTTTTGGCATCTTAGCAGCCTTTACTGGAATTACACCCGCAGCTAACACAGCGGCTAAATCACAGCTAAGGACTCGCCCATTTAAGATGGAGATAAGGAGGAACTTGTCCTCTGAGTGTCATTATTTTTGGGAATTATCTACCAGAGAGCAGGGAGGCTGGTCAGTCAATATATTCTTAGCTGAGAGATTTTTGACCCAAGAAGGAATTCCACAGCCGCGGGGAACAAACAGGAGGGTGAAGGCTACAATCGGATTAGCCGACTGCTGAATGGCAGAGCAGGCTCGATGGGCTGAATGTGCTACTCCTGCCCCTATTTCTAACGAGAAGATGAAAGAATATGGCTCAGATATTGGAAAATCGGTATAATACTTCCAGATTTATCCATGCACATGGGGACATGGGAGTATCATAAGTATCAGGAATTCTGTTTTGTCAAATGGGTGAGCAGCTCAAACAGGCGGGAGAGTTTGTTTCACACCAGAAGGTGGAGTCATTTCTGGAGCAATGGGATTCCTTGTGATGAAGGGATTTAGCCACCTGAAAACATCATTGATCCAGGGTCTAAGCTCAAATGTAGATATCCCCAGGATATTATCTCAGATGTACACGTTCCTCCCTCCCAGTTAGAGGCGGAGCTTGTCTCTCTGCGCAGGAAACAGGACGAGGCCATCACTGAGAACCAGACGCTCAAACTGACCAATCAGGAGCTGGAGACACGGCTGCAGCAGATCCAACAGGATCTCCAGGAGGCCCAGGATCGGCTGGTGTCTCAACAGGAGGAAGCAGCTCAGCGCCAGGAGAAAGAAGGGTAAGAGACTGTGTACACAATGCACACACTGTGTACGCACCCCACACACCGTGTAGACATCCTGTGCACTGTGTACACACCCCTCACACTGTGTACACATCTGCACACTGTGTACACAACTTGCACAGTGTGTATGCACCCTGTACACTAGGTACGCACCCCGTGCACTGTGTGTGCACCCTATGCAATGTACATACTCCACACAGTGTATAATCACCCAGATACTGTGCACTCACTCAAACACTGTGCACACACTCAAACACTGTGCACACGCTCATGCACTGTAATCAGATCCGTACACTACATACACATCCATACATGGTGAACACATCCACATACTGTGTACACATCCATACACAGTGTAAACACCCAGACTATATATACTCCACTCACTGTACACACTGCACACTGGTTACACATGCAGACACTACATACACATCCATAAACTGCATATAGATCCATGCACATTGCACACTTATGCACAATGTACGCACTCAGACAATATACACACTCCATTCACTGTGTACATTCCTTGAAAATTGTGTGCAGACTCTGCACACTGTGTACACACTCACACACTGCATACACAATGTACACATCCATACACAGTGCATACACCCAGACACCGTACACTCCCTGAACATTATGTGCATTAGAATCATAGAATCACAGAATCCCTACAGTGCAGAATGAGGCCACTCAGCCCATCAAGTCTGCACCAACCACAATTCCACCCAGGTCCTATTCCCGTAACCCCACATATATCCCCCGCTAATCCCCTGACACTAAGGGCCAATTAGAATGGCCAATTAACCTAACCCGCACATCTTTGGACTGTGGGAGGAAACAGGAACACTCAGAGGAAACCCACACAGATATGGGGAGAATGTGCAAACTTCACACAGATAGTGACCTGAGGCCGGAATTGAACCTGGGTCCCTGGTGCTGTGAGGCAGCAGTGCTAACCACTGTGCCACCTTGCTGCCCTAAAAGGACATTAGTGAACCAGATGGGTTTTTACAACTATCAATAGTGGTTTCATGGTCATCAGTGGATTCTTAATTCCAGATTTTTTTTGTTGAGTTCAAATCCTACCATCTGCCATGGCGGGATTCGAACCCGGATCCACTGAATGTTAGCTGAGTTTCTGGATAAATAGTCCAGCAATAATATCACTAGGCTGTCACCTCCCTGTTGGGGGACACACCCTAGACACTCACTGAACATTGTGTAAGCAACCCACATGCTGTGTACACACCCTGTTCATACAGACCCAGCACATTATGTGCACACCCCACACACTGTGTACAGGGACAATGTGTACATCAGCTATAGCCCCACACTCGTACTGGGAATGACTGTGGTTACCATCCCTGCAAATCCTTGATGAACAGCCGGAATGATGAACTGGGGTTTGGGACGTGGGTTTGAGTGAGTGAGTAAACCTGACACGAACAATAATAAATGTCTTACAGAGAGCAGGATCGACCGCCCAGCGCTGAGGGATTATATTCCAGTGAAGCTGATCCACAGGTAATGAGGGACGGACATCATGGCTGGAGTTTTATTGTCTTTGAATAAGTGCGATACGGGCATGTGGATCACCAGAGGCAAAGAGGGCATTTCTCACCACCTAACCCAGCACTCGGTGCCAAAGAATCGGAGGCATGTCCCACACCATCACACTGGCAGGGAAAATCTGGCAATACTGGGAATCCCGAGATCCCGGCAATCCCGAGATTCAGCAACACCAGGACATGGGAATGTTATAGGTGAATCCCAAGATCAGGCATCCATTTTTAAGGCTGCCCCGATTTCTGATTTAGAAGACAAACCCTCTGCACCTACGCAGAGATGACCCGTGCCCCTCGCCGACGGAAGGGCAACCACCAATTCCCCCCACTGCCTCCACAACCCCCCCCCAGAGACAGGAACCCCCTCCTGTGCCCCCCCGACACTGCAGGGGGCAGTGCCAGGACAGCGGGGCACTGACAGAGTTATAGGAGGCAGCATGAAGGTTACAGGGGCAATGCCAGGGGACACTGCCAGGGTGACAGGATGCCAGGGGCAGCTGAGGGTCAATGCCTAGGTCAATGCTGGAATCTGAAACTGGGATCTCGCCGGCAAGACTCTCGTTTGTTGATGCTTGTGAAATTCTGTGCCCATGTCACCATTTGTGGGTGGGACTGTGGGAGGAAACTGAAACACTCAGAGGAAACCCACGCAGATACGGGGAGGATGTGCAAACTCCGCACAGACTTTGACCCGAGGCCGGAATTGAACCTGGGTCCCTGGTGCTGTGAGGCAGCAGTGCTAACCACTGTGCCACCTTGCTGCCCCTAAAGGACATTAGTGAACCAGATGGCGATCACAGGGGCCAGATCATAGAAACCCTACAGTGCAGAAGGAGGCCATTTGGCCCATCGATTCTGCATCAACTCTCTGACAGAGTATCTTACCCTCTCCCCATAACCCTGTGCATTTACCAAGGCTAATCCTACACATCTTTGGACATTCGGGGCAATTTACCATGGGCGGACACATGTTGTCATTGTGATAGTGAAAATCTGACTCTAAAAGGGGCAAGAATGGAAAGCAAATACTCCTGGGTATTAGGTGTTGAGGAAAGATAGTGAAGGAAACAAGACAGTCTTGATAAAGGATGATATTACAGTGTAAGAGAGAGAGGATGTCCCAGAGGGCTCAAGGATCTATGGTTTGAGCTAAGGAATATTAGAAATATAACTGCACTGCTGGATGTATCAAAAAGCTATCAATTCATGGGAAAGACATAGAGGGAGAAAATTACAAGGAAATTAGAGATGTAAGAATTATCGTGTAGGTAAAATGAGGTGAATTTTATTATCAGAATAGAGACTGGGATAGTAATCGTGCAAAGGCAGGAAAGTACAAGTTTAGAACACAGAACAGTACAGCACAGTACAGGCCCTTCAGCCCTCGATGTTGTGCCGAGCTATGTTCGAACCAAGATCAAGCTACCCCCTCCCTATAATTCAGGAGTGCTCCATGTGCCTATCCAATAACCGCTTGAAAGTCCCTAAAGTGTCCGACTCCACTATCACACAGGCAGTGTACTCCACACCCCAACCACTCTCTGAGTAAAGAACCTACCTCAGACATCTCTCCTATATCTCCCACCATGAACCTTATAGTTATGCCCCCTAGTAACAGCTACATCCACCCGAGGAAATAGCCTCTGCATGTCTATCCCCCTCATCATCTTATGAACCTCTATTAAATCGCCTCTCATCCTCCTCCGCTCTAAAGAGAAAAGCCCCAGCTCCCTCAACCTTTCCTCATAAGACCTACTCTCCAAACCAGGCAGCATCCTGGTAAATCTCCTCTGCACTCTCTCCAATGCTTCCACATCCTTCTTATAGTGAGGTGACCAGAACTGAACACAATATTCCAAATGCGGTCTCACCAAGGTCCTGTATAGTTGCAGTGTAACCCCACGGCTCTTAAACTCTAATCCCCTGTTAATAAATACCAACACACTATAAGCCTTCTTCGTGGCTCTATCCACTTCAGTGGGAACCTTCAGAGATCTGTGGATATGAAACCCAAGATCTCTCTGTTCCTCCACATTCCTCAGAACCTTGTCGTTGACCCTGTAATCCGCATTCAAGTTTGTCCTACCAAAATTAATCACCTCGCATTTATCAGGGTTAAACTCCATCTGCCACTTTTTGGCCCAGCTCTGCATCCTATCAATGTCTTTTTGCAGCCTACAAGAGCCCTCCACCTCATCCGCTACTCCACCAATCTTGATGTCATCAGCAAATTTACTAACCCACCCTTCAGCCCCCTCTTCCAAGTCATTGATAAAAATCACAAATAGCAGAGGACCCAGCACTGACCCCTGTGGTACACGCTGGTAACTGGCCTCCAGTCTGAAAATATTCCCTCCACCACCAACTTCTGTCTTCTATGAAACAGCCAGTTACTTATCCAATCAGCCAAATTTCCTTCTATCCCACACCTCCTTATCTTCATGAGCCTACCACGGGGAACCTTATCAAACGCCTTACTAAAATCCATGTATATGACATCAACTGCTCTACCTTCGTCTACACACTTAGTTACCTCCTCAAAGAATTCAATCAAATTTGTGAGGCAGGACTTACCCCTTTCTGGAGTGAGTTCAGGAACATTTTTTACATCCATATAATTCCAGTTCACTGAGAAAGGAGGCATTCCTGGATCAGATTCAGGGGATGAGATTGGTCAAATCAATCGTTAGTAAGGGAAGAGTGATCATAGCCTCATAAGGTTTAGATAAGCTATGGAAAGTGTAAACAATCACAAATAACAATAAGTAATTGGGAGATGAGTTTCAATGGAGTAAGAATGGATTTGGCTCAATAAATTTAAATCAAATACCAGCAGGCAATTGATGGCACAATAGATTCCTCTTATATAAATAGTTCGGGTAGAGTCTCAATACATTCCCAAGAGGATGAAGACAGGACAGACAAAACCAGAACTTAGAGAGTAAGCAGGAGAGGGCATGTAGGACAGATGTCAAGTAAAACAGTACAACGGTACACCAGGTTGAAAGTTCAGAGGGAGAGTGAAAAGGGAAATATGAACATCAAAGGGAAAGCATGAGAAAAAACTGGCAGCTAAGATAAAGGAAATATAAATGTCTTCAGAGAGAAATGATTGCGAGGAGATTTGACAGGCATGTTTAAAATCTGGACAGAGAAGATACGAAGATATTTTTCCTATTGTGTAAGTATTAAGATTTAAGGTGATTTGTAAATGAACAAAGAGCAACATGAAGGAAAAGTTTTCCTACATAGTTGGTGGTTAGGATGTGGAATATATTGTCTGAGAGTGTAGTGGAGTCAGATTCATACAGCGAGTGGTTAGAATTTGGGGTGCACCGCCTGAGAGTGCGGTGGAGGCAGATTCACACAGTGAGTGGTTAGGTTCTGGAATGTACTGTCTGAGAGTGTGGTGGAGACAGATTTACACAATGAATGGTTAGGATCAGGAATGAAAGTGCAGGTGGAGGAAGATTTAATCATGGCATTCAGAAGGGATTTGGATAAGTACTTGAAAGCTGATTGGCCATGCTAAGAAATTGCCCCTTAGTGTCCAGGGATGTGTAGGTTGGAGGGACTAGTGCGTATAATATGTAGGGATATGGGGGTAGGGCCTGGGTGGGATTGTGTTCGGTGCAGACTCGATGGGCTGAAGGGCTCTTTCTGCACTGTAGGGTTCTATGATTCTATGAAAAATATAGCAGGACTGTGGGAAAGAGGGGTGTGGAGGCTATGGGTATCAGAATTGTTCTTGTAGAAACATAGAAAATATAGAAGAAAGGAGCAGGATGAGGCCATTCAGCCATTGAGCTATTCGTTATGATTATAGCTGATCACCCACCTATCCCTCTATCCTTTGATCCCCTTCACTCCAAAGTCAAAGAATAGTCAGCATGACCTCAATGGGTAGAATGGCCTCCATTTGTGCTGTTACCACTCTATGATTCTATTCCAGAAGGAAATTATATAATTTCTTATCTTCTGAACTTCTCAAATAAATTGTATTGTTTGCGGAGAACATGACTTTAATCTTCTTGAATCTGATAAAGATACAAAACACACTAGTTACTGCAGCACCATGTCTTTGTAAAGAATGATAGCCATCAGTGAGTAGATGGTAACTGTGGATTGGAGCATTGTACGTTAGTTGTCTTATTTTGTATTATCCATTGCTTTTTCATTTCAGGAAGAGGCCAGACAGGAATGGGGCTCTGAAACCAGCCAGGGGGATATAAGGTCAGAGGGGTAAGTGACCTTATGTCTACCATTGAGGATCCTTCAGCCCCAGAACCACCCCACATCACTCAAACCGAGCCTAACATGGCTGTTGCATAATGGAAGCTGTTAGATTCTAACTGCTTCAAATTCTTGAGGCAAAAGGAGGCCTTTAATCCCTTCAGACTCTTTGCTATTTACTCTTGTTGTGGTATGGTGGATGGTAAGTGCCAGGCTATCCAAATCCCAAAGGGAAACTTGAATTTGCTACCAGAATGATTTTGCAATTTGTGTATTATGAGGGGATTTTTGAAGTAAATTCTCAGACCAATTGTGATGATTTTATATTAAGGGTGAACATTTATTAGAATAAAGAAAATAGCATTTAAACAAAAGAACATGTGTACACAGCCAATAGTACTTTATAAATATTTCTTAAAGAACTAAACACCCTTTTGATGGCAACAGTCCTCATAGCTTTCTACTCTATAGCAAATTGCCACACAATGTCCTGCTGCTCTTAGAGTGCCCTCAGAGGGTGGCTGAAAACTGCTGTGCACAGGTCTGGCTACAACACTCACTCTGTTCTGTTTGAGATCCCAAAGTCAGCACACCAAAACAATCTTTAAAGTTTCCTTAATTCTGTTTCCCTCTCTCATCAGTCACTTTATTGTTTCTGACTGTCTTCTGGAAGTTCCTTTTCCCAGAATAGATTAACCTCCTTTTTAACTTTATGGCTGCTATTTTTTAAAGGTAAACTTACACCATTTTGCCTCATCTATTTACAATCGTCCAATTGTATTTGTTCCTTTTCAATTACATCAGCTAACTTTAACTGCCTCTTTTCTTTGCCTTTTGTAACTTCCTCTTCCAGCTCTCCTGGCTCTCTGTTCGTTTGGAACCACCTTCCTTCCTGCATTTACTCTGTCGAGTCCTGTTAGAATTTTATAAGTCTCTGTGAGAACCCCCTCCCCTACCCACTTTCGTTCATTTAAACTCCAGCGAAAAGAATCCTAACCAAGTCAATCTTGCCTCATACATTATCTTCCCTTGTTCTTGATTTCCCCCCACCAACTTTCTCTCCATCCTCGCTATCACATTCATTAAACACCTCAAACTTCAACCTTCCTAAACTCAAAGAAATCCAAATCAGGTTCATTATTTAAAGGCTGCTGACAGGAGTGCTGGCCTCGGACTAACACACTGCCCTGTTGTTGTTCATGTTCTCACCAGGCTTCAGAGGAAGCGGGAGAATACAGGCCACGCAAGCCGCATCATCTCCATTGAGGAAGAACCCCTACCACTTCAGCCTCAGGAGGATTCTGAGACACAGAGTTCAAGGGTTAGTGGACAAGAGGTCGACTTGAGGACTGTTAGAGATGGTGACGTGATCTTTGAAGAAAAGGCAGAGGTGTTGCTGAGTGAGGGAGCTGCAGGGATAACTGAAGAGGTAACAGTCCCTGATCAGCTGCTTCCTCTACTTTAACCAAAGTGAGGGCCTTATTCTCCTCAATACCTTGGCCATCAGCTACCTGCCCAACTCTGCCTCTTCCTCAATATTAATCACTCCTTCCCGAAATCTCCTGCCTCACTAACTTACCTTTCTGCTTTAAAACAATGGGTTTGAAGGTGAATGAATCTCCAGAGCCTGATAATCTTCATCCCAGAGTACTTGAGGAAGCGGCCCTGGAAATAGTGGATCGATTGGTGGTCATTTTCCAAAATTCTTTGGACTCTGAACTGGTTCCTACAGATTGGAAGGTAGCTAATGTAAGCCTGCCATTCAAAAAGGGAGGTAGAGGGAAAAGAGGCAGAGAGTGGGTGTCAATGGGTGCTATTCGGATTGGCGGTTGGTGACTAGTGGAGTGCCTCAGGGATCGGTGCTGGGGCCTCAGCTATTTACCATTTATATCGATGATCTGGAGGAGGGAACCGAGTGTAAGGTGTCGAAATTTGCCGATGACACAAAGATGAGTGGAAAAGCAAATTGTGAGGAGGGTGTGGAAAGTCTACAGAGGGATCTAGATAGGATGAGCGAGTGGGCGAGGACCTGGCAGATGGAATGCAATGTTGGCAAGTGTGAGGTTGTCCACTTTGGTAGGAAGAATGGTAGGAAGGACTATTACTTACGTGGAGAAAAACTGCAGCAGGCTACGGTGCAGAGGGACCTGGGGGTCCTTATGCATGAGTCGCAAAAACCCAGCTTGCAGGTGCAGCAGGTGGTCAGGAAGGCAAATGGGATGCTGGCCTTCATAGCGAGGGGGATTGAATATAAAAGTAGGGAGGTCTTGCTGCAACTGTACAGGGCACTGGTGAGACCGCAGCTGGAGTACTGTGTGCAGTTTTGGTCGCCGCACTTGTGCAAGGATATTTTGGCCTTGGAGGGAGTGCAGAGCAGGTTCACTAGGCTGATACCGGAGATGAGGGGGTTGAGCTATGAGGAGAGGCTGAATAGACTGGGCTTGTACTCGTTGGAGTTTAGAAGGATGAGGGGGGATCTTATTGAGACGTATAAGATGATGAAAGGGATGGATAGGGTAGAGGTGGAGAGGTTCTTCCCGCTCAGAAAGGACAGCAGGACTAGAGGGCACAGCCTCAAGATAAGGGGGGGGGGGTTTAGAATGGAGTTGAGGAGGAACTTCTTCACTCAAAGGGTGGTGAATCTCTGGAATTCTCTGCCCGTTGAAGTGGTGGAGGCTACCTCGCTAAATACATTTAAGACGCGGGTAGATAGATTTTTGGTAGGCAAGGGGATTAAGGGTTATGGGGAGAAAGCGGGAAAGTGGAACTGAGCCACTTTAGATCAGCCATGATCTTATTGAATGGCGGGGCAGTCTCGAAGGGCTAGATGGCCTACTCCTGCTCCTATTTCTTATGTTCTTATGTTCTTATAGGCCAATGTGCCTAATGTCGATACTGGGGAAGTTCAATATCAAGGATTTCAGCATTTGGCAGTGATATAATCAGACAAATTCAGCATGGATTTACAAAAGGAAAATCATGCTTGAGGAGAAGATTGGAATTCTTTGAGGATGTAACTAGTAGAGTTGATCAGTGAGAGCTCGTGGATGTAGTTTATTGAGACTTTCAGCTAACTTTCAACAAGGTCTCACATAATAGTCTACAATGTAAAGTTAAAGCACGTGTAATGTCTTGAGATAAATAGAAAGCTGCTTAGCAGATAAGAAGCAAAGAGTGTGCAGAGTATGTACACAGTGTGTGGACTGTGGGACGAGGGAAAGAGGCAGAGAGACTGAGGGAGAAACGGAGAATGATAGATTTGAAGAACCATATCATGAGGGAGGTTTAATCAGGTGGTTTGCAGTACAATTAGATTACATTCCCATTGGGGATTGAATGTGTTGTGTTTGTGTGTTGCTCCTCCCAGTTAGAGGCGGAGCTTGTCTCTCTGCGCAGGAAACAGGACGAGGCCATCACTGAGAACCAGGCGCTCAAACTGACCAATCAGGAGCTGGAGACACGGCTGCAGCAGATCCAACAGGATCTCCAGGAGGCCCAGGATCGGCTGGTGTCTCAACAGGAGGAAGCAGCTCAGCGCCAGGAGAAAGAAGGGTAAGAGACTGTGTACACAATGCACACACTGTGTACACACCCCACACACTGTGTACACACCCCACCCACTGTGTAGACACCCCGTGCACTGTGTATACATCCCACACAGTAAACACAGCCTGCACTCTGTGTATATGCCCTGTGCTCAGTGTATACACCTTGCACACTGTGTACACACCCCACACACTATGTGCACTAAACAACCCACGCACTGTGTACACACCCCACGCACTGTGTACACACTCCATGCACTGTGTACACTCCCCATGCACTGAGTACACTCCGCACGCATTATGTACACACCCTGCGCACTGTGTACACCCCCACATGCAGTGTATAAATCCACTCTGAAGGTACAGACCCAGACACATCCAAGGAAATGCAGCTGTACAAGGCACTAGTTAGACCAGACCTGAATTTGTGTCACTGACTCTCTCTCTCTGTCTGTCTGATTCTCTGGTTTGATTACAGCGAGCGGGATCAATCTCCCGGCAGTGAGGGACGGCGTTCCGATGAAGCTGTTCTACAGGTAGGACACAGCAGGGAAAAGGGAGGATTGAGTCCCAGTCCGTGTGTGTCTGAGAGTGAGAGCTGGGACATGGATAATACAGTTAGTAGTCTCACAACACCAGATTAAAGTCCAACAGGCTATTTGGTAGCAAAAGCCACAAGCTTTCAGACCACTGCCCCTTCATCTGGTGAGTGGGAGCTCTGTTCGCAAACAGGGTATATAAAGGCACAAACTCAATTTACAAGATAATGGTTGGAATGCGAGTCTTGACAGATAATCAAATCTTAAAGGTACAGACAATGTGAGTGGAGAGAGAGTTAAACCATGTTAAAGAGATGTGTATTGTCTCCAGACAGGACAGTTAGTGAGATTTTGCAAGCCCAGGCAAGTCATGGGGGTTACAGATAGTGTAACATGAACCCAAGATCCCGGTTGAGACCGTCCTCATGTGTGCGGAACTTGGCTATCAGTCTCTGCTCAGCGATTCTGCGCTGTTGTGTATCGTGAAGGCCGCCTTGGAGAACACTTACCCGAAGATCAGAGGCCGAATGCCCATGACCGCTGAAGTGTTCACCAACAGGAAGAGAACACTCTTGCCTGGTGATTGTCGAGCAGTGTTTATTCATCCGTTGTTGTAGTGTCTGCATGGTCTCCCCAGTGTACCATGCCTCAGGACATCCTTTCTTGCAATGTATCAGGTAGACAACACTGGCTGAGTTGCAAGAGTATTTACTGTGTACCTGGTGGATGGTATTCTCATGTGAGATGATGTCATTTGTGTTGATGATCCGGTTGTGTGGTGTTGTGGTCACTGTTGTCCTGAACGCTGGGTAGTTTGATGGTCTGTTTGAGGTTGTGCGGTTGTTTGAAGGCAAGAAGTGGGGGTGTGGGGATGGCCTTGGCGAGATGTCTTCTTCAATGACATGTTGAAGACTCCAGAGAAGATGTCATAGCTTCTCCACTCCAGGGAAGTACTGGACAATGAAGGGTACTCTGTCCACCGTGTCCCATGTTTGTCTTCGAAGGAGTTTGGTGCGATGTTTCACTGTGGCAAGTAGAACTGTTGATTGATGAGTCGAGTGCCATATCCTGTTCTTATGAGGGCATCTTTCAGCGTCTGGAGGTGTCTGTTACGATCCTCCACATCTGAGCAGATGGATAATAGCCAAAGGGAGTGCAATGAGGGTCCATGTCCCATCACTGGATTCGGATAGTGGGCAGGGACTGAGTGCCAGGGAGGGAGTCACACTGACTGTACATGGAAATTGGGAAGAGGGGGGTGGGACGAGGGGAAATGATGACGGAATCTTCCAGGGAGATTCTCAGTCTGTGGGTAGGAAATGTGTCTGAAAGGAAGTCTACATGAGACAGAACTTGTCCCCATTGCAAACCCTGAGTGCCTTGTTTGATGTTCCCTGTATTGAGGCGGGGATTGAAAGAGAGATTGAGTTCCTGTCCAAGGAGAACATGATCGAGAGGTGGAGGATTGAGGTGGAATTGTTTGAGGTGATTGATGTGAACTCAATTTCTCTCTGATTTCCCACTGCTTCCCATCAGAACTGGTGGGTGTTGGGGGTGAATTGGATGAGGGGGCGGGGGGGGGAGGCGCTGGAGGGAGAGAGGGTGAACATTCAGCACAAGAGCGCGTCAGTGAATAGATTCTGATAGAGGAGTGGAGAGAAAGAAAGAGTGGAAAGGTGTGAATGTGAGAGAGAGAGAAACAGACTGGGACAGAGATATCAGAGAGGCAGAGAGATGGGGATAAATAGAGCTGGTTAAGAATACATTTGATGAGGATTTGATTTGGGGATTGAATGTGTTGTGTTTGTGTGTTGCTCCTCCCAGTTAGAGGCGGAGCTTGTCTCTCTGCGCAGGAAACAGGACGAGGCCATCACTGAGAACCAGGCGCTCAAACTGACCAATCAGGAGCTGGAGACACGGCTGCAGCAGATCCAACAGGATCTCCAGGAGGCCCAGGATCGGCTGGTGTCTCAACAGGAGGAAGCAGCTCAGCGCCAGGAGAAAGAAGGGTAAGAGACTGTGTACACAATGCACACACTGTGTGCACACCCCGCACACTGTGTACACACCCCGCACACTGTGTACACACCCCCACACACTGTGTACACACCCCACACACTGTGTACACACCCCGCACACTGTGTACACACCCCGCACACTGTGTACACACCTGCATACTGTGTACACACCCCACACACTGTGTACACACCCTGCACACTGTGTAAAAAGCTCGACACCATCCAGGACAAAGCAACCACTTGATGGGCATCCTATACACAAACATTCACTCTCTCCACCACTGATGAACAGTGGCAGCCGTGTGTACCATCTACAAAATACACTGCAGGAATCTCCAAGACTCCTCAGACAGCAGCTTCCAAACCCAAGACCACTTCCATCTTGAAGGACTAGGGCAGCAGGTACATGGGAACCCCAGTCCAGCTCACTCACCATCCTGAATTGGAAATATATCGCTGTTCCTTCACTGTCACTGGATCAAAATCCTGGAACTCCCTCTCTAACAGCACTGTGGGAGCACCTACACCTCATGGTCTGTGACAGATCAAGAAGGCAGCTCACCACCACCACCTCATAGGGAATTCAGGATGGGTAATACATGTATTGCCCTGGCAAACGGCAACCACATCACATGAATGAATTTTAGGAAAACAGCTCACATGTTTCACACAGTGCATACACGAGCTGTACACTGCGTACACGAGCTGTACACTGCGTACATGAGCTGTACACTGCGTATACGCGCTGCACACTGCGTACGCACACTGCACACTGTGTACATGAGCTGTACACTGCGTACACGAGCTGTACACTGCGTACACGAGCTGCACACTGCGTACCCAAGCTGCACACTGAGTATACGCTCTGCACACAGCGTATACGCGCTGCACACTGCGTATACGCGCTGCACACTGAGTAGATGTGCTGTCCACACGGACCACACGCTGCGTGTACGCGCTGCACATTGCGTATACGAGCTGCACACTGTGTAGATGCGCTGCGCACATGGACCGCACGCTGCACACCCGTACTGCACGCTGTGTCCACGCTCGTCACACTGAACTGAGGAAAGTGGGAAGCTGCTCTGGGATTTGGGATTGAGGTGTTGGTGAGTGAGGAATTCTCACAACGAATGTCTCCAGTGATCCTTCCGTCTGTCGCTGTCACTGACTCTCTCTCCCTGTCTGTCTGATTCTCTGGTTTGATTACAGCGAGCGGGATCAATCTCCCGGCAGTGAGGGACGGCGTTCCGATGAAGCTGATCCACAGGTAGGACACAGCAGGGAAAAGGGAGGGATTGAATGCCAGTCCGTGTGTGTCTGAGGGTGAGATCTGGGACATAGTGATGGCCTTGTGGTATTATCGCTAAACTATTAATCCAGAAACTCAGCTACTGTTCTGGGGACCCACATTGGAATCCCACTGCGGCAGACGGTGGAATTTGAATTCAATAAAAATTATTTGGAATTAAGAATCTACTGATGACCATGAAACCATTGCCGATTGTCGGATAAATCCCTCTGGTTCACTAATGTCCATTAGGGAAGGAAATCTGCCGTCCTTACCCGGTCTGGCCTACATGTGACTCCAGAGCCACAGTGATGTGGGTAACTCTTAACTGCCCTCCACGGGCAACTAGGGATGGGCAATAAATACTGGCAGCCAGTGACGCCCATGTCCCAGGAATGAATAAAGGATGGTAGCCAGAGGGAGAGCAGTGAGGGGGCCTGAACCATCACTGGGTTCAGACAGTGAATGCTCACTGCTTCCCATCAGGACTGGTGGGTGTTGGGGGGTGAATTGGGTGGGGGAGCTGCGGGGGTGGAAGGGTGGGGGGGAGAGGCTGAATCCTTCAGCACAAGAGCGCGTCAGTGAATAGATTCTGATAGAGGAGTGGAGAGAAAGAAAGAGTGGAAAGGTGTGAATGTGAGAGAGAGAGAAACAGACTGGGACAGAGATATCAGAGAGGCAGAGAGATGGGGATAAATAGAGCTGGTTAAGAATACATTTGATGAGGATTTGATTTGGGGATTGAATGTGTTGTGTTTGTGTGTTGCTCCTCCCAGTTAGAGGCGGAGCTTGTCTCTCTGCGCAGGAAACAGGACGAGGCCATCACTGAGAACCAGGCGCTCAAACTGACCAATCAGGAGCTGGAGACACGGCTGCAGCAGATCCAACAGGATCTCCAGGAGGCCCAGGATCGGCTGGTGTCTCAACAGGAGGAAGCAGCTCAGCGCCAGGAGAAAGAAGGGTAAGAGACTGTGTACACAATGCACACACTGTGTACACACCCTGCACACTGTGTACACACCCCCACAATGTGCACACACCCTGCACACTATGTACCCACAGCGCTCACTGTGTACCCACCGCGCGCACTGTGTACCCACCGCGCGCACTGTGTACCCACCGCGCGCACTGTGTACCCACCCTTGCACTGTGTACCCACCCTGCACACTGTGTACACACCCCGCGCATTGTGTACACACTCAGCCACTGTGTACACATCCTATGCACTGTGTACATACCCCGCATGCTGTGTATATACCCCGCATGCTGTGTACATACCCCGCACGCTGCACACATACCCTGCACGCTGCGTACATACCACGCACACTGTGTACACACCCTGCACATTGTATACACACCCCATGTATTGTGTACACATGCCGCACATTTCATTCGCACACCGCGCACTGCATACAGATCCTGCACACTGCGTACACACCCTCGCACTGTGTACACACCCCACGCATTGCATTCACACCATACACACTGTGTTCACATCTGCACACCATGTACATACCCCGCACACTGCGTACACAGACCGGGAGCTGTGTACGCACCATACACACCACGTACACACTCCACACACTGCGTACACACCATGTGCACTGCGCATACATGACACGCATTGCATAAACACCCTATGCACTGCGTACACACACGACGTACTGTATACACCCCCACATGCTGTGTATAAATCCCTTCCGAAGGTGCAGACCCCGACACATCAAGCGAATTTAGCTGTACGAGGCACTAGTTAGACCAGACCTGAAATTGTGTCACTGACTCTCTCTCCCTGTCTGTCTGATTCTCTGGTTTGATTACAGCGAGCGGGATCAATCTCCCGGCAGTGAGGGACGGCGTTCCGATGAAGCTGTTCTACAGGTAGGACACAGCAGGGAAAAGGGGGGGATTGAGTCCCAGTCTGTGTGTGTCTGAGGGTGAGAGCTGGGACATGGACAGTAACCAGAGGGAGAGCAGTGAGGGTTCACGTCCCATCACTGGGTTCAGACAGTGGGTAGGGACTGAGTGCCAGGGTGGGAGTCACACTGACTGTGGATGGAAATTGGGAAGGGGGCGGGGGGAGGAGGGGAAACAATGGCAGAATCTTCCAGAGAGATTCCCAGTCAGCATGCGGACTGGATTGGCTGAACCTGAACCGAGCTGGGAAAATATACTTTCAGGGAAGCTTCAGTAACACAACCGGGGAAGGGTTAAACTGAGTTGACATGTGGATGGAAAGCAGGAGGTAACATTGGCTAGGGAAGAGAAAGAGGCACAGAGAATTGGTAAAGGTGTTTAGTGTGAGAGTGTGAGATGGTATCAGAGGAAGAGAAAGTGTAAGAAGGTGTAAAATGGGTTTATTGTGTGAGCGTGTGACCGCACAGAGGGCTCTAAATAAGGAACTGCACAGGCCGAGAACCACATGGGAGCCTGGTCTCGTGGTGATAAGGGAGGCCTGACTCACATTAGGACAGGTCAGGGTGCGGAGATGGAAGCTGAATCCTGCAGCTCAGGAGGAAGGATGTGACTGGATTCTGACGGAGGGGGAGAGGGAGACGGAGAGAGAGAGAGAGAGAGAGAGAGAGAGAGAGTCACACTGACAACATGAGAGATACAGAAAGAGACTGAGAGACAGAGACAACAGAGTCTGGGTGTGAGATGGAGAGGGAGGGGGTTTGCAATTCATTGAATCAGAAACTTTCCCATTTAATGGGGATTGAATGTGTTGTGTTTGTGTGTTCCTCCCTCCCAGTTAGAGGCGGAGCTTGTCTCTCTGCGCAGGAAACAGGACGAGGCCATCACTGAGAACCAGGCGCTCAAACTGACCAATCAGGAGCTGGAGACACGGCTGCAGCAGATCCAACAGGATCTCCAGGAGGCCCAGGATCGGCTGGTGTCTCAACAGGAGGAAGCAGCTCAGCGCCAGGAGAAAGAAGGGTAAGAGACTGTGTACACAATGCACACACTGTGTACACAGGTTGCGTACTGTGTGCGCGCCACGTGCACTGTGTACATGCCACGCATGCTGTGTACACACCCTGCATGCTATGTATATGCCCTGCATGCTCTGTACACACTCAGTGCACTGTGTACACACGCTGCGTACGCGGGCCGCTCGCTGCGTACACAGCCTGCGTGCTGCATACATAAGAACATAATAAGAACATAAGAAATAGGAGCAGGAGTAGGCCATCTAGCCCTTCGAGCCTGCCCCGCCATTCAATAAGATCATGGCTGATCTGTCGCTGCTCAGTTCCACATTCCCGCCCTCTCCCCATAACCCTTAATCCCCTCGCTTATCAAAAACCCTTCAACCCGCATCTGAAAAATATTTAGCGAGGTAGCCTCCACCACCTCAATGGGCAGAGAATTCCAGAGATTCACCATCCTTTGAGTGAAGAAGTTCCTCCTCAACTCCGTTCTAAACTGCCCCCCCTTTATCCTGAGGCTGTGCCCCCTAGTCCTACTGTCCTTTCTGAGCGGGAAGAGTCTCTCCACCTCTATCCTATCCATCCCATTCATCATCTTATACGTCTCAATGAGATCTCCCCTCATTCTTCTAAACTCTAATGATTACAAGCCTAGCTTATCCAGCCTCTCCTCATAGCTCAACCCCCTCAACTCTGGTGTCAGCCTAGTAAACCTCCTCTGCACTCCCTCCAAGGCCAAAATATCCTTGCGTAAATACGGCAACCAAAACTGCACACAGTACTCCAGCTGCGGCCTCACCAATGCCCTGTACAGCCGCAGCAAGACCTCCCTACTTTTATATTCAATCCCCCTCGCTATGAAGGCCAGCATCCCATTAGCCTTCCTGACCACCTGCAGGCTGGGTTTTTGCGACTCACACAGCAACTGGAGGAAGCAGCTCAACACCAGGTGAAAAAGGGTGAGGGAGCCCCACGACATTTTGTGTCCCATGGATCTTTTGACCATCTCAGTCATTCTCCATCCATTTTCCAATTCGATGTGTTGCAAAGTTGAGTTGAATTGAAATTTTAAAATGCTGGAATGGAAAGCAGTGCGTGGTCCCTTTAAAATGTGCTGTTTTTTTCTGTACTTAAAACAAAAGATTCAAATGCATACAGAGAACTCAGAGTGAAACATTATATCCAAAGACAAGCAGCAGGATTGCCTTGGTAACAGGCTACAGATATTTGAATGAGAACAGGTTTTTTTCAATTTTAGCCAATCAATTTAAAGTAGACGCTGAACTACTGGCAGCCTAACAGATTTAAATGTGATGATTTTGGTGACCTGAGAGGCAATCGTATTGCGGGGGTGTTGGTATGTGATCAGGGGTATAAGAGAGGGGGAGGCAGTGACACAAAGGGGAGAAGAGCACTTCCCACAGCTTCAGAGAGAGAGAGAGAGAGACAGCACTCAGCTCCAGAGAGACACAGCAACTGCTCTCTGTTACACACAGGAGCTTTCAGCTCAAAATCTCATCGGAATAACAAAGGTACCAAAAGAAGACAGATTCCAGAATATAAAACCTGGTTGTAATTTCAAGAGTGACTAAAATTGTATTTTTGTGTTAATAAGTGGGAATTGTATTTATCTAACCAGCGTTCCATTAGAATAGGATTTTTGTGGTTTGTTAATGATTTCAATTAGTTAGATTAAATAAAGTGTTACTTGTTGATTTTACAGAGAGAGTCTCACATAGTTATTCTGATTTAGCCATAAGGCATAGGAGCAGAATTAGGCCATTCAGCCCATCAAGTCTGCTCATCATTCAATCATTGCTGATATTTTTCTCATCCCCATTCTCCTGCCTTTTCCCCATAAGCCCTGATCCCTTTATTAATCAAGAGCCTATCTATCTCTGTCTTAAAGACACTCAATGATCTGGGCTCCACAGCCTTTTGAGGTAAAGAGTTCCACAGATTCACCACTGTCTGGCTGAAGAAATTCCTCCTCATTTCTGTTTTAAAGGATTGTCCCTTTAGCCTGAGGTTGTGCCCTCTGGTTCTACGAGTGGAAACATCCTCTCCTCGTCCACTCTATCCAGGCCTCGCAGCATCCTGTAAGTTTCAATAAGATCCCCTCTCATCCTTCTAAACTGCAACGAGTACAGACCCAGAGTCCTCAAGCGTTCCTCATACGTCAAGCTCTTCATTCCCGGGATCATTCTTGTGAGCCTCCTCTGGGGCCTTTTCAAGATGTGGAGATTCCAGCACTTTCCAAGGCCAGCACATCCTTCCTTAGATATGGGGCCCAAAACTGCTCTCAATACTCCAAATGGGGTCTGACCAGAGCCTTATACAGCCTCAGAGATACATCCCCGCTCTTGTATTCTAGCCCTCTTGATATGAACGCTAACATTGCATTTGCCTCTGTAACTGCCAACTGAATCTGCACATTAACCTTAAGAAAATCTTGAACAATGACTCCCAAGTCCCTTTGTGTTTCTGATTTCCTAAACATGTCTCCATTTGGAAAATAATCTATGCCTCCATTCGTCCTTCCAAAGTGCATAACCTCACACTTTTCCACATTGTATTCCATCTGCCATTTCTTTGCCCACTCTCCTAACCTGTCCAAGTCCTTCTGCAGCCCCCCCGCTTCCTCCATACTACCTGTCTACATATCTTTTTAACCATTACAAGTTGCTGAAGAGCAGATTGTATTATTCCTCACTCACTGGAACAGATTATGAGGTGAGGTATTCCTCTGTGAGTGGTTAGATGTTCGCTCTCAGAGAGGGCATCAACTGCCCCTTCACAACAAACGACACACACACATTTCCAGCTCCTTTTCCAGGACACACATTATTCACTGCTTTCTCCTCCAATCTCTCTCAGTCACCACCTCCTGGGACAAAAACTGCAGCAAGCTGTGAGTTGAGGGTTGTGTTGCTGAATTGTGTGTGTGCAGTTACACAGGAACAGTGATGGAGTGAGTGTTCCACACAGGGAGCCTGTCACACATTCCACTCACTAATATGTGTTAAATTAAGAGAGGTCCAGGTAAAGTGGATAGGATTGTCCTATTCCTCTTGGTTGAAGGGTCTATAACCAGGGGAATGGATTGAGAGTGAGAGGTTGGAGAATTCAAGAGAGTGTGAGTGGACAATTTTCCACCCAGAGGGTGGTGGGGATCTGGAACTCAGTGCCTGAAAGGCTGGTAGAGGCAGAAACCCTCATTAATATTTAAAATGTACTTGGATATTCACTGAGAAATGATGTAACCTACAAGGGGACAGACCAAGACCTGGAAAGTAGGATCATGCTCTTTCCATGTTGGTCAGTATGGACTCAATGGGCTGAATGGCCATTTCTATGATTCTAGGATTTGTATAATCTGGAACCTTGGCTCATCTGGTGTGATTGTGAGATGTGTTATACAAAAACTCCTCTCTATATCTTTGTTTCCTCCTTTATCTCCACACCTTTCCTGTCCCTCAGAGATCACAATTGCCCTGAAATTCACTCCCTCCCCTCCCTCTCTTTATTCCTCCCTCCCTCTCTTCCCGCCTTTTCCCTCTCCCCGTCCCCGCCCTCCATTCCCTCCCCTTCCCTCCCTCCATTTCCTTCCCTTCCCTCCTACCCTCCTTCTGTCCCTCCCATCCTCCCTCTGTCCCCCCCTTTCCCTCCCTCCCATACACCCTCTATCCCTCCATTCCCCTCCCTCTTTCCCTCCTTCCCTTCCCTCCCTCGCTCCCTCCCCCATCTGTCCCTCCCTCTCTCCCTCCCTCTCTCTCCCTCTCCTTCCCTCCCCGTTACTGAACTGAATACTGACAGTAATTGTGCTATTCCAGTCATTCCTGTTGAACACAGAGTAATGTTGCTCTCCCTCCATCATTCCTGCTCCACAGACTTCAGCGAACTCGCTCCATCCGACGCCGTGTGACTCGCAAAACCCCCCAGGGAGAGGATCCTGGGCTCCCTCACCTGAGGGTCGAAGGTCAGGATGTGACCATGGCGACAAGCGATGATGTAGATGGGACCAGTGAAGAAACAGAAACAACTTCAGTAAGAGACGGAGCAGCAGAGACAATCAGAGAGGTAGCTGGGCCTAGGATCGAGGCTTCTCCACTGTCAGAGCAGCAGGAAGGCCTCAGTCCTGCAGCAACTGGTTCACCCATTGCTGTCAGTCTCCACAGAGACACTCTGACCCCCACCCTCATAAACCAGAGAGACAAAGCGTCCCAGTCAGACTCAAACCCCCTGGGGATCAGAGACCGACTGTCACCTGGTTCATGTCTCCCTCGGTGTCACTTCCACCTTCCGGGAAAGGTAAAAACACAAAATCCTGGATGTCCAAGAGACAGAATAACCAATCCTTGGATAATAACCCGGAGATTCCTGATCTTCCCCTTAGATTGTTGGGAGGAGTGGGTTTTGGAAATTAATGAGGAAGCAAGGAACTGGATCCTGCGGCACTCTCCGAATGAGAGTCTGATTGGGGGGGGTTGGGGGTGTGCGGGGTGGTGGGGGGAGCGGTTGGGGTGGGTAGGAACGAGGCTGGGGAGTGGTTAAAAGAGTTAGAGAAGAAAACAGGGAGCAAGAGAGAGTTTCCGATAAAGTAGAAGGCAGATTGAGAGACTGAAAGAATGGAAGGTTTGAAGGAGATATAAAGAACTGGGTCAGAATGTTACCAGCGTTCCTGCTGGTGGGATTTTCCTGACCCGCCGCAGTGAGCGGGGATCAGGCTGGCACCGAGTTCTCTGATCCTGCGGCAGTGAGCGGGGATCAGGCTGGCACCGAGTTCTCTGATCCTGCGGCAGTGAGCGGGGATCAGGCTGGCACCGAGTTCTCTGATCCTGCGGCAGTGAGCGGGGATCAGGCTGGCACCGAGTTCTCTGATCCCGCCGCAGTGAGCGGGGATCAGGCTGGCACCGAGTTCTCTGATCCTGCGGCAGTGAGCGGGGATCAGGCTGGCACCGAGTTCTCTGATCCTGCGGCAGTGGCACGAGCGGCTGGTAGGATGGTGCCCCTGGAGTTTGGCCATGGTGGAAAGACCATCATCCACTTGGGTACAACAGTACAAGTGTTTGAAAACCGCAAGGGTTGGCTCCAAAATGGTGCTTTCAGTTTGTGGCGGGGATCGAGGGCAGGGTGGGCGGTGAGGGTGTCGGGATGAGGATGGTACGTGTTATTTCACATACGTGAGGCCGCTGACCTTTGAACTCACCGTCTGCTGCCCCTGAATTGGGATTTTGGTAGCCTCGCGCTGTGAAACTTGGTGTGCAGATTCACCCTGGTGTGTGCGCGTGTCTGAACCTCGGGGATTTGTTTAGATTGCTGGTGAAATGTTTGAAAACACTGTCAGCATTATAAAAGAAAATGTGCCTGTTGTTTCCCGTTAGTCCCAGGATTCCCATTGGATCCGTGTTCCCTGACTGATTACACAGCCATCAATGATCACAGGAGTGTGCCAGCCATTACACAGATTGACAGCTCCAAGTGGTTCGAGACTCTGAAGTGGGATCATTAATTCCAATTCATGTTGTTTTAGATATTGAACCCTGGAGTGCAATGTTTGTTCTTATAAAGCGTTAGGTGGTTGATGCAATACAAGTGGAGAAAATAGACAAAGTGGGTGCAAGAGCAATGACCGGTGGGTGGAGGGCAAGGTTTGACATGAGATGGCACTAAGTTGGCATGGAGTCTATAAAGGGTCATGGGGGTGAGTGAAAGGTTAGCATTGAAGGTATGAGGGACATTGGGGGTGGGTACAGCAGCAAATGTTAGCTTGAATGTTTTATGAGGGGCATGTGGAGAGGTGGCAGGATGTGGGGTGTGGAGCCAGAGGGATTTTTTAATGGTTGTTGTTGGTTTAAAAGTTTTGGACAGAGATGGGGAGCCCTGAGGGAGGTCCTCCCCCCATCCTGCCTCCCCGCCTGGCATCCTCCTCACTCATTCTGGGGTCACGCACCCCGGAACCTAATCCAGCCAATCCCTGCAGACCAACAACCTGAAGTGTGGGCAGGAAATTAGAAAGATCAGGTTTCTGCTCAGCAAACTTGTGAATAAAAATCCATCCAAAGAGCAGAACTGGAGTGGGAGAGAGTTCCAGAAATGTGGACCACATTGTAAACTTTACAATGCACATTTTGTGAATGTTGTCTTCCCATTGGGGATTGAATGTGTTGTGTTTGTGTGTTGCTCCTCCCAGTTAGAGGCGGAGCTTGTCTCTCTGCGCAGGAAACAGGACGAGGCCATCACTGAGAACCAGGCGCTCAAACTGACCAATCAGGAGCTGGAGACACGGCTGCAGCAGATCCAACAGGATCTCCAGGAGGCCCAGGATCGGCTGGTGTCTCAACAGGAGGAAGCAGCTCAGCGCCAGGAGAAAGAAGGGTAAGAGACCGTGTACACACCCCACAGACTGTGTGCACACCCTGCTTGCTGTGTGCTCACCCCGCGTGTCGTGCACCCACCCTGTGCACTGTGTGCATGCCCCGTGCGTTGTATGCACACCCCGCGTGCTGTGTGCACCTACAGACTTGTATACATGACCCGCACACTGTGTGCACACCCCAGACAGCACACTATGTACACTGTGTGCATATCCTGCATACGCCTCACACGGTGTATACACAAGACCCACCTCTGCAGACACACCCCGCACGCTGTGTACACATACTGTATACATACACAGCACTGTAGGTGCTGTTCAGTTGTTCTGTGTTTGCTTATATCAGTCTGTTTACGATGGATGCTGACTTTGTTGATTAGTTTAGCCTGGGTGTAGGATGTAGAGAAAGGCAAGTAAACTGTAGAAAGATCTGGAAACATGGAGCAAACATTTGAAAACACAGTTAATAAAATCTGTTACACACACAGAAAGCAGCAGCATCTCTGTATAGAACCAAGATATAAAACATGTAACAGAGCAAACACTCACACTGCACCAGTGCCAGGCAAAGACAATCTCCAAGAACAAATCTACCCATTGCCCCTTAACATTCAGTAGCATTACCATCGCTGAATCTCCCACCATCAACATCCTGAGGGTTACCATAGACCAGAAACTGAACTAGCCAAATAAATACTGTGGCTACCAGAGCAGGACAGAGGCTGGGAATCCTGCAGCGAGTCACTCATCTCCTGACTCCCCAAAACCTGACCAATATCTATATGGCATGAGTCAGGAGTGTGATGGAATTCTCTCCACTTCCCTTAATGGGCACAGCTCCAGCAACACTCAAAAAACTCAACACCATCCAGAATAAAGCAGCCACTTGATTGGCTCCCCATTCACAAACATTCGCCCCCTTTGTCACTGATGAACAGTGGCAGCCGTGTGTACCATCTACAAAATACACTGCAGGAACTCACCAAGGCTCCTTAGACAGCACCTTCCATAAGAACATAAGAAATAGGAGCAGGAGTAGGCCATCTAGCCCTTCGAGCCTGCCCCGCCATTCAATAAGATCATGGCTGATCTGAAGTGGATCAGTTCCACTTTCCCACTTTCTCCCCATAATCCTTAATTCCCCTGTCTTGATCACCTGCTGCACCTGCAGACTGGGTTTTTGCGATTCGTGCACAAGGACCCCCAGGTCCCTCTACACCGTAGCATGCTGCAGCTTTTCGCCCTTTAAATAGTAATCCCTCCTACTATTATTTCTACCAAACTGGATAACCTCACACTTGCTAACATTATACTCCATCTGCCAGTTCCTCACCCACTCGCTCAGCCTATCCAGATCCCTCTGCAGACTTTCCGCGCCCTCCACGCAATTCGCTTTTCCGCTCATCTGCGTGTCATTAGGAAATTTCGTTACCCTACACTCAGCCCCCTCCTCCAGATCGTCTATATAAATGGTAAATAGTTGAGGCCCCAGCACCGATCCCTGGTGTACTCCACTAGTTACCAACCGCCAATCAGAATAGCACCCATTAATACCAACTGTCTGCTTCCTGTTAGAGAACCAATCCTCAATCCACGCTAACACCTTACCCCCAACTCCGTGCACCCTAACCTTCTGCAGCAACCTTTTGTGAGGCACCTTATCAAATGCCTTCCAAACCCAAGACCACTTCCATCTTGAAGGACTAGGGCAGCAGATACATGGGAACCCCAGTCCAGCTCACTCACCATCCTGAATTGGAAATATATCGCCGTTCCTTCACTGTCACTGGATCAAAATCCTGGAACTCCCTCTCTAACAGCACTGTGGGAGCACCTACACCTCATGGACTGTGGCAGTTCAAGAAGGCAGCTCACCACCACCACCTCATAGGGAATTCAGGATGGGTAATACATGTATTGCCCTGGCAAATGGCAACCACATCACGAATAAATTTTAGGAAAACAGCTCACATGCTTCACACAGTGAATACACACACTGTGTGCACACACCGCACATTGTGTGTATGCGCTGCACACTGCGTATACGTGCTGCGCACACGGACTGCATGCTACACATCCGCACCGCATGCTGCATCCACGCTCGTCACACTGAACTGAGGAAAGTGGGAATCTGCTCTGGGATTTGGGATTGAGGTGTTGGTGAGTGAGGAATTCTAACAATGAATGTCTCCAGTGATCCTTCCGTCTGTCGCTGTCACTGACTCTCTCTCTGTCTGTCTGATTCTCTGGTTTGATTACAGCGAGCGGGATCAATCTCCCGGCAGTGAGGGACGGCGTTCCGATGAAGCTGATCCACAGGTAATAAGGGATGGACACAGCAGGGAAAAGGGGGGGATTGAATGCCAGTCCGTGTGTGTCTGTGGGTGAGATCTGGGACATAGTGATGGCCTTGTGGTATTATCGCTAAACTATTAATCCAGAAACTCAGCTACTGTTCTGGGGACCCACATTGGAATCCCACTGCGGCAGACGGTGGAATTTGAATTCAATAAAAATTATTTGGAATTAAGAATCTACTGATGACCATGAAACCATTGCCGATTGTCGGATAAATCCCTCTGGTTCACTAATGTCCATTAGGGAAGGAAATCTGCCGTCCTTACCCGGTCTGGCCTACATGTGACTCCAGAGCCACAGTAATGTGGGTAACTCTTAACTGCCCTCCACGGGCAACTAGGGATGGGCAATAAATACTGGCAGCCAGTGACGCCCATGTCCCAGGAATGAATAAAGGATGGTAGCCAGAGGGAGAGCAGTGAGGGGGCCTGAACCATCACTGGGTTCAGACAGTGAATGCTCACTGCTTCCCATCAGGACTGGTGGGTGTTGGGGGGTGAATTGGGTGGGGGAGCTGCGGGGGTGGAAGGGTGGGGGGGAGAGGCTGAACCCTTCAGCACAAGAGCGCGTCAGTGAATAGATTCTGATAGAGGAGTGGAGAGAAAGAAAGAGTGGAAAGGTGTGAATGTGAGAGAGAGAGAAACAGACTGGGACAGAGATATCAGAGAGGCAGAGAGATGGGGATAAATAGAGCTGGTTAAGAATACATTTGATGAGGATTTGATTTGGGGATTGAATGTGTTGTGTTTGTGTGTTGCTCCTCCCAGTTAGAGGCGGAGCTTGTCTCTCTGCGCAGGAAACAGGACGAGGCCATCACTGAGAACCAGGCGCTCAAACTGACCAATCAGGAGCTGGAGACACGGCTGCAGCAGATCCAACAGGATCTCCAGGAGGCCCAGGATCGGCTGGTGTCTCAACAGGAGGAAGCAGCTCAGCGCCAGGAGAAAGAAGGGTAAGAGACTGTGTACACAATGCACACACTGTGTACGCACCCCACACACTGTGTACACACCCCGTACGCTGTGTACACACCCTGCACACTGTGTACGCCTGCTGCACACTGTGTACACACCCTGCGCACTGTGTACGCCTGCTGCACACTGTGTACACACCCTGCACACTGTGTACGCCTGCTGCACACTGTGTACACACCCTGCACACTGTGTACGCCTGCTGCACACTGTGTACACAGCCTGTGCGCTGTGTACACACCCTGCACACTGTGTACGCCTGCTGCACGCTGTGTACACACCCTGCACACTGTGTACGCCTGCTGCACACTGTGTACACAGCCCGCGGCCTTTCCCCTCCTCCCCCAACTTCTCCACCTGTCACAGCTTGCAGGTTGTCTGCCATTTGGCCTTTATTCTCTCTGTGGACTGCCATTGGCCGCCTTTTCCCTGGTTTCTGTGGCAATGACTCATCTTGCATTCCCTCACCCTGTAGTATAAATATCTGCCACTTTCTCTGAACTTTCCAAGCTCAAGATGCAGACCTAAACACATCAAAGGGCCTGGAGCTATACAAGGCAATCATGAGACTACACCTTAAATTCTGTGAACAGTTTGGTCCCTTTATCTAAGGAAAGATATACTGGCATTGAAGGCTGTCCAGAGAAGGTTCACGAGGTTGGTCCCAGATATGGAGTGAATTTCTTATGAGGAGAGGGTCAGTAATCTTTGGTTTGAGAAGAACAAGAGGTGACCTTATTGAGACATATTGGATTCTCAGGGGGTTTGACAGGGTAGATGCGGAGAGTTATTTCCCCTTGTGGGGAGTCTAGGAGCAAAGGGTATAATCTCAGAGTGAGGGGGTCACCCATTTAAGACAGAGATGAGGAGGAACATTTTCTCTCAGAAGTTAGTGAATCTGTGGAATTCTGTACCACAGAGGGCTGTACAGGCTGGGTCACTCAGTGTGTTTGTGGCTGAGATGGAGAGATTTTTAATCAGGAAGGGAATACAGGGTTATGGGGATAATTTGGCAAAGTGGAGTTGAGGATTATATCAGATCAGCCATGATCTCGCTGAATGATGGAGCAGACTTGATGGGCTGAATGGTCTCATTCTGCTTTTATGTTTAACACAATTCGAGTAGGACTATGAATGTCTAGCTTCACAATGAAACAGTGAAAGCCTGTGCTTCCCAATCCCAGGAAATTCCCGAAGAAGAAGAGGGAAGCTGCTCTGGGATTTGGGATTGAGGTGTTGGTGAGTGAGGAATTCTCACAATGAATGTCTCCAGTGATCCTTCCGTCTGTCGCTGTCACTGACTCTCTCTCCCTGTCTGTCTGATTCTCTGGTTTGATTACAGCGAGCGGGATCAATCTCCCGGCAGTGAGGGACGGCGTTCCGATGAAGCTGTTCTACAGGTAGGACACAGCAGGGAAAAGGGGGGGATTGAGTCCCAGTCTGTGTGTGTCTGAGGGTGAGAGCTGGGACATGGACAGTAACCAGAGGGAGAGCAGTGAGGGTTCACGTCCCATCACTGGGTTCAGACAGTGGGTAGGGACTGAGTGCCAGGGTGGGAGTCACACTGACTGTGGATGGAAATTGGGAAGGGGGCGGGGGGAGGAGGGGAAATAATGGTGGAACCTTCCAGAGAGATTCCCAGTCAGCATGCGGACTGGATTGGCTGAACCTGAACCGAGCTGGGAAAATATACTTTCAGGGAAGCTTCAGTAACACAACCGGGGAAGGTTTAAACGAAGTTGACATGTGGATGGAAAGCAGGAGGTAACATTGGCTAGGGAAGAGAAAGAGGCACAGAGAATTGGTAAAGGTGTTTAGTGCGAGAGTGTGAGATGGTATCAGAGGAAGAGAAAGTGTAAGAAGGTGTAAAATGGGTTTATTGTGTGAGCGTGTGACCGTACAGAGGGCTCTAAATAAGGAACTGCACAGGCCGAGAACCACATGGGAGCCTGGTCTCGTGGTGATAAGGGAGGCCTGACTCACATTAGGACAGGTCAGGGTGCGGAGATGGAAGCTGAATCCTGCAGCTCAGGAGGAAGGATGTGACTGGATTCTGACGGAGGGGGAGAGGGAGACGGAGAGAGAGAGAGAGAGAGAGAGTCACACTGACAACATGAGAGATACAGAAAGAGACTGAGAGACAGAGACAACAGAGTCTGGGTGTGAGATGGAGAGGGAGGGGGTTTGCAATTCATTGAATCAGAAACTTTCCCATTTAATGGGGATTTAATGTGTTGTGTTTGTGTGTTGCTCCTCCCAGTTAGAGGCGGAGCTTGTCTCTCTGCGCAGGAAACAGGACGAGGCCATCACTGAGAACCAGGCGCTCAAACTGACCAATCAGGAGCTGGAGACACGGCTGCAGCAGATCCAACAGGATCTCCAGGAGGCCCAGGATCGGCTGGTGTCTCAACAGGAGGAAGCAGCTCAGCGCCAGGAGAAAGAAGGGTAAGAGACTGTGTACACAATGCACACACTGTGTACACAGGTCATGCACTGTGTGCACACCACGCACACTGTGTACATGCCACGCATGCTGTGTACACACCCTGTGCATTGTGTACATGCCCTGCATGGTCTGTACACACTCAGTGCGCTGTGTACACACGCTGCGTACACGGGCCGCACGCTGCGTACACGGCCTGCGTGCTGCATACACAGCAACTGGAGGAAGCAACTCAACACCAGGTGAAAAAAGGGTAAGGGAGCCCCACGACATTTTGTGTCCCGTGGATCTTTTGACCATCTCAGACATTCTCCATCCATTTTCCAATTCGATGTGTTGCAAAGTTGAGTTGAATTGAAATTTTAAAATGCTGGAATGGAAAGCAGTGCATGGTCCCTTTAAAATGTGCCGAGATTCAAATGCATACAGAGAACTCAGAGTGAAACATTATATCCAAAGACAAGCAGCAGGATTGCCTTGGTAACAGGCTACAGATATTTGAATGAGGACAGGTTTTTTTCAATTTTGGCCAATCAATATAAATTAGACACTATCGGTCTAACAGATTTAAATGTGATGTTTATGGTAACCTGAGAGGCAATCGTATTGCGGGGATGTTGGTATGTGATCAGGGGTATAAGAGAGGGGGAGGCAGTGACACAAAGGGGAGAAGAGCACTTAGCACAGCTTCAGAGAGAGAGAGAGAGAGACAGCACTCAGCTCCAGAGAGACACAGCAACTGCTCTCTGTTACACACAGGAGCTTTCAGCTCAAAATCTCATCGGAATAACAAAGGTACCAAAAGAAGACAGATTCCAGAATATAAAACCTGGTTGTAATTTCAAGAGTGACTAAAATTGTATTTTTGTGTTAATAAGTGGGAATTGTATTTATCTAACCAGCGTTCCATTAGAATAGGATTTTTGTGGTTTGTTAATGATTTCAATTAGTTAGATTAAATAAAGTGTTACTTGTTGATTTTACAGAGAGAGTCTCACATAGTTATCCTGATTTAGCCATAAGGCATAGCAGCAGAATTAGGCCACTCGGCCCATCAAGTTTGCTCCGCCATTCAATCATTGCTGATATTTTTCTCATCCCCATTCTCCTGCCTTTTCCCCATAAGCCCTGATCCCCTTATTAATCAAGAGCCTATCTATCTCTGTCTTAACGACACTCAATGACTTGGTCTACACAGCCTTTTGAGGTAAAGAGTTCCACAGATTCACATAAATGTGTTATACAAAACCTCCTCTCTATATCTTTGTCTCCTACTTCAGCTCCATACCTTTCCTGTCACTTAGAGATCACAATTGTCCTGAAACGCACTCCCTCCCCTCCTTTTCTTTCTCCCTCCCTCCCTCTCTCGCTTCCCTCCCCCTTCCCCTCCCTCCATTCTTCCCCCTTCCCCTCCCTCCATTTCCTCCCCTTCCCTCCCACCCTCCTTTTGTTCTTTCCACCCTCCCTTGATCGATCCCTTTCCCTCCCTACACACTCCCTCTATCCCTCCCTCCCTCTCTCTCCCTCTCCTTCCCTCCCCGTTACTGAACTGAATACTGACAGTAATTGTGCTATTCCAGTCATTCCTGTTGAACACAGAGTAATGTTGCTCTCCCTCCATCATTCCTGCTCCACAGACTTCAGCGAACTCGCTCCATCCGACGCCGTGTGACTCGCAAAACCCCCCAGGGAGAGGATCCTGGGCTCCCTCACCTGAGGGTCGAAGGTCAGGATGTTACCGTGGCGACAAGCGATGATGTAGATGGGACCAATGAAGAAACAGAAACTTCAGTAAGAGACGGAGCAGCAGAGACAATCAGAGAGGTAGCTGGGCCTAGGATCGAGGCTTCTCCACTGTCAGAGCAGCAGGAAGGCCTCAGTCCTGCAGCAACTGGTTCACCCATTGCTGTCAGTCTCCACAGAGACACTCTGACCCCCCCCTCATAAACCAGAGAGACAAAGCGTCCCAGTCAGACTCAAACCCCCTGGGGATCAGAGACCGACTGTCACCTGGTTCATGTCTCACTCGGTGTCACTTCCACCTTCCGGGAAAGGTAAAAACACAAACTCTGGGATGTCTAATAGACAGAATAACCAATCCTTCCATAATAACCGGGAGATTCCTGATCTTCCCATTAGATTGTTGGGAGGAGTGGGTTTTGGAAATTAATGAGGAAGCAAGGAACTGGATCCTGCGGCACTCTCCGAATGAGAGTCTGATTGGGGGGGGTTGGGGGTGTGCGGGGTGGTGGGGGGAGCGGGTGGGGTGGGTAGGAACGAGGCTGGGGAGTGGTTAAAAGAGTTAGAGAAGAAAACAGGGAGCAAGAGAGAGTTTCTGATAAAGTAGAAGGCAGATTGAGAGACTGAAAGAATGGAAGGTTTGAAGGAGATATAAAGAACTGGGTTGGAATGTTACCAGCATTCCTGCCGGTGGGATTTTCCTGACCTGCCGCAGTGAGCGGGGATCAGGCTGGCACCGAGTTCCCTGATCCCGCCGCAGTGAGCGGGGATCAGGCTGGCACCGAGTTCTCCGATCCTGCGGCAGTGAGCGGGGATCAGGCTGGCACCGAGTTCTCTGATCCTGCGGCAGTGAGCGGGGATCAGGCTGGCACCGAGTTCTCCGATCCTGCGGCAGTGAGCGGGGATCAGGCTGGCACCGAGTTCTCTGATCCTGCGGCAGTGGCACGAGCGGCTGGTAGGATGGTGCCCCTGGAGTTTGGCCATGGTGGAAAGACCATCATCCACTTGGGTACAACAGTACAAGTGTTTGAAAACCGCAAGGGTTGGCTCCAAAATGGTGCTTTCAGTTTGTGGCGCGGATCGAGGGCAGGGTGGGCGGTGAGGGTGTCGGGATGAGGATGGTACGTGTTATTTCACATACGTGAGGCCGCTGACCTTTGAACTCACCGTCTGCTGCCCCTGAATTGGGATTTTGGTAGCCTCGCACTGTGAAACTTGGTGTGCAGATTCACCCTGGTGTGTGCGCGTGTCTGAACCTGAGGGATTTGTTTAGATTGCTGGTGAAATGTTTGAAAACACTGTCAGCGTTATAAAAGAAAATGTGCCTGTTGTTTCCCGTTAGTCCCAGGATTCCCATTGGATCCGTGTTCCCTGACTGATTACACAGCCATCAATGATCACAGGAGTGTGCCAGCCATTACACAGATTGACAGCTCCAAGTGGTTCGAGACTCTGTGAAGTGGGATCATTAATTCCAATTCATGTTGTTTTAGATATTGAACCCTGGAGTGCAATGTTTGTTCTTATAAAGCGTTAGGTGATCGATGCAATACAAGTGGAGAAAATAGACAAAGTGGGTGCAAGAGCAATGACCGGTGGGTGGAGGGCAAGGTTTGACATGAGATGGCACTAAGTTGGCATGGGGTCAATGAAGGGTCATGGGGGTGAGTGAAAGGTTAGCATTGAAGGTATGAGGGACATTGGGGGTGGGTACAGCAGCAAATGTTAGCTTGAATGTTTTATGAGGGGCATGTGGAGAGGTGGCAGGATGTGGGGTGTGGAGCCAGAGGGATTTTTTAATGGTTGTTGTTGGTTTAAAAGTTTTGGACAGAGATGGGGAGCCCTGAGGGAGGTCCTCCCCCGATCCTGCCTCCCCGCCTGGCATCCTCCTCACTCATTCTGGGGTCACGCACCCCGGAACCTAATCCAGCCAATCCCTGCAGACCAACAACCTGAAGTGTGGGCAGGAAATTAGAAAGATCAGGTTTCTGCTCAGCAAACTTGTGAATAAAAATCCATCCAAAGAGCAGAACTGGAGTGGGAGAGAGTTCCAGAAATGTGGATCACATTGTAAACTTTACAATGCACATTTTGTGAATGTTGTCTTCCCATTGGGGATTGAATGTGTTGTGTTTGTGTGTTGCTCCTCCCAGTTAGAGGCGGAGCTTGTCTCTCTGCGCAGGAAACAGGACGAGGCCATCACTGAGAACCAGGCGCTCAAACTGACCAATCAGGAGCTGGAGACACGGCTGCAGCAGATCCAACAGGATCTCCAGGAGGCCCAGGATCGGCTGGTGTCTCAACAGGAGGAAGCAGCTCAGCGCCAGGAGAAAGAAGGGTAAGAGACCGTGTACACAATGCACACACTGTGTACGCACCCCACACACTGTGCGCTCACTCCACACACTGTGTACGCACCCTGCGCACTGTGTGCCCACCTCGCGCACCGTGTGTACACCCCACGTCCTGTGTGCATGCCCCGCGCGCTGTGTGCACCCTACACACTGCATACACGACCGCACACTGCATGCACACTCCACACAGCACACTATGTACCCCGCATATTGCATGCACACGCCTCGCGTGCTGCATACGTAAGACCTGCATGCTACAGACACACCCCGCACGCTGTGTACACATACTGTATACATACACAGCACTGTACGTGGTGTTCAGTTGTCCTGCGTTTGCTTATATCAGTCTGTTTACAATGGATGCTGACTTTGTTGATTAGTTTAGCCTGGGTGTAGGATGTAGAGAAAGGGAAGTAAAATGTAGAAAGATCTAGAAACATGGAGCAGATATGTGAAAACACAGTTAATAAAATCTGTTACACACACAGAAAGCAGCATCATCTCTGTATAGACCCAAGATATAAAACATGTAACTGAGCAAACACTCACACTGCACCAGTGCCAGGCAAAGACAATCTCCAAGAACAATCTACCCATTGCCCCTTAACATTCAGTAGCATTACCATCGCTGAATCTCCCACCATCAACATCCTGAGGGTTACCATAGACCAGAAACTGAACTAGCCAAATAAATACTGTGGCTACCAGAGCAGGACAGAGGCTGGGAATCCTGCAGCGAGTCACTCATCTCCTGACTCCCCAAAACCTGACCACCATCTATATGGCATGAGTCAGGAGTGTGATGGAAGTCTCTCCACTTCCCTTAACGGGCACAGCTCCAACACTCAAAAAACTCAACACCATCTGCAGCAGGCGACGGTGCAGAGGGACCTCGGGGTCCTTGTGCATGAGTCGCAAAAACCCAGCCTGCAGGTGCAGCAGGTGGTCAGGAAGGCGAATGGGATGCTGGCCTTCATAGCGAGGGGGATTGAATATAAAAGTAGGGAGGTCTTGCTGCAGCTGTATAGGGCATTGGTGAGGCCGCAGCTGGAGTACTGTGTGCAGTTTTGGGCGCCGCACCTGCGCAAGGATATTTTGGCCCTGGAGGGAGTGCAGAGGAGGTTTACTAGGCTGATACCGGAGTTGAGGGGATTGAGCTATGAGGAGAGGCTGAATAAACTAGGCTTGTACTCGTTAGAGTTTAGAAGAATGAGGGGAGATCTCATTGAGACGTATAAGATGATGAATGGGATGGATAGGATAGAGGTGGAGAGACTCTTCCCGCTCAAAAAAGACAGTAGGACTAGGGGGCACAGCCTCAAGATAAAGGGGAGGCGGTTTAGAACGGAGTTGAGGAGGAACTTCTTCACTCAAAGGGCGGTGAATCTCTGGAATTCTCTGCCTGTTGAAGTGGTGGAGGCTGCCTCGCTAAATATTTTTAAGAAGCGGGTTGATGGGTTTTTGATAAGAGAGGGGATTAAGGGTTATGGGGAGAGGGCGGGAAAGTGGAACTGAGCCACGACAGATCAGCCATGATCTTATTGAATGGCGGGGCAGGCTCGAAGGGCTAGATGGCCTACTCCTGCTCCTATTTCTTATGTTCTTATGTTCTTATAAAGCAGCCACTTGATTGGCTCCCCATTCACAAACATTCACCCCCTTCGTCACTGATGAACAGTGGCAGCCGTGTGTACCATCTACAAAAGGCACTGCAGGAACTCACCAAGACTCCTCAGACAGCACCTTCCAAACCCAAGACCACTTCCATCTTGAAGGACTAGGGCAGCAGATACATGGGAACCCCAGTCCAGCTCACTCACCATCCTGAATTGGAAATATATTGCCGTTCCTTCACTGTCACTGGATCAAAATCCTGGAACTCCCTCTCTAACAGCACTGTGGGAGCACCTACACCTCATGGTCTGTGACAGATCAAGAAGGCAGCTCACCACCACCACCTCATAGGGAATTCAGGATGGGTAATACATGTATTGCCCTGGCAAACGGCAACCACATCACATGAATGAATTTTAGGAAAACAGCTCACATGCTTCACACAGTGCGTACACACACTGCACACTGCGTACACGAGCTGTACACTGCGTACACGAGCTGCACACTGCATATACGTGCTGCACATTGTGGACTGCATGCTACACATCCGCACCGCATGCTGCATCCACGCTCGTCACACTGAACTGAGGAAAGTGGGAATCTGCTCTGGGATTTGGGATTGAGGTGTTGGTGAGTGAGGAATTCTCACAATGAATGTCTCCAGTGATCCTTCCGTCTGTTGCTGTCACTGACTCTCTCTCCCTGTCTGTCTGATTCTCTGGTTTGATTACAGCGAGCGGGATCAATCTCCCGGCAGTGAGGGACGGCGTTCCGATGAAGCTGATCCACAGGTAATGAGGGATGGACACAGCAGGGAAAAGGGAGGGGGGATTGAATCCCAGTCCGTGTGTGTCTGAGGGTGAGATCTGGGACATAGTGATGGCCTTGTGGTATTATCGCTAAACTATTAATCCAGAAACTCAGCTACTGTTCTGGGGACCCACATTGGAATCCCACTGCGGCAGACGGTGGAATTTGAATTCAATAAAAATTATTTGGAATTAAGAATCTACTGATGACCATGAAACCATTGCCGATTGTCGGATAAATCCCTCTGGTTCACTAATGTCCATTAGGGAAGGAAATCTGCCGTCCTTACCCGGTCTGGCCTACATGTGACTCCAGAGCCACAGTAATGTGGGTAACTCTTAACTGCCCTCCACGGGCAACTAGGGATGGGCAATAAATACTGGCAGCCAGTGACGCCCATGTCCCAGGAATGAATAAAGGATGGTAGCCAGAGGGAGAGCAGTGAGGGGGCCTGAACCATCACTGGGTTCAGACAGTGAATGCTCATTGCTTCCCATCAGGACTGGTGGGTGTTGGGGGGTGAATTGGGTGGGGGAGCTGCGGGGGTGGAAGGGTGGGGGGGAGAGGCTGAACCCTTCAGCACAAGAGCGCGTCAGTGAATAGATTCTGATAGAGGAGTGGAGAGAAAGAAAGAGTGGAAAGGTGTGAATGTGAGAGAGAGAGAAACAGACTGGGACAGAGATATCAGAGAGGCAGAGAGATGGGGATAAATAGAGCTGGTTAAGAATACATTTGATGAGGATTTGATTTGGGGATTGAATGTGTTGTGTTTGTGTGTTGCTCCTCCCAGCTAGAGGCGGAGCTTGTCTCTCTGCGCAGGAAACAGGACGAGGCCATCACTGAGAACCAGGCGCTCAAACTGACCAATCAGGAGCTGGAGACACGGCTGCAGCAGATCCAACAGGATCTCCAGGAGGCCCAGGATCGGCTGGTGTCTCAACAGGAGGAAGCAGCTCAGCACCAGGAGAAAGAAGGGTAAGAGACTGTGTACACGCCCAATATACTGACCATAACTCTACACTCAGGATGTGAATTCAAACACATCAAAGAGACTTGAGCTGTACAAGGCACTCATAAGATCACACCTCAAATTCTGTTAACAGTTTTGATCTCCTTATCTAAGGAAAGATATACTGGCATTGGAGGCTGTCCAGAGAAGGTTCACCAGGTTAATCCCGGGTATGGAAGGATTTTCTGAGGAGAGGGTTGGGCAAGTCTTCATTAAAATGTAGAAGAATGAAAGGTGACCTTACTGAGACAAATCGGATTCTCAGGGGGCTTGAGATGCACAGAGGTTATTTCCCCTTGTGGGAGAGTTTTGGACCAGAGGGTATAATCTCTCGGTAAGGGGTTGCCCATTGAAGACAGAGATGAGGAGGAATTTCTTCTCAGAGGGGAGTGAATCAGTGGAATCCTGTACCACAGAGGGCTGTACAGGCTGGGTCACTCAGTGTGTTTGTGGCTGAGATAGAGAGATTTTTAATAAGGAAATAATTCAGCATTATGAGGATAAAACAGGAAAATGGAGTTGAGGATGATATCAGATCAGCCATGATCTGATTTGGGTGGCACAGTAGCACAGTGGTTAGCACTGCTGCTTCACAGCTCCAGGGTCCTGGGTTCAATTCCTGGCTCAGGTCACTGTCTGTGTGGAGTTTGCATGTTCTCCTCATGTCTGTGTGGGTTTCCTCTGGGTGCTCCGGTTTCCTCCCACAGTCCAAAGATGTGCGGGTTAGGTTGATTGGTCATGTTAAAATTGCCCATTCGTGTCCAGGGATGTGTAGTTTAGAGGGATTAGTGGGTAAATGTGTAGGGTATGGGGGTAGGGCCTGGGTGGGATTCTGGTCGGTACAGACTCGATGGGCCGAAGGGCCTGTTTCTGCACTGTAGGGTGCTATGTTATCTCTTCTATCTCACTGAATGATGGGAGCAGATTCGATGGGCTGAATGGCCTATTGCCAGTGTCTTATACAATGAGAGTGGGAATATTAATGTCCAGCCTCACAATGAAACAGTGAAAGCCTGTGCTTCCCAATCCCAGGAAATTCCTGAAGAAGAAGAGGGAAGCTGCTCTGGGATTTGGGATTGAGGTGTTGGTGAGTGAGGAATTCTCACAATGAATGTCTCCAGTGATCCTTCCGTCTGTCGCTGTCACTGACTCTCTCTCCCTTTCTGTCTGTCTGATTCTCTGGTTTGATTATAGAAAGCGGGATCAATCTCCCGGCAGTGAGGGACGGCGTTCCGATGAAGCTGATCCACAGGTAATGAGGGATGGACACAGCAGGGAAAGGGGGTTGGGGGGGGATTGAGTCCCAGTCCGTGTGTGTCTGACGGTGAGAGATGGGACATGGATTGTAGTCATGATGTAGAGATGCCAGCGTTGGACTGGGGTAAACACAGTAAGAAGTAAGAAACCTGGTGTTGTGAGACTTACATGGATAGGAGTCTGAGGGAGAGCAGTGAGGGTTCACGTCCCATCACTGGATTCAAACAGTGGGCAGGGACTGAGTGCCAGGGAGGGAGTCACACTGACTGTACATGGAAATTGGGATGGGGAGGAAGGAGGGGAAATAATGACGGAATCTTCCAGGGAGATTCTCAGTCTGCGGGTAGGAAATGTGTCTGAAAGGAAGTCTACATGAGACAGAACTTGTCCCCATTGCAAACCCTGAGTGCCTTGTTTGATGTTCCCTGTATTGAGGCGGGGATTGAAAGAGAGATTGAGTTCCTGTCCGAGGAGAACATGATCGAGAGGTGGAGGATTGAGGTGGAATTGTTTGAGGTGATTGATGTGAACTCAATTTCTCTCTGATTTCCCACTGCTTCCCATCAGAACTGGTGGGTGTTGGGGGTGAATTGGATGAGGGGGCGGGGGGGAGGCGCTGGAGGGAGAGAGGGTGAACCTTCAGCACAAGAGCGCGTCAGTGAATAGATTCTGATAGAGGAGTGGAGAGAAAGAAAGAGTGGAAAGGTGTGAATGTGAGAGAGAGAGAAACAGACTGGGACAGAGATATCAGAGAGGCAGAGAGATGGGGATAAATAGAGCTGGTTAAGAATACATTTGATGAGGATTTGATTTGGGGATTGAATGTGTTGTGTTTGTGTGTTGCTCCCTCCCAGTTAGAGGCGGAGCTTGTCTCTCTGCGCAGGAAACAGGACGAGGCCATCACTGAGAACCAGGCGCTCAAACTGACCAATCAGGAGCTGGAGACACGGCTGCAGCAGATCCAACAGGATCTCCAGGAGGCCCAGGATCGGCTGGTGTCTCAACAGGAGGAAGCAGCTCAGCGCCAGGAGAAAGAAGGGTAAGAGACCGTGTACACGCCCAATATACTGACTATAATTCTACATGATGTGGATGTGCCGGCGTTGGACTGGGGTAAACACAGTAAAAAGTCTGACAACACCAGGTTTTAGTCCAACTGATTTATTTGATAGTAAACTCACAAGCTTTCGATGTTTCCGTCTTCTTCAGGTGAATGGAAAGTTCTGGCCTCGGACAGAGCATATAAAGCACAGACAGTTTAGAGATTACTGATTAGAATGTAATCAGTAATCAGTAATCTAATCAGTAATCTCTAAACTGTCTGTGCTTTATATTCTCTGTCCGAGGCCAGAACTCTCCATTCACCTGACGAAGAGGGAAACCTCGAAAGCTTGTGCGTTTACTATCAAATAAATCAGTTGGACTAAAACCTGGTGTTGTCAGACTTTTTACTGTGTATAACTCTACACTCAGGATGTGGATTCGAACACATCAAAGAGACTTGAGCTGTACAAGGCACTCATAAGATCACACCTCAAATTCTGTTAACAGTTTTGATCTCCTTATCTAAGGAAAGATATACTGGCATTGGAGGCTGTCCAGAGAAGGTTCACCAGGTTAATCCCGGGTATGGAAGGATTTTCTGAGGAGAGGGTTGGGCAAGTCTTCATTAAAATGTAGAAGAATGAAAGGTGACCTTACTGAGACAAATCGGATTCTCAGGGGGCTTGAGATGCACAGAAGTTATTTCCCCTTGTGGGAGAGTTTTGGACCAGAGGGTATAATCTCTCGGTAAGGGGTTGCCCATTGAAGACAGAGACGAGGAGGAATTTCTTCTCAGAGGGGAGTGAATCTGTGGAATCCTGTACCACAGAGGGCTGTACAGGCTGGGTCACTCAGTGTGTTTGTGGCTGAGATAGAGAGATTTTTAATAAGGAAATAATTCAGCATTATGAGGATAAAACAGGAAAATGGAGTTGAGGATGATATCAGATCAGCCATGATCTGATTTGGGTGGCACAGTAGCACAGTGGTTAGCACTGCTGCTTCACAGCTCCAGGGTCCTGGGTTCGATTCCTGGCTCGGGTCACTGTCTGTGTGGAGTTTGCACGTTCCCCTCATGTCTGCGTGGGTTTCCTCCGGGTGCTCCGGTTTCCTCCAACAGTCCAAAGATGTGCGGGTTAGGTTGATTGGCCATGTTAAAATTGCCCATTAGTGTCCAGGGATGTGTAGGTTAGAGGGATTAGTGGGTAAATGTGTAGGGTATGGGTTAGGGCCTGGGTGGGATTGTGGTCGGTGCAGACTCGATGGGCCGAAGGGCCTGTTTCTGCACTGTAGGGTGCTATGTTATCTCTTCTATCTCACTGAAGGACGGAGCAGGTTCGATGGGCTGAATGGCCTATTGCAGCTCCCATGTCTTATACAATTCGAGTGGGAATATTAATGTCCAGCCTCACAATGAAACAGTGAAAGCCTGTGCTTCCCAATCCCAGGAAATTCGTGAAGAAGAAGAGGGAAGCTGCTCTGGGATTTGGGATTGAGGTGTTGGTGAGTGAGGAATTCTCACAATGAATGTCTCCAGTGATCCTTCCGTCTGTCGCTGTCACTGACTCTCTCTCCCTGTCTGTCTGATTCTCTGGTTTGATTACAGCGAGCGGGATCAATCTCCCGGCAGTGAGGGACGGCGTTCCGATGAAGCTGATCCACAGGTAATGAGGGATGGACACAGCAGGGAAAGGGGGTTGGGGGGGGATTGAGTCCCAGTCCGTGTGTGTCTGACGGTGAGAGATGGGACATGGATTGTAGTCATGATGTAGAGATGCCAGCGTTGGACTGGGGTAAACACAGTAAGAAGTAAGAAACCTGGTGTTGTGAGACTTACATGGATAGGAGTCTGAGGGAGAGCAGTGAGGGTTCACGTCCCATCACTGGATTCAAACAGTGGGCAGGGACTGAGTGCCAGGGAGGGAGTCACACTGACTGTACATGGAAATTGGGATGGGGAGGAAGGAGGGGAAATAATGACGGAATCTTCCAGAGAGATTCCCAGTCAGAGACGGAAAATGTGTCTGAAAGGAAGTCTACATGAGACAGAACTTGTCCCCATTGCAAACCCTGAGTGCCTTGTTTGATGTTCCCTGTATTGAGGAGGGGATTGAAAGAGAGATTGAGTTCCTGTCCGAGGAGAACATGATCGAGAGGTGGAGGATTGAGGTGGAATTGTTTGAGGTGATTGATGTGAACCCAATTTCTCTCTGATTTCCCACTGCTTCCCATCAGAACTGGTGGGTGTTGGGGGTGAATTGGATGAGGGGGCGGGGGGGAGGCGCTGGAGGGAGAGAGGGTGAACCTTCAGCACAAGAGCGCGTCAGTGAATAGATTCTGATAGAGGAGTGGAGAGAAAGAAAGAGTGGAAAGGTGTGAATGTGAGAGAGAGAGAAACAGACTGGGACAGAGATATCAGAGAGGCAGAGAGATGGGGATAAATAGAGCTGGTTAAGAATACATTTGATGAGGATTTGATTTGGGGATTGAATGTGTTGTGTTTGTGTGTTGCTCCTCCCAGTTAGAGGCGGAGCTTGTCTCTCTGCGCAGGAAACAGGACGAGGCCATCACTGAGAACCAGGCGCTCAAACTGACCAATCAGGAGCTGGAGACACGGCTGCAGCAGATCCAACAGGATCTCCAGGAGGCCCAGGATCGGCTGGTGTCTCAACAGGAGGAAGCAGCTCAGCGCCAGGAGAAAGAAGGGTAAGAGACTGTGTACACGCCCAATATACTGACCATAACTCTACACTCAGGATGTGAATTCAAACACATCAAAGAGACTTGAGCTGTACAAGGCACTCATAAGATCACACCTCAAATTCTGTTAACAGTTTTGATCTCCTTATCTAAGGAAAGATATACTGGCATTAGAGGCTGTCCAGAGAAGGTTCACCAGGTTAATCCCGGGTATGGAAGGATTTTCTGAGGAGAGGGTTGGGCAAGTCTTCATTAAAATGTAGAAGAATGAAAGGTGACCTTACTGAGACAAATCGGATTCTCAGGGGGCTTGAGGGGGTAGATGCACAGAAGTTATTTCCCCTTGTGGGAGAGTTTTGGACCAGAGGGTATAATCTCTCGGTAAGGGGTTGCCCATTGAAGACAGAGACGAGGAGGAATTTCTTCTCAGAGGGGAGTGAATCTGTGGAATCCTGTACCACAGAGGGCTGTACAGGCTGGGTCACTCAGTGTGTTTGTGGCTGAGATAGAGAGATTTTTAATAAGGAAGTAATTCAGCATTATGAGGATAAAACAGGAAAATGGAGTTGAGGATGATATCAGATCATCCATGATGTCACTGAATGACGGAGCAGGTTCGATGGGCTGAATGGCCTATTGCAGCTCCCATGTCTTATACAATTTGAGTGGGAATATTAATGTCCAGCCTCACAATGAAACAGTGAAAGCCTGTACTTCCCAATCCCAGGAAATTCCTGAAGAAGAAGAGGGAAGCTGCTCTGGGATTTGGGATTGAGGTGTTGGCGAGTGAGGAATTCTCACAATGAATGTCTCCAGTGATCCTTCCGTCTGTCGCTGTCACTGACTCTCTCTCCCTGTCTGTCCGATTCTCTGGTTTGATTACAGCGAGCGGGATCAATCTCCCGGCAGTGAGGGACGGCGTTCCGATGAAGCTGATCCACAGGTAATGAGGGATGGACACAGCGGGGAAAGGGGGTTGGGGGGGGATTGAGTCCCAGTCCGTGTGTGTCTGAGGGTGAGAGATGGGACATGGATTGTAGTCATGATGTAGAGATGCCAGCGTTGGACTGGGGTAAACACAGTAAGAAGTAAGAAACCTGGTGTTGTGAGACTTACATGGATAGGAGCCTGAGGGAGAGCAGTGAGGGTTCACGTCCCATCACTGGATTCAAACAGTGGGCAGGGACTGAGTGCCAGGGAGGGAGTCACACTGACTGTACATGGAAATTGGGATGGGGAGGAAGGAAGGGAAATAATGACGGAATCTTCCAGAGAGATTCCCAGTCTGCGGGTAGGAAATGTGTCTGAAAGGAAGTCTACATGAGACAGAACTTGTCCTCATTGCAAACCCTGAGTGCCTTGTTTGATGTTCCCTGTATTGAGGCGGGGATTGAAAGAGAGATTGAGTTCCTGTCCGAGGAGAACATGATCGAGAGGTGGAGGATTGAGGTGGAATTGTTTGAGGTGATTGATGTGAACTCAATTTCTCTCTGATTTCCCACTGCTTCCCATCAGAACTGGTGGGTGTTGGGGGTGAATTGGATGAGGGGGCGGGGGGGAGGCGCTGGAGGGAGAGAGGGTGAACCTTCAGCACAAGAGCGCGTCAGTGAATAGATTCTGATAGAGGAGTGGAGAGAAAGAAAGAGTGGAAAGGTGTGAATGTGAGAGAGAGAGAAACAGACTGGGACAGAGATATCAGAGAGGCAGAGAGATGGGGATAAATAGAGCTGGTTAAGAATACATTTGATGAGGATTTGATTTGGGGATTGAATGTGTTGTGTTTGTGTGTTGCTCCTCCCAGTTAGAGGCGGAGCTTGTCTCTCTGCGCAGGAAACAGGACGAGGCCATCACTGAGAACCAGGCGCTCAAACTGACCAATCAGGAGCTGGAGACACGGCTGCAGCAGATCCAACAGGATCTCCAGGAGGCCCAGGATCGGCTGGTGTCTCAACAGGAGGAAGCAGCTCAGCGCCAGGAGAAAGAAGGGTAAGAGACTGTGTACACAATGCACACACTGTGTACACAGGTCATGCGCTGTGTGCACACCACGTGCACTGTGTACATGCCACGCATGCTGTGTACACACCCTGTGCATTGTGTACATGCCCTGCATGGTCTGTACACACTCAGTGCGCTGTGTACACATGCTGCGTACACGGGCCGCACGCTGCATACACGGCCTGCGTGCTGCATACACAGCAACTGGAGGAAGCAACTCAACACCAGGTGAAAAAAGGGTGAGGGAGCCCCACGACATTTTGTGTCCCATGGATCTTTTGACCATCTCAGACATTCTCCATCCATTTTTCAATTCGATGTGTTGCAAAGTTGAGTTGAATTGAAATTTTAAAATGCTGGAATGGAAAGCAGTGCGTGGTCCCTTTAAAATGTGCTGCTTTTTTCTGTACTTAAAACAAAAGATTCGAAAGCATACAGAGAACTCAGAGTGAAACATTATATCCAAAGACAAGCAGCAGGATTGCCTTGGTAACAGGCTACAGATATTTGAATGAGAACAGGTTTTTTTCAATTTTGGCCAATCAATTTAAATTAGACACTGGCGGCCTAACAGATTTAAATGTGATGTTTATGGTAACCTGAGAGGCAATTGTATTGCGGGGATGTTGGAATGTGATCAGGGGTATAAGAGAGGGGGAGGCAGTGACACAAAGGGGAGAAGAGCACTTCCCACAGCTTCAGAGAGAGAGAGAGAGACAGCACTCAGCTCCAGAGAGACACAGCAACTGCTCTCTGTTACACACAGGAGCTTTCAGCTCAAAATCTCATCGGAATAACAAAGGTACCAAAAGAAGACAGATTCCAGAATATAAAACCTGGTTGTAATTTCAAGAGTGACTAAAATTGTATTTTTGTGTTAATAAGTGGGAATTGTATTTATCTAACCAGCGTTCCATTAGAATAGGATTTTTGTGGTTTGTTAATGATTTCAATTAGTTAGATTAAATAAAGTGTTACTTGTTGATTTTACAGAGAGAGTCTCACATAGTTATCCTGATTTAGCCATAAGGCATAGGAGCAGAATTAGGCCACTCGGCCCATCAAGTTTGCTCCGCCATTCAATCATTGCTGATATTTTTCTCATCCCCATTCTCCTGCCTTTTCCCCATGAGCCCTGATCCCTTTATTAATCAAGAGCCTATCTATCTCTGTCTTAACGACACTCAATGATCTGGGCTCCACAGCCTTTTGAGGTAAAGAGTTCCACAGATTCACATAAATGTGTTATACAAAACCTCCTCTCTATATCTTTGTCTCCTACTTCAGCTCCATACCTTTCCTGTCACTTAGAGATCACAATTGTCCTGAAACGCACTCCCTCCCCTCCTTTTCTTTCTCCCTCCCTCTCTCGCTTCCCTCCCCTTCCCTCCCCCTTCCCCTCCCTCCATTCTTCCCCCCTTCCCCTCCCTCCATTTCCTCCCCTTCCCTCCCACCCTCCTTTTGTTCTTTCCACCCTCCCTTGATCGATCCCTTTCCCTCCCTACACACTCCCTCTATCCCTCCCTCCCTCTCTCTCCCTCTCCTTCCCTCCCCGTTACTGAACTGAATACTGACAGTAATTGTGCTATTCCAGTCATTCCTGTTGAACACAGAGTAATGTTGCTCTCCCTCCATCATTCCTGCTCCACAGACTTCAGCGAACTCGCTCCATCCGACGCCGTGTGACTCGCAAAACCCCCCAGGGAGAGGATCCTGGGCTCCCTCACCTGAGGGTCGAGGGTCAGGATGTGACCATGGCGACAAGCGATGATGTAGATGGGACCAGTGAAGAAACAGAAACAACTTCAGTAAGAGACGGAGCAGCAGAGACAATCAGAGAGGTAGCTGGGCCTAGGATCGAGGCTTCTCCACTGTCAGAGCAGCAGGAAGGCCTCAGTCCTGCAGCAACTGGTTCACCCATTGCTGTCAGTCTCCACAGAGACACTCTGACCCCCACCCCTCATAAACCAGAGAGACAAAGCGTCCCAGTCAGACTTAAACCCCCTGGGGATCAGAGACCGACTGTCACCTGGTTCATGTCTCACTCGGTGTCACTTCCACCTTCCGGGAAAGGTAAAAACACAAACTCTGGGATGTCTAATAGACAGAATAACCAATCCTTCCATAATAACCGGGAGATTCCTGATCTTCCCATTAGATTGTTGGGAGGAGTGGGTTTTGGAAGTTAATGAGGAAGCAAGGAACTGGATCCTGCGGCACTCTCTGAATGAGAGTCTGATTGGGGTGTTGGGGGTGGGGCGGATGGGGGGGTTTGGGGGGAGGGGGTGGTGGGGGAGTGTGAGGGCCGGGTGGGAACAGGATTGCGGGGATGGTTAAAAGAGTTAGAGAAGAAAACAGGGAGCGAGAGGGAGAGTTTCCAATAAAGTGGAAGGCAGATTGACAGACTGAAAGTACGGGAGGGTTGAGGGGAATATAAAGAGCTGGGCCGGAATGTTACCAGTGTTCCCGTCGCAGTGAGCGGAGATCAGGCTGGCACCGAGTTCTCTGATCCCGCCGCAGTGAGCGGGGATCAGGCTGGCACTGAGTTCTCCGATCCTGCGGCAGTGGCACGAGCGGCTGGTAGGATGGTGCCCCTGGAGTTTGGCCATGGTGGAAAGACCATCATCCACTTGGGCTACAACAGTACAAGTGTTTGAAAACCGCAAGGGTTGGCTCCAAAATGGTGCTTTCAGTTTGTGACTGGGATCGAGGGGAGGGGGGTGGGTGGGGGGGATGTGAGACCGTTGGGGAGGGTGTCGCGATGAGGATGGTACGTGTTATTTCACATACGTGAGGCCGCTGACCTTTGAACTCAGCGTCTGCTGCCCCTGAATTGGGATTTTGGTAGCCTCGCGCTGTGAAACTTGGTGTGCAGATTCACCCTGGTGTGCGCGCGTGTCTGAACCTGGGGGATTTGTTTAGATTGCTGGTGAAATGTTTGAAAACACTGTCAGCGTTATCAAAGAAAATGTGCCTGTTGTTTCCCGTTAGTCCCAGGATTCCCATTGGATCCGTGTTCCCTGACTGATTACACAGCCATCAATGATCACAGGAGTGTGCCAGCCATTACACAGATTGACAGCTCCAAGTGGTTCGAGACTCTGTGAAGTGGGATCATTAATTCCAATTCATGTTGTTTTAGATATTGAACCCTGGAGTGCAATGTTTGTTCTTATAAAGCGTTAGGTGATCGATGCAATGCAAGTGGAGAACATGGGCTTTTCCCAATAGACTGAAGTCTGCTATAGACACTTAGAACTTTATTTCCTGAAATATTTATCTGGAAAGACTCTGCAGCTTTGGCCCACAGATGGTGCCAGAGCAACTGGGTTTTACCAGAATTCTCTGGTTTTATTTCAGATGCCAGTCTCCTTTGACAAGGTACCGCATGGCAGGTTGTTGCATGAGGTTAGATCTCACGGGATCTAGGGTGAGATAGCCAATGGGAAACAAAATTGGCTTTGATGACTGGAGGCTGAGGGTGTCGAGGGTTGTTTTACAAACTGGAGACCTGTGACCAGCAGTGTGCCTCAGGGATTGGTGATGGGTCCACTGTTATTTGTCATCTTTATTAATGATGTGGATGAAAATTTAGGAGGCGCGGTTAGTAAGTTTGCAGATGACACCAAGATTGGTGGCATAATGGACAGTGAGGAAAGTTATCTAGGATTGCAGCAGGATCTTGTAGTGGGCTGACGAATGGCAGATGGAGTTTAATTTAGATAAATGCGAGGTGATGCACTTTGGTAGATTGAACCAGGCAGGACTTACTCAGTTAATGGTAGGGCGTCGGGGAGAGTTACGGAATAAAGACTTCTAGGGGTATAGGTTCATAGCTCCTTAAAAGTGGAGCCATAGGTGGACAGGGTGGTGAAGAAGGTATCCAACGTGCTTGGTTTCATTGGCCAGAACATTGAATACAGGAGTTGGGACGTCTTGTTGAAGTTGCGCAAGATATTGGTAAGGCCACACATGAAATACTGTGTACAGTTCTGGCTATCCTATTATAGAAAGGATATTATTAAACTAGACAAAAAGGATTTACTAGGATGCTACTGGGACGTGATAGTTTGTGTTATAAGGAGAGGCTGGATAGGACTGGGACTTTTTTCCCTGGAGCGTAGGAGGCTGAGGGGTGATCTTATCGAGGTCTATAAAATAATGAGGGATATAGATAAGGTAGATAGTCAACATCTTTTCCCAACAGGAGGGGAGTCTAAAACTAGAGGGCACAGGTTTAAAGTCAGAGAGAAAGATACGAAAGGGTCCAGAGGGACAATTGTTTTCACACAGAAGGTGATGAGTGTCTGGAACGAGTTGCCAGACGTATTCATAGAGGTGGGTACAATTTTGTCTTTTAAGAAGCATTTAGACAGTGACATGGATAACGTGGGCGTAGAGGGATGTGGGCCAAACACTGGCAACTGGGACTAGCTTAATGGTAAAGCTGGGCAGTATGGACAAGTTGGGCCGAAGGGCCTGTTTCCATGCTGTAAACCTCTATGACTCTATTTCTGCCTTATTCCTGGGACAAGACCATAGAATCATAGAAACATAGAAAAACTACAGCACAATACAGGCCCTTCAGCCCACAAAGTTGTGCCGAACATATCCCTACCTTAGGTGTTACTAGGCTTACCCATAACCCTCTATCTTACTAAGTTCCATGTACTTATCTAAAAGTCTCTGAAAAGACCCTATCAAATCTGTCTCCACCACCATTGCTGGCAGCCCATTCCACACACCCACCACCCTCTGAGTGAAGAACCTATCCCTGACATCTCCTCTGTACCTACTTCCCAGCACCTTAAACCTGTGTCCTCTTGTGGCAACCATTTCAGCCCTGGGAAAAAGCCTCTGACTGTCCACTTGATCAATACCTCTCAACATCTTATACGCCTCTATCAGGTTATCCCTCATCCTTCGTCTCTCCAAGGAGAAAAGGCCGAGGTCCCTCAACCTATCCTCATAAGGTATGCTCCCCAATCCAGGCAACATCCTTGTAAATCTCCTCTGCACCCTTTCAATAGCTTCCACATCCCTCCTGTAATAAGGTGAACAGAACTGAGCACAGTACTCCAAGTGGGGTCTGACCAGGGTCCTATATACCAGCAACATTATCTCTTGACTTCTAAACTCAATTCCTCGATTGATGAAGGCCAGTACACCATACGCCTTCTTAACCACAGCCTCTACCTGCGCAGCTGCTTTGAGCACCCTATGAACTCAGACCACAAGATCCTTCTGATCTTCCACATTGCCAAGAGTTCTACCATTAATATTATATTCTGCCATCCCATTTGACCTGCCAAAATGAACCACTTCACACTTATCTGGGTTGAAGTCCATCTGCCACTTCTCCGCCCAGTCTTGCATCCTATCTATGTCTCGTTGCAATTTCTGACATCCCTCCAAACTATCCACAACACCTCCAACCTTTGTGTCATCAGCAAACTTACCAACCCACCCCTCCACTTCCTCATCCAGGTCATTTATAAAAATCACAAAGAGTGAGGGTCCCAGAACCATGGTGGATATCAAGTGAGCTGGCAAAGTGGGTGCAAGAGCGAAGGCCGGTGGGTGGGGAACAAGGTTTGACATGAGATGGCACTAAGTTGGCATGGGGTCAATGAAGGGTCATGGGGGTGAGTGAAAGGTTAGCATTGAAGGTATGAGGGACATTGGGGGTGGGTACAGCAGCAAATGTTAGCTTGAATGTTTTATGAGGGGCATGTGGAGAGGTGGCAGGATGTGGGGTGTGGAGCCAGAGGGATTTTTTAATGGTTGTTGTTGGTTTAAAAGTTTTGGACAGAGATGGGGAGCCCTGAGGGAGGTCCTCCCCCCATCCTGCCTCCCCGCCTGGCATCCTCCTCACTCATTCTGGGGTCACGCACCCCGGAACCTAATCCAGCCAATCCCTGCAGACCAACAACCTGAAGTGTGGGCAGGAAATTAGAAAGATCAGGTTTCTGCTCAGCAAACTTGTGAATAAAAATCCATCCAAAGAGCGGAACTGGAGTGGGAGAGAGTTCCAGAAATGTGGATCACATTGTAAACTTTACAATGCACATTTTGTGAATGTTGTCTTCCCATTGGGGATTGAATGTGTTGTGTTTGTGTGTTGCTCCTCCCAGTTAGAGGCGGAGCTTGTCTCTCTGCGCAGGAAACAGGACGAGGCCATCACTGAGAACCAGGCACTCAAACTGACCAATCAGGAGCTGGAGACACGGCTGCAGCAGATCCAACAGGATCTCCAGGAGGCCCAGGATCGGCTGGTGTCTCAACAGGAGGAAGCAGCTCAGCGCCAGGAGAAAGAAGGGTAAGAGACTGTGTACACAATACACACACTGTGTACGCACCCCACACACTGTGCGCTCACTCCACACACTGTGTACGCACCCTGCGCACTGTGTGCCCACCTCGCGCACCGTGTGTACACCCCACGTCCTGTGTGCATGCCCCGCGCGCTGTGTGCACCCTACACACTGCATACACGACCGCACACTGCATGCACACTCCACACAGCACACTATGTACCCCGCATATTGCATGCACACGCCTCGCGTGCTGCATATGTAAGACCTGCATGCTGCAGACACACCCCGTATGCTGTGTACACATACTGTATACATACACAGCACTGTACGTGGTGTTCAGTTGTCCTGCGTTTGCTTATATCAGTCTGTTTACGATGGATGCTGACTTTGTTGATTAGTTTAGCCTGGGTGTAGGATGTAGAGAAAGGGAAGTAAAATGTAGAAAGATCTAGAAACATGGAGCAGATATGTGAAAACACAGTTAATAAAATCTGTTACACACACAGAAAGCAGCATCATCTCTGTATAGACCCAAGATATAAAACATGTAACTGAGCAAACACTCACACTGCACCAGTGCCAGGCAAAGACAATCTCCAAGAACAATCTACCCATTGCCCCTTAACATTCAATAACATTACCATCGCTGAATCTCCCACCATCAACATCCTGAGGATTACCATAGACCAGAAACTGAACTAGCCAAATAAATACTGTGGCTACCAGAGCAGGACAGAGGCTGGGAATCCTGCAGCGAGTAACTCATCTCCTGACTCCCCAAAACCTGACCACCATCTATATGGCATGAGTCAGGAGTGTGATGGAATTCTCTCCACTTCCCTTAATGGGCACAGCTCCAACACCCAAAAAACTCAACACCATCCAGAATAAAGCAGCCACTTGATTGGCTCCCCATTCACAAACATTCACCCCCTTCGTCACTGAGGAACAGTGGCAGCCGTGTGTACCATCTACAAAATACACTGCAGGAACTCACCAAGGCTCCTTAGACAGCACCTTCCAAACCCAAGACCACTTCCATCTTGAAGGACTAGGGCAGCAGATACATGGGAACCCCTGGAAGTTTCAGTTCAGCTCACTCACCATCCTGAATTGGAAATATATCGCCGTTCCTTCACTGTCACTGGATCAAAATCCTGGAACTCCCTCTCTAACAGCACTGTGGGAGCACCTACACCTCATGGACTGTGACAGATCAAGAAGGCAGCTCACCACCACCACCTCATAGGGAATTCAGGATGGGTAATACATGTATTGCCCTGGCAAACGGCAACCACATCACATGAATGAATTTTAGGAAAACAGTTCACATGTTTCACACACTGCGTACACACACTGCGTACACACACTGCACACTGCGTATACGAGCTGCACACTGTGGACTGCACGCTACACATCCGCACCGCATGCTGCATCCACGCTCGTCACACTGAACTGAGGAAAGTGGGAAGCTGCTCTGGGATTTGGGATTGAGGTGTTGGTGAGTGAGGAATTCTCACAATGAATGTCTCCAGTGATCCTTCCATCTGTCGCTGTCACTGACTCTCTCTCCCTGTCTGTCTGATTCTCTGGTTTGATTACAGCGAGCGGGATCAATCTCCCGGCAGTGAGGGACGGCGTTCCGATGAAGCTGTTCTACAGGTAGGACACAGCAGGGAAAAGGGAGTGATTGAATCCCAGTCCGTGTGTGTCTGAGGGTGAGATCTGGGACATAGTGATGGCCTTGTGGTATTATCGCTAAACTATTAATCCAGAAACTCAGCTACTGTTCTGGGGACCCACATTGGAATCCCACTGCGGCAGACGGTGGAATTTGAATTCAATAAAAATTATTTGGAATTAAGAATCTACTGATGACCATGAAACCATTGCCGATTGTCGGATAAATCCCTCTGGTTCACTAATGTCCATTAGGGAAGGAAATCTGCCGTCCTTACCCGGTCTGGCCTACATGTGACTCCAGAGCCACAGTGATGTGGGTAACTCTTAACTGCCCTCCACGGGCAACTAGGGATGGGCAATAAATACTGGCAGCCAGTGACGCCCATGTCCCAGGAATGAATAAAGGATGGTAGCCAGAGGGAGAGCAGTGAGGGGGCCTGAACCATCACTGGGTTCAGACAGTGAATGCTCACTGCTTCCCATCAGGACTGGTGGGTGTTGGGGGGTGAATTGGGTGGGGGAGCTGCGGGGGTGGAAGGGTGGGGGGGAGAGGCTGAATCCTTCAGCACAAGAGCGCGTCAGTGAATAGATTCTGATAGAGGAGTGGAGAGAAAGAAAGAGTGGAAAGGTGTGAATGTGAGAGAGAGAGAAACAGACTGGGACAGAGATATCAGAGAGGCAGAGAGATGGGGATAAATAGAGCTGGTTAAGAATACATTTGATGAGGATTTGATTTGGGGATTGAATGTGTTGTGTTTGTGTGTTGCTCCTCCCAGTTAGAGGCGGAGCTTGTCTCTCTGCGCAGGAAACAGGACGAGGCCATCACTGAGAACCAGGCGCTCAAACTGACCAATCAGGAGCTGGAGACACGGCTGCAGCAGATCCAACAGGATCTCCAGGAGGCCCAGGATCGGCTGGTGTCTCAACAGGAGGAAGCAGCTCAGCGCCAGGAGAAAGAAGGGTAAGAGACTGTGTACACACCCTGCACACACTGTGTACACACCCCGTGCGCTGTGCGTTCAACCCATGTGCCACACATGCACCCCGCACACTATGTAGTGCCTACACACCCCATGCGTTGTGTACATGCCGACACACTGTTGGTCAGTATGGACTCAAAGTGCTGAATGGCCTCATTCTGTGCTGTACATTTCTATGATTCTGTGATTTATATAATCTGGAACCTTGGCACATCCGCTTCGATTGTAAAATGTGTTATATAAAAACTCTTTATCTTTGTCACCTCCTTTACCTCCTTTCCTGTCACTCAGAGTTCAGAATCGCACTGAAATTCCCTTCCTTCCCCTCCTTCCCCTCTCCATCCCTCTCTCCCTCCCTCTCTCTCCCTCTCCTTCCCTCCCCGTTACTGAACTGAATACTGACAGTAATTGTGCTATTCCAGTCATTCCTGTTGAACACAGAGTAATGTTGCTCTCCCTCCATCATTCCTGCTCCACAGACTTCAGCGAACTCGCTCCATCCGACGCCGTGTGACTCGCAAAACCCCCCAGGGAGAGGATCCTGGGCTCCCTCACCTGAGGGTCGAGGGTCAGGATGTTACCGTGGCGACAAGCGATGATGTAGATGGGACCAGTGAAGAAACAGAAACAACTTCAGCAAGAGACGGAGCAGCAGAGACAATCAGAGAGGTAGCTGGGCCTAGGATCGAGGCTTCTCCACTGTCAGAGCAGCAGGAAGGCCTCAGTCCTGCAGCAACTGGTTCACCCATTGCTGTCAGTCTCCACAGAGACACTCTGACCCCCCACCCTCATAAACCAGAGAGACAAAGCGTCCCAGTCAGACTCAAACCCCCTGGGGATCAGAGACCGACTGTCACCTGGTTCATGTCTCACTCGGTGTCACTTCCACCTTCCGGGAAAGGTAAAAACACAAACTCTGGGATGTCTAATAGACAGAATAACCAATCCTTGGATAATAACCCGGAGATTCCTGATCTTCCCATTAGATTGTTGGGAGGAGTGGGTTTTGGAAATTAATGAGGAAACAAGGAACTGGATCCTGCAGCACTCTCCGAATGTGAGTCTGATTGGGGGGACGGGGGCAGAGCAGGGAGGGCGGTTAAAAGAGTTTGAAAAGAACTGAGGAAGAGAGAGAGAGTCAGAGATGGAAAGAGTGAGAGCGAGGCTGAGAGATCAGGAGAATGATCTCGAGAACTGAGAGATAGAGAGTGTAGCAAAGGGTGGTTTGCAATATGCATTTAGTGTAATTCTTAGTGAGAATTTTTCTCTTGTGTCTCAGTGGTGTGAGCTTGGGAAATGAGCACAATTTCCCAGATCCTGCAACTCATCCCCACTCCACTGATGGAGAGAAAACGGGAAAACAGAGACTGGGACGTACACCAGAGGCCCAGGAATGTGAATGTTTCAGTGTTAATTAGTGATGGTCTTCCCATTGGGGATTGAATGTGTTGTGTTTGTGTGTTGCTCCTCCCAGTTAGAGGCGGAGCTTGTCTCTCTGCGCAGGAAACAGGACGAGGCCATCACTGAGAACCAGACGCTCAAACTGACCAATCAGGAGCTGGAGACACGGCTGCAGCAGATCCAACAGGATCTCCAGGAGGCCCAGGATCGGCTGGTGTCTCAACAGGAGGAAGCAGCTCAGCACCAGGAGAAAGAAGGGTAAGAGACTGTGTACACGATGCACACACTGTGTACGCACCCCACACACTGTGTACACATCCCACACACTGTGTACACGCCCCTCACACTGTGTACACAATGCACATGCTGTATACACATCCTGCGCTGTGTACACACCCCATGCACCGTGCACACACCCTGTGCAGCGTGTGCATGCCCCGCACACTGTGTAAACAGCAACAGGAGGAGGTAGCTCAGCGCCAGGAGAAAGAATGGTAAGATATCCCCGGGAGGTGTTGTGTCCCATGGAGTGTTTGCTCATCTCAGTCATTCTCCATCCCTGTATCCTCCAGTCCAATGTGTTACGACACAAAGGTTACTTTACTGTGCTTTGTAATCTGGTAAAAGTGTTTGGGAAGGTGTGTTAACCATTCTACATTAATGTTTAGAGGCTCATTAACATAAAGCTCTGACACTCGCTTTAAGTGAATAATTAATAAGTTACTTTATTTTTAACCAACTGGAACTTTAACAAAACAAGTAATATTTTAATTAAAGATTGGTTTGACTGAAATACTGTTCAGATAAAGATAAGGATCATTCAGAACCAACACAGTAATAACAGAACCTTAGTCACTCTCAAAAAATATAAACAACCAGTTCTGATGGTTTGGAAGCTTTGAGTTTTTCTGGTGATTCTTCTGTCTGTAAGATCTTTCTGACTTGACATCCTGTTGTTAGACAGATGGAGAATTCTCTTTTAGCTGGCAGGATGGAGAACCGCTGTAGAGATGGCCTTCTGTGCTGGTCCTCAGTAGAACTCACTAACTGAACAGGAGTCCCTGAAGCAGGAGTGGAATTCCTATTTCATAATCCTGATAACCTATACATTTTCTACATCAGGAGTGGTTTAATGCTGAAATCAACAGCAGATTAAAATTTGATAGGTTCCCTTTAGCTGAGTGTCTTCTTTAAACTGATAGGCTAGCAAAATGCAACTGACTGCAAATCCTGTTACCAAGGTAATCCTGATGCTTGGCCCTAGTTACAGTTGTTGCAATCTATGTATCGTGTATTTAAACATTCCAGCATTGAGCACCAAACCAGCTTTTAAAGGGACCACACCCTGTTTTTCTCCTTTTTAGTACACTTCATTCTTTACATCTCTATAAACCCAACTTCACAACAAATGGCACACACACATTTCCAGCTCCTTTGCCAGGACACACATTCTTCACTGCTTTATCCTCCAATCTCTCTCAGCCACCACCCCCGGAGCAGAAACTGCAGCAAGTTATGAGTTGAATTACACAGGGACAGTGATGGAGTGAGTGTTCCACACAGGGAGCCTCTCACACATACCAGTCACTCAGCACTTCATCCAATCAGCTCCTCAGGTTAATGTATTTCCGGATTCCCTTCCCTCTGTGAAATTCAATCCGTTTCCTCTCCGTTGGAAACTTATACAAAATCCTCATGGAGCTCATCAGCCTTTTCCATATTGGTTGTCAGGCTCTCACCTGTATCTGAGTCTAATGGAGTCACATTGCCAGCTGAATGAAAACTTTTCCTGTTAGTTTTGATGTTCCTGGAGTGACTCTTTGGGTTGGAAAGATGCGCTGGTTAGGTGGATTGGCCATGCTAAATTTCTAAAGAATTCCCTGCTCCCTGTAATAATTTCACTGAGGTCCATGAGTTGGAGCTGCTGGAATATGAGCTCCCTCACCTAGGCCTGTTTAAACTGCCCAACAAGGGGGAACGGGACAGAGGGATGTAATGTGGAGTGTCTGAGTCACTGGCACTGGGGGGTGAATATTTTGAGCTGGGAAGTAGCTGTCTGAATACTGCAAACCACTGGAAATAAATCCATTCTGGCGAAGGGACACTGGCCTCTCAGGAGTTATTTTACCCTCTCTGCTGACGAGCTTTAAGCTGAGATGGATCATTAATTTGGTTGGACAGGGTTGTACTGGAACTCATCTCCACTGGGATTACGTTCTGGGTGGGAAGGCTGGTGCTCAGTTTCACTCACTGTCACCAACGGTGACCATTAATTGGCCAATGAATGACCACTTAATGTCCTCAGACCTTGCTGCTGGTGTTAACCCAGCTGTAGGTGGGCCTGTTGCACGGTGGGGTGTACCACAGTTAAAACCTCCCAGGGGTGTGGACATGGATCAAAGATACTCAGCACCTTATTGTGGGACTTGTCATTAAAAAGGGAATGCTGGGAGTGCCTTCCGCCCACCACCCACTCACCTCACCACCCACTCTCCCCACCATCCACCCCCCGCCACCACCACCTCCCCTACCATCCCCTACCCACACCCCCCTTCCCAACCTCCCCGCCCCCGCCCCACCCCGCCCCTGCTTGCTGTCGGGCTCCCCAGGCCCCTCTCCCTTTATGTCCCACTGTAGAAATCCTGCCCCCACGCTATGTGATGTGAGTCGCTCCGCAGTCCCGGGATGCCAGGGTTGTCCTTTCAGTAAACACGGCCTCCATATTGATGCTTTTGAGCACAAAACTGCTGCCTTCTGATTGGCTTACCGATTTCGGTAGGCGAGACTTTTGGCCCTGGGGTCCTGATTGTGGGGGAAGATCACTGCTGGCCTCGTCACTGCCTGATTAGCCCGAGGCTCAGTGACTTTCCCCGGATTGTTTGAGTGGGTCATCCACCTGCCTGCCACTGGGAGGAGGCGTGACAACTCGACAAGATCCTACCCTTTATCTCTTCCTTTTCTAATCCTTTCCTTCAATCCCTGTCCCACTTTCTCAGATTTCTGGATGTGCAGTTTTCTTTATATTTTAGCTGAATCCAGTCTCTTGCCTCATTTGTTGACCAGGGTTATTTAACTGCACATGTGGAGCATGTTCCTTTTTGGGTATAGACTGTTTTTCTATTTTACATACGTACACAGAGTAATGTTGCTCTCCCTCCATCATTCCTGCTCCACAGACTTCAGCGAACTCGCTCCATCCGACGCCGTGTGACTCACAAAACCCCCCAGGGAGAGGATCCTGGGCTCCTTCACCTGAGGGTCGAGGGTCAGGATGTGACCATGGCGACAAGCGATGATGTAGATGGGACCAGTGAAGAAACAGAAACTTCAGTAAGAGACGGAGCAGCAGAGACAATCAGAGAGGTAGCTGGGCCTAGGATCGAGGCTTCTCCACTGTCAGAGCAGCAGGAAGGCCTCAGTCCTGCAGCAACTGGTTCACCCATTGCTGTCAGTCTCCACAGAGACACTCTGACCCCCCTCATAAACCAGAGAGACAAAGCGTCCCAGTCAGACTCAAACCCCCTGGGGATCAGAGACCGACTGTCACCTGGTTCATGTCTCACTCGGTGTCACTTCCACCTCCGGGAAAGGTAAAAACACAAACTCTGGGATGTCTAATAGACAGAATAACCAATCCTTGGATAATAACCCGGAGATTCCTGATCTTCCCATTAGATTGTAGAGAGGAGTGGGTTTTGGAAATTAATGAGGAAACAAGGAACTGTATCCTGCAGCACTCTCCGAATGAGAGTCTGATTGGGGGGACGGGGGGCAGAGCAGGGAGGGCGGTTAAAAGAGTTTGAAAAGAACTGAGGAAGAGAGAGAGGGTCAGAGATGGAAAGAGTGAGAGCGAGGCTGAGAGATCAGGAGAATGATCTCGAGAACTGAGAGATAGAGAGTGTAGCAAAGGATGGTTTGCAATATGCATTTAGTGTAATTCTTAGTGAGAATTTTTCTCTTGTGTCTCAGTGGTGTGAGCTTGGGAAATGAGCACAATTTCCCAGATCCTGCAACTCATCCCCACTCCACTGATGGAGAGAAAACGGGAAAACAGAGACTGGGACGTACACCAGAGGCCCAGGAATGTGAATGTTTCAGTGTTAATTAGTGATGGTCTTCCCATTGGGGATTGAATGTGTTGTGTTTGTGTGTTGCTCCTCCCAGTTAGAGGCGGAGCTTGTCTCTCTGCGCAGGAAACAGGACGAGGCCATCACTGAGAACCAGGCGCTCAAACTGACCAATCAGGAGCTGGAGACACGGCTGCAGCAGATCCAACAGGATCTCCAGGAGGCCCAGGATCGGCTGGTGTCTCAACAGGAGGAAGCAGCTCAGCGCCAGGAGAAAGAAGGGTAAGAGACTGTGTACACAATGCACACACTGTGTACACACCCCACACACTGTGTACACAGTGCAGATGGAGTTTAACCCTGATAAGTGCAAGGTGATTCATTTTGGTAGGACAAACTTGAATGCAGATTACAGGGTCAACGGCAGGGTTCTAAGGAATGTGGAGGGACAGAGAGATCTTGGGGTTCATATCCACAGATCTCTGAATGTTGCCACTCAAGTGGATAGAGCCGTGAAGAAGGCTTATAGTGTGTTAGTGTTTATTAGCGGGGGTTTGAGTTTAAGAGCCGTGGGGCTATGCTGCAACTATACCGGACCTTGGTGAGACCACATTTGGAATATTGTGTTCACTTCTGGTCACCTCACTATAAGAAGGATGTGGAAGCATTGGAGAGAGTGCAGAGGAGATTTACCAGGATGCTGCCTGGTTTGGAGGGTGGATCTTATGAGGAAAGGTTGAGGGAGCTGGGGCTTTTCTCTTTAGAGCAGAGGAGGATGAGAGGCAATTTAATAGAGGTTTATAAGATGATGAGAGGATTGATACAGTGGACGTGCAGAGACTATTTCCTCGGGTGGATGTAGCTGTTACTAGGGTGTAACTATAAGGTTTACGGTGGGGGATATAGGAGGGATGTCTGAGGTAGATTCTTTACTCAGAGAGCAGTTGGGGTGTGGAATAGACTGCCTGCTGTGATAGTGGAGTCGGACACTTTAGGAACTTTCAAGCGGTTATTGGATAGGCACATGGAGCACACCGGAATTATAGGGAGGGGATCTTGGGATTGGACATAGCTCGGCACAACATTGAGGGCCGAAGGGCCTGTACTGTGCTGTGCTGTAATGTTCTATATGTTTCTGTTTTTGGATAAGGACCCATTGTGTGGCTGCAACATCTGGATTTAATGTCCTTTCTTTTCGGGAGTGAGATTAAACTGTTTTAATCCAGCTCTGTGTGACTCTGTGCTGAATCTTATGATAACTGGCTGGGTTTGTTTGATTCTGACAATCTGAGAGTGCGACCCTCCGTGAGCGAGTGTGACCCTCTGTGCGAGTGTGACCCACTGCGCAAATACGAGTGTGACCCTCCGTGTCAGTGTGACCCACTGCGCGAGTACGAGTGTGAGCCTCTGTGCGAGTGTGACCCACTGCGCGAATGCGAGTGTGACCCTCCGTGTCAGTGTGACCCACTGCGTGAGTACGAGTGTGAGCCTCTGTGCGAGTGTGACCCACTGCGCGAGTACGAGTGTGAGCCTCCGTGTCAGTGTGACCCACTGCGCGAGTACGAGTGTGAGGTTCTGTGCGAGTGTGACCCACTACGCGAATACGAGTGTGACCCTCCGTGTCAGTGTGACCCACTGCGCGAGTACGAGTGTGAGCCTCTGTGCGAGTGTGACCCACTGCGCGAATACGAGTGTGACCCTCCGTGTCAGTGTGACCCACTGCGCGAGTACGAGTGTGAGCCTCCGTGTCAGTGTGACCCACTGCGCGAGTACGAGTGTGAGCCTCTGTGCGAGTGTGACCCACTGCGTGAGTACGAGTGTGAGCCTCCGTGTCAGTGTGACCCACTGCGCGAGTACGAGTGTGAGCCTCCGTGTCAGTGTGACCCACTGCGTGAGTACGAGTGTGAGCCTCCGTGTCAGTGTGACCCACTGCGTGAGTACGAGTGTGAGCCTCTGTGCGAGTGTGACCCACTGCGTGAGTACGAGTGTGAGCCTCTGTGCGAGTGTGACCCACTGCGCGAGTACGAGTGTGAGCCTCCGTGTCAGTGTGACCCACTGCGCGAGTACGAGTGTGAGCCTCCGTGTCAGTGTGACCCACTGCGCGAGTACGAGTGTGAGCCTCCGTGTCAGTGTGACCCACTGCGCGAGTGCGAGTGTGAGCCTCCGTGTCAGTGTGACCCACTGCGTGAGTACGAGTGTGAGCCTCCGTGTCAGTGTGACCCACTGCGCGAGTATGAGTGTGAGCCTCCGTGTCAGTGTGACCCACTGCGTGAGTACGAGTGTGAGCCTCCGTGTCAGTGTGACCCACTGCGCGAGTACGAGTGTGAGCCTCTGTGAGAGTGTGACCCACTGCGTGAGTACGAGTGTGAGCCTCCGTGTCAGTGTGACCCACTGCGCGAGTACGAGTGTGAGCCTCTGTGAGAGTGTGACCCACTGCGTGAGTACGAGTGTGAGCCTCCGTGTCAGTGTGACCCACTGCGTGAGTACGAGTGTGAGCCTCCGTGTCAGTGTGACCCACTGCGCGAGTACGAGTGTGAGCCTCTGTGCGAGTGTGACCCACTGCGCGAGTACGAGTGTGAGCCTCTGTGCGAGTGTGACCCACTGCGTGAGTACGAGTGTGAGCCTCTGTGCGAGTGTGACCCACTGCGCGAGTACGAGTGTGAGCCTCTGTGCGAGTGTGACCCACTGCGCGAGTACGAGTGTGAGCCTCTGTGCGAGTGTGACCCACTGCGCGAGTACGAGTGTGAGCCTCTGTGCGAGTGTGACCCACTGCGCGAGTACGAGTGTGAGCCTCTGTGCGAGTGTGACCCACTGCGCGAGTACGAGTGTGAGCCTCCGTGTCAGTGTGACCCACTGCGCGAGTGCGAGTGTGAGCCTCCGTGTCAGTGTGACCCACTGCGTGAGTACGAGTGTGAGCCTCCGTGTCAGTGTGACCCACTGCGCGAGTATGAGTGTGAGCCTCCGTGTCAGTGTGACCCACTGCGTGAGTACGAGTGTGAGCCTCCGTGTCAGTGTGACCCACTGCGCGAGTACGAGTGTGAGCCTCTGTGAGAGTGTGACCCACTGCGTGAGTACGAGTGTGAGCCTCCGTGTCAGTGTGACCCACTGCGCGAGTACGAGTGTGAGCCTCTGTGAGAGTGTGACCCACTGCGTGAGTACGAGTGTGAGCCTCCGTGTCAGTGTGACCCACTGCGTGAGTACGAGTGTGAGCCTCCGTGTCAGTGTGACCCACTGCGCGAGTACGAGTGTGAGCCTCTGTGCGAGTGTGACCCACTGCGCGAGTACGAGTGTGAGCCTCTGTGCGAGTGTGACCCACTGCGTGAGTACGAGTGTGAGCCTCTGTGCGAGTGTGACCCACTGCGCGAGTACGAGTGTGAGCCTCTGTGCGAGTGTGACCCACTGCGCGAGTACGAGTGTGAGCCTCTGTGCGAGTGTGACCCACTGCGCGAGTACGAGTGTGAGCCTCTGTGCGAGTGTGACCCACTGCGCGAGTACGAGTGTGAGCCTCTGTGCGAGTGTGACCCACTGCGCGAGTACGAGTGTGAGCCTCTGTGCGAGTGTGACCCACTGCGCGAGTACGAGTGTGAGCCTCTGTGCGAGTGTGACCCACTGCGCGAGTACGAGTGTGAGCCTCTGTGCGAGTGTGACCCACTGCGTGAGTACGAGTGTGAGCCTCTGTGTCAGTGTGACCCACTGCGCGAGTGCGAGTGTGACCCACTGCGCGAGTGCGAGTGTGACCCACTGCGCGAGTGCGAGTGTGACCCACTGCGCGAGTGCGAGTGTGACCCACTGCGCGAGTGCGAGTGTGACCCACTGCGCGAGTGCGAGTGTGACCCACTGCGCGAGTGCGAGTGTGACCCACTGCGCGAGTGCGAGTGTGACCCACTGCGCGAGTGCGAGTGTGACCCACTGCGCGAGTGCGAGTGTGACCCACTGCGCGAGTGCGAGTGTGACCCACTGCGCGAGTGCGAGTGTGACCCACTGCGCGAGTGCGAGTGTGAGCCTCCGTGTCAGTGTGACCCACTGCGCGAGTGCGAGTGTGACCCACTGCGCGAGTGCGAGTGTGACCCACTGCGCGAGTACGAGTGTGACCCACTGCGCGAGTGCGAGTGTGAGCCTCCGTGTCAGTGTGACCCACTGCGCGAGTGCGAGTGTGACCCACTGCGCGAGTGCGAGTGTGACCCACTGCGCGAGTGCGAGTGTGACCCACTGCGCGAGTGCGAGTGTGACACACTGCGCGAGTGCGAGTGTGACCCACTGCGCGAGTGCGAGTGTGACCCACTGCGCGAGTGCGAGTGTGACCCACTGCGCGAGTACGAGTGTGAGCCTCCGTGTCAGTGTGACCCACTGCGCGAGTACGAGTGTGAGCCTCTGTGCGAGTGTGACCCACTGCGTGAGTACGAGTGTGAGCCTCCGTGTCAGTGTGACCCACTGCGTGAGTACGAGTGTGAGCCTCTGTGTCAGTGTGACCCACTGCGTGAGTACGAGTGTGAGCCTCCGTGTCAGTGTGACCCACTGCGCGAGTACGAGTGTGAGCCTCTGTGCGAGTGTGACCCACTGCGCGAGTACGAGTGTGAGCCTCTGTGCGAGTGTGACCCACTGCGCGAGTACGAGTGTGAGCCTCCGTGTCAGTGTGACCCACTGCGCGAGTACGAGTGTGAGCCTCTGTGCGAGTGTGACCCACTGCGCGAGTACGAGTGTGAGCCTCCGTGTCAGTGTGACCCACTGCGCGAGTACGAGTGTGAGCCTCTGTGCGAGTGTGACCCACTGCGCGAGTACGAGTGTGAGCCTCCGTGTCAGTGTGACCCACTGCGCGAGTACGAGTGTGAGCCTCCGTGTCAGTGTGACCCACTGCGCGAGTACGAGTGTGAGCCTCTGTGCGAGTGTGACCCACTGCGCGAGTACGAGTGTGAGCCTCCGTGTCAGTGTGACCCACTGCGTGAGTACGAGTGTGAGCCTCTGTGCGAGTGTGACCCACTGCGCGAGTACGAGTGTGAGCCTCCGTGTCAGTGTGACCCACTGCGCGAGTACGAGTGTGAGCCTCTGTGCGAGTGTGACCCACTGCGCGAGAACGAGTGTGAGCCTCTGTGAGAGTGTGACCCACTGCGCGAGTACGAGTGTGAGCCTCTGTGCGAGTGTGACCCACTGCGCGAGTACGAGTGTGAGCCTCCGTGTCAGTGTGACCCACTGCGTGAGTACGAGTGTGAGCCTCTGTGCGAGTGTGACCCACTGCGCGAGTACGAGTGTGAGCCTCCGTGTCAGTGTGACCCACTGCGTGAGTACGAGTGTGAGCCTCCGTGTCAGTGTGACCCACTGCGCGAGTACAAGTGTGAGCCTCTGTGCGAGTGTGACCCACTGCGCGAGTACGAGTGTGAGCCTCTGTGCGAGTGTGACCCACTGCGCGAGTACGAGTGTGAGCCTCTGTGCGAGTGTGACCCACTGCGCGAGTACGAGTGTGAGCCTCTGTGCGAGTGTGACCCACTGCGCGAGTACGAGTGTGAGCCTCTGTGCGAGTGTGACCCACTGCGTGAGTGCGAGTGTGAGCCTCCGTGTCAGTGTGACCCACTGCGCGAGTACGAGTGTGAGCCTCTGTGCGAGTGTGACCCACTGCGCGAGTACGAGTGTGAGCCTCCGTGTCAGTGTGACCCACTGCGCGAGTACGAGTGTGAGCCTCCGTACGAGTGTGACCCACTGCGCGAGTACGAGTGTGAGCCTCTGTGCGAGTGTTACCCACTGCGCGAGTACGAGTGTGAGCCTCCGTGTCAGTGTGACCCACTGCGCGAGTACGAGTGTGAGCCTCTGCGCGAGTACGAGTGTGAGCCTCTGTGTCAGTGTGACCCACTGCGCGAGTACGAGTGTGAGCCTCCGTGCGAGTGTGACCCACTGCGCGAGTACGAGTGTGAGCCTCCGTGTGAGTGTGACCCACTGCGCGAGTATGAGTGTGAGCCTCCGTGTCAGTGTGACCCACTGCGCGAGTACGAGTGTGAGCCTCTGTGTCAGTGTGACCCACTGCGCGAGTATGAGTGTGAGCCTCTGTGTCAGTGTGACCCACTGTGCGAGTACGAGTGTGAGCCTCCGTGTCAGTGTGACCCACTGCGCGAGTACGAGTGTGAGCCTCTGTGTCAGTGTGACCCACTGCGCGAGTATGAGTGTGAGCCTCTGTGTCAGTGTGACCCACTGAGCGAGTACGAGTGTGAGCCTCTGTGCGAGTGCGAGTGTGAGCCTCTGTGTCAGTGTGACCCACTGCGCGAGTACGAGTGTGAGCCCCCGTGTCAGTGTGACCCACTGCGCGAGTACGAGTGTGAGCCTCCGTGTCAGTGTGACCCACTGCGCGAGTACGAGTGTGTGCCTCCGTGTCAGTGTGACCCACTGCACGAGTACGAGTGTGAGCCTCTGTGCGAGTGTGACCCACTGCGCGAGTATGAGTGTGAGCCTCCGTGTCAGTGTGACCCACTGTGCGAGTACGAGTGTGAGCCTCTGTGCGAGTGTGACCCACTGCGCGAGTACGAGTGTGAGCCTCCGTGTCAGTGTGACCCACTGCGCGAGTACGAGTGTGAGCCTCTGTGCGAGTGTGACCCACTGCGCGAGTACGAGTGTGAGCCTCTGTGCGAGTGTGACCCACTGTGCGAGTACGAGTGTGAGCCTCTGTGTCAGTGTGACCCACTGCGCGAGTACGAGTGTGAGCCTCCGTGTCAGTGTGACCCACTGCGCGAGTACGAGTGTGAGCCTCTGTGCGAGTGTGACCCACTGCGCGAGTACGAGTGTGAGCCTCTGTGTCAGTGTGACCCACTGCGTGAGTACGAGTGTGAGCCTCCGTGTCAGTGTGACCCACTGCGCGAGTACGAGTGTGAGCCTCTGCGCGAGTGCGAGTGTGAGCCTCTGTGTCAGTGTGACCCACTGCGCGAGTACGAGTGAGAGCCTCCGTGTCAGTGTGACCCACTGCGCGAGTACGAGTGTGAGCCTCTGCGCGAGTGCGAGTGTGAGCCTCTGTGTCAGTGTGACCCACTGCGCGAGTACGAGTGTGACCCTCCGTGTCAGTGTGACCCACTGCGCGAGTACGAGTGTGAGCCTCCGTGCGAGTGTGACCCACTGCGCGAGTACGAGTGTGAGCCTCTGTGCGAGTGTGACCCACTGCGCGAATACGAGTGTGACCCTCCGTGTCAGTGTGACCCACTGCGCGAATACGAGTGTGACCCTCCGTGTCAGTGTGACCCACTGCGCGAATACGAGTGTGACCCTCCGTGTCAGTGTGACCCACTGCGCGAGTACGAGTGTGACCCTCCGTGTCAGTGTGACCCACTGCGCGAGTACGAGTGTGAGCCTCTGTGCGAGTGTGACCCACTGCGCGAATACGAGTGTGACCCTCCGTGTCAGTGTGACCCACTGCGCGAATACGAGTGTGACCCTCCGTGTCAGTGTGACCCACTGCGCGAATACGAGTGTGACCCTCCGTGTCAGTGTGACCCACTGCGCGAGTACGAGTGTGAGCCTCTGTGTCAGTGTGACCCACTGCGCGAATACGAGTGTGACCCTCCGTGTCAGTGTGACCCACTGCGCGAGTACGAGTGTGAGCCTCTGTGTCAGTGTGACCCACTGCGCGAGTGCGAGTGTGAGCCTCCGTGTCAGTGTGACCCACTGCGCGAGTACGAGTGTGAGCCTCTGTGAGAGTGTGACCCACTGCGTGAGTACGAGTGTGAGCCTCCGTGTCAGTGTGACCCACTGCGTGAGTACGAGTGTGAGCCTCTGTGAGAGTGTGACCCACTGCGCGAGTGCGAGTGTGAGCCTCCGTGTCAGTGTGACCCACTGCGCGAGTGCGAGTGTGACCCACTGCGCGAGTGCGAGTGTGACCCACTGCACGAGTGCAAGTGTGAGCCTCCGTGTCAGTGTGACCCACTGCGCGAGTACGAGTGTGAGCCTCCGTGTCAGTGTGACCCACTGCATGAGTACGAGTGTGAGCCTCTGTGCGAGTGTGACCCACTGCGCGAGTATGAGTGTGAGCCTCCGTGTCAGTGTGACCCACTGCGCGAGTATGAGTGTGAGCCTCTGTGCGAGTGTGACCCACTGCGCGAGTACGAGTGTGAGCCTCCGTGTCAGTGTGACCCACTGCGTGAGTACGAGTGTGAGCCTCTGTGCGAGTGTGACCCACTGCGCGAGTACGAGTGTGAGCCTCCGTGTCAGTGTGACCCACTGCGCGAGTACGAGTGTGAGCCTCCGTGTCAGTGTGACCCACTGCGCGAGTACGAGTGTGAGCCTCTGTGTCAGTGTGACCCACTGCGTGAGTACGAGTGTGAGCCTCCGTGTCAGTGTGACCCACTGCGCGAGTACGAGTGTGAGCCTCTGTGTCAGTGTGACCCACTGCGCGAGTATGAGTGTGAGCCTCTGTGTCAGTGTGACCCACTGCGCGAGTGCGAGTGTGAGCCTCTGTGTCAGTGTGACCCACTGCGCGAGTACGAGTGTGAGCCTCCGTGTCAGTGTGACCCACTGCGCGAGTACGAGTGTGAGCCTCTGTGAGAGTGTGACCCACTGCGTGAGTACGAGTGTGAGCCTCCGTGTCAGTGTGACCCACTGCGCGAGTATGAGTGTGAGCCTCCGTGTCAGTGTGACCCACTGCGCGAGTACGAGTGTGAGCCTCTGTGTCAGTGTGACCCACTGCGCGAGTACGAGTGTGAGCCTCCGTGTCAGTGTGACCCACTGCGCGAGTATGAGTGTGAGCCTCCGTGTCAGTGTGACCCACTGCGCGAGTGCGAGTGTGACCCACTGCGCGAGTGCGATTGTGACCCACTGCGCGAGTACGAGTGTGACCCACTGCGCGAGTGCGAGTGTGACCCACTGCGCGAGTGCGAGTGTGACCCACTGCGCGAGTGCGAGTGTGACCCACTGCGCGAGTGCGAGTGTGACCCACTGCGCGAGTGCGAGTGTGACACACTGCGCGAGTGCGAGTGTGACCCACTGCGCGAGTGCGAGTGTGACCCACTGCGCGAGTGCGAGTGTGACCCACTGCGCGAGTACGAGTGTGAGCCTCTGTGCGAGTGTGACCCACTGCGCGAGTACGAGTGTGAGCCTCCGTGTCAGTGTGACCCACTGCGCGAGTACGAGTGTGAGCCTCTGTGCGAGTGTGACCCACTGCGTGAGTACGAGTGTGAGCCTCCGTGTCAGTGTGACCCACTGCGCGAGTACGAGTGTGAGCCTCTGTGCGAGTGTGACCCACTGCGCGAGTACGAGTGTGAGCCTCTGTGCGAGTGTGACCCACTGCGCGAGTACGAGTGTGAGCCTCCGTGTCAGTGTGACCCACTGCGCGAGTACGAGTGTGAGCCTCTGTGCGAGTGTGACCCACTGCGCGAGTACGAGTGTGAGCCTCCGTGTCAGTGTGACCCACTGCGCGAGTACGAGTGTGAGCCTCTGTGCGAGTGTGACCCACTGCGTGAGTACGAGTGTGAGCCTCCGTGTCAGTGTGACCCACTGCGCGAGTACGAGTGTGAGCCTCTGTGCGAGTGTGACCCACTGCGCGAGTACGAGTGTGAGCCTCCGTGTCAGTGTGACCCACTGCGCGAGTACGAGTGTGAGCCTCTGTGCGAGTGTGACCCACTGCGCGAGTACGAGTGTGAGCCTCTGTGCGAGTGTGACCCACTGCGCGAGTACGAGTGTGAGCCTCCGTGTCAGTGTGACCCACTGCGCGAGTACGAGTGTGAGCCTCTGTGCGAGTGTGACCCACTGCGCGAGTACGAGTGTGAGCCTCCGTGTCAGTGTGACCCACTGCGCGAGTACGAGTGTGAGCCTCTGTGCGAGTGTGACCCACTGCGCGAGTACGAGTGTGAGCCTCCGTGTCAGTGTGACCCACTGCGCGAGTACGAGTGTGAGCCTCCGTGTCAGTGTGACCCACTGCGTGAGTACGAGTGTGAGCCTCTGTGCGAGTGTGACCCACTGCGCGAGTACGAGTGTGAGCCTCCGTGTCAGTGTGACCCACTGCGCGAGTACGAGTGTGAGCCTCTGTGCGAGTGTGACCCACTGCGCGAGAACGAGTGTGAGCCTCTGTGAGAGTGTGACCCACTGCGCGAGTACGAGTGTGAGCCTCTGTGCGAGTGTGACCCACTGCGCGAGTACGAGTGTGAGCCTCCGTGTCAGTGTGACCCACTGCGTGAGTACGAGTGTGAGCCTCTGTGCGAGTGTGACCCACTGCGCGAGTACGAGTGTGAGCCTCCGTGTCAGTGTGACCCACTGCGTGAGTACGAGTGTGAGCCTCCGTGTCAGTGTGACCCACTGCGCGAGTACGAGTGTGAGCCTCTGTGCGAGTGTGACCCACTGCGCGAGTACGAGTGTGAGCCTCTGTGCGAGTGTGACCCACTGCGCGAGTACGAGTGTGAGCCTCTGTGCGAGTGTGACCCACTGCGCGAGTACGAGTGTGAGCCTCTGTGCGAGTGTGACCCACTGCGCGAGTACGAGTGTGAGCCTCCGTGTCAGTGTGACCCACTGCGCGAGTACGAGTGTGAGCCTCCGTACGAGTGTGACCCACTGCGCGAGTACGAGTGTGAGCCTCTGTGCGAGTGTTACCCACTGCGCGAGTACGAGTGTGAGCCTCCGTGTCAGTGTGACCCACTGCGCGAGTACGAGTGTGAGCCTCTGCGCGAGTACGAGTGTGAGCCTCTGTGTCAGTGTGACCCACTGCGCGAGTACGAGTGTGAGCCTCCGTGCGAGTGTGACCCACTGCGCGAGTACGAGTTTGAGCCTCCGTGTGAGTGTGACCCACTGCGCGAGTATGAGTGTGAGCCTCCGTGTCAGTGTGACCCACTGCGCGAGTACGAGTGTGAGCCTCTGTGTCAGTGTGACCCACTGCGCGAGTATGAGTGTGAGCCTCTGTGTCAGTGTGACCCACTGTGCGAGTACGAGTGTGAGCCTCCGTGTCAGTGTGACCCACTGCGCGAGTACGAGTGTGAGCCTCTGTGTCAGTGTGACCCACTGCGCGAGTATGAGTGTGAGCCTCTGTGTCAGTGTGACCCACTGAGCGAGTACGAGTGTGAGCCTCTGTGCGAGTGCGAGTGTGAGCCTCTGTGTCAGTGTGACCCACTGCGCGAGTACGAGTGTGAGCCCCCGTGTCAGTGTGACCCACTGCGCGAGTACGAGTGTGAGCCTCCGTGTCAGTGTGACCCACTGCGCGAGTACGAGTGTGAGCCTCCGTGTCAGTGTGACCCACTGCACGAGTACGAGTGTGAGCCTCTGTGCGAGTGTGACCCACTGCGCGAGTATGAGTGTGAGCCTCCGTGTCAGTGTGACCCACTGTGCGAGTACGAGTGTGAGCCTCTGTGCGAGTGTGACCCACTGCGCGAGTACGAGTGTGAGCCTCTGTGCGAGTGTGACCCACTGCGCGAGTACGAGTGTGAGCCTCCGTGTCAGTGTGACCCACTGCGCGAGTACGAGTGTGAGCCTCTGTGCGAGTGTGACCCACTGCGCGAGTACGAGTGTGAGCCTCTGTGCGAGTGTGACCCACTGTGCGAGTACGAGTGTGAGCCTCTGTGTCAGTGTGACCCACTGCGCGAGTACGAGTGTGAGCCTCCGTGTCAGTGTGACCCACTGCGCGAGTACGAGTGTGAGCCTCTGTGCGAGTGTGACCCACTGCGCGAGTACGAGTGTGAGCCTCTGTGTCAGTGTGACCCACTGCGTGAGTACGAGTGTGAGCCTCTGCGCGAGTGCGAGTGTGAGCCTCTGTGTCAGTGTGACCCACTGCGCGAGTACGAGTGAGAGCCTCTGCGCGAGTGCGAGTGTGAGCCTCTGTGTCAGTGTGACCCACTGCGCGAGTACGAGTGAGAGCCTCCGTGTCAGTGTGACCCACTGCGCGAGTACGAGTGTGAGCCTCTGCGCGAGTACGAGTGAGAGCCTCCGTGTCAGTGTGACCCACTGCGCGAGTACGAGTGTGAGCCTCTGTGTCAGTGTGACCCACTGCGCGAGTACGAGTGTGAGCCTCTGCGCGAGTACGAGTGAGAGCCTCCGTGTCAGTGTGACCCACTGCGCGAGTACGAGTGTGAGCCTCCGTGCGAGTGTGAGCCACTGCGCGAGTGCGAGTGTGAGCCTCTGTGTCAGTGTGACCCACTGCGCGAGTACGAGTGTGACCCTCCGTGTCAGTGTGACCCACTGCGCGAGTGCGAGTGTGAGCCCCTCTGTGCCAGTGTGACCCACTGCGCGAGTACGAGTGTGACCCTCCGTGTCAGTGTGACCCACTGCGCGAGTACGAGTGTGAGCCTCTGTGCGAGTGTGACCCACTGCGCGAATACGAGTGTGACCCTCCGTGTCAGTGTGACCCACTGCGCGAATACGAGTGTGACCCTCCGTGTCAGTGTGACCCACTGCGCGAATACGAGTGTGACCCTCCGTGTCAGTGTGACCCACTGCGCGAGTGCGAGTGTGAGCCTCCGTGTCAGTGTGACCCACTGCGCGAGTACGAGTGTGAGCCTCTGTGAGAGTGTGACCCACTGCGTGAGTACGAGTGTGAGCCTCTGTGTCAGTGTGACCCACTGCGTGAGTACGAGTGTGAGCCTCTGTGAGAGTGTGACCCACTGCGCGAGTACGAGTGTGACCCACTGCGCGAGTGCGAGTGTGACCCACTGCGCGAGTGCGAGTGTGACCCACTGCGCGAGTGCGAGTGTGACCCACTGCACGAGTGCGAGTGTGAGCCTCCGTGTCAGTGTGACCCACTGCGCGAGTACGAGTGTGAGCCTCCGTGTCAGTGTGACCCACTGCGCGAGTACGAGTGTGAGCCTCCGTGTCAGTGTGACCCACTGCATGAGTACGAGTGTGAGCCTCTGTGCGAGTGTGACCCACTGCGCGAGTATGAGTGTGAGCCTCCCTGTCAGTGTGACCCACTGCGCGAGTACGAGTGTGAGCCTCTGTGCGAGTGTGACCCACTGCGCGAGTACGAGTGTGAGCCTCTGTGAGAGTGTGACCCACTGCGCGAGTACGAGTGTGAGCCTCTGTGCGAGTGTGACCCACTGCGCGAGTACGAGTGTGAGCCTCCGTGTCAGTGTGACCCACTGCGCGAGTACGAGTGTGAGCCTCTGTGTCAGTGTGACCCACTGCGCGAGTACGAGTGTGAGCCTCTGTGTCAGTGTGACCCACTGCGCGAGTACGAGTGTGAGCCTCTGTGCGAGTGTGACCCACTGCGCGAGTACGAGTGTGAGCCTCTGTGTCAGTGTGACCCACTGCGCGAGTACGAGTGTGAGCCTCCGTGTCAGTGTGACCCACTGCGCGAGTACGAGTGTGAGCCTCCGTGTCAGTGTGACCCACTGCGCGAGTACGAGTGTGAGCCTCCGTGTCAGTGTGACCCACTGCGCGAGTACGAGTGTGAGCCTCTGTGCGAGTGTGACCCACTGCGCGAGTACGAGTGTGAGCCTCTGTGTCAGTGTGACCAACTGCGTGAGTACGAGTGTGAGTCTCTGCGCGAGTGCGAGTGTGAGCCTCTGTGTCAGTGTGACCCACTGCGCGAGTACGAGTGAGAGCCTCCGTGTCAGTGTGACCCACTGCGCGAGTACGAGTGTGAGCCTCTGCGCGAGTGCGAGTGTGAGCCTCTGTGTCAGTGTGACCCACTGCGCGAGTACGAGTGTGACCCTCCGTGTCAGTGTGACCCACTGCGCGAGTACGAGTGTGAGCCTCTGTGCGAGTGTGACCCACTGCGCGAGTACGAGTGTGACCCTCTGTGTCAGTGTGACCCACTGCGCGAGTACGAGTGAGAGCCTCCGTGTCAGTGTGACCCACTGCGCGAGTACGAGTGTGAGCCTCTGCGCGAGTGCGAGTGTGAGCCTCTGTGTCAGTGTGACCCACTGCGCGAGTACGAGTGTGACCCTCCGTGTCAGTGTGACCCACGGCGTGAGTACGAGTGTGAGCCTCCGTGTCAGTGTGACCCACTGCGCGAGTACGAGTGTGAGCCTCCGTGTCAGTGTGACCCACTGCGCGAGTACGAGTGTGAGCCTCTGTGTCAGTGTGACCCACTGCGCGAGTACGAGTGTGAGCCTCTGTGTCAGTGTGACCCACTGCGTGAGTACGAGTGTGAGCCTCCGTGTCAGTGTGACCCACTGCGCGAGTACGAGTGTGAGCCTCTGTGCGAGTGTGACCCACTGCGCGAGTACGAGTGTGAGCCTCCGTGTCAGTGTGACCCACTGCGTGAGTACGAGTGTGAGCCTCTGTGAGAGTGTGACCCACTGCGCGAGTACGAGTGTGAGCCTCTGTGAGAGTGTGACCCACTGCGCGAGTACGAGTGTGAGCCTCTGTGAGAGTGTGACCCACTGCGCGAGTACGAGTGTGAGCCTCTGTGAGAGTGTGACCCACTGCGCGAGTACGAGTGTGAGCCTCCGTGTCAGTGTGACCCACTGCGTGAGTGCGAGTGTGAGCCTCTGTGCGAGTGTGACCCACTGCGCGAGTGCGAGTGTGACCCACTGCGCGAGTGCGAGTGTGACCCACTGCGCGAGTGCGAGTGTGACCCACTGCGCGAGTGCGAGTGTGACCCACTGCGCGAGTGCGAGTGTGACCCACTGCGCGAGTGCGAGTGTGACCCACTGCGCGCGTGCGAGTGTGACCCACTGCGCGAGTGCGAGTGTGACCCACTGCGCGAGTGCGAGTGTGACCCACTGCGCGAGTGCGAGTGTGACCCACTGCGTGAGTACGAGTGTGAGCCTCTGTGTCAGTGTGACCCACTGCGTGAGTACGAGTGTGAGTTTCCGTGTCAGTGTGACCCACTGCGCGAGTACGAGTGTGAGCCTCTGTGCGAGTGTGACCCACTGCGCGAGTACGAGTGTGAGCCTCTGTGTCAGTGTGACCCACTGCGCGAGTGCGAGTGTGACCCACTGCGCGAGTGCGAGTGTGACCCACTGCGCGAGTGCGAGTGTGACCCACTGCGCGAGTGCGAGTGTGACCCACTGCGCGAGTGCGAGTGTGACCCACTGCGCGAGTGCGAGTGTGACCCACTGCGCGAGTGCGAGTGTGACCCACTGCGCGAGTGCGAGTGTGACCCACTGCGCGAGTGCGAGTGTGACCCACTGCGCGCGTGCGAGTGTGACCCACTGCGCGAGTGCGAGTGTGACCCACTGCGCGAGTGCGAGTGTGACCCACTGCGTGAGTACGAGTGTGAGCCTCTGTGTCAGTGTGACCCACTGCGTGAGTACGAGTGTGAGTTTCCGTGTCAGTGTGACCCACTGCGCGAGTACGAGTGTGAGCCTCTGTGCGAGTGTGACCCACTGTGCGAGTACGAGTGTGACCCTCCGTGTCAGTGTGACCCACTGCGCGAGTACGAGTGTGAGCCTCTGTGCGAGTGTGACCCACTGCGTGAGTACGAGTGTGAGTTTCCGTGTCAGTGTGACCCACTGCGCGAGTACGAGTGTGAGCCTCTGTGCGAGTGTGACCCACTGCGCGAGTACGAGTGTGAGCCTCTGTGCGAGTGTGACCCACTGCGCGAGTACGAGTGTGAGCCTCCGTGTCAGTGTGACCCACTGCGCGAGTATGAGTGTGAGCCTCTGTGCGAGTGTGACCCACTGCGCGAGTACGAGTGTGAGCCTCTGTGCGAGTGTGACCCACTGCGCGAGTACGAGTGTGAGCCTCCGTGTCAGTGTGACCCACTGCGCGAGTACGAGTGTGAGCCTCTGTGCGAGTGTGACCCACTGCGCGAGTACGAGTGTGAGCCTCCGTGTCAGTGTGACCCACTGCGCGAGTACGAGTGTGAGCCTCTGTGCGAGTGTGACCCACTGCGCGAGTACGAGTGTGAGCCTCTGTGCGAGTGTGACCCACTGCGCGAGTACGAGTGTGAGCCTCCGTGTCAGTGTGACCCACTGCGCGAGTACGAGTGTGAGCCTCCGTGTCAGTGTGACCCACTGCGCGAGTACGAGTGTGACCCTCCGTGTCAGTGTGACCCACTGCGCGAGTACGAGTGTGAGCCTCTGTGCGAGTGTGACCCACTGCGCGAGTACGAGTGTGAGCCTCCGTGCGAGTGTGACCCACTGCGCGAGTATGAGTGTGAGCCTCCGTGCGAGTGTGACCCACTGCGCGAGTACGAGTGTGAGCCTCCGTGTCAGTGTGACCCACTGCGCGAGTACGAGTGTGAGCCTCTGTGCGAGTGTGACCCACTGCGCGAGTACGAGTGTGAGCCTCTGTGTCAGTGTGACCCACTGCGTGAGTACGAGTGTGAGCCTCTGCGCGAGTGCGAGTGTGAGCCTCTGTGTCAGTGTGACCCACTGCGCGAGTACGAGTGTGAGCCTCCGTGTCAGTGTGCCCCACTGCGCGAGTACGAGTGTGAGCCTCTGTGCGAGTGTGACCCACTGCGCGAGTACGAGTGTGAGCCTCCGTGCGAGTGTGACCCACTGCGCGAGTACGAGTGTGAGCCTCCGTACGAGTGTGACCCACTGCGCGAGTACGAGTGTGAGCCTCCGTGTCAGTGTGTCCCACTGCGCGAGTACGAGTGTGACCTCTGTGCGAGTGTGACCCACTGCGCGAGTACGAGTGTGAGCCTCCGTACGAGTGTGACCCACTGCGCGAGTACGAGTGTGAGCCTCCGTGTCAGTGTGACCCACTGCGCGAGTACGAGTGTGAGCCTCTGTGTCAGTGTGACCCACTGCGCGAGTACGAGTGTGAGCCTCCGTGCGAGTGTGACCCACTGCGCGAGTACGAGTGTGAGCCTCCGTGCGAGTGTGACCCACTGCGCGAGTACGAGTGTGAGCCTCTGTGCGAGTGTTACCCACTGCGCGAGTACGAGTGTGAGCCTCCGTGTCAGTGTGACCCACTGCGCGAGTACGAGTGTGAGCCTCTGCGCGAGTGTGACCCACTGCGCGAGTACGAGTGTGAGCCTCCGTGCGAGTGTGACCCACTGCGCGAGTACGAGTGTGAGCCTCTGTGCGAGTGTTACCCACTGCGCGAGTACGAGTGTGAGCCTCCGTGTCAGTGTGACCCACTGCGCGAGTACGAGTGTGAGCCTCCGTGCGAGTGTGACCCACTGCGCGAGTACGAGTGTGAGCCTCCGTGCGAGTGTGACCCACTGCGCGAGTACGAGTGTGAGCCTCTGTGCGAGTGTTACCCACTGCGCGAGTACGAGTGTGAGCCTCCGTGTCAGTGTGACCCACTGCGCGAGTACGAGTGTGAGCCTCCGTGCGAGTGTGACCCACTGCGCGAGTCCGAGTGTGAGCCTCTGTGCGAGTGTTACCCACTGCGCGAGTACGAGTGTGAGCCTCCGTGTCAGTGTGACCCACTGCGCGAGTACGAGTGTGAGCCTCTGCGCGAGTACGAGTGTGAGCCTCTGTGTCAGTGTGACCCACTGCGCGAGTACGAGTGTGAGCCTCCGTGTCAGTGTGACCCACTGCGCGAGTACGAGTGTGAGCCTCCGTGCGAGTGTGACCCACTGCGCGAGTACGAGTGTGAGCCTCCGTGCGAGTGTGACCCACTGCGCGAGTATGAGTGTGAGCCTCCGTGTCAGTGTGACCCACTGCGCGAGTACGAGTGTGAGCCTCTGTGAGAGTGTGACCCACTGCGCGAGTACGAGTGTGAGCCTCCGTGTCAGTGTGACCCACTGCGCGAGTACGAGTGTGAGCCTCTGTGTCAGTGTGACCCACTGCGCGAGTATGAGTGTGAGCCTCTGTGTCAGTGTGACCCACTGCGCGAGTACGAGTGTGAGCCTCCGTGTCAGTGTGACCCACTGCGCGAGTACGAGTGTGAGCCTCTGTGCGAGTGTGACCCACTGCGCGAGTATGAGTGTGAGCCTCCGTGTCAGTGTGACCCACTGTGCGAGTACGAGTGTGAGCCTCTGTGCGAGTGTGACCCACTGCGCGAGTACGAGTGTGAGCCTCTGTGCGAGTGTGACCCACTGCGCGAGTACGAGTGTGAGCCTCCGTGTCAGTGTGACCCACTGCGCGAGTACGAGTGTGAGCCTCTGTGCGAGTGTGACCCACTGCGCGAGTACGAGTGTGAGCCTCTGTGCGAGTGTGACCCACTGTGCGAGTACGAGTGTGAGCCTCCGTGTCAGTGTGACCCACTGCGCGAGTACGAGTGTGAGCCTCTGTGCGAGTGTGACCCACTGCGCGAGTACGAGTGTGAGCCTCCGTGTCAGTGTGACCCACTGCGCGAGTACGAGTGTGAGCCTCTGTGCGAGTGTGACCCACTGCGCGAGTACGAGTGTGAGCCTCCGTGTCAGTGTGACCCACTGCGCGAGTACGAGTGTGAGCCTCCGTGTCAGTGTGACCCACTGCGCGAGTACGAGTGTGAGCCTCTGTGCGAGTGTGACCCACTGCGCGAGTACGAGTGTGAGCCTCTGTGTCAGTGTGACCCACTGAGCGAGTACGAGTGTGAGCCTCCGTGTCAGTGTGACCCACTGCGCGAGTACGAGTGTGAGCCTCTGTGTCAGTGTGACCCACTGCGCGAGTACGAGTGTGAGCCTCCGTGTCAGTGTGACCCACTGCGCGAGTACGAGTGTGAGCCTCCGTGTCAGTGTGACCCACTGCGCGAGTACGAGTGTGAGCCTCTGTGCGAGTGTGACCCACTGCGCGAGTACGAGTGTGAGCCTCTGTGTCAGTGTGACCCACTGCGCGAGTACGAGTGTGAGCCTCTGTGCGAGTGTGACCCACTGCGCGAGTACGAGTGTGAGCCTCTGTGCGAGTGTGACCCACTGCGCGAGTACGAGTGTGAGCCTCCGTGTCAGTGTGACCCACTGCGCGAGTACGAGTGTGAGCCTCTGTGCGAGTGTGACCCACTGCGCGAGTACGAGTGTGAGCCTCTGTGTCAGTGTGACCCACTGCGTGAGTACGAGTGTGAGCCTCTGCGCGAGTGCGAGTGTGAGCCTCTGTGTCAGTGTGACCCACTGCGCGAGTACGAGTGAGAGCCTCCGTGTCAGTGTGACCCACTGCGCGAGTACGAGTGTGAGCCTCTGCGCGAGTGCGAGTGTGAGCCTCTGTGTCAGTGTGACCCACTGCGCGAGTACGAGTGTGACCCTCCGTGTCAGTGTGACCCACTGCGCGAGTACGAGTGTGAGCCTCTGTGCGAGTGTGACCCACTGCGCGAATACGAGTGTGACCCTCCGTGTCAGTGTGACCCACTGCGCGAGTACGAGTGTGAGCCTCCGTGTCAGTGTGACCCACTGCGCGAATACGAGTGTGATCCTCTGTGTCAGTGTGACCCACTGCGCGAGTACGAGTGAGAGCCTCCGTGCGAGTGTGACCCACTGCGCGAGTATGAGTGTGAGCCTCCGTGCGAGTGTGACCCACTGCGCGAGTACGAGTGTGAGCCTCCGTGTCAGTGTGACCCACTGCGCGAGTACGAGTGTGAGCCTCTGTGCGAGTGTGACCCACTGCGTGAGTACGAGTGTGACCCACTGCGCGAGTACGAGTGTGAGCCTCCGTGTCAGTGTGACCCACTGCGTGAGTACGAGTGTGAGCCTCCGTGTCAGTGTGACCCACTGCATGAGTACGAGTGTGAGCCTCTGTGCGAGTGTGACCCACTGCGCGAGTACGAGTGTGAGCCTCTGTGCGAGTGTGACCCACTGCGCGAGTACGAGTGTGAGCCTCTGTGCGAGTGTGACCCACTGCGCGAGTACGAGTGTGAGCCTCCGTGTCAGAGTGACCCACTGCGCGAGTACGAGTGTGAGCCTCCGTGTCAGAGTGACCCACTGCGCGAGTACGAGTGTGAGCCTCCGTGTCAGTGTGACCCACTGCGCGAGTACGAGTGTGAGCCTCCGTGTCAGAGTGACCCACTGCGCGAGTACGAGTGTGAGCCTCTGTGAGAGTGTGACCCACTGCGCGAGTGCGAGTGTGAGCCTCCGTGTCAGAGTGACCCACTGCGCGAGTACGAGTGTGAGCCTCTGTGCGAGTGTGACCCACTGCGTGAGTACGAGTGTGAGCCTCCGTGTCAGTGTGACCCACTGCGCGAGTACGAGTGTGAGCCTCCGTGTCAGTGTGACCCACTGCGTGAGTACGAGTGTGAGCCTCTGTGTCAGTGTGACCCACTGCGCGAGTACGAGTGTGAGCCTCCGTGTCAGTGTGACCCACTGCGTGAGTACGAGTGTGAGCCTCCGTGTCAGTGTGACCCACTGCGTGAGTACGAGTGTGAGCCTCTGTGCGAGTGTGACCCACTGCGCGAGTACGAGTGTGACCCTCCGTGTCAGTGTGACCCACTGCGCGAGTACGAGTGTGAGCCTCTGTGAGAGTGTGACCCACTGCGCGAGTACGAGTGTGACCCTCCGTGTCAGTGTGACCCACTGCGCGAGTACGAGTGTGACCCACTGCGCGAGTGCGAGTGTGACCCACTGCGCGAGTGCGAGTGTGACCCACTGCGCGAGTGCGAGTGTGACCCACTGCGTGAGTACGAGTGTGAGCCTCCGTGTCAGTGTGACCCACTGCGCGAGTGCGAGTGTGACCCACTGCGCGAGTGCGAGTGTGACCCACTGCGCGAGTGCGAGTGTGACCCACTGCGCGAGTGCGAGTGTGACCCACTGCGCGAGTGCGAGTGTGACCCACTGCGCGAGTGCGAGTGTGACCCACTGCGCGAGTGCGAGTGTGACCCACTGCGCGAGTGCGAGTGTGACCCACTGCGCGAGTACGAGTGTGACCCACTGCGCGAGTGCGAGTGTGACCCACTGCGCGAGTACGAGTGTGAGCCTCCGTGTCAGTGTGACCCACTGCGCGAGTACGAGTGTGAGCCTCTGCGCGAGTGTGACCCACTGCGCGAGTACGAGTGTGAGCCTCCGTGTCAGTGTGACCCACTGCGCGAGTATGAGTGTGAGCCTCTGTGCGAGTGCGAGTGTGAGCCTCTGTGTCAGTGTGACCCACTGCGCGAGTACGAGTGTGAGCCTCCGTGCGAGTGTGACCCACTGCGCGAGTGCGAGTGTGAGCCTCCGTGTCAGTGTGACCCACTGCGCGAGTACGAGTGTGAGCCTCTGTGAGAGTGTGACCCACTGCGCGAGTACGAGTGTGAGCCTCTGTGTCAGTGTGACCCACTGTGCGAGTACGAGTGTGAGCCTCTGTGTCAGTGTGACCCACTGCGCGAGTACGAGTGTGAGCCTCTGTGCGAGTGTGACCCACTGCGCGAGTACGAGTGTGAGCCTCCGTGTCAGTGTGACCCACTGCGCGAGTACGAGTGTGAGCCTCTGTGCGAGTGTGACCCACTGCGCGAGTACGAGTGTGAGCCTCTGTGCGAGTGTGACCCACTGCGCGAGTACGAGTGTGAGCCTCTGTGCGAGTGTGACCCACTGCGCGAGTACGAGTGTGAGCCTCCGTGCGAGTGTGACCCACTGCGCGAGTATGAGTGTGAGCCTCCGTGCGAGTGTGAGCCTCTGCGCGAGTGCGAGTGTGAGCCTCTGTGTCAGTGTGACCCACTGCGCGAGTACGAGTGTGAGCCTCCGTGTCAGTGTGACCCACTGCGCGAGTACGAGTGTGAGCCTCTGTGCGAGTGTGACCCACTGCACGAGTACGAGTGTGAGCCTCTGTGCGAGTGTGACCCACTGCGCGAGTACGAGTGTGAGCCTCTGTGCGAGTGTTACCCACTGCGCGAGTACGAGTGTGAGCCTCCGTGTCAGTGTGACCCACTGCGCGAGTACGAGTGTGAGCCTCTGCGCGAGTACGAGTGTGAGCCTCTGTGTCAGTGTGACCCACTGCGCGAGTACGAGTGTGAGCCTCCGTGTCAGTGTGACCCACTGCGCGAGTACGAGTGTGAGCCTCCGTGCGAGTGTGACCCACTGCGCGAGTACGAGTGTGAGCCTCCGTGCGACTGTGACCCACTGCGCGAGTATGAGTGTGAGCCTGCGTGTCAGTGTGACCCACTGCGCGAGTACGAGTGTGAGCCTCTGTGAGAGTGTGACCCACTGCGCGAGTACGAGTGTGAGCCTCCGTGTCAGTGTGACCCACTGCGCGAGTACGAGTGTGAGCCTCCGTGTCAGTGTGACCCACTGCGCGAGTATGAGTGTGAGCCTCTGTCCGAGTGCGAGTGTGAGCCTCTGTGTCAGTGTGACCCACTGCACGAGTACGAGTGTGAGCCTCCGTGTCAGTGTGACCCACTGCGCGAGTACGAGTGTGAGCCTCCGTGTCAGTGTGACCCACTGCACGAGTACGAGTGTGAGCCTCTGTGCGAGTGTGACCCACTGCGCGAGTATGAGTGTGAGCCTCCGTGTCAGTGTGACCCACTGTGCGAGTACGAGTGTGAGCCTCTGTGCGAGTGTGACCCACTGCGCGAGTACGAGTGTGAGCCTCTGTGCGAGTGTGACCCACTGCGCGAGTACGAGTGTGAGCCTCCGTGTCAGTGTGACCCACTGCGCGAGTACGAGTGTGAGCCTCTGTGCGAGTGTGACCCACTGCGCGAGTACTAGTGTGAGCCTCTGTGTCAGTGTGACCCACTGCGCGAGTACGAGTGTGAGCCTCCGTGTCAGTGTGACCCACTGCGCGAGTACGAGTGTGAGCCTCTGTGCGAGTGTGACCCACTGCGCGAGTACGAGTGTGAGCCTCTGTGTCAGTGTGACCCACTGCGTGAGTACGAGTGTGAGCCTCTGCGCGAGTGCGAGTGTGAGCCTCTGTGTCAGTGTGACCCACTGCGCGAGTACGAGTGAGAGCCTCCGTGTCAGTGTGACCCACTGCGCGAGTACGAGTGTGAGCCTCTGCGCGAGTGCGAGTGTGAGCCTCTGTGTCAGTGTGACCCACTGCGCGAGTACGAGTGTGAGCCTCTGTGCGAGTGTGACCCACTGCGCGAATACGAGTGTGACCCTCCGTGTCAGTGTGACCCACTGCGCGAGTACGAGTGTGAGCCTCTGTGCGAGTGTGACCCACTGCGCGAATACGAGTGTGACCCTCCGTGTCAGTGTGACCCACTGCGCGAATACGAGTGTGACCCTCCGTGTCAGTGTGACCCACTGCGCGAGTACGAGTGTGAGCCTCCGTGTCAGTGTGACCCACTGCGCGAGTGCGAGTGTGAGCCTCTGTGTCAGTGTGACCCACTGCGCGAGTACGAGTGTGAGCCTCCGTGCGAGTGTGACCCACTGCGCGAGTACGAGTGTGAGCCTCCGTGTCAGTGTGACCCACTGCGCGAGTACGAGTGTGAGCCTCCGTGTCAGTGTGACCCACTGCGTCAGTACGAGTGTGAGCCTCCGTGTCAGTGTGACCCACTGCGCGAGTACGAGTGTGAGCCTCTGTGCGAGTGTGACCCACTGCGCGAGTACGAGTGTGAGCCTCCGTGTCAGTGTGACCCACTGCGCGAGTACGAGTGTGAGCCTCTGTGCGAGTGTGACCCACTGCGTGAGTGCGAGTGTGAGCCTCCGTGTCAGTGTGACTCACTGCGCGAGTACGAGTGTGAGCCTCTGTGCGAGTGTGACCCACTGCGCGAGTACGAGTGTGAGCCTCTGTGCGAGTGTGACCCACTGCGCGAGTACGAGTGTGAGCCTCCGTGTCAGTGTGACCCACTGCGCGAGTACGAGTGTGAGCCTCTGTGCGAGTGTGACCCACTGTGCGAGTACGAGTGTGAGCCTCTGTGCGAGTGTGACCCACTGTGCGAGTACGAGTGTGAGCCTCTGTGTCAGTGTGACCCACTGCGCGAGTACGAGTGTGAGCCTCCGTGTCAGTGTGACCCACTGCGCGAGTACGAGTGTGAGCCTCTGTGTCAGTGTGACCCACTGCGTGAGTACGAGTGTGAGCCTCTGTGTCAGTGTGACCCACTGCGTGAGTACGAGTGTGAGCCTCTGTGTCAGTGTGACCCACTGCGCGAGTACGAGTGTGAGCCTCTGTGTCAGTGTGACCCACTGCGTGAGTACGAGTGTGAGCCTCTGTGTCAGTGTGACCCACTGCGCGAGTACGAGTGTGAGCCTCTGTGTCAGTGTGACCCACTGCGTGAGTACGAGTGTGAGTCTCTGCGCGAGTGCGAGTGTGAGCCTCTGTGTCAGTGTGACCCACTGCGCGAGTACGAGTGTGAGCCTCTGCGCGAGTGCGAGTGTGAGCCTCTGTGTCAGTGTGACCCACTGCGCGAGTACGAGTGTGACCCTGCGTGTCAGTGTGACCCACTGTGCGAGTACGAGTGTGAGCCTCTGTGTCAGTGTGACCCACTGCGCGAATACGAGTGTGACCCTCCGTGTCAGTGTGACCCACGGCGTGAGTACGAGTGTGAGCCTCTGTGCGAGTGTGACCCACTGCGCGAATACGAGTGTGACCCTCCGTGTCAGTGTGACCCACTGCGCGAGTACGAGTGTGAGCCTCTGTGCGAGTGTGACCCACTGCGCGAGTACGAGTGTGAGCCTCTGTGTCAGTGTGACCCACTGCGCGAATACGAGTGTGACCCTCCGTGTCAGTGTGACCCACGGCGTGAGTACGAGTGTGAGCCTCCGTGTCAGTGTGACCCACTGCGTGAGTACGAGTGTGACCCTCCGTGTCAGTGTGACCCACTGCGTGAGTACGAGTGTGACCCTCCGTGTCAGTGTGACCCACTGCGTGAGTACGAGTGTGAGCCTCTGTGAGAGTGTGACCCACTGCGCGAGTACGAGTGTGAGCCTCTGTGAGAGTGTGACCCACTGCGCGAGTGCGAGTGTGAGCCTCCGTGTCAGTGTGACCCACTGCGCGAGTACGAGTGTGAGCCTCCGTGTCAGTGTGACCCACTGCGTGAGTACGAGTGTGAGCCTCCGTGTCAGTGTGACCCACTGCGCGAGTGCGAGTGTGACCCACTGCGCGAGTGCGAGTGTGACCCACTGCGCGAGTGCGAGTGTGACCCACTGCGCGAGTGCGAGTGTGACCCACTGCGCGAGTGCGAGTGTGACCCACTGCGCGAGTGCGAGTGTGACCCACTGCGCGAGTGCAAGTGTGACCCACTGCGCGAGTGCGAGTGTGACCCACTGCGCGAGTGCGAGTGTGACCCACTGCGCGAGTGCGAGTGTGACCCACTGCGCGAGTGCGAGTGTGACCCACTGCGCGAGTACGAGTGTGAGCCTCCGTGTCAGTGTGACCCACTGCGCGAGTGCGAGTGTGACCCACTGCGCGAGTGCGAGTGTGACCCACTGCGCGAGTGCGAGTGTGACCCACTGCGCGAGTGCGAGTGTGACCCACTGCGCGAGTGCGAGTGTGACCCACTGCGCGAGTGCGAGTGTGACCCACTGCGCGAGTGCGAGTGTGACCCACTGCGCGAGTGCGAGTGTGACCCACTGCGCGAGTGCGAGTGTGAGCCTCCGTGTCAGTGTGACCCACTGCGCGAGTACGAGTGTGACCCACTGCGCGAGTGCGAGTGTGACCCACTGCGCGCGTGCGAGTGTGACCCACTGCGCGCGTGCGAGTGTGACCCACTGCGCGAGTGCGAGTGTGACCCACTGCGCGAGTGCGAGTGTGACCCACTGCGCGAGTGCGAGTGTGACCCACTGCGCGAGTGCGAGTGTGACCCACTGCGCAAGTGCGAGTGTGACCCACTGCGCGAGTGCGAGTGTGACCCACTGCGCGAGTGCGAGTGTGACCCACTGCGCGAGTGCGAGTGTGACCCACTGCGCGAGTGCGAGTGTGACCCACTGCGCGAGTGCGAGTGTGACACACTGCGCGAGTGCGAGTGTGACCCACTGCGCGAGTGCGAGTGTGACCCACTGCGCGAGTGCGAGTGTGAGCCTCCGTGTCAGTGTGACCCACTGCGCGAGTACGAGTGTGAGCCTCTGTGCGAGTGTGACCCACTGCGTGAGTACGAGTGTGAGCCTCCGTGTCAGTGTGACCCACTGCGCGAGTACGAGTGTGAGCCTCTGTGCGAGTGTGACCCACTGCGCGAGTACGAGTGTGAGCCTCTGTGCGAGTGTGACCCACTGCGCGAGTACGAGTGTGAGCCTCCGTGTCAGTGTGACCCACTGCGCGAGTACGAGTGTGAGCCTCCGTGTCAGTGTGACCCACTGCGCGAGTGCGAGTGTGAGCCTCTGTGCGAGTGTGACCCACTGCGCGAGTACGAGTGTGAGCCTCTGTGTCAGTGTGACCCACTGCGTGAGTACGAGTGTGAGCCTCTGTGTCAGTGTGACCCACTGCGCGAGTACGAGTGTGAGCCTCTGTGTCAGTGTGACCCACTGCGTGAGTACGAGTGTGAGCCTCCGTGTCAGTGTGACCCACTGCGCGAGTACGAGTGTGAGCCTCTGTGTCAGTGTGACCCACTGCGTGAGTACGAGTGTGAGCCTCCGTGTCAGTGTGACCCACTGCGCGAGTACGAGTGTGAGCCTCTGTGTCAGTGTGACCCACTGCGCGAGTACGAGTGTGAGCCTCCGTGTCAGTGTGACCCACTGCGCGAGTACGAGTGTGAGCCTCTGTGTCAGTGTGACCCACTGCGCGAGTACGAGTGTGAGCCTCCGTGTCAGTGTGACCCACTGCGCGAGTACGAGTGTGAGCCTCTGTGCGAGTGTGACCCACTGCGTGAGTACGAGTGTGAGCCTCCGTGTCAGTGTGACCCACTGCGCGAGTACGAGTGTGAGCCTCTGTGCGAGTGTGACCCACTGCGCGAGTGCGAGTGTGAGCCTCCGTGTCAGTGTGACCCACTGCGTGAGTACGAGTGTGAGCCTCCGTGTCAGTGTGACCCACTGCGCGAGTACGAGTGTGAGCCTCTGTGTCAGTGTGACCCACTGCGCGAGTACGAGTGTGAGCCTCTGTGTCAGTGTGACCCACTGCGCGAGTGCGAGTGTGAGCCTCTGTGTCAGTGTGACCCACTGCGCGAGTACGAGTGTGAGCCTCTGTGTCAGTGTGACCCACTGCGCGAGTACGAGTGTGAGCCTCTGTGTCAGTGTGACCCACTGCGCGAGTGCGAGTGTGAGCCTCCGTGTCAGTGTGACCCACTGCGTGAGTACGAGTGTGAGCCTCCGTGTCAGTGTGACCCACTGCGTGAGTACGAGTGTGAGCCTCCGTGTCAGTGTGACCCACTGCGTGAGTACGAGTGTGAGCCTCCGTGTCAGTGTGACCCACTGTGCGAGTACGAGTGTGAGCCTCCGTGTCAGTGTGACCCACTGCGTGAGTACGAGTGTGAGCCTCCGTGTCAGTGTGACCCACTGCGCGAGTACGAGTGTGAGCCTCCGTGTCAGTGTGACCCACTGCGCGAGTACGAGTGTGAGCCTCCGTGCGAGTGTGACCCACTGCGTGAGTACGAGTGTGAGCCTCCGTGTCAGTGTGACCCACTGCGCGAGTACGAGTGTGAGCCTCTGTGTCAGTGTGACCCACTGCGCGAGTACGAGTGTGAGCCTCTGTGTCAGTGTGACCCACTGCGCGAGTACGAGTGTGAGCCTCCGTGTCAGTGTGACCCACTGCGCGAGTACGAGTGTGACCCTCCGTGTCAGTGTGACCCACTGCGCGAGTACGAGTGTGAGCCTCTGTGTCAGTGTGACCCACTGCGCGAGTACGAGTGTGAGCCTCTGTGTCAGTGTGACCCACTGCGCGAGTGCGAGTGTGAGCCTCCGTGCGAGTGTGACCCACTGCGCGAGTACGAGTGTGAGCCTCCGTGTCAGTGTTACCCACTGCGCGAGTACGAGTGTGACCCTCCGTGTCAGTGTGACCCACTGCGCGAGTACGAGTGTGAGCCTCTGTGTCAGTGTGACCCACTGCGCGAGTACGAGTGTGAGCCTCTGTGTCAGTGTGACCCACTGCGCGAGTGCGAGTGTGAGCCTCCGTGCGAGTGTGACCCACTGCGCGAGTACGAGTGTGAGCCTCTGTGTCAGTGTGACCCACTGCGCGAGTGCGAGTGTGAGCCTCCGTGCGAGTGTGACCCACTGCGCGAGTACGAGTGTGAGCCTCTGTGTCAGTGTGACCCACTGCGCGAATACGAGTGTGAGCCTCCGTGTCAGTGTGACCCACTGCGCGAGTACGAGTGTGAGCCTCTGTGTCAGTGTGACCCACTGCGCGAGTACGAGTGTGAGCCTCCGTGTCAGTGTGACCCACTGCGCGAGTGCGAGTGTGAGCCTCCGTGTCAGTGTGACCCACTGCGCGAGTACGAGTGTGAGCCTCCGTGTCAGTGTGACCCACTGCGCGAGTGCGAGTGTGAGCCTCTGTGCGAGTGTGACCCACTGCGCGAGTACGAGTGTGAGCCTCTGTGCGAGTGTGACCCACTGCGCGAGTACGAGTGTGAGCCTCCGTGTCAGTGTGACCCACTGCGCGAGTACGAGTGTGAGCCTCTGTGTCAGTGTGACCCACTGCGCGAGTACGAGTGTGAGCCTCCGTGTCAGTGTGACCCACTGCGCGAGTACGAGTGTGAGCCTCTGTGTCAGTGTGACCCACTGCGTGAGTACGAGTGTGAGCCTCCGTGTCAGTGTGACCCACTGCGCGAGTACGAGTGTGAGCCTCTGTGCGAGTGTGACCCACTGCGCGAGTACGAGTGTGAGCCTCTGTGCGAGTGTGACCCACTGCGCGAGTACGAGTGTGAGCCTCTGTGCGAGTGTGACCCACTGCGCGAGTATGAGTGTGAGCCTCTGTGCGAGTGTGACCCACTGCGCGAGTACGAGTGTGAGCCTCTGTGTCAGTGTGACCCACTGCGCGAGTACGAGTGTGAGCCTCTGTGCGAGTGTGACCCACTGCGCGAGTACGAGTGTGAGCCTCTGTGTCAGTGTGACCCACTGCGCGAGTACGAGTGTGAGCCTCCGTGTCAGTGTGACCCACTGCGCGAGTACGAGTGTGAGCCTCTGTGCGAGTGTGACCCACTGCGCGAGTACGAGTGTGAGCCTCTGTGTCAGTGTGACCCACTGCGTGAGTACGAGTGTGAGCCTCCGTGTCAGTGTGACCCACTGCGCGAGTACGAGTGTGAGCCTCTGTGCGAGTGTGACCCACTGCGCGAGTACGAGTGTGAGCCTCTGTGCGAGTGTGACCCACTGCGCGAGTACGAGTGTGAGCCTCCGTGTCAGTGTGACCCACTGCGCGAGTACGAGTGTGAGCCTCTGTGCGAGTGTGACCCACTGCGCGAGTACGAGTGTGAGCCTCCGTGTGAGTGTGACCCACTGCGCGAGTATGAGTGTGAGCCTCCGTGCGAGTGTGACCCACTGCGCGAGTACGAGTGTGAGCCTCCGTGTCAGTGTTACCCACTGCGCGAGTACGAGTGTGAGCCTCTGTGCGAGTGTGACCCACTGCGCGAGTACGAGTGTGAGCCTCTGTGTCAGTGTGACCCACTGCGTGAGTACGAGTGTGAGCCTCTGCGCGAGTGCGAGTGTGAGCCTCTGTGTCAGTGTGACCCACTGCGCGAGTACGAGTGTGAGCCTCCGTGTCAGTGTGACCCACTGCGCGAGTACGAGTGTGAGCCTCTGTGCGAGTGTGACCCACTGCGCGAGTACGAGTGTGAGCCTCCGTGCGAGTGTGACCCACTGCGCGAGTACGAGTGTGAGCCTCCGTACGAGTGTGACCCACTGCGCGAGTACGAGTGTGAGCCTCCGTGTCAGTGTGTCCCACTGCGCGAGTACGAGTGTGAGCCTCTGTGCGAGTGTGACCCACTGCGCGAGTACGAGTGTGAGCCTCCGTACGAGTGTGACCCACTGCGCGAGTACGAGTGTGAGCCTCCGTGTCAGTGTGACCCACTGCGCGAGTACGAGTGTGAGCCTCTGTGCGAGTGTGACCCACTGCGCGAGTACGAGTGTGAGCCTCCGTGCGAGTGTGACCCACTGCGCGAGTACGAGTGTGAGCCTCCGTGTCAGTGTGACCCACTGCGCGAGTACGAGTGTGAGCCTCTGTGTCAGTGTGACCCACTGCGCGAGTACGAGTGTGAGCCTCCGTGCGAGTGTGACCCACTGCGCGAGTACGAGTGTGAGCCTCCGTGCGAGATTGAGCCACTGCGCGAGTACGAGTGTGAGCCTCCGTGCGAGTGTGAGCCACTGCGCGAGTACGAGTGTGAGCCTCCGTGTCAGTGTGACCCACTGCGCGAGTACGAGTGTGAGCCTCCGTGCGATTGTGAGCCACTGCGCGAGTACGAGTGTGAGCCTCCGTGTCAGTGTGACCCACTGCGCGAGTACGAGTGTGAGCCTCCGTGCGAGTGTGACCCACTGCGCGAGTACGAGTGTGAGCCTCCGTGTCAGTGTGACCCACTGCGCGAGTACGAGTGTGAGCCTCTGTGCGAGTGTGACCCACTGCGCGAGTACGAGTGTGAGCCTCCGTGCGAGTGTGACCCACTGCGCGAGTACGAGTGTGAGCCTCTGTGTCAGTGTCACCCACTGCGCGAGTACGAGTGTGAGCCTCCGTGTCAGTGTGACCCACTGCGCGAGTATGAGTGTGAGCCTCTGTGCGAGTGTGACCCACTGCGCGAGTACGAGTGTGAGCCTCCGTGCGAGTGTGACCCACTGCGCGAGTACGAGTGTGAGCCTCTGTGCGAGTGTGACCCACTGCGCGAGTACGAGTGTGAGCCTCTGTGCGAGTGTGACCCACTGCGCGAGTACGAGTGTGAGCCTCTGTGCGAGTGTGACCCACTGCGCGAGTATGAGTGTGAGCCTCTGCGCGAGTGCGAGTGTGAGCCTCTGTGTCAGTGTGACCCACTGCGCGAGTACGAGTGAGAGCCTCCGTGTCAGTGTGACCCACTGCGCGAGTACGAGTGTGAGCCTCTGCGCGAGTGCGAGTGTGAGCCTCTGTGTCAGTGTGACCCACTGCGCGAGTACGAGTGTGAGCCTCTGTGCGAGTGTGACCCACTGCGCGAATACGAGTGTGACCCTCCGTGTCAGTGTGACCCACTGCGCGAATACGAGTGTGACCCTCCGTGTCAGTGTGACCCACTGCGTGAGTACGAGTGTGAGCCTCCGTGTCAGTGTGACCCACTGCGCGAGTACGAGTGTGAGCCTCCGTGTCAGTGTGACCCACTGCGCGAGTACGAGTGTGAGCCTCCGTGTCAGTGTGACCCACTGCGCGAGTACGAGTGTGAGCCTCTGTGCGAGTGTGACCCACTGCGCGAGTACGAATGTGAGCCTCCGTGCGAGTGTGACCCACTGCGCGAGTATGAGTGTGAGCCTCCGTGCGAGTGTGACCCACTGCGCGAGTACGAGCGTGAGCCTCCGTGTCAGTGTGACCCACTGCGCGAGTACGAGTGTGAGCCTCTGTGCGAGTGTGACCCACTGCGTGAGTACGAGTGTGAGCCTCCGTGCGAGTGTGACCCACTGCGCGAGTATGAGTGTGAGCCTCCGTGCGAGTGTGACCCACTGCGCGAGTACGAGCGTGAGCCTCCGTGTCAGTGTGACCCACTGCGCGAGTACGAGTGTGAGCCTCTGTGCGAGTGTGACCCACTGCGCGAGTACGAGTGTGAGCCTCTGTGAGAGTGTGACCCACTGCGCGAGTACAAGTGTGAGCCTCTGTGCGAGTGTGACCCACTGCGCGAGTACGAGTGTGAGCCTCTGTGTCAGTGTGACCCACTGCGCGAGTACGAGTGTGAGCCTCTGTGTCAGTGTGACCCACTGCGTGAGTACGAGTGTGAGCCTCCGTGTCAGTGTGACCCACTGCGCGAGTACGAGTGTGAGCCTCTGTGTCAGTGTGACCCACTGCGCGAGTACGAGTGTGAGCCTCTGTGTCAGTGTGACCCACTGCGTGAGTACGAGTGTGAGCCTCCGTGTCAGTGTGACCCACTGCGTGAGTACGAGTGTGAGCCTCCGTGTCAGTGTGACCCACTGCGTGAGTACGAGTGTGAGCCTCCCTGTCAGTGTGACCCACTGCGTGAGTACGAGTGTGAGCCTCTGTGTCAGTGTGACCCACTGCGTGAGTACGAGTGTGAGCCTCCCTGTCAGTGTGACCCACTGCGTGAGTACGAGTGTGAGCCTCTGTGCGAGTGTGACCCACTGCGCGAGTACGAGTGTGAGCCTCTGTGTCAGTGTGACCCACTGCGTGAGTACGAGTGTGAGCCTCCGTGTCAGTGTGACCCACTGCGCGAGTGCGAGTGTGAGCCTCCCTGTCAGTGTGACCCACTGCGTGAGTACGAGTGTGAGCCTCTGTGCGAGTGTGACCCACTGCGCGAGTACGAGTGTGAGCCTCTGTGTCAGTGTGACCCACTGCGTGAGTACGAGTGTGAGCCTCCGTGTCAGTGTGACCCACTGCGCGAGTGCGAGTGTGAGCCTCCGTGTCAGTGTGACCCACTGCGCGAGTGCGAGTGTGAGCCTCCGTGTCAGTGTGACCCACTGCGTGAGTACGAGTGTGAGCCTCTGTGCGAGTGTGACCCACTGCGCGAGTACGAGTGTGAGCCTCCGTACGAGTGTGACCCACTGCGCGAGTACGAGTGTGAGCCTCCGTGTCAGTGTGACCCACTGCGCGAGTACGAGTGTGAGCCTCTGTGCGAGTGTGACCCACTGCGCGAGTACGAGTGTGAGCCTCCGTGCGAGTGTGACCCACTGCGCGAGTACGAGTGTGAGCCTCCGTGTCAGTGTGACCCACTGCGCGAGTACGAGTGTGAGCCTCTGTGTCAGTGTGACCCACTGCGCGAGTACGAGTGTGAGCCTCCGTGCGAGTGTGACCCACTGCGCGAGTACGAGTGTGAGCCTCCGTGCGAGATTGAGCCACTGCGCGAGTACGAGTGTGAGCCTCCGTGCGAGTGTGAGCCACTGCGCGAGTACGAGTGTGAGCCTCCGTGTCAGTGTGACCCACTGCGCGAGTACGAGTGTGAGCCTCCGTGCGATTGTGAGCCACTGCGCGAGTACGAGTGTGAGCCTCCGTGTCAGTGTGACCCACTGCGCGAGTACGAGTGTGAGCCTCCGTGCGAGTGTGACCCACTGCGCGAGTACGAGTGTGAGCCTCCGTGTCAGTGTGACCCACTGCGCGAGTACGAGTGTGAGCCTCTGTGCGAGTGTGACCCACTGCGCGAGTACGAGTGTGAGCCTCCGTGCGAGTGTGACCCACTGCGCGAGTACGAGTGTGAGCCTCTGTGTCAGTGTCACCCACTGCGCGAGTACGAGTGTGAGCCTCCGTGTCAGTGTGACCCACTGCGCGAGTATGAGTGTGAGCCTCTGTGCGAGTGTGACCCACTGCGCGAGTACGAGTGTGAGCCTCCGTGCGAGTGTGACCCACTGCGCGAGTACGAGTGTGAGCCTCTGTGCGAGTGTGACCCACTGCGCGAGTACGAGTGTGAGCCTCTGTGCGAGTGTGACCCACTGCGCGAGTACGAGTGTGAGCCTCTGTGCGAGTGTGACCCACTGCGCGAGTATGAGTGTGAGCCTCTGCGCGAGTGCGAGTGTGAGCCTCTGTGTCAGTGTGACCCACTGCGCGAGTACGAGTGAGAGCCTCCGTGTCAGTGTGACCCACTGCGCGAGTACGAGTGTGAGCCTCTGCGCGAGTGCGAGTGTGAGCCTCTGTGTCAGTGTGACCCACTGCGCGAGTACGAGTGTGAGCCTCTGTGCGAGTGTGACCCACTGCGCGAATACGAGTGTGACCCTCCGTGTCAGTGTGACCCACTGCGCGAATACGAGTGTGACCCTCCGTGTCAGTGTGACCCACTGCGTGAGTACGAGTGTGAGCCTCCGTGTCAGTGTGACCCACTGCGCGAGTACGAGTGTGAGCCTCCGTGTCAGTGTGACCCACTGCGCGAGTACGAGTGTGAGCCTCCGTGTCAGTGTGACCCACTGCGCGAGTACGAGTGTGAGCCTCTGTGCGAGTGTGACCCACTGCGTGAGTACGAGTGTGAGCCTCCGTGCGAGTGTGACCCACTGCGCGAGTATGAGTGTGAGCCTCCGTGCGAGTGTGACCCACTGCGCGAGTACGAGCGTGAGCCTCCGTGTCAGTGTGACCCACTGCGCGAGTACGAGTGTGAGCCTCTGTGCGAGTGTGACCCACTGCGCGAGTACGAGTGTGAGCCTCTGTGAGAGTGTGACCCACTGCGCGAGTACAAGTGTGAGCCTCTGTGCGAGTGTGACCCACTGCGCGAGTACGAGTGTGAGCCTCTGTGTCAGTGTGACCCACTGCGCGAGTACGAGTGTGAGCCTCTGTGTCAGTGTGACCCACTGCGTGAGTACGAGTGTGAGCCTCCGTGTCAGTGTGACCCACTGCGCGAGTACGAGTGTGAGCCTCTGTGTCAGTGTGACCCACTGCGCGAGTACGAGTGTGAGCCTCTGTGTCAGTGTGACCCACTGCGTGAGTACGAGTGTGAGCCTCCGTGTCAGTGTGACCCACTGCGTGAGTACGAGTGTGAGCCTCCGTGTCAGTGTGACCCACTGCGTGAGTACGAGTGTGAGCCTCCCTGTCAGTGTGACCCACTGCGTGAGTACGAGTGTGAGCCTCTGTGTCAGTGTGACCCACTGCGTGAGTACGAGTGTGAGCCTCCCTGTCAGTGTGACCCACTGCGTGAGTACGAGTGTGAGCCTCTGTGCGAGTGTGACCCACTGCGCGAGTACGAGTGTGAGCCTCTGTGTCAGTGTGACCCACTGCGTGAGTACGAGTGTGAGCCTCCGTGTCAGTGTGACCCACTGCGCGAGTGCGAGTGTGAGCCTCCCTGTCAGTGTGACCCACTGCGTGAGTACGAGTGTGAGCCTCTGTGCGAGTGTGACCCACTGCGCGAGTACGAGTGTGAGCCTCTGTGTCAGTGTGACCCACTGCGTGAGTACGAGTGTGAGCCTCCGTGTCAGTGTGACCCACTGCGCGAGTGCGAGTGTGAGCCTCCGTGTCAGTGTGACCCACTGCGCGAGTGCGAGTGTGAGCCTCCGTGTCAGTGTGACCCACTGCGTGAGTACGAGTGTGAGCCTCTGTGCGAGTGTGACCCACTGCGCGAGTACGAGTGTGAGCCTCTGTGTCAGTGTGACCCACTGCGTGAGTACGAGTGTGAGCCTCTGTGCGAGTGTGACCCACTGCGCGAGTACGAGTGTGAGCCTCTGTGAGAGTGTGACCCACTGCGCGAGTACGAGTGTGAGCCTCCGTGTCAGTGTGACCCACTGCGCGAGTGCGAGTGTGAGCCTCCGTGTCAGTGTGACCCACTGCGCGAGTGCGAGTGTGAGCCTCCGTGTCAGTGTGACCCACTGCGCGAGTATGAGTGTGAGCCTCCGTGTCAGTGTGACCCACTGCGCGAGTACGAGTGTGACCCACTGCGCGAGTACGAGTGTGACCCACTGCGCGAGTGCGAGTGTGACCCACTGCGCGAGTGCGAGTGTGACCCACTGCGCGAGTGCGAGTGTGACCCACTGCGCGAGTACGAGTGTGACCCACTGCGCGAGTGCGAGTGTGAGCCTCTGTGCGAGTGTGACCCACTGCGTGAGTACGAGTGTGAGCCTCTGTGCGAGTGTGACCCACTGCGTGAGTACGAGTGTGAGCCTCTGTGCGAGTGTGACCCACTGCGCGAGTACGAGTGTGAGCCTCTTTGCGAGTGTGACCCACTGCGTGAGTACGAGTGTGAGCCTCTTTGCGAGTGTGACCCACTGCGTGAGTACGAGTGTGAGCCTCTTTGCGAGTGTGACCCACTGCGTGAGTACGAGTGTGAGCCTCTTTGCGAGTGTGACCCACTGCGTGAGTACGAGTGTGAGCCTCTGTGCGAGTGTGACCCACTGCGCGAGTACGAGTGTGAGCCTCTGTGTCAGTGTGACCCACTGCGCGAGTATGAGTGTGAGCCTCCGTGTCAGTGTGACCCACTGCGCGAGTACGAGTGTGAGCCTCTTTGCGAGTGTGACCCACTGCGTGAGTACGAGTGTGAGCCTCTGTGCGAGTGTGACCCACTGCGCGAGTACGAGTGTGAGCCTCTGTGTCAGTGTGACCCACTGCGCGAGTATGAGTGTGAGCCTCCGTGTCAGTGTGACCCACTGCGCGAGTACGAGTGTGAGCCTCTTTGCGAGTGTGACCCACTGTGCGAGTATGAGTGTGAGCCTCCGTGCGAGTGTGACCCACTGCGCGAGTACGAGTGTGAGCCTCTGTGCGAGTGTGACCCACTGCGCGAGTACGAGTGTGAGCCTCCGTGTCAGTGTGACCCACTGCGCGAGTACGAGTGTGAGCCTCTTTGCGAGTGTGACCCACTGTGCGAGTATGAGTGTGAGCCTCCGTGTCAGTGTGACCCACTGCGCGAGTACGAGTGTGAGCCTCTGTGCGAGTGTGACCCACTGCGCGAGTACGAGTGTGAGCCTCCGTGTCAGTGTGACCCACTGCGCGAGTACGAGTGTGAGCCTCTGTGCGAGTGTGACCCACTGCGCGAGTACGAGTGTGAGCCTCTGTGCGAGTGTGACCCACTGTGCGAGTACGAGTGTGTGCCTCTGTGTCAGTGTGACCCACTGCGCGAGTACGAGTGTGAGCCTCCGTGTCAGTGTGACCCACTGCGCGAGTACGAGTGTGAGCCTCTGTGCGAGTGTGACCCACTGTGCGAGTACGAGTGTGTGCCTCTGTGTCAGTGTGACCCACTGCGCGAGTACGAGTGTGAGCCTCTGTGTCAGTGTGACCCACTGCGCGAGTACGAGTGTGAGCCTCTGTGTCAGTGTGACCCACTGCGCGAGTACGAGTGTGAGCCTCTGTGCGAGTGTGACCCACTGCGCGAGTACGAGTGTGAGCCTCTGTGTCAGTGTGACCCACTGCGCGAGTACGAGTGTGAGCCTCTGTGTCAGTGTGACCCACTGCGCGAGTACGAGTGTGAGCCTCCATGTCAGTGTGACCCACTGCGCGAGTACGAGTGTGAGCCTCTGTGCGAGTGTGACCCACTGCGCGAGTACGAGTGTGAGCCTCTGTGTCAGTGTGACCCACTGCGTGAATATGAGTGTGAGCCTCTGTGCGAGTGCGAGTGTGAGCCGCTGTGTCAGTGTGACCCACTGCGCGAGTACGAGTGAGAGCCTCCGTGTCAGTGTGACCCACTGCGCGAGTACGAGTGTGAGCCTCTGCGCGAGTGCGAGTGTGAGCCTCTGTGTCAGTGTGACCCACTGCGCGAGTACGAGTGTGACCCTCCGTGTCAGTGTGACCCACTGCGCGAGTACGAGTGTGAGCCTCCGTGCGAGTGTGACCCACTGCGCGAGTACGAGTGTGAGCCTCTGTACGAGTGTGACCCACTGCGCGAGTACGAGTGTGAGCCTCTGTACGAGTGTGACCCACTGCGCGAGTACGAGTGTGAGCCTCTGTGCGAGTGTGACCCACTGCGCGAGTACGAGTGTGAGCCTCTGTGCGAGTGTGACCCACTGCGCGAGTACGAGTGTGAGCCTCTGTACGAGTGTGACCCACTGCGCGAGTACGAGTGTGAGCCTCTGTGCGAGTGTGACCCACTGCGCGAATACGAGTGTGACCCTCCGTGTCAGTGTGACCCACTGCGCGAGTACGAGTGTGAGCCTCTGTGCGAGTGTGACCCACTGCGCGAGTACGAGTGTGACCCTCCGTGCGAGTGTGACCCACTGCGCGAGTACGAGTGTGAGCCTCTGTGCGAGTGTGACCCACTGCGCGAATACGAGTGTGAGCCTCTGTACGAGTGTGACCCACTGCGCGAGTACGAGTGTGAGCCTCTGTACGAGTGTGACCCACTGCGCGAGTACGAGTGTGAGCCTCCGTGTCAGTGTGACCCACTGCGCGAGTACGAGTGTGAGCCTCCGTGTCAGTGTGACCCACTGCGCGAATACGAGTGTGACCCTCCGTGTCAGTGTGACCCACGGCGTGAGTACGAGTGTGAGCCTCCGTGTCAGTGTGACCCACTGCGCGAGTACGAGTGTGAGCCTCCGTGTCAGTGTGACCCACTGCGTGAGTACGAGTGTGAGCCTCCGTGTCAGTGTGACCCACTGCGCGAGTACGAGTGTGAGCCTCCGTGTCAGTGTGACCCACTGCGCGAGTACGAGTGTGAGCCTCCGTGTCAGTGTGACCCACTGCGTGAGTACGAGTGTGAGCCTCCGTGTCAGTGTGACCCACTGCGCGAGTGCGAGTGTGACCCTCTGCGCGAGTGCGAGTGTGACCCACTGCGCGAGTGCGAGTGTGACCCACTGCGCGAGTGCGAGTGTGACCCACTGCGCGAGTGCGAGTGTGACCCACTGCGCGAGTGCGAGTGTGACCCACTGCGCGAGTGCGATTGTGACCCACTGCGCGAGTGCGAGTGTGACCCACTGCGCGAGTGCGAGTGTGACCCACTGCGCGAGTGCGAGTGTGACCCACTGCGCGAGTGCGAGTGTGACCCACTGCGCGAGTGCGATTGTGACCCACTGCGCGAGTGCGAGTGTGACCCACTGCGCGAGTGCGAGTGTGACACACTGCGCGAGTGCGATTGTGACCCACTGCGCGAGTGCGAGTGTGACCCACTGCGCGAGTGCGAGTGTGACCCACTGCGCGAGTGCGATTGTGACCCACTGCGCGAGTGCGAGTGTGACCCACTGCGCGAGTGCGATTGTGACCCACTGCGCGAGTGCGAGTGTGACCCACTGCGCGAGTACGAGTGTGACCCACTGCGCGAGTGCGAGTGTGACCCACTGCGCGAGTACGAGTGTGAGCCTCTGTGAGAGTGTGACCCACTGCGCGAGTACGAGTGTGACCCACTGCGCGAGTGCGAGTGTGACCCACTGCGCGAGTGCGAGTGTGACCCACTGCGCGAGTGCGAGTGTGACCCACTGCGCGAGTGCGAGTGTGACCCACTGCGCGAGTGCGAGTGTGACCCACTGCGTGAGTACGAGTGTGAGCCTCTGTGCGAGTGTGACCCACTGCGCGAGTACGAGTGTGAGCCTCTGTGCGAGTGTGACCCACTGCGCGAGTACGAGTGTGAGCCTCTGTGCGAGTGTGACCCACTGCGCGAGTACGAGTGTGAGCCTCTGTGCGAGTGTGACCCACTGCGCGAGTACGAGTGTGAGCCTCCGTGTCAGTGTGACCCACTGCGCGAGTACGAGTGTGAGCCTCTGTGCGAGTGTGACCCACTGCGCGAGTACGAGTGTGAGCCTCTGTGTCAGTGTGACCCACTGCGTGAGTACGAGTGTGAGCCTCTGCGCGAGTGCGAGTGTGAGCCTCTGTGTCAGTGTGACCCACTGCGCGAGTGCGAGTGTGAGCCTCCGTGTCAGTGTGACCCACTGCGCGAGTACGAGTGTGAGCCTCTGTGCGAGTGTGACCCACTGCGTGAGTACGAGTGTGAGCCTCCGTGTCAGTGTGACCCACTGCGCGAGTACGAGTGTGAGCCTCTGTGCGAGTGTGACCCACTGCGCGAGTACGAGTGTGAGCCTCTGTGCGAGTGTGACCCACTGCGCGAGTACGAGTGTGAGCCTCTGTGCGAGTGTGACCCACTGCGCGAGTACGAGTGTGAGCCTCCGTGTCAGTGTGACCCACTGCGCGAGTACGAGTGTGAGCCTCTGTGCGAGTGTGACCCACTGCGCGAGTATGAGTGTGAGCCTCCGTGTCAGTGTGACCCACTGCGTGAGTACGAGTGTGAGCCTCTGCGCGAGTACGAGTGTGAGCCTCTGTGTCAGTGTGACCCACTGCGTGAGTACGAGTGTGAGCCTCTGCGCGAGTGCGAGTGTGAGCCTCTGTGTCAGTGTGACCCTCTGCGCGAGTACGAGTGTGAGCCTCCGTGTCAGTGTGACCCACTGCGCGAGTACGAGTGTGAGCCTCCGTGCGAGTGTGACCCACTGCGCGAGTACGAGTGTGAGCCTCTGTGCGAGTGTGACCCACTGCGCGAGTACGAGTGTGAGCCTCTGTGCGAGTGTGACCCACTGCGCGAGTACGAGTGTGAGCCTCCGTGCGAGTGTGACCGACTGCGCGAGTACGAGTGTGAGCCTCCGTACGAGTGTGACCCACTGCGCGAGTACGAGTGTGAGCCTCCGTGTCAGTGTGTCCCACTGCGCGAGTACGAGTGTGAGCCTCTGTGCGAGTGTGACCCACTGCGCGAGTACGAGTGTGAGCCTCTGTGAGAGTGTGACCCACTGCGCGAGTACGAGTGTGAGCCTCCGTACGAGTGTGACCCACTGCGCGAGTACGAGTGTGAGCCTCCGTGTCAGTGTGACCCACTGCGCGAGTACGAGTGTGAGCCTCCGTACGAGTGTGACCCACTGCGCGAGTACGAGTGTGAGCCTCCGTGTCAGTGTGACCCACTGCGCGAGTACGAGTGTGAGCCTCTGTGCGAGTGTGACCCACTGCGCGAGTACGAGTGTGAGCCTCCGTGCGAGTGTGACCCACTGCGCGAGTACGAGTGTGAGCCTCCGTGTCAGTGTGACCCACTGCGCGAGTACGAGTGTGAGCCTCTGTGTCAGTGTGACCCACTGCGCGAGTACGAGTGTGAGCCTCCGTGCGAGTGTGACCCACTGCGCGAGTACGAGTGTGAGCCTCCGTGCGAGTGTGAGCCACTGCGCGAGTACGAGTGTGAGCCTCCGTGCGAGTGTGACCCACTGCGCGAGTACGAGTGTGAGCCTCCGTGCGAGTGTGAGCCACTGTGCGAGTACGAGTGTGAGCCTCTGTGCGAGTGTGACCCACTGCGCGAGTACGAGTGTGAGCCTCCGTGCGAGTGTGAGCCACTGCGCGAGTACGAGTGTGAGCCTCCGTGTCAGTGTGACCCACTGCGCGAGTACGAGTGTGAGCCTCCGTGCGAGTGTGAGCCACTGCGCGAGTACGAGTGTGAGCCTCCGTGTCAGTGTGACCCACTGCGCGAGTACGAGTGTGAGCCTCTGTGCGAGTACGAGTGTGAGCCTCTGTGCGAGTGTGACCCACTGCGCGAGTACGAGTGTGAGCCTCCGTGCGAGTGTGAGCCACTGCGCGAGTACGAGTGTGAGCCTCCGTGCGAGTGTGAGCCACTGTGCGAGTACGAGTGTGAGCCTCTGTGCGAGTGTGACCCACTGCGCGAGTACGAGTGTGAGCCTCCGTGCGAGTGTGAGCCACTGCGCGAGTACGAGTGTGAGCCTCCGTGTCAGTGTGACCCACTGCGCGAGTACGAGTGTGAGCCTCCGTGTCAGTGTGACCCACTGCGCGAGTACGAGTGTGAGCCTCCGTGTCAGTGTGACCCACTGCGCGAGTACGAGTGTGAGCCTCCGTGCGAGTGTGACCCACTGCGCGAGTACGAGTGTGAGCCTCTGTGCGAGTGTGACCCACTGCGCGAGTACGAGTGTGACCCTCCGTGTCAGTGTGACCCACTGCGCGAGTACGAGTGTGAGCCTCCGTGTCAGTGTGACCCACTGCGCGAGTACGAGTGTGAGCCTCCGTGCGAGTGTGACCCACTGCGCGAGTACGAGTGTGAGCCTCTGTGCGAGTGTGACCCACTGCGCGAGTACGAGTGTGACCCTCCGTGTCAGTGTGACCCACTGCGCGAGTACCAGTGTGAGCCTCCGTGTCAGTGTGACCCACTGCGCGAGTACGAGTGTGAGCCTCCGTGTCAGTGTGACCCACTGCGTGAGTACGAGTGTGAGCCTCTGTGCGAGTGTGACCCACTGCGCGAGTACGAGTGTGAGCCTCCGTGCGAGTGTGACCCACTGCGCGAGTACGAGTGTGAGCCTCCGTGTCAGTGTGACCCACTGCGCGAGTACGAGTGTGAGCCTCTGTGCGAGTGTGACCCACTGCGCGAGTACGAGTGTGAGCCTCTGTGTCAGTGTGACCCACTGCGTGAGTACGAGTGTGAGCCTCTGCGCGAGTGCGAGTGTGAGCCTCTGTGTCAGTGTGACCCACTGCGCGAGTACGAGTGTGAGCCTCCGTGTCAGTGTGACCCACTGCGCGAGTACGAGTGTGAGCCTCTGTGCGAGTGTGACCCACTGCGCGAGTACGAGTGTGAGCCTCCGTGCGAGTGTGACCCACTGCGCGAGTACGAGTGTGAGCCTCCGTACGAGTGTGACCCACTGCGCGAGTACGAGTGTGAGCTTCCGTGTCAGTGTGTCCCACTGCGCGTGTACGAGTGTGAGCCTCTGTGCGAGTGTGACCCACTGCGCGAGTACGAGTGTGAGCCTCCGTACGAGTGTGACCCACTGCGCGAGTACGAGTGTGAGCCTCTGTGCGAGTGTGACCCACTGCGCGAGTACGAGTGTGAGCCTCTGTGCGAGTGTGACCCACTGCGCGAGTACGAGTGTGAGCCTCTGTGCGAGTGTGACCCACTGCGCGAGTATGAGTGTGAGCCTCTGCGCGAGTGCGAGTGTGAGCCTCTGTGTCAGTGTGACCCACTGCGCGAGTACGAGTGAGAGCCTCCGTGTCAGTGTGACCCACTGCGCGAGTACGAGTGTGAGCCTCTGCGCGAGTGCGAGTGTGAGCCTGTGTGTCAGTGTGACCCACTGCGCGAGTACGAGTGTGAGCCTCTGTGCGAGTGTGACCCACTGCGCGAATACGAGTGTGACCCTCCGTGTCAGTGTGACCCACTGCGCGAATACGAGTGTGACCCTCCGTGTCAGTGTGACCCACTGCGTGAGTACGAGTGTGAGCCTCCGTGTCAGTGTGACCCACTGCGCGAGTACGAGTGTGAGCCTCCGTGTCAGTGTGACCCACTGCGCGAGTACGAGTGTGAGCCTCTGTGCGAGTGTGACCCACTGCGCGAGTATGAGTGTGAGCCTCCGTGCGAGTGTGACCCACTGCGCGAGTACGAGTGTGAGCCTCCGTGTCAGTGTGACCCACTGCGCGAGTACGAGTGTGAGCCTCCGTGTCAGTGTGACCCACTGCGCGAGTACGAGTGTGAGCCTCCGTGTCAGTGTGACCCACTGCGCGAGTACGAGTGTGAGCCTCTGTGCGAGTGTGACCCACTGCGTGAGTACGAGTGTGACCCACTGCGCGAGTACGAGTGTGAGCCTCCGTGTCAGTGTGACCCACTGCGTGAGTACGAGTGTGAGCCTCCGTGTCAGTGTGACCCACTGCGTGAGTACGAGTGTGAGCCTCTGTGAGAGTGTGACCCACTGCGCGAGTACGAGTGTGAGCCTCTGTGAGAGTGTGACCCACTGCGCGAGTGCGAGTGTGAGCCTCCGTGTCAGTGTGACCCACTGCGCGAGTACGAGTGTGAGCCTCCGTGTCAGTGTGACCCACTGCGCGAGTGCGAGTGTGACCCACTGCGCGAGTGCGAGTGTGACCCACTGCGCGAGTGCGAGTGTGACCCACTGCACGAGTGCAAGTGTGAGCCTCCGTGTCAGTGTGACCCACTGCGCGAGTACGAGTGTGAGCCTCCGTGTCAGTGTGACCCACTGCACGAGTACGAGTGTGAGACTCTGTGCGAGTGTGACCCACTGCGCGAGTATGAGTGTGAGCCTCCGTGTCAGTGTGACCCACTGCGCGAGTACGAGTGTGAGCCTCTGTGCGAGTGTGACCCACTGCGCGAGTACGAGTGTGAGCCTCTGTGCGAGTGTGACCCACTGCGCGAGTACGAGTGTGAGCCTCCGTGTCAGTGTGACCCACTGCGCGAGTACGAGTGTGAGCCTCTGTGCGAGTGTGACCCACTGTGCGAGTACGAGTGTGAGCCTCTGTGCGAGTGTGACCCACTGTGCGAGTACGAGTGTGAGCCTCTGTGTCAGTGTGACCCACTGCGCGAGTACGAGTGTGAGCCTCCGTGTCAGTGTGACCCACTGCGCGAGTACGAGTGTGAGCCTCTGTGTCAGTGTGACCCACTGCGTGAGTACGAGTGTGAGCCTCTGTGTCAGTGTGACCCACTGCGCGAGTACGAGTGTGAGCCTCTGTGTCAGTGTGACCCACTGCGTGAGTACGAGTGTGAGCCTCTGTGTCAGTGTGACCCACTGCGCGAGTACGAGTGTGAGCCTCTGTGTCAGTGTGACCCACTGCGTGAGTACGAGTGTGAGTCTCTGCGCGAGTGCGAGTGTGAGCCTCTGTGTCAGTGTGACCCACTGCGCGAGTACGAGTGTGAGCCTCTGTGCGAGTGTGACCCACTGCGCGAGTACGAGTGTGAGCCTCTGTGCGAGTGTGACCCACTGCGCGAGTACGAGTGAGAGCCTCCGTGTCAGTGTGACCCACTGCGCGAGTACGAGTGTGAGCCTCCGTGTCAGTGTGACCCACTGCGCGAGTACGAGTGTGAGCCTCTGTGCGAGTGTGACCCACTGCGTGAGTACGAGTGTGAGCCTCTGTGCGAGTGTGACCCACTGCGCGAGTACGAGTGAGAGCCTCCGTGTCAGTGTGACCAACTGTGCGAGTACGAGTGTGAGCCTCCGTGTCAGTGTGACCCACTGCGCGAGTACGAGTGTGAGCCTCTGTGCGAGTGTGACCCACTGCGCGAGTACGAGTGTGAGCCTCCGTGTCAGTGTGACCCACTGCGCGAGTACGAGTGTGAGCCTCTGTGTCAGTGTGACCCACTGCGTGAGTACGAGTGTGAGCCTCTGTGTCAGTGTGACCCACTGCGCGAGTACGAGTGTGAGCCTCCGTGTCAGTGTGACCCACTGCGCGAGTACGAGTGTGAGCCTCCGTGTCAGTGTGACCCACTGCGCGAGTACGAGTGTGAGCCTCCGTGCGAGTGTGACCCACTGCGCGAGTACGAGTGTGAGCCTCTGTGTCAGTGTGACCCACTGCGCGAGTACGAGTGTGAGCCTCCGTGTCAGTGTGACCCACTGCGCGAGTACGAGTGTGAGCCTCTGTGTCAGTGTGACCCACTGCGCGAGTACGAGTGTGAGCCTCTGTGTCAGTGTGACCCACTGCGCGAGTACGAGTGTGAGCCTCTGTGTCAGTGTGACCCACTGCGCGAGTACGAGTGTGAGTCTCCGTGTCAGTGTGACCCACTGCGCGAGTACGAGTGTGAGCCTCCGTGTCAGTGTGACCCACTGCGCGAGTACGAGTGTGAGCCTCCGTGTCAGTGTGACCCACTGCGCGAGTACGAGTGTGAGCCTCTGTGCGAGTGTGACCCACTGCGTGAGTACGAGTGTGAGCCTCCGTGTCAGTGTGACCCACTGCGCGAGTACGAGTGTGAGCCTCTGCGCGAGTGCGAGTGTGAGCCTCTGTGCGAGTGTGACCCACTGCGCGAGTACGAGTGTGAGCCTCCGTGTCAGTGTGACCCACTGCGCGAGTACGAGTGTGAGCCTCCGTGTCAGTGTGACCCACTGCGCGAGTACGAGTGTGAGCCTCTGTGCGAGTGTGACCCACTGCGCGAGCACGAGTGTGAGCCTCCGTGTCAGTGTGACCCACTGCGCGAGTACGAGTGTGAGCCTCTGTGCGAGTGTGACCCACTGCGCGAGTACGAGTGTGAGCCTCCGTGCGAGTGTGACCCACTGCGCGAGTATGAGTGTGAGCCTCCGTGTCAGTGTGACCCACTGTGCGAGTACGAGTGTGAGCCTCCGTGTCAGTGTGACCCACTGCGCGAGTGCGAGTGTGAGCCTCTGTGCGAGTGTGACCCACTGCGCGAGTGCGAGTGTGAGCCTCCGTGTCAGTGTGACCCACTGCGCGTGTACGAGTGTGAGCCTCTGTGCGAGTGTGACCCACTGCGCGAGTACGAGTGTGAGCCTCTGTGCGAGTGTGACCCACTGCGCGAGTGCGAGTGTGAGCCTCCGTGTCAGTGTGACCCACTGCGCGAGTGCGAGTGTGAGCCTCCGTGTCAGTGTGACCCACTGCGCGAGTACGAGTGTGAGCCTCTGTGTCAGTGTGACCCACTGCGCGAGTGCGAGTGTGAGCCTCCGTGTCAGTGTGACCCACTGCGCGAGTACGAGTGTGAGCCTCTGTGCGAGTGTGACCCACTGCGCGAGTACGAGTGTGAGCCTCTGTGCGAGTGTGACCCACTGCGCGAGTACGAGTGTGAGCCTCCGTGTCAGTGTGACCCACTGCGCGAGTACGAGTGTGAGCCTCCGTGTCAGTGTGACCCACTGTGCGAGTACGAGTGTGAGCCTCTGTGCGAGTGTGACCCACTGCGCGAGTACGAGTGTGAGCCTCCGTGTCAGTGTGACCCACTGCGCGAGTACGAGTGTGAGCCTCTGTGCGAGTGTGACCCACTGCGCGAGTACGAGTGTGAGCCTCTGTGCGAGTGTGACCCACTGCGCGAGTACGAGTGTGAGCCTCCGTGTCAGTGTGACCCACTGCGCGAGTACGAGTGTGAGCCTCTGTGCGAGTGTGACCCACTGCGCGAGTACGAGTGTGAGCCTCCGTGTCAGTGTGACCCACTGCGCGAGTACGAGTGTGAGCCTCTGTGCGAGTGTGACCCACTGCGCGAGTACAAGTGTGAGCCTCCGTGTCAGTGTGACCCACTGCGCGAGTACGAGTGTGAGCCTCTGTGCGAGTGTGACCCACTGCGCGAGTACGAGTGTGAGCCTCCGTGTCAGTGTGACCCACTGCGCGAGCACGAGTGTGAGCCTCCGTGTCAGTGTGACCCACTGCGCGAGTACGAGTGTGAGCCTCTGTGCGAGTGTGACCCACTGCGCGAGTACGAGTGTGAGCCTCCGTGTCAGTGTGACCCACTGCGCGAGTACGAGTGTGAGCCTCTGTGCGAGTGTGACCTACTGCGCGAGTACGAGTGTGAGCCTCCGTGCGAGTGTGACCCACTGCGCGAGTATGAGTGTGAGCCTCCGTGCGAGTGTGACCCACTGCGCGAGTACGAGTGTGAGCCTCCGTGCCAGTGTGACCCACTGCGCGAGTACGAGTGTGAGCCTCTGTGCGAGTGTGACCCACTGCGCGAGTACGAGTGTGAGCCTCTGTGTCAGTGTGACCCACTGCGTGAGTACGAGTGTGAGCCTCCGTGTCAGTGTGAGCCTCTGCGCGAGTGCGAGTGTGAGCCTCTGTGTCAGTGTGACCCACTGCGCGAGTACGAGTGTGACCCTCCGTGTCAGTGTGACCCACTGCGCGAGTACGAGTGTGAGCCTCTGTGCGAGTGTGACCCACTGCGCGAGTGCGAGTGTGAGCCTCCGTGTCAGTGTGACCCACTGCGCGAGTGCGAGTGTGAGCCTCTGTGTCAGTGTGACCCACTGCGCGAGTACGAGTGTGAGCCTCTGTGCGAGTGTGACCCACTGCGCGAGTGCGAGTGTGACCCTCCGTGTCAGTGTGACCCACTGCGCGAGTACGAGTGTGAGCCTCTGTGCGAGTGTGACCCACTGCGCGAGTGCGAGTGTGAGCCTCTGTGCGAGTGTGACCCACTGCGCGAGTGCGAGTGTGAGCCTCCGTGTCAGTGTGACCCACTGCGCGAGTACGAGTGTGAGCCTCCATGTCAGTGTGACCCACTGCGCGAGTGCGAGTGTGAGCCTCCGTGTCAGTGTGACCCACTGCGCGAGTGCGAGTGTGAGCCTCTGTGTCAGTGTGACCCACTGCGCGAGTACGAGTGTGAGCCTCTGTGTCAGTGTGACCCACTGCGCGAGTGCGAGTGTGAGCCTCCGTGTCAGTGTGACCCACTGCGCGAGTACGAGTGTGAGCCTCCGTGCCAGTGTGACCCACTGCGCGAGTACGAGTGTGAGCCTCTGTGCGAGTGTGACCCACTGCGCGAGTACGAGTGTGAGCCTCTGTGTCAGTGTGACCCACTGCGTGAGTACGAGTGTGAGCCTCTGCGCGAGTGCGAGTGTGAGCCTCTGTGTCAGTGTGACCCACTGCGCGAGTACGAGTGTGAGCCTCTGTGCGAGTGTGACCCACTGCGCGAGTACGAGTGTGAGCCTCCGTGCGAGTATGACCCACTGCGCGAGTACGAGTGTGAGCCTCCGTACGAGTGTGACCCACTGCGCGAGTACGAGTGTGAGCCTCCGTGTCAGTGTGTCCCACTGCGCGAGTACGAGGGTGAGCCTCCGTGTCAGTGTGACCCACTGCGCGAGTACGAGTGTGAGCCTCTTTGCGAGTGTGACCCACTGCGCGAGTACGAGTGTGAGCCTCCGTGCGAGTGTGACCCACTGCGCGAGTACGAGTGTGAGCCTCCGTGTCAGTGTGACCCACTGCGCGAGTACGAGTGTGAGCCTCTGTGTCAGTGTGACCCACTGCGCGAGTACGAGTGTGAGCCTCCGTGCGAGTGTGACCCACTGCGCGAGTACGAGTGTGAGCCTCTGTGTCAGTGTGACCCACTGCGCGAGTACGAGTGTGAGCCTCCGTGCGAGTGTGACCCACTGCGCGAGTGCGAGTGTGAGCCTCTGTGTCAGTGTGACCCACTGCGCGAGTACGAGTGTGAGCCTCTGTGCGAGTGTGACCCACTGCGTGAGTACGAGTGTGAGCCTCCGTGTCATTGTGACCCACTGCGCGAGTACGAGTGTGAGCCTCTGTGCGAGTGTGACCCACTGCGCGAGTACGAGTGTGAGCCTCCGTGTCAGTGTGACCCACTGCGCGAGTACGAGTGTGAGCCTCTGTGCGAGTGTGACCCACTGCGCGAGTACGAGTCTGAGCCTCCGTGTCAGTGTGACCCACTGCGCGAGTACGAGTGTGAGCCTCCGTGTCAGTGTGACCCACTGCGCGAGTACGAGTGTGAGCCTCCGTGTCAGTGTGACCCACTGCGCGAGTACGAGTGTGAGCCTCTGTGCGAGTGTGACCCACTGCGTGAGTACGAGTGTGAGCCTCTGTGCGAGTGTGACCCACTGCGCGAGTGCGAGTGTGACCCACTGCGCGAGTACGAGTGTGAGCCTCCGTGTCAGTGTGACCCACTGCGCGAGTACGAGTGTGAGCCTCTGTGTGAGTGTGACCCACTGCGCGAGTACGAGTGTGAGCCTCTGTGTCAGTGTGACCCACTGTGCGAGTACGAGTGTGAGCCTCTGTGCGAGTGTGACCCACTGCGCGAGTACGAGTGTGAGCCTCTGTGTCAGTGTGACCCACTGCGCGAGTACGAGTGTGAGCCTCTGTGCGAGTGTGACCCACTGCGCGAGTACGTGTGTGAGCCTCTGTGCGAGTGTGACCCACTGCGCGAGTACGAGTGTGAGCCTCCGTGTCAGTGTGACCCACTGCGCGAGTACGAGTGTGAGCCTCCGTGTCAGTGTGACCCACTGCGCGAGTACGAGTGTGAGCCTCTGTGCGAGTGTGACCCACTGCGCGAGTACGAGTGTGAGCCTCCGTGCGAGTGTGACCCACTGCGCGAGTATGAGTGTGAGCCTCCGTGCGAGTGTGACCCACTGCGCGAGTACGAGTGTGAGCCTCCGTGTCAGTGTGACCCACTGCGCGAGTACGAGTGTGAGCCTCCGTACGAGTGTGACCCACTGCGCGAGTACGAGTGTGAGCCTCTGTGTCAGTGTGACCCACTGCGTGAGTACGAGTGTGAGCCTCTGCGCGAGTGCGAGTGTGAGCCTCTGTGTCAGTGTGACCCACTGCGCGAGTACGAGTGTGAGCCTCCGTGTCAGTGTGACCCACTGCGCGAGTACGAGTGTGAGCCTCTGTGCGAGTGTGACCCACTGCGCGAGTACGAGTGTGAGCCTCCGTGCGAGTGTGACCCACTGCGCGAGTACGAGTGTGAGCCTCCGTACGAGTGTGACCCACTGCGCGAGTACGAGTGTGAGCCTCCGTGTCAGTGTGTCCCACTGCGCGAGTACGAGTGTGAGCCTCTGTGCGAGTGTGACCCACTGCGCGAGTACGAGTGTGAGCCTCCGTACGAGTGTGACCCACTGCGCGAGTACGAGTGTGAGCCTCCGTGTCAGTGTGACCCACTGCGCGAGTACGAGTGTGAGCCTCTGTGTGAGTGTGACCCACTGCGCGAGTACGAGTGTGAGCCTCCGTGCGAGTGTGACCCACTGCGCGAGTACGAGTGTGAGCCTCCGTGTCAGTGTGACCCACTGCGCGAGTACGAGTGTGAGCCTCTGTGTCAGTGTGACCCACTGCGCGAGTACGAGTGTGAGCCTCCGTGCGAGTGTGACCCACTGCGCGAGTACGAGTGTGAGCCTCCGTGCGAGTGTGAGCCACTGCGCGAGTACGAGTGTGAGCCTCCGTGCGAGTGTGAGCCACTGCGCGAGTACGAGTGTGAGCCTCCGTGTCAGTGTGACCCACTGCGCGAGTACGAGTGTGAGCCTCCGTGCGAGTGTGACCCACTGCGCGAATACGAGTGTGAGCCTCCGTGTCAGTGTGACCCACTGCGCGAGTACGAGTGTGAGCCTCTGTGTCAGTGTGACCCACTGCGCGAGTACGAGTGTGAGCCTCCGTGTCAGTGTGACCCACTGCGCGAGTACGAGTGTGAGCCTCTGTGTCAGTGTGACCCACTGCGCGAGTACGAGTGTGAGCCTCCGTGCGAGTGTGACCCACTGCGCGAATACGAGTGTGAGCCTCCGTGTCAGTGTGACCCACTGCGCGAGTACGAGTGTGAGCCTCTGTGTCAGTGTGACCCACTGCGCGAGTACGAGTGTGAGCCTCCGTGTCAGTGTGACCCACTGCGCGAGTACGAGTGTGAGCCTCTGTGTCAGTGTGACCCACTGCGCGAGTACGAGTGTGAGCCTCTGTGCGAGTGTGATCCACTGTGCGAGTACGAGTGTGAGCCTCTGTGTCAGTGTGACCCACTGCGCGAGTACGAGTGTGAGCCTCTGTGTCAGTGTGACCCACTGCGCGAGTACGAGTGTGAGCCTCCGTGTCAGTGTGACCCACTGCGCGAGTACGAGTGTGAGCCTCCGTGTCAGTGTGACCCACTGCGCGAGTACGAGTGTGAGCCTCCGTGTCAGTGTGACCCACTGCGCGAGTACGAGTGTGAGCCTCTGTGCGAGTGTGACCCACTGCGCGAGTACGAGTGTGAGCCTCCGTGCGAGTGTGACCCACTGCGCGAGTACGAGTGTGAGCCTCCGTGCGAGTGTGACCCACTGCGCGAGTACGAGTGTGAGCCTCTGTGCGAGTGTGACCCACTGCGCGAGTATGAGTGTGAGCCTCTGTGCGAGTGTGACCCACTGCGCGAGTACGAGTGTGAGCCTCTGTGCGAGTGTGACCCACTGCGCGAGTATGAGTGTGAGCCTCCGTACAAGTGTGACCTTTTAAATGGAGGGTTCTGGGTTACCCCAGGCTGTGTGAAGTCATACTTGCACGGAGGGAGAGGTCAGTCATGACGTTTCTTTTCAACTTATTCTTTCATGGGATGAAAGCCAACGTTTGTTGCCCATTCCTTATTACCCCTTGCTGACCATTTTGGGGGGCAGTTAAGAGTCAGCCACATGACTCTGGGTCTGAGGTCACGTGTAGGCTAGGCTGGGGTGAACCAGCTGGGTTTTTATAATAATCTGTGATTGTCACCGCTACTGAGACTGGCTTTAGATTCCAGATGTATTAACTGAGTTTAAATCATAGAATCATAGAACCCTACAGTGCAGAAGTAGGCCACTCGGCCCATCGAGTCTGCACCAACCACAATCCTACCCAGGCCCTACCCTCCTTTCATCCCTACACATTTACCCCCTAATCCCTTTGACCTATACCTCTCAGGACACTAAGGGGCAATTTAACATGACCAATCAACTTAACCCGCACGTCTTTGGACTGTGGGAGGAAACCGGAGCACCCGGAGGAAACCCACGCAGACACAAGGAGAATGTGCAAACTCCACACAGACAGTGACCCGAGCTGGGAATCGAACCCAGGTCCCTGGAGCTGTGAGGCAGCAGTGCTAACCACTGTGCTACCGTGCTGCCCGTGTCACCATTGGGATTTGAATCTGTGACTCCCAGAGCATTCACCTGGGTTCCTGGGCTCAGTTCACTGACTTTAACATCTCCCCTCCCCTCCTGTGTTCCAAACACAGGATCAGCACAAAAAGTGAAATGCCATCATCAACTCTGTGTATTTGATTAACTTCCTGTCCACCCTCACTCCATACTCAGTCACTTGTCTAACTGACCAGTCCAGTGTGGTTGATCCAGTTCAGTTTCTGGTCAGTGGTAACCCCCAGGATGATGATAGTGGGGGGATTCAGCGATGATAGTGCCATTGACTGTCAAGGAGCAATGGGTAGATCCTCTCTTGTTGCAGATGGTCATTACCTGGCACTTGAGTTGGGATAATATTACTTGTCACTCTGTGGCCTCACCTCTCCCTGTCTCTGTAATCTCCGTAAAAAGTCTGACAACACCAGGTTTTAGTCCAACCGATTTATTTGATAATAGACTCACAAGCTTTCGGGGTTAGTCCCTTCGTCAGGTGAATGGAGAGTTCTGGCCTCAGACGGAGCATATAAAGCATAGACAGTTTAGAGATTACTGTAATCTCCTCCAGCCTTAGATCTCCTGTGGTATCTCCTCTGATTCCAGCCTCTGGAGCAGCCCTGCTTTTAACATTTCCACATTGGCAGCCATACCTTCTGTTTCAGGACTTTCAACTCTGGAATTCCTTCCCTGTAGATAGGTTTCTGATAGACAAGGGAATTAAGGGTTATGGGGAGAAAGCAGGAAAGTGGAACTGAGCCACTACAGATCAGCCATGATCTTATTGAATGGCGGGGCAGGCTCGAAGGGCTAGATGGCCGACTCCTGCTCCTATTTCTTATGTTCTTATGTTCCCTACCTCTTTCCTTCCCTTTAAGATTCTTCTTAAACTCTACCTCTGCGATGCACATTTGTCCATCTGTCCTTATACCTCTATCATTTGATTTGATTTGATTTGATTTATTATTGTCACATATATTAGTACACAGTGAAAAGTATTGTTTCTTGCACGCTATACAGACAAAGCATACTGTACATAGAGAAGGAAAGAAGAGAGTGCAGAATGTAGTGTTTCTGTCAAAGCTGGGGTGTAGAGAAAGATCAACTTAATATTAGGTAGATCCATATCAAAGTCTGATGGTAGCAGGGAAGAAGCTGTTCTTGAGTCAGTTGGTACCTGACCGCAGATTTTGTATCTTTTTCCCGACGGAAGAAGGTGGAAGAGAGAATGTCTGGGGTGTGTGGCGTCCTTGATTGTGCTGGCTGCGTTTCCGAGGCAGTGGGAAGTGTAGACAGGGTCAATGGATGGGAGGCTGGTTTGAGTGATGGACTGGGCTACATTCACGGCCTTTTGTAGTTTCTTGCAGCCTTGGACAGAGCAGGAGCCCATACCAAGCTGTGATACAATCAGAAAGAATGTTTTCTATGCTACATCTGTAAACGTTGATGAGAGTCGTAGCTGCCATGCCAAATTTCCTTAGTCCCCTGAGAAAGTAGAGGCATTGGTGGGCTTTCTTAACTATAATGTCAGCATTGTGGGGGGGAACCAGGACAGGTTGTTGGTGATTTGGATGCCTAGAAACTTGAAGTTTGCAGAAACACTTTGTTTAATGTTGTCTTTATGAAGCACCTTGTGACATTTTACTACTGTAAAGGTGCTATGTACAAATCCAAGTTGTTGTTGATTGATGACTTTACTGATGATTGTGAAGACAGAACGGCCATTGGCAGGGTGGGTTTATTTTGTGTGGATAAAAGTTTTTAAAATTCCTTTAGGGAAGTGGGTGTCACTGGCTGGGCCAGCATTTATTGCCCATCCCTAACTGCCCTTGAACTGAGTGTCTTGCTCGACTGTTTCACAGGGCAGTTAAGAATCGATCACATTGCTGTGTCTCTGGAGTCCCGTGTAGGCCAGACCAGGTAAGGATGGCAGATTTCCTTCCCGAAAGGACGTTAGTGTAGTGAAGCAGTTGAGTTTTTGCAGGAGTTAGTGATGGTTTCATGGTTGCCGTTACTGAGACTAGCTTTCAATTCAGATTTATTCATTGGATTTAAATTGCTCTGGCTGCAGTGATGGGATTTGAACCCGTGTCCCCAGAGCTTTGGGCTGGGTCTGCGGATTACAGTTCGTTACGCCTTGACTCGAGGTATGGTTTATCTGAGCTGGATGAAATCCTCAATGTGAATATGGAATTTGATCTCCAGGCGTATTATATACACTGGTGTTCAATGGCAATGAGGGATGGGCAATAAATGCTGACCCAGCCAGTGATACCCACATCCTGTAAATGAATTTTAATAACCTGTCCCAGTTCACCCTATCAATGCTGAAATGGATCGATGCATCTGTGACAGTTGATTGATTGAAATGAGAGCAGATAGGTGACCCTCCCCTGTTAGATCCCTCTGGTAGATACCTCCTTCAGGACACAGCCTGGGCAATAGTACTGTTACCATTTGAGAGAGTTTTTAACCTCCTTGTTTGAAGCTTTGTGTTGGAAGCAGTTCACAGAAGCTTCACTCGACTCATTCCTGGGGTGAGGGGCTTACCTTATGAGGAAAAGTTGAGCAGGTCGGTCCCCATTGGAGTTTAGAAGAATGAGAGGCGGTTTTATTAAAATATAAAATATCCTGAGGGGATTTAACAGAGAGGATGTTTCCTCCAGTGGGAGAGACTAGAACCAGGGGAACTGGGTTTGAAAATACGATGGAGATGAGGAGGATTTGTTTCTTTCAGAGGGTTGTGAGTCTGTGGGATTCTCTCCCTCAGAGAGCAGTGGGAGCTGGGTCATTGAATTTATTCAAGGCTGAGTTACACTGACTCCTGATCGACAAGGGGGCCAATGGCTGTGGGGAAAGTGGAGTTAAGACCACTATCAGATCAACCAGTATCTTATTGAATGGGCGAACAGGTTCAAAGGGCTAAATGGCCTGCTCCTGCTCCTAAGCTGCATTGTTTTTATTACTGATCTGGGCTTGTTGATGGACAGTGAGGTCCCCCATCCAGAGTACGTTGTGTGCCCTGGCCAGCTACAGTTCTTCCTCCAAGTGGTGTCCAACATGGAACAGCACTGATACATCAACTGAGGCAGCAGAGGGGGTGCCAATGGTAATCACTCTAAGGTTCCCTTGCTCATGTTTAACCTGGTGCCATGAGACTTCATGGGGTCTGGAGTCAGTGTTAAGGACTCCCAGGGAACCTCCCTCCTGACTGTATACCACTGTGCCACCACCTCTGCTGGGTCTGTCCTGCTGGACAGGACATATCCAAGGGTGATAATGTGGTTTCTGGGCCATTGTCTGGAAGGTCTGATTCTGTGAGAATGACTATGTCAGGCTCGTCTGTGAGACAGCTTTCCCAATTTTGGCACAAGCCCCCAGATGTTAGTCAGGAGGACTTAGGAGGGTCGACAGGGCTGGACCTCCTTTGTTGTGTCCATATTTGATATCAAGGTGGAAGATGAATGGATCATCTTGTTTTTGTAGTGACTCGATTGAACTGTGTGGCTTGCAAAGTAACGCCATTCTCCTTCTGTCATTCCTGCTCCACAGACTTCAGCGAACTCGCTCCATCCGACGCCGTGTGACTCACAACACCTCCAGCCAAGCGGCCTCCCAAGGAGAGGATCCTGGGCCCCTTCACCTGAGGGTCGAAGGACAGGATGTGACTATGGCGACAGGCGATTATGAGGTAACAGCAACTTCAGCAAGAGACGGAGCAGCAGAGCTAATCAAAGAGGCGGCTGGGCCTAGGATCGAGGCTTCGCTACTGTCAGAGCAGCAGCAGCAACTCTCTGTATTTCTAGCTGCCCTCAGGAGAAGAGGAGTTATCCTGCTGTCAGGATACTCACACTGCTCGGGATCTTCACACACTGTCTGGGATTATCACATTGTCTGTCTGGGATGTTCACACACTGTCTGGGATTATCTCATTGTCTGTCTGGGATGTTCACACTGTCTGGGATTATCACATTGTTTGTCTAGGTGTTCACACTGCCTGGGATACTCTCACACTGCCTGGAATGTTCACACTTTCTGGGAGTTCAGGCACTGTCTGGGATTATTGCATTGTCTGTCTGGGATGTTCATATTGTCTGGGATTATCACGTCTGTCTGGGAGTTCACACTGTCTGGAGTTATTGCATTGTCTGTCTGGGATGTTCACATTGTCTGGGATTATCACATTGTCTGGGATGTTCACATTGTCTGGGATTATCACATTGTCTGGGATTATCACATTGTCTGGGATGTTCACATTGTCTGGGATGTTCACATTGTCTGGGATGTTCACGTTGTCTGGGATTATCACATTGTCTGTCTGGGGTTTCACACTGTCTGGAGTTATTGCATTGTCTGTCTGGGATGCTCATACACTGTCTGAGATTATTGCACTGTTAAATATCACACAATCTGAGTTTATCACAGCCCTTTCTCCTCTGGGATCTGGCTGTCATCCCTGAGCTCTCTCTGCCTTCTGGACTGGATGTGAGTTGGAGTATGTTCAGTTCAGTTGACTTGGCCAATGACTGGGATTGCACCTTGTTTGATGTTAAATTGGGAATTCCTGGTGACGAGGGTTGAAGGGAGGGTGAGCTGAGATATAAACTATACAGTCTTATCTCGCTGTGGAAATCAGGCATAGTTGTAGGTGTTTGGCCTCTGACTGACAGCAGGTTGCTGGAACTGTTGAGCTTGCTGTGATCTGTGTTTCCCCAGGCATCACCCTGTATGGAATGACCTCGGGCTGCAGCCAATTGTGGCTGTTCCTCTGAGTAAGACAGTGAATTGAACATGAGATTCCCATTCACTAGAACTCTCTCCTCCCCTTCGACAGGCAGGAAGCAGCAAGGATCCCGACCATCTCTACAACATCATGTTTGTTGGGGATGCCTATGCCGGAAAAACATCCTTCATCCAGCGTTTCTGTGACAATAAGTTTGAGCCTGGCTTATCATCCACAGTAGGTATGGCAACCACTGCATCACTTACACAAGCACTAATGTGTTAAAGGAGAAATCTTGCGCTGTACAGCCCGGGTCTGAGTGTGTGGTACAGATACCCCCGAGTCATAGATTCCTCTGTTAAAATGATCAGACTGCTTGTTCAACATCCAGTACTGGAAAAGCAAACGTTGCCCAATTAAACATGGGGTAGAGTGAAGCCATTGCCTTTAGTTCCTGTCACAATCTCTGCTCCTGAGCTGAGTTTACAGCTGGTTATCGGCACTATGGTGTGGAGATGCCGGTGTTGGACTGGGGTAAACACAGTGAGAAGTCTCATAACACCAGGTTAAAGTCCAACAGGTTTATTTGGTAGCAAAAGCCACTAGCTTTTGAAGTGCTGCTCCTTCATCAGGTGAGTTGGATTTCAGTTCACAAACAGGGCATACAAAGACACAAACTCAATTTACAAAATAATGGTTAGAATGCGAGTCTTTACAGGTAATCGAGTCTTAAAGGTACAAACAATGTGATTGGAGAGAGGGTTAAGAACAGGTTAAAGAGACGTGTATTGTCTCCAGACAGGACAGTTAGTGAGATTTTGCAAGCCCAGGCAAGTCACGGGGGTTACAGATAGTGTGACATGAACCCAAGATCCCTGTTGAGGCCGTCCTCATGCGTACGGAACGTGGTTATCAGTCTCTGCTCAGCGACTCTGCGCTGTCTTATGTCCTGAAGGCTGCCTTGGAGAACGCTTATCCGAAGACCAGAGGCCGAATGCCCGTGACCGCTGAAATGTTCCCCAACAGGAAGAGAACAGTCTTGCCTGGTGATTGTCGAGCGATGTTCATTCATCCGTTGTCGTAGCGTCTGCATGGTCTCCCCAATGTACCGTGCTTTGGGGCATCCTTTCCTGCAGCGTATCAGGTAGATAACATTGGCCGAGTTGCAAGTGTATGTACTGTGTACCTGGTGGATGGAGTTCTCACGTGTGATGATGACATCCATGTCGATGATCCAGCATGTCTTGCAGAGGTTGCCCTGGCAGGGTTGTGTGGTGCTGTGGTCACTGTTCTCCTGAAGGCTGGGTAGTTTGTTGCGAACAATGGCCTGTTTGAGGTTGTGCGGTTGTTTGAAGGCAAGAAGTGGGGGTGTGGGGATGGCCTTGGCGAGATGTTCGTCTTCATCAATGACAAGTTGAAGACTCCAGAGAAGATGTCGTAGCTTCTCCACTCTGGGGAAGTACTGGACGACGAAGGATACTCTGTTCTCCATGTCCCGTGTTTGTCTTCTGAGGAGGTCAGTGCAGTTTTTGCTGTGGCGCGTCGGAACTATCGATCGATGAGTCGAGTGTCATATCTGCCCTCATGAGGGCATCTTTCAGCGTCTGGAGGTATCTGTTGCAATCCTCCTCATCTGAGCAGATCCTGTGTATACGGAGGGCTTGTCCGTAGGGAATGGCTTCTTTAATGTGTTTAGAATGGAAGCCGGAGAAGTGGAGCAACATGTGGTTATCCATGGGCTTGCGGAACAGTGAGGTGCTGAGGTAACCATCCTTGGTGGAGATTTGTGTGTCCAAGAATGTAACTGATTCCGGAGAGTAGTCCATGGTGAGCCTGATGGTGGGATGGAACTTGATGTCATCATAGAATTGTTTCAGTGATTGTTCACCATGAGTCCAAAGGAAGAAAATGTCATCGATCTATCTAGTGTATAGCATCGGTTGAAGATCCTGTGCGGTGAAGAGACAATACACATCTCTTTAACATGTGCTTAACCCTCTCTTCACTCACATTGTCTGTACCTTTTAAAGATTTGATTACGCGTAAAGACTCACATTCCAACTATTATTCTGTAAATTGAGTTTGTGTCTTTATATACCCCGTTTGTGAACTGAAGGAGCAGCGCTTCGAAAGTTAATGGTTTTTGCTACCAAGTAAACCTGTTGGACTTTAACCTGGTGTTGTGAGACTTCTTATTGTATCTGCACTATCACAGAGACTGCCCCTCTAGCTCCCAACTCCTTCCTGCTTCCGCTGACCTGCTGCTGAAACCCTTATCTATATACCCGAATATTCCTGGATGGATTCCCACATTTGGAAATGAAAGGTCATGGAGAACACTGCTGTGTGTAACCTTTCCCACACCTGTTCACCTATCACTGCTGCTCATTCACCTCAATTCACCTCCACTTGGCCAATGTCCAGATTTTAAAATCCTCTTCCTTATTTCCAAGTCTATCCACCTCCTCGCCCCTCCCTATCGCTAACAGAATGGAGGTTCACGGAATGGGAGGGTGAGTGTGATATCAGGACCCCTCCCATCCCCGTCCCCCGACCCCGCCCCCCCCCCCCCCCCCGGCTCCCGGGCTGCGCAATGAAACTTACACCTTAACGTGATGACTCAAGGTCAAGGGTTAAAATGATCTTTGACCATTTTGACTCTGCTGTCAATAGGCTTTGGGGGTGATCTTACAGGTCCACCATATCCATTGATCAGTGTGGTGAGCTGGTAAGATAGGGCGAGAGATGAAAAGCTGGGTCCACATCTATTTTCTGACCTCTCACGATGTCACCAACCTCATTCTGTCAGCACAATTCCTGAGCGTGCGGTTTATTTAAATATTTATGAGATGATTATAATATCATTACTGAGTACTGGACCTGAGTGTCCATGCTCACTTGCCTTAACAGTCCCACTGGGGAGATCTTCACTGGTGAGAATTACTGATGTTCTCTACCAATGGGAACCTAACGCGATAGCCTCACCGGTGGGACCAGAGGCAATTGAAACCCCCTGGGCTGTCGGGGACAGGGCTGAGCAGTACCTCTTGGGCACAGCCAGCCTGGGACTCTGACACTGCCCACTGATGTGGAGATGCCGGCGTTGGACTGGGGTAAACACAGTAAGATGTCTCACAACACCATGTTCAAGTCCAACCAAATTATTTGATAGTAAACTCACAAGCTTTCAGGGTTAGGCCCTTCGTCAGGTGAATGGAGAGTTCTGGCCTCAGACAGAAGTTATATGCTCTGTCTGAGGCCAGAACTCTCCATTCACCTGATGAAGGGGCAAACCCTGAAAGCTTGTGAGTTTACTAGCAAATAATTTGGTTGGACTTTAACCTGGTGTTGTGAGACTTTTTACTGCCCACTGAGCCGGGGGAGAGAATCGGGGCCAGCAATCAGCCGGGGAGGGGGATTAGCTGGGGGAGCAATCGGGGAGGGGATCACAGGGTGGGTGGGGCAATGTCCAGCAGTGGCAGATCTCCCGCTGCACTATGTAAACTTGTACACAGTGCACTGGGAGATTGGGGCACTTGCACAGTGGCACCCCTCAGGCTCAACACTGGCTTCCCGACATGAATGGATTCCGCCTACTGGCGAGAATCACGTTTTGTCTAATTTGTTTCTCAAAGTGCTGTATGATTGCATCTGGAAGCTTATCCAAAAAATGGGTGCAATTATCTCCCATTTTCACGCTTATTCAGCTCTTAGAATTCTTCTGATACGATCGCCCCCTTTGTGCATGGAGTGTCAGGCGAGGTTAAACTTCTCACTAGAGTGTATAATTGAGTAGTATGATCTTTCATTCTTTCTCTGCTGTGAACTCCTTGGATACAAAGAAATAGCACAGCCCCTCGATATACTGTCCCCAACTTCTCAACTTCTGGGTCAAACAGCTCAGTTAAAGGCATTTTTATATGGTGTGTGTACCTGTATCTCCGTAGCTTTGACGATCACTCTCCTTCCCCTCTAATAGTGCATTGTGATCTCCCAAAGATTAACAAAGATTTTCCTCATCACCAGTGTAGTCAAATGTGAATCTTGGCTTCAAGTTATAACTGATTTATTAACATTTATATATGTACAATCCAGGCTATAACAGAACTGTGATGACCATCCACTCTCTCCTCCTCCCTGGCTCCAACAGAGATTCCTCCCTGATCCGGAATGCATGCCCTTTATCCCAATTGGCTCTGCGTCCTGCGCTGCCTCTCCATAGGGTCCAGTCTGATCACATGACCCTCAGGGATCACCCTCTTAAAGGGGTCACATTACCACAGTTATACAAAATAAAATATAGAAGTTTACTGATGATAGCAACTTTGGAGCTGCTGTAGCAATCACTCTATGGGTCACAGCCTGCGATGGAGGAGATGTCCCTCAGAGATGATCGGGTGAACCCTCTGACCTTCCCTCACTGCACACAGCTGACCTCTTCCTCCATCACTGCAGGGATCGACTACCAAGTGAAGACACTGACTGTGGACAACAGACACATTGCTCTCCAGCTGTGGGACACTGCCGGACAGGAACGGTGAGTGGGATCTGAGGAGACTGCAGTTCATTCAACAGGCAATGTCTAAGAGGCAAGAGAAAATGTAACCAGTGAAAGGTGACTCATGGGGTCAGAGTGTTAATAGTTACTGTCCCTATTAACACATTGACTTACCCACTTCTGGGTCAAATGATTCAGTTTTTCCAATCAAAGGCTTTGTAATGTGTGTATGTACCTTATCTCATCGTATTCTTGATGCTCAAGTCTCCTTCCTCTCTGGCTGTGAACTGCATTCCCCAATGACTTTGAAAATTTTTCCTCACCGTGTTATAATTCAGGTCAGAAACTCCAAAGTGTTTTATGAAGTCTGCCTGGATCATAAGTTTTACAATTTGAATTTGGCTAGGATAAGAATGGTATGTTTCACTTCAAGTGTAATTCAAATGACCCACTAGGGAGCTTTTATCAAACAAAGTTTATTTAAGAATACAGCTAATATGCGTAGAAAGAAAATTAGCAATAAGGAATACAAACAAAAAAACCCCACCATGATATTGTATAACCCTTAATGAATATAGGAAATGTTTCAATCAAACAAACTTCTCTATACAAAACTCTTGCCACAAGTTTAGCACAGAAAATACAAATGCTCACATGATGCTGGAACTTAGTTCTTTGGTTGGAGAATTGAAACTCTGACTTCCCAGCCTTGTAATTTCCAGCAGCCCTCCTAATATACACACAGACTAGTTTGAAGTCAGAACAGCTTCCCAAAACACCAGGGAGAGAGAGATTCTAGACAAGCCCACAGCAGACTTTCACCCCAGGAAACCTTCCAGTTTGCCAGCAGAATCTATAATACCAGGGAGAGAGAGGGGGAGAAAAAGTGACTGCCACTCAACAATCAGGGCAGCTTCTGATTCTAAAACCAAAACTGAAAGAAAGTCCTTGAATTCTTCTGGGAAGGAACCGTCTGACTGTGACTTGGATGGCACGGTGGCACAGTGGTTAGCACTGCTGCCTCACAGCACTAGGTGTGACCTGGGTTTGATTCCTGGCTTGGGTCACTATCTGTGTGGAGTTTGCACCATCTCCCCATGTCTGTGTGGCTTTCAACTGGGCGCTCCGGTTTCCTCCCACAGCCCAGAGACGTGCTAGTTAGGTGCATTGGCCACACTAAATTCTCTCCGTGTACCGAACAAGTGCCAGAATGTGGTGACTAGGGGAATTTCACAGTAACTTAATTGCAATGTTAATGTAAGCCTACTTGTGACTAATAAGTAAACTTTAACTTTAACAATCTTCCCCCTCACAATGCAAGGTCATCAAAGATCCCAGAAAGTACCTGAGGCCCAGAGTCAAAATAAACAAAACCCCATTTAAGCCTTGAAGCAGCAATAAAAGGACTTCTGGCAGACAGCCCAGCAGCAAGGAAACCAAAACTGCTGATAACTGCAGAGAACATGATTAAAAAAAACTTGAGGGGTGCATCCTCACTCCTGATTGGCTTAGCTTCCCACCTTGACAATCCATAGGGTCTGGCCCGATCACATGGCTCTCAGACAGCACTCTCTGAGAGGGCCACACTGCCACACACCACAACATAATCTCCCATTCTGGTTATTTCCACTTGCAGCTCACCAGCCTGAATTACCACGATTTGTGTGTTTACCTGCATTGTAAAACTAATTTAGACCTACTTAAATTCTTTACCTTTTCTCATTCGAAGGCTATCTACTTTTCTCAATCCTTTGTTCAATCTTGTTTCTTCTTCCTAATATTCCTGCCTCGTCCCTGCCACGCTTCTAAGTTGCTTTAAGCACTCCCTAACAGCAGTAGCAAACCACCCTGTTTGGGTAGGTCCGGCTTTATTGAGATGTGACAGGCTTGTCTACACACCTCCCTCGGAGCCAGGCCTCGATGTCTCAGGAATCTTTAACACCCTACCTCCCCTCATCATCTCTCCAGACACACACAGGTTTGCTCTGCTTGCCTATTTCGAGCCTCACTCCTGCAGCAAGAGTAAGACAGAGATTACTGACGTCCTACTTGTTAGTTTCTTTCTTAGCTCTCTAAACTTTTCCTGCAGGACCTCATCCCTCTTTTTGCCTCTATATTGGAACCCAATACAGGCCACAGTCTCTAGATGTTCAACCTCCCTCTCTCTGAGTGTTGAAAATCACTCAGTGACACTATGAACCCTGGTACCGTGTGGGTTGAAGTTCCCACACTCATGGCAAGTTCGCTGGGCTTTGCATTAACTCTCTGCTTGTTCCCCTCCTGCTTCCTGTCTCCAGAAAGCGCCCACACAGGATAAAGAAACAAATTAATGAGGGTCATGTGACCCTCCCACCCTTTCAGTGATTGGCTGCCACAGGCCTATCTGGTGTGTAGTCCATGCCTCTGATTGGTCATTTACCATCTCCTCACAGATTCCGCAGTGTGACCAAGCAGTTCTTCAGGAAGGCCGATGGGGTGATCGTGATGTACGACATTACATCCCCAAGCTCTTTCACTCAAGTGCGTTACTGGTTGACCTGTGTCAAGGTAAGAAGCTGTGGAATTCTGGGCCTTTAGTACCCAGCATGCTTTGGATCAGAACTCTCTGAGCCTCAGGAAAGATTGTGATCGAGTGACTGATGGTCCTGAAGACATCCCATCCACTACTTACTGACATCAATCTGTCTATTCCGTGAGAGTTTGGATTTGCAAGGTTTCACTGTCAGTGTTACCCAGGGAGTTGGTGTTGGGACCGTCACTTATCCTGATATATTAATGATCTAGATCCTGGTGTGCAGGGACCAATTCAAAATCATGAGGGACTGGAGTAGATCAGGAGAAATCACTGCCACTCAGACAAGGATGGAGAAGGAGAGAGCACAGATTTAATGTGATAGGTGAAAAAACTTTTTTGGGTCTGAAATGCGCTGCCTGGGAGTATGGTGCAGGCAGATTCAATCGAGGCATTGGATGGTTATTTAAATAGAAACAATGTGCCGGGATATGGGGGAAAAGGCAGAGAAATGACACTAAATCATGATGCTCATTTGAGGAACTGGTGCAGGCATGACACACTGAATGGTATCCTTCTACACCCTAACAATTCTGATTGTGTGAGACAGTGTTTGTAACAAGAGGGCACATTAACTTTACTCTTCCCAGTGCTGAGCTGAAGAAAATGATTATCAAAGGGTTATCAAAGACTGGGTGCTGGCAGAGGGGGGATTGCAGGATTGTAATTATCATTTATCATCACTCAATGGGCCGAATGTACGGTAAGGATTCTATGATTTGTTATTGCAAAGCTCATTTATAAATAACAAGTCAAATCTTGCACTCTCACTCTCTCTCTTTCCCTCCCTCTCCTCTTCTATTTTTCACTTCCCCATCTCTGTTTCTCTCTCTCTCACCCATTCACCGCCCACATCTCTCTCTCTCCCTCCAACACTCTCTCCTTCCATTTCTTCCTTCCTTTCTATCTCTCTGCCTTCATCTCCCTTTCTCTCTCTCCCTCCATCTCTCCCTCCATGTCTTCATTTCTCCACTTTGCACTCTTATTTTCCTCTCTCTCTCTCCCTCTCTCTTTCCAGATCTTTCTCCATTAATCTCTCTCCTTCCATTTCTCTCTCCTTTAGGAGATAGCAGCTGACAATATCAGCGTTCTTCTCCTGGGTAATAAGACGGATGACAATTCTCAACGCCAGGTCTCCACGGCAGAGGGCGAGCAACTTGCCCAGGTCAGTGCCTATTGTCCACAGCACCAGTGTGGCCTCCAGTCCCTGTGGTCACTGAAGCAATGTTCCCTGCACCAGCATTGCCCTGTTAAAGGGGCTGACATCAATATTCTCCAAGAGCAAGCTGAGCTGGTGTGTGCTGGGAGGCTCTTGTTTGGAGTTATCCACATGCAGTGTTGTCAACAGAGGTCACACGGTGACCTTTGTGGACTGGCTGTGATTACCATTATGAGAGAGAGCATTCATCTTCCAGGGGAAGTGGTAATGGAATGGTAATGTCATTAGACTAGTAATCCAGAGGCTCAGGCAAATTTCTGAGGGACCCTGGTTCAAATCCCACCACGGCAGCTGGTGGAATTTAAATTCAATTAATAAAATCTGGAATTGAAAGCTTGACTCAGTAAGGGAATGAAATCTGCCATCCTTACTTTGTCTGGCCTACATGCGACACAGCAGTATGGTTCAAGCTACTCGGTTTAAGGGCAATTAGGGATGACCCTGCCAGCGATGCTCATATCCTGTGAAAGATTTTTTTAAAAACACCACCGTCCAAACCAGTGATCCTTACCACTGCGAAGGAGAAGGTATATGGGAACACCATCACCCCCCCACCCCAAGACCACTCACTGCCACCTGACTGGGTCCAAATCCTAACAGCGCTGTGCTTTCCACCGCAACTCATCACCACCTCGCCAAGGGAAATTAGGAGTCACACAGCCCCCATCCCGTGAAAAATTAAATTAAAAATAAAATTTGCTGCTGGGAGTCTCGTTACACTGGCTTCATTGACATGAAGTGACTCGGTATGTTGTACAAAGGCTGGAGGAGGAGGTCTCTGAGCAACCTTTGCAATAGTTTGTCAAGTCATGTCTTTTGCTAATGACTACACGTCGTGACAATAAACCAGAACCTATTCTCACCCCCCACCCTGTCCCTCTCTCTCTCCAGGAGAACAACATCTTGTTCTATGAATGCAGCGCCTGTACTGGTCACAACATTAACACTCCCATGGTGCACCTGGCAAGGTGAGTGAGGAATTGTGGGAAATATTATTGTTGCTTGGCGTTATTTTTTCTGTTTTTTTGTTGGTCTTTTATCTGAGTGCTTGCCCAGGGCTGTCTGCTCTATTTACTGCCATCTCTCCACGTCCCTTTACAGGTCACTCAGACAGCAGGAGGAGAAGATTAAAAAGACGGTGGAGATAGCGAAACAGCCTACAAAGAAGGGGAATTGCTGCACGTAGCACCCTGTACCACCCTGCCTTTCAGTGCGTACCATCTTGTCATACCACCCCCTCAGACTCTTACCCCATCAATCCAGAATATCCTGCCAAAACGGAGTTTATTTTGAATCCAAACATCATCTATGCGATCATCAAACTAGGCGATGGCCTAGTGCTATTATCGCTAAACTCTTAATCCAGAAACTCAGCTAATGTTCTGGGTTTGAATCCAGCTACAACAAATGGTGGAATTGGAATTCAATAAAAAATTAAGAATCTACTGATGATGATGAAACCATTGTTGATTGTTGGAAAAACCCATCGGGCTCACTAATGTCCTTTAGGGAAGGAAATCTGCCGCCCTTACCTGGTCTGGCCTACATGTGACTCCAGAGCCACAGCAATGTGGTTCTCTCTCAACTGCCCTGTGAAATGGCCGAGCGAGACATGCAGTCCAACGGCAGCTTGGGATGGGCAACAAATGCCGGCCCAACCAGCGAAACCCAGGTCCCAGGAATAAATTTAAAAATGGAGAGTTATTTGCAGTTCAGTATTACAGAGAATTCACTGAGAGTAAGCACAGTGTAAATAGTAACCTCCTGTGTGTATCCAGCCTGTTTACAGCTTTTGCCTCATATGGGACATGGATGTTAACACATCAAAAAAATATAATTGTGGAATTTTCCCAAAAATAACCAAGTGTTACTATGGTGAGGTTACTGTACTGGTACCTTGGGCATTGCAATCCTTCCCCCAACAAAACACACTTTTTTTTGGAAAGCTGGGAGTTTTGTGTTGGTGTGGGGTGGGGGTGGAGGGGCTGGGTGGGGGTGGAGGGGTTGGGGAGGGGTGGAGGGGTTGGGGAGGGGTGGGGGTAAACACGCTGATGAAACCATTTTCGAGCATTCAGGGGCTATTTTGGAAGGGTGCTGCAATCCCTCACTGTCAGAATTCCTCCCTCCCCAGCGGGACATTGGGACCCCCACCTCATGGATAACATGCTCCCCCTGTGCTCAGTGCGGGTCACCGGCACTGGGGCCTTCCCAATGGATTCCCCTGCCTGATCCCCAACATGTCCCCATCATGACCCCTGATATCTGACATGATCCATCCCTGCATGACCCTGCCCCTCCCCCCTACACCATCACCCCACTCAGGCCCCACCTCCTTAGCACTGCCTCAGCACACTGTCGGTACCAGACTGGCACTGCTAGGGCATCCAGTGAGCACTGCCAAGTAGGCATTGCCCAGTGAGCACCACCAGGCCATGTCCTGGCTACCTGGGGGCTTGACTGGTCTCCGAGCCCCTTGGTGTGGCCATCGTGCCAGGTCTCCACTGGTGGAGATCAGTAGTGATTCTCATCTGGGGGCAGAATGGTTTTTAAGCTCATGCTATTCTGCGGGATCAGTGCGATCCGTGCCAGGTGCGGGAAGGTCGGAGAATCATCCCTCTTTGCGTGGAGACATTCAAAGGGTCACCATTCACTAGAAACTTCTTCCAGAGGGAGTCCAGGAATTTCAACCTCTGGAATTAAAATGGCCTCAACATCAGGATGGTTTTCAAAGTAAACCCGTTTGTGCTGATGGTGTGTGTCACTCACAGGATTGTACTTAACTGCAGTTTGCCTGTTTCCTTGTTTAGCCAGTAGTGTACAGGCTGGAGCTGGGGGAAGGTCCTGAGGCACAGTACTGACTGCCCCTCCCTGGCTGTTTTTACAATGGGACATTCTCTCTGCCCCAGACCCTCTCTGGTTGTGTAAACCTCAGGGCAACAACAGGGGATTTCTCCCCCGTGTCCTGGCCAGTATTTGCCCCTCAGCTAACATGGACCTTTTCAGTTGGCCACTTCAGCTACCCTGTGGCTCACAGGCCTCCAGGGACCTGGTGTAGAGAAATCGAGTTCAAATCTCACCAGCAACATTTTAATAGGATGTGTTTTTTTAAAATCTGGAGCTATAACCAGGTTGTTATTTGGGCGATGTAAAGATGTGATTGTGGTCTGGTGAGATTCAGTTCTGAGCCCTCTGTGCACAGACCGCATCTTTTTACAAATTGTACTCTTTCCAGTTCAGTTTCTTTGGTAAATCTGGATGTTTGTTCATTTGAAAAAACTTTACAGCAATAAAAAATAATCTTTAAACAATTCTGCCGACTGCTCCTTCTCCACTCAGGATATTTCACTCAGAGACATAATGCCTGAGCTTGGGAAAGCTGCTCAGAGATGTTATTATTTGAACACATGGACGCAGACATATTGGCCCAGGGATCATCAGGACCACGAGACCATCCCGACAGACTGAGGGTAGAAGATCATCTTTCAGTAGCCCAGTTGGAGCTGGTACCAAATACCAGGGATATTTCAGATACATGTTGACATTAACCATGGTCCAGGCTAAAAACATTCCAGCTGCACCTTCCCCTGGGGCTGGCTTTCTATCCTCTCTGTGACCCACCTCCAGATTCATGCTGCATTGCTGAGGAGCCTGGGAGACATGGGCTCTCAGCTCTGGGAGAGGCCACCCCCAGTGCAGAGAGAGGGAGAGACCACCCCCAGTGCAGAGAGAGAGGGAGAGACCACCCCCAGTGCAGAGAGAGAGGGAGAGACCACCCCCAGTGCAGAGAGAGAGGGAGAGACCACCCCCAGTGCAGAGAGAGAGGGAGAGACCACCCCCAGTGCAGAGAGAGAGGGAGAGACCACCCCCAGTGCAGAGAGAGTGAGAGACCACCCCCAGTGCAGAGAGAGTGAGAGACCACCCCCAGTGCAGAGAGAGTGAGAGACCACCCCCAGTGCAGAGAGAGTGAGAGACCACCCCCAGTGCAGAGAGAGAGAGGGAGACCACCCCCAGTGCAGAGAGAGTGAGAGACCACCCCCAGTGCAGAGAGAGAGGGGGAGACCACCCCCAGTGCAGAGAGAGTGAGAGACCACCCCCAGTGCAGAGAGAGAGGGAGAGACCACCCCCAGTGCAGAGAGAGAGGGAGAGACCACCCCCAGTGCAGAGAGAGTGAGAGACCACCCCCAGTGCAGAGAGAGTGAGAGAGACCACTCCCAGTGCAGAGAGAGGGAGAGACCACCCCCAGTGCAGAGAGAGGGAGAGAGACCACCCCCAGTGCAGAGAGAGGGAGAGACCACCCCCAGTGCAGAGAGAGGGAGAGAGACCACCCCCAGCGCAGAGAGAGGGAGAGACCACCCCCAGTGCAGAGAGAGGGAGAGACCACCCCCAGTGCAGAGAGAGGGAGAGACCACCCCCAGTGCAGAGAGAGGGAGAGAGACCACCCCCAGTGCAGAGAGAGGGAGAGACCACCCCCAGTGCAGAGAGAGGGAGAGACCACCCCCAGTGCAGAGAGAGGGAGAGACCACCCCCAGTGCAGAGAGAGGGAGAGACCACCCCCAGTGCAGAGAGAGGGAGAGACCACCCCCAGTGCAGAGAGAGGGAGAGACCACCCCCAGTGCAGAGAGAGAGGGAGAGACCACCCCCAGTGCAGAGAGAGGGAGAGACCACCCCCAGTGCAGAGAGAGGGAGAGACCACCCCCAGTGCAGAGAGAGAGGGAGAGACCACCCCCAGTGCAGAGAGAGGGAGAGACCACCCCCAGTGCAGAGAGAGGGAGAGAGACCACCCCCAGTGCAGAGAGAGAGGGAGAGACCACCCCCAGTGCAGAGAGAGGGAGAGACCACCCCCAGTGCAGAGAGAGGGAGAGACCACCCCCAGTGCAGAGAGAGAGGGAGAGACCACCCCCAGTGCAGAGAGAGAGGGAGAGACCACCCCCAGTGCAGAGAGAGGGAGAGACCACCATGGTGCAAAGAGGGAGATGATGGTCCCCCACTGCTGGAGGCGGGGGTGGCTCAGATGGATCTCTGGTTGGTGGGGAGGGGGTGGAGATTCTCCCAAGTCCATCCTCCTCCCATCCTCCACCACCCCCAGCCCCCCCGACCAGAGATCCATCTGAGCCCGCTCCCCCCTCTCCGGCAGACGCCAGCGGAAGGCCAGGAAGGTGCTGCAGGCTGTCCAACGAGTGCAGTAAGAAGTTTCACAACACCAGGTTAAACTCCAACAGGACTCCAACAGGACTTTAACCTGCTGTTGTGAGATTTTTTATTGTGTTCACCCCAGTCCAATGCCGGCATCTCCACATCAATGAGTGCAGGTCAGAAGGATGGTGGAGGGACAGCAGCAGTCAAGGTAGGTTGGGGGTGTGCTCTGCCGAGGAGGGGCCTGCGTCCCTGGGGGGGGGGGGTCTGATCAGGGGAGAGGGGCAGTCTGATCACAGGGGTGGGGGGCCTGCCTCCCAGGGGGCCTGATCGAGGGGAGGTCTGGTCGTGGGGAGGGGGGGCGGCGGTGGGCTCCCTCCCAGGAGGGGTCCGATCGCAGCTCATCCTCCCCCCCATTCATCCCCACCCCGGCTCTCTCTGCTGTTCTTTCGCGCCCGGGCGTGCTGTTTCAGTTTTTTTTCAAGCTGCGCATGTGCAGTTCATTCCAGCAGCGCTAAACCCTGCCCCACAGTGCAGACCAGACCAGAGCTGGCAAAAAGCGTATGGGAACGGGGATTCCAGGCTCAGATCTGTTTTATGTCCAGATCCAGCACTTAGCCTCCAACTGGTAAAATCTGGCCCAATGTAACCAAATACAATGCCCTCAATGTGGAATGCCTTAAGCATAGATAAGGGTCATGGGTGGAGGGCGGACTGGTAATGTTAAAATGGCGGCGCGGGCTTGTTGGGCCGAAGGGCCTGTTTCCTGGGCTGTTTTTGTTCTTTGTTCTTTGTACAAGAAAGAAGTAATTGAAATGATTTTATAGCAGTTTAACAAATTGTGGAGCAAAACTCCTCCATCATTTTACCCATTTTTAGCAAAATTTTGTTTATGAATAACATGATTTGCACAAATGGTTTATTTGTTCCTCTAAGCATTTTAACTCCTGTAACCCCAGATAACTAAATACTAGGAAAAATCCTGCCGTCTGTTGTAACGCCCTTGTCACTCTGCATAGCCCTTAACTTTTCGCAGGAAATTAACTCCCAGTTAATTAGCATTTAGATAAAATTAATCAAATGCTTCACATGTGAGTATGTGCATTACCTTAGATAACCCTCATTCAATATAGGAAACTCACAAAACAAACGGTGCTCATATTCAAATTGTAACATCATGATCTGTGAATATGTTTCAATTCATCCTCTTTCCATTACCCTTCATCTGTCAAAAATTAAAATTTATTTATCCTTTTAGAATTTCAGTAACTTCCCATTGATTTGAGTTGGCTATTTTATGCACTCAATTTATCCAGTCAGTTAATTGTCAGAAACTAACAATTAAGTCTAACCAATCGCTTTAATTCAAAAGGCAACTATGAGACAATCTGAATGACCCAAACTCTTCAGGTCTCAGTTATCACGAGGTTATGTTTTTCTCTTTTAACCCACAGGTGATTCGGTCCGCCTTGTTGTCCAACAAGGGGCATACTGGGGCTGCTCTTGGTTGTTCGAGATTGGCCTAGTGCTTCATGTCGTTAGTGTGTGCCTAAACTGGACCAGATACTGGGCAAGACGACAGCTCAGTGACTATCGCTGATTGCTGTGCAGACACATGGATTTGGGCCGGTGTCTGTGGGAGTTTGCGTATTCTCCCCGTGCCTGCATGGGTTTTCTCCGGGTGCTCCGGTTTCCTCCCACACCCCAAAGATGTGCTCTTAGGCTGATTGGTGTAACAAATTGTCCCTAAATTAGTCTCCCCTCAATCTGGTTTCCAATGTGGAGAGCCATAAGTGTAGACATGGGTCATGGGTGGAGAGGGGACTCACAATGTTGAAATGGCGGCGTGGGCTCGTTGGGCCGAAGGGCCTGTTTCCCCTGTTATGTTGTTCTTTGTTCATTGTTCAATCTTGAAGCTGCTGGACTTGTTACTGACCAGCCATCTAGAACAGAATCCTTACAGTGCAGAAAGAGGCCATCTGGCCCATCAAGCCTGCACCGACCACAATCCCACCCAAGCCCTACCCCCATATCCCTACACACTTACCCTCTAATCCCTCTAACCTACACATCTCAGGACAGTAAAGGGCAAATTTAGCATGGCCAATCAACCTAACCCACACACCTTTCCACTGTGGGAGGAAATCAGAGTACCTGTAGGAAACTCTCACAGACACAAGGAGAATGTGCAAACTCCACACAGACAGTGACCCAAGCTGTGAAGCAGCAGTGCTAACCATTGTGCTACCGTGCCACCCTATTTAAGTTTGTGTGGTTTGGCTGCTTTAAAATAAAGTGCCTATTGTTATTTAAACTAAAACACAAAAAATGCATTTGGCTTGGAGCCAAATGAATTAATTTGATCTCAAAACCTCTGTCAAAGTAAAAACAAAACAACTGTAAAATTCATCATCTCCAAGGTATGTAAAATTTTAATTGCAAAATTAGGAACAGAAGATGGTGAAATCTCTCCCAGTTAAAAAAAATACAAGAAGTAAAACATCAAATCTCCATGACAAAGACAAAGGAAAGAGCACACAGTTCCCTCCAAGCTTTAAATCCTTTCTCAGCGCAGTTTGAACCCAAGATTATTCAAAATTCAAATTGGTTACTTCAGACTCTAATTTATATACTTTGATTTTAAAATTTCAATTTACTTAAAGAATTGTTCTTAGTGTATCTTCCCACGTATATATTTTATATATGTATTTATATCCTATATCTCTTAAGCACTACCATGGCCATTGATTACACTTAAGATCAAAGAATCTAAAAAAATCTTGTTCAATTTAATTCAATCCAATCCCATTTGATTTTAAACTCTGTATTAAACCCATTATCGTAAAATTACAATTAGAGGAAGAACATTAAAGCAAACAACAACAAAAACATGGACAGAACCATTTTATTACACACACACAGACAGCATTTTCTCTTTCATTCAAATTCAACATTTTAAACTGGGATGAAAATAAAACTAAGAACAAAAGACAGTCACCTTTATTCTTCTTTCTTCCAAACTATAATCAAACTCAAAACCAAAAGACAATTTGAGAAATCTTAACCTTAAATTTTAACAGTTTTAATACTTTCTCAGCCCCTTTGAAGCTAAATCAAAATGTAAAGCATTGCATTTATTGCCTGCAATAAATACTCCACGAGAACAAAGCAATGGTTTTAACAACTCCTGCTCTCAATCTCATGCACCAACAACCACCTACATTCAATAAGCAACCAGACCACACAAACTAAAAACACAAAAACTTCTGAAATTATCAGCTCAATCTCAGATTTTCTGTAATCAATTTTTTTCATCTTGCCAACTGCACAGTGATGGGATTTTTTTAAAACATGCACGCCTTTCCAATCAACATCTCCTGATAATTCTGTGCCCTCCGCTCAACTAGCAGTCACAGGATTCATCAGACCGGGGCAAATTCTAAATTTACTGTGGAATTAGATGGCTCCAGAAAAGGAGGTGGGGGGTCCCCCGTCAATGCCACATACAAAACTGGCATTGTCTTCCAGATAAGATCCACAACCCACTCCAAAAACAGCATTTCCCAATTACAGATACCAGCCCTATCTACATTGCCAACTGAGGTTTTAATTTATTCATCTCCTGTTGGAATTTAGAACAATCAGAACTGCAATTCACTTCACTAATTTGAAATACTTCAAACAGAATCATAGACAATACATTTAGCTCATTCTTTTGTTCCTGCTTTTCCCACTTTCCCACATAGCTACTTTCTTCTCTTAACTCCTCAACTAACTCTCATAGTTTCTACCTCATCTTTTAACTACATTTCCTCTGTTTTTCTCATTAAAACATCTCTAACTCACGGATCCCAGACCTAATTAACTTACTGTAGCATTCTCCTCATTTCACTTGGCTCAGTTCCAGAGGCACGAGAAGTGATTTAAAGAATACAGCGCCTGCTAATTTACCAATCAGTCCCTCTAAGTCAGTTGGTTTTGAGAGTGCGATGAACACCCCCTCTCTACCCCAGAGTTAGATATAAGCCTAACTATCCTTCCCCCCACTTGGTCCCCCTTTCTTTACCCTTTCTCCTCCTTTGCTTCCCCTTTTCTAAATTTTATCTCTGTCCCATCCAGTCCCCCAATCCCCCCAACTCCCCCCAACATTCCCCTCCACCTCCTCCCCCACACTTCCTCTCCCCCGACCTCCTCCTCCCTCAAATATCTTCATCTGTCACAGTTTACCCTCTGATTTCAGTTCCTCTGCCTTTTACCATTCACATCCTTTATTCTGCCTGTGGGCTGCCATTTGCAGCCTTTCCCCTGGTTTCTGTGGCTGTGACTCATCTTTCATTCCCTCACCCTGCAGTATAAATATCTCCCACTCTCTGTGCCTTTTAGCTTTGACAAAGGTCATCTGGACTCGAAACATGAGCTCTTTTCTCTCCAGACCTGCTGAGGTTTTCCAGCATTTCCTCTTTTGGTTTCAGATTCCAGCATCCACAGTAATTTGTTTTATTAGGTTTTAGCCTTTCCTATAGTTCACCCTTCCCCTTGCCTAATCTTACTTCAAAATCTCACCTCTAGATTAATTAAGAAAGGAAGACAGATGCTTAGCTCAGGAACAATGTTCATGCTAAATAAAAAAAATTCCTACTCCCCCCTATGCCTGACATACCAGGAACGTGAATCAATCCACCCCCGTAATACTACCGAAAGGTAAATCTTTAATCCTCCTCATGGCCAGCTATAGGGTCACCACCTCCCCTGTTTAAACTAGTTGTTTCATCACACCAGAGAAAATCCCTGGATCGTTTTTAATCACTTAACAAATAACTGTTTGATCTTGGGGTAATTAGCTACCTCTTATTGATCTCCCTCTGGGGTGCAATTTCATTATACAGTTTTAATTTAAACACCTTCCAAGCGTTCCAGTTTAATGAGACAAACAAGGACGGTAATTCAATTATTTCTTTAGTTAACACTTCTAGTATCAACTCAAACATAAACAGTTGCAACTCATTAACTCTTTACTGAACTTTAACTCTTAAACTGCACTTTAACTAAACATCAACTTTAACTAAACATCAACTTTAACCAATTCACTGAAAATAGATACGACCGAGTTTAGGAAAACATTGGCCAAGAAATATCCTCAATGTGGAATCTATCTTCTTGTCTCTGAAGTATCCTTCAGGGTACAATCCTTCTTGAGATGGTTTTTCTCTTCGAGTTATCGCTGCCAAACAAAGAATTCATATGTCTTTTATTTACAATTCTCCACTTGCTTCCGGAACATTCTCTATCATCCAGCCAATTGTGTAACCAGAAACTGATCACATGGCCCAAACATCCAGTGAAATTACTTTTGAATCACCCATGATGCTTAGTTCATTTTACATATCCCATGCATAGCAGCATTAAAAATCAGAGCCACAATGTCTCAGTTAATGTAAACAACTTCCCTGATCTGACCAACACAAGAAGCATCACAGCTCCTAGGCCAGAGTCTCTTTACAACATGCATCTGGTTTTAATCTATAAATTGACCAAAATTCCCAGCATGCTTCACTCTCAGCCAGGATAGCCATTCTAAAGCCACTATTGACATTATTGTTGTTAAATTATTATTGTAAGCGTTCTTTCTCTGTCCACAGAGGTGTCATCCAGGTAACATTATACACCAGAGAGATCACTAAAATCTGATCATTAATCTTTGGATTAGGGTTGATGCAATGCATGACATGAATACTTAAATTGGTTTCAAGCCCACTCAAGATTAGAAACCCATTGTGGCTACAGGGCTGGGGAGATGGTTTTCAGCGTGAGACCCATTCATGCCTAGTACGAACGAGCTTTCTGGTTGTTTCCCAGTTCGTTACACTGGCCAATCAGTGCAGTGGGCTGGTAAGATTGTGCTGTCTGTCTCCTTGCTTTTTTTGAATAAAGGAGTTACATTTCCCTTCTTTCAATCGAATGGAACCTTCCCTGAATCCAGAAGTTTTGGAAAATTAAAATCAATGCATCAATTGTCTCACTCGTCACTTCTTATAAGACGCTGGGGTGAAGTCCGTTTGTACTCAGGGCCTGGTCAGCCCTCAGCTCCAACTGTTCACCCAGTGCCAGTTCCCTGGTTACTGCCATTTTCCTGAGTTCCTCGCTCCCGTCCATTTCCAGTGACTTGAGAGAAAAATAATAGACAGTAAAAGAAAGCTATTTTAATTTTCTTTAAACTTCTGCATATTTGTTATATAAATATTGAATATGATTCAGCGAAGTGAATTCGAACATTGTGTCTCCTTAGCCCAGCCAGGAGGAAGTTTTTCTATCAGTGACGGACATAATTTGACTGTTTTAATAAAAAAAACTCATTTTTTTACAAACAAAATGAAGATTTGGATAGATTGGAAAAAATCAAGAATCATTATTTTTGGCTATCAGAGAATCCATCTGCTTTTGATTGGTGGGCACCGTAAGAACTTTCACAACACCAGATTAAAGTCATAGAATCATAGAACCCTACAGTACAAAAAGAGGCCCTTCGGCCCATCGAGTCTGCACCGAACACAATCCCACCCAGGCCCTACCCCCCATATCCCTACATATTATACCCACTAATCCCTCTAACCTACACATCCCTGGACACTAAGGGGCAATTTCTTAGCATGGCCAATCAACCTAACCCGCACATCTTTGGAGTGTGGGAGGAAACCGGAGCACCCGGAGGAAACCCACACAGACACGAGGAGAATGTGCAAACTCCACACAGACAGTGACCCGAGCCAGGAATCGAACCCAGGACCCTGGAGCTGTGAAGCAGCAGCTGTTGGAGCGCTGCTCGTTCATCAGGTGAGTGGAGAGATCGGAGCAGCACTCCAAACGCTCATGAATCCAAATAAACCTGTTGGACTTTACTCTGCTGTTGTGAGGCTTCTTACTGTGCCCACCCCCGTCCAACTCCCCGTGGTTGCGTGGGTTTCCTCCGGGTGCTCCGGTTTCCTCCCACATCCCAAAGATGTGCTTTTAGGCTGATTGATTGGGTAACAAATTGTCCCTATATTGGACCTCCCTGATCCTTGCACATTAGGCCTAGACTAAAATCATGAATAGGTCACTGAGACAATGGGACGGCGGCACGGGCTCGTTGGGCCGAAGGGCCTGTTTCCCGTGCTGTGTTGTTCTTTGTTCTTTGTTCTTTGTTCAACACCGGCATCTCCGCATTTTGATTGGTGGAAGTGTGGATGGACAAGCCAGGGCACCAATGATAGGCGAGTGGGGTGGGGCAGAGGGCGGCACAGTCGTGTGGTGAAACCTCCAGGAATGTGGTCAAGCAGAGATTGCAACCCAAGTTGGTGTGGGAAGGGCATGGGGGAGATTGGATGGCGAGGGACATGGGGGAGATTGGATGGCGAGGGACATGGGGGTGATTGGATGGTGAGGGACATGGGGGTGATTGGATGGCGAGGGACATGGGGGTGATTGGATGGCGAGGGACATGGGGGTGATTGGATGGTGAGGGACATGGGGGTGATTGGATGGTGAGGGACATGGGGGTGATTGGATGACCAGGATAGTTGGGGAGATTGGATAGGGAACAGCTGAGGAAATTGGATGGTGAGGGGCATGGGGAAGATTGGATGGTGGGGGGAGTTGGGGGGAGATTGGATGGTGGGGGGAGTTGGGGGGAGATTGGATGGTGGGGGGAGTTGGGGGGAGATTGGATGGTGGGGGGAGTTGGGGGGAGATTGGATGGTGGGGGGAGTTGGGGGGAGATTGGATGGTGGGGGGAGTTGGGGGGAGATTGGATGGTGGGGGGAGTTGGGGGGGAGATTGGATGGTGGGGGGAGTTGGGGGGAGATTGGATGGTGGGGGGAGTTGGGGGGAGATTGGATGGTGGGGGGAGTTGGGGGGAGATTGGATGGTGGGGGAGTTGGGGGGGAGATTGGATGGTGGGGGGAGTTGGGGGAGATTGGATGGTGGGGGGAGTTGGGGGGAGATTGGATGGTGGGGGGAGTTGGGGGGGAGATTGGATGGTGGGGGGAGTTGGGGGGGGAGATTGGATGGTGGGGGGAGTTGGGGGGGAGATTGGATGGTGGGGGGAGTTGGGGGGAATTGGATGGTGGGGGGAGTTGGGGGGAGATTGGATGGTGGGGGGAGTTGGGGGGGAGATTGGATGGTGGGGGAGTTGGGGGGGGAGATTGGATGGTGGGGGGAGTTGGGGGGAGATTGGATGGTGGGGGGAGTTGGGGGGGAGATTGGATGGTGGGGGGAGTTGGGGGGAGATTGGATGGAGGGGGGAGGTGGGGGGAGATTGGATGGCGGGGGGAGTTGGGGGGGGAGATTGGATGGTGGGGGGAGTTGGGGGGAGATTGGATGGTGGGGGGAGTTGGGGGGAGATTGGATGGCGGGGGGAGTTGGGGGGGGAGATTGGATGGTGGGGGGAGTTGGGGGGGAGATTGGATGGTGGGGGGAATTGGGGGAGATTGGATGGTGGGGGGAGTTGGGGGGAGATTGGATGGTGGGGGGAGTTGGGGGGAGATTGGATGGTTGGGGGGAGTTGGGGGGAGATTGGATGGTGGGGGAGTTGGGGGGAGATTGGATGGTGGGGGGAGTTGGGGGGAGATGAGGTGGCGGGCACAGAGCTGTATTTTCTACATTCTAACTGCCTGCAGTACTGAGCTATTTGACTGTAGGATTGTTCGGAGCGGCCCTGAGGTTACGGGATGTTCCAGAGTGATTCTGTTCTTTACGCCGCCCGCTGGAGGGCAGCTGCAGTGAGGCCTCCCGTGCAGCAGGGGGCAAAGGGCATCACCGTTCCCCCCAGTCACCCTGGGGCTGCCGTCAGAGGTCAGGAGGTCCTGACAACCCCGGCTGGTTAGTGTCTACCTGACAGCACCAGGGGAGGGGAGGGACTGCGAGGGGAGGGAGGCGAGGGAAGGGGAGGAGAGGGGAGGAGAGGGGAGGGGGAGAGATGAGAAAATGTGAGGGAAGGCTTTGGGGGGGGAGAGGAATGGGGAGTGGGGAGGGAGGGGGAGGGGAGGGGGAGGGGGAGGGGAGGTGAGGTGGGTGGTGAGATGAGGAGAGGTGAGGGGAAGAGTGGAAAATGGAGGAGAGGCAAGGTGAGGAAAAGTGAGAGGAGGGGAGTGGGGAAGGGAGTGGGGAGAGGAGGGGAAGGTGAGGTGAGGCAAGGCAAGCTGAGGCAAGAGGACGCAAGGGGTGGTGAGGGGAGGTGAGGAGAGGCGAGAGGTGGTGAGGAGAGGGGAGGGGAGGGGAGGCAAGGGGATGAGAGGTGAGGGAAGGGGAAGGGAGGGGAGAGGAGGTGAGGGGAGGGGAGGTTAGGCGAGGGGAGGAGAGGGAGAGGAGGCGAGGGGAGGTGGGGAGCCAAGGGGAGGAGAAGGGAAGAGGGAGCCAAGGGGAGGAGGGGTGAGGGAAGGAGAAGGGATGGGAGGGGAGAGGAGGGTAGGAGACGGGAGCCGATGAGGGGAGAGGTGAGGGAAGGGGAAGGGAGGGGAGGGGAGGCAGGTGAGGGGAGGCGAGGTGAGGGGAGGAGAGGGGAGGGGAGGCGAGGTGAGGGGATGAGAGGGGAGGTGGAATTTAATGTTGGCAAGTGTGAGGTGGTCCACTTTGGTAGGATAATGGTAGGAAGGACTATTACTTACGGGGCGAAAAACTGCAGCAGGCGACGGTGCAGAGGGACCTCGGGGTCCTTGTGCATGAGTCGCAAAAACCCAGCCTGCAGGTGCAGCAGGTGGTCAGGAAGGCGAATGGGATGCTGGCCTTCATAGCGAGGGGGATTGAATATAAAAGTAGGGAGGTCTTGCTGCAGCTGTATAGGGCATTGGTGAGGCCGCAGCTGGAGTACTGTGTGCAGTTTTGGGCGCCGCACCTGCGCAAGGATATTTTGGCCTTGGAGGGAGTGCAGAGGGAGGTTTACTAGGCTGATACTGGAGTTGAGGGGGTTGAGCTATGAGGAGAGGCTGAATAAACTAGGCTTGTACTCGTTAGAGTTTAGAAGAATGAGGGGAGATCTCATTGAGACGTATAAGATGATGAATGGGATGGATAGGATAGAGGTGGAGAGACTCTTCCCGCTCAGATACAACAGTAGGACTAGGGGGCACAGCCTCAAGATAAAGGGGGGGCGGTTTAGAACGGAGTTGAGGAGGAACTTCTTCACTCAAAGGATGGTGAATCTCTGGAATTCTCTGCCCGTTGAAGTGGTGGAGGCTGCCTCGCTAAATATTTTTAAGATGCGGGTTGATGGGTTTTTGATAAGCGAGGGGATTAAGGGTTATGGGGAGAGGGCGGGAATGTGGAACTGAGCCACGACAGATCAGCCATGATCTTATTGAATGGCGGGGCAGGCTCGAAGGGCTAGATGGCCTAATCCTGCTCCTATTTCTTATGTTCTTATGAGAGGTGAGGGAGGTGAAGGGAGGGGAGGTGAGGGGAGGGGAGGGGAGGTGAGGGGAGGTGAGGGGAGGTGAGGGGAGGGGAGGGGAGGGGAGGGGCAGGATTCCAGGCAGTGTTAAAGGAGAAAGCAACAATCACCATAAACTGGAAGATATTCCGATTGCCATTAAAACCGTTTCCACCTTTAGAACATTACTTTACAGTGCAGTACAGGCACTTCCGCCCCAGCCGAGGGACCTGGAGCAATGGAGCCGGGAGACCACTGCCTCCCCAGGCACTGGGCTCCCCGGGCACTGGGCTCCCTGGGCACTGGGCTCCCCGGGCACTGGGCTCCCTGGGCACTGGGCTCCCTGGACACTGGGCTCCCTGGGCACTGGGCTCCCTGGGCACTGGGCTCCCCGGGCACTGGGCTCCCCGGGCACTGGGCTCCCCAGGCACTGGGCTCCCCGGGCACTGGGCTCCCCAGGCACTGGGCTCCCCAGGCATTGGGCTCCCTGGACGCTGGTTCTCCCTGAAATCAAATCCTGTGTAAAGTTTCAGTGTCTCCTTCCCACTGCCCAGCCCTCATTTACTGGAGAAGAGGGGCTGATTTCCCCTAACTCGTCCTAACTCGGTAACAGACCATTTATGGAACATTTTGCCCTGGGCTCTTTCAGTCTGTCCTCCAGCCCGTGTCCCCCGGCTAATCCCTTCCCCATGTTACCCCCACCCCCTGGCTAATCCTCTCCCCATGTTCCCCTAACCGTCCCCTCTGGCATTCTCGCCCCTCCCCCATGTTTCCCCCAACGCCCCCAGTTAACCCCTTCCCCATGTTCCCCTAACCCCCCCAGTTAACCCCTTCCCCATGTTCCCCTAACCCCCCCAGTTAACCCCTTCCCCATGTTCCCCTAACCCCCGCTGGTTAACCCCGTCCCCATGTTCCCCCAATCCCCCACCCTGCATTCTCCCCCTCCCCATGTCCCCCATTCCACCCCCACCCCCCCGGCTAATCCCCTCCCCACCTGGCTAACCCCCCCCCCCTTCCCATGTTCCACTGTCCCCACCCCACCCCCCCCACCACCCGCTAACCCTCTTCGCACCCAGGTAACACACCTTCCCCTGTTCACGCAACATCTCCCCCTCCCCACGTCCCCCCAGGCCCCCCTCCCCCCAGCGGCTAACTCCCTCCCCATGTTCCCCCAACCCCTCCTGGTTAACCCCCTTCCCATGTTAGAACATAAGAACATAAGAAATAGGAGCAGGAGTCGGCCATCTAGCCCCTCGAGCCTGCCCCGCCATTCAGTAAGATCATGGCTGATCTGAAGTGGATCAGTTCCACTTTCCCGCTTTCTCCCCATAAACCTTAATTCCCCTGCCTGTCAGAAACCTATCTACCCGTGACTTAAATATATTTAGCGAGGCAGCCTCCACCACTTCAATGGGCAGAGAATTCCAGAGATTCACCACCCTCTGAGTGAAGAAGTTCCTCCTCAACTCCGTTCTAAACCGCCCCCCCCCCCACTTATCTTGAGGCTGTGCCCTCTAGTCCTGCTGTCCTTTCTGAGCGGGAAGAATCTCTACCCTATCCATCCCCTTCATTATCTTGTAAGTCTCTATAAGATCCCCGCTCAGCCTCCTAAATTCCAACGAGTACAGACCCAGTCTATTCAATCTCTCTCAATGTTCCCCCAGCCTCCCTCCCTCTGCCGGCTAACTCCCTCCCCATGTTCCCCCAACCCTGCCTGACATCTCCCCCCTGCCTGTCGCTGATAGGAGGCAGTTCCAGCAGACACCCCAGACTGTCCACTCCAGCGTTTATTATCCAGAAACATTGTCCAGAGGAAGAAATTGCATTTGTGTAGCTCCTTTCACCATCTCAGGACATTCCAAAGAGTAGTACAGCCAATGAAATACATGCGGAGAGTGGTCCTTTCCGGAATGTAGGAAAAGCAGCAGCCAGTTGATGCACAGTAAGATCCCACGCAATACATTTTCCTTTTCAGGCTGGGGAGGTGTGTGGCAAGGTCAGTATTCCTTGTCCAGGCTGAGAGATCGCTTTCCTCCGGAGCTGCTGCTCACTGCTAGGTATGGGGGCCTGACTTGACCAATTCAGAAGGCAGTTAAATACTAACAGTGTTGGTGTGGGACTGGAGTCACATATAGGCCAGATTTCCTTTCCTGAAGATTATTAGTAAATGTGTGGGGTTTTTGGGATAGGGCCTGGGTAGGATTGTAGTTGGTGCATACTTGATGGGCTGATTAGCCTCCTTCTGCACTGTAGGGGTTCTATGATTCTACATTAGACTGATCCGTTAGAGGTTTTTGAAGATGTTACTGGTCGGATGGATGATCGGGAACCAGCGGATGTGCGTTATTTGGATTGTAAAAAGCATCGATTAAGGTGCCACTGGAAATTATTCCACAAAATTAGGGTGCAGGAGTGGGAGTGATCGATCAGCAGGGATTGGGGATTGACTTAGAACTTAGAATCCCTACAGTGCAGAAAGAGACCCTTCGGCCCATCGAGTCTGCATCGACCACAATCCCACCTAGGCCCTACCCCCCTATCTCGACATATTTACCCACTAATCCCTCCAAGCTACGCATCTCAGGACACTAAGGGCAATTTTAGCATAGCCAATCAACCTAACCCGCACATCTTTGGGAGGAAACCGGAGCACCCGGAGGAAACCCACGCAAACACGAGAAGAATGTGCAAACTCCACACAGGCATTGACCCAAGCTGGGAATCCAACCCAGGTCTCTGGAGCTGTGAAGCAGCAGTGCTAACCCACTGTGCTACCGTGCCGCCCATACCCAGGTCTCTGGAGCTGTGAAGCAGCAGTGCTAACCCACTGTGCTGCTGTGCCGCCCATACCCAGGTCCCTGGAGCTGTGAAGCAGCAGTGCTAACCCACTGTGCTGCTGTGCCGCCCATACCCAGGTCCCTGGAGCTGTGAAGCAGCAGTGCTAACCCACTGTGCTGCTGTGCCGCCCATACCCAGGTCCCTGGAGCTGTGAAGCAGCAGTGCTAACCCACTGTGCTACCGTGCCGCCCATACCCAGGTCTCTGGAGCTGTGAAGCAGCAGTGCTAACCCACTGTGCTACCGTGCCGCCCATACCCAGGCCCCTGGAGCTGTGAAGCAGCAGTGCTAACCCACTGTGCTACCGTGCCGCCCATACCCAGGTCCCTGGAGCTGTGAAGCAGCAGTGCTAACCCACTGTGCTGCTGTGCCGCCCATACCCAGGTCCCTGGAGCTGTGAAGCAGCAGTGCTAACCCACTGTGCTGCCGTGCCGCCCATACCCAGGTCTCTGGAGCTGTGAAGCAGCAGTGCTAACCCACTGTGCTGCTGTGCCGCCCATACCCAGGTCCCTGGAGCTGTGAAGCAGCAGTGCTAACCCACTGTGCTGCTGTGCCGCCCATACCCAGGTCCCTGGAGCTGTGAAGCAGCAGTGCTAACCCACTGTGCTGCTGTGCCGCCCATACCCAGGTCTCTGGAGTTGTGAAGCAGCAGTGCTAACCCACTGTGCTACCGTGCCGCCCATACCCAGGTCTCTGGAGCTGTGAAGCAGCAGTGCTAACCCACTGTGCTGCCGTGCCGCCCATACCCAGGTCTCTGGAGCTGTGAAGCAGCAGTGCTAACCCACTGTGCTGCTGTGCCGCCCATACCCAGGTCCCTGGAGCTGTGAAGCAGCAGTGCTAACCCACTGTGCTACCGTGCCGCCCATACCCAGGTCTCTGGAGCTGTGAAGCAGCAGTGCTAACCCACTGTGCTACCGTGCCGCCCATACCCAGGTCTCTGGAGCTGTGAAGCAGCAGTGCTAACCCACTGTGCTGCCGTGCCGCCCATACCCAGGTCCCTGGAGCTGTGAAGCAGCAGTGCTAACCCACTGTGCTACCGTGCCACCCATACCCAGGCCCCTGGAGTTGTGATTGTTCCTGGACAGAAGACTGAGGCTGAATAAAAACACTCGGCAAGTCTGACAGCATCTGTAGAGAAATGTTTCAGCTCAAAGACTGTTTGCCTGAAAGGTGACTGATCTGAAACATGGGGCTAGGTTTTCAGTCAGGGGTCAGGAATTGGAAATCTGACCCATTTCAGGGTCACGACTCCACTATGCATTATAGACACGTCCAACTCAATGCTCCAATCATAGACCAGGGAGCAGCTTACCATCCTACCAAGGATGCTGGGTGGGTTGGAGGACCAATAGGAAAGGCTCTAGAATTCAGAGTGACAGCCCCACAGGGCACGGTGGGAGTTAGAACATAGAACACTACAGCACAAACAGTTGGGCCGATCACATCTATACCTAACAGGCCACAGAACTATCTATAACTCTCAATCCCATTAAATCCCATGTACTCATCCAGAAGTCTTTTAAAAGACCCCAGCGAGTTTGCCTCTACCACCACCGACGGCAGCCGATTCCACTCACTCACCACCCTGAGAGTGAAAAACTTACCCCTCACATCTCCTCTGTTGCCAATTGGAAGGACAAGTTTATTTTATGAACATGATTCTGGAGGAGAGAAATCTTCCAGAGGGTGCTGTGTGGCCCAGTAACCGTTATGGGTTGGGGGTGTGTGGGGGGGAGTGAGGAGTGGGGGGGGAAGGGGGAGCGTTACTCACTCATATGATCGAAAATCCCTCTCTCCCCCCTCACCTCTCCCAAATCATGCGGCCTAGGCCAACCTAAACTACTGACATTTCAGGCGTGGGACAGGTTCACTAATCACCAATAACTGGTCCAACGGGCAGCTGATCCATCCCCAACCGCCATCTTTCAAAATGGCTGGAGGTTGAAACATAGAATCCTTACAGTACAGAAGGAGGCCATTCTGCCCACTGAGTCTGCACCATCAACAATCCAACCCCAAGTCCTTTCCCCACAACCCCACACATTTACCCCACTAATCCCTCTAACCTGCACATCCCAGGACACCAAGGGACAAGTTAACATGGCCACTCAACCTAACCTGCACATCCTTGGACTGTGGAGGAAACCGGAGTACCTGGAGGAAACCCACGCAGACATGAGGAGAATGTGCGGACTCCACACAGACAGTGACCCAAGCCGGGAATTGAACCTATGTCTCTGGCACTGTGAGGCAGCAGTGCTAACCACTGTACCATCATGCTGCCCCTTGGGAGGGTGCAGGGAATCAACACGGAGGTTAACGGTGCTATTATCCACCCACTTTGGATCCTGATCGCTTGAAAAGCTAGTCCATCAACTCTCTATCCCACTCTCCCTGCAGATGCTGCCAGACCAGCTTAGTATTCCCAATATTCTGAAAAGCCAAATCTTTCTTTCAATGGTGAGAGATAGGGGGATGATTGCATTCAATGGGATCTGGGTGTGAATGCTGCAATCACACTGTGATAGACTGCACGCTTTAACATTGCAATTCAGAATAGCTGGGGAATGATTCGGGATTTACACAAACGTCGCTGGGTGTTGGGGGAACCAAGAGGAATCTGTGCCTTTGTGCTGTAAACCTGGATCAAGGAAGAGAGTGACTCCAGATTCATTGTGTGAACGGTGAGGTTCACATTGGGTGCTGCCCATAACAAGCCACCAGGATGGCCAATGGTATGTTAGGTTTTCTTATAAAGGGATTGGAGTTTAATGTCTGAACCTTGATATAAACACAGTTGGGTTAATGTGGACAGTTTGGTCTCCCTACCTCCAGGTGGACATAATTGGTGCTGAGGGAAGGGATCTGGGAATCATTGACTAGGCTGATTCCGAGGATTGTCCAATGAGGAGAGATGAGTAACCGAGGCCCATGTTCCCTGGTGTTTAGCAGAACGAGACCGTGCAACTTATTAAATTCTTCAGCAGTTGACGTGCTCGGTGATCTCCTTGCCCAGAAATCTAGATCATGGGCAGCACAGTGGCACAATGGTTAGCACTGCTGCCTCACAGCACCAAGGATCTGGGTTCAATTCCAGCCTCGGGTCACTGTGTGAAGTTTGCACATTTTCCCCATGTCTGCGTGGGTTTCCTCCGGGTGCTCCAGTTTCCTCCCACAGTCCAAAGATGTGCAGGTTAGGTTGAGTGGCCACGTTAAATTGTCCCTTAGTGTCAGGGGGATTATAAGGGTAAATATGCAGGGTTCTGGGGATGGGATGTAGGTGGGATTGAAGTCAGTGCAGACTTATTGGACCAAATGGCCTCCTTCTACATTCTATGAGGGCTACAGGGGTGGCACAGTGGTTAGCACTGCTGCCTCACAGCGCCAGGGTTCAATTCCAGCCTTGGGTCACTCTGTGTGGAGTTTGCACTTTCTTCCGATGTCTGCGTGGATTTCCTCTGGGTGCTTCGCTTTCATCCGAAAGTCGAGCTAGTTAGGTGCGTGGTAAATCCTAGCTCAGTGTGTCTGAACAGGCGGCAGAGTTTAAAGTTTAGTTTATTTATTAGTGTCACAAGTAGGCTTCCATTCACATTGAAATGAAGTTACTGTGAACATCCCCGAATTGCCACACTCTGGCATCTGCTTGGGTAAGACGCTCTGTCAGAGAGTTGGTTTGATGGACAGAATGGCCTCCTTCTGGACTTAGAACATAGAAAAACTACAGCACAAACAGGCCCTTCGGCCCACAAGTTGCGCCGATCATATCTCTACCTACTGGGCTTACCTATAACCCTCAATCCTATTAAGCCCCATGTACTCATCCAGAAGTCTCTTAAAAGACCCTTTCAAATTTGCCTCCACCACACTGATGGCAGCCGATTCCACTCACCCTCCACCCTCTGAGTGAAAAACTTACCCCTGACATCTCCTCTGTACCTACTCCCCAGCACCTCAAACCTGTGTCCTCTTGTGACAGCCATTTCAGCCCTGGGGTAAAGCCTCTGAGAATCCACCCGACCATTACCTCTCAACATCTTATACACCTCTATCAGGTCCCCTCTCATCCTTCGTCTCTCCAAGGAGAAAAGACCGAACTGTCTCAACTATCCTCATAAGGCATGCCACCCAATCCAGGCAACATCCTTGTAAACCTCCTCTGCACCCGTTCAATGGCTTCCACATCCTTCCTGTAATGAATAGACTTTCGGGGTTCTATTCTATTCTGTTTAGATCCTTAACTTTAGAAATAGAGGCTTGAGGTACAGAAGCAATAGAGCTCAGGTAAACATTTCTGAAATGCTACAAGTCAGCACTAACAGGGGAATGGGACTCTTTAATAAACTCTCACAAAGCTGTGTTATAAGGTTCTTTGACTCTCTGGCGTTTGGATCTCACATAGCCTTTATCTTCTCCCCTCACTGCAGGTGAGTACTGGCATACGGACGGTGTTACCTGATCCACGATGGCTGCATGGGCGCTCACATCCCAGTTGATGCTGGTTTGGTTAACCATTGGCTTGAGCAGAATGAGCGATGCTGTAACATTCACATACTCGGGAGGTGTCTGTATCACAAACTGCATCAAAGAGGAGCTGGAGTTTTACTGGTGCTACAAGCGGGGAGGTGACCTCTCGCTCTGGGATTACTGCTCCCCCATATCGCAGGTGGATTACATGGGCAGTTACTGTTCCAATGACTGTGTCGAAGGCTTTCTCTACGGTCATTGGTGCAACTTAGAGAAGGGTGGCTGGTCTTTCTGTAGCATTGTGGTCGGATGTTAAAACAGAGATGACAGTTTGACTGACCCATCAGCGAGATGCCATCTCCAACACGTCTCTGCCACTTGCTGCTGCTTGCCTCACTGTTTATTCATTGAATAGTTCTTGTTATTGTTGATCTGATATCCTTATTGTTGAGGGTTTTTCTCAGTGAGAGGTGCAGAGCCTGTCAGCTGATTCCAGCTCAAGAACCCCTTGCTGTTTGCTGCCTGACGTTTGCAGCAGTTTTTGCCAATCTGTGGCAGGGTTGGTGAGGTTGTTGACAGGAGGACAGAATGGGATAGTGGCTGATGTTGAGTGCAGTGCTGAGGGAACGCTGCACTGTCAGAGATACCGTCTTTTTGGATGTTATCTGAGGGTTTGTCTGCTCTCTCAGGATGAAGAGTTTTTTTTAAGTTTATTTATTAATGTCACAAGTAGCTTACTTTAACACTGCAATGAAGCATAGAAACATAGAACAATGCAGCGCAGTACAGGCCCTTCGGCCCTCAATGTTGTGCAGATCTGTGTCCAAACCCAAAATCAAGCTATCCTACTCCCTATAGTGACTGTGAAAGTCTCCCTTGGTGATGATTTTGATGAAGAACTCTCTGTAGTGTCTTGGCCAATGTTTATCCTCAGTAAACTCAGCTCAAACAGATTATCTGAGCATTTACCTGAGTGGGATACTCCAGTTTTCTCCCACAGTCCAAAGATGTGCGGGTTAGGTTGATTGGCCATGCTAAAATTGCCCTTTAGTATCCTGGGATGTGTAGGTTAGAGGGACTAGTGGGTATAATGTGTAGGGATCTGGGGATTAGGGCTTGGGTGGGATTGTGGTTGGTGCTGACTCGATGAGTCTAAGGACCTGTTTCTGCACTGCACGGTTCTATGGTTCTAACTCTGCCACAGATTTGGCAAAAACTGCTACAAACATCAGGCAGCAAACAGGAAGGGGTTCTTGAGGTCTAGCTGCTGCATTCCCCACGTTACAACTCAAAACATTGCATTTGCTGCAAAATGCTTGAAATATTCTGAGGCGGAGAAAGATTGAATAAATCCAATCCCCAATCTCCCTGGGAAAGGAAGAGAAGCTGCAGTTTAATGGGTTTTACTGAAGTGGAAAAGATCCATCGGATAATAATTCCCCTGCCTGGGAAATCTGGAACACGGTCTCTGGATAAGGGACCAATCACTTAGGACTGAGAAATGTCTTCACTCAAAAAGATGTGAATCTTTGGAATTCTCTACCCAGAGGGCTGTGGAAGCTCCATTGGTGACAATATTTAAAGCTGGGATAGCCTTGGTCTCTCTGGGAATGAAGGGAAATTGGAGTGGATGGGAAAGTAGTGTTCAGATAGAAGATCAGCCACGATCATATTGAATAGCAGAACAGGCTCGAGGGGCCGAATGGTCTATTACATTGTAGAATCATGGTGTATTTGCAGTATGGAAACATTCAGCCCGTCCTCTCCATACTAGTTCCTCTGTTTCTCATGGGGTAGGGAAGGGGGGGAGAGGGGGTGGTGTAGGATTGAAGATGGCACTCGCTGGAGCTAGTGTATCAGAACCACTGTACCCAATACCCCTAGTGGTCAGTACGCCTCCCCCCCCCCCCCCCCCCAAAGAGGTTTGTGAATGTTTCTTTAGAGGGGAGGATGTGAGGAGGTGTAGGTTTAATGTCCACGTAGCAACAACTTCTTGTATTTGCAGATCACCATCAAGGTGTGAAATGTTCTGAGGTATTTCACAAAGCACAATCAAACAGAATTTGACACGGTTATTTTGGTTACAGTGGGTGATAGATGAAGGTGGTGAGAACCAGGGAGAGAAGGTCAGAGGAAATTTTGAGAGCCTGGAACGTAAGAGCAGAAATAGGAGCAAGAGTCATCCGTCTGGCCCTTCAAACCCATTCTATCGTTCAACAAGATCATGGCTGATCTTTCAACTCTACCTTACTTCACTATTCCCTCGGTATCCAAACCTCCATCCAGCCCTATCTTTACCCATCGACTGGGAATCCACTCCTCTCCGGGATAAAAAATTCCAAAGATTCACAACCCTAATAGTGAAGAAACGTTTCCTCACCTCAGCCCTGAGTGGCTGAGCCTTTATCCTGGCCCTGGGATTGAAGCAGATTGAGGCTGAGCTATCACTGGCAGGAAGACTAACTCAGGGATATACACCAGAGCAGGATGGGAGCAGCACACAGATCCAGCCGGATATTAGAGCTGGATGGAGAAAGGCTGGGTGAATCCGGGGATAAGAATGTGATGTGAGTGGTGTGTCAGGGAGAGGCCTGGCTCAGTCACATGCTGCTTCCTGTATAACCCCAACCGGAACACTTCCTATTCCTCAGGGCCAACTCGGGATCTGACTGAGGGGAATGGCTGATGGAGTGGGGATCCCATCGCTGTGGCACCGAGTTCTCCTGCTAGAAATTTCTCTAGGAGAGGGTCTTCTCCGAACGGAGAGCGGTAACTGGAGTTTCTGCTGAAGTTAGGCCGACCCGTGTGGTCCCTCCTGCCCTGCGATCCTCCCAAAACATTTCACAGTCCCAGAGTGACAAACCCAAGAATCTCTTCGACATTCCCTCCCTCCCACAGCATTCTGTCCCACCAACAGTGTTTCCCCTCCACCCTCCCCCTCACCACTCCCCCTCCCCTCCCCCCTCAGCATATCCCTTCCCTCCTCGGCATCCCCCTTCCCTCAGTGTTCATCCTCCCCCCTCAGTATCCCCCTCAGCATTCCCTCCCCCCTCAGCATTCCCTCCCCCCCTCAGCATTCCCTCCCCCCTCAGCATTCCCTCCCCCCTCAGCGTTCCCTCCCCCCTCAGCATTCCCTCCCCCCTCAGCATTCCCTCCCCCCTTAGCATTCCCTCCCCCCTCAGCGTTCCCTCCCCCCCTCAGCATTCCCTCCCCCCTCAGCGTTCCCTCCCCCCCCAGCATTCCCTCCCCCCCTCAGCGTTCCCTCCCCCCCTCAGCATTCCCTCCCCCCCTCAGCGTTCCCTCCCCCCCTCAGCGTTCCCCCCCCCCTCAGCATTCCCTCCCCCCCCTCAGCATTCCCTCCCTCCCCAATACTCGATCCCTGACTCCCGTTGGTGCTCCCTCCCATTTCCACGCCCTCTGTGCATTCCCTCTGCCATGGCTCCTTCCCTTATCTTCCCCATAATCATCCTTCTTTCCCTCCACCCCCCTCTTGCCCCCAGGGGCTGTTCCTTCCCCTCACACTGATTGGACTGTGGCTGTGACTGTGGCATTTTTGTGTGTGTTTGAGACCAACCCGTATCTGTAATTGAGCAACAGCTTACGTTTGATTAAAGAGGAATTATCAGGAATTTTCACGTCTCTCTCAGTGTTGCTGACCTTGTTTCATTTTGTCCTTTGAATAATCCCCTTCCTTTCCTGAAGGCACTGACTCTCACAGATGGGCACATCACCCTCTTTTTTTTCCCAAAAATTTACTTTACTCATAAAAATCTCAAATAAACTATTGCGAAAGTACAGGGCTTTGAATTGCAAACAATGCAGAATCAAAACATTTTTACAGATTTATACAAATTACAGACAATACATTTCAATACTTATAACTATTTACGTGCCTGAATAAATTACTGTGTGCCGTTAGTGCTCAGATTGACACACAGCTCCGCAGGTCGAGGGTATTCTGCAGTCTCCGGACCCTCGGTCTGCCTCCGTTAAAAGGCCTTACAGTGTGGCCTTTCCCCATTGTGCCTTTGCGGTGGCTGCCCCAAGCTTCAGCCCATCCCTCAGCACGTAGTCCTGGACCTTGGAATGTGCCAGTCTGCAACACTCGGTCGAGGGCAGTTCTTTCAGCTGGAAGATCAGCAAGTTTCAGGGGGACAAAAGTGCGTCCTTCACTGAGTTGATGACCTCCCAGCAGCAGTTGATATTTGTCTCGGTGTGCGTCCCCGGAAACAGCCCGTAGAGCACAGAGTCCTGCGTCACCAAGCTTCTCGGGATGAACCTCGACAAATACCACTGCATCTCACTCCAGACCTTCTTTGCAAAGGCACATTCCACAAGGAGATGTGCGACCGTCTCAGCCCCACAGCCACTTCGAGGGCAGCGTGCGGTGCTGTTGAGACCTCGAGTGTGCATAAAGGATCTGATGGGACGTGTCCTTCTCACCCCCAGCCAAGCCAGATCTTGGTGCTTGTTTGTCAGTTCTGGTGATGAGGCTGACTCTCTCACAGATGGGCACATCACCCTCTGTTAGCGCGAGTGGGCGAACACAACCACTACGGACTCAGGGTCAGGTTCAACAGCGGTACAGCTTTATTTTAACATCGACGGAGGTGCAGTTAGGACATACAAACCAAACTGTCCTGCAATGGGCTACAGTTATACCTGAACTTTGATACATTGTACAATTCAAATGCTAATGTTTTGTTTACAGTATTTGACTCTGACCATCCTGTTTCGATGTCTTTAGGTATTGTAACGATGTTTTTAAGTGTGTGTTAATGGTTTCTGTCTGATGGGTTTATTAATGGTCTAGAGTCTCCGGGGTTTGAACAATGGGTGTTTGACTGATCTCAGGAAGTTTGAGGGTAAAAAGTCTGACAACACCAGGTTTTAGTCCAACCTATTTATTTGATAATATACTCGCAAGCTTTCGAGGGGTTACCCTCTTCGTCAGGTGAATGGAGAGTTCTGGCCTCAGACAGAGCATATAAAGCACAGACAGTTTAGAGATTACTGATTAAAATGCGAATCCTTACACCTAACCTGCTGTTCAAGACCTGAAGTGGCTGATAATGTGAGTGGTAGGAGCACTGATCACAGTTTAAAGAGATGTGTATTGTCTCCAGACAGTACAGTAAGTGAGGTTTTGCAAACCCAGGCAAGTCACGGGGGTTACAGATAGTGCGACATGAACCCAAGATCCCTGTTGAGACCGTCCTCATGTGTGCGGAACTTGGCTATCAGTCTCTGCTCAGCGACTCTGCGCTGTCGTGTGTTGTGAAGGCCGCCTTGGAGAATGCTTACCCGAAGGTCAGAGGCTGAATGCCCGTGACCACTGAAGTGTTCGCCAACAGGAAGGGAACAGTCTTGCCTGGTGACTGTCGAGCGATGTTCATTCATCCGTTGTCGTAGCGTCTGCATGGTCTCCCCAATGTACCATGCTTCGGGACATCCTTTCTTGCAACGTATCAGGTAGACAATGTTGGCCGAGTTGCAAGAGTATTTACCATGTACCTGGTGGATGGTATTCTCACGTGTGATGATGGTATCCATGTCGATGATCCGGCATGTCTTGCAGAGGTTGCTGTGACAGGGTTGTGTGGTATTGTGGTCACTGTTCAATTTCTGCCCCACCACCAAAATGGACCCCATCAGTCTCGCAGCGGACACAGAGGAATTCATCAGACGAATGAGGCTGCGGGAGTTTTTCCACAAACCCCAAGAGGCCAGCAACGAACACAATGAGACAGTCGATGAACCAGAACAGCCGACAGAGAGATCCGCAGTGCAACAGCCTAAGAGGAAGGAATCCAATTGGACTCCTCCGGAAGGCCGCTGCCCTCGACTGGACTTGTATGCCCAAACCATCAGGAGGTGCGTTAACACCAGATTCATCAGCCGCACTCACAAGACAGCCCCGAACATCACCCAAGCACAACGCAACGCCATCCACGCTCTCAAGACAAACCGCAACATTGTCATCAAACCAGCAGACAAAGGAGGGGCCATCGTCATACTGAACAGAACGGATTACTGTAAAGAAGTGTACCGACAACTAAACAATGAGGAACACTACAGACAATTACCCACAGATCCGACCAAAGAACACGCTCGTCAACTCAACAATCTGATCAAGACCTTTGATCCGGACCTTCAGAGCACCCTCCGTGCTCTCATTCCACGTACTCCCCGCATTGGAGATCTCTACTGCCTCCCAAAGATTCACAAGGCAAACACACCTGGCCGTCCCATCGTATCGGGCAATGGAACTCTGTGTGAGAACCTCTCCGGCTACGTCGAGGGCATCCTGAAACCCATTGTACAAAGAACCCCCAGCTTTTGTCGCGACACTACGGACTTCCTACTGAAACTCAGCACACATGGAGCAGTTGAACCAGGGACACTCCTCGTCACAATGGATGTCTCAGCGCTCTACACCAACATCCCCCACGACGATGGCATTGCTGCGACTGCATCAGTACTCAATGCTGACAACTGCCAGTTTCCAGATGCAATTTTACAACTCATCCGCTTTATCCTGGACCACAATGTCTTCACCTTCAACGACCAGTTTTTCATCCAGACACATGGAACAGCCATGGGGACCAAATTTGCGCCTCAATATGCCAACATCTTCATGCACAGGTTCGAACAAGACTTCTTCACTGCACAGAATCTTCAACCGATGCTGTACACTAGATACATCGATGACATTTTCTTCCTCTGGCCTCATGGTGAACAATCACTGAAACAACTATATGATGATATCAACAAATTCCACCCCACCATCAGACTCACCATGGACTATTCCCCAGAATCAGTTGCATTCTTGGACACACGCATCTCCATTAAGGACGGTCACCTCAGCACCTCACTGTACCGCAAGCCCACAGACAATCTCACAATGCTCCACTTCTCCAGTTTCCACCCTAAACATGTTAAAGAAGCCATTCCCTATGGACAAGCCCTCCGTATACACAGGATTTGCTCAGATGAGGAGGATCGTGACAGACACCTCCAGACCCTGAAAGATGCCCTCGTAAGAACAGGATATGGTGCTCGACTCATAGATCGACAGTTTCGATGCGCCACAGCGAAAAACCGCACCGATCTCCTCAGAAGACAAACACGGGACACAGTGGACAGAGTTCCCTTCGTCGTCCAGTACTTCCCCGGAGCGGAGAAGCTACGACATCTTCTCCGGAGTCTTCAACATATCATTGATGAAGACGAACATCTCGCCAGGGCCATCCCCACACCCCCACTTCTTGCTTTCAGACAACCACACAACCTCAAACAGACCATTGTTCGCAGCAAACTACCCAGCCTTCAGGAGAACAGTGACCACAATACCACACAACCCTGTCACAGCAACCTCTGCAAGACATGCCGGATCATCGACATGGATACCATCATCACACGTGAGAATACCATCCACCAGGTACATGGTAAATACTCTTGCAACTCGGCCAACATTGTCTACCTGATACGTTGCAAGAAAGGATGTCCCGAAGCATGGTACATTGGGGAGACCATGCAGACGCTACGACAACGGATGAATGAACATCGCTCGACAGTCACCAGGCAAGACTGTTCCCTTCCTGTTGGCGAACACTTCAGTGGTCACGGGCATTCAGCCTCTGACCTTCGGGTAAGCATTCTCCAAGGCGGCCTTCACAACACACGACAGCGCAGAGTCGCTGAGCAGAGACTGATAGCCAAGTTCCGCACACATGAGGACGGTCTCAACAGGGATCTTGGGTTCATGTCGCACTATCTGTAACCCCCGTGACTTGCCTGGGTTTGCAAAACCTCACTTACTGTACTGTCTGGAGACAATACACATCTCTTTAAACTGTGATCAGTGCTCCTACCACTCACATTATCAGCCACTTCAGGTCTTGAACAGCAGGTTAGGTGTAAGGATTCGCATTTTAATCAGTAATCTCTAAACTGTCTGTGCTTTATATGCTCTGTCTGAGGCCAGAACTCTCCATTCACCTGACGAAGAGGGTAACCCCTCGAAAGCTTGCGAGTATATTATCAAATAAATAGGTTGGACTAAAACCTGGTGTTGTCAGACTTTTTACTGTGTTTACGCCAGTCCAACGCCGGCATACCCACATCATGAAGTTTGAGGGGCCAGGGATGCTTCCTTAGTTATGCTAATTCTTAGGTGTCTCCGTAGAGGGTTGCTTGACTAGATCAGAGGTGCTGATTTGGTAGGATGGGGGCGTACTTTTTAATTTAGTTCCTGTAGGTGCCATCCTGTCTGGTTCCCTTAGTGTTCTAGCCCTCATTTGCATTCTAAAAGCATGTCCTTGCCTGCTAGTCTGTGTCAGTTCCCTTGTGACCTTTAGTGGGGAGGCTCTGAGTGCAACTTTAGCCTGCTTCCGCATTGTGTACCCAATTTCAGAAAATCTGTCGTCCGATAACGCCCTCCAACGCTGGATAATGAACGTCACATATTTCCATATTGAGCTGCAAGGCTGGGTGCTATGTAAATGTGCTTTCTCTTTAGTAGGCCGAGGCTTTCACACCTGTAAATGAACCAAGAACAAAGTCACACACACTCTAATGAGCCCCAGGACCTTGCTCCATCAGAAGGGCTCATCCATGGATGACATGGAAATTGGGGTGGTAAATAGTGAGGAGGATGGCCTTCGATTTCAGGAGGATATAGTTGGGCTGGTTAGTAACGAATAGATAAGTGTGAGGCAATGAACTTGGGTGGGACAAATATGGAACAGCAGGATGCTGGGAATCACTGAGGATCAGAGGGACATTGGTGTGCATGTACCTCGGTCCCTTAAGGTAGCAGGACAGATGGATTAAGTGATTAAAGGACAAAGAACAGTACGGCATAGGAACAGGCCCTTCGGCCTGTCACCACACACCTTTCTAAACTAAAGATCTTTTGCTTCTAAGCAGTCCATATCCCTCTACTCCTTGCCTATTTATATATCTGTTAAAATGCCTCTTAAACATTGCTATTGTATCTGCTTCTACCACCTCATCTGGCAGCGCATTCCAGGCACTTACCACCCTCTGTGTGAAAAAAATTGCCTTTCGCATCACCTTACACTTATGTCCCCTAGTAACTGACACTTCTACCTTCAGGAAAAAGACCCCAACTATCCATGTCTCATGACTTTATAAATTTCTATCAGGCTGCCTCTCAGACTCTGAAGTTCAAGTGAAAACAAACCAAATTTCTCCTCATGGCTAATTCCCTCCAAACCAGAAGGCGTATAGTCTACTTGTCTTTATTAACAGAGGTATAGAGTTTCAGTGCAGGGAGGTTATATTGGAACTATGTGAAACCTTGGTTCGGCCGCAGCTAGAATATTGCGTGCAGTTCTGGAATCCACATTATAGGAGGATATGATAGCACTGGAAAGGATGCAAAGGAGATATACAGGATGTTGCCTGGGCTGGACAGTTTTAGTTGTGAAGAGAGATTGGATAGACTGGGGTTGTTTTCCTTGGAGCAGAGGAGACTGAGGGGGGACATGATGGAGATGTATAAAATTATGAGGGGCATTGAGTAGACAGAAAGAAACTTTTCTCCTTGTGGAGGGATCAATGACCAGAGGCATAGATTTAGGGTAAGGGGCAGGAGGATTAGAGGGGATGTGAGGAAAAGTATTTTCACCCAGAGAGTGGGAGTCTGGAACTCACTGTGTGAATGAATGGTGGAGGCAGAGACCCAGAATTGGGGAGGGGCAGGGGGTGGGGGACGGTGAGCATTGGAGAGGGGGTGTTGGAGAGGAGAGGGTGGTGTTGGAGAGGCAGGGAGGCATTGGAGAGGAGGGGAGGCATTGGAGAGGAGGGGAGGCATTGGAGAGGAGGGAGTTGGAGGGGGGTCGCGTTGGAGAGGGATCGCGTCAGAGAGGGGTCTAATACAACACTGGCATCTACCCAGCAATGTGGAAAATTGCCCAGGTATGTCCTGTACACAAAAAGCAGGACAAATCCAACCTAGCCAATTACCACCCCATCAGTCTACTCTCGATCATCAGTAAAGTGATGGAAGGGGTCATTGAGAGTGCTATCAAGCAGCGTCTGCTCAACAATAACCTACTCAGTGATGCCCAGTTTGAGTTTTGCCAGGGTCACTCAGCTCCTGATCTCATTACAGCCTTGGTTCAAACATGGACAAAAGACTTAGATTCCAGAGGTGAGGTGAGAGTGAGAGCCCTTCACATCAATGTCTCATTCGACCCGAGTGTGACATCAAGGAGCCCTAACCAAACTGGAATCAATGGATATCGGGGGGAAATCTCTCCACTGACTGGAGTCACACCTGGTACATAGGAAAATGGTTGTGGTTGTGGAGGTTCAGCTCCAGGACATCTCTGCAGGAGTTCCTCAGGTTAGTGTCCTAGACCCAACCATCATCAGCTGCTTCATCAATGGCCTTCCCTCAGTCATGAGGCCAGGGATGTTCGCCGGTGATTGTACAATGTTCAGCACCACTCGCGACTCCTCAGGTACTGAAGCAGTCCATGTTCAAATGCAACAAGATCTGGACATTACCTAGGCTTGGGCTGATAAGTGGCAAGTAACATTTGTGCCACACAAATGCCGGGCAATGACCATCACCAATCAGAGATACTCTAATCATTGCCCCTTGACATTCAATGGTGTAACCATCACTGAATCCCCCACTGTCAACATCCAGAAACTCAGCTGGACTCACCACATAAACACAGTGTCTACAAGTGCAGGTCAGAGACTAGGAATACTGCGACCCAATGGGTATCAAGGGCTACATCTGTATAGCAACACAGTGGGCTGAATGGCCTCTTTCAGCTCTGGAAGTTGATTCTGTGACATTGAGACCAGGGTGAGAATGACAAATCTATAAACAAACAAAGCAGAAGCTGATGAGGAAATTCTCAAAATAGAGAGAGAAAAAATACCCGTTTCGCCAAGAGAAATCTCCTTTCAGTTCCTGGAGAAGGAGAAATGAACAGGGTGTGGTGGAGTTAACGCAAAGCAGTTTCTGAAGCTAAGATTAGAGTGGGAATCTGCATGACCAGATGCTGCATGCTTTTGGAGATCTGTTAGCTCACCTCCTAGCCCCAGTTAGCACATTCTCAGTCCCACGCTTCAGCGTGGACCTGCTTCAGCACCCTGTCCCTTCTCCAGCTCAGGGTGAAGTCTGCCCCTGGCCAGGGACACTCTCCCCAGCTCAGGGTGAAGTCTGCCCCTGGCCAGGGACACTCTCCCCAGCTCAGGGTGAAGTCTGCCCCTGGCCAGGGACACTCTCCCCAGCTCAGGGTGAAGTCTGCCTCTGGTCACTGACACTCTCCCCAGCTCAGGGTGAAGTCTGCCCCTGGTCACTGACACTCTCCCCAGCTCAGGGTGAAGTCTGCCCCTGGTCACTGACACTCTCCCCAGCTCAGGGGAGGGGGGTCTCGGCCACTGACACTCTCCCCAGCTCAGTGGGAGGGGGGTCTCAGCACTCTCCCCAGCTCAGGGGAGGGGGGTCTCGGCCACTGACACTCTCTCCAGCTCAGGGGGAGGTCTGCCCCTGGTCACTGACACTCTCCCCAGCTCAGGGGGAGGTCTGCCCCTGGTCACTGACACTCTCCCCAGCTCAGGGTGAAGTCTGCCTCTGGCCACTGACACTCTCTCCAGCTCAGGGGAGGGGGGTCTCGGCCACTGACACTCTCTCCAGCTCAGGGGGAGGGGGGTCTCAGCACTCTCCCCAGCTCAGGGGAGGGGGGTCTCGGCTACTGACACTCTCTCCAGCTCAGGGGGAGGTCTGCCCCTGGTCACTGACACTCTCCCCAGCTCAGGGGGAGGTCTGCCCCTGGTCACTGACACTCTCCCCAGCTCAGGGTGAAGTCTGCCTCTGGTCACTGACACTCTCCCCAGCTCAGGGGAGGGGGGTCTCGGCCACTGACACTCTCCCCAGCTCAGGGGGAGGGGGGTCTCAGCACTCTCCCCAGCTCAGGGGAGGGGGGTCTCGGCCACTGACACTCTCCCCAGCTCAGGGGGAGGGGGGTCTCAGCACTCTCCCCAGCTCAGGGGAGGGGGGTCTCGGCCACTGACACTCTCCCCAGCTCAGGGGGAGGGGGGTCTCAGCACTCTCCCCAGCTCAGGGGAGGGGGGTCTCGGCCACTGACACTCTCCCCAGCTCAGGGGGAGGGGGGTCTCAGCACTCTCCCCAGCTCAGGGGAGGGGGGTCTCGGCCACTGACACTCTCCCCAGCTCAGGGGGAGGGGGGTCTCAGCACTCTCCCCAGCTCAGGGGAGGGGGGTCTCGGCCACTGACACTCTCCCCAGCTCAGGGGAGGGGGGTCTCGGCCACTGACACTCTCTCCAGCTCAGGGGAGGGGGGTCTCGGCCACTGACACTCTCTCCAGCTCAGGGGAGGGGGGTCTCGGCCACTGACACTCTCCCCAGCTCAGGGGGAGGGGGGTCTCAGCACTCTCCCCAGCTCAGGGGAGGGGGGCCTCGGCCACTGACACTCTCTCCAGCTCAGGGGGAGGTCTGCCCCTGGTCACTGACACTCTCCCCAGCTCAGGGGAGGGGGGGTCTCGGCCACTGACACTCTCTCCAGCTCAGGGGAGGGGGGTCTCGGCCACTGACACTCTCTCCAGCTCAGGGGAGGGGGGTCTCGGCCACTGACACTCTCTCCAGCTCAGGGGAGGGGGGTCTCGGCCACTGACACTCTCTCCAGCTCAGGGGGACGTCTCAGCCACTGACACTCTCTCCAGCTCAGGGGGGGGTCTCGGCCACTGACACCCTCTCCAGCTATCCATTCAGCTCCTTAACATTGCAAGGCACAGGTTTCCATCAAAACCATTGCCACCTGTGGCCATAACCTGCTCTCGGTATTCTGTGATTCACCGTGGGAGGGATGGCTGTTTTATCTGAAACTGGAATGTGGGAGTGAAAGAGGAAGCTGTAGGGAGAAGTGATTGTGGTGGCACTGAAATAGCAATTAATGATGTTTAATTTCTGAATTTGTCGGCACTTCCTCACACACAGCTGAAGCTGCCATCACATTGTTCTATTTTCCCCACTATCTGTGTGCGCAGAAATACCATCAGCAGTTAGGCTGAATCGAAAGTAACTCAATCACTCAGGCCGAAAAAAAACGTGATTTACTCCAGTTTTCTCGCAAATTCGAAACCTGGAAGTTTTTTTGGGAGAATCCCTGCCATTGTATACTAATACATGTGACAATAACAAATCAAATTATTCAATAACATTACCATTGCTGAATCCCTCACTATCAACAACATGGGGGTTACCATTAACCAAAAACCGAACCAGACCAGTCATATCACTACAAAATGCAGGTCAGAGGCCGGGAATTCTGCCGTGAGGAACTCTCCTCCTGACTCCCCAAGGCCTTTCCACCATCTACAAAGGCACAGGTCAGGAGTGTGATGGGATACTCCCCACTTGACTGGATGAGTGCAGCTCCAAGAAGTCCAACACCACCCAGGCAAAGCAGCCCACTTGATTGGCACCCCATGCACCACCTTTAACGTTCACTGCCTCCACCACCGGTGCACGGTGGGAGCGGAATGAAGCTGCAGGATGCACTGCATCAACTCACCAAAGCTCCTTCAACAACACCTCCCAAACCCATGAGCTTTACCACCTAGAAGGACAAGGGCAGCAGATGTTTGAAAATGCCATCATCTGCAGGTTCTGCTGCCTTAATAACATCGTCAGAGACATAGAAATGCTAAGCACATAACAAGCAAACAATGTGTGTAATATATTTATATTTATCCTTCCATTTTCTTCAGCTGTTAAGTATCATTCTATCTCAGCAGGGTTCCTAAGCTGTGGATCCCCTCGTGACCTCTCAGGAACATCGAGGAGCTTAAATCGTCCTTATAACGTCAATGCCTCTTCATTATTGCAAAATAGGGGTGAAAACAGAAATCATATGTAAATAAACCCTTTCAAGATTTTTAAAAATTGATTCGCAGGGCATTGCTGGCCAGTATTTATTGCCCATCCCTCGTTGTCCAAAGGCAGTTGAGATTCAACCACATTGCTGTGGTTCTGGAGTCACGTTTAGGCCAGACAGGGTAAGGATGGCAGATTTCCTTCCCTAAAACACATTAGTGAACCGGATAGGTTTTTCCAACAACGGTTTCATGGTTATCAGTAGATTCTCACGTCAAGATGTTTTCTGTTGAATTCAAATTGCCCCATCTGCTGTGACAGGATTCGAACCTGGGACCCCAGAACATTAGCTCTGTTTTTGGATTCATGGGCTAATGATAATGAAGTGGAAGTGGCATCCACTTCAGGAGTGCTAATCTGATAACTAAAGTTCTCTTATTTAAAAAGTCTCATCTTTTGTCATTTTTAATGGGAGGATTGATGCTGGAAAGCTAATTTTCACATTGGATTTTCACACTCAGAGCCAACATGTGCCCCACCAATCATAGACAACATTCCCCCTCAACCAATCAGAGCCAACATTCGCCCCACCTATCAGACCCAATATTCACCCTACCAATCAGAGACAACATTCCCCCTCGTCCAATCAAAGACAACATTCCTCCTCCCCTTCCCCTAATCAGAGACAATATTCCCCTTCCCCCAATCATAGACAATATTTCACCCTCCCCCAATCAATGACAACACTCATCCTTGCCCAATCAGAGACAACATTCCCCCTCTCCCCCCCCCCCAATCAATAACAACATTCTCCCTTGTCCAATCAGAGACAACACTCCCCCTCACCCAATCAAAGCCAACATTCCCTGTCACCCAATCAGAGACAACATTCCTCCTCACCCAATCAGAGACAGCATTTTCCTCCCTTCCCCCAATCAGTTTCCCCCTCATCCAATCAGAGACATCACTCCCCCTTGCCCGATTAGAGACAACATTTACCCTCGCCCGATCAGAGACAGCATTTCCCCCTTGTCCAGTCAGACAAACTCCCCCTCCCCCAGTCAGAGACAACACTCCCCCTCCCTCAATCAATAACAAGATTTCCCCTTGCCCATGCACAATGTCAATGCTGGCATTCTCCTGTCCTTCCCCTGAATGTCACCAGCATCAGATTCTTTCTACCCAAACCCTACCCAAACAGCCATTACCAACACCCCCAGCTCTGCACGCACTCTCCCCTACCCACCACCATAAATTAATGGATCTCCACCACTGTGGGCAGCACGGTAGCACAGTGGTTAGTACTACTGCTTCAGAGCTCCAGGATTCTGTGTTTGATTCCCGGCTCGGGTCACTGTCTGTGTGAAGTTTGCACATTCTCCTCGTATCTGTGTGGGTTTCCTCCGGGTGCTCCGGTTTCCTCCCACAGTCCAAAGATGTGCAGGTTAGGTTGATTGGCCATGCTAAGAAATTGCCCCTTAGGGTCCAGGGATGTGTAGTTAGAGGGGATTAGTGGGTTTAATATGTAGGGATATGGGGGTAGGACCTGGGTAGGATTGTGTTCGGTGCAGACTCGATGTGGGAAAAATGCTTGAATCCGTCATCAAAGAAGAAATAGCGAGGCACCTTGAGAAGAATTGTTTGATAGAGCAGACGCAGCACGGATTCGTTTAAGGGGAAGTCGTGTCTGACAAATTTATTGGAATTCTATGAGGATGTGACTAATGCGGTAGACAGAGGGGAACCGGTGGATGTGGCGTTTCTCGATTTTCAGAAGGCGTTTGATAAGGTGCTGCACAAAAAGTTCCTTCAGAAGGTTAGGGTGCATGGAGTTGGGGGTAAGGTGTTAGCGTGGATAGAGGATTGGTTGTCTAATAGGAGCGTTGGACTGGCGTAAACACAGTAAAAAGTCTGACAACACCAGGTTTTAGTCCAACCTATTTATTTGATAATATTCTCACTAGCTTTCGAGGGGACAGCCTCTTCGTCAGGTGAATGGAGAGTTCTGGCCTCAGACTGAGGCCAGAACTCTCCATTCACCTGACGAAGAGGCTGTCCCCTCGAAAGCTAGTGAGAATATTATCAAATAAATAGGTTGGACTAAAACCTGGTGTTGTCAGACTTTTTACTGTCTAATAGGAGGCAGAGAGTTGGTATCAATGGGTGCTATTCTGATTGGCGGTTGGTGACTAGTGGAGTGCCCCAGGGATTGGTGCTGGGGCCTCAGCTATTTACCATTTATATAGATGATCTGGAGGAGGGGGCTGAGTGTAGGGTGTCGAAATTTGCTGATGACATGAAGATGAGTGGAAAAGCAAATTGTGCGGAGGGTGTAGAAAGTCTGCAGAGGGATCTAGATAGGCTAAGAGAGTGGGCGAGGACCTGGCAGATGGAGTACAATGTTAGCAAGTACAAGGTTATCCACTTTGGCAGGATTAATAGTAGGAGGGATTACTATTTAAAGGGCAAAAAGCTGCAGCATGCTACGGTGCAGAGGGACCTGGGGGTCCTTGTGCATGAATCACAAAAACCCAGTCTGCAGGTGCAGCAGGTGATCAAGAAGGCAAATGGAATGTTGGCCTTTATAGCGAGGGGGATAGAATATAAAAGCAGGGAGGTCTTGCTGCAACTGTACAGGGTACTGGTGAGGCCGCAGCTGGAGTACTGTGTGCAGTTTTGGTCGCCGCAATTACGCAAGGATATTTTGGCCTTGGAGGGAGTGCAGAGGAGGTTCACTAGGCTGATACTGGAGATGAGGGGATTGGACTATGAAGAGAGACTAAATAGACTGGGTCTGTACTCGTTGGAGTTTAGAAGGATGAGGGGGGATCTTATAGAGACGTATAAGATAATGAAGGGGATGCATAGGGTAGAGGTGGAGAGACTCTTCCCGCTCAAAAAGGACAGCAGGACGAGAGGGCACAGCCTCAAGATAAGGGGGATGCAGTTTAGAATGGAGTTGAGGAGGAACTTCTTCATTCAAAGGGTGGTGAATCTCTGGAATTCTCTGCCCGTTGAAGTGGTGGAGGCTACCTCGCTAAATATATTTAAGTCACAGATAGATAGGTTTTTGGCAGGCAAGGGAATTAAGGGTTATGGGGAGAAGGCGGGAAAGTGGAACTGATCCACTTCAGATCAGCCATGATCTTATTGAATGGCGGGGCAGGCTCGAAGGGCTAGATGGCCGACTCCTGCTCCTATTTCTTATGTTCTTATGTACGGTACTGGGGGCATTGCCAGGCCACTGTCTAGGCATGTCCCTCTCCTGTGGGGTTATACTCACTTTTACATCTTTGTGGGGGAGACGGGGGGAATCCCACGATAAGTTCATATCTGAAAATATGCTTTGGGGAGGGGGGGTTGCAGCTTTATATGATGAGAGGGCCTTTAATTGTATTGAAATATATTTAAATCACATGAGTGCTCGATGTGGATATGAATGTGATTATGTTGATGATGCGGGATGACGGATCAGAGATTGGTGAGATTTGTGACTTCCAGGTTTCACCAAACTCGATCCCCACCGCCGCTCGGGCAGACTGCCAGAGCGGGGCTCACCATCACCCCCTTCAGCTCACAGTGAATCTATTAGACCTGAGTTGCCATTGCCTGAAGTTGAAATGTCAACGATAACTTTGTCATCGCTGGACAATATTAGAAAGGTCACAGGGATGTCTTGCTCACTGCTCCATTAAAAACCTCCCAGTGGAAAACCCCAACAGTTTTCTGACTCTGCCCTTCCATTGTTTGATGTGATTAAGTGAAGTTGCATTTAACCAATGTACACAAAATGCGACCAAGTTGGCGCGTGCAGTGAGTTATGTCAATAGCGGCGACATGGAAAATCTTACTCACTTCCCTCTGCCCTCCCAACACCTTCTAACTGACAGATGGTTAATGCTATTCATCAAACAGAAATCCATTGTCACTATGTTGCAAAAGCATTGACGTGACATGGGCGCATTTGTAACTTCCTCCCAGCCCTCGCCTTGCTCAGGCAGACCGGAAAGGAAACGAAACTACAAGGGACCAAAAGTGAGAAGCAGTTGTTAGAAAAAAAAAGGTTCCTTCAGAGTGAAACAGCGAACGGTTCAACAGCCTGCGTTTCGAGAGCTCAGAGGGAGACATACAAGGAGAGCAGTCACTGACAAGGTAGGGATCAGATTGTCTATCAGCCCAGCTCAGACTGGGAGACAAAGACATAGCCAGTAAAACTTGGTATTGCTTTGAACTGTGGTTCAGTTTGACTTTATGCAGGACCAGTGCCAGCCATTTCCCAAGTTATATTGGTTTTCTCTCCTGGGGAAGTTCAGACCACTGACAGTGTTCAAAGGCAGGTACAGCCGTGGCTCAGGGCTAGCTCTCCACCTTGCGAGTCACAGATTCTGGGTTAAAGTCCTCGCTCTGGAGACCCTTGAGAACAAGGTTGAGGCTGCTGGTCCTGTGCGATGCTGAGGGAGAGCTGTCTCGTGTACGGGGGTTAAAATCAGGCTCCTCTCTGCAATCTGTGTGAAAAGAAAAAAAGCCACGGCACGTTTTGGAAGAAGAGCGGGGAATACTCCTCATCTTACCCAGCCAATATTTCATCCTGTCAGGCTAATACTTAACCCTGACTCAAACAGACAACGTGCTCCTTCCCTGCCTGCTATGTGTAAGCCGACTGGCCTACATTACTACAGCAACTTCAAAAATACCCATTCTTTTTTATTCATTTACCCGATCTGAACATCTCCCTGGGCCAGCATTTATTGTCCATCCTTAATTGCCCTTCGACTGAGAGGCCATTTCAGAGGACAGTTAAAAGTCAACCATATTGCTGTGGATCTGGAGTCTCATGTAGGCCAGATTGGGTAAGGACAGCAAACCTCTTTCTCTAAAGGACATAATGAAAGCTTCACCATTGACCCTCACACCATGATTAAGAATGTAACATCTGGATTCTCAGTCCAATCAGTCCAATCACAATATCACTGCCAGATCCCTCTCCTCTCCTCTCCTCCCACCCACCCACCGTGTGTGCTGGAAAGCAGGAAGATGCTTTGGAATTTTCTGAAGTTTTGGAAGGAGGCCTATCATTATAAGTTTTTCTTTTTGAAGACAGGTTGGACGAGTTGTATCTGAACTGGAGGGGAACCAATATCCTGGGAGGCAGATTTGCCAGTGCTACAAGGCAGGGGAGTGTGATCCTCAGCAGCAGGGAGGCAAATGAGGGGCTGAAAGGAGAGGCAGTACTCAGCAATGGCAAGCTGAATAGACATGATAGACAGGAGCATGGCAAGGAATGGAATATCTGTCAGATTAAATTGCATCTATTTCAATGCAAGAGGGCTAACAGCTAAAGCTGATGAACTCAGGGCATGGACATGGGACTGGGATATTATAGCCATAACTGAAACCTGATTAAGGGACGGACAGGACTGGCAGCTTAATGTTCAGGCTACAGCTGCTTTAGGCAGGCCAGAGCTGAAGAAAGAGAAGAGGGCGAGCTGCATTTTTGATTAAGGAGAGCATTACAACAGTAGGCAGAGATGAAACAACCGAGGGATCATCCAGTGAGGCTTTGTGCGTGGAACTAAGAAAGAAAGGGATGGTGACCGTTTTGGGGTTGTACTATAGACTCCCAGATAGTCAATGGAACTAGAAAAACAAATATGCAAGGAGACTGGGGAAACTTACAGGAGTAATAGGGTTGTCATAGTTGGAGATTTTAATTTTCCTAACATAGACTGGGACTGCCGTGGTGTTAAGGGCTTATATGGGGTGGTGTTTTTTACATGTGTTCAGGGAGAGTCCTATTCGGGAAAGGGCAAACTTCACCTACTCTTAGGAAATAGGACAAGTGAGTGAGGTGACGGCCAGGGATCACTTTGGGACTGTGACCATAGTACTATTATTTTTAAAATATTTATGGAAAAAGAACAAAACTGGTCCAGAAGTGCAAGTTCTAAATTGGGGCAAGATGAAGTTTGTTTGAATTAGATAGGATCTTGCAAGAGTTCGTTAGATTGGTTATTTAACGGCAAAGGGGGAGGGTCTATGGGTGAGATCATAAAATCCCACCTGAAGCCAAGGGAGATTTCCGATTCCGGGGCTGGAAAGGTGGTAGAGCGTCAGCTCCATATGATTCTGTTAGGCTGAAGGACAAGGCTGGTAGAGGGAGGGAACCCTGGATGACAGAACATGGCGAGATTTTGGCCAGGAGAAAGGGGACATGGTTCAGGTACAAGCAACTGGGATCAAGGGATTGCTTGGAGGTGTACAGGAGATACAGGAGTATCCTCAAGAAGGAAATTCAGAGGGCAAATGAGGTAGCTTTGGCTGAGGTGAATCCAAAGGAATTATTTAGGTATATTCAAGGAAAAACAATAGGACCTCTCAAGGACCAAAGTGGACACGTATGTGTGAAACCACAGGAAACAGTCGAAGTTCTCAATGAATATTTCTCCTCTGGTTACTGTGGAGAAAGACATGAAGACTCGAAAACCTGGGAAAGTTAATGATGATATATTGGAGGCAATTCACATTACAGTAAAGGAGATGATGGATGTATTAAAATGTATGAAGGTGGATAAATCTCCTGACCCTAACTAGGTATATGTAAGAACACTGTGTGGGGCTTGAGAACAAATTGCGGGAGCTCTGGCTGAGATATTTGCATCATTGTTAGCCACGGGACGAAGTACCAGAGAACTGGAGGGTAGCAAATGTTGTGCCCTTATTTAAGAAGGGGCACAAAGAAAGACTTGGGAATTGTAGATCAGTAAGCCTAACATCTGTGGTGGGTAAGTTACTAGAGAGGATTCTGAAAGATAAATTGTACAGGCATTTGGAAAGATCGAGTTTGATTAGGAGTAGCCAGCATGGCTTTGTGCATGGGAAATTTGTTAGAGTTCTTTGATGAAGTGGCAAGGAAGGTTGATGAGGGCAGAGCAGTAGACATAGTCTATTTGGACTTCAGTAAGGCTTTTGAGAAAGTTAACAACAAACAAAGAACAAAGAACAAAAACAGCCCGGGAAACAGGCCCTTTGGCCCAACGAGCCCGCGCCGCCATCTTAACACCAGTCCCCCCCTCCACCCATGACCCTTATCTATTGTTTATGGCATTCCACATTGAGGGAAACTAATTTAGGGACAATTTATTCCTGCCAATCAGCCTAACAGCACATCTTTGGGGTGTGGGAGGAAACCGGAGCACCCGGAGAAAACCCACGCAAGCACGGGGAGAATGTGCAAACTCCCACAGACACCGGCCCAAATCCATGTGTCTGCACAGCAATCAGTGATAGTCACTGAGCTGTCGTCTTGCCCAGTATCTGGTCCAGTTTAAGCACACCCTAACGACATGAAGCACTAGGCCAATCTCGAACAACCAAGAGCAGCCCAAGTACGACCCATCGCCTGTATGCCCCTCGTTGGACAGTTCCACATAGTAGGCTGCTCTGGAAGGTTAGATCACATGGAATCTAAGGATAGTTGACAAATTGGATATAAATTGGCTTGATGGTAGGAAGCAGAGGGTAATAGTGGAAAAATGGTTGTCAGACTTGAGGTCTGTGACTAGTAGTGTGCCTCAGGGGTCAGTGCTGGGCCCATTGTTATCTATATCAATGAATTGGATGAGAACATACATGGCATGATCAGCAAGTTTGCAGATGATACTAAAATAGGTTGTATTGTAGATAGTGAGGGAGGTTATTAAAGATTGCAGCAGGATCTTGATCAGCTGGGGAAATGGGCCAAGAAATGGCAAATGGAGTTCGAACACTTAAATGTGAGGTATTGCATTTTGGAAAGTCGAATCAAAGTAGTACTTTCACAATGAATGGTCAGGCTTTCGGGAGTATCATGGAATAGAGGGACCTTGGAATTCAGGTGCATGGTTCTGTAAAGGTGGAGTCACAAGTAGATAGGGCAGTGAAGAAGGCTTTTGGCATGCTGGCTTTCATCAGTCAGGGCATTGAGTTTAGAAGTTGGGAAGTTATGTTGCAGTTTTACAGGACGTTGGTGAGGCCGTGCCTGGAGTATTGTGTTCCGTTTGGTCGCCTTGCTACAAGAAAGATTTCATTAAACTGGAGAGAGCGCAGAAGAGATTTACAAGGATGTTGCCAGGACTCAGGGGACTGAGTTATAGGGAGAGATTGGACAGGCTAGGACCTTTTTCTTTGGAGTGTAGGAGACTGAGGGATGATCTTATAGAAGTGTATAAGATCATGAGAGGCATGGACAAGGTGAATGCACTCAGTCTTTTTCCCTGGGTTGGGAAATCAAAAACTCGAGGGCATAGGTTTAAGTTAAGAGTGGAAAGAATGAATGGGAACCTGAGGGGAAACTTTTTTACACAGAGGGTGGTATGTATGTGGAATGAGTTACTGGAGGAAGTGGTTGAGGCAGGGACATTGCCAACATTTAAAAGACATTTGAGCAGATACATGGATAGGAAAGGTTTAGATGGATATGGGCCAAATACAGAGAAATGGGGTTAGCTTAAATGGGCAATTTTGTCAGCATGGACCAGTTTGGGCCACAGGGCCTGTCTCCTTGTCAAAGATTCTCTGATTCTATGAAGAAATATTGACATTTGTAAATTAAAACAGAAGAGGCAAAAGGGGTCTTTAAAACCCCATGAAAATTACCCCCCCAGCCTCTCCTGCCCCCGGCCACTCCTGCCCCCGGCCTCTCCTGCCCCGGCCACTCCTGACCCCCGGACACTCCTGCCCCCGGTCTCTCCTGCCCCCGGCCACTCCTGCCCCCCACCACTCCTGCCCCCGGTCACTCCAGTCCCCCGGTCACTCCAGTCCCCCGGTCACTCCTGCCCCCGGCCACTCCTGCCCCCGGCCTCTCCTGCCCCCAGCCACTCCTGCCCCCGGACACTCCTGCCCCCGGACACTCCTGCCCCCCACCACTCCTGCCCCCGGTCACTCCAGTCCCCCGGTCACTCCTGCCTCCTGCCACTCCTGCCCCCGGCCTCTTCTGCCCCCGGCCACTCCAGTCCCCCGGCCACTCCTGCCTCCTGCCACTCCTGCCCCCGGCCTCTTCTGCCCCCGGTCACTCCTGCCCCCCACCACTCCTGCCCCCGGTCACTCCAGTCCCCCGGTCACTCCTGCCTCCTGCCACTCCTGCCCCCGGCCTCTTCTGCCCCCGGCCACTCCAGTCCCCCGGCCACTCCTGCCTCCTGCCACTCCTGCCCCCGGCCTCTCCTGACCCCGGTCACTCCAGTCCCCCGGCCACTCCTGCCTCCTGCCACTCCTGCCCCCGGCCTCTTCTGCCCCCGGCCACTCCAGTCCCCCGGCCACTCCTGCCTCCTGCCACTCCTGCCCCCGGCCTCTTCTGCCCCCGGTCACTCCTGCCCCCGGCCACTCCTGCCCCCGGTCACTCCTGCCCCCCACCACTCCTGCCCCCGGTCACTCCAGTCCCCCGGTCACTCCTGCCCCCGGCCTCTTCTGCCCCCGGCCACTCCAGTCCCCCGGCCACTCCTGCCTCCTGCCACTCCTGCCCCCGGCCTCTTCTGCCCCCGGTCACTCCTGCCCCCGGCCACTCCTGCCCCCGGTCACTCCTGCCCCCCACCACTCCTGCCCCCGGTCACTCCAGTCCCCCGGCCACTCCTGCCCCCGGCCACTCCAGTCCCCCGGTCACTCCTGCCCCCGGCCACTCCTGCCCCCGGTCACTCCTGCCCCCAGCCACTCCAGCCCTGATCACTCCTGCCCCCGGCCACTCCTGCCCCCGGTCACTCCTGCCCCCAGCACTCCTGCCCCCGGCCACTCCGGCCCTGATCACTCCTGCCCCCGGCCACTCCTGCCCCCGGCCACTCCTGCCCCCGGCCTCTCCTGCCTCCGGCCACTCCTGCCCCTGGTCACTCCAGTCCCCCGGCCACTCCTGCCCCTGGCCACTCCGGCCCTGATCACTCCTGCCCCCGGCCACTCCTGCCCCCGGCCTCTCCTGCCCCCTACCACTCCTGCCCCTGGTCACTCCAGTCCCCCGGCCACTCCTGCCCCCGGCCACTCCAGCCCCCGGCCACTCCTGCCCCAGGCCACTCCTGCCCCCGGCCACTCCTGCCCCCCGGTCACTCCTGCCCCTGGCCACTCCGGCCCTGGTCACTCCTGACCCCGGCCACTCCTGCCCCCCGGTCACTCCTGCCCCTGGCCACTCCTGCCCCCGGTCACTCCTGCCCCCGGCCACTCCTGCCCCAGGCCACTCCTGCCCCCGGCCACTCCTGCCCCCCGGTCACTCCTGCCCCTGGCCACTCCTGCCCCCGGTCACTCCTGCCCCTGGCCACTCCGGCCCTGGTCACTCCTGCCCCTGGCCACTCCTGCCCCCGGTCACTCCTGCCCCCGGCCACTCCTGCCCCGTTCACTCCTGACCCCGGCCTCTCCTGCCCCCCGGTCACTCCTGCCCCTGGCCACTCCGGCCCTGGTCACTCCTGCCCCCGGTCACTCCTGCCCCCGGCCACTCCTGCCCCCCGGTCACTCCTGCCCCCGGCCACTCCTGCCCCCCGGTCACTCCTGCCCCTGGCCACTCCTGCCCCCGGTCACTCCTGCCCCCGGCCACTCCTGCCCCGTTCACTCCTGACCCCGGCCTCTCCTGCCCCCCGGTCACTCCTGCCCCTGGCCACTCCGGCCCTGGTCACTCCTGCCCCTGGCCACTCCTGCCCCCGGTCACTCCTGCCCCCGGCCACTCCGGCCCCGGCCTCTCCTGCCCCGGACACTCCGGCCCCCGGTCACTCCTGCCCCCGGCCACTCCGGCCCCGGCCTCTCCTGCCCCGGACACTCCGGCCCTGGTCACTCCAGTCCCCCGGTCACTCCTGCCCCCGGCCACTCCGGCCCCGGCCACTCCTGCCCCGGACACTCCGGCCCTGGTCACTCCAGTCCCCCGGCCACTCCTGCCCCCCAGCCACTCCGGCCCCGGCCACTCCGGCCCCGGCCACTCCTGCCCCCGGCCACTCCGGCCCCGGCCACTCCTGCCCCGGACACTCCGGCCCTGGTCACTCCAGTCCCCCGGCCACTCCTGCCCCCCAGCCACTCCGGCCCCGGCCACTCCGGCCCCGGCCACTCCTGCCCCCGGCCACTCCTGCCCCCGGTCACTCCTGCCCCCGGTCACTCCTGCCCCCGGCCACTCCTGCCCCCGGCCACTCCTGCCCCCGGCCACTCCTGCCCCCGGTCACTCCTGCCCCCGGCCACTCCTGCCCCCGGCCACTCCTGCCCCCGGTCACTCCGGCCCTGGTCACTCCTGCCCCGGACACTCTTGCTTTTCTGTCATTCACCCGCAGGGTGACACGCCCTGTGTCTACCGTGGAATCCCTGTAGTACAACAGGAGGCCATTCAGCCCATCAGGTCTGCTCTCGTACTTCAAAAGAGTATCTTACACAGGTCCATCGCCCTGCCCAGCCCCTGTGCATTTAGCATGACACATCTTTGGACTGTGGGAGAAAACCAGAGCATTCTGAGGAAACCCACACAGACATGGGGGGAATGTGCAAACTCCACACAGACAGTGACCCAAGCTGGAAATTGAACCCGGGTCCCTGGCGCTGTGAGGCAGCAGTGCCAGTCATTGTGCCAATGTATTTCCAGCACCTTCTGTTGATTCTCTTCCAGCTTGTGACCTGAATAAACATGTGTCCGATGGGATCTTTCTAATAGTCTCAGAGAGACTTCCGGAACAGGGTGGGTTTGGGAAGTTGCTGGGCCTGACAGCTCGTGTTTAATGTGTCGGAAACAAGCCTGTGAAGGAGGATTTGTAGTCAGGGTAATTCCAATCTATATATCTTTCAGGAATACGGGGGGGAATTTACAGATTTTTTGAATACAGGACAGAAATGAGACAAGGAACCGAGGCCATTGAAATAGTATATACTGGAAAGAGGAAGATAGTGGGTCTGTGGACAGAGGTCAGGGTATTCTGGCTATCTTCTTAGTGGCTGCCAAGATCTAGAACCAACAGCAGGGAGCAAATGGCCTCATTAAGTCATGTAATATTCAATAAATATTACAGTTCCTCATTATCGACTGGAAGTCTAAGTCTGGGTAAAACTGTCAATTACTGAGAAATGATCAGATATTGCCAACAGAATACTGAGTACTGTAACTGGGAAGTGTGGTGCTTTGTATCATTGAGAATCTTCATTTCACATGATACAGGGATAGTCAAAAATAGAACAATGAGTGTGGCCTAGCACTGAGGGTGTAAAGGTGGAGGTGTTAAAGTGGTTTAATGACTGGAGCTATCTATGTAAAACGGCAAGCAGAAACAATTGTTATATTAACAACATGTGAATCACTCGGCAATGTAAACCAGAACAAATCTCATTACAAACAGTAACAAATCTCATCCCAGTAGAGATAGACCATGATCATCCTTTACCAGGATGTTGCCTGGTATGGTGGGAAGGTCTTCTGAGGAAAGGCTGAGGGACTTGAGGTTGTTTTCGTAAGAAGGAAGAAGTTTGAGAGGTGACCTAATTGCGGCATACAAGATGATCAGAGGGTTAAGATAGGGTGGATAGTGAGAGCCTTTCTCCTCGGATGGTGATGGCTAACACGAGGGGACATAGCTTTAAATTAAGGGGTGGTAATTGTAGGACGGATGTCAGAGGTAGGTTCTTTACTCAGAGGGTAGTAAGGGTGTGGAATGCCCTGCCTGCAGCAATTGTGGACTCGCCAACTTTAAGGGCGTTCAAATGGTCAGTGGATAGGCATATGGATAACATTGGAATAGTTTAGGTTAGAGGGTCATTAGATTGGTTCCACTGGCCGGCGCAACATCGAGGGCCGAAGGGCCTGTACTGCGCTGTAATGTTCTATGTTCAATGCCAGGGCCCCACAAGGCTGTGTTCTCAGCCCCTTAAACATCTATAACTGTGTGGCCAAATTCTGCTCCCGTTGCTGATGACCCACTGTAATGGGTTAGATCTCAGACAATGATGAAATGGAGTATTGGAGAGAAACCTGGTGAACTGGTGTGATGACAGTAATGTCTCACTCAATGTCAGCAAAACGAAAGAGATTATCATTGACATCAGGGAGCGTGGTGGAGGATGTGTCCTGAGTGTATCAATGGGGACGAAGTGGAAATGGTCGAGAGCTTCAAGTTATTAGTTGTCCAAATCACCAAGAACCTGTCCTGGTCCCCCCGTGCCGACACTATAGTTAAGAAAGCCCACCAATGCCTCGACTTTCTCAGGAGACTAAGGAAATTTGGCACGTTGGCTATAACTCTGGGTGGGATCGGTTTACCGGGGGGGGTGCTGGCAGTGTGTGGTTACAGTGTGCTGATCTCGGTGCTGACAGGTTGGTGCATGTGCAGTGACCCGCACAGTGTTGTGTTACCGGCCTCTCCAGCACACATAGGCCTCTCACCCTGTCAGATTTTCAGTGTGAATCTCTCTGAGGCTCCCGGTAGTGCGCAGGGAGATTCATTTTGAAAATCCTGCTGAAAAAAAACCACCTGATTTACTCTGGTTTTTGCACAAATTTAACAGTTTGAATTTTTTGGGGAGAATTCCACCCTCTGTTTTGCATCCTCTCCTTTCCCTCTCCCCTGTGAACACTCTGATACGGTACAGTGTGCAAGAAACAATACTTTTCACTGTATCCCAATACATATGACAAGAAAAGAATCAAATCCAAAATACAAACTGCACAAATCTCATTCCTGTCTCCAAAATACAAGTAATATTCATTACTGCCTTTGGAACTTTGAAGTGGTGACTTTATTTTCCATGTCCCTTGGATAGTTGGAACCTTTCAGCATTCTATTCCCCATTTGAGATTGGCCCTCATGTTGAAAGCCTTCTTTAATCTGCTCTGAGTGTAATGAGCCGTCAGTATTTGCCTGTGGAACCTCTTGCTTTCTCTCACAGCTCATTGTTGCTTTGAAACTCCTTTGAAGTGAAACTGAAGCGGGCCAGTTTCACTAAGATGCACCGTTTTAACATTGGAACCATGAGCACCTGGTGTCCACACCCTTAAATGTTTTGACTGACAGGGATGGATTACTTATCCATTCACAAAGAGCTTCCCTGCATGCTTGGAAGCATCTTGTGTGCTTTGTAAAGATTGTGATTGGAAAAGAGGAACTTAAACCTGGTAAAATATCCAACCTGCCAATCAAAGGCTGAATGCTGATAAACATTGTGGCAAATCAGGGATAGGGGTAGGTGCGGCCTGAGTGAACGAGGGGAAGAGGCCTCTGGTTTGGGAGCTGGGAAGTGCGAGACCCTCATGCCCACATGGTATGCAGTGAGGGTTGGGGGGCGGGGTGGAAATGGTGCTCTGCTTTGGTGGTGAGGATACCCCTTCTGCTGAGGGGGATGTGGAGCTGGGTCATCCACATGCCCGCTTGGTACGTCAGGAGGGTTTGGGTCACTCCCTTTGCCAGTGGGGACGGGGTTGAACACGCCCGTTCTGGGGACAGTGGGGGGAGGGCCTCTCAGCACAGAAGGAAGCGCCAATAGACGTAAATCCGGGCTGGCTGGCGTCAGTCCCTGGGTGTATCATCTGAAATGGTTAAGGTGGGTGAATACCAAGTGCTGCAATGCCAACAGGGAACACAGCAGCTTTCCTGCTGTAGGGATCACAGCACGTGGACAGGTAAACCGTGCCCATTATTTACACAGGGATAGGGCCCATGTGGGATTGGGGCCGATACAGCCTCGATGGGCCGAATGGCCTCCGTCTGTACTGTAGGATTTCTATGATTCTTGTCATCTGACCAAGATGTTTAATGGCAGTTTATCTGATCATTATTGCTGCTAAATAGGTTTTGCCGGTTTCATTTGCTGCTGTGTATCTTTCATTCCAACAAGGATGACAGGTTTCCATTGATTAGGAAGCATTTCAGGAAATCCTCGGATTGTGAAAGGAAAGTCTTTCTCTCTCAGCCTGAAGATTGAATTATGAGGGTGACAGAGGGAGGTTTTGTTACACAGGAGTGTTACACTGTGTGTTGATGAAAATCTTTGTGATATTCTGATGAAATCAATCTTTGTGGACATGTTTACTCTTCAGTTGACAACTTTGAAACGGAAATCTTTTATAAATACGTTAACAATATTGTGATAGAGAGTGAGCTGAGGGCCACTTAACCAGAGGGAGAAAAGGCAACAAGGCCATGTTGAATATTAGCGGGAGGTTTTCTGCATTCCCTCCCTGTTCCACCTTCTGTTTTAACAGAAAATGAATGTTTGGAAGGCATTGCCCAATCTGCTACTGAGTATTTTATAAATCCCTGTCCAGGTTAAATAAAGTGTGCAATGTTTGAGTGCAATTATGCTTTCAATTCAAGTTCAAAACTCTACTGCCAATGTGGAATAGGATGTCTTAACCTCACAGCTTCACACAAAATCCAAGCTGGAGCAGCAACACTACACTCCAATGCAGTACAACACTGCACTAAACTCCAATGCAATGTGGTGCCGCACTATACACCAATGCAGTATGACACTTAACTATGTTAATCCAGAAATAAGGAGACTCCATTGGCAAGCAATAAAAGAACTAACTTCAAAGTAAAAGGTTTAATAAAGAAACTTCATTACACCACCATTTGGGCCACGCCCTGGGCCACAACCGTTCCCCACAATCCTTATCTGCCCTCGATTTATACCAGGTCAGCTGACCATCATACCATTTTGCCATTGGTTCCTTCTCAGTTATTGGGTAACTTGGTCAGCTGACTCTCACAGAATGCTACCATTGGTTACGTTAGAACAGATTCCCCTCTTTCTTCAAATTAATTTTAGGACCATCCTCCAACATTCCCAACAACTTTCCAAAACCTGCACCACTTTCAATAAAACAACTTGATGATTGTAGATTTGCACCAACCCAGTCGAGCTTTGAAAACTCCTAGTTTTCCAGCATTTTTTTAATGTTGGCCAAATCAATTCTTTGTCACTTTTCAGTTACACCTTTGTTGAGTGAACATTGTCCACATCACACTCAGTTGGCACCTTCTTTCTCAAAATTGCCTCGAAAAATATCTCTGTAATGTGTCAGACAGAGATATCTCCACATCTGCCACTTTCACTAATGTGAGGGTTTCAGCCACGAATGTACTTTTGACTACTTTTTTTACTTTCTTTACTTCCCAGGCCAAGGGGCAACATTTTCTTTCCTTACCTACCAGGAATATTATGAATCCGGCACCGTTCGAACACCCATCTGGTAGATTGGCATGTGAAGCATCACTAAACACAACTTCATATCTTCCAGTTCTCCCACTGCTGGGAATTTAATTACACGTTCTTCTAATTTTAACTTCTTTAAAGTTTTATTTGCCTGCAAGATCTCTCTGACTATGGCACGTCTCAACCTATTACTCAGCTCTAAGACATTATAACTCCCATCCAGCCTGGGTCTGCTTGCAAAGCCAATTTAACTGTCCTCTCATTCTCCTCAACAATTCTGTTTCTTTATCATTGGTCAGCTTTTCATCACCTCTCTTCTCTGGCAGAGGTGATAGCGGGTGCCTTAGTAATTATTTACCAAAATTCGCTGGACTCCGGGGAAGTGCCGGAAGATTGGAAAACGGCTAATGTTGCGCTGCTGTTTAAAAAAGGGCAGCAGACAAAAGGCAGGGAATTATAGGCCGGTTAGTTTAACGTCTGTAGTTGGAAAAATGCTAGAATCCGTCATCAAAGAAGAAATAGCGAGGCACCTAGAAAAGGATGGTTTGATCGAGCAGACGCAGCACGGATTCGTTAAGGGGAAGTCATGTTTGACGAATTTATTGGAATTCTATGAGGATGTGACTAGTGCGGTAGATAGAGGGGAACCGGTGGATGTGGTGTTTCTCGATTTTCAAAAGGCATTTGATAAGGTGTCTCATAAAAGGTTGCTGCAGAAGGTTAGGGTGCACGGAGTTGGGGGTAAGGTGTTAGCGTGGATAGAGGATTGGTTGTCTAACAGGAAGCAGAGAGTTGGTATCAATGGGTGCTATTCTGATTGGCGGTTGGTGACTAGTGGAGTGCCGCAGGGATCAGTGCTGGGGCCTCAACTATTTACCATTTATATAGATGATCTGGAGGAGGGGGCTGAGTGTAGGGTGACGAAATTTGCTGATGACACGAAGATGAGTGGAAAAGCAAATTGCGTGGAGGGTGTGGAAAGTCTGCAGAGGGATCTGGATAGGCTAAACGAGTGGGCGAGGACCTGGCAGATGGAGTATGATGTTAGCAAGTGTGAGGTTATCCACTTTGGCAGAAATAATAGTAGGAGGGATTACTATTTAAAGGGTGAAAAGTTGCAGCATGTTATGGTGCAGAGGGACCTGGGGGTCCTTGTGCACGAATCGCAAAAACCCAGTCTGCAGGTGCAGCAGGTGATCAAGAAGGCGAATGGGATGTTGGCCTTTATCGCGAGGCGGATAGAACATAAAAGTAGGGAGGTCTTTCTGCAACTGTACAGGGTACTGGTGATGCTGCAGCTGGAGTACTGCGTGTAGTTTTGGTCGCCGCACTTGCGGAAGGATATATTGGCCTTGGAGGGAGTGCAGAGGAGGTTCACTAGGCTGATACCAGAGATGAGGGGGTTGGACTATGAAGAGAGACTAAATAGACTGGGTCTGTACTCGTTGGAGTTTAGAAGGATGAGGGGGGATCTTCTAGAGATGTATAAGATAATGAAGGGGATGGATAGGGTAGAGGTAGAGAGATTCTTCCCGCTTAGAAAGGACAGCAGGACTAGAGGGCACAGCCTCAAGATAAGGCGGGGGGGGGGGGGGCAGTTTAGATCGGAGTTGAGGAGGAACCTCCTCACTCAAAGAGTGGTGACTCTCTGGAATTCTCTGCCCGTTGAAGCGGTGGAGGCTACCTCGCTAAATATATTTAAGTCATGGGTAGATAGGCTTTTCACAGACAAGGGAATTAAGGGTTATGGGGAGAAAGCGGGAAAATGGAACTGAGCCACTTCAGATCAGCCATGATCTTATTGAATGGCGGGGCAGGCTCGAAGGGCTAGATGGCCTACGCCTGCTCCTATTTCTTATGTTCTTATGGTTATGGGAATGGGATGAATGCTGTCTAGATATCTCTGTTGATTCACCATTATCCCCGATTTGTTTTGTCTTATATCAAGACTGAGATATCGAGAAGAACCGGCTGATGATTCTCTACTTTAAATTCTGTCTTTAACCTATTAATTTCCCTCTTTTCAAACTCTGCAGTGCCACCCCGTAGGAAATCACAATATGCATCACAAAAGCTCCAGCCAATTTTCCTTCAGACTTCCAATAGAACATTACAAGCTTTGAATTGGACACGGCCAGTCTTTAGCAATACAAATCATACAGAGAAATACCAAACCCTTGCTGCATCACTCCATCTGTAAATGCATTTGCTCAACTTCCACAAGTGTCCCTGTGTATTATCTACTTCTTTGGGCAGCTTCAAAAAAACTTTTCTCTGAAATGTTTCCCCTGCAGAAAAATATTGCTCCAATATCTTAGATTTGATTTGATTTAGTATTGTTACATGTATTAGCACAAGGTGAAAAGTATTGTTTCTTGCACGCGATACAGACAAAGCAGACCATTCATAGAGAAGGAAACTGGAGAGTGCAGAATGCAGTGTCACAACTAGGGTGGAAGGAAAGATCAACTTAGTGTAAGGTAGGTCCATTCAAAAGTCTGATGGCAGCAGGGAAGAAGCTGTTCCTGAGTCAGTTGTTCCGTGACCTCAGAATTTTGTATCTTTTTCCCGACCGAAGAAGGTGGAAGAGAGTATGTCTGGGTGTGTGGGATCCTTAATTAGGCTTTGCTGAGGCAGCGGGAGGTGTGGACAGAGTCAGTGGGTGGGAGGCTAGTTTGCATGATGGATTGGGCTGCATTCATGACCTTTTGTAATTTCTTGCTGCCTTGAACAGAGCAGGAGCCATACCAAGCTGTGATACGATGAGAAAGAATGCTTTCTATGGTACATCTAGGAATTGGTGAAAGTCATAGCTGACATGCCAAATTTCCTCAGTCTTCTGAGAAAGTAGAGGCATTGGTCCGCTTTCTCAACTCTAGTGTCAGCATGGGGGGTACCAGGACAGGTTGTTGGTGATCTGGACACCTAAAAACTTGAAGGTCTGGACCATTTTGACTTCATCCCCATTGATATAGACAGGGCAAATTCTCCTCTACGCTTCCTAAAGTCGATGACAATCTCCTTCATTTTGTTGATATTGAGGGAGAGATTATTGTTGCTGCACCAGTTTGCCAAATTCTCTATCTCATTCCTGTACTCTGTCTCGTGATTGTTTGAGATCCAACCCACTATGGTGAAGCCATCAGCAAACTTGAAAATCAAATGGAGGGGAATTTGGCCGCACAGTCATAGGTATAAAAAGAGTATAGTAGTGGGCTGAGAACACAGTCTTGTGGAGCACTGATATTGAGAACGATCGTGGAGGAGGTGTTGTTGCCTATCCTTAAACATTGTAGTCTGTGAGTAGGTAGTTCAGGATCCAGTCACAGAGGGAGGTGCCGAGGCCCAGGCCACAGAGTTTGGTGATGAGTTTCGTGGGAATGGTGGTGTTGAAGGCTGAGCTGTAGTCAATAAATAGGGGTTGACATAGGTGCCTTTGTTATCTGTGTTTCCAGGGCTGAGTGCAAGGCCAGGGAGATGGTGTCTGCTGTGGGCCTGTTGTGGCAGTAGGCAAACTGTAATGGATCCAGGCAGTCTGGGAGACTGGAATTGATTCATGCCATGACTAACCTTTTGAAGCATTTCATAATGATGGATATCAGAGCCACTGGCTGATAGTCATTAAGGCACACTGCTTGGTTTTACTTAGGTACCGGGGTAATGGTCACCTTCCTAAAGCAGACAGGGACCTCAGATTGTTGTAAAGAGAGGTTGAAGATGTCTGCGAATACTCCCACCAGCTGATCCACACAGGATCTGGGTGCTTGTCCAGGTATCCCATCCGGGCCTGTCACTTTCCATGGGTTGACCTTTAAGAAAGTTGCTCTGGCATCTGCAATGGTGACCCCAGATACAGGTTCATCCAGGGCTTCCAGGGTGGAGGGCATGTTCTCGCTGCCTCTGACTCAAAACGGGCATTGAGCTTATAAGGGAGGGGTGCGTTGGAGCTGGTGATTTTACATGCCTCCATCTTGTAGCCTGTTATGTCTTGCAGACCTTGCCATAGTTGGCAGGGGTCGGTGTGGCTGGCCTGGGACTTCAGCTTGGTCCAGTATTGTCTTTTGGCATCTTTGATGGATCTCCTTAGATTGTATCTGGCTTTCTTGTATAGGTCAGTGTCACTTGACCTGATCGCCTCAGAGCTGGACTCCAGCAAGCAGTAGATATCCCTGTACATCCATGGTTTCCGGCTGGGGAACGTACAGATTTGCTTCTTTGGCACACAGTCTCTTACACACTTACAATGAAATCAGTTAGTGTAGTGGTGCACTCGTTCAGGTTGGTCGCAGAGTTTTTAAATATTGACCAGCCCACCTACTCCAAGCAGATCTGTAGGAGATCAACGATTCCTCAGACCAACATTGCACGACTTTCTGTGATGGATTCTCCCACTTCAGTTTTTGCTTGTGAGCTGGGAACAGGAGCACTGCCTTGTGGACTGATTTGTCAAAGTGTGGGCAGGCGATAGAGCAGTAGACATGTTTGATATTTGTGTAGGTGTGCTCTAGGATGTTTGGGTGTCTGGGGGAGCAGGAGATGTGTTGGTGGTATCTCGGTAGTACGCTCTTGATCTTGAGCTGATTGAAGTCCCAGCCACGATGAACAAGGCCTCAGGATGTTTTGTCTCAAGGCTATTCGTAGTGGTGTATATTTTGTCCAGCGTGATCTTCACGTTGGCACAGGGTGAGATATAAACTGCCGTCAGGATAGCAGAGGTGAACACTCATGGTAGGGGCGGCATTTTAGCATCAGGTATTCTAGCTCTGGGGAGCAGAAAGTTGCTCCATCTAGACACCACGAGATGTTGATTAGGAAGCAGTCCCCACCTTCCCTTGGCTTGCCTGAGGCTATTGATTTACACACCCAATTATTAGAGGTGAAGACGACAAAAACATTTGCAGTGTCATTTTCCCTGCTGTGGGAGAATCAGCCCTAATGTCTCTCCCTCCAAGTGTTCCTCGTACCATAGGCTATTAATGTGTCCTATCCAGCAAAACTTTCTCTATGCAAACACACCTATGGGATAGAGCAGGCTGCCCTTCATCGGGTACCTTGGTGTACACTTCAAACTCTTTCTAGCTGCCCAGCTCTCTTTGTTTGGCCTCACTTATTTCCACAAGCTTCATTTTATTGGCAGCCACCAACACTTCCCTATCCTGGGGGCATCTATTCCTGTTACTGGTCTAATTCCTACATTTCCTCATTAAGCTCCAGCCTCTGCTGCCGTGTCTGTCCCTGTCAGGACTGCTACTCTCACACTGCTGTTCTCTGTTGGCACAACTTTGGTCACAGATTTGTGACTTCTTCCTGGGTTCACGAATGCTTACTGTCTCATCCTCAAAACTTAAATCTTGCTTTTTGGACTTCCAACTGTCCACCCCATTTTCCCAATCTCTCGTTTTGGCTTCTTGCCCTCGAACATTGAGCCAGTGTTTGTACTTTCCTAAGGTTTTTCCTGCTTTCCCGATTATAGTGGCCTCCCTCCACTCTCTTGACCCTTTGGGTGTGTATGATACCACTGCGCCTACTTTAGGTAGCTGAACCTTTAAAGTAACAGCTTCATTCTGTGCCTCAGCCTTACTCAGCTGATCATCAGATTCCCACTCTCCTTTACCTGTTTGATCATCATAGTTGCTGAAGGTATGTGTATGGGAGGGAAAAGATGCTTCTCTTATTCCTACATCTCGTTCAAATGCTCCAAATTCATAATCGATTCCCATTACTCTCGAAGACTGGGCTCACTCTATCTGGTTACCGTGTAGTAGTATAACCACCTTGCCACCATCCCTATCACTTTACCAGGCCCTTTCTACTCTTTTAGACCCTCTCTTTTATAGTAGACCATATCTACTTATCAAAGTGTACCTAAACTGATGTCTTAGGGCTCACTGTATCCGCTCTGAAACCTCAATCTTAATGAAGGCCTTTCTTCCTACATGCATGGCATTCGGGTGTGTGGAAAAAATGGAGCTAATGTTTGCCCCTTGAAATGCTGGAGGAGTGTCCATCAGTACTGATGATAATCTTGGGTTCCTCCCATATACCAGTTGGTACAGACTAATGAATTTTTCTCATGTACCGCCCTGGCTAATGTTATCTTCATTCTACAGCCCGGTTAATCAGCCAAATCCTTATGCAGCATATCATCCACCAGTGCATGATTCCATTCACAGGGACCATTGCTGAATGGGCTTTCAGCTGCAGTGTGCATCACCACAACATTTACATTTTCACACATATCTTAGAGCTTCTCATTCACAACTTCACCCCCATTGACCGTCAAAAATTTAGACAGTGCCTCCAACACTGCTCCAATCCAAGAAGTCAACATTTTGTCCACAGTGGTCTTTTTGTCTTTGCAATAAGTCAGAGTAGATATGTGGAACCATGTGGCCATGTCCACAAAGCGTAGTAAATAGATGTCTGTCTTTATCTCAAACCCATAGCCAGTACTTCATTGAAATCCCGAGTCCAGGGTTAGACTCAGAGCTGTACAAATCTCACATTAAGCTGATACTTGCTCTATGAGATCATTATAGCCATTATCCAGCCCCCCTCCATCCTGCAGCAGTGCTCTCAGCCTCTGTGATGCTGGATGAGCAAACTCCTCTGGAAGTTTCAAAGTAATCTTCTTTTTGTCCATCAAGACAGTGTCTGTAAGCAGCACTAATGCATCCTTTGGTTAGACATTTTCAGTTCACTTAAGAGAAGGCAATAATGGCCTGACCTTAATCATGCTTCAAATCTTTAGTCATCTGAGCTTTTTTTTCTGGCAGACCAGCTTAATAACAAAGGTATGGCTCTTGAGGCAACATCCATACTTATGACAAGCTGATTCCTGCAATTCCACAGGGGAGTACCATCCTTTTGTAAGAAATTAAAGTATTACCATCTCCAATCAAAAACAGATGGAACTGTCACATTCTTTAACTTCCTTGAGGCTTTTATGACCAAGGGACCCTAAATAGCCAATCCTTGCCACATATAGTTGATGTACATCCACTATCTAACACTGTACAGTTAAAAGAGTTTGTTGTCAGTACACCATTATTGGGCTCAAAGTTTCTGTGACCAAAACAATGCCTTCATGGTCCTTATATTCATCAGTGTCAGTTTCTACATATTCTGTTTCATGTGTAACTTCAGAGATACAGTTTCTTCTTTTTGGATAATTAACTATGTAGAGATATGGGAAATTGCTTTGAAAACAGTGATTCACAATCCCTTTACCATCCCTTTATCACCCTTCCATGTGCATCTTCTTTCCCCATTATCAAATCAGTGTTACCCAGTTTCAACATTAGGTGTATTATGAGTGTAACTGACTCTGTTTAGGGGCCTCTATGTACCATTTGGTCAAGCATGCAGCTGATCTACTATTGAATCCTCTACCCTGGGTGCTATGACATTCCGGTCTGTGTTGAAAATAGTGGCAGAGAGCGACTGCATCCCAAAAAACTTTATCAATGATGTTACCATTTGATCAAAGAGGGGCTCTGTTCCCTTAAATTGTACTTCAGTCTTTACCTGAAGACTGTCCATCTGAGACAGACGCACACAGTCCAACAACTAAAAGGCCAATATCACATCTGGAATCTCCAATTTAAATTTCCTTAGCCCGTTATGGCCTTTATTGATTTCTATGATATATTCATCCATGAGCTGGTCTTCTTGATCATAGAATCCTACAGTGCAGAAAGAGGCCCTTCAGCCCATCGAGTCTGCACTAACCACTATCCCACCTAGGCCCTACCCCCATATCCCTACACATTACTACCTGCTAATCCCTCTAATCTCAGGACACTAAGGGGCAATTTTAGCATGGCCAATCAACCTAACCCGCACATCTTTGGACTGTGGGAGGAAACCGGAGCACCCGGAGGAAACCCACGCAGACACGAGGAGAACGTGCAAACTCCACACATACAGTGACCCAAGTCGGGAATCGAACCCAGGACCCTGGAGCTGTGAAGCAGCAGTGCTAACCACTGTGCTACCATGCTGCCCTGCCAAATCCTGTCAAAAACCACCCAGCCTTCACAATTCTCCAAAAGCTCATCTTTTTGATATAACTTTCCTTGCAGCAGGAGCTGAAACCCTACTTCTTTATCCAGGGCATCTGCAGTCCAGTCAGAAACACCCTGCTCCTTACCTGACTCCTAGCCGGCAGTGACAAAGCCAAGATCATGCCCTACTTTTTCCTCGGTATTGTAGTAACAATGGTCCACGTTTCCACTTCTATCTTCCAATGCCAGTATGGTTCAGAATTCAAATAGACAATCAGACGATATAAGTTTGTTTTTATCTTCTGCCGTGGTTGTGTCCTGAGTCTGTAGCACTTCTTCAGGCCTTAAAAAACAAACAGCAAACAGCAAATAAAGTCTTCCTTTGCTATCAATCTTCATCCAGCAGTAAGAACACTCCAGGAGCAAGCCATAAAAGAACTAACTTCACAAAGTAAAGGTTTAATAAAGAAACTTCATTCGAAGCTGGTGATCGAAGGGGTTGGGGGTGGAAGGGGTTGGGGCCAGCAAAGGGGCCGGGGGGCGGGGTGCGGGTGTCAGTGGCAGTGATGTCTGGGGAGGGGGGTGGAGGGGAGGTCAAGTCCAGAGATGTCTGGGGGGGCGCGGGTGGGTTGGGTTGGCGATCAGGATGCCGGTGATGAGGACACACCAGCAATGGGGAGGGCTGGGGGTAGGCAGCCAATCTCCCAATCTACTGGGATATCAGCGCAAAGCCAATGGCCCTCTCAGCAGTCTGACGCTGGCCACTCAAGTGGGGTATAGCCCCCCTCCCCACGTCCCAGTTCTCAATCCATGCCAATATATTACCCCCAATCCCACGTGCTTTAATTTTACACACTAACCTCTTATGTGGGAATTTATAAAAAACATTCTGAAAATCCAAATACACCACACCCACTGGTTCCCCCTTATCTATTCCAGTAGTTCCATCCTCGAAAACTCCAGCAGGTTTGTCAAACGTGATTTCCCTTTCATAAATCCATGTTGACTTTGTCTACATAGACATAGAGACATAGAAAAAAAGGAGCAGGAGGAGGCCATTTGGCCCTTCGAGCCTGCTCCATCATTCATTATGGTCATGGTTGATCATCCAATTTAGTACCCTGTGTTTGATTTCCCCTTACGTCCTTTAATCCCATTCGCCCCAAGTGCAGATTATTGGACCCAATTGTCAATGGTCTAACCCCGTTGTTAATCAGGATCAGACTCAGAGCTCTGAACATTGATACTGAGCTCAGGGTCAGCTTTAGGGTTAGGCTCATGATCAAGATTAGACTTTGTGCAGGGTTAAAATAATAATTTGATGATGTTAGAATTCGGAGCAGTGAATATGTTTTAAGTTTCAGAGGGATCAAAGTTCATTAATTTTTAGGATTTGGGGTTCGAGGTTTAAACAAACCATCAGTCTACACTATCTTCCTCTCAAACACCCCATCGCACCTTCCTTGCTTTCATTCTCTCACAACGTATCACTCAGAATGGTAGATGGAGTTTAATTTAGAAAAATGCGAGGTGATGCATTTTGGTAGGTTGAACCAGGGCAGGACTTACTCAGTTAATGGTAGGACACTGGGGAGAGTTACAGAACAAAGAGATCTAGGGGTACATGTTCATATTTCCTTGAAAGTGGAGTCACAGGTGGACAGAGTGGTGAAGAAGGCATTCAGTGTGCTTGGTTTCATCGGTCAGGACATTGAATACAGGAGTTGGAATGTCTTGTTGAAGTTCTACATGACATTGGTAAGGCCACACTTGGCATACTGTGTACAGTTGTGGTCACCCTGTTATAGAAAGGATATTATTAAACTAGAAAGAGTGCAGAAGAGATTGACTAGGATGCTCCCGGGACTTGATGGATTGAGTTATAAGGAGAGGCTGGATAGACTGGGACTTTTTTCTCTGGAGCGTAGGAGGCTGAGGGGTGATCTTATAGAGGCCTATAAAATAATGTCGGGTACAGACCAGCTAGATAGTCAATATTCTTTCCCAAAGGTAGGGGAGTCTAAAACTAGAGGGCATAGGTTTAAGGTGAGAGGGGAGAGAATCAAAAGTGTCCAGAGGGGCAATTCTTTCACACAAAGGGTGATGAGTATCTGTAACAAGCTGCCAGAAGTAGTAGTAGAGGCAGGTACAATTTTGTCATTTAAAACGCACTTAGATAGTTACATGGGTACGATGGGTATAGACGGATATGGGCCAAATGCAGACAATTGGGATTAGTTTACGGGTTTTAAAAAAAAGTGGCATGGACAAGTTGGGCCGAAGGGCCTGTTTCCATGGTGTAAACCTCTATGACACAAGGAGCTGACATTTTGAGGCCTTTAATAAACTTTGACAATTGTAAAAATGCATTCAATATGTGAGATACTAATGGCAGCTTCTCTAATACCCTGAGTTCTTGCACAAGAGCATTTGTGAATATTTATTTGTAGATTGCCATGTCTTTGCTGTTGTACTTCCCTGGTCATTTGGTCAGTGAGGGGTTGATGATGCTGAGAATGGGCACAATGACACTATCAGAGTTAAAAGCTGCATCACAAGGTCCGAGACACACGGGATCCACCCTTGAGTCATTCTGTTCAAATTGGTGCAATATCACCCCGCCCCCCCCAGAAACTCCTCCCTCCACCTTCAACTGTTTCCTTCACTTCCAAGAACTGATAATGTGTTGAGTTGTTGGTAACGGATTCTAAGTTAACCGTTCATCAGAAAAAAGTCCCTTTTGCATCATCCAACTGTTTAAACCGTCACAGTCACTGCAGACACAATACTCAATGATAAGTTCCCTACAAACCACCCATACACTCACAATCACACACACACACACACACACACACACACACACACACACACACACACACACACACACACACACACACACACACACAGACACACACACACTTGTACACATGCACTCTCACTCTTTCACACTCTCACTCACACAGCACCAGGACAAACCCAGGCAGCATTGTCCTTAGTAATATATTGCTCTAGTTGTGATCCTGGTGATAAAAGGCTGCTTTCAAACTCGAACCACAAACCCAACATTAACAATAAACAGTGTCAGTGGTCAGTTTGGCAGATGTGATCCTGAGGATAATACAGTGACTAGAAATAAAAATTCAATGTGATGAATACAATTGGTGTAAATACATTCACAGGATCACAGCCAATGATACAAGGCAGCCCCTCCTTCCTCACCCCAGAGCCTGCTCACAAGTATTCTCCAGAGATCACCCCACTGTGAGTGAACTGACTCATTAACTCACTATCCACACATCACAACCGCAGTCCTGAGCTCAAAAATGAACTTCAAACCTAACAAGTATTACAGGAACCTGTAATCTCTCCTCTGTATTCAGGGACACAGAGTTCCAGTCCTCCACCCTCTAGGAACTATTGGGTGGAATTTTACCAGCACGTCTGCCCGAGGTTCATACCTAGTGGGCGGCACGGTAGCACAGTGGTTAGCACTGCTGCTTCACAGCTCCAGGGACCTGGGTTCAATTCCTGGCTTGGGTCACTGTCTGAGTGGTGTTTGCACATTCTCCTCGTGTCTGCGTGGGTTTCCTCCAGGTGCTCCGGTTTCCTCCCACAGTCCAAAGATGTGTGGGTTAGGTTGATTGGACATGTTAATAAAATTGCCCCTTTGTGTCCCGAGATGCATAGGTTAAAGGGATTAGTGGGTGAATGTATACAGATATGGGGGTAGGGCCTGGATGGGATAGTGGTGGGTGCAGACTCGATGGGCTGAAGGGCCTCTTTCTGCACTGTAAGGTTCTATGCAATCCCACCCGAAGCTAATGGAGAATGCCGCTCTCCGAGCCTCATCGCTCTCAAAATCGGGACGGGCGTGCTGCTGGAGATCAGAAAGGAGGCGCAGCCTTCCTTTGTACTCATTGTTCGCGCTGGCTCATAACTTTTGCCTGTGTTGAACTCAGACATGTTGTTTTCTCATGTTATTTTCAGACAGGAAGTAGAAGCAGGATGTGGGACAGAGGTGACTGCTTGCAAGCGTGCTTTATTCTGCTGCTGTTTGGGTGTGATAGTGCAAAATATAAAGGAGGAGAGGATTATGGAGAGTGTGGTCGCCATTTGTTCATCCACCAGTATTTATATGTCCAGTTTCCATTACATCTTTCTTGGTTAACACTTTATATCGAGTTGGTCTTACAATGAGCTTCTGAGGTTGGTTGGAGTGTTTATTGACAACACATGAGTATGTACATACATAGTGCACATTGTACAAGCTATGTTTTAAAATAGTTTACAATTTACATAGATGACTTGGAGTTGGGAACCAAGTGTAGTGTGTCAAAACTCGCAGATGACACTAAGATCAGTGGTAGGGCAAAGTGTGCAGAGGACGCTGAAAGTCTGCAAAGGGAAATAGATAGTCTGTGTGGGCAAGGGTCTGGCAGATGGGAGTACAATGTTTGTAAATGTGAGGTTATCAAATTTGGTAGGGATAACAGCAAAATGGACTATCATTTAAATGGTAAAAAATTGCAGCATGCTGCTGTGCAGAGGGATCTGGGTGTCCTTGTGCAGAAGTCACAAAAAGTTGGTTTGCAGGTGCAACAGGAATTAAGGCGGCAAATGAAATTTTGTCCTTCATTGCTGGAGGGGTGGAGTTTAAAAACAGCGAGATTCTGTTTCAGCTGTATACGGTGCTGGTGAGGCCACACCTAGAGTACTGTGTACAGTTTTGGTCTCCTTACTTGAGAAAGGATATACTGGCACTGGAGGGGGTACAGAGGGGATTCACTAGGTTGATTCTGGAGTTGAAGGGTTGGCTAATGAGGAGAGTCTGAGTAGACTGGGGCTATACTCATTGGAATTCAGAAGAATGAGGGGAGTTCTTATAGAAACATGTAAGATTATGAAGGGAATAGACAAGATAGAAGCAGGGAAGATGTTTCCACTGGCAGGTGAAACCAGAGGCATGGCCTCAAAATAAGGGGGAGCAGATTAGGACTGAGTTGAGGAACTTCTCCACACAAAAGGTTATGAATCTGTGGAATTCCCTGCCCAGTGAAGTAGTTGCGGCTACCTCATTGAATGTTTTTAAGACGAGGATAGATAAATTTTGAACAGTTAAGGAATTAAGGGTTATGGTGAGCAAGCTGTTAAGTGGAGCTGAGTCCATGAAAAGATCAGCCATGATCTTATTGAATGGCGGAGCAGGCTCGAGGGCCTATTCCTGCTCCTAGTTCTTATGTCCTTACGAGCACAGGTCTCTTTCCAATCCACAACTGACCCTATCTCAGGTCATGTGTTTCTTTATGTCATGTTGTGCATATTACTGACTCTCAGTCTCACATTAATCTTTTCAATGCCAGATATACTGATTCTACACCTCCCCCCAAGGCTTTACTCAATGTATTTGCATTTTAATCATGCAGCTTCCCCTCTCAAGTCTCTGACCTTATCAATTCACACATTCAGGATGCTTGATGATTCTTCTGGATCTCGCTGTGGTCATGCCCGGAGCAGTAGTCAGCCATGTTGACTTGAGCGAACTTTGTTAATTCGGAGTTTCAGTTGTAGCCTGTGTTTCTGGTGCTTAGATATCTTCTTCTGATAGGCCGTTTCCACTCTTTAGTTTGAGCGTCTCTTCTTCAATTCCTTCCACTCAGGTTTGATCACTTCTTTTTGGAGAGAGTGTTCGCGCTGTCCATTCACAGTAGAGTCTAGTTTTCTTTTCCCATATGATCCTCTGGGAGTGAAGGGAGTCTCTGGGAGTGAAGGGGCCTCTGGGAATGAAGGGAGCCTCTGGGAGTAAAGGGAATCTCTGGGAGTGAAGGGGGTCTCTGGGAGTGAGGGGAGCCTCTGGGAGTGAAGGGAGTCTCTGGGAGTGAAGGGAGCCTCTGGGAGTGAAGGGGGTCTCTGGGAGTGAGGGGAGCCTCTGGGAGTGAAGGGAGTCTCTGGGAGTGAAGGGAGCCTCTGGAAGTGAAGGGGGTCTCTAGGAGTGAGGGGAGCCTCTGGGAGTGAAGGGAGTCTCTGGGAGTGAAGGGAGCCTCTGGGAGTGAAGGGAGTCTCTGGGAGTGAAGGGAACCTCTGGGAGTGAAGGGAGTCTCTGGGAGTGAAGGGAGCCTCTGGGAGTGAAGGGAGTCTCTGGGAGTGAAGGAAGTCTCTGGGAGTGAAGGGGGCCTCTGGGAGTGAAGGGAGCCTCTGGGAATGAAGGGAGTCTCTGGGAGTGAAGGGAGCCTCTGGGAGTGAAGGGAGCCTCTGGGAATGAAGGGAGTCTCTGGGAATGAAGGGAGTCTCTGGGAGTGAAGGGAGCCTCTGGGAATGAAGGGAGTCTCTGGGAGTGAAGGGAGCCTCTGGGAGTGAAGGGAGCCTCTGGGAATGAAGGGAGTCTCTGGGAATGAAGGGAGTCTCTGGGACTGAAGGGAGTCTCTGGGAGTGAAGGGAGCCTCTGGGAATGAAGGGAGTCTCTGGGAGTGAAGGGGGTCTCTGGGAGTGAAGGGATCCTCTCCCTGTTGTTTGGATCTTCCTCGACAGTGAGCTGGTCAGTTTTTTGAGTGTCTTCCATGGTGATTATCTGAAGGTTTGCCTGGGCTTGCCAAGGAGGAGATTCTGCTGCATGTGAAGAAGTTGAACAGCAGCTTCAGAAAGAGTGAAGACAATGAAGAACTGTCGAGAACCGTTGAGGCTTTCAGGAATTTGCAGTTCCATGTTGTTGATGATCGAGTTTGCCTTGAGATCTTAAGAAGGTTCAGGGTAATATGGGCATCTCTGCTCAAGGGAGGAAAAGATTGGTTTCGGATGATTTACAACATTAGTCCTGACTCTTTGAGTATCTACACGTCACCACACCTTCCTGGTTCAAGCAATGTGTGTATGGCCGGAAGTTGGCTTCCTCTGGGTCTGTAGAGTGGTGTACCTATCACTCAGAGCCAGAGGTCTCTCAGCCATGGTTCCTTACCCAGGGGGACTGCAGCACTGGTGTCCAGTTTGAGGTCAGTGAGGTGACCAGTTTCACGGATGTCCACATTCAGAAAAGAGAATCCAGAACTCTTGGCCTCACCCAAGGAGCCCAATTAGGTCACTATCAGTTGTAGCACCTCAACCTCAGGGATTGTCTTGGGATCGTCCGCCCGGCTGGGTATCTTAGCTCTGCTTAGCTAAATGTCCCTGGCGATTGTAGTTGAAAGATTGCTCTGTACCATAGTCTGTAAAATGGATCAGTGCTGCTGGAGATCTCAGAACATTAGACTATTTGAATGACCTTTTCTAGAGTCAGGTCTTCCTTGGTCTGTGGTATGTGTGAAAGGACATTACCAGCAGTTCTGACAATAGTTCTATCCCCCATGAGTTCTGACTTAAGGCCACCACAGTCACATCCATTAACTAACCTAGATAATTTGTCTAAAGATAAGTCAGACGGTTCTCCAGGCTGTTGGACATGTTGCTGAAGTTTATTTATAGAATCATAGAATCCCTACAATGTAGAAGGGAGCCATTCAGCCCATCGAGTCTGCACCAACAACAATCCCATCCAGGCCTCATCCCCATAACCCTATACCATAGCTAGTTCCCCGGGACACCAAGGAGCAATTTAGCATGGCCAATAGATCTAACCTGCACATCTTTGGACTTTGGGTCGAAATTCTCGCTGACACGGGGAGAACGTGCAAACTCCACACTGACAGTGACTCAAGCCAAGAATCGAACCCAGGACCCTGGTGCTGTGAGGCAGCAATGCTAACCACTGTGCCACCGCGCTGCCTCATTCTCTCTTGTTGCCTTCATGTTTATCAAAGGAACATTCCCAGATTCCTCTTAGGAGTTGTTTATTCCTTACCTCACAGGAATATCATTGGCTATTTATTGACAGGATCAAGTAGATCATTTGTTTTACTGTCAAAGTTCTTATTCTGAGATGTAGTTATATATGGAATGTAGTTCAGTGACACAGGGACAGGGTCGGAGAGGGATCAGGGACAGGGTAGGAGAGGGATCAGGGACAGGGTAGGAGAGGGATCAGGGACAGGGTAGGAGAGGGATCAGGGACAGGGTAGGAGAGGGACCAGGGACAGGGTAGGAGAGGAATGAGGGACAGGGTAGGAGAGGGACCAGGGACAGGGTAGGAGAGGGATCAGGGACAGGGTAGGAGAGGGATCAGGGACAGGGTAGGAGAGGGACCAGGGACAGGGTAGGAGAGGGACCAGGGACAGGGTAGGAGAAGAACAGGGACAGGGTAGGAGAGGGATCAGGGACAGGGTAGGAGAGGGACCAGGGACAGGGTAGGAGAGGGATCAGGGACAGGGTAGGAGAGGGATGAGGGACAGGGTAGGAGAGGGACCAGGGACAGGGTAGGAGAGGGACCAGGGACAGGGTAGGAGAGGGACCAGGGACAGGGTGGGAGAGGGATCAGGGACAGGGTAGGAGAGGGACCAGGGACAGGGTGGGAGAGGGACCAGGGACAGGGTGGGAGAGGGATCAGGTACAGGGTAGGAGAGGGATCAGGGACAGGGTAGGAGAGGGACCAGGGACAGGGTAGGAGAGGGACCAGGGACAGGGTAGGAGAGGGATCAGGGACAGGGTAGGAGAGGGACCAGGGACAGGGTAGGAGAGGGACCAGGGACAGGGTAGGAGAGGGACCAGGGACAGGGTAGGAGAGGGATCAGGGACAGGGTAGGAGAGGGATCAGGGACAGGGTAGGAGAGGGATCAGGGACAGGGTAGGAGAGGGATCAGGGACAGGGTAGGAGAGGGATCAGGGACAGGGTAGGAGAGGGACCAGGGACAGGGTAGGAGAGGGACCAGGGACAGGTTAGGAGAGGGACCAGGGACAGGGTAGGAGAGGGATCAGGGACAGGGTAGGAGAGGGATCAGGGACAGGGTAGGAGAGGGATCAGAGACAGGGTAGGAGAGGGACCAGGGACAGGGTAGGAGAGGGACCAGGGACAGGGTAGGAGAGGGACCAGGGACAGGGTAGGAGAGGGACCAGGGACAGGGTAGGAGAGGGATCAGGGACAGGGTAGGAGAGGGACCAGGGACAGGGTAGGAGAGGGACCAGGGACAGGGTAGGAGAGGGACCAGGGACAGGGTAGGAGAGGGATCAGGGACAGGGTAGGAGAGGGACCAGGGACAGGGTAGGAGAGGGACCAGGGACAGGGTAGGAGAGGGATCAGGGACAGGGTAGGAGAGGGATCAGGGACAGGGTAGGAGAGGGACCAGGGACAGGGTAGGAGAGGGATCAGGGACAGGGTAGGAGAGGGACCCGTCATTAATGATGGCTGGTTGTGGGGCTGCATTGACCAGCGATAAAGGAAGGAATTTGGATGAATTAGTGCCCAAGGCTGTGGATTCTAAACCCTGTGTCTTAACAAATGGTGACAGCAAAGGTCATGTGAAGGGACTGTGGGATCTGGTGAGCGGCTGTGTGAGGTTTGTAGCGGACATCGCTCTGGATGTGATGAGACTCGAAGTGAGAAGGCCATGAGTAAGTCTTTCAGTGACAGCGGTGATAGGAAATGTTACAGGGGTTAGTCAGATGGTGATAGTTCAGTGTGGGGTTAGAAACTCAGATCAATGTCAAACAGTCACTGGAATTTATTAACTCTTGTGGGATGAGATTGGAGATTCTAATATGGACTGAAGAAAGCAGCTGTAGAAAGTTCCGGCTGATCTACAGCTTGGTATTGGACAGGCCATCAAATTACACAGGAAGAGTTGTGGAATAACGGCTGGTGGTGAGAGAAAGAAACAGTAACTTTATTTTAATTATTCTCAGGATAGGGAAATTGTCGGAAAGGCCAATATTTGGTGTGTGTTTAAGAACAGAAAATTCTGGAAAATCTCAGCGGATCTGACAGCATCTGTGGAGAGAGAATCGAGCCAATGGTTCCAGTCTGGATGAACCTTCCTCAGAGCCGAAGACAAAGGAAATGGGATGAGATTTATACAGTAAGGGTGAAGGCTGGTCATTGACAAAGATGTCATGGCCAAAAAGACAAAAGGAATGTAAATGGTGGTGATCAAGGCTGAGAAGGATATTAATCGTGGCACATTGAGAGATCAGAGCACGGTAACGGTAGAACAAAGGGAAGCAGTGTAGCAAAGGACACGCTGGAACAGCTAACAGATGGCTCCAGAGGGAGTGTGGGGGAAACCGAGATGGAAATGAGATTTTTGATAAAATGAAGGAAGAAATAATAAAAATAAATAAATAAGATGAAATTAAACGAAATCAAATAAAATAAATAGAAAAGGGGGTGAAGGGGGTGAACTTGTTGAACTCAATGTTGAGTCTGAAAGGCCTAATCGGAAGATGAAGTGTGACTTCTCCAGTTTGCCTTGTGTGTTTCACAGACGAGGCTCTGTTTGACAAAATGGGGCTGTGTCTGGCAGACTAGGCCATGTTTCGGGGACTGGGCTGTGTTTGACAAAATGGGGCTGTGTTTGGCAGACTAGGCCATGTTTCGGGGACTGGGCTGTGTTTGGTGGACTGGGCTGTTTCATGGACTGGGATGTGTTTGACAGAATGGACTGTGTTTGACAGAATGGTCTGTGTTTGACAGAATGGACTGTGTTTGGCAGACTGGGCCATGTTTCAGGGACTGGGCTGTGTTTGGAACTCTGGACTGTGTTTTGCAAACTAGGCCATGTTTTGCTGACTTGACTGTGTTTTGCAAACTAGGCCGTGTTTCATGGACTGGGCTGTGTTTGGCGGGCTGTGCTGTGTTTGGTGGACTAGGCCATGTTTTGTGGACTGGGCTGTGTTTGACAGATTGGGCTGTGTCTGATGGTCTGGACTGTGTTTCACTACTAGGCTGTGGCTGACACTCTGGGCTGTGTTTGACAGACTGGCTGTTTGACAGATTGGACTATGTTTGATAGAGTTGTCTCTATTTGACAGACTAGGCTGTTGTTATAGGACTGAACTGTGTTCATCGGAGCAGAATATGTTCATAAGAACATAAGAACATAAGAAATAGGAGCAGGAGTAGGCCATCTAGCCCTTCGAGCCTGCCCCGCCATTCAATAAGATCATGGCTGATCTGTCGTGGCTCAGTTCCACTTTCCCGCCCTCTCCCCATAACCCTTAATCCCCTCTCTTATCAAGGACCCATCAACCCGCTTCTTAAAAATATTTAGCGAGGCAGCCTCCACCACTTCAACGGGCAGAGAATTCCAGAGATTCACCACCCTTTGAGTGAAGAAGTTCCTCCTCAACTCCGTTCTAAACCGCCTCCCCTTTATCTTGAGGCTGTGCCCCCTAGTCCTACTGTCTTTTTTGAGCGGGAAGAGTCTCTCCACCTCTATCCTATCCATCCCATTCATCATCTTATACGTCTCAATGAGATCTCCCCTCATTCTTCTAAACTCTAACGAGTACAAGCCTAGTTTATTCAGCCTCTCCTCATAGCTCAATCCCCTCAACTCCGGTATCAGCCTAGTAAACCTCCTCTGCACTCCCTCCAGGGCCAAAATATCCTTGCGCAGGTGCGGCGCCCAAAACTGCACACAGTACTCCAGCTGCGGCCTCACCAATGCCCTATACAGCTGCAGCAAGACCTCCCTACTTTTATATTCAATCCCCCTCGCTATGAAGGCCAGCATCCCATTTGCCTTCCTGACCACCTGCTGCACCTGCAAGCTGGGTTTTTGCGACTCATGCACAAGGACCCCGAGGTCCCTCTGCACCGTCGCCTGCTGCAGTTTTTCGCCACGTAAGTAATAGTCCTTCCTACCATTCTTCCTACCAAAGTGGACCACCTCACACTTGCCAACATTAAATTCCATTTGCCATTTCCTGGCCCATTCGCCCAGCCTATCTAGATCCTTCTGCAGACTCTCCACACCCTCCGCACAATTTGCCTTTCCCCCAATCTTGGTGTCATCAGCAAATTTCGACACCCTGCACTCGGTTCCCTCCTCCAGATCATCTATATAAATGGTAAAAAGCTGAGGCCCCAGCACCGACCCCTGGGGCACCCCACTAGTCACCAACCGCCAATCCGAATAGCACCCATTGACCCCCACTCTCTGCCTCCTATTTGACAACCAATCCTCTATCCACGCTAACACCCTACCCCCAACTCCATGTCCCCTGACCTTCTGCAATAACCTCTTGTGAGGTACCTTGTCAAACGCCTTCTGAAAATCCAGAAAGACCACATCCACCGGCTCTCCTCTATCCACCGCCCTAGACACATCCTCATAGAACTCCAGTAAATTTGTCAGACACGACTTCCCTTTAATGAAACCGTGTTGCGTCTGCCCTATCAAGCAATTCCCTTCAAGATGCCTCGCAATTTCCTCCTTAATGACGGATTCTAACATTTTACCTACCACAGACGTTAAACTAACCGGCCTATAATTCCCCGCCTTTTGCCTGGCCCCCTTCTTAAACAACGGCGTAACATTAGCCGTTTTCCAATCTTCCGGCACTTCCCCGGAATCCAGCGACGTCTGGAAAATAACCACCAAGGCATCCACTATAACCTCCGCCATTTCTTTCAGAACCCTCGGATGCATTCCATCCGGTCCTGGGGACTTGTCCACAATCAGCCCCTCCAGTCTGTCGAGCACCACCTCTCTAGTAACAGTAATGTCATTAAGACCCTCCATTCCTACCACCTTTCCATCGCTAACACCCGGCAAATTATTCACGTCCTCCTCCGCGAAGACCGAAACAAAAAAGTTATTCAAGACCTTAGCCATATCCCCATCCCCTACCACTAGGTCCCCTTTCTCATCCTCTAAAGGACCAACATTCACCCTAGCCAGCCTCTTCCTTTTTATATATTTATAAAAACTCTTGCTATCCTTTTTTATATTAAGTGCTAGCCCAGCCTCATAGCTTCTCCTACCCTCCTTTATCAACTTCTTTGTCAATCTTTGTTGACATTTAAACCTTTCCCAATCCTCTTCTCGCCCACTGCTCTTAGCTACTCTAAATTCCTCCGCTTTTAATTTAACACTTTCCTTCACCTCCTTCGTTATCCACGGCTTATTACCTCTCTTCCTACTGTCCTTTTTAACCATCAGAATAAATTTCTGCTGAGCACCAAGAAAGATCTCCTTAAAGATCCTCCACTGCTCCTCAGCAGACCCTCCCTCCAACGCGCTCCCCCAGTCCACATTCGCCAATTCTTCTCTCATCCTACCATACTCCCTTCTATTCAAACAAAGGACGCGTGTCCGGGAACCCACTTTCTCCTCCTCCATCTGCACCAGAAACTCCACCATACAATGATCACTCTCTCCAAGAGGATCCTTCACCGCAAGGTCCCTAATTCTACCCGCCTCATTACATAGCACCAGATCCAAGATAGCTCGCTCCCTCGTTGGCTCCAACACACACTGTTCAAGGAAATTATCCCGGCAGCATTCCAAGAACTCCTCCTCGAGCCCACCTCGTCCAACATGGGTCGACCAATCAATATGCAGATTGAAATCTCCCATAACTACTGCCGTCCCATTCCTGCACGCCGCACTTATTTGCGTGTTAACAGCCCGCCTTCACGTTTAAAGGACCAAACTATTTATAGGATTAGATTGTGTTCATAATCCAGAGTTGTGTTTGTATTTATTGGGCTGTGTTGATTGGATTGAGTGTATTTACAGGATCTTGCTGTGTGTACAGGACTGGGCCTGCGTGTTTGGGACTGGGCTGCGTTTACAGGTTGAACTGTGTTTTTGTGACTTTGTTGTATTTTTGTGACTGGGTTGTGTTTACAGGATCGGCCTGTGTTTTTGGGACTGGGCTGTGTTTACAGGATTGGGCTGTGTTTACAGGACCAGGCTGTATTTACTAGACCGGGCTGTGTTTATACGACCGAGCTGTGTTTTTGGGTCCGGGCTGTGTTTACAGGACAGGGCTGTGTTTACGGGACTGAGCTGTGTTTTTGGGTCCGGGCTGTGTTTTTGGGTCCGGGCTGTGTTTACAGGACAGAGCTGTGTTTATGGGACAAGGCTGTGTTTTTGGGTCCAGGTTGTGTTTTTGGGTCTGGGCTGTGTTTACAGGGCAGAGCTGTGTTTATGGGACAAGGCTGTGTTTTTGGGTCTGTGTTGTGTTTTTGGGTCTGGGCTGTGTTTATGCGATAGGGCTGTGTTTTTGGGTCCGTGTTGTGTTTTTGGGTTTGGGCTGTGTTTACAGCGCGGAGCTGTGTTTTTGGGTCGGGGTTGTGTTTACGGGACAGGGCTGTGTTTACAGCGCGGAGCTGTGTTTTTGGGTCGGGGCTGTGTTTATGATGTGGATGTGCCGGCGTTGGACTGGGGTAAATACAGTAAAAAGTCTGACAACACCAGGTTTTAGTCCAACCGATTTATTTGATAGTAAACGCACAAGCTTTCGAGGTTTCCCTCTTCGTCAGGTGAATGGAGAGTTCTGGCCTCAGACAGAGCATATAAAGCACAGACAGTTTAGAGATTACTGATTAGAATGCGAATCCTTACACCTAACCTGCTGTTCAAGTCCTAAAGTGGCCGACAATGTGAGTGGAAGGAGCACTGATCACAGGTTAAAGAGATGTGTATTGTCTCCAGACAGCACAGTGAGTGAGGTTTTACAAACCCAGGCAAGTCACGGGGGTTACAGATAGTGCGACATGAACCCAAGATCCCTGTTGAGACCGTCCTCATGTGTGCGGAACTTGGCTATCAGTCTCTGCTCAGCGACTCTGCGCTGTCGTGTGTCGTGAAGGCCGCCTTGGAGAACACTTACTCCAAGCGTTCTCCAAGGCGGCCTTCACGACACACGACAGCGCAGAGTCGCTGAGCAGAGACTGATAGCCAAGTTCCGCACACGTGAGGACGGTCTCAACAGGGATCTTGGGTTCATGTCGCACTATCTGTAACCCCCGTGACTTGCCTGGGTTTGCAAAACCTCACTTACTGTGCTGTCTGGAGACAATACACATCTCTGTAACCTGTGATCAGTGCTCCTTCCACTCACATTGTCGGCCACTTTAGGACTTGAACAGCAGGTTAGGTGTAAAGATTTGCATTCTAATCAGTAATCTCTAAACTGTCTGTGCTTTATATGCTCTGTCTGAGGCCAGAACTCTCCATTCACCTGACGAAGAGGGAAACCTCGAAAGCTTGTGTGTTTACTATCAAATAAATCGGTTGGACTAAAACCTGGTGTTGTCAGACTTTTTACTGTGTTTATGGGACAGGGCTGTGTTTTTGGATCCGTGTTGTGTTTTTGGGTCTGGGCTGTGTTTACAGCGCGGGGCTGTGTTTTTGGGTCGGGGTTGTGTTTATGGGACAGGGCTGTGTTTACAGGGTGGAGCTGTGTATGAGTCTGTGCAGTAACGCTGTCCTTTCTATTGCAGGTGTGGAATTCTCAAAATGGCGCAAGGATGTTTGAAATCTCTGAAATATTTGCTGTTTGTGTTCAACTTAATATTTTGGGTAAGTTTGAATTTTTGGGAGTGAGGAGTCCTGAACAAAGTACAAATGTATCAATGTCAGTGTGAAAAGCATCAGAAACAGGAACACGAGTGACGCACAACATCTGCTGGAGCCGCACTGCCATTCCACCTGATCCGAGCGAACCCTCATCCTCCCCATTCCCACTCACTCCCATTCCCACTCACCCCCATTCCCACTCACTCCCATTCCCACTCACACCCATTCCCACTCACCCCCATTCTCACTCACTCCCATTTCCACTCACTCCCATTCCCACTCACTCCCATTCCCACTCACCCCCATTCCCACTCACTCCCATTCCCACTCACTCCCATTCCCACTCACTCCCATTCCCACTCACTCACAACCACTCCCATTCCCACTCATTCCCATTACCACTCACTCCCATTCTCACTCACTCCCATTCTCACCCACTCCCACTCCCACTTGCTCCCATTCCCACTCACTCCCATTCCCACTCACTCCCATTCCCACTCACTCCCATTCCCACTCACTCACAACCACTCCCATTCCCACTCATTCCCATTCCCACTCACCCCCATTCTCACTCACTCCCATTTCCACTCACTCCCATTCCCACTCACCCCCATTCTCACTCACTCCCATTTCCACTCACTCCCATTCCCACTCACACCCATTCCCACTCACCCCCATTCTCACTCACTCCCATTTCCACTCACTCCCATTCCCACTCACTCCCATTCCCACTCACCCCCATTCCCACTCACTCCCATTCCCACTCACTCCCATTCTCACTCACTCCCATTCCCACTTGCTCCCATCCCTGCTCCCATTCCCACCCACTCACAACCACTCCCATTCCCACTCATTCCCATTACCACTCGCTCCCATTCCTGCTCCCATTCCCATCCATTCACATTCCCACTCCCATTCCTGCCCACTCCCATTCTAGCTCACATTCCCACGCACTCCCATTCCCGCTCACTCCCATTCCCACTCACTCCCATTCCCACTCACTTCCATTCCTACTCGTTCCCATTCCCAATCACTCCCATTCCCAGTTGCTCCCATTCCTATTCGCTCCCAATCTCACTCACTCCCATTCTCACTCGCTCCCATTCCCAGTCACTACCATTCCCAGTCACTCCCATTCCCACTCATTCCCATTGACACTCAATCCCATTCCCCCTCAATTCTATTCCCACTCACTCCCATTTGCCACTTAATCCCATTCCCGCTCTCATTCCCATTCGCTCCCATTCCAATTCACTCCCATTCTGTTCACTCCCATTCCCATTCACTCCCATTCCAGCTTGCCCCCATTCCCACTCTCTCCCATTCCCATTCCCGCTTGCTCCCATTATCATCTTAATTCCCAGGGAATCCACAAACCTACATTTTCCCACTTGAGTATACTTGCTTCTCTGGATAAGAATTCCAAAGATTCCCCATCCTCTAAGTGAAGAAGTCCCTCCTCATCTCCGTTCTAAATGATTATCCCTCTTATCCTGAGACTGTGTTCCCATGTTAGAGATTCTCCGACCAGGAAGAAACTCCCTCTCAGTGCCCACACTGCCCTTCAGAACCTGGTCTTTTGACTTTTATCTCCTATGTTGTTGTATTTTGCTCTGTGTCACAATGTGAACCCATCCTCTACGTCACTGATACTCTACATGTAGAGTGAGGCAGTGTATGGACAGTACTGTATGCTGCATGCTCCACTCTATGAGGATCATTGTTGCCTGAACTTTCCCCATCAGGTTGACCGCAGTTGTGACTCTGAACTGGTGAGGCTGTAAAGACACCTTGTCCCTTTGTGCTGACAAATGTAACCCTAAGAGCACTCGCTGTGTCACTCCGAGTGTGCTGTACAGGGGGCTGTGAACTATTGTATAAGTCTTGGCTGATGCTGCTTCAGCCTCTGGCAGTTTTTTATTAAGTCGTGTGGAGTGCCAGAGGAACAGCACATGGCTGTGCGCGTTTGCTCACCATCTCTTTTTCAAGCGATTCAGATTTCTCAGTTTTGGCAACTCAAGACTGGGCACCCATCAGGCGCTGTGGGCCGTTAACCCCAGCGGGATTGTACTCCAACACAATCTGCAACCTCATGGCCTGGTACATCCCCCACTCAACCCATTACCATCAAGCCAGGGGATCAACCCTGGTTGAATGGAGAGTGCAGGAGGGCATGTCAGGAGCAGCATCAGGCATGGCTAACAATGAGGTGTCAGCCTGGTGAAACTACAACACAGGACGAGGTGCATAAAATGCAAGTGGTAGACAGAGCTAAGCGATCCCACCACCAACAGATCTCAGCTCTGCAGTCCTGCCACGTCCATCCGTGAATCGTAAGCTGGTGAAAGTGGAGACAATGATTTCAAAAAGGAAGTTGGATAGACTCTTGAGGGCAATAAGCTTGCAGGGTGACAGAGATAGAGCGAGAGAAGGGGGATTCTACACGGGCTCAACAAACAACAGTCTTATGCCTTTATCGGTAGGTCATTGGGCCTCTCGGTTGCTGTAAAGGAGACATGAGTTCTGCTTCTTTATAAATTACCTTTATTTCTTTGATCCAACTTCCCATATAATTCTCCACCAACACCCTGTGGTCCCTTTATATATCAATGACTTCCATTGAATAATTGACATCAAAGTAGGACTTAATTGGAAGGTTTATTAACCCATTGCTAACAGTCCCCGTTAGATTAACCCTGATTCTTCCAGAATACTGCGAATCCAACAGCAAACTCACCGTAAATCAGTGAGAGAGTATATCGAGGTCAGCGCCTCATTCACAGAGGTACAGAATATTCCATCAGCCCGGACACAGGAACACTGCCAGGAGCAGGGATAGGGATGGAAGGATACTGCATCTCAGCCCCGTGGATCCAGTTTATTTACTGTTACTGGCTGTGCCACAGTGGCATGGTGGTTAGCACTGTTGTATCACAGCGTCAGGGATACGAGTTCACGTCCCAACTTGGGTCACTGTCTGTGTGGAGTCTGCACATTCTCCCCGTGTCCGTGTGGGTTTCCTCCCACAATCTGAAAGACGTGCTGGTTATGTGGATTGGCCATTCTAAATTCTCCCTCAGTGTACCCAAACAGGTGCAGGAGTATGGTGACTAGGGGATTTTTGCAGTAGCTTCATTGCAGTGTTAATGTAAGCCTACTTGTGACACAAATAAAGTTTAAAGTTTAAACTTTTAAGCTATGTGCCTGTTTGAGAAGATGATTTGTGGGGTCTTGATATCACTTACAGTAGGCCAAGCTATGCCAACATGTCCATCTCTTTCAGATCTGTGGCTGTGTTATCATGGGACTGGGAATCTACCTGCTGACCCTGAATAATTTTGGAGCTTTGCTGTCCAGTCTGCCGTCTCTCTCCATAGCCAATGTGCTGATTGTTGTGGGAACGATCACCATGGTGGTGGCTTTTCTGGGCTGCATGGGAGCTATCAAGGAAAACAAGTGTCTGTTATTGTCGGTAAGTTCTGCCTGTATCTGCAGTCACGATAAACCACTCAACATTCCCAACCTGAGAGTGTGTGTGTGTGTGTGTGTGAGAGTGTGTGTGAGTGTGTGTGAGAGCGTGTGTGTGTGTGTGGGTGTGAGAGTGTGGATGTGTGAGTGTATGTGAGAATGTGAGTGTGGGTGTGAAAGTGTGGGTATGAGAGTGTGAGTGTGTTTGTGTGAGTGTGACAGTGTGCGAGTGTGACAGTGTGCGAGTGTGACAGTGTGTGAGTGTGACAGTGTGCGAGTGTGACAGTGTGTGAGTGTGACAGTGTGTGTGTGAGAGTATGAGTGTGAGAGTGTGAGTGTGTGAGTGTGCGAGTGTGTGTGTGAGTGTGCAAGTGTGAGTGTGCGAGTGTGAGAGTGAGAGTGCGAGTGTGAGTGCGAGTGTGAGAGTGCGAGTGTGAGAGTGAGAGTGTGAGAGTGCGAGTGTGTGAGAGAGTGCGAGTGTGTGAGTGAGTGCGAGTGTGTGAGTGAGTGCGAGAGTGTGAGTGAGTGTGAGAGTATGAGTGTGTGTGTGGGTGTGAGTGTGAGAGTGTAAGTGTGACAGTGTGTGAGTGTGTGTGAGTGTGTGTGAGTGTAATAAGAACATAAGATCATAAGAAATAGGAGCAGGAGTAGGCCATCTAGCCCTTCGAGCCTGCCCCGCCATTCAATAAGATCATGGCTGATCTGAAGTGGCTCAGTTCCACTTTCCCGCTTTCTCCCCATAATCCGTAATTCCCTTGTCTACCAAAAACCTATCTACCCGTGTCTTAAATATATTTAGCGAGGCAGCCTCCACCACTTCAACAGGCAGAGAATTCCAGACATTCACCACTCTTTGAGTGAAGAAGTTCCTCCTCAACTCTGTTCTAAACTGCTCCCCCCCCCTCACCTTATCTTGAGGCTGTGCCCTCTGGTCCTGCTGTCCTTTCTGAGTGGGAAGAATCTCTCTACCTCTACCCTATGCATCCCTTTCATCATCTTATACGTCTCTATAAGATCCCCCCTCATCCTTCTAAACTCCAACGAGTACAGACCCAGTCTATTTAGTCTCTCTTCATAGTCCAACCCCCTCATCTCCGGTATCAGCCTAGTGAACCTCCTCTGCACTCCCTCCAAGGCCAAAATATCCTTCCACAAGTGCGGCGACCAAAACTGCACACAGTACTCCAGCTGCAGCCTCACCAGTGCCCTATACAGTTGCAGCAAGACCTCCCTGCTTTTATATTCTATCCCCCTCACTATAAAGGCCAACATTCCATTCGCCTTCTTGATCACCTGCTGCACCTGCAGACTGGGTTTTTGCAACTCATGCACAAGGACCCCCAGGTCCCTCTGCACCGTAACATGCTGCAGCTTTTCGCCCTTTAAATAGTAATCCCTCCTACTATTATTCCTGCCAAAGTGGATAACCTCATACTTGCTAACATTATACTCCATCTGCCAGGTCCTCGCCCACTCGCTTAGCCTATCTAGATCCCTCTGCAGACTTTCCACACCCTCCGCACAATTTGCTTTTCCACTCATCTTTGTGTCATCAGCAAATTTCGTCACCCTACACTCAGCCCCCTCCTCCAGATCATCTATATAAATGGTAAATAGCTGAGGCCCCAGCACCAATCCCTGGGGCACTCCACTAGTTACCAAATGCTAATCAGAATAGCACCCATTGACACCAACTCTCTGCCTCCTATTAGACAACCAATCCTCTATCCACGCTAACACCTTACCCCCAACTCTATGCACCCTAACCTTCTGAAGCAACCTTTTGTGAGGCACCTTATCAAATGCCTTCTGAAAATCGAGAAACACCATGTCCACCGGTTCCCCTCTGTCTACCACACTAGTCACATCCTCATAGAATTCCAATAAATTCTTCAAACACGACTTCCCCTTAATGAATCCGTGCTACGTCTGCTCGATCAAACAATTCTTCTCTAGGTGCCTTGCTATTTCTTCTTTGATGACAGATTCAAGCATTTTTCCAACAACAGACGTTAAACTAACAGGCCTATAATTCCCTGCCTTTTGCCTGCTACCTTTATTAAACAGCGGCGTAACATTAGCCGTTTTCCGGCACTTCCCTGGAATCCAGCGAATTTTGGTAAATAATCACTAAGGCGTCTACTATCACCTCTGCCATTTCCTTCAGAACCCTGGGATGCATTCCATCCGGTCCTGGGGACTTGTCCACCATCAGTCCCGCTAGTCAATCAAGCACTACCTCTCTAGTGACAGTAATCGCATTCAGGCCCTCAACTCCTACCATCCTTCTATCTTTAATATCTGGCAAACTATTTGTTTGTGTGAGTGTGTTTTGTTATTTGTTAGTGTGAGTGTGAGGGTATGAGTGTGTGTGAGTGTGAGAGTATGAGTGTGTGAGTGTGAGAGTATGAGTGCGTGTGACTGTGAGAGTATGAGTGTGTGTGAGTGTGAGAGTGTGAGTGTGTGTGAGTGTGAGAGTATGAGTGTGTGAGTGTGTGAGAGTATGAGTGTGTGAGTTGCTGAGGAAGGGTATTTCCCATCACTGACGATTTCTCTCTCTCTATGTCTCTAGTTTTTCATTCTGCTGCTCCTGATTCTCCTGATGGAGGTCACAGCCGCCATCATACTCTTCTTCTATGAAACCCAGGTAAGTTTGTAACCTGGGAATATTGTGGAGTTTAAATCCACGTGGAGGGATGTTTCACTTCAGCATTGTGCTGTGATCAGGACAATCGCTTCCCCATACAGATCCCGGGAGAAGGATCGGACTGGCTCCAGGATGGGCAGGGATTAGAAGTGGGCAGGATTGTACAGTTTATACAATCAGCCTTATTTCACTCACTGTTACACTGAATTGAATCTCCGTCTTGCTCTGGGGCAATGGGCAGTTAGGGTCTGACCCAGTTCAGTTTGTTGAGGAGATCTGGGCTTTCCAGCTGTTGTTGAAGGTACCGGGACTTTGCAACTGGGCCTTATACAGGGAAACTGAATAAAGAATCTGTTCATTTCATTTTGTTTCCTACATTAAAGCATAAGCAATACAAACAGAGTGTGCCATTGACCCCTGATCCACCAGTCAATAAAATACGAGCTGAACTCCTACACTCCGTTCATCTTTTCACCCTATTCCCAGATTCCCCTTCAATGTCCAAAAAAACTCATCAACCTCTGTCCTATCAGCCATAACCACCCCCCCCCCCCCCACCCCCACACTGGGCAGAGAGGGGGTGAGAGACTGCAGGAACGGGCAATAGGGCCAGTGCCCAGACAGCATTGAGTGGCTCATTGAGCCTGACGGAAGAGGCAGAGGGAGGTGGAAGATGCTGAGGGAGACAGAGGGGGGCAAAAGAGGCAGGGCGAGGCAGGGGAGGCTGAGCGAGGCAGAGGGAGGTGGAGGGAGGCAGAGGGAGGCTGAGGGAGGAGGGAGGCAGAGTGAGGCAGAGGGAAGTGGAGTGTGCTGAAGGAGCCAGACGGAGGCAGAGGGAAGTGGAAGATGATGAGGGAGGCAGAGGGAGATGGAGGGAGGCAGAGGGAGGCGGAGGGAGGCAGAAGATGCTGAGAGAGGAGGAGGGAGGCAGAGGGAGATGGAGGAAGACAGAGGGAAGTGCAGGGTGCTGAGGGAGGCAGAGGAAGATGGAGGGAGGGAGAGGGAGATGGAGGGAGGCAGAGGGAGATGGAGGGAGGTGGAGGGAGATGGAGGGAGGTGGAGGGGGACTGAGGTAGGTGGAGGGAGGCAGAGGATGTGGAGGGAGGTGTAGGGAGGTGTAGGGAGGTGGGGAGGAGTATTAACATTACACTCTGCACCGTCTCCTTTCCTTCTCTATGAACACTATGCACTGACTATAGCGCGAAAGAAACAATACTTTTCACTGTATAATAATACGTGACAATAATAAATCCAATCAAATTAAATCCTGGGATGGAAGGGAGAAAAGGCTCATAATGATGGGAGAGAGGGATGTAGGAAAGGGAGAAAGAGAAGGAAAAGAGGGAGCAATGGAAGTGAAGTGCTTGGAGAAGGAGCAGCAAGCTGGGGGCACTGGGGGGTAAACCTAAATTACACTGGCTGGTAATATCAAACTAATCAATAAATAGATAGAAAGCAGCCAATAGGAGGAGTCCACAATCTGGGTAAAGTAGAGCTAAGCAGACAGAGTCTGTGTGGAGTTCTGTCGTACAGAGACCGGTGTGGCAGCTGAGTTATATCTCTGGTTACTTGAAGGATAAAACACCAGAGAATAATAGACATTTATTTCTCTGATGAAGGGTCTGGCACTTCAGATCCAGGTGATTATTGCTGGTTTTAGGGTCTGTGACAGAATCACTAAACAAATAGCTGCTTTGATAAGATGAACGCTATGATAAGGTAAGAAGACCCAATCATAAGAACATAAGAAATAGGAGCAGGAGTAGGCCATCTAGCCCTTCGAGCCTGCCCCGCCATTCAATAAGATCATGGCTGATCTGTCGTGGCTCAGTTCCATTTTCCCGCTTTCTCCCCATAACCCTTAATTCCCTTGTCTGTCAGAAACCTATCTACCCGTGACTTTAATATATTTAGCGAGGTAGCCTCCACCGCTTCAACAGGCAGAGAATTCCAGAGATTCACCACCCTTTGAGTGAAGAAGTTCCTCCTCAACTCTGATCTAAACTGACTCCCCCTTATTTTGAGGCTGTGCCCTCTAGTCCTGGTTTCCTTTCTAAGCGGGAAGAATCTCTCTACCTCTACCCTATCCATCCCCTTCATTATCTTATATGTTGCTATGAGATCCCCCCTCATCCTTCTAAAATCTAACGAGTACAGGCCCAATCTACTCAATCTCTCCTCTTAAGCTAACCCATATCATAGAATCCCTACAGTGCAGAAAGAGGCCATTTGGCCCATCGAGCCTGCACCAACAACATTCCCACCCAGGCCCTAATCTCCATGACACCAAGGGGCAATTTAGCATGGCTAATCCACGGAGCCCACACGTCTTCTGGAGCCTGACTGTCTCACCGTTTCTGACCTACAGATCACCAAGTACATCGAAAATGACATGAAACGGGCTTTGAAACGCCAGAACGATACTGGAGTTTTGGAAGCTTGGGATGGAATCCAGAAACAGGTAAATTCCAGGAATCCAGGCATTATTCTCCAACAACCATGCCTTTGGACCTGCTGCTCTGTTGGTGACAGCTCTGTACATTTTTCTGTCAGGACACAAAGGATTTTATTTGAGATTTCTATCACTTTTTGATAATGAGTAAAATGAATTGAAACTCAGCTAGCTGAGGTTGGGCTGATGAGAGCAGATGTCTCCACTCCAGAATCAAGCTTGCAGTTGGTGGAGGTATCGTCTCCGCACAACACTGATATCAAACCTTTCCCACAATGATAACGAACGCTGGTCCAGGTTGTGCAGTTAGAGTGGAAGCTGCACCTGTGGCTGTGCCCTGTAGGATTGTTTGTGCTGTGAGCCAGGCCTCCAGCCCCTGGCTGCAACATCACTGGGTCAGCACAGACACACCCCTGGGGAAAGGTGCCCAGCGCAGGAGACACTGGGTGACTAGAGTACACTGTGCATACCTCTTATTACAACATTGACTGCGTGGTTCAACTATGAAAAGTCTCGTGTCTCTGAGTGAGTGAGTGAGTGGTGTGATGGTCAATGGGATTGGGGGGGTCAACAGGGTCAGGGGTTAACAGGGTTAAAAGTTGGTGGTGAGAGAGAGAGACTTGAGTCGGGGAACTATTGTGAAGAGGTTCGTTATGGTGGTCCATTCCATTGGGCTGTTAATCACTGAGTTACCAGAGATTAAATTGTGTAACAATCTGAGACTCAATCTCCTGACACAAATCTCTCACGCTGAGATCAGTGTTAGAGACACTCACAGAGGCTCAGGAGCAGAGTGAAGCAGTCAGTATTAGGATAGGGGTTAGGGTGGGGGTAAACCTGGCTGAGATGTTCTGTCGGAGAGTCGGTACACAGGCAATGGGCCAAATGGCCTCCTTCTGCACTGTAGGGATTGGATGATTGCCAGGTAATTACAGCCCCCGTGTCTGAGAAAGAATCTCCGCAGGGTCTGAGATGTATCCGGTGTGCTGGATCTCAGAAAGCTGGACCCATTGAACAGTTCAGGGAAAACCATCCTGGAAATTTCTTAAAAAATGATGAGGGAACTCCAGCAGGAAGTGATATCACTAATCACAGAAAGCTTTCAGGAAGTTGTCAAACTTTTTTTTGTAATTTTATTTGTAATTCTTGCTGCGCATTTGGGAAGTTTGTTCTTGAGGTCAGTAGTTCTCAGCAGTTGAATTTCCTGCCATCTACCCTAATTCTGGTGAAGCCCCACAGGCTCTCTGTCTATCTCCATAAATATTAACTTGAATAGGATTTGTTCTCTTCATTAACATCCTTTATATTTCTGTGGTCAAAAAGCCACTATTCTATGTTCTATGTTCTATTCTCTCAGCCTTTCTGAGGTGAATTAGACTTACTATCCACCTTCCTCTTTGACCGGGGCCTTTGTACTTCCCGCATACTTGGAAACCAGAACTTGAACTTTGGATGAGATGGGGATCATTAATAATAAAAGGAACCATGTTGCTAGTTTTCTATTTAACTACCCTGGCTAAACGTGTCTGCTTTCCCTATGACCTCACCAAGACAGGGTCAGCATTTCTTGCACTCTGACCCCAGTGTGTGTTTCTTTCAAAGAAGCGATCCTGTAGCATTCACAGGAACGTGCCACTGGAGTGCAGTTACCATGCCAAACACCATCCGCCCACACTGAGGCCTATTGCCCCATCGTTGAAAAATCAGCCTGGAGTTTATTTTTCCAAATTGCAGTGTGCATCAGCAAACTTAGAGTTGTCCTTTTGAAGCTTTCATCCAGATATTTAAAAATTCATTTACAGGATGTGGGCACCGCTGGCTGGGCCAACATTTGTTGCACATCCCAAATTGTCCTTGATGAGGTGACAGTGAGCTGCTGTCTTGAACCGCTGCAGTCCATGAGGTGTAGGTACACCCACAGTGCTGTTAGGGAGGGAACATAGAACCTTACAGTGCAGAAACAGGCCCTTCAGCACATCGAGTCTGCACTGACCACAATCCCACCCAGGCCCTATCACCACATCCCTACACATTTTACCTGCTAATCCCTCTAACTCACACATCCCAGGACACTAAGGGGCAATTTTAGCATGGCCAATCAACCTAACCTGCACATCTTTGGACTGTGGGAGGAAACCGGAGTACCTGGAGGAAACCCACACAGACACAGGGAGAATGTGTAAACTCCACACAGGCAGTGACCTGAGCCAGGAATCGAACCTAGGTCCCTGGAGCTGTGAAGCAGCAGTGCTAACCACTGTGCTACCATGCTGCCCAGTGCCCTGGCAGTTCCAGGATTTTGACACACTGACAGTGAAGGAACGATGATATATTTCCAATTCAGGATAGTGAATGGTTTGGAGGGGAACTTGCAGGTGGTGGTGTTCCCATGTATCCGCTGCCCTTGTCCTTCTAGATGGAAGTGGTCATGGGTTTGGAAGGTGCTGCCTAAGGGTCTTTGGTGAGTGGATGCAGTGCATCTTGTAGATGGTACACATTGTTGCTACTGAGTGTTGGTGGTGGAGGGAGTGAATGGAAAAGGTAGTAATCAAGCGGACTGCTTTGTCCTGGATGATATGGAGCTCCTTGAGTGTTGTTGGAGCTGCTTGTGAAGAATATTCCATCACACTCCTGACTGGTGCCTTGTAGATTGTGGATCATTAATAAAGAGCAGGAATTCCAATGTTGATCCATGCAAGACTCTGTATTGACCAGGCTTCATGTTACATCCAATCAGAGTTCACAACCTCAGAAATTAATAACAATGTGGTGAGAATGACCACATCACAAGAATTAATATTTAATAAATGAATAGTAATTGTCTGTAACCATGCAGTAATGACACAAAAACAAAAAAAACCTGCAGATTCTGGAAATCCAGAATAAAAGTTAAAAAGACTGGAAATTCTCAGCATGTTAGGCAGCATCTGTGGCGAGAGAAACAGCTATTGACATGAACCTTAACATTGTTACTCTCTTATTTTGATTAACTTAATCCTCAAACAGAGGATGATTTTATTCCTTCCTTGTCTCCTCTTAGCTGCATTGTTGTGGTGTCACTAACTACACTGACTGGGGAGATATCGTGCCCAAATCCTGCTGTCCACACAATGAGACCTGCCCACCTCAAAACTACTTCCAAAAGGTAAAGTGGACAAATGCCCAAAATTGCATGTGAATGAATTTGTGTGGGATTGTCTGCATGTGAGTGTGTATATGTGTACACGTGTGTGTGTGTGTGTGTGTGTGTTCCTGTTTTTTGTGCTCTGGGTGGTCCGCACTGCAGTATCTGTGTGCTCTGGGTGGTCCGCACTGCAGTATCTGTGTGCTCTGGGTGGTCCGCACTGCGGTATCTGTGTGCTCTGGGTGGTCCGCACTGCGGTATCTGTGTGCTCTGGGTGGTCCGCACTGCAGTATCTGTGTGCTCTGGGTGGTCCGCACTGCGGTATCTGTGTGCTCTGGGTGGTCCGCACTGCGGTATCTGTGTGCTCTGGGTGGTCCGCACTGCGGTATCTGTGTGCTCTGGGTGGTCCGCACTGCAGTATCTGTGTGCTCTGGGTGGTCCGCACTGCAGTATCTGTGTGCTCTGGGTGGTCCGCACTGCAGTATCTGTGTGCTCTGGGTGGTCCGCACTGCAGTATCTGTGTGCTCTGGGTGGTCCGCACTGCAGTATCTGTGTGCTCTGGGTGGTCCGCACTGCAGTATCTCTCCACATTTCTCAACTACGAAGCGATTTCTGACCTTTCTCTCTGTGTCTGTTGCAGGGTTGCTATGTTCAGGTTCGAGCCTGGTTTGAGTCCAACTTTTTACTTATTGGAATCGGTGTGATCTGTGTGTCAGTGATCCAGGTGAGTGCTGCACTGAAATCCATCTCCCTTGGCCTCAAAATCCACCTCCCTTGACCTAGCAGATGGAGTATAACGTTAGCAAATGTGAGGTTATCCACTTTGGTAGAAATAATAGTAGGAGGGATCATTATTTAAAGGGTGAAAAGCTGCAGCATGCTACGGTGCAGAGGGACCTGGGGGTCCTCGTGCATGAATCGCAAAAACCCAGTCTGCAGGTGCAGCAGGTGATCAAGAAGGCGAATGGAATGTTGGCCTTTATAGCGAGGGGGTTAGAATATAAAAGCAGGGAGGTCTTGCTGCAACTGTACAGGGCACTGGTGAGGCTGCAGCTGGAGTACTGTGTGCAGTTTTGGTCCCCTTATTTGTGTAAGGATGTATTAGCCTTGGAGGGACTACAGTACAGTCCAGTATCAGCCTGGTGAACAGGGAGTTCACCAGGCTGATACCGGAGATGAGGGGATTAGCTTATGAGGAGAGATTAAATAGACTAGGTCTGTACTCGTTGGGGTTTAGAAGGCTGAGGGGGGATCTTATAGAGACTTACAAGATAATGAAGAGGCTAGATAGGGTAGAGGTAGAGAAATTCTTTCCACTTAGAAAGGAAAACAGAACTAGAGGGCACAGCCTCAAAATAAGGGGGGGGGGGCAGTTTAGAACAGAGTTGAGGAGGAACTTCTTCGCTCGAAGGGTGGTGAATCTCTGGAATTCTCTGCCCGTTGAAGTGGTGGAGGCTACCTCGCGAAATATATTTAAGTCACGGGTAGATAGGTTTTTGACAGACAAGGGAATTAAGGGTTATGGGGAGAAAGCGGGAAAATGGAACTGATCCACTTCAGATCAGCCATGATCTTATTGAATGGCGGGGCGGGCTCGAAGGGCTAGATGGCCTACTCCTGCTCCTACTTCTTACGTTCTTATGTTCTAAATAATTGCTCCATCATTACATTGACAGAGACAAGCCCGGCTTCCAGCAATCCCTGTTTGAAGGAATGCCAAACACTAACTCACACCCATGTCGCACCTTAATCATCACAGCTACAATTGAGATATTATACCCCTCTGTGCACACAAAATCATGCCTTCTAACCCCTAATATGTATCTGGTCTCCTTACACTATTCTCCTTATCAAAATCCAACCAGTTTTGGGCAGAGTGAACGTGGTATTAGAGCTTAGATTGGTAAACTATGAGGATAGGTTGAAGACATTTGTTTTGTGCTCCCAATGAGATTGGAAATTGGAAGGCAATCTAACTGCAGTGTTTAAATGATAAAGCGATTGGACAGATACAGAGATATTGTTTCCTTTGGAGCAGGAATCCAAAACAATGTAATAAAATCTTAAGTAGGAGGTAGCTCATTTAGGAATTAGAAGAAGAATATAAGCACAGGCAGGACAAGAGACATTAATTAAAATTTTAATTATCATAGACCCATCGAGTCTGTACTGTCCATAATCCCACCCAAACCTTATTCTTGGAAGGGAGGAAAAGGTGGTGGGGTAACTCTGTTAATTAAGTGACATTAGTAAAAGTTTGAGTGATGTAAGAAGTCACTTGTGGGAGTAGTTTATTGGTCTCTAACAATAGCTACACAGGAAGAAATAATGGAAACTTGTCAGAAAGGCATGGCAAGAATCATGGGTGATTTTAATCTACATATAGATTGGACAAGTCAGATTGGCAATGTTAGCCTGGATGATGAGTTCATAGTGTGAACTCAGAACAATTTCTTAGAGCAGCACATTCAAGAGCCAGCCAGATGATCGGCTACACTCGGTCTGACCTCAATCAGACCGGATTAGTTGGTGACCTTACAGTAAAGGAGCCTCTAGGTAGCAGTGATCATAACACGATTAAAATTCACATTTAGTTTGAGGGAGGGAAGAGCGGGTTCAATACTATCATTTTAATTTAAGTAAAAGTAGTTACGAATGTGAAGACAGAGATGACTGAAGTGAGCTTGGAAAATAAGTTAAAGGGACAGTAGAGACAATTGTGCCAGAATTTTACCACCTCGGTCGAGTTCAATAGATAATGCTGTTCTCCGAGCCTCGCCCGGCCCGATTCCAGGATGGGCATGCGGTAAAATTCGACTGTTGATATTTCATAACACTCAGCAAAGATATATTTCAGTATGAAAGACTCCAGGGGGAAGGCTAATGTAGATCTATGATTAATTCAGGAAGTTAAAGATGGTATCAAATTGAAAGAAAAAGTACACAATACTGTGATGATTAGCGAGAAATCAGTAGGATGGACAGAATGTTGAAGCCAGCAAAAGGAGGATAAAATTAGAGAATGAGAGAAAACTAGTTAGAAATATACAAACAGGCAGTAAGAGATTCTATAGTCCTTAAAAGGAAAAGAGGATCGCAAGTGTGCGTTGGTCTTCTAGAGAGTGAGTCTGGGCAATGAATAATGGACAGGAAGGAAATGGTGGATGAATTGATCAGACATGTTGTGTCTGTTTTCACTGGCGAGGATACAAATAACATCCCAGAACTGATTGTGAGTCAGGTGAACGAGAGGAACTTCAAACAATTCCTATCACCAGGGAAAGGTTATTGAGAAAATTACTAGAACTGAAATCTAGCAAATTCCAGGTTCTAATGGATCTTAAAGAAATCGATGCTGAAATAGTGAATGCCTGGTTTTAATTTTCCAAAATTCCCTCGAATCTGGAAAGAACCATCAGATGGAAAATAGAACATCTAACTCAAGAAAGGAGGGGGGGAGAAAGCAAAGAAATACAGGCCAGTTAGCCTATCATCTATCATTGGAAAAATTCTGGAATTTATTGTTAAGGAGTTTGTAGTGGGAAACCTTAATGCAACCAGGGTGGTTTTATAAAAAGAAAATCATGTTTGACTAATTTATTAGACTTATTTGAAGAAGTAACAAGCAATATTGATAAGGGGAACCTTGTGGCATACTTGGATTTCCAAAAGATATTTGATTGGGTTGCTACTCATTGGGTAGGAAGTAACATATTAGCGTGGACAATGGATTGGTTAGCTAACAGTAAGCAGAGAGTGATAGGTCATTTATAATGTGACCATAGAATGGAAAATGTTAACATTTAGCTTTTACTGCCTTCAGGTACTCGGCATGTCATTTGCTATGACCATGTACTGCCACATCTGTAATAACTACAAGTCCTATGACAACTGAGCTGATGCTGTCCCCCCAGAGAACAGAAGTCATCCTGGGGGATTATAGATATATCTGCGATCATCATTTCTGCTCTTCTGAAGACTATGACTTTGCTTGTTTCCTGCTGCTGTCCATTACCAACCAGATGGTACCAGTTTCAGCTGTGTGAATTGGATCCCCCTTAGTGACAATGTGTCGGTGCCACATCTCTGGCACACCTACAGCACCTTTCAATCATCCCTTCGGACTTTGATAGCAGCTCTGCAAGGAATCAAAATCAAACTGGCTACTTAGTCTTCTACTGTTTATTTTGTTGAGGAAGTTCGGAGCTTAATAATTCTGCATTTGACTGTCTGCCAGGATAATGGGCAGGCCCACTATCTTGGCAAGTATCAACGGGAAGTTCAACAATGGTACATGGACTAGACGGGATGTACAGTGCAAAATCAGGCCTTTCAGCTTAAATTCAGGCCAATATTTATGTTCCACATGAACCTCCTCGCAGTCCTCTCTATCCCATTCTCATAGTAGATTCCCCCTATTCGTCTCCCTCACACACAATCCAGATTCCTTTTAAATGCTCCCATGCTAACCACTTTTCTAGTAGCAAGCTCCAAATTTGAACTACTCTCACTAGAAAAACAGTTTTCCTTTGGGTTGTATTGATGTCTTTGAATTTTGTCTCCTGTTCTGGTCTTCACCCCAAGAGGATGCACCTTCCCTGTTACCAAATCCCCCATCATCTCAACCAAGTCTTTCCTCAGCCTTCTCTATCCCAGAGAGAGAAATCACAGCCCATTCAATCCTCCCTGGGGTTTACAATCGCTCAGCTCTGACGTCACCCTTGTAAATCTTTTTTCTACCTTCTCCAGCGTCACCATATCCACTTGATCATACGGAGACCAGAAGTGTACATAGTATTTCAATGTGATCTAATCACACTTTTATATGAGGTCAACATTGTTTCTCTGCTTTCCAATTCTACCTCAGTAGAAATTGACTTCAGTATTTGGGTTGCATATTTTTGGCTTTTTTAACATTGTGAGTTGTAATGATTTTTGTAGCCATTACTTTGCTTCTCTGAACCACTTAGACTTCCATTTTCCTTAGCGAGTAAGTTTATTCTTCTTATCAGAATGGGCCAGATTATGCTAATGAATTATAATTGGAGTTGTAACTCCCAGAGACTGGAAGGGACTCCTCACTGCCGTTTGGGTTTAGCTGACAGCACAGCCAGGCACAGTCAGTGAGGAAAGTTATATCTGCTGGAAGTTTCCACACAAATTCTCCACGTGGCCAGCTCCAAAATGGAGATGATCTTTTCAGGCAGGACAGATACAGCTCAGAGACACTGTACCGGTATCGTTTACTGGCTGCCCCATTTGCCAACAATTCCAACAGTGTGTGAAGGAGATCATTGGCATGTTTACCAATCCTTCAGACTCACCTCAACATCTTGATAAAAAGCTCTCATTGGCTAAGCATTGTATGTTCAGATGAAATGAAGGGTGCTCTCCCAATAACATAGTGAGGGGTGAAGGAACACCAGCCACATACTATCCACAGCATGCACCTGCAATGCTGGTTTCTCCCATTAAAAAGTCTGACAACACCAGGTTTAAATGGCATTCACCTGAAGAAGAGGGAAACCTCGAAAGCTAATGAGTTTACTATCAAATAAATCGGTTGGACTTAAACCTGGTGTTGTCAGACTTTTTACTGTGTTTACCCCAGTCCAACGCCGGCATCTCCACATCATGATTTCTCCCATTGCATGCACGATAAATAACTGAGAGTCAAAGGACAATGCAGCCCAGCCCTGCCCACTGCTGGGATCACCTGATCCCAATGGAAGCCAATGTGTGTTTAACTGGGCCACCGAGTTTTCCCAGGGCTGGAAAATCCCCGTGGAAAGGCCCACAAAGCAGCATCAAAGGGGATTTCCCCAACCATCCAGACTCTGATAGTGACAGAAATGGGGCAGGATGGTGGCACAGTGGTTAGCACTGCTGCCTCACAGCGCCAGGGACCCAGGTTCGATCCCCAGGTTGGGTGACTGTGTGGAACTTGCACGTTCTCCCCATGTCTGCATGGGTTCCATCCGGGTGCTCCGGTTTCCTCCCACAGTCCCAAGGTGTGCAGGTTAGTGGATTGGCCATGTTAAATTGCCCCTTAGTGTCAGGGAGACCAGCAGGATAAATATGTGGAGTTATGGGGATCAGGTCTGGGTGGAATTGTTGTTGGCGCAGGCTCGATGGGCCAACACTGTGGGAATTGTATGATTGAAGATTAGTTTTAATGAACTGGGTGGCCTATACACAACTTGGACTATTCCTACTAAGCAACTGTATTAATTTGCTACTATTATCAGGATGCTTAAGTTTAAGAATTTAAACATCACAATAGAATGAGTTGTAGGGAAGAATTGAGTTGTGCGTTTTCCAAATTATCCTGAGTTCAATGACTGTTAATCTAGTGCACACACACTGGAACCAGTTACATAATCCCGTTACAATCAGCCTTAACACATGTTGCTTCATTGTACACCTTCAATTGACCCAATGGCCATTTAAGATTTAAATACGGTTTCAGAATAACGTGTTGGAACCACTTCATTCTCGAGTGTAGATCAGTTTGTGAATAGAGTCAGTTTAATTGCCATTCAGTTTAATGATCCAGATCCAATTAGTGACACATTGGCCAGAGAATTCCAGTCTTTCACAGCAGCGGAATTCCCTGGTCCTGCTGCAGTGAACAGAGATTTGGCTGAGTGCCGAATTTCTCCATCCTCACTCGCACCGGCAGTGGAATGGCAGGAGAATTCCAGCCATAGTTACAGGATACAAGTGCAAAAGATATTATCCAAGCCTTAAGAAAGGCAATCACAACTTGAAATGTCAGTTTGTAGTTTCTTTGTTCCCATTCAATGGTTCCCCCTTCAGGAAAAGACCTTTAGGCACAATGCAATTCCCAACTGGAATGGAAATGACTGGATAATTTACTATTCAGTCATACAGATACTGCTGAAAATGACCTTGATTATTTTTTGCACAGTTACCTTTCTATAATTAACATCACTGCAATTTGTTGAGATATCGTTCTGCTTTGATCAAGAGAATTTGCTGCATTTTCAGTATCAAGTTGATTTGTATTTTATTAAAGTCTTTTCCCAATTAAACTCTGTAGTCTGTTTGCTGTGGTACGCACTTTAAACAATGCTGAGGAAATCGGCTCTGTTTACTGTAAAAGTAGATAATGTGAATCCTGTTGTAAACCCAACCCCACCTGTAACTCCCTGGTGGATTCTATTGGACAGATAGGTCGTGGAATTGAAGTTATTGCTAAGTGGCCCCCGAAACCCTGCACAATTTCAATAAAGACTTTTCTGCAGGGATAACCAAGCGGCAGTGAATGCGCTGCTTTTACCAGAATTGTGACACATTGATAAGAATCGAGAGTGAACATTCTAGGAACCTGCTAAAGAATTGATGCATGTAAGATACAACCAAATAACATTCCTGCTCACAACAACTGTCAGCAATTGAGTTCTATTATTTTTAATAAAACAGATCAACCACAAGGCTGCCCAAAGGCACAGAGTGGCCTCCTTCCTCCATCCCGTGGCATCAGGATGTCCCTCTTAGCAGTTACCGCCTCCGCAAGAGCCCGTAGCCAGTCATCCGCCAAGCCGAGGGCTTGTTACCCACCTGAAATACTCTTCTGCCTGTACTGTCTGGTGGGTGCTGCAGCCATGAGGCACACCTCTCACTGCCTACCTTGATGTCTGTCACCTCATTTCATCAGGTTACCATCGGACACACCGCCCACTACCCTCTGTCCCCCTGCTGGTCCAGTGCCCAGCACACTGCTGCCCCTGCTGGCCCAGTGCCCAGCACACTGCTGCCCCCACTGGCCCAGTGCCCAGCACACTGCTGTCCCCACTGCCCAGTGCCCAGCACACTGCTGCCCCCACTGCCCAGTGCCCAGCACACTGCTGTCCCCACTGCCCAGTGCCCAGCACACTGCTGTCCCCACTGGCCCAGTGCCCAGCACAGTGCTGCCCCCACTGGCCCAGTGCCCAGCACACTGCTGCCCCCACTGGCCCAGTGCCCAGCACACTGCTGTCCCCACTGCCCAGTGCCCAGCACACTGCTGTCCCCACTGCCCAGTGCCCAGCACAGTGCTGCCCCCACTGGCCCAGTGCCCAGCACAGTGCTGCCCCCACTGGCCCAGTGCCCAGCACACTGCTGCCCCCACTGGCCCAGTGCCCAGCACACTGCTGCCCCCACTGGCCCAGTGCCCAGCACACTGCTTGCCCCCCCCACCAGCCTTGCACCTAACGCGCTGCTACCCCCCACTGGCCCCATGCCCAGCACACTGCTGGCCCCCACCAGCCTGGTGCCCAGCACACTGCTGCCCCCCCCTGCACCCGCTGGCCTGGTGCCCAGTACATTGCTGCCCCCGCCGGCCTGGTGCCCAGCATACTGCCCCCCCAAACTAACCCCCCCCCGCCCTGCTGGCCTGCACACTGCTGTCCCCCGCTGGCCTGGTTGTCCCTATCCGAAGGTGTTTCACACTGGTCAGTACCTAAGTGAGGGTATTATCACATTATTTCATGGATCTACAGCAGAATTAGGAAATGTGCCCCGTTTCCACTCTGTCCACCACGCAGGCACATCACACAAAATTCCCACCAGTGAATAGACTAGGTCTAAATTCTCAAGAGTTCAAAAAAAAGGATGTAATGTATCAGAATCATGGGGGGTCACAGTCTCAGGGTAAGGGGTCAGTTAACAGGACAGTAATGAGGGAAAATGTCTTCTCTCTAAGAATCTAAGACCTCAGAGTAAATTTTTATAAATTATGCATATATAACATGACTGAAGCCATGCCTGGCTATGACTTTTGAACGATAGGAGCAAATCTGGCGGTATCAAAGAAATGTGCACCTAGTTATCTCTTTATAAACCATAATGAAGCTTGTGTCCTGCAGAGATCAAGTTCAATGGGAACTATACAAAGACCATCTTCATTTTATAAGCCAGATCAGGCTACTGGAGTCGACAAGTCTGCTTGGACCAAGAGTTCTGCAGAGAACTTGCTATACTGTCTTATCGTACTGTAAATCAGGCTGCTATCATCCATCTACGAAGCAGCAAGATAGATAGAGGGGCTGTGTCCACGTATGAAGACTAATTCTAATAGAACATCCATACCATTGCCTGCAACATTGATTCACCTTTGTATGTCTATCTCATCATGGAAATATGAATTATCCAGCATCAGTCTTCATCCTGCCAATCTCTGAGAAAGAATACACCAGCCGGCTTTGATTCTGGTCTCTGGAGTTACATGAAACAATAATTCTTTATTCCGTGATCTTTGCCTGGAAATCCTTCTTTCTCTATCCCTCCCTCTTCTATTGTACAAGTGAAAAGGAGGCAACATCACTACATTCTTTCTATGCTTCAGTGAGTACAAGTGAATTAATCCCATTGAGTTCATCTTATGTCTGTGAGGTTATTAATAGAAGATTGGATCACACTGAAATTGTGGAGTTTGGAAATATGCCACTGCTTATAAAAAGGGAACACATCAAATAGTTACCTGTTTACAGAAGGTTGGTGAGAGGAGATATCAGTGCTGTTACATCCTTTCTTTAATGATGCAAAGAATTGTCAATTATTGGAATTCTCTACCCCAGAGAACTATGGATGCTCAGTTGTTGAGAATATTCAAGGAAGAGTTTAGAAGAATGAGAGGCGAACCTATTGAAATATATAAAACCCAAGAAAATTTTGGGTACTTAGGAATATGGCATTATTGTGCTAAGGTGTAGCTCGGGTAAAATTCAGCCACAATCTTGCTGAATAGGTTCGCAAGATAATATGATCATAAGAAATAGGACCAGGAATAGATAACTCAATCCTGGGGCCTTCTTCGCTCAGCAGTAAGACCCCGTTTGATCTGATTTAACCTTAATTCCATTTTCCTGCCAGATCCCATTCCCCTTGACTTACTTATTGATCCAAAATTTCTCCAACTCAGCCAAGAATATATTCAATGACTAGTCTCCCTGCTCTCTGGAATTCCAATGACTAAGAATCACCTGGGTGAAGAAATTAGTCCTCATCTCTGCCTTAAATAAAAGGCCCCTTATTTTTTAAGCTATTCCCCCTAATTCTAGATTCTCCCATAGGGGAAATAAATGAGTATAGGCTTTTTGGAAATCCAAACACACTATTGTGTCCCCTTTACTTACCTGGCTGTTATATACAAAGAACAAAGAACAACCCAGCACGGGGAAACAGGCCCTTCGGCCCAACGAGCTTGCGTCGCCATCCCAACAAAGCATCTTCCTACCCCTACCTTGTCCCATGTGTATGCGAATGGTACCCCTATTGTAACCAGATTCAGGGGAGAATATTGTTGGGTCAATTTCTCAAAGAACTCTATGTTGACTCTGCATCATAGCATTATGATTTTCTAAAATGCCTAGATACTACTTATTCTGTACAACCTTTCCTCATAAGACACCCCCTTCAATCTAGGAATCAACTGAGTGAATCTACTCTGAACAACTTCTAATCCCTCCCTAAGTAAAGACAGCAAATTAGAACCATAGAACATTACAGCACAGAAACAGGCCTTTTGTCCCTTCTTGGCTGTGCTGAACCATTTTTCTGCCCAGTCCCACTGACCTGCACCTGGACCATATCCCTCTGCACCCCTCTCATCCATGTACCTGTTCAAGTTTTTCTTAAATGTTAAAAGTGAGCTCGCATTTACCACTTTGTCTGGCAGCTCATTCCACACTCCCACTACTCTCTGTGTGAAGAAATTCTCCCTTAATATTCCCTTTAAACTTTTCCCCCTTCACCCTTAACCCATGTCCTCTAGTTTTTTCTCCCCTAGCCTCAGCTGAAAAAGCCTGCTTGCATTCACTCTATCTATACTCATCATAATTTTATACACCTCTATCAAATCTCCCCTCATTCTTCTATGCTTCAGGGAATAAAGTCCTAACCTATTCAATCTCTCTCCGTAACTCAGTTTCTCAAGTCCCGGCAACATCCTTGTAAACCTTCTCTGCACTCTTTCAACCTTATTAATATCCTGCCTCTAATTAGGTGACCAAAACTGCACACAATAACTGCACACAATACTCTAAATTCGGCCTCACCAATGTCTTATAGAACCTCACCATAACATTCCCACTCTTATACTCAATACTTGGATTTATAAAGGCCAATGTACTAAAAGCACTCTTCACGACCCTATCTACTTGTGATGCCGCTTTTAGGGAATTATGTATCTGTATTCCCAGGTCCCTCTGTTCTACTGCACTCTTCAGTGACCTACAATTACCTTGCATGTTCTACCTTGGTTTGTCTTTCCAAAGTGCAATACCTCACACTTATCTGCATTAAACTCCATCTGCCATTTTTTAGCCCATTTTTCTAGCTAGTCCAAATCTCTCTGCAAGCTTTGAAAACCTTCCTCACGGTCCACTATACCTCCGATCTTTGTATCGTAAACAAATTTGCTGATCCAATTTACCACGTTATCATCCAGATCATTGATATAGATGACAAACAACAATGGACCCAGCACTGATCCCTGTGGCACACCACTGGTCACAGGCCTCCACTCAGAGGAGCAATCCTCCACTACCACTCTCTGGCTTCTTCCATTGAACAAAGAACAAAGAACAACACAGCACGGGAAACAGGCTACCGTTAAGGGGTCTATAAGTGGATCCCATCAGTGACACCCATCCTTTGCTATTTCTTGGAGCAGAGGCCTCAAGGGGCCAGTGAACTCATTCCGTCAATTTGTTATATTCCCATATATTTATCCCAAACTATCAGAGATGGTGTATTTACCCCAAAATCATCATTTACCCTCAAACTATAAAGGGTGGTGTAATTATCCCTAATCCATGAGGGATATAGTATTTAGTACCAAAACATCAGGAAAGAGAGGTCACGTAGAGGAGAGGTAGTGGGGAGAGAGGTTATAGGTTGTGTGGAGAGAGGCAATGGGGAGAAGATACTGGGACTAATCATGGGATAGAAAGATTGTTGGGGGAGAAAAGCCCCGGGCGTTAATGTTGGGAAAAATTTTGCCGGGGCAGAGGTCAGGGAGGTCAAGGGTGACAAATGACTTGGATTATCCACAGATCCCCAGGACTGGTGTATTTGCCACCAAATGATCAGAACTGGTGCATATATTCCCATAATCTTCAGTGAGGTATATTAACCTCTCACCCCTCCCACCTCACTTTTCTTTCCCACCCGCTCCCAACCCCTTGCTGACCATGAGGTCTGGTGTGTTTAGATCCTAATCTTCAGCCCTGCTGTGTTTACCATCAGGATTTAGAACATAGAACACTACAGCACAAACAGACCCTTCAGCCCACAAGTTGCGCCGATCATATCCATACCTACCAGGCCGTAGAACTATCTATAACTCTCAATCCTATTAAATCCCATGTACTCATCCAGAAGTCCTTTGAAAGACCCCAGCGAGTTCGCCTCTACCACCACCGATGGCAGCCGATTCCACTCACTCACCACCCTCTGAGTGAAAAACTTACCCCTGACATCTCCATTTCCCATTTGGAATTCTGCCAGTGATTGTTCATTGTAATATTTCATTGAATGTCTGGCTTCCTGGGAATGGCTGTGACTGCCTCACCCACTCTTTGTCCCCAATGGCCTCTTGACTCATGGACTTGCTGAGTCCAAGGAGAGAGAAGGCCGTGATGGCAGACTCTGGTACCCATCGCCGGGCAGATTGGGTATATGGAATGGCAGCTACTGGCTAATCTTCTCTGCATCGTTCCAATTTTAGTACATGTGCTGCCGATGCAAGCTAACATGTAGAGTAACAGAGTGGAGGGCATCATCACAGTGCCAACATAATGTCACCTTGTGTGTCGTAGATGAAGAACTGTGTGACATCATAATCTGCTGAGCCTGCACAACCTGGGGCCCACAATCTTCTCTCTCAATACTGAGATGCTCTGAGTTCTTTTCAGGCCAAGATATGCCAGAGAACATTCCAAGATGTTCGCACGTGCTTGATGACTGGGGAAAATGTGGTAAGAACGTATCACAAGGAGACAAATTAGCATTGAGGCATTGAATGGGAAGTTAACTAAACTTACGAGGGAGGTGGAAGGAAAATGCTGATAGGGTGTGATGAAAAGGAGTGGGATATGTCTTGTGGAGATTAGGGATGTTAGCAATGAGTTGTCAGGCTAACTGGCTTGTTTCTGTGCTGTGTAGACTCAGTGTAATGCAATCTACTTTCTTCTAAAGGATATTCAGGTGGTCAGAGGACTCCCATCTCCAGAAGGGGTCCAATGATTTGCTGTGTGCAGACCCTCATGATTGGACCTATATTCCTGCACCAAGAGCGGTTAAGAAGCCTGATGACTACGAGTTACAGAACCCTGTGCAGACTATAACTCCAGACATCCTGACAGAGGAGGAGGTGAGGAAAACCTTGGCGGCCTGGGTCAGACGAAAGCTAAACTATAAAAATGATTTGGTTCGAAAGATGGAGATTACAGAAATCGTACCATCAATAATATTTTACTATGTTCTGGACACCTTCATTGAGCAAAGGGCTTTGAAGTTCTCCTACCAGGCAAACCCAGTTACTGGCGCTGTGCTCCCACCCAACAGGAAGCTGAAAGCCTGGGACGTGCAGTGTTTACCTGGCAAGTACTTTCAAGATGAAACCAAGTATTTTCGCATGCCCAACAGTGACAAGAATGGGATGTGTATCAGCTGCTACGGACGTGGTCTCATCCTTTGTGCAAGGTGCTGGGGTTTGGGTGAAATTGTCAACCGGAAGGTTTCTTCCCCTCAGAGAGGTGGGAGGGTGAACCTGTGCCCAGAATGCACAGGCAACAACACAGCCGACTGTGAGAAATGTGCAGCCATTGGCCACATTCCGTGTATCCGGTGCCACGGCAAAGGTAAGGTCTGGTACTTCACCAACCTGAAGGTGGAATTCCTGACCCACAACAGTCACAAGCTGATCGCTGACCAGGACTTCCCTGTCTCGGCAGTGCCCAAGGCCCAAGGGCTGATCGTACATGATCATACCGCTGACTTACTCATGCCCATCAGTACCTGTAGTGAAGAAGAGGTCAACCTGGCATCTCAGCACCTGGTGGAGGAGTCCCACTTTGCCTGGCCCGATTCGCGGATCATCCAACAGAAGCACACCCTCAAGGCTCTCCCCGTCAACAAGGTCCTCTTCACCTGGGAGGAACTGAGCGGCCGCTTCTGGATCTATGGCACCAAGCGACAAGTTTGCTTCAAGAATTATCCTCTGAAGAAGGCTTGCTGGCCTTGAACGTGAGGAGGGGGTCAATAAACCAATGCTTTCATGGCTCTCCCACATACAAAGAAAAATGAGATTGGAAAATAAAAAGGAAATGCAAAGGGCCGTGTTTTCAATGTGTTTTACTTTCTAATAGTAAAGGAGAGAGCGCTCAGTAATTGGAATTTGGAATGGATCAGGTTAAAGGTGTCTGTCCACATTCTGGCTCACCATCACCCTTACACACTGGCCTGTCTTCTTCCAATGTTATTGTCCCAGAGCTTTGGGGAAGGGACCTTGAGGAAGAAGGGGACGCCAGGAGGGTATTGGTAGGGGATCCTTGATGTGTCAGGCCCTCCCAGAAATAGGAGATTCCAGGGCTATATCCAGATTAGTAATGGATATCCAGGAGTGTCTCGGAATCTGATCTGCCTGCCTGCTGGAAACTGAATCCATCAAATTATTCAGATGAAATCGGGAAATTGCAGGAGATGAGATAGAATTGAGTCACTGTGCCAACGTTTATTGCTCTGTTTGGAGTTTGTACATCTAGAACACAGAACCAGGATTGAAACTACTCCCTAAAATTAAACTTGGAAAGTACATAGGCCAAATGGCATCCAAGGGAGGTATGGGTTCAGGGGCAAGATGGATAAAATTATACTTAAGCTGCTTTCTTGCGACTTATATTTTGCATTCTAAGTGTCGATCTCCAATATCTACGCGTGTGTGTCACAAAGGGTACAAAATCATTGTCCAAACCAACATCTCCAGCCCCTCAATGAAAGCATTAGCCGATGTCACCACATCTCGGCATGGTTAGCATCACAACAAGGGGTGGTTACCCCGGTGCCAATAGTTTATACTTTGCTGTAGTCACATTGGTAAAATTGTCAGCAATCTCAGGAATGATTTTGGGGGGGGGGTGGGGGGCGCAATCGGGCCATCGCTGAAGTTGGCAGCGCTGCCGGGAGGCTGCCCATGTGCAGGGTCATGCTGAAACATAGGGGGGGTGATTCTGCCACCCTGCTATGGTAATTTGCTAGCTCAGTGTGGTGGGAGAACCTTGCATCCGGGCATGCCAGCGGAAATACCAGGAAAGTACTTTACATCTTTACTTTGAATCTGTTTTGCGGGTGCTGGAGATGGAGGGGGGTGGGGTGGGATCTGCTGGGAAGGGTGGGGGCAATTGTCACTGCTGGGGGGGGGGGTGGATGCTGGAGTTCAGGGCTGTCCAGGACAGGGGGTGCCGAGGCTGGCCCGGGAATGGTTGGGGGGGCTATAATCAGGCCGTGAGGGATGGTTGAGGCTGGGCTGGGAATGGTCGGGGTGTGAGGCAGCCCTTGGTTGGGCTGTGTGTGGGGGGGGGGGCGGGGGGTGGGGGGGAGGTCGGTGCTGGCCCAGAATGGTTGGGGAGGGGCCACGATAGGGCCATGGAGGAGGGGGGGTCCAGGGCTGGCCCCGGGAAAGGTCGGGGGGGGAGTTATTGGGCCAATTGGAGGGAGGGGGTCAAGGTTGGCCCAGGAATGGTCGGGGTGGTGGTGGGGGGGGGGGTGCCGGTGATCGGGCCATGGGAGGGGGAGATCGAGCCTGGCCTGGGGATGGTCGGAGGGGGCGGTGATTGGGCCAATTGGGGGGTTGAGGGTGGCCCAGGGATGGTCAGGGAGTGCCACTATCGGACCATTAGGGGGGGTGGGGTCAAGGCTGGCCCAGGAATGGTCGGGGGGGGGGGGCAGGGAGGGAGCCGTAATCGGGCCATGGGAAGGTTTGGGGGTGGGCAGCACTGCAGGGGTCCTGGACTGGCCAGCAATCGAGATGACCACAAATAGGAAGTTGACAGTTTGGGGCCACTGCGCGTGCACAGAGGACGGCTGGTTTCAGCCTCCAGAGCGGGAATAGGCCCTGCCCCTGAACTTTAATGACATTCGCACTGGTGGCCTCTTTAGTGCACAAAGTGTGGGCGATTCTAGTGTGAATTCCCACTGAGAAAAACAGAGTGATTCACAATACGCCTGCTCCAATTCCGGGGGCGGGTGAGGCTCGGGGAATGGTGTTCTCCATTGGCCTCGGACAGGATCGTACCAACCTCGGGTGGACGTGCCAGTAAAATTTTGCCCTTGGAACTTTCTTGGGAGAATTCCACCCGTGAAAGGTGCAGTCAGTGATTCCAGACTTCTCCAGGAGGGTTGCCATTTCCCCCAATCCCAGATTACAGCACATGGGAAATCCATTGAATTGAGAAGAACATGTACACTTACACCATTAGCCTCAAGCACAACAACTTACATTCATATAGCACATTTAACAAAGTAAAATATTTCAAGGCACTTATCAAAACTTTTGACAAGGTTACACCTCGTTGGCACTAACTTCAGAGTTATCGCCAAATACCTACACTCAGCCCAGGCCACTCATTTTATATTTACTGAATGTTAAATTTCCCTAGAGTGAGAATAATCCATATCCTTCTAAAAATGTGGACTTTAAAAAGTTTGCTTACCTTTATCTTTAATTAATTTATTAATTATCAGTTATTTTGAAAGCTGAGTATTTGTGGAAGGTCTACACCTCGCTCAGAACAGTACCATGACACAGTGGCTAGCACTCACATCGCCAGTGACTCAGGTTCGATTCCTGGCTTGGTTCACTGTCTGTTGGAATTTGCACATTCTCCCCGTATCTTCATGGGTTTCCTCCAGGTGCTCCGGTTTCTTCCCACAGTCCAAAGATGTGTGGGTTAGGTGCATTGGCCATGCTAAATTGACCCTTAGTGTCTCAAGGTGTAGGTTAGGTGGGTTTTCAGGTTAAATACATGGGATTGCAGGGATAGGGCTTGGGTCTGTCAGAGAGTCGGCACAAGCTTGATGGGCCAGTTGGCCTCCTTCCTGTACTGTAGGGGATTCTATTCTAAGTCCACTTCAGGACTTGATGGTCACAGGAGATATGTTCATAATGTGGCCAAAGAGGTAGATGGGTGGCCTGTAAATGCTTCCAATGCACTCAGTGGAAGGCAGGAAGAGTAGCAGAGTTTCCTGGTCAGTAATACCAGTACTTGGCCAAGTGTAATCATGGAGCAACTCATTGGGTGTCCATGGTTTCCAATGCCCTGTTAGAGCATGCAACCCAAAAGAGGATCTGAGAATAGAAATTAAAAATGGAGGACCAGACGATTTTAAGCCCCTGGTTTGAGGTGGGTGATTGGCTGTCCTCCAGCTTGTGGTGTCACTGCTGCTGTAACCAGGATATCCCACTGGCTCCCGGTTTAAGCTGCTGCCTTAGGGGAGGAAGGGCTTTGTCCGAGGTCAGAGGTAAGAGCTACCTGCTTCTTCCCTGACCAGTAAGCTATGCTGTTTCTGGTTCCCATACAGGTGTGATTATTCCTGATAACAGGCACCGTGACACTGGCTGAATTAGTTTTCCCTGTATCTTAAACAACATGTAAATAATATAACCTGCTGCTCCAGCTGCCTTCTGGAAGATTCTAATATGAGAGAAAGTGGGCCAGTCCTGGGGTTACCATCTTCTGCCCCCTCAGGCTCCCACAAGGACTTCCTTGGAGCTCCATTTATTCTGCTCCTTGACAATGGGCTGAAGTTAAAGGGGAACTGCTTCTAATATCATCCTGTCCTACAACCCTGCCCATTTGGGCAGGGCCACATTTTTTAGTATTTACCCAGTTTCTCAGTCTCTATGTTACAGATTTGGTTTAGAACACTGCAAGTATTCCCGACAAATATCTATCCCTAACCTAAATGCCTCCGGAGCTGTTCTCTGTACGTAGACAATGTTAAGAGTTCCCTTACTCTGGCACTTTGGAAAGTGCTAAAAAATATAAATGGATCAACCTTTTAAACCATCTGAAAGAATCCAGAGAGTGATGTTATTGTTGGGGGAGGGATGATGGTATGTGAGGGTAGTCACTGCGATGCAGGAGGATGGCAGGTACAGGGAGCTGGGGGACACGGCGAGGGCCTGATCCCTTTGTGAGCTCGAGAGGGCAGAGCCTTCTACACGTGCTCTCCTCCTGCTGCCGAGGTCAGCTGACAGGCACAACTCCCAGAAAACATTGCAGGGCATCCGTGCCAGCTGCTGACCTCACAATGCTGCCCATGTGTGAAGTGAATCACAATGAGGCCACAGCAACATCCCACACATCATTGTGTTAGCTCTTTGAAACCTACTCCTTGGCAGTTTTCAAGCAGCATCTACCACACCGTTCCTGAAGATTCCAGCCTGATCTGCTTCTTTTTCCAGTAAGATGCTTCCACCTATTCTTTCTTGTATGATTGAGTTAACTGCAATGCTGTTGTTTCCTTATCTCTCCTGCACTCTACGACAGTGAATTTGGTGTTCATTCAAGAAGCCAAGCGACTGACAGGGAACAGAACACTTTGTGCTTGAGACACAGGAGATTCCAGGTGGGGAGGATAGAGCTTGGGAAATATTACAGAGTAATACTCTCTCAAGCACTCCCTACATTTGACTGCAATATCCTTTTCTATTGCCCATTTAATGGGACTACACTCACCTCCTTCCATTCCATTATCTACACAATCTTCTTTTCCGCCCTGAACCAATACTCTGGAATTTCACAGGACCTAACCCTATTCCTGTCTATTCCTCATCTACATGTTGGCTTTCAACATCCAATCACAGTATTGGACTGTCCGAAACCCAGAGCTGGACAAGCAGAGATTCCCTCTCTAATTGAGCATTGGAAAGACTGAAGTTATTTGCCAGAATTTTACCACCTCACCCACCTGAGCCTTGTACGATCCTGCCCGTGGCGAGCGGAGAATGCTGTTCTGCAAGCCTTGCCCACCCTGGACAGGTGAGGCGGTAAAATTCCAGCCAGTAATTCTCTCCAGTCCGAGCTCTGAACTCCATTCACTGGACATCACCTCCCTCGTCTCCCTGATAATTGTCTGCGACTGCATCAAACACTTTTCAGCTTCAGTCTCATGTTTGACACCGAGGTCAGATTCCGATAATGGTTTAATTAATATTAAATGGAATATTACAGGAAGTGCAATAGAGTTCACCCTTTCCTCTATTCTGCATGTTCCTCTTTGAGTTCCCTCAATACAATGTTGCCTCTTGCAATTTAGAATGTACATTCATATCAGACATACAGCCCAGAGAGGTGGGGGCGGGGTGGGGGTGGGAGGTGGTCTTACCCAGATACTAGCCCTCAGTGCACTATAACCTTAGACATTAACCATTCTCCAATGGGCGTCCATGGTGGCTACCACAAGCTTGAGTGTTTATCTTGGTGTGAATTCCTGCAAACAGCCCACAGAGCACAAAGCCCCATGTTACAGAGCAGCTCAGGGTGAATCTCAACACAAACCACTGCGTCACATTCCACAGTTCCTTTGCAAAATGCATTCCAGAGAAAGGTTTGCAATGGTCTCTGCCCCGCCATCATCATCTCGAGAGCAATGTGTGGAATGGCTGGGATTGCGGGCAAGTAAAGGGAGGGGTCTTCTTAGCACTAGTCAAGCTAGGTGCTATGCATGCCCAACACTAACCATTCCATCATTAGGGACCATTTCCACAGCCCCAAGATCTGGAATCCAAACCTTTCTCTCTCCAGAATCCAAACCCCCTCTCTCTCTCGCTCTCTCTCTCTCCAGAATCCAAACCCTCTCTCTCTCTCTCTCTCTCTCCAGAATCCAAACCCCCTCTCTCTCTCTCCAGAATCCAAACCCTCTCTCTCTCCAGAATCCAAACCCTCTCTCTCTCGCTCTCTCTCTCTCCAGAATCCAAACCCTCTCTCTCTCGCTCTCTCTCTCCCCAGAATCCAAACCCTCTCTCTCTCGCTCTCTCTCTCTCCAGAATCCAAACCCTCTCTCTCTCGCTCTCTCTCTCTCCAGAATCCAAACCCTCTCTCTCTCGCTCTCTCTCTCTCCAGAATCCAAACCCTCTCTCTCTCGCTCTCTCTCTCTCCAGAATCCAAACCCTCTCTCTCTCGCTCTCTCTCTCTCCAGAATCCAAACGCTCTCTCTCTCGCTCCCTCTCTCCCCAGAATCCAAACCCTCTCTCTCTCGCTCTCTCTCTCTCCAGAGCCCAAACCCTCTCTCTCTCGCTCTCTCTCTCTCCAGAATCCAAACCCTCTCTCTCTCGCTCTCTCTCTCTCCAGAATCCAAACGCTCTCTCTCTCGCTCTCTCTCTCCCCAGAATCCAAACCCTCTCTCTCTCTCTCTCTCTCCAGAATCCAAACCCCCTCTCTCTCTCTCCAGAATCCAAACCCTCTCTCTCTCCAGAATCCAAACCCTCTCTCTCTCGCTCTCTCTCTCTCCAGAATCCAAACCCTCTCTCTCTCGCTCTCTCTCTCCCCAGAATCCAAACCCTCTCTCTCTCGCTCTCTCTCTCTCCAGAATCCAAACCCTCTCTCTCTCGCTCTCTCTCTCTCCAGAATCCAAACCCTCTCTCTCTCGCTCTCTCTCTCTCCAGAATCCAAACCCTCTCTCTCTCGCTCTCTCTCTCTCCAGAATCCAAACCCTCTCTCTCTCGCTCTCTCTCTCTCCAGAATCCAAACCCTCTCTCTCTCGCTCTCTCTCTCTCCAGAATCCAAACCCTCTCTCTCTCGCTCTCTCTCTCTCCAGAATCCAAACCCTCTCTCTCTCGCTCCCTCTCTCCCCAGAATCCAAACCCTCTCTCTCTCGCTCTCTCTCTCTCCAGAGCCCAAACCCTCTCTCTCTCGCTCTCTCTCTCTCCAGAATCCAAACCCTCTCTCTCTCGCTCTCTCTCTCTCCAGAATCCAAACGCTCTCTCTCTCGCTCTCTCTCTCCCCAGAATCCAAACCCTCTCTCTCTCGCTCTCTGTCTCTCCAGAGCCCAAACCCTCTCTCTCTCGCTCTTTCTCTCTCCAGAATCCAAACCTTCTCTCTCTTGCTCTCTCTCTCCCCAGAATCCAAACCCTCTCTGTCTCGCTGTCTCTCTCTCCAGAACCCAAACCCTCTCTCTCTCGCTCTCTCTCTCTCCAGAATCCAAACCCTCTCTCTGGAATCCAGAGAGAGGTTTCTGTGTTTCTGTCAGCTGGAAGATAGTGCTCAGGTTTATGACTGTCTTTCCCCACTGGTAACAGTGGAGGTACAGTCAGTAACACAGGATGCTGGGAGTGAGGGGTTACTGAGTGACAGTGTGAGGGAATGGATTAACATCAGTGCAGATAGCTTCAGTGAACTAGGTGTGGGAGGATAGGGGTTACTGAGTGACAGTGTGAGGGGATGGATTAACATCAGTACAGATAGAGTCAGCAACATAGGGGCTGGGGGAGAGGGGTTACTGAGTGACAGTGTGGGGGAGCTGGTTTAACATCAGTACAGATACAGTCAGTAACACAGGGTGCTGGAGAGGAGAGGGGTTACTGAGTGACAGTATGAGTGAACTCGATTAACACCAGTAGAGACACGATAAGTAACACAGCTTATTGGAGCAGAGAGGGATTAGAGAGTGACAGCATGAGGGAGCTGGATTAACATTAGTGCAGATACAGTCAGTGACACAGGATGCTGGGGGAGAGAGGTTACTGAGTGACAGTGTGAGGGAGCTGGATTAACATCAGTAGAGATACAGTCAGTAACACAGGGTGCTACAGGGAAAGGGGCTATTGGGTGACAATGTGAGGGAGCTGGATTAACATCAGTACAGATATAGTCAGTAACATAGGGTACTGGGGGAGAGGGGTACTGAGTGACAGTGTGAGCGACCTGGACTAACATTAGTGCATATTGCTGCCCCAGGTCTATTTTCGACGATGGTTCGATGTGGTGGGTACCGTATTTGTTATGTGCCATACATATTTGTATTTCATGTTGTGAGGGGGGTGGTGTTGAGCAGAGGGGAGGTGGAAAAATTAAGTTTGTTTATGGGGGGTGTTTAAATTCAATGTTGAATGTTTTGGATTTCATTTTGAAGGAAGAGAAAAGAAAGAATGGTCACATGTTATAGTATGTTACCCTGGAGTGCTAGTTATGATGAGGGGCTCTTATATTCTTTAAATTAGTCACCTTTCTTGGGATTGTTCCTTTTTTGTAAAAACTAATAACCTTGTGTCCAGGGTTCTTTCTATTGTTTAAAGTGGTTCAGGGAGTCTGGAAATTAGCATTTTCTAGGCAGCACCTTTTGTTAGTTGTAGTGACTCAATCTGTAACTCATTGCATTTCTCCCACTGTTCCTGATGGTCAAATACTTAAAAATTTGCATTTCCCTGTGGATTCTTCCCAGTCACCATGTGGTCGGATTATGATCTATGCAGAGTTACACATTTATATTTTTGTTTTTATGGGGTTTATACTTCTCCGTGTGGAGAATAGATTCTAATATGTTCCCATACATGTCCAATTCTCCCTTTTAATTAAAGTGAAACTAAAGCGATGCCGGGGCCATGTCTAAGACAATGTCTGAGGATCTTTTGAGTGTGTTTTATTTTAAAAACATTTTTTGCACTCTGAAGTTTCTGAAGTCGAGTCCAGGTCTGGCTGGGGTTCATTTAGCTCCTGTTTGTTCCACATCCGGGGCTGGGTACAGACAGTGTTTGGCCATTCTCGCCATCTCTCTCCAGTGGAACCGTAACTGAGGCTTAGTCTTGCCCTCTTGCCTGGCACCCCAACTGGTTTCGGTGCTTCCTCACACTTTATCAAGGACAGAGAGTTGATTTTGCCAGTCTGTGCTTTTTGTATCCTTTTCTCTACCCCTTTTGGATCCTCTCTCCTCAGGATGAGTGAGTGTTGTCTGTTCTACTCCTGGTCCGAGGAGGGAGAGAGGGAGAGAGTGGTCCAGGAGGAGGGAGAGAGAGGGACAGAATGGTCCAGGGAGGGGAGAGAGGGAGAGAATGGTCCGAGGAAGGGAGAGAGAGGGAGAGAATGGTCCGGGGAGGGGAGAGAGAGGGAGAGAATGGTCCGGGGAGGGGAGAGAGAGGGAGAGAATGGTCCGGGGAAGGGAGAGAGAGGGAGAGAATGGTCCGGGGAGGGAGAGAGAGGGAGAGAATGGGCTGGGGAGGGGAGAGAGGGAGAGAATGGTCCGGGGAGGGGAGAGAGGGAGAGAATGGTCCGGGGAGGGGAGAGAGGGAGAGAATGGTCCGGGGAGGGAGAGAGGGGGAGAGAATGGTCCGGGGAGGGAGAGAGGGGGAGAGAATGGTCCGGGGAGGGGAGAGAGAGGGAGAGAATGGTCCGGGGAGGGAGAGAGAGGGAGAGAATGGTCCGGGGAGGGAGAGAGAGGGAGAGAATGGTCCGGGGAGGGGAGAGAGGGAGAGAATGGTCCGGGGAAGGGAGAGAGGGAGAGAATGGTCCGGGGATGGAGAGAGAGGGAGAGAATGGTCCGGGGAGGGAGAGAGGGGGAGAGAATGGTCCGGGGAGGGAGAGAGGGGGAGAGAATGGTCCGGGGAGGGGAGAGAGAGAGAGAATGGTCCGGGGAAGGGAGAGAGGGAGAGAATGGTCCGGGGATGGAGAGAGCGAGAGAATGGTCTGGGGAGGGGAGAGAGGGAGAGAATGGTCCGGGGAGGGAGAGAGGGGGAGAGAATGGTCCGGGGAGGGGAGAGAGAGGGAGAGAATGGTCCGGGGAGGGAGAGAGGGGGAGAGAATGGTCCGGGGAGGGAGAGAGGGGGAGAGAATGGTCCGGGGAGGGGAGAGAGAGAGAGAATGGTCCGGGGAAGGGAGAGAGGGAGAGAATGGTCCGGGGATGGAGAGAGCGAGAGAATGGTCTGGGGAGGGGAGAGAGGGAGAGAATGGTCCGGGGAGGGAGAGAGGGGGAGAGAATGGTCCGGGGAGGGGAGAGAGAGGGAGAGAATGGTCCGGGGAGGGAGAGAGGGGGAGAGAATGGTCCGGGGAGGGAGAGAGGGGGAGAGAATGGTCCGGGGAGGGGAGAGAGAGAGAGAATGGTCCGGGGAAGGGAGAGAGGGAGAGAATGGTCCGGGGATGGAGAGAGCGAGAGAATGGTCTGGGGAGGGGAGAGAGGGAGAGAATGGTCCGGGGAGGGAGAGAGGGGGAGAGAATGGTCCGGGGAGGGGAGAGAGAGGGAGAGAATGGTCCGGGGAGGGAGAGAGGGAGAGAATGGTCCGGGGAAGGGAGAGAGGGAGAGAATGGTCCGGGGATGGAGAGAGAGGGAGAGAATGGTCCGGGGAGGGGAGAGAGGGAGAGAATGGTCCGGGGAGGGGAGAGGGGGAGAGAATGGTCCAGGAGGAGGGAGAAAGAGGGCCTACCTCTATGGATAAAGGAAGTTCCTGCTGTATACCTGTCCTGTATATAGGCTTAAATCCTGCCTGTTCCTATCCTCGAGTGGCAGGAAGCTGTTACAGCTCATTGGTTCCCTGTGAGTTTGGGATTCACCTCCTCCCATCCCTGAGTGACCGGGAGGCAATGTTGTGCATTGGGTCAATTCTGTGTGTTCCATACCTGGTGTTTGTGTGGGAGGAATACTTCATAGAAAATCATAGAATCATAGAAACCCTACAGTGCAGAAAGAGGCCATTCGGCCCATCGAGTCTGCACAGGCCACAATCCCACCCAGGCCCTACCCCCATATTACTACATATTTACCTACTAATCCCTCTAACTTACTCATCCCAGGGCACCAAGGGGCAATTTTTAGCATGGCCAATCAACATAACCAGCACATCTTTGGACTGTGGAAGGAAACCGGAGCACCTGGAGGAAACCCATGTAGACACGAGGAGAATGCGCAAACTCCACGCAGACAGTGACCCAAACCAGGAATTGAACCCTGGTCCCTGAAGCTGTGAAGCAGCAGTGCTAACCACTGTGCTACCGTGTGATATGCTTCTTTTTACCCTTATGTTCTTTTGTGCTGTGGTGGGCTCTCGGTTTCTTTTTGGGGAGTGGGCGTGTTGATAGTGGATAGGTCTCCAGGTCTGAGTGCCTTATGTTCTTGTGTATGTTGTGGAAAGGGGTGTGGATTTCCTGGTATTTCTTATAGATTCAGGCGGGGGGGGTTGGTTTCAGTGGGAGTGTTGAGGGTGGGTCGGATTAGAGGCTGGAGTGAGGGGGGGTGCTTGGTGATGGAGTGGGTCTTGGGTAGAGAGTGTCATTCTTGGGGCGGGGGCTCTTTTTGGTAGGCTTAGTTCCTGTGGTGTTATGGAGGGCCCTTGAGGTGGGGGGGATTTTATTTGGTACCATTTGGATTGATTGTGTTGGGTTCTGGGGCATGTATTGGCTTCTTGCTTTGTAGTGGTTATGGAGATTAGGAGTTGGTTGTGGGGAGGGGGCACCTGGGCAGGTTTGGTGGGGTTCCTCCTTGTTTGTATGGGCTATGGAGAGGTTTGTCTCTGTCCACGAGGCTGTTTATTCCCCAGGTGGTGGGGTATTTTCTGTAATGTTTTGGATTCTTTCCTTTCCCTTTTTTTTCTTTCTGTTCTCTTTTTGTGGGGCCTTGCTGACGGTGAGTGATAAATATTGTCTTTGTGTTCAGTGTTGATTGTGTGTGAGCAAGGGGGGAAGGGTAAGAAAGAAAATGAAGGGGGCCGTTTTGGTCTGGGGGTGCCTTTTTTTAGTGGGGGGGAAGGGATGTGTGCATTAGTCTTTGCCATCCTTTCTCCATGTCCTTTTCATATTTTGGCCTTTTTTTTCTTTTTTGTTGGGTGTGCGTTGTTGGCAGGGGATTGGGGGTGTCATATATATAGAGAGATCTTTGGGGTCAGACAGAGACAGGACATGTCGTGTTTTAGATGGTTGGCAGGGGGAGAGGTGGTTGTTGAGATGGTGTGTTATAGGAGGAGAGGGCTGCTAGGTAGGTGTTTATGTGTTTTCGGGGGTTGGGATGGATGTCCAAGTGTGTGTGTGTGTGTGTTGGAGAGTTGTGTTTGGGTATTTCCTGGCTGGGGAGGTTCTGTGTCTGTCGCACAGTCAGATTCTGTTTTTTCAAGGGGGGGATGTTTTGTGTGGGGGGGGAGGTTTTGATAGTGGGTGGGTGACTGAGGGTGTAGTAGATGGGCTGGGGCGGGGGGTGGGGTGGTGCAGGGTGCAAGAGGTCAGGCAGTGGGAAAAACGGTCCTGGGGGTTCCCTGATAGTGATGTTGTTGGTTAGGGTGTTGATTGAAGAATTGTTGTTCTCCCCTGTCTCAGCACTTTCATCTCCCATGTGTGCCTGTTAAAGTGGGTGGGGTAAGGGGGCTCCCTGAGCTGGTGGGAGGGGGTGACATTTACTCTTTGTGGGTGTTTTATGTTGTGATGGGCAGGATGTCGTGATATGGATTCGGATAGTATGTATCAGATTGATGTGGGGGCACTAGTTGGCAGAGCAAGTTGGTGTAGGGACATTCCTGTTTATTCAGATGGTTGATGGGTTTGGTATGAGGATAGGTCTTTTATTGGCAGTGCAAATATTGCTTCGTTGACATTTTACCTGGTTATTTCTTTATTAATTAATTCGTGTCCCCAGTAGGCTTACATTAGCAATGTAATGAAGTTACTGTGGAACGGTACACCAAGGGGTAATTTATTTGGCCAATTCCCTTAACTAGCACATCTCTGGAGTGTGGGAGGAATCCAGAGCGCCCGGAGGAAACCCACGCAAGCATGAGGAGAATGTGCAAACTCACACAGGTGGAAATTCAAGCCAGGACCCCAGTCTGCGTCGCTGGCCCTGTGAGGGAACAGTACTAACCCCTGTGCCACCATGCTGCCCATAGATGAATGGCTTACATGTCTGTCTTCTCACAATGCTGGATTTCCTGCTGTCCATCGTAGTTCTCCCTTACTTGCTTGTCCTCAGTCCTCGGGGTTGATCTCCTGCACCCCCTCCTTGTTCCATACCTTCTCCTTGCTGTGGTTCCTCTGTATCCTCCTTCTCCTGCTCTGTCATGGGCTTTTGTTCAGGAGAAATTCTGGGATGAGGGTGGGGGGAGGTTTGTTTTTGGGGACGGTTGAATCATCTTTGGGTCAGTTTGGGGTTGTTTGTCTGGCCTTCAGGGGACCTGGCAATTAGTGACCCGTTCATCTGTGATTCCCTCTTGGCATGTGACTTGTCTTTATTACAGTTTCCCAGTTGTGTTATGTTTCCTAATTCCTTCCCATGGTATTTGCATGAATGTGATGATTAGAGGTATGACAGATTTCCCTTCCTTTATCTGTGCTGCCTCTCCTTTTGATCTTAGGAAGTTTGATTTGAGGTGTGTCAGGACCCCCTTGGTGTGCCCTCTCCATTTAAGTGTTTGAAAAAGGGTCGTTGTTGTCTTTTGACAGTCTGTTTGTTTGCTGCATATGCAGTAGAAGGGGGATAGTTGTGATTTTACTGAGCCCCTAAATGTATGTCATGGCTGGTGGCTGATTGTATGCAGGAGTGCGTGTGAGTCTGTGGGCTTGAAGAATATCTTAGTGGTGTTTGCATTATCCTGTCGTGATTTAAATTCTGTCGTGTCGAGGAAATCTATTTTGTCCTTACGTTTTGTTGTTTTGATTTTAATTGACAGGTGGTGGTTGTTTAGTATGTTGGTGAAGTCCTCCATTTCTGCTTCAGTGTATGTCCATACTCCCCATATATCATCCAGGTATCTGTAGCAATACAAGGCTGTTTTCAAATGCACTGTTCTCCCATGTAGATGTTTGCATATGCTGGTGCAAACCTTTTACCCATTGGCTGTCTCCTTGACCTGTAGGCAGTACTTGTTACTGAATTCAAAATCATTCCTAGTCAGCCTCAGGTGCAGTGATCAAATTGTTGCCTCATCGGGCCTGTCTTCCTGGGAGAACCTTCCGAAAGCTTTTCTTACTGCCCCAATTCCCTTATCTGTTTCTATGTTTGTGTACAGCGAGGCTCTCAACACATCGTGAACACAAAGCTGTTTGATTGGATTGTCAGAGAGTTTACTATTTGTGCAACGTAGTAGATGGCTTTGATGTAACTTGGGTGTTTCCTTGATATTGGGTTCAGGAAGTGGTTAATAGATTCAGCTATAGATTCACTGCTACAATCTGATATTATAGCTCTGCTCGTGGACACTGTTCCAGGTACATCTATGTGTCTGGGTGTTTGTGTATTTTTGGAAGAAGACCCTGGGGCAGGATTGCTGGCCTGCTAGGTATTTCCTTTATCGATGTATTTATCTGCTAATAGTTGATCTCAGATGTTCGCAATGATTTGCCTGGTTTCTGGATAGATAGGTCTGCCTAGTTGTTCATAGTGTCCCCTATTGTGGAGTTGCCATTGTGCCTCCAGTAGATATTGGTGTCTGTCCACGATGACAATGTTGTTACCTTTAACTTATTGTTTTATTATTGTGTCCCTATACTCCCTGAGTTGCTTTATGGCCCGTCTTTCTCTTTTGATGATATTTGGTTTATTTTTGAATTGTGGAATCCTTGCTGTTTCCACCCTTGTTGCCGCAATGAATTCTAGTGTCTCCAAGTTGATCTTGTCCTTGGGGGGGAGGGGTTTTCATGTGGATTTTGGTGTGAACAAATAACAAAGAAAATTACAGCACAGGAATAGGCCCATCTGTCTTTCCAGCCAGCACCAACAATGCTACCTGACTGAGCTAAAACCTCCTACCCTTCCAGGAGCCATATCCCTTTATTCCCATCCTATTCATGTATTTGTCAGGACACCCCTTAAAACTCACTATCATGGCTGCTTCCACAACCTCCCCTGGCAGCGAGTTCTAGGCACCCACCACCCTCTGTGTAAAAGACTTGCCTCATACATCCCCTTGCCCCTCGCACCTTAAACCTATGCCTCCCAGTAATTGACTCTGCTGCCCTGGGAGAAAGCTCCTGACTATCCACTCTGTCCATGCCCCTGAAGTCTTACAGACTTCTATCAGGTCACCCTCAACCTCTGTCGTTCCAGTGAAAACAAGCCAAGTCTCTCCAACATCTCCTCATAGCTAATGCCCTCCGTACCAGGTAACATCCTGCTCAATCTTTTCTGTACCTTCTCCAAAGCCTCCACATCCTTCTGGTAGTGTGGCGACCAGAATTGAACACTTTATTCCAAGTGCGGCCCACCTAAGGTTCTATAAAGCTGCAATGTGACTTGCCAATTTTTAAACTCAATACCCCAGCCGATGAAGGCAAGCAAACCGTATGCCTTCTTGGTTACCTTTTAGTTACAGAAATTAAAATCTGTTACTTTTACACCTTGCCAAAATCCGCCTACATATCTGTTCCTCAATCTCCCGCCGGCTATTGGGCAGCCTATAGTAAACCCCCAACATTGTGACTGCACCCTCCCTATTCCTGAGCTCTACCCATATTACCTTGCTGTTTGAGCCCTCCGAGGGGTCCTCCTGCAGTAGAGCTGTGATAGTCTCCTTAACCAGTAGTGCAACTCCTTCACCCCTTTCACATTCCCCGCTGTCCTGACTAAAACATCTGTATCCTGGAAAGTTAAGCTGCCAATTCTGTCCTTCCCTTAACCAAGTCTCTGTAATAGCAACAACATCATAGAGCTAGGAGTAGTACTTGGAACTAAGTTCGTCTGCCTTACCTGTTACACTTCTCACATTGAAACAAATGCTCTTCAGTCCATCAGACTCTCTGATTAGCAACATCACTCTGCCCACTGAATTTCTGAGTCTTACTGGCCCACTCTCTGGTTCCCCTTCAGTTAATTCACCTTTGCTTTCACCTTCGCCTTCGCCTCCCCCACCGCCCCCGTCCCCCCCAACCCCGCCACTCCCCGCACCTCCATGAAACAACTTTAAATCCTCCCATGTGACACAAACAAACCTCCTGGCCAGAGTATTTATGCCTTTCCAGTTTAGATGCAACCCGTCCTTCTTGTACAGGTCCCACCTGGCCCAGAATGGTCCAGATATCTGAAACCCTCTGTCCTACTGTTTAGCCACATGTTGAGCTGTGCTGTCTTCCTATTTCTAGCCTCATTTGCACGTGGCACAGGGAGTAATCCTGAGATTACAACCCGAGAGGTCCTGCTTTTTAACATTCTGCCTAACTCCCTAAACTGCTGCTGCAGGGCTCATCACTCTTTCTGCCAATGTGTACCATGACCTCTGGCTGTTCACCCTCTCCTTTCAGAATGCTTTCTGTCCATTCAGAGACATCCTGGGCCCTGGTACCAGGAAGGCAACACACAAAGAACAAAGAACAAAAACAGCCCGGGAAACAGGCCCTCCGGCCCAACGAGCCCGCGCCGCCATTTCAACATTACCAGTCCCCCCCCTCCACCCATGACCCTTATCTATTGTTTTATGGCCATCCAGATTGAGGGAAACTGATTTAGGGGCAATTTATTCCTGCCAATCAGCCTAACAGCACATCTTTGGGATGTGGGAGGAAACCAGAGCACCCGGAGAAAACCCACGCAAGCACGGGGAGAATGCGCAAACTCCCACAGACACCGGCCCAAATCCATGTGTCTGCACAGCAATCAGCGATAGTCACTGAGCTGTCGTCTTGCCCAGTATCTGGTCCAGTTTAAGCACACAATAATGACATGAAGCACTAGGCCAATCTCGAACATCTAAGAGCAGCCCAACTACGACCCATCGCGTGTATGCCCCTCGTTGGACAACAAGGTGAACTGACTTAAAACCTGTGAATGAAAAGAGAAAAATCATTATTATCATACCATATCCATTTACCTTACCAGGGACGCCCCAATGCTAATGAACCTTATTTAAAACAGTCTCCTATATCCACCCATCTCCAACCCACTCATGTGCCTGTCTAAGTTACTCTTAAACAACTCCAGCTTGCCTGCCTCCACCACCTTACTTGGCAGAGCATTCCATACCCCCACTACCCTCTGTGTGAAAAACCTCCCTCTAATATCTGTGTTACAGTTCTCCCCCCTCACCTTAAGCCCATGGCCCCTTGTCCAACGTGTCTCTATCATAGGAATAGCTTACCTTTGTTTACTCTATCTATACCCTTCATAATCTTATATACCTCTATTAGATCCCCCCTCAGTCGCCGTCTTTCAAGGGAAAACAGCCCCAATTTCTTCAATCTTTCCTCATAACCCAGTCCTCCCATACCAGGCAACATCCTGGTAAACCTCCTCTGCACTCTCTCCAGAGTCTCCACGTCCTTCCGGTAGTAAGGCGACCAGAACTGGACGCAGTACTCTAAATGCGGCCTAACCAACATTCTAAACAACTGCAACATTAGACTCCAGCTCTTATATTCTATACCCCTTCCTATAAAGGCTAACATACCATAGGCTTTCTTCACCATACTCTCCACTTGTACTGCCACCTTCAAAGACTTGTGCACTTGCACCCCCAGGTCTCGCTGCGATTCTATACTCTTTACGGGCTTACCCTTTATCATATAACTTCCCCCTACATTATTCCGGCCAAAATGCATCACCTCACATTTATCCGGATTAAACTCCATTTGCCATGCATCTGCCCAATCAACCAGCCTATCAATATCCCGCTGTATTGCCAGACACTGCTCCTCACTGCCTGCCAATCCAGCCATCTTGGTGTCATCAGCAAATCTGCTGATCACACCACTTACTCCCTCTTCCAAATCATTTATATACACTACAAAGAGAAGAGGTCCCAGTACTGAGCCCTGCGGCACACCACTAGTGACAGACCTCCAGCTAGAAAAGGACCCCCTCCACTACGTTCATGTCCACAGAAGTGCCTATCCTAATTATAGAGTCCCCTATAACTATTGGTCCAGTGCTCTTTGTCCCTCCCTGCTTAACAACAGAGCCAGCCATGGTGCCTCTGTTCTATCTGTTGCTGCCATCAGGGGATGGCCTATCCCCTGATAGGCCATCCCCGCAGCAGTATCCAAAATGGTCTACTTGTTAGAGAGGGGGACGACCACAGGAGATTCCTGCACTGACTGCCTTCCCCTTCTAGCAGTTACCCATCTATCTGCCCGCACCTTGGGTGTGACCACATCTCTAAAGCTCCTATGATGCTTTCCGTCACCTTCATGCTCCTAAGTGCACCCAACTGCTGCTCAACTATTCATTCAGTCTATAAGGAGCTGCAATCGAGTGCACTTCCTGCAGGTGTAGTCATCCAAGATGCTGGAAGTGTCCCACATCCCACAAGTGCAGCACTTAACCCCACTGACCGACACTTCTAGCACCGAATAAATTAAGAACATTTGTAACACTCTTACCTTCTGACAGTGGCCTTTTTTTTTGAGTTAGGGAAGGAGAGAGGGAGGGAAACACTAACGTAATGGCTTACCACTCCTTGACACCAGATCTTCTGTTTCCCAGTGGGTAAATGTTGCTGGTCTGACTTCTCCCAGAATGCACCAGTGAAGTCCCTTAGCCGCCTCTACCAGATACCAGATACCCCTCCCTTCTTTACATGTTACACTATCTTATAGATAGAACACACACACTGTTTTGACACTTTCTTACGAGCATAGAGCATAGAACCCGGCCCATCGAGTCTGCACCAAACACAATCCCACCCAGGCCCCACCCCCATATTCCTACATATTATACCCACTAATCCCTCTAACCTATGCATCCCTGGACATTAAGAGGCAATTTCTTAGCATGGCCAATCAACCTAACCTGCACATCTTTGGACTGTGGGAGGAAACTGGAGTACCTGGATGAAACCCATGCAGACACGAGGAGAATGTGCAAACTCCACACAGGTAGTGACCTGAGCTGGGAATCGAACCCAGGATCCTGGAGCTGTGAAGCAGCAGTGCTAACCACTGTGCTACCGTGCTGCCCCAATGATAGTTGCCCCAATATGTCATCCAGATTCTCTGTAACTCTTCTTGGGTGGATCTTTTCCAGTTTTGTCTTATCAATAATTTCCTATTGCTTCTTCTCACCAGAATTGGTTCCTCATTTAAACAAGTTTGGTTTAAATAGAAGAGAACTCTCCTTTTTACATTGGAAAATTGATAACTACTTCAAATGATGTGTTTTACCACTAGGAGCATTTACAAAGCATTTATCATCTCTATAGGATGATAACAAAATATCCCCATAATGAAAAGGAAAGGTACGAACTAATTCTACCTTTCACTAATTCTGTCCGTCCTGATGTATCCAATGCTCAGAATTCCTTCAAAATAACTGCAGATAATTTTGGTCTAACCTTGTTTGTTATAAAAGCATCTAAAGGAGGTTCTAGATTGGGAAAAAAATTGGACTCAGAATGTCTTCAGAGTCTGAATTCCTTGAGGAAAAAATCATCAATATCACAGGCTACCAACATCATGTGATACTGATGATTACTTTGTGCCCCATATAATTCCAACTGGTTAACATGGTACCAACCTGTTTCCCCAGTGTCTTATAAAACTTTGTACACAGACGGGCTAGCTTCGTCAATTATGACATAAGGATCTGAAAATCTAGGAGAAATGTACCAGGATTGTAAAGATGAAGCATCACCTTTTGCCCGACAGCATCCTCTACTGGATTTACCTTACTATCAAAATAGGCCTTGTTCTGTTGTTTCTTCTGTCCCATCTTATGCAGCCTGTACAGTCTCTAACAATTGCTGCACTATCTTCTCATGATTGAGAGCTATAAGTACAGGTTCTGAGATATCTAATCCCAACAGATAGTCAGCACCTCTCATAGGACACCCAGTCATTAGCATGTGAGGTGTATACTGGTGGAACTAGAGACAGTGTTTCCTCATATCATTACAACAATAGGCAACACTACGATGTCCCAGGTAGAATTATTTTGCTGCACCATCTTTTTAGTCATACTCTTTAAAGTACGTTTCATTCGTACTTTAGACTTTAGTACTTTCGTACTTTAGCAAGAGTTTTTATAAATATATAAAAAGGAAGAGGCTGGCTAGGGTGAATGTTGGTCCTTTAGAGGATGAGAAAGGGAACCTAGTGGTAGGGGATGGGGATATGGCTAAGGTATTGAATAACTTTTTTGTTTCTGTCTTCACGGAGGAGGACATGAATAATTTGCCGGGTGTTAGTGATGGAAAGGTGGTAGGACTGGAGGGTCTTAATGACATTACTGTTACTAGAAAGGCGGTGCTCGACAGACTGGAGGGGCTGATTGTGGACAAGTCCCCAGGACCGGATGGAATGCATCCGAGGGTTCTGAAAGAAATGGCGGAGGTGATAGTGGATGCCTTGGTGGTTATTTTCCAAACGTCGCTGGATTCCGGGGAAGTGCCGGATGATTGGAAAACGGCTAATGTTACGCCGTTGTTTAAGAAGGGTGCCAGGCAAAAGGCGGGGAATTATAGGCCGGTTAGTTTAACGTCTGTTGTAGGTAAAATGTTAGAATCTGTCATTAAGGAGGAAATTGCGAGACATCTTGAAGGGAATTGCTTGATAGAGCAGACGCAGCACGGTTTCATTAAAGGGAAGTCGTGTCTGACAAATTTACTGGAGTTCTATGAGGATGTGTCTAGGGCGGTAGATAGAGGAGAGCCGGTGGATGTGGTCTTTCTAGATTTTCAGAAGGCGTTTGACAAAGTACCTCACAAGAGATTATTGCAGAAGGTCGAGGGACATGGAGTTGGGGGTAGGGTGTTAGCGTGGATAGAGGATTGGTTGTCAAATAGGAGGCAGAGAGTGGGGGTCAACGGGTGCTATTCGGATTGGCGGATGGTGACTAGTGGAGTGCTCCAGGGGTCGGTGCTGGGGCCTCAGCTTTTTACCATTTATATAGATGATCTGGAGGAGGGAACCGAGTGTAGAGTGTCGAAATTTGCTGATGACACCAAGATTGGGGGAACGGCAAATTGTGCGGAGGGTGTGGAGAGTCTGCAGAAGGATCTAGATAGGCTGGGCGAATGGGCCAGGAAATGGCAAATGGAAGTTAATGTTGGCAAGTGTGAGGTGGTCCACTTTGGTAGGAAGAATGGTAGGAAGGACTATTACTTACGTGGCGAAAAACTGCAGCAGGCGACGGTGCAGAGGGACCTCGGGGTCCTTGTGCATGAGTCGCAAAAACCCAGCTTGCAGGTGCAGCAGGTGGTCAGGAAGGCGAATGGGATGCTGGCCTTCATAGCGAGGGGGATTGAATATAAAAGTAGGGAGGTCTTGCTGCAGCTGTATAGGGCATTGGTGAGGCCGCAGCTGGAGTACTGTGTGCAGTTTTGGGCGCCGCACCTGCGCAAAGAAATTTTGGCCTTGGAGGGAGTGCAGAGGAGGTTTACTAGGCTGATACCGGAGTTGAGGGGGTTGAGCTATGAGGAGAGGCTGAATAAACTGGGCTTGTACTCGTTAGAGTTTAGAAGGATGAGAGGAGATCTCATTGAGACGTATAAGATGATGAATGGGATGGATAGGATAGAGGTGGAGAGACTCTTCCCGCTCAAAAAAGACAGTAGGACTAGGGGGCACAGCCTCAAGATAAAGGGGAGGCGGTTTAGAACGGAGTTGAGGAGGAACTTCTTCACTCAAAGGGTGGTGAATCTCTGGAATTCTCTGCCCGTTGAAGTGGTGGAGGCTGCCTCGCTAAATATTTTTAAGAAGCGGGTTGATGGGTTCTTGATAAGAGAGGGGATTAAGGGTTATGGGGAGAGGGCGGGAAAGTGGAACTGAGCCACAACAGATCAGCCATGATCTTATTGAATGGCGGGGCAGGCTCGAAGGGCTAGATGGCCTACTCCTGTTCCTATTTCTTATGTTCTTATGTTCTTATGTTCTTATTTACCTTACTATCAAAATAGGCCTTGTTCTGTTGTTTCTTCTGTCCCATCTTATGCAGCCTGTACAGTCTCTAACAATTGCTGCACTATCTTTTCATGATTGAGAGCTATAAGTACTGGTTCTGAGACATCTAATCCCAACAGATAGTCAGCACCTCTCATAGGACACCCAGTCATTAGCATGTGAGGTGTATACAGGTGGAACTAGAGGCAGCGTTTCCTAGTATCATTACAACAATAGGCAACACTACGATGTCCCAGGTAGAATTATTTTGATGCACCATCTTTTTAGTCATACTCTTTAAAGTGCGTTTCATTCGTACTTTAGACCTCTAGACTGAGGATGATGTGCTATGTGGAATTTCTGAGTCCAAACATTTTCATAACAATTTGCATTACCTTCCCAGTAAAATGTATACCCTGCTCTGATTCTATACTCCGCGGTAACCCCCATCTTGTAAAAACCTGCTGTATCAAAATTTGAGCTTTAGCGGTATTAGATCATACAGGAAATGGCTCAGCCCATTTTATAAAGGTGTCAATGATAACCAGGACATATGTGTAATCCCTCCCCCTGTGCATGGCAATAGTGGACCAACATAATCAATTTGAAGATTAGTCCAATGTCCCTCTATAGGCTGAGTATGTCATAACATCCCCTTTCGTGAATACCTACTGGGATTCTTCAGGGCACAAATCAAACAGTTTTCACATAATGCCTTATACCACTGAGATTAAACTGCCAACACAATCTCTTAATCTGTTCTACTGTGGTATCTATGTCTTGATGACCATGCCCATCATGATATTGGTAAATAATTTGATTCTTATTCTGCCTTGGTGCTACATAATGGCCCTTTAAGAATCACCCCATCTTTCAGTTGTAATTTATCCTTCCATCTGTCACAGGGAACTGGATTTCCCCTTGTTGTATCTGTTTTAAATCAACATCTCCACTCTGAGCCAATTTTAAATCTTCGATGTTAGTCTAACTGACTGTAACAGCATCAATCTGATTCACAGTTGGAGGCTGCCAAAAGTCTCCTGAGCGAGTCCCTTGTTTTGCCAACTCATCAGCCCTGACGTTACCTCTTGGTGAAGTTTTATGGTGGCCCCTAACTTTAAATATGCCAAATGTCCTACCATCAGCCTTCTGGAGAATACATTTTAACAAGGCCGCAGACGGTAATGATTTTCATCACAGACACAAAACCACAAACCCCCCATAGTGACAGAAAATCAGTTAAGCTATTACAAACATGCATGCTATCAGAGTAAATGTCTACAGGCAATGGGAATCTATCAGGATGGCTTACTATATAGGCCAAAGCTGCTAATTCTGCCATCTGAGCACTCATGTTACTGGGCAATTCCAGGAGTAAATTTCCTTGCTGCTCCTCTTCATAAATCCCACAGCCTGTCTGTCTGACACCATCCTCCACTCCTGAAGATCCATCAACGTAAACATGTGATAATTGCTGTACGTTCTCTTGCTGCACAGCCAATGGTCATCTCCCCTGTTATTTTAGCACAAATGATCCGTTGGGATCATTAGCTGCCACTACTTGGCATTCATGAGGTTCATCCCCATAATGAAGATGATCAGCTAGAAAAGCGGACGTTCTAATTTAACCATGATATCCCTGCCTTGCAGCAAAGAGTCCACCTTGCTAAACAAACTTGACTAACAGCCATCTTTGGCTTGACCATCTAACAAAAGCTGTAGAGGTGTGTGTTCTGTTAAAATTGTTAAGGGATTAAAGCCCAATGGTATAAGTGAAAGATTGTACTGCCCAAAACACCACTAAGAGATAGCACTCGCACAGGAAATCCGTCGAGAGGCGTAAGCCACAGCTCCCTGTCTGTTGCGTCTTTCCTGCAGGTTAAGCCACAGGTTCCAATCCGTAAAAGACCAGCTGAGAGAGTTAAATCAGTTGTTGACACTTCCAGTGCAAACGGGAGATCATGATCAAGCATCATGCTGGCACTGAAGCTAAAGCATGCTTTAAATCAGATACTGCCCGTGTGAGCAGCTCAGTCCACAGCCACCGAACAGTTTTGCACAATAGCTCTGGCAATGGAGCTGCTTTAGTTACAAACCCATCAATATGATTTCTGCAGTATCCCACTAAATCAAGGAATGATCGAAACTCACCAACATCCTTCAGAAGAGGCAATTGTAAAATGGAACCGGTTTGTTTTTATTCAAATCTCTCATTTATCTTGAGTAACACCAGTACCCAAATAAACCACACCAGATGGCATGATTTGAGCTTTCTTAGGGTTCACTTTGCAATCTAAATTAGGTTAGAGGGTAAGCAATTCATCTAACAACTGGAGATTAGTTTTAGTTTCAGTTTGTAACAAAAGATCATCAACATACTGAACTAAATATACATGCTGTGAAAACCCCTCTAAACCCTGTAGCCAAGTGATGATTTAATATAGATGGAGAAATCCCTGAGGCAAAAAAGTCCAAGAATATTGTTGGCCAGCAAACATAAAAGCAAACTTATGCTGACCTTGCTGATTGAGTGGAACAGATCAAAACCCATTACTAATATCCAGCACAGTAAAATATTTAGCCAGTGGAATGTATTGTAACAGTGTAGCTGGACTACTGGTTATAGTTGGTGTTGTTAATGGAGAAACCTTGTTTAACATTCTATAATCTACCATTAAACACCAAGAACAATCAAGCTTTCATACTGGCCAAATTGGAGAATTGTTAGTAGAAGCTACTGGGCACAGTATTCCCTGCTGTAGCAGACTGTCAATCACCTTTAGCAAACTCACCTTCAGTCTGTTTAGGGAAAGCATATCGTTTCTGTGGTTTCGGATCAGGACCTTCAACTATGATTTCACCCTCTACCTTTCCACAATCATGCTTATGCTGTGCTCAACCCAGACTTGTGTTTGACTATATTCCTTTGCATATCGTCCCAAGACATCGTCTTAAGAACTTAAGAACATAAGAAATAGGAGCAGGAGTAAGCCAACTAGCCCTTCGAGCCTGCCCCGCCATTCAATAAGATCATGGCTGATCTGTTGTGGCTCAGTTCCACATTCCCGCCCTCTCCCCATTACCCTTAATCCCCTCTCTTATCAAAAACCCATCAACCCGCGTCTTAAAAATATTTAGCGAGGTAGCCTCCACCACTTCAACGGGCAGAGAATTCCAGAGATTCACCACCCTTTGAGTGAAGAAGTTCCTCCTCAACTCTGTTCTAAACCGCCCCCCCTTTATCTTGAGGCTGTGCCCCCTAGTCCTGCTATCCTTTCTGAGCGGGAAGAGTCTCTCCACTTCTATCTTATCCATCCCATTCATCATCTTATACGTCTCAATGAGATCTCCCCTCATTCTTCTAAACTCTAACGAGTACAAGCCTAATTTATTCAGCCTCTCCTCATAGCTCAACCCCCTTAACTCCGGCATCAGCCTAGTAAACCTCCTCTGCACTCCCTCCAAGGGTAAAATATCCTTGCGTAAGTACGGCGCCCAAAACTGCACACAGTACTCCAGCTGCGGCCTCACCAATGCCCTATACAGCTGCAGCAAGACCTCCCTACTTTTATATTCAATCCCCCTCGCTATGAAGGCCAGCATCCCATTCGCCTTCCTGACCACCTGCTGCACCTGCAAGCTGAGTTTTTGCGACTCATGCACAAGGACCCCGAGGTCCCTCTGCACTGTCGCCTGCTGCAGTTTTTCGCCACGTAAGTAATAATCCTTCCTACCATTATTCCTACCAAAGTGGACCACCTCGCACTTGCCAACATTAAATTCCATTTGCCATTTCCTGGCCCATTCGCCCAGCCTATCTAGATCCTTCTGCAGACTCTCCCCACCCTCCGCACAATTTGCCTTTCCACCAATTTTGGTGTCATTAGCAAATTTCGACACCCTTGGGATTAAACCAAAATTCACCCACTGTACAAATTCTGTGTAAAACCCCGCAGCTACACCTCTATCAGCCATTTGTCAAATTCAACAATTAACTGGATCAAAAGTAAGAATGTCATTTGTCATTAAGTTGGAGCCCAAAATGTGCTCCACCATCAGGGAAAGAGCTATTAAAATTGCAAGGTGGCAACAAACAACATTCTAACAGTTCTGTAATAAGTCCCTCTTGCAAGTGACCAGTAAATCTACTCAGTAAGATTGTACCATTAGTACGCCACAATGGTTCAATAATTTTGAATGTGTTAAGGGTAGTGTGCGGTATCCTCCCTGCGGGGAACTTGACAGGGCGACCTCGTACCTCACCATCCACTAAGAGTCGCCCTACACCATCCCATCTTGTATTGCAAACCTAAGTTGGAGAGGCGCCAGACACCATCATTGTCTCACTTCATATGGCGGGAGTTCAGGATACAGAAAACTGCCATTTTCTGTCTCTCTCACAGGAGCTCGCTGTACTGATTCCTCTACAAGGTCCCTGCCCAGAACTTAGACTCGACTCCAGTCTCGGACTTTGTCCTGACCTCGGTCCTGGCCCCTGGGTATATGATTGGAAAGGTCCCTTACAGTCACGGGCAAAATGTCCTAATCACCCACAATGAAAGCACTTTATCTTCTAGAATCACCCATAGACTGACCTCTACTATTGGACTCATATGATGGAGCTCCCAATGAGTAACACCTTTACCTCTCCCTTCATTTCTCACACAGGGATAGGGTTAGAAGCTCTCACTGGCAGCATTTCCCCATCTTTTGCAGCTTTATTTTTCTCCTTTTCTAAATCCTGTACTTCCTGTTCCCAAGCTTGGGTCATACACATTATAGCCCATACCTCATTACATGTTACATCAGTTGGTTCAAAAAGTACACAAGCTTTCCGGCTGCCCTCAGTAGCATGTGATATCAAACTCCGTACCCAGTTAACAGTGTTCCCCTTATCTAAATGCAGTCTCTGTAATTCCCCAAAATCTTTCTGAAAATGGATCCATAAGCAACTGGCAAAGGTTGTTGGATGTTCCCCCTTATGCTGTCTACATCTATTCAATCCTTCTTCTCGATTATTTTTATTGCATTCAATTGCTGTTAAAATCACCTTTTTCATCTTAACTGAAGTTCCCTCCCCAACATTTTGAGGATGGGGTAATGAAGATTGCACAGCTGGACTAAGACACATTACACATAATTTTACCAATTCTGCCTCATCCAACCCATGAAGCACATCCTGCTGTCTAATTGTTTCAAGGAAAGCAAACGGGTCTGCTGCTGGCTCAAATACAGGAACTTCCTTAGTTATCTCAGCTAACTGTGCTATCCTGAATGGAGTTGAATATGTAAGTGTCTCAGACTCATCGCCCCCTCTACGTTGAGTCGTTATCGGATTTATTGGAACAGGAGGTGACTGTGGAGGTATTGAAGGGTCTCGCCCCACAGGACAAGGAGGTGAAGGTCTCAATTTTCATGATGTTCTAAATATTGATTAATTGCTGCCTGTAAAGCACCCCTACTGCATTATCCTCATCCTGCACCTCAACTGTTTCAAATGCACACAACATTACCTACAGTATCAATAACTGTGACCTCAACTTTTCAATTTCTCGCTGGCACTTAGAATGGCCAGCTAGGAATGCCTATTTTTCATTACTGACTTGGTGTAAAACCTTAAATACTGCCTGCAGATTTGTGCATTTCTCTAACACAGCTTTTCCTGCCTCATCCTTTTCAATAACAGCTCGCTCCTTTTCATGATAAGCTTTTTCACTCTGGATCTGAAACTGAGCCATGTGCAGCATATTCACTTGATTTCTTTGTTCTTGATCTGCCACCTTAACTCGAAGCCCCTCTATCTCTTTCTCCATACTATCCATTTTAACTTTAGCATCTTCCTGCACTTCCTTTACTTCTATATCTACAACATGCTTTAACTCATCCTCTCTCATCTTCATTATTACTCATAGTTGTTCCATTTCTAACCTCACATTCTCTAGTTCATCATTTAAAGGTTTAACTTCCCTTTCTTTTTCCTGTAACTGGCCCAAACGTCTGGCAATTGCTGTAACTTTACTCATGTTATCTGCTGGCTTCCCTTGGGCTAGCTGCCTTTCGTTCCAATATTTTTCATCCACGGATCCCAGATCCTCTTCACTAATGATATAAAATGGCCATGTTGGATTGAATTTTGTACGGAGATAATCTCTTAACATTTCTTCCCATTTCAAACACTGTGCCATTTTCCCCGTTACGTCAAGATTAAACTAAGGGAGGAAGACCAGCAACTTAGCCCAAGAGCTTGCTTTGTGCTAAAAATTGCGATTTAACCTCTGCAACAAATAAAGGCACAAAGTCGATTTTAAACACTTCAACACAATTTCCTTTATTCTGCAGCTACTTAAACAACAGTAAATACTTGCAATGCATTAACCAAATACTCTGGTACTTTACTTAAGGCTAATTTCCACTTGCAATTAAAACCTGGCCAGGATTTTGTTGTCACATGGAATCAGTTCTTTCTTCTCTTCTCCTCCCAGATGTTGTATCTTCTTGTGAGCTTGGTTCCCAGGTTCTATACACTGTCTTTCTGAACAAGCTCTTTGTGTGAGCAAAGTTAAAACTCCAAAAGTTCCTTAGTAATCAGCCAATGAATGGATCAGAACCCCAACTGCAATATTTGATTAGACCAATCCAATCCAACCATAGAATCAAAGGTCACTTCAGGCCTCATCATCTAAATGTATATTGTTCACATTCCAATGCCCAGCTGAGGAACACTGGCTCCAAAAGTCTGTTCACAACTCATCCCTGCCAAGGACAAGCTGTTAAATCTGACACCTTCTGTCCTTTGACAAATTCCTGGCCACTGGCTTCAAGGAGAATCTAGCATGGTGAAAAAAACACAACTGCGTAGAGGGATTTCCTGTACAGGCTGCCATTTTCGGAATCCAGATGGCAATCTCCACCCATGTCTGCATCTCCCACCTCTTTGGCGTGATGTAACTTAGGCGCGAATCAAAGAAAGTATTTAAAAGTCTCAGTCTGGTGTGGTGGCCATGAACTGGTGTGAGGAGGTAAGCGCTGCTGGCGGAGTGCGGGGCATGGTGCAGGAAGGCCCTGGAGATGCCTGGTGGCCTTCAGGTGCTGGCCCGTGAACCGGTGATATCTGGGGTGGGGGCCTTCTATTTCCTCACAGCTATCTGGGTGAGCTTCCATCAGGGAGTCCCACTCACCCCCTGCGCCCTCCCTACTCCAGGCAGCGCTGTAGCTCAGTGTGGGAGACAGCCTCGAGGCTCTCACTCCTCCTACCCCTCCAGGGCTCTTTGCAGTGGCAGTGTCTTGCCGCGGGGAGTGGTCAGGGACTCGACTGAGTGCTGGTGGTTCCGGGGTGGGGGAGGAGTGCACCGTGTGCTGACTGAGCCCTAACCAGATGAAGCAGCTGCTGTTCCAGGCCGGGGTGCAGAGGTTCAGACACGGACTGCATAGAATCTGCTGTCACTGGGCACACATCTGGTGCTGCATTGCAGTCTGTCCCTGCCCTGTGACACAGACCAGCAACACATGCCTTTAATGGATGCTGCAGTTGTACACATAGCAATGGCTCAAGGACGCGCATTGCCCACGTCTGCACACTGACCTGCAGAATCTGTACCAGCGTTTGTCAAGGTGAGAATCTCACACAGCCCTAATTGGGTCACGTATGGCAGAATGGATTGTGTGGGGATTCTGGCCCAGGTGAGGGATTGGGGTGGTGCTGGGTCTACACAGCCAGTGAGAATAATCCATCATTCTATCCTCTTTCCAAACCGCATGGTGCAGATGGATCTCAGTTTGCTGGATCTGGAGCTGGCCGTGCTGGTGGCTGCAGAGGTGGAGGAGGAGGAGGCGGCTGAGGAGGTGGCAGGCATGGAGAGACCACTGCAGGAGCAGCCACCTGCGGGCCTGGAGATGGGTGAGCAGGCTCCCGAGAGGGTGCACAGAAGGCGGAGGGTGCCAAGGCCAAGGAGATACGGGCCCCACAATACCTTCAAGGCCCTCTCGGAGGAGATGTGCCATCACCGGCTATGCCTGTCCAAGACCACGGTGTGGCACCTTTGTGAGATGCTCTCACAGCTGGTACCTCAGGGGGGCAGCAGCTCCCTGTGGATGTGAAGGTGACGGCAGCTCTCAGTTTCTATGCCTCTGGGTCATTCCAGGCTCCCCGTGGTGATCTCGCTGGGATCTCCCAGGCCTCCGTGTACAGATGTGTGCGGCAGGTCACAGATGCCCTGTATCCCCGGGCAGGACAGTTCATTCATTTCAATGTGGGCCGTGCACAGCAGGAGCTCCGGGCTCTCGGCTTCACATCCATCACTGGGATTGCGAATGTACAGGGTGCAGTGGGTGGGACACACATCACCTTGTGGGACCCCCGTGCAGGGCCGCAGGCATTTGTGAACCAGAAGGAGTTCCACTCCCTGAACATCCAAATTATCTGTGACCATCAGCTGAAGATCACGCAGATCGATGCACATCACCCAGGGAGTGTCCGTGACAGCTTTGTGATCCGGCAGTCGGATATTCCCGGGCTCTTTGAAGACCAGCCCAGGCTCCCGGGATGGTTACTGGGTGACAAGGGTTACCCGCTAAGGTCATGGCTGATGGTGCGTGTGCGGAGGCTCGAGACCGAGGCAGAGACTCAGTACAACCACCCGGTCCATCAGAGAGCGGTGTCTCGGCCTGCTGGAGATGTGGTTCCGCTGCTTGGACCGCTCTGGGGTGGGGAGGGGTCTCCAGTCTGACCCTGTGTGTGCTTCACACATCATCATCGTTTGCTGCACTCTTCACAACATCACCCAGCAGCGGGGAGGCCAGCTGGAGCAGGAGGGGGGGGAGGAGGAGGGGGCGAATGGCGAGGGGGTGAGGTGGGGGTATATGAAGAACGGAGGAAAGAGGACAGGCGGCGATGGTAGGTGTCTGGCAGGGAAGGGCAGTGAGGGACACCTTGATTGCAGCCGCTTCACCGAGCTGGGGCTGGGCAGTGAGGGGGCTGCAACCACCACACACCCACCACACCCCCGGAGCAAGTGCAGCCGCTATTCCCCCTCCAAACTGACCCTGGGCCCTCAAACCACCACATCACCCTCCCCCAGCCCCTGTCATCCCACCACCCTATCCCCCAGAAACACCCGAACCTGCTAATGTGCCTGGGCTGGCAATGGTGAGTCTTGGGTGAAGGCTGGAGGGTGATGAGGACTCGCTGTTGTGCACATTGGGATCCTGCCCCTGGTGACACTCAAGTCTGACTCCTACCTGTATCCGAATGCACGCTGCCACCCTGGCCCACGGAGCTGTAAGGGTTGGGGACACATGTTATTTGGCTGGGGGGAGGGGGGTCTGGTGGGTGTTGGGGATGGTAGGGCGGGCACTCTGAAACATGGGGCTGAGTCTGCAAGGCTCAACAGAACAACACCTCTGTGATGGGGGGTCGGGAACACTCAGCTGGTGCGGGGTGGAGAGAACCAGAGACCATTAGTCACAGTATGATGAGCAATTAACAGTTTATTGTGTTCTTAACATAAGTGATTACCAAACCCTGACTAATGCTGATCTTCACCCGTACCCTCTAGTGAACTACATAAGAACATAAGAAATAGGAGCAGGAGTAGGCCATCTAGCCCTTCGAGCCTGCCCCGCCATTCAATAAGATCATGGCTGATCTGTCGTGGCTCAGTTCCACATTCCCGCCCTCTCCCCATAACCCTTAATCCCCTCTCTTATCAAAAACCCATCAACCCGCGTCTTAAAAATATTTAGCGAGGCAGCCTCCACCACTTCAACGGGCAGAGAATTCCAGAGATTCACCACCCTTTGAGTGAAGAAATTCTTCCTCAACTCCGTTCTAAACCGCCCCCCCTTTATCTTGAGACTGTGCCCCCAGTCCTACTGTCCTTTCTGAGCGGGAAGAGTCTCTCCACCTCTATCCTATCCATCCCATTCATCATCTTATACGTCTCAATGAGATCTCCCCTCATTCTTCTAAACTCTAACGAGTACAAGCCTAGTTTATTCTGCCTCTCCTCATAGCTCAACCCCCTCAACTCCGGAATCAGCCTAGTAAGCCTCCTCTGCACTCCCTCCAAGGCCAAAATATCCTTGCGTAAGTACGGCGCCCAAAACTGCACACAGTACTCCAGCTGCGGCCTCACCAATGCCCTATACAGCCGCAGCAAGACCTCCCTACTTTTATATTCAATCCCCCTTGCTATGAAGGCCAGCAACTTTCTAACTTTGTGCTATTTACTGCTTCTTCTAAGTGCTACCCCAGGATGCACACCAGAGGTGGAGGTGTCCAGCTGTGATGACACCCCATTGCCTGCGATGCCCTTGGTGAACATCCTCTGGATGGCCGGGACCTGGGGGTCACTGGCTGACTTGTGGATGGCACAGTTTCGGTGCCACCCTGTTCATCTCACTGGCCTGGAAATGCCCTGGTGTGGGGAAGCGGAGAATCGGAAGGTCTCGGGACATAGAGGATCTCCTGATTGGAAGATCTGGGCATTGACGCGAGCCTTTGCCCCTTTCAGAGGCCTTGGGAACACCCCATGGGACGCCAGTGGAGCTGGACTGAGCTCCGGAAGCTCCAGCGTCACCTGGCTCTGCCAGTCCTGGAGGCCTAGATGCCTCTGCCCCATGATCTGTGATCCCTCAGCCTCCTGAGACTGGGCCAAGCTCTGGAGCCCCTCCACTACAGCATTCTGTGAGCGAGCCAGGCTCTGGAACCTCTCAGCAGTAGCCCTTCGAGCCTGGGCTAAGTTATCGAGACTCACAGCCACAGCCTGCTGGGTCTCCAGAATGCCAGCGAGAGTCCGTGCCATAGCCAGCAGTGTCTCCCACACACCACCAACACCCATGACCATTGAACGCTGTGCCTCCTGGATGCTGGAACCACACTCGCCCATGGCCTGCTGTGTCTCCAGGATGGCCTGGATCCTGTCACCCATGAGGACAGACCCCTGAGCCAGACCTTCTACTGCGGTCACCACTCTTGCAGTGTTGGCCTGGGTCTCACACTGTGTCGGCACCACCTCCCCCAACAGCACTCTGTTTGACTCCCCTAAACAGCCTTCCAGTTGCAGCATGGTAGCTGACAGCCCTTCCACAACTCCTCGGGTTTCCTGATGCATCTCCACCAGCCTTGGGAGGAACAAACCCAGAGACCCAGCAGCTGGCTTGGGGACAGCTGAATCCTGGCCACCAGCAGACCTCCATGTGCCCGAGCCCTCGGATGTGCCCACCACCACCCGATGTGCATCAGTGTCTGTGATCTGCTCACCAGATCATGACCCAGAAACCTCAACACTAAAGGTCCTCACTGTGGTGATAGTCTCTGTGTTGGTGGGTTGTGTGGTACATGCTGGTGATGCTTCAGTGGTGCTGTCCTCGGAGGATTCCTCAGTGCCTCTCTCCGAGGTGTTATCCAGGGAGTTGTGGGCAGTTTGCTTCAGAGCAGCGGGGGCAGTGGCGACACACGTAGGGCCATGTTTCTCTGGGTCCTGAGCTGTAATAAAGAACACACATTAGGGAGAGGGAGGTAACACATTCCATGCAGCATCGCACATACTGTGAGGAGGACCTAGGTTGAGGGGGCCCTTCTGCTCACTCACATGCTGGACACAGACCTGGCTGTCGGTGACCATTCAGGATGGCCCATCACCCCCTGCCAGCTCCATGGCACGCTCCCCCATGCTGGTCAGCTGCCACAGGTCAGGCACACCATCACCAGTCTGTGTCGTTTCCCATGTGTTGTGAATGTCCTGTGGGAACATAAGGTGGATAGCAAGCATTAACACATTGCAGTGCACGGTGTGCAATGTGTGCCTGTGTCTCGAGCATTGTGCTGATAGTTTCGGGAAAAGGGGTCACCACTGAAGGGTGCTGGTTGAGGGGTGAGGGGAAGGGGTTAGATTCTGTTCCTGGGGGAAGGGTCACTTGCTGCATGGGTTTGAGATCCGTGCCAGGCATGTGCAGGGTTCCAAGTGGGATGCTCACTCACCCTTGCTGCTCGAAGAAGGTTGTACAGTTTTCTGTGACACTGCCTCCCAGAGCGCGGTGTCAGGCTCCTGACACTCACCACTCCTGCCACCTCCCCCCACAATGCTGAGGCAGATGTACCCCTTGGGTTGGGGCCCAGGCCGGGGATGATCCACTCACCCCCCTCCTCCACGGCATCTAGCAGGTGCTCCTGGTCGGCCTCTGAAAACCTGGGAGCCAGTTTCAGTGCAGCCATCTTTGTGATGTGACTGGCTGTGTGTCCATTCCTGCAGCTTATATACAGCTCTGGTTTATTCGGGGAGTGCAGGTTCAGTGAGTGTGGCCAAAGGCCCGTTAGCAACAAATATTTGTGAGAGATTTTAAAGGCTGCTTTCAGTTCCTTGGGGTGCTGATTGGCTGCTGCCAATCAATAGGATGCTGTGTCCGTGGTGGGGTTGGGGGGTGGGGTGGGGGGGTTGCAATACTCAGGGCTCCCATTCAAGGGAGGGAATGATCACAATTACATGTCAGCACAACGCTGGTTCTCTGCAGGGCAGCAGTGAGGACAGTATGTTCAAGGGATGGAGGGATTGGGTACCCACCTTATCCAGAACCATGGGGGCATGGGGTGAGCACATGGCCATGTCTGTGTGTGGAGGGAGATGGGGGGGGGGTGCAGCAATGAGACCTGCGATATGTGTGGGGGTGAACAATGTCTTGGGGGGGGCGGTTGGGTGGCAGTGATCTGGATGCTGGGAGGTCTTTTCCGCGATTCCCAGTGATATGCACATACACAGATTCCCGCTCATCCTGCTGATTGCAGGCGCTTTGGTGCAAATAGGCCCCGCTCCCCAAGCGTTTAATGAGTTTCATGAGTGGGATCTCTGCAGTGCACAGCGTGTGGAGATTCGGGTGAGAAGCTGCATTGAGAAAACAGTTGGGATTTCGAACAGTTTTCCCACCAATTCAGCACTTTTGGGAGAATCGCGGCCACTGTGTGCAGTTCAGGTCACCTCACTATAGGAAGGATATGATAACACTAGAGAGAGTACGGGGAGATTCACCAGGATGTTGCCTGGAATGGAGCGTTTGAGCTATAAGGAGAGACTGGATAGGCTTGGACTGTTTTCTCTAGAGCAGAGAAGGCTGAGGGGGGACATGATTGAGGTGTGTAAGATTATGAGGGGTATGGACAAGGTGAATAGGAAGCAGCTGTTCCCCTTGGCTAAGGGGTCAATAACGAGGGTAAGGGTCAGGAGAGTCAGAGGGAATTCAAGAGGGTGGTGGGAATCTGGAACACACTGTCTGGGATGGTAGCGGAGACTGGGATCCTTTAAACCTTTAAAACATTTTTGGATGAGCGCCTCAAACATCTTAAGATTCAAGGATACAGGACAAGTGCAGAAGAATGGCACTAGCACAATTTTAATGCTAATTATTGTCAGTGCACGATCATTCTGTCCATTAGAGTCTCTGTCTGTCATTGTCTCCGTCGGTCATTGTCTCCATCGGTCATTGTCTCCGTCCGTCATTGTCTCTGTCTGCCATTGTCTCTGTCTGTCATTGTCTCCATCGGTCATTGTCTCCGTCTGTCATTGTCTCCATCTGTCATTGTCTCCGTCTGTCATTGTTTTCATCTGTCATTGTCTCCGTCGGTCATTGTCTCCGTCTGTCATTGTCTCCGTCTGTCATTGTCTCCGTCTGTCATTGTCTCCATCGGTCATTGTCTCCATTGGTCTTTGTCTCCGTCTGTCATTGTCTCCATCGGTCATTGTCTCCATTGGTCTTTGTCTCCGTCGGTCATTGTCTCCATCGGTCATTGTCTCCATCGGTCATTGTCTCTGTCTGTCATTGTCTCCATCGGTCATTGTCTCTGTCTGTCATTGTCTCTATTGGTCATTGTCTCTGTCTGTCATTGTCTCCGTCGGTCATTGTCTTTGTCTGTCATTGTCTCTGTCTGTCATTGTCTCCGTCGGTCATTGTCTCCGTCGGTCATTGTCTCCGTCGGTCATTGTCTCCGTCTGTCATTGTCTCTGTCTGTCATTGTCTCCGTCGGTCATTGTCTCTGTCGGTCATTGTCTCCATTGGTCTTTGTCTCCGTCGGTCATTGTCTCCATCGGTCATTGTCTCCATCGGTCATTGTCTCTGTCTGTCATTGTCTCCATCGGTCATTGTCTCTGTCTGTCATTGTCTCCATCGGTCATTGTCTCTGTCTGTCATTGTCTCTATTGGTCATTGTCTCTGTCTGTCATTGTCTCCGTCGGTCATTGTCTCTGTCTGTCATTGTCTCTGTCTGTCATTGTCTCCGTCGGTCATTGTCTCCGTCGGTCATTGTCTCCGTCGGTCATTGTTTCCATCTGTCATTGTCTCCGTCTGTCATTGTTTTCATCTGTCATTGTCTCCGTCTGTCATTGTCTCCGTCAGTCATTGTCTCCATTGGTCTTTGTCTCCGTCGGTCATTGTCTCCATCGGTCATTGTCTCCATCGGTCATTGTCTCCGTCGGTCATTGTCTCTGTCTGTCATTGTCTCCATCGGTCATTGTCTCTGTCTGTCATTGTCTCCGTCGGTCATTGTCTCTGTCTGTCATTGTCTCTGTCTGTCATTGTCCCTGTCGGTCGGTGTCTCCGTTGGTCATTGTCTCTGTCTGTCATTGTCTCCGTCGGTCATTGTCTCTGCCTGTCATTGTCTCCATCGGTCATTGTCTCCATTGGTCATTGTCTCTGCCTGTCATTGTCTCCGTCGGTCATTGTCTCCGTCGGTCATTGTCTCTGTCTGTCATTGTCTCCATCGGTCATTGTCTCCGTCGGTCATTGTCTCCATCGGTCATTGTCTCCGTCAGTCGTTGTCTCTGTCTGTCATTGTCTCCATCGGTCATTGTCTCCATCGGTCATTGTCTCCGTCGGTCATTGTCTCTGTCTGTCATTGTCTCCGTCGGTCATTGTCACCATCGGTCATTGTCTCCGTCGGTCATTGTCTCCGTCGGTCATTGTCTCCGTCTGTCATTGTCTCCGTCGGTCATTCTCTCTGTCTGTCATTGTCTCCGTTGGTCGGTGTCTCCGTCGGTCAGTGTCTCCGTCGGTCATTGTCTCCGTCGGTCATTGTCTCCGTTGGTCATTGTCTCTGTCGGTCATTGTCTCTGTCGGTTGGTGCCTCCGTCAGTCGGTGTCTGTCATTCTGTCTGTGTCATTCTGACTCCATCAATCATTCTCTCCATCAGTCAGTTTCTAAGGCAGTTTCTCTGTTAGTTTTTGTGTCTCGTCCACAATCGTTTCCTACCATTCCAATCATCAGGTGGGAAGATGTTCAGGAAAATACAGACAGATTGATTTAATTTAAACAGCTGATGACTGAGTCCCTGGTGTAGAAAGCACCATTTTAAACCTTCCAATGGTGTCTGCTGCCTGGATTTTACCAGTTCTCTGTCTAACTTCTCGTGTTCCATTCCCCTATAGGACTGGCCAGGTCAAGCGATGGAAGACGACAAATATGAGGCAGGATGGAGTCGCGGTTAGTAATTCTGGCATTAATTCCTGACAGTAATTCTCTTTAATTATTTGTTCCTGAGTCTGTGAGCATGTCTGGCTAAGCCAGCATTTATTGCCCATCCCTAATTGCCCTTGAGAAGGGAATGGTGAGCTGTCTTCTTGAGTCACTGCTATCCATGTGGTGTAGGTACACCCACAGTGCTATTAGGGAAGGATTTCCTGGATTTTGACCCACAGACAGTGAAGGAACATCAGTGTATTTCCAAATCAGGAAGGTGAGTGAATTGGAGGGGAACCTTCAGATGGAAAGAGTAAAATTGTGAAGGTGCTGGTATCTGAAAGAAATGCTGGAAATCTCAGTAGGTCTGACAGCCTCTGTGGAGAGAGAATAGAGCCAGTGTTTGGAATCTAGATGAACCTCTGTCAGAGCTATTCAGCTGCAGAACCGAAGGCCAGAGCTTTCACTGAGCTATGCCCACCTTCAAAGGAGCAGATATCATGACTGCCAATGATCGCATGTTGACATGGTGTCCATTGCCTTTTGGGAGAATGCCCTGCTTCTCGGAGCTGGGGGGGCCTGTGTTGGCCACAGGGAGGCTAATCAAAGGAAATACATCCCCACCCTCCCTGGCTTTGAAGCTACACCCAAGAGACAAGGATTCATCTGGGTGCCCTGCCACAGAGCGTGGATACCTCCACAGCGGGTAAAATGGTGGCAGTAGAAAGCTCTTAAATGGCCATTAAGTTAGTGTCAAAAGTTGCCTATCCTGCCACTGGTTAAATTCCAGCAGGAGTGGGGATGGGGGGGTTGGGGAGGTGGTGGAGGAGGCAGAGGTGGAGGGGGGAAGTGTTTGGTTAGGGGAGTTGGTGAGGGGGTGGTAAATGATGATGGGGATCCATAGCAAATCTGCGTTCGAGTAATAAATGACAGATCACAGCCTCAGGGATCTCACCGTTAATCCTCAGTTGCATAAACCCCGGTGTGGTTAGTTTGAAATGGGATGATATTAGTGCCAAATGTTGATACTTTTCCATCAAAGAATTCACAAGTTGCAGTGACCAAGTGTGACATGACTGATTCTCATTCCTTACAGCATCGGCTCCAATAAGGAAGGGTGCAGATCACTGAGAGACTCGATGATGAAACTGTGAGTACTTTGGCATTAATGTTGACTCACAGCCCATCAGAGCTCTTCACCCTTTCCACATGGGCTAACGAGATTTCTCTCTGAGTTTCAGACAGATAAGATGGGAAACAATAAGTCGAGTGTCTCGAATGTACTGCGCAAATCCTCCCAAGGTGCGATCGTCATTCAGTCACCCATAGTAAGTAGTATTTCATCTGGCACACCCCACCCATTCACTTCCCCTCCTAATACAAAGCTGTTACACCATGCGAACAAACCCTTCAACCCATCTAACCTCTGTCAGTGTTTCCCCTCCATATGAACATATAGAGCAAATTGCAATTCCCTGTTCTGTTCTCATACTCCATTAATATATTTTCCTTCAGGATTTCTAATCTCGATTGTTGGCTCGGTTTCTGTCTCAGTCACTAACCCTGGTACAGCATCACAGATCTGCATCTGAAGTGTCCTTCCTAACCTATTCTAAACCTCTTTCATCTGTTCTATCTATCCTATCCCATCCTTTCATACTCACCTCAGGGAAAATCTTGGTGTCAAAGTGTGCAGGAATAGAGAAAACAGAAATCTATAGAACAGTAAGCCTGAATTCAGTACTGAGGAAGTTGTTCGGGTCTATTATCAAGGATTTCATAAATCAGCATTTGGAAGACAGTGGTAATAATCAAAGACAGCACGGATTTATAAACAGAAAATCATACTCGATGGATGTATTGGAAATCTTTGAGAATGTAACTTGTACAGTTGATCAAGGAGAACCAGTTAATATGGTTTATTTAGACTTTCAGAAGGCTTTTGACAAGGTCTCATATAATAGACCATTATGTAAAGTCAAAGCACACGGGATTATAGGTAGTGTCTTGAGATGCATAGAAAGCTGGTTAGCAGATAGGAAGCAAAGAGTTGGCATACGTGGGTCTTTTTCTGATTGGCAGGCAGTAACCAGTGAGGTACTGCAGGGATCTGTGCTAGGACCCCAACTGTTCACATTATATATTAATGATTTGGAAGAGGGAACTGAAATTATTATTTCCAAATTTGCGGATGATACAAAGTTGGGTGGGAGGGTAAGCTGTGAGGAGGTTGGAGAGATACTTCAGTCTGATTTGGATTGGCTGAATGTGTGGGTATATGCATGGCAGACGCAGTATAATGTGGATAAATGTAAGGTCGCAATAACAGAAAGACAGATTATTACTTGCATGGATATAAATTGAGAGATGTGGATTCTCAGTGAGATCTTAGTGTCTTTATGCATCAGTCACTGAAAATAAGCACGCAGGTACAGCAGAAAGTAAAAAAAAACAAATGGTATGTCCTTCTAGCGAGAGGATTTGAGTATCGGGATAGGGATGTTTTGCTGCAATTGTGTAGGGTATTGGTGAGGCCACACCTGGAATATTGTGTGCAGTTTTGGTGTCCTTATCTGAGAAAGGATGTCCTTGATATAGAGGAAGCAGAGCAAAGGTCTACCAGGCTGATTCCTGAGATGGCAGGTCTGTCAAATGAGGAGAGACTAAATTGGTTAGGATTATATTCACTGGAGTTTAGAAGAGTGAGAGATTCTTTTCCCTTCTCCATTGTGATTACATTCTGCTTTTCTGCTTATCTGTTCTCCAAACAATATTGGATAACCTGATATTTTCACATATAATAAATGTCCCGTCTGCCAAATATTTGCCTACGCGATCAATGTTCCTCTCTATTTAACCTGTCTACATCCCTTGCCTACTCTTTGCGTCTTAATCACATCTTGCTTTTCTATTTGTCTTCATATTGTCAGAAAATGTGGCTACAATACAAGAGTCCCTTCATCCAAATCACCAAATCATTAATATCAATCTTATATAGCTCAAGCCCCAAAACTAATCCCTATAATTTACTCATTACCTGAAAACTCTCTTTCCTGCTAGTAATCCAGTTGGTTCATGCTGATGTATAAAACCATCTTGCACAATAACATTTAATGTGGCACCTTCCCAAAAGCCTTTTGAAAATCCACATACAGTACATCTACTGGTTCCCCTTTATCCAGCCTGCTTGTTAAATCTTCTAATAATTTGTCAAACACAATTTTCTTTTCACAAACTCCGCCTGATTGTATTGTGATTTTTAAATGTCCTGTTACTACTTCCTTAATACTGGGTTCGAGCAATTTCCTAATCACGGGTGTTAGGGCAACTGGCCTGTGGTTTCCTGCTTTTTGTCTCCCTCTTTTCTTGGATAGGGGAATTATACTTCCTCTATCCAAGAAAGAAATAGCTCCTTGAAAGTGGAGTCACAGGTGGACAGAGTGATGAAGAAGGCATTCAACATGCTTGGCTTTATTGATCAGAACATTGATTACAGGAGTTGGAATGTCTTGTTGAAGTTGTACAAGACTTTGGTAAGGCCACACTTGGAATACTGTGTAAGTTCTGGTCACCCTATAATAGAAAGGATATTATGAAACTAGAAAGAGTGCAGAAGAGATTTACTAGGATGCTACCAGGACTTGATGGCTTGAGTTATAAGGAGAGGCTGGATTGACTGGGACTTTTTTCTCTGGAGTGTAGGAGGCTTAAGGGTGATTTTATCGAGGTCTATAAAATAATGAGCGGCATAGATCAGCTAGATAGTCAATATCTTTTCCCAAAGTTAGGGGAGTCTAAAACTAGAGGGCATAGGATATGGTGAGAGGGGAGAGATACAAAAGTGTCCAGAGGGGCAATTGTTTCACCCAGAGGGTGATGAGTGTCTGAAACAAACTGCCAGAGGTAGTAGCAGAGGCAGGTACAATTTTGTCCTTTAAAAAGCATTTAGATAGTTACATGGATCAGATGGGTAGAGAGGGATATGGGCCAAATGCAGGCAATTGGGATTAGCTCAGGGGTTTAAAGAAAAGGGCGGCATGGACAAGTTTCCATGCTGTAAATCTCTATGACACTTGTGGTTTTCCAATCTGCTGGGATTTACTGAATCAAGGAAATTTTGGAAGATTACGACCAATGCATCAACTGTCTCTTCAGTCCCTTTTTAGGATGCAGGTCTTTGGGTGCAGGGCACTTATAGAACCTGCAGTGCAGAAGGAAGCCATTTGGCCCATCGAAAATAATCTCACCCAGGTCCTGTCCTATCCCATTAACTCCACATATCTACCTTTCCAATCCCCCTGACACGAAGGGCCAATTTATCATGGCCAATCAACCTAAGCATACATCTTGAGCGTGGGGGGGAAACTCACACTCAAGACATGGGGAGAATATGTAAACTTCACACATACGGTCATGTGAGGCTGGAATTGAACCCGAGTCCCCTGCACTGTAAACTTGTCAGCCCTTATTCACATTCGTTTTCCCAGCCCTTTTTCTCCAGTGATCATTATTGTTTTAATTACTATCCCTTTTGCTCCTGTTATTCTGGGAGTATTTTATTGTGAATACAGATACAAAATACTTGTTCAGAGCCTCTGTCATTTCTTTATTTCCCATTATTAATTCCTCAGCCTCATCCTCCAGACAATCAGTGATTACTTTAGCTACTCTCTTCCTTTTTGCATATTTGTAGAAACTCTTCTATTTTCTATTTATTGATAGTATACTTTCATATTATAACATGTCTTTATTATTTTAATAGACATCCTTTGCGGATTCACATTTTCCCAATCTTCTGGGCTACCACTAAATCCCATGCCCTGTGTAGGCAGCACGGTGGTGCAGTAGCTAGCACTGCTGCCTCACAGCATCAGGGACCTGTGTTTAATCCCCAGCCTTGGGTGAATTTCTGTGTGGAGCTTGCACGCTCTCCACCATCTCCAGGTGGTCCTGTATTACCCCACAGTCCAAAGATGAATGGATTAGGTGGATTGCCCGTTTGATGTCCAAAGATATGCAGGTTAGGGGGATTATCCATGGCAATTGCACAAGATTATGGGGATAGGGTGGGCCTAGGTAGAATGTTCTTCCAGTGAGTCAGTGTAGACTGAATGGCCTCCTCCTGCTCTGTAGAGATTCTATGGTTCTCACAACATTGTTTATTTCAATTTTAAATCATCCTTAAATTCCTCAGTTGATGACAAATATGTTTTTCCGTCTTACCTATTCTGTTTTTTCTCAGTAGAATATTTATATCTGAGCAGTCTAAGGGTGGAATTCTTCCAATCCCACCCACCATGGGGAGTCGTAGTGGGTGGGACATGGACTATGCAACCGTCTGTTGACTTTGGGTGGGATTTTCCAGCTTTGGAGCGAGCATGGCTGGAAATTCCCGCTCTAAATCTGGTAGCCAGGTTTACAAACTAGAGAATGAAAATATATTTGACTTTGTCCCAAGTCTTTAAATGAATAGCTACTACCTTCCTCAATTCGGATGCCAGTGAATAGCTCAATATAACATGTGCTTTTTATCCTCTGGTAATTATTACAGATTTCACATTTCTCACTAATCTCTTCCATTTGCCCCATTAAACTTCATCAGCCATACCTGTAACTTTCAGCATGAGTTAATCTTTGACAAGTTCAGTCAGTAAATTGTTGAAATGACTTCAAGAGAGTTTTCGTTTCTTCACTTTGGTTCTCATTGGCTGGTGCTATTAATATTCATTTAACACTCTGGTAAGAGACATCAACGCCAAAATTTTCTGATTGACCCCCTTCCAGCACCCCCCGTGCCCACTGGGGCTCCCAGAAGTGGACAGTGCGACTAACAGGAAACTCTGTTAACTGTGGTACACTGGAAGATCCTGTCACCAGCCACTGCTGCCTCCACCACCTCAAAACTCATTGCAGGGCACACAAAAAATCCCACCCCAGCTTTTGTAGAAGGCGATACAGTAAGTTTTTTTATTAATTCATGGGACATGGGATTCGCTGGCTGGCCAGCATTTATTACCCATCCTTAGTTACCTGAGGGCTGTTGAGAGTCAGCCACATTGCAGTGGTGCTGGAATCACATGTAGGCCAGACCAGGTAAGGATGGCAGATTTTCTTTCCCTAAAAGATATTAGTGAATCAGATAAGTCCATAAGATATAGGAGCAGAATTAGACCATTCGGCCCATCGAGTCTGCACCGCCGTTCAATCGCGGTTGATAAGCTCCTCATCCCTATTTTCCTGCCTTCACCCCATAACCCTTCAACTTATTACTAATTAAAAATCTGTCTAAGTCCTCCTTAAATTTACTCACTGTCCTAGCATCACCGCACTTTGGGGTAGCGAATTCCACATGTTCACAACCCTTCAGGAGAAGTCGTTTCTCCTCAGCTCTGTTTTAAATGTGCTATCCCTTACTCTAAGACTATGACTTCTTGTTTTAGAATGCCCCAGAAGAGGAAGCTCAGGAGAGATTGTAGTCAAATCTGTTTCCTTCTGCAAGGCAGAGCCAAACAAAGGGGGGAAAGAATCAGGGAGAGGAAGAGACTGCTTCTTAGTTTGCTGCTAAACTGCTTCCCAAAATGAAACTGAAGGCCCAAAGGGGAAAAAAAATCCCTATCACTGACTGTCACAAAGGAAACTGAAAACCCCATCACCTGACTGCTGTAGCTTAGCCCCATCACCAGTGACATCACTGAAGCTGGAAGCTGCAAGCTTAAAAAAAAGTCTTAAAGATACACCCACATGTCACCTCCTCCCTTAAGAAAAAAATGAACCATCGACATTCAAAAATGGCTTCATTTTTCAACCCCTTTCAGTTTGACGTTATTAGTACTCTACAATATAGATCCATTTTACAAAAAAATCAAAATGTGCAAATATAACAGTAACGTAGTCCATTTTAGTCCTTGTCTGTCATCATTAAACCTTCCTTCACTTTGACTTGGGATTTTTCAAACTCACTCGTTTACCACCAAACCTGAGGCCAATCAAGTAATTCTGCCAGATGCTTCAAGTAATCTTTCCGTGTCTGACTAAAAATCACCCAGATCATCTATGTACACTGCACAATTGGGCAATCCTGAAATGATTTTGTTAGTTCCTCTTTTAAGGTCAAACCAAACAGACAAACTCAAATTAAATTAGGACAAAGCAAAAGGGGCAGCCCCCCAAAAGGAAGGGGAACAGCCCGAACAAAAACAGAAGTACAAAGGAAACTTAAGACACAACAAATCAAAATGTGATTGTCGGGGTCTATAACGCACCCCAGCCCCTGCGGTGCCCAGCGGGCACGGAAATGATTTTGTTAGTTAACCATTGAAATGTGGCTGGGGCGTTTTTCAAGCCAAGTGGCATAACTTTGAATTGGTAAAAACCACTTGGTGTCATAAAAGCTGAAATCTCCTTCATCCTTTTGGAAAAAGGTACCTGCCAGTAACCTTTGAGGAAGTCCAGTTTTGTAGATAAAAGTTGATTGTCCAATTTTCTCAATGCAGTCCTCCAGCTGTAGAATATAATAAAAGTCTGTTTTTGTAACTGCATTAACTTTCCTAAAGTCCACATACAATCTTTGGATACTATCTGGTTTGGTACCATCACTAAGGGTGAGCTCCACTTGCTGCAACTCACTTCAATTATGTCATTCTTAAGCATACCACCAATCTCCTTTTGAACTCATGTGAATGTTAGAGGATTAAGTCTATAAGGATGTTGTTTAATTGGAACAGCATTTCCCATATCTACATCATGCATAGTCATTTTAGTACTTCACAACTTATTCCCACACACTTGTCCATGTGATATTAATAACTCTTTTAAGTCAGTTCAGTTTTCCCCTGGAAGATAACTCAATACTTTATCCCAATTTTTAATAAAGCCCTCATGAGCCAAGTTAATTTGAGGAATATCAAATTCAGAGTCATCTGGATTCAGTTCTTCCCTCTGAGTTGTAACCACCACAAGTTCCTTCTTCTCTTCTTCCCTATCAAAATACCTTTTAAGCATATTCACACAGAGTCATAGAGGTTCACAGAATGGAAACAGATCCTTAGGCCCAACTTGCCCACGCTGTTCTTTTTTTTTAACCGCCTAAGGTAGTCCCAATTGCCCACTTTTGGCTCATTTCCCTATATACCCATCTTACCCATGTAAATGTCTAAACTCTTTGTAAAATTGTACCCACCCCCACTACTACCTCTGGCAGCTTGTTCCAGGCACTCACCACCCTCTGTGTGAAAAAATTGCCCCTCTGGACTCTTTTGTATCTCTCCCCTCTCACCTTAAACCTATGCCCTCTAGTTTTAGACTCCCTACCTTTGGCTGTCTAGCTGATCTATGCCCCTCATTATTTTATGGGCCTCTATAAGATCACCCCAAGCCTCCTTCTCTCCAGAGAAAAAAGTCCCAGTCTATCCAGCCTCTCTTTATAGCGCCCTAGTAAATCTTTTCTGCACTTTTTCTAGTTTAATGATATCCTTTCTATAATAGGGTGACCAGAACTCTACATAGTATTCCAAGTGTGACCTTACCGATATCTTCTACAACTTCAACAAAACATCCCAGCTCCTGTCTTCAGTGCTCTGACCAATGAAACCAAGCATGCCGACTGCCTTCTTCACCAGTCTGTCCATCAGTGACTCCATTTTCAAGGCACTATGAACCTGTACTCCTAGATCTCTTTGTTCTATAACTCTCCCCAATGCCCTACCATCAACTGATAAATCCTGCCCTTGTTCAAACTACCAAAATGCATCACCTCGCATTTATCTAAATTAAACTCCATCTGCCATTCGTCAATCCATTGGCTGTTTATGGGAAGGTGATGGCCTAGTGGTATTATTGCTAGACTATTAATCCAGAAACTCAGCTAACGTTCTGGGGACCCAGGTTCAAATCCTGCCATGGCAGATAGTGAGACTTGAATTCAATAAAGAAAATCTGGAATTAAGAATCAACTGATGACCATGAAACCATTGTCGATTGTCAGAAAAACCCATCGGATTCACTAACATCATTTAGGCAAAGAAACCTGCTGTCCTTACCTGGTCTGGCCTACGTGTGACTCCAGAGCCATTGCAATATGGTTGACTCTCAACTGCCCCCCATGGGCAACTAAGGATGAGCAACAAATGCTGGCCAGCCAGTCCCAAGAATGAATTAAGAAAAGGCCCAATTGACCAAGATTCCTTTGCAATCCTCGATAATCTTTTTCACGTGACATGACACGCTCTGTGAGTTTTCCTTCTATCTGGCGCTCTTATCAAATAATTCACCTCACTCAATTTCCTTTCAATTTGATAAGGCCCACTAAACCTGTCAAGCTGTCTCTGCTAACACTACTAAAACTTTATCTCCACGAACAAAACTACTAATTTTTGATTTCTCATCCGCTTCCTGTTTCATCCCACGCTATGTAACTTTTAAATATTGTCTAGTCAATTCACCTGCTCCATTTAACCTTTCCCTAAAATTTAATACATAATCCACTAAAGCAGCTTCAGAACGCTGCCTCACCAATTTCTCCTTAATTCATTTCAGTGATCCCTTTACCTCATGACCAAAAATCAATTTGAATGGACTGAACTTGGTTGATTCCTTAGGTGCATCCCTAATTGCAAAGAGTACGAATGGAACTCCTTTATCCCTATGCTCTGGATAATCTTGACAATAAACCCCCAACATTGTCTTTGATCCACCATTCTAACGTTCCCTGTGATTCTGGATGGTATGCAGTTGATTTAAATTATTTTACACCTAAGCCATCCATAACCTCCTTGAGTAACTTTGATGTAAAATTTAATTGTTGATCTGATTGTGTGTGTGGATATGTGCACCTATCATGGCCAAATACATTCTGTTTGTTGATGACATAGGGAGGACCATTCTTTCTCTCCCCTGCTCATTGTTTGGCGATTTTCTCCCATTCTGATCTGAGGCTACTGGAAAACCTTTTTGTTTTATTTTTGCAACAGTGGGGTCCAAATGAGTCTCAGAGAAAATGATCCTTTACCATTTGTTTTCTCCTTCAGGAACTGACTAACGATCTTGTTGAGCCCATTCCTGATGCTCTGTCGCCATCAACAAGCCCACCTGAAGCAAGCTGTGGAGACCATGAGGTGCCAAAAACGTCTTTCTTAAATGCAGAGGGTTTCAAAAATATACTGGGAATAGGACCATTGACTGAACTTTCAGAACCAGGTGAAGTGCCCGCAGAACCAGAGAAAGTCACCCCAGAACCAGAGAAAGTCCCCCCAGAACCTGACAAAATTTCACCAGAACCAGGTAAAGTCCCCACAGAACCAGAAAACGTCCCCGCAGAACCTGACAAAATTTCACCAGAACCAAGTAAAGTCCCCACGGAACCAGAGAGAGTCCCCAAGGAGCCAGTGAAATTCCCCACAGCCCCGGACAATGTTCTCACAACACCAGTGAAAGCTCCCACAGAGCCAGTGAAGATCCCTGCAGAGCCAGTGAAAGGTCCCACAGAGCCAGTGAAAGGTCCCACAGAGCCAGTGAAAGCAACTACAGAGCCAGTGAAAGCTGCCACAGAGCCAGTGAAAGCAAATGCAGAGTCAGTGAAACCCTCTACAGACCCAGTGAATGCTCCCACAGAGCCAGTGAAAGCTCCCACAGAGCCAGTGAAAGCAACTACAGAACCAGTGAAAGCTCCCACAGAGCCAGTGAAGATCCCTGCAGAGCCAGTGAAAGGTCCCACAGAACCAGTGAAAGCAACTACAGAGCCAGAGAAAGCAACTACAGAGCCAGTGAAAGCAAATGCAGAGTCAGTGAAACCCTCTACAGACCCAGTGAATGCTCCCACAGAGCCAGTGAAAGCTCCCACAGAGCCAGTGAAAGCAACTACAGAACCAGTGAAAGCTCCCACAGAGCCAGTGAAGATCCCTGCAGAGCCAGTGAAAGGTCCCACAGAACCAGTGAAAGCAACTACAGAGCCAGAGAAAGCAACTACAGAACTAGTGAAAGGTCCCACAGAGCCAGTGAAAGCTGCCACAGAGCCAGTGAAAGCAACTACAGAACCAGTGAAAGCTGCCACAGAGCCAGTGAAAGCAACTACAGAGCCAGTGAAAGTCCCTACAAAAGGACATATCAATCAGTTCGACCTGTACTTGGGCAGTACATCCACAGCAAGTATAAAAACAACTCCTTTGCTCTCACATGCAACCAACTCCAGCTCAGTCACTCAATCAGCATCTAAAAGTTCCCTGAGCTGGGATTCGACAGTCAATACCTCCGTCACAGGTACAGGGACTGTGTCCCGCAAATTGTCAATACTGGAGCCTGCAATCTCAGCGCCAAACCTGATTCCTCCCAGCAGAACCTTACCTTGGCGAGGAGCAGAAGATTTTAGGGAACCGCTGGACTGGGTCCCTGGGGCAGGAGGGGTGCTTCCTCCCAGGGCAGCGAGGAACTTAGCGGTCTCTAGATCTGCTCCCTTTCTCACAAACTCTGAACAGTGGTCTGGTGCCGAGCAGATGGATGAAACCCTGTACAATATCCTATTCCGCACTCCCATGCCTGTGCCAGATGGGATGCTGGTGAGCGTGCCTGAGGAAGATCATGAGTACTGGGGCGTACTCCACTTCCACGGCCTTGAGGCAGCCCGAGATCTGATAAGGAAACGGAAGGATGACGAAGACAAGAAACTCAAGAAGAAGAAAAGACCAGTTTTATAGCCATACTGAGAATGGAACATTTACCCAGATTTAAAGAGCACCCTTTTACATTATGGATTGACACATATCACAGGGCGTTCACCAGTAAGTAAAGGAGGAACACGGTGTCTTCCATGGTTTGGACATGGCTGGGTGGTGCCTGGACCCCAGGAATTTACCATTTTCCAGGATATCTTCGCCCGTTTGCTGAAGAATTCCTGATTTTAGACTTTGTATTGTTGAGAACAGCACATGTCTCCCCCTCACTCCTTCTCTCTCTGCAATTAGGCAGCTTTGAGTCATCGACATTAAAGTGTACAAAAGGATTGATGTATTACATATGTAGGCTCCATCTCATAATTCTCCCGTGCTTATAAAGAATCCTCTCTTGCAGTGTTTGTCTAATAACAGGTGGTTTGTGTGTGCCTGTGGTGCTATCTTTTATTTTGAAATAAACAATAAAAGCTCCAATAAAAAAGTTAGAGCGAACACTGTGGGACTGGTTGTTAAATATTGAAGATTTTGCTATGTCTTGTCTGAATGTCGTCAAATGGAATGCAGGTCAGTCAGTGACGGACGTTGGGGAACTGTGGGCTCCATCATTCATTGGATATTGGTTGAGACCAGCCACCGAAGCTAACTCAAGCCTCCCCCAGGGTCAGCAAAGAGTGACCTTCTCACCAGCGTGATCTGATTTTATGCCTGGGTCCCAGAGTTGCATTGGGATAGGGGATTGACAGGATAGATATAGAGTGGAAATCTACCACCTTCCTACCATGGAATCTGAGTGAGCGAGGGTCTGACAGAGGAAATCTCTGTCGACTCATGCAGGATTTTCTGGTCTTGCCCAAGCGAGGCTGTAAAATCCCGTCCATAGAGTCTCCGTCTCCCCCTTGTTGCACATTCTAGAATTGGAGGCATAGTTTTAGGCTCAGGGGTGGCAGATCCAAAACAGAAATGAGGAGGAATTATCTCAATCAAAAGATCCTGAATCTGTGAAATTCTCTACCCTCAGATTGCAGTGGACTCCAGAACATTAAATAAATTGAAGGAGGAGCTAGATAGGTTTTTAATTAGTCACGGGATGATGGGTTACGGGAAGTGGGCGGGAAGATGGGGCTGAGGCCAAGGTGAGATTAGCAAGCTTGAGGGGAGAAGTTTCTTTATTAGTCACAAGTAAGGCTTACATTAACACTGTAATAAAGTTACTGTAAAATTCCCCTAGTTGCCACACTCTGGCGCCTTTCAGGTTAATGCACCCAACCAGCACATCTTTCAGACTGTGGGAGGAAACCAGGGCACCCGGAAACCAGAGCAGCTGTGAAACCCACACAGACATGGGGAGAATGTGCAAACTCCACACACACTGTGACCCAAGCCAGGAATTGAACCCTAGTCCCTGGCGTTGTGAGACAGCACATGCTAACCACTGTGCCATTGTGTTTACAGCACAAACCACCCCCCTGCCCCCCCCCCAACCCCACACCACCCCCACCCCACCCCCTGTTTCCCAAGGTCAGAATTTTTGCACTTTTGAAATGAGAGATTGTGAGCTCGATGCCTGAAACGAAACTGCTTGGCTCACTGTAGTTGGAACCTGGCTGGAAAAAGACATCAAAAATAAATGAGTCTGACAACAAAATGGGCAGTTGTGTTGGGTTTATTACCATTTCCCTGAGACAGTGAGAGCGGGTGAAGTGTTTGTTTTGCTTGATACTTTGAAGGAAGCAATTTATCAATTTGCCTCTAGAAACCATAGAAAATTACAGCTCAGAAACCGGCCTTTTGGCCTTTCTTATTTGTGCTGAACCATTTTTTGCCTAGGCCCACTGACCTTTGGACATGTCTGACTAGAATGATCCTCTGCCTGTCTACAGGAGGAAAAACTCATGTGGAAGTCCTGGCTAATGTTATTCTGTAATGGCAGAGCCTTCAAATGCTGCCCGCTCCCCCCGCACAACCCCAGCAAGGATCCCACTCAGAATGGAATTGATTGGGCCATTTCACTGTGTGTCAATCATACACTGATGAAAATGACTGGGATTTCTTTTGGAGATAAGTGGTATTGTTCATGCTAATTTGCCTGAGAAATAATCCTGCTTTTATCCGTGACTTTGGTTTAGTTTCGATCCTGACTTCTGTTCTCTGTAGTTTGTTAATACTCTGTTTAATGTGACTGTACCTGGCTAGCTCAGGTGATAGACAATGCAAGTCTTCCTCTCAGGATTGTGGACTCAAATCTAACATCAGATGAGTAGATTTTTATCTTTTTTGAGCCGAGGACACGGCGTAAATAGATAATGGTAATGTAGTAGATGTAGGGTATAGATTTTCAAAATACCTCCAATAAGGTGCATTGTAGTAGATTAATGAATAAGATCTGAGTATGGATGGTCCTGGGTCAAGTTGGAGAATGGATTTCTGGCTGGCTTTGTGGGAGAGGAGAACTGAACTCAGAAGGGGTCCGGCCAGGTCACCAGGAAAATTAACACATCAGCAGCAACAGCACCCTCACTGTGGACTGGCTGTCTCTGCATATACATGAAATAGTCAGCACAGATGTTTCACCATAATCTATCAACAGGACACAGCTGAATGTCCTTGCTAACAACACCAAAACTGTAATAAAGGCATGATTAAGTGACCATTGTCTGAAAGGACATTCCATCCATCCACTGCTATGTCATTACAGATGGGACAATATTAAATAGCTATTGTCTCGGGCCTACCTCTTTGTATCATATATAAATAATTTACCAGTGTACGTGCCTAGAAACAATTATCTTTACTGGAAATTGTATCAGATAACCTATAAAAAAGGCTGTACACAATTGAGCAGAGTAGACTGAAAAACCCTAAGGAATTCTTCAGTTCTCCTCTCCTTATTGATAAGGAGGCAATAAAGGATCCATCACTTACGAACCCTGTGCCTGAATATCTTTTTAGCTTTGACAGTTTCAAGACAGAACAGAGAGAGTTGGAGTAAAGTCGTTGTTCAGAGTGTCAGAAGGTGGGAAGTGATGTTCCACAAGTATCGGTACTGGGACGACGGCTGGTCATAATTTACAGCAACCATTTGGACTTTGGAGTCAAATTTCTAAATTTGCAGATAACACCAAATGGGGCATGGGTGACAGGTAGTCAACACTGAGGAGAATGGTCCAATTCCGGCCTTGGGTCACTGTCTGTGTAGAGATGGCACATTCTCCCCATTTCCTCCAGGTACTCCGGTTTCCTCCCATGCTCCAAAAATGTGGGGGTCAGGTTGATTGGCCATGCTAAATTGATCCTAGTGTCAGGGAGATTAGCAACGTAAATATATGGATTATGGGGAAAGGGTCTGGACAGAATTGTGGTCTTGATGGGCCGAATGGCCTCCTTCTGCACTGTAGGAATTCTACGAAGATTCTATGAAGTTTCTGAGGCCATGAGTAAACATAAATGAAGTAAGGTATCTCAGAGAGGGACAAATACAGCAATCATTAACTGTTCACTACAGATCAGCAAAATTAGATTAAATAACAAATCAAGCACTGGGTTTATTTTCATCTGTATCAAACTTTAGACCACACTTAGAGTTTAGTGCACAGTTCTGGTCACCATATGATAAAAATGACATGGACAGGATGGACACAGCTGAGAATCCACACCCTCAGGTATTGTGCCACGATTTTTCTTTTTTATCTCTTTACCTTAAAGAGCTTTTCTTATTTACCAAATTTCAAGTTTTTCATGTTCTGAAATGAAGTTAGAGTGAGAATAGTGCTACAATTATAGTTGATATTATAATTGGACAGGAAGATCCCAGAATGGAATTCTGGCTCAGAAGACAGGAACGAGTGTTTAATTTTTTATCAAACACAGGGAGACCAGGGTGACAGGTCCACTAATTAGTCTCAACAATGAGAAAAGGCATATATTGAGCATGAAAAATGGATTATAATACCATTACTCCTTTACTCCTCCTTCAGCTGAACTAGTACATACAGCTTTTAAGATTCACACGTATGACAGATTTCATTTGAAGCTACATTGGTCTCAACAGCATACAAAGTTAGGGATTGTGGATTTCTCCTCAGAACCCCCCTCCCCATCCCCTGATGATTATTATATGAGAGTTTACAAACGCCACTCCCATAATATGCTTTAAAAATCTTCTTCATAGCAATACATTCAGTTAGTGATGCACATTCCAAAATCTAGATCAGGTTTTCCAAAAGACCCATTTGACCAGAGCTTCTGCTCCACTTTTAGCAGCAAATCCATGCCGAGATTTGGGATTAGCCCTTTTATGTTTTCACCAGTTCTGATAGCCAGTCAATATTTCATAATTTTATAATAAATAGACAATAGTCAGACATTTCAAATGTCAGGATTGATTTTAGGAAACCTTTCTCTAGTATCCTCACCAATCAGTTTCTTCTCAGTTTTGTCTGGTGTCCCTGAATAGAATCCTGTTCTATTTACCAGTTTCTTCTTCATTCTCTTTAACTCCAGACCTTTAGGAAATTTTTCTTCATTTCTCGAGCTTCTTATCTAGATTAGATCCTTGGCAATGGCTGTCTGAATTATGACTCTATTGTAGGAGTTTTCTTACAGCAAAGCTGAAAGATCTGGTTCCTCTTGGGCTCCCCCTAGTGTAGCTGAGAGTTGTCTACTGCTTCATTGTTTATCTCCAACTGTCTCTCACTTTCAGCTGAAACTAAAGAACATAGGAACCTCCCCTTACAGTTCCCCTCTAGTTTCGAAGCAACTACCTTCCCTTACACCATAGATCTCTAAATACAATATTATCCCAGCTGGAATTGAAACGAAACCCCACACAAACAATCACTTTTATTCAGCATGATATTGAACTATAACTCCCTTTCAGGCATGAAAACATTAAATTAAACCTACATAAAAACTATACCCTTATTTCTAATGCTTACCACATACAATTATAAAAACCTACGACCTCCCCCTTTGAAAGGAAGACTTTACACTGGCGTTACATTCACTTTATAAAACTTTGCACCACAAATATCTAACCACCTCACTTATTAAATCATACAAGTACAGTTTTCTTACACGTTATTATGTAATTACAATGATTAAACCAAAGCAAAAACAATAACTTTAACAACATTATCAAACTCTTCACATGGTAATACTGGAGGCTTGTGTTTCTTCTTCTTCTGATTTCCAGATTTCAGTTCTGAAAAGAATATTTCATTTAAGTCGCCAATGTAATTATTTTTTTTGTCAGTAGCAGGCACTGTTCCATTCTCAAGCCCACTTTCCAAATTCATGTGGAAAATTTACATTTTGATTTAGTATAGTCAAAATGTAATTTTCTTACATTAACATTGTTCTCTTGTCAAAATCCTTTTTTAGCTGTTTCAAGAATGTTGTTAAGATGCTTCTTACGTTCAGTCAGTATTGTAATCTTGCTTTGTTTGAACTTCTTGTGATCTTGTTATTTCTCCCAGTCCCATTTCAAACGAGTTCTTTTCAATTCCTTTGAGCCGTGTCCATCACTTCTGTTCTCTGAAATTTCATGATTCGTTCTAATCCTTCAACCTTTTTGCACAGGTTCTGAACTATCTCAGCCCACTTCTTGGTAGAGTTTGGATAATCTTCGGTATTCTTTCTTTCAACTGCTACTGTCAGAGTTCTCTTGGATATCAAAGACACTCAGCCGACTCCTTACACAAACAGCGCTGGACACCATGCATCCAATGCTTTAATTACTGGTGCACAAAGAGAACTCTCCACAGCCAAATTGGATTGACCAGAGCAGTTCTGAAGTTACAGAGAAACAGCTCAGCAGTTATAGTCAATTACAGCAAATCAGGAACCAGGGATTTTTCACATCATTCATTGACATACATATTTGCCAATTAAATCCCACCTTTTGCCCTTTCTCATTTGATAAAAAATTGACTTCTGCTAATCCTTCATATCTTGCCTTTGATATTTGTTATGGAAAAAATCTGGCCTTGTTCACCATCTGGTGAAGGCTCAAAGAGGAAAATGTTATGGGGCCTGTGAAAAAATAGCAGAGACTGATTCCTTTTGAAGGTCAGTAAGCTGATAGACATTTTCCACTCCTGTACAGAGAAAGCACAAGTTTTTACTTTGAACACTTTAGTTTCCAAACTATGAAACTTCAATCTGAACGTTTTAACTTCCAGTGGGAGTGATGCCACGGAATTAGGACAATGCTCAGTGAAGGTTTCAAGGCAAGAAATTCAAACCTCTCAGGTGTTATTCAGATTCACAAAGGGCGTGCCCAGCCGTGGTGGGGGGTGGGGTGGGGGAGGGGTGCCCTGCTCTGGGGGGGGGGGGTGGTGGGGAGCGGGGGCATGGCATGTCCAGCTGCACGGCCAGGGGCGTGCCTTGCCTCGGGGGGCTGGGGCGTGCCCAGCCCTAGAGGCGGGGAGGGGGGGCACCAGGACGTGCCAGCCCAGGGGGCCAGAGGAACACCAGCCCCTGGGGCAAGTCTTCAGCTTTGCAACTAGAATAGTATCAGGGCCGTAGAATTTGTTGACTAGTGGGGTTCTGCAGGGATCTGTGCTGAGACCCCAACTTTACATTGTATATGAATGATTTGGAAGAGGAAACTTTATGTTCCATCTCCAAATTTGCAGATAACACAAAGCTGGGTGGGAGAGTGAGCTGTGAGGAGGATGCAGAGATGCTTCAATGTGATTTGGACAGACTGGACAGACATGGCAGATGCGGTATTACGTGGATGTGAGGTTAATACACTTTGGGAGCAAAAATAGGAAGACAGATTATTACTTAAATGAGACCACATTGGAGTATTGTGTGCAGTTTTGGTTTCCTCATCTTGCTATAGAGGGAGTACAGCGAAGCTTTACCAGGTTGATCCCTACGATGGCAAGTCTGTCATATGAGGAGCGACTAATTCGGTTAAGATTATATTCACTAGAGTTTAGAAGAGTTGGGGGGGGGTGGATCTGATAGAAACTTATAAAATTCTAATAGGGTTAGACAGGGTAGAATCAAAAAGAATGTTCCCAATGGTGGGGGAGTCCAGAACTAGGGGTCATAGTTTGAGGATAAGGGGTAAAACCTTTTAGAACTGAAATGAGGAGAAATTTCTTCATCCAAAGGGTGGTTAGTTTGCGGGATTCACTACCACAGAATGTAGTTGAGGCCAAAATGAAGTGTGATTTCAAGAATTACATATAGCTCTTGGGGCTAAAGCGATCAAGGGATATTGTGGGGGGTGGGTGGTGAGGGGGATGTGGAAATCAGGATATTGAATTCAATAATCAACCATGGTTATAATGAATGCTGGAACAGGCTCAAAGGGCCGAATGGCCTACTCCTGCTTCCAGTTTGTATGTTGTGTCCAGCATGGTCAGTTGCTGAACACTGGCCTCCAAGCTGGTGGACTACTCAGGACTACTGTCTACTTGGCACTTCTGACTCAAGAGACAAAGCATTCAGTCATCCTCCCGCACCCACCCCTCACCCTCCCCACCCACCCCTCACCCCCCTCTGCACCGATCTTCCCGCCGCGCCCCCTCCCCACATGTCAAGCCCACGAAAAACAAATCCGCAGGGTGGAATCAGGTTGTATTTAATTATAAAAAGGCACACAGTGTGAAACGTCAATGCATTCAACATTGCAAACTCTATCACAGTATTCAACTCCTTCATCTGATTTTCATTCCTGATGAAAATATAGCTTTCTGTATTTCTTATAATTTAACAGTCAGGTTAATAAAAAGGTTTTTTTAAAACAAAGAAAACCCACCTAAAATTAAGTTAAGCAAAAAGAAACATTTGAACATTATAATTTATACACAGTATTGCACATAAATAATAAATAGCAAAGCTTTTTCTTCCATTAGTAACCAGCTGAGACACTGTGGCATCCGATAAACCTAATCTCTGGGTAATAACTGAGTCAATCAGATGTCCCAATCTCACATGAGACCTTGTTAAATCATACATCTCACTTCACCAGGGCCATCATGTTTTACCTAGCCCAGTCAAGTGTCCATTCGGAGACCACAAACAGCCCCCCTTAAAGTCAGGCCACTTTCGCCATGTTTGATTTTCAGATGTTTCAAAAATACTGTTTTTTATTAGTCCCACTTTGTAAGTTTATGAGTGTCTTTCTGACATCTGCTCTCAGTAACAGGAATTTCTCACGCACTCAGTCAAGTATCAATCCTGCATGATGAACAGTGGAAATATTGCAGCCATGATGTACAAGAGGGACAATTTCCCACAGTGTTCTCCCATCAGACAATCTCACCACAGACCACGGGCACATGGCCCATGACCCATGAAGACAGCTGTCCACAACGGACAAATGAGGTGGGATTCTTTGGCTGTTCACGTGGGCTTCTCTGGCCATTCACACCAGCAGAATTCTCCCATTCCACTGCAGCTAAAAACCAAACACTCCCTCCTCTCTGGCAGTGGCAGCTGGGTGTGAACGGCCAGAAAGAATTGGACCTTATACAGATCAACATGATCTTGGTAAGGTGATCAAGTGGAGAGATGGTATGGGCTCCATGAGGTTGGGGCATTCAAAAGAGGTAAAGACAATGGGCCCATATTTTCCAATAACCATACAATGGCCTTCAGAAACAAAGAGGACAGGAAAGGCGGCAGGATGATAGAAGACATTCATAATTCATTGTTCTGGAGTAACAGGTTCTAAACTCCTCTCGTCCCCATCTGACTGGATTGTTGTTTGGTTGAGTGTTAACCCATTAGTGCCTCGAAAGAGATCTAAATAGCTTATGATATGGGCAGAGAGAGACAGAGAGGCAGAGAGACAGAGAGAGGCAGAGACAGAGAGAGAGGCAGAGAGGCAGAGAGAGAGGCAGAGAGGCAGAGAGAGAGAGAGAGGCAGAGAGGCAGAGAGAGAGAGAAAAACACAGGGATAAAGACAAAGTGATACAGAGACCCAAAAATAGGATAGAGAGAGACACAGTCCCAGAGATAGGGAAAGAGAGAGAGAGGGAGGGGGAGATGGAGAAATAGGGATAGAGGGAAATAGGGAGAGAGAGACGCACACCAGGAGAGAGGAGACAGGAATAGGGGGAGAGAGAGAGAGAGACAGAAAGGTAGAGATAGGGAGGGAGGAGACAGAGATAGGGAGAGAGGGAAAGAGGGAGAAAGAGAGGGAGAGAGAGAAAAACAGAGAGATAGGGAGAGAGAGAGAGAAAGACAGTGAAAGAAAGAGAAAGCAATCCCATGTTGCTTTGTTACATCACAAGTCTCTCATACTCTAGCTTAATGATGTGTGTTGCTTACTCACTAGGATTTAGCATTCATACCCTGACATTTCAGTCTTAGCACTCAGTGTACAGGTAACATTAGCTAACTGAGCTCTCCATTCATTCCAAGAAAGTGTAATGTCCATGATGTAAAGGCGGAGCTTGCATTCGGGTTTAAAATCACACTGTTGTTTCCTTGGCAGCAGGCTTGTGTACAGCCTGCATCCTGGAGGTTAGTGCTTGCTTCAGGTCTGTTAGAAAGTGCTGATAATCCTCTGGTTGGCTCTGCAGCAGCTGCCGGAAGGAGTCCTGCTCCAACAAAGGCAGCATATTCTTCAGGAAGTATCCATTGCAGTAGGAGACCAGCTCATTGGCCTTGAGAACCTGCAAGGAAAAGGTGGAGATCTTCAGGAGAAAGAACCATACAACAAAGAGGCTCATCACGCCAGTTCCTGTTCTCCCAGAAAGTGAATCCAAGTGACACCACTATCCTGCTCTTTCTTTGTAATCCAGAGTTCCTTCCCTTTTCAAGTAGTTATCCATCTCCCTTTTGAAATTTGCTGCCACTGATGTATTATAGATGGATATAACTCACAACCTAAAAGCAATGATTCTGATTGGTTGTCCTGCATGCCTTTTGGTTGCAGATCCCCCCTGATACCTGAAAGAATTCCTCCCTATTGATTCCAACAAAACCCTTTAGCACAGGAAGTCAGAAAACCATGAGATTGATCCACAGGAAGTCCAATTTTGACCATAGTCCCATGCAGGATAACGCTCATAACTTGAGCAGAATGTACTTGTTTTACTGGGACTGATATTCCAAATATCCACACCTGACTAAATTTATTCCCTAGAGCTAATCCAGCTTGGAGAGTGAACTAAGATAATAATTTACCAGTACAACAGGGCTTCTATACTCCACCCCCACCCCTCCATTCAACCCCAGCCTCTATGAGTCAATCACACTGGAGTTAAATGTAGGTCATACTGGGTAAGGATGGCAAATTTCCCTCGCTACAGGTCATTAGTTCCGACAATAGTTTCATGGTCATCATTGCTGAGACTAGCTTTATATTCCAGGTTTATTAACTGAATTTAAATTCCACCAGTTGCCGTGGTGGGATTTGAACCCATAGAATAAGCCTGGGCCTTTGGATTATTAGTCCAGTGACTTTACCACTCTGCCACTATCTCCCCTAGATGGTACAGATCAATCTCACCAAGAGTTGCTGTCCTTAATACAGAAAATAGTGAGTGTGAATAAAGGAGAAAGGATTGGGCTTCAGCTGTGGCTCAGTTGGGAACAGATGCTCAGGGGTCAGATGGTTGGGGCTTTGATTCCTGTAGGAAAGGTGGAGCAAATGGTGCCCAGCAAGATTGGGAACATCTCACACTATCCAAATAATCTGTTTCTCATTATGGTGGTTGAGGGATTAATATCGGCTGGGACACCAATGGCAACTCCCTTTCTCTTCAAACACCATTGCAGGGTCTTTTCCGTTTAGCTGAGGAGGTTTGGGGCGGGGAAGGGTGGGGGGTGGTGGGGAGGTGGAGCGGCTGTGCTGTTTATTGTGTTAACTGAAAGATGATACGTCTAACAGTGTAACACTGCCTTGCCACCACATGGGAGTGATTGGCCTCCGAGATCTGATTGTAAGAACATAAGAACATAAGAACATAAGAAATAGGAGCAGGAGTAGGCCATCCAGCCCTTCGAGCCTGCCCCGCCATTCAATAAGATCATGGCTGATCTGTCGCTGCTCAGTTCCACTTTCCCGCCCTCTCCCCATAACCCTTAATCCCCTCTCCTATCAAAAACCCATCAACCCGCATCTTAAAAATATTTAGCGAGGCAGCCTCCACCACTTCAACGGGCAGAGAATTCCAGAGATTCACCACCCTTTGAGTGAAGAAGTTCCTCCTCAACTCCGTTCTAAACCGCCCCCCTTTATCTTGAGGCTGTGCCCCCTAGTCCTATTGTCTTTTTTGAGCGGGAAGAGTCTTTCCACCTCTATCCTATCCATCCCATTCATCATCTTATACGTCTCAATGAGATCTCCCCTCATTCTTCTAAACTCTAACGAGTACAAGCCCAGTTTATTCAGCCTCTCCTCATAGCTCAACCCCCTCAACTCCGGTATCAGCCTAGTAAACCTCCTCTGCACTCCCTCCAAGGCCAAAATATCTTTGCGCAGGTGCGGCGCCCAAAAATGCACACAGTACTCCAGTTGCGGCCTCACCAATGCCCTATACAGCTGCAGCAAGACCTCCCTACTTTTATATTCAATCCCCCTCGCTATGAAGGCCAGCATCCCATTCGCCTTCCTGACCACCTGCTGCACCTGCAAGCTGGGTTTTTGCGACTCATGCACAAGGACCCCGAGGTCCCTCTGCACCGTCGCCTGCTGCAGTTTTTCGCCACGTAAGTAATAGTCCTTCCTACCATTCTTCCTACCAAAGTGGACCACCTCACACTTGCCAACATTAAATTCCATTTGCCATTTCCTGGCCCATTCGCACAGCCTATCTAGATCCTTCTGCAGACTCTCCACACCCTCCGCACAATTTGCCGTTCCCCCAATCTTGGTGTCATCAGCAAATTTCGACACTCTACACTTGGTTCCCTCCTCCAGATCATCTATATAAATGGTAAAAAGCTGAGGCCCCAGCACCGACCCCTGGGGCACTCCACTAGTCACCATCCGCCAATCCGAATAGCACCCGTTGACCCCCACTCTCTGCCTCCTATTTGACAACCAATCCTCTATCCACGCTAACACCCTACCCCCAACTCCATGTCCCTCGACCTTCTGCAATAACCTCTTGTGAGGCACTTTGTCAAACGCCTTCTGAAAATCTAGAAAGACCACATCCACCGGCTCTCCTCTATCCACCGCCCTAGACACATCCTCATAGAACTCCAGTAAATTTGTCAGACACGACTTCCCTTTAATGAAACCGTGCTGCGTCTGCTCTATCAAGCAATTCCCTTCAAGATGCCTCGCAATTTCCTCCTTAATGACAGATTCTAACATTTTACCTACCACAGACGTTAAACTAACCGGCCTATAATTCCCCGCCTTTTGCCTGGCACCCTTCTTAAACAACGGCGTAACATTAGCCGTTTTCCAATCATCCAGCACTTCCCCGGAATCCAGCGACGTTTGGAAAATAACCACCAAGGCATCCACTATCACCTCCGCCATTTCTTTCAGAACCCTCGGATGCATTCCATCCGGTCCTGGGGATTTGTCCACAATCAGCCCCTCCAGTCTGTCGAGCACCGCCTTTCTAGTAACAGTAATGTCATTAAGACCCTCCAGTCCTACCACCTTTCCATCGCTAACACCCGGCAAATTATTCACGTCCTCCTCCGTGAAGACAGAAACAAAAAAGTTATTCAATACCTTAGCCATATCCCCATCCCCTACCACTAGGTCCCCTTTCTCATCCTCTAAAGGACCAACATTCACCCTAGCCAGCCTCTTCCTTTTTATATATTTATAAAAACTCCTGCTATCCTTTTTTATATTAAGCGCTAGCCCAGCTTCATAGTTTCAGAACCCAACAGAACCCAACTGATTTTTGCTCCAAGTATTTAAAAGCGTATCCCGTTAGTTGTTTTTGAACGCTTATGCTATGCTCAGTGCTAACGCAGAATATTGTACATTTGATTACATGGAAATCAGGGCAAAATCCAACAGCATGGCTAACCCCTCCCTCACCTTAGCCTGTTGGTATGTGTGAATGCTGTCTGTCAGTGTCAGGTTTCTTGCACAGATGATCTCACAGTGACGTGTTAGAGGGTCTAGTTTGAAGATGCTTGAAGCTGAAAGAATCTGGAATAGATAAAGTCATAAATACTCAGTGACATTGTTACGGTCTGAAGATGAATCAAATCTCTCCACTGTCAAAAACACTCCCATCTGGCCATGTTTGTGATTCAGTAATACAATCACCTCCTACATCCCACATACATAATGGACTGAATACCCTACCCCATTTATCCCCTCCCAGACACATACGTACTAGATGCTGCAAATGTATCTATGCCACATATTTAATTTCCAACGCTAATCGTCACCAAGGAAATGTCAGAAAACAAGCACAATCTGCCTCCTCAAAGCCCACCCAGCTACCAACAGCAACTGTTAGTGGAACACACTCAAGGTGGAGATTCCTCACTGGAATTTTCCAGCCCCAATGAAGCTAATCACACACATTGAATGCACCATTAATATGTAATTGATTGGGATCACGCAGATTGGGAGCTGGCAGGGGACTGGAAGAGAGGCAGCAATCACTCGGGGAAGAGAGAGCAAGGAATAGGGAAAGCAGACACATGGGAAAGAGAGCTCACCTCCAGAACTTGATTTTTACTGATATTGAGTCGCTCTGTTCCTCCATCATAAATATACTGAATGAGGCACTGCCAAGAAAACATAGAATCAGAATGAGAGGCAATGCCAGAGATTTTAATGTTAGTTTGCTAACTGAAAAACCCTCTACAAATGAAGGATGTATATCTCTATCATGTTTTTAACACGTTCAGGCTGTCCCAATATGCTTCACAGTCAATGAAGAACTTTTGGACTGCCTCCAGACAAATTTCACACAGTTCCACGTCAACAGGGTAAGTTTTTTAAGTTAGTTTATTAGTGTCATAAGTAAGTTTACATTAACACTGCAGTGACTGGTCGCCACACTCTGACGCTTGTTCGGGTACACGGAGGGAAAATTTAGCATGACTAATTCACCAAACCCGCACTTCTTTCAGACAATGCAAACACAGTGACCCAAGCCAGGAATTGAACCCGGGTCCCTGGCACTGTGAGGCAGCAGTACTAACCACGGTTAGTTGAGGAGTAAATATTGGCTAGAATACCAGAGTATTGCCCTCAGTGCTAGGTGTCCATGGGTTTAGAACAGGGTCCTGTAGTTACCTGGAATGTGCTGTATTTAATATTGTCAATCTGAATAGGACTGCAGGTCTTGGTATCAGTGGGAGGGCAAGCTGCAATCAGCCTTTTGAACCTAAAGAGTAAAATATCCGACAATTAATGATGCAGAAAGGACCCTGTACAGATAAAACATTCATCACCAAAATAAAAATGTAGTAATCTATTGAAAATGTTGCTGCAGTTCATTTCACAATAATGCAAATTGGACAGACAGCCGGAGTCAGAAATCTCACTCAAACTCACAAAGAGAGAGTGAGACACAGACGACTGACCGCACCCAGGCGGCCCAGACACAGACGACTGACCGCACCCAGGCGGGCCAGACGCAGGCGACTGACCGCACCCAGGCGGGCCAGACGCGGGCGACTGACCGCACCCAGGAGGGCCAGACGCAGGCGACTGACCGCACCCAGGAGGGCCAGACGCAGGCGACTGACCGCACCCAGGAGGGCCAGACGCAGGCGACTGACCGCACCCAGGAGGGCCAGACGCAGGCGACTGACCGCACCCAGGCGGGCCAGACGCAGGCGACTGACCGCACCCAGGAGGGCCAGACGCAGGCGACTGACCGCACCCAGGAGGGCCAGACGCAGGCGACTGACCGCACCCAGGCGGGCCAGACACAGGCGACTGACCGCACCCAGGCGGGCCAGACACAGGCGACTGACCGCACCCAGGCGGGCCAGACGCAGGCGACTGACCGCACCCAGGCGGGCCAGACGCAGGCGACTGACCGCACCCAGGCGGGCCAGACGCAGGCGACTGACCGCACCCAGGAGGGCCAGACGCAGGCGACTGACCGCACCCAGGAGGGCCAGACGCAGGCGACTGACCGCACCCAGGCGGGCCAGACACAGGCGACTGACCGCACCCAGGCGGGCCAGACACAGGCGACTGACCGCACCCAGGCGGGCCAGACACAGGCGACTGACCGCACCCAGGCGGGCCAGACGCGGGCGACTGACCGCACCCAGGCGGGCCAGACGCAGGCGACTGACCGCACCCAGGAGGGCCAGACGCAGGCGACTGACCGCACCCAGGCGGGCCAGACGCGGGCGACTGACCGCACCCAGGCGGCCCAGATGCGGGCGACTGACCGCACCCACGCGGGCCAGACACAGGCGACTGACCGCACCCAGGTGGGCCAGACACAGGCGACTGACCGCACCCAGGTGGGCCAGATGCGGGCGACTGACCGCACCCAGGCGGGCCAGACACAGGCGACTGACCGCACCCAGGTGGGCCAGACACAGGCGACTGACCGCACCCAGGCGGGCCAGACGCGGGCGACTGACTGCACCCAGACGGGCGAGAAGTCTGCTTGTCTCAGTTGGTGAAGCTGAGGCTCTTACCGAGGTGAAGCAGCTGATAGCAGTGCCCGATCACCGGAGAAATGCTTCCCCTCCACCAGAAATACGATATCAGATTGTTCCCGCTTTTTCAGTGGAATGGGCTCTGCAGGAAGGAGAGGCCAGCATGTTAAATCCAGAGAAATCTTACTTCATCCCACTCCCCCCACAGAGTGTCTCTGGCCTGAAGCAATCACAGTTCTATCACACCTTTCAACATTAGCCATTGGAGGGTAGTCAGTAACACAGGAAACGTAGCAACCAATTTACACACAGCAAACTCCCACAATGTGCTCATGATGGGAATTGAGGGATAAGTATCGGCACTGGGAATTATGTCCCTGCTCCTTTTCAAAGCAATGCCAGGAGATTTTTCACATCTACCTGATGGGATAGACAGGTTTGGATTAAGTGCCCCATCTGAAAAGCAGCATCTCTGATAGTACGGCACCCCCTCAGTACCACACTGGAGCCTCAGCCACAATTTGTCTGTACGTCCTGAAGTGGGACAGGAAGCCAGAGCTTACTGACTCAGGGTGAGGATGCTGCTAATGGAGCCACAGATAATACATCCCCCCGTGGCCTGTGGTATCCTGGGAACCATGGCTAATACATCCCCCCGTGGCCTGTGGTATCCTGGGAACCATGGCTAATACATCCCCCCCTAGCCTGTGGTATCCTGGGAACCATGGCTAATACATCCCCCCCCAGCCTGTGGTATCCTGGGAACCATGGCTAATACATCTCCCCCCCCCAGCCTGTGGTATCCTGGGAACCATGGCTAATACATCCCCCCCTAGCCTGTGGTATCCTGGGAACCATGGCTAATACATCCCCCCCTAGCCTGTGGTATCCTGGGAACCATGGCTAATACATCCCCCCCCCCAGCCTGTGGTATCCTGGGAACCATGGCTAATACATCTCCCCCCCCCAGCCTGTGGTATCCTGGGAACCATGGCTAATACATCCCCCCCTAGCCTGTGGTATCCTGGGAACCATGGCTAATACATCCCCCCCCAAGCCTGTGGTATCCTGGGAACCATGGCTAATACATCCCCCCCTAGCCTGTGGTATCCTGGGAACCATGGCTAATACATCCCCCCCCGCAGCCTGTGGTATCCTGGGAACCATGGCTAATACATCCCCCCTAGCCTGTGGTATCCTGGGAACCATGGCTAATACATCCCCCCCTAGCCTGTGGTATCCTGGGAACCATGGCTAATACATCCCCCCCCGCAGCCTGTGGTATCCTGGGAACCATGGCTAATACATCCCCCCCCAGCCTGTGGTATCCTGGGAACCATGGCTAATACATCCCCTCCCAGCCTGTGGTATCCTGGGAACCATGGCTAATACATCCCCCCCCTAGCCTGTGGTATTCTGGGAACCATGGCTAATACATCCCCTCCCAGCCTGTGGTATCCTGGGAACCATGGCTAATACATCCCCCCCCTAGCCTGTGGTATCCTGGGAACCATGGCTAATACATCCCCCCCCAGCCTGTGGTATCCTGGGAACCATGGCTAATACATCCCCCCCCAGCCTGTGGTATCCTGGGAACCATGGCTAATACATGCCCCCCCAGCCTGTGGTACCCTAAGGAGTGGCCTTAACCTACAGAAGAAAAGCCTAATGCAAAGAGCTTTCATCCACAGTGAAGTATCCAGGAAAGTGGCTCCAAGTTTCTCAGAATGACTCAGCCACATGCATCAGGACTAACTTGTACATAGGATATAGAATCCTTACAGTGCAGAAGGAGGCTATTCAGCCCATCGGGTCTGCACTGACCACAATCGCACCCACGCCCAATTCCTGTAAACCTCATTTTCCCTAGCAAACCCCCTGACACTACAGAGCAATTGGTCAACCCACCTAACCTGCACATCTTTGGAGCATGGGAGGAAACTTGGAGCACCCGGAGGAAACCCACGCAGACACAGGGAGAACGCGTAAACCCCACACAGACAGTGACGCAAGGCCGGAATTGAATCCAGGTCGCTGGCACTGTGAGGCAGCAGTGGTAACCAGTGTCACCATACCACCTTCTGGAGCTATGAGCTGTCTCTACGGCTAGTGGGAGAGAGCTGTAACATTGATATTAACCAGGCTATCATCGAGTTCCCTCTGATGGAAGGGTCAGTGCAATACTCACCCTCTGCAGCCTTGCTGTTCTTGTCACTTTCCTGGATCCCAGGAATGGGGTAGGGCCCATAGCAGTAGCTAAAGATGGCTGCCAGCTGTCTCTTGATAGCCTCATTCTGAAAATGGAACACAAAGATACCACATGTCAAGGCAATCAACTGGTGCATGTGCCGTTGGTTCAGTACTGGGCAAGGTCACTCAGCTCCCAAAACCTGCAGCCTCATATCACTCAGGACAGTCAAACTTCTCAAACCCCAAATTCTCCATCACACAACAAGCTCACTGTTACAAATATAAAGAGACAGCAACAATCCCTGATGGACTTTGTTAATGCCACATGCTGCAGCCATCACCCGGAGATAGTTTTGTTTTGCTTTGAGCAGTGTATTAGTGTGTGGAATTCTCTCCCACACAGAGCAGTGGAGACTGGGGCACTGACTCTGTTCCAAGCTGATTACTCAGAGCTTTGATCAACAATGAGATTATCCCAGAAAAGTGGAGTTGAACCACAATCAAATCAGCCACGATCCTATTGGATGATGAAACAGGCTGAAGGACAGAATAGCCTCATCCTGCTCCTATTTTTCATGATCTTATGGGTCTGCAATAGGAGTTGGTTCCAATGAGATTTGCAACATCAAAGCTTGTCTTGAGAGTCAGGTCGAATCATCACACTGTGCAAGGGGTCAATAATCACATTACAATCAGGGTCTACTCAACTGAGATCTGTAATAGCAGAGGTTGTTCGAACGAGGCCTGTAATAATGGGAACAGTGAGATTGGGGCCTGTAATAATGGGAACAGTGAGGTCGGGGCCTGTAATAATGGGGACAGTGAGATCGGGGCCTGCAATAACGGGGACAGTGAGATCGGGGACAGTGAGATTGGGGCCTGTAATAATGGGGACAGTGAGATTGGGGCCTGTAATAACAGGGACAGTGAGATTGAGGCCTGTAATAACAGGGACAGTGAGATCAGGGCCTGTAATAACAGGGACAGTGAGATTGGGGCCTGTAATAACGGGGACAGTGAGATTGGGGCCTGTAATAACAGGGACAGCGAGATTGGGGCCTGCAATAACAGGGATAGTGAGATCAGGGCCTGCAATAACAGGGACAGTGAGATTGGGGCCTGTAATAACAGGGACAGTGAGATTGGGGCCTGTAATAACAAACGTGTGTGACAGGATAATGCTGGGTGGTGTGAGGTGGAGATTGCCCCTTGCTGTACCTTGCTCAGTTGGAATATGTCAAACATGAGTGGCAGTCCCCAGGTGATCATCTCTTGGCTGTATACCTCCTTCACAGTATCAAACTCCTTGAGGAGGTTCAGAGCAATGAGCCACTGACGCTGGCTCAGGGAGGTTTCCAGGGATTTCAGCCAGGTGTACAGAGTCCATGGGACACCTAAGGGTGTAAAAGACAGGCCATGATGAGAAAGGAGCTGACATCCAACAGCAATGCCCCCTCCCCTTCCATGCACCCCCTCCCCTTCAATACACCACCCCCTCCCCTTCCATACACCACCCCCTCCCCTTCCATACACCACCCCCCTCACTCCTCTCCCTACCCTCGCTGCCTGAAAAGTTATTACCAGAGGTAGGAAATGTTACACACGCAGGACACAGGCAATCCAATGACATTTAACACCAGCTAAGGAATGTGAGAAGACCAGGGTGAGATAGTGGGACTCCCCAGTGCACCAGCTGCAGCAATGGTAGCACTTTCACATGGTCATGGGTTCAGGTCCCACGCCAGGATGAACCTTCCAGTACAGTACCGTGGGAGTGCTGCACTGTCAGCACATCCTGTCCTTCGGCGTCCTCAGGCATAAAAGATCCCATGGCATTATTCACCAGATTATGTCTGGTTTGCTGCCCGATAGCTATCCCTGAACCACCTGATCACATTGCTGAGTGCAGCACAGTGCTGTGTGCAAATTGGCTGTTCCCTTTCCAAAATTACAGCATGACTACATTTCAAAAGTACGTCATTGGTTGTAAGCATTTTGGAATGTTCCCATAGGCAGTCTGTGGTTGCCAGCAGAGGTCAGCACAGCTTATAATCAAGATACAGATGGTGGATGGTGAACTCAGATGGGACATAGGAGAGCAATGGGGCCTGAATTCAATTCCCTGGCAAACAAACTGAGAGCCTGCTTCCCCAAAGATGCCCTCCAAAAGCCCCGACCAAATCAACATCTCAATGTAAACAGAATAGATAGTGAAACTAACAGTCCTGTGGGAGGGTTATGTGGACTAGGAACCCTCTCTCTCTCTCTCCACAGACGCTGCCAGACCTGCTGAGTTTATCCAGCATTTCTCTGTTTCTATTTCAGAATCCCAGCATTGGCAGTATTTTGCTTTTACTGAAGTGAAGCTAACCGTCGGGGTTTGGTGGCGGGTATCACAGAGCAACAGGAGACTCGATGCAGGAGATTTACGCAGTCCCCATGCTGCGCACGGCGTGATGTGCTCAAGCTCGGTCAGGAACTGTTTCAGATGCTGTTGCTTTAACTTCAGACATGCAAACCAGATTTCCAAAGCATTTCTGGAAACGTTACATTTTCAGAACGAAGAACGGGGCAGTACAGGCACAGACGCTTCGGCCCACCAAGACTGAGCTGACACATGACATCTTTCTAAACTAAAGACCTTTTAAAGTTTAAAATCTTTCAGACTGTGGGAGGAAACCTGAGCGCCCAGAGGAAACCCATACAGACATGGGGAGAATGTGCAAACTCCGCACAGACAGTGACCCAAGCCGGGAATGGAACTGGGGTCCCTGGCGCTATGAGGTAGCAGTGCTAACCACCATACCAGCCTCTAAGCTGTCCGTATCCCTCTATTCCCAGCCTATTCATGTATCTGTCAAGATGTCTCTTAAATGTTGCTATTGTATCTGCTTCTACCACCTTCTCTGGCAGTGCATTCCAGGCACTTGCCATCCTCTGTGTAAAAAAACTTGCCGCCCACATCTCCTTTAAACTTTCCCCTTTTTACCTTAAACCTATGTCCTTCCCCATGTAACTGACATTTCTACACTGGATATAGGCTCCGACTGTCCATTCTATCCACGTCCCATAACTTTGTAAACTTCTATCAGGTCGTCCCATAGCCTCCAACATTCAAGTGAAAACAAACCAAGTTTGTCCAATCTCTCCTCATAGCTAATACTCTCCAAACCAAGCAACACCCTGGTAAACCAATTCTGTATACTCTTCAAAGCCTCTACATCCTTCAATTAGTGTGGCGACCAGAACTGTACACAATTTTTCAAATGTCGCCTAACTAAAGTTCTATATTTGCCAATTTTATACTCTCCAAGCAAGCATTGCTTACACCTTCATGACCACCTTATCCACTTGCATTACCACTTTCAGGGAACTGTGGACCTGTATCCCTAGATCCCTCTATATGTTAATACTTCTAAGAAGAGGTGCAGCTCTGACAAAACCTCCCTCACTGAGTGAAACAGGACAGTATTGAGGTGGCTGGAAAATGTGAGCAACCTCACTAAACTCTTCCAGGGTGTGAGAGGGTAGATGTAGATCGGATGTGTCGCTGACTGAGGGGGGTTTAGAACCAGGGGACACGGTCTCTGAATGAGTAGATCATTCTTCAGAATTCTCTACCCCACAGAGCTGTGGACACTCAGTTACTGAGTGTGTTCAAGACACATCAACAGATTTCTGAATAATAAAGACATTAAGGGAAATGGAGGCAGATGATCAGCTATGATTTGTTTGAATGGTGGAGGAGGCTCGAGGGGCCGAATGGTCTCCTCCTGCTCCGTGTTCCCATAATGGGTTACTGATATCTCCCAGTGCTGCCCCATTGAGGTCAACTGTGGAACTGCAAACACTGTCTCAACAATGCTGGCTCTTTGACCTGAGGGGGGAAAGTTAACTGCAGGACAGAGTACCCTACATCAGGACCTGGAATTGGAGCTGAGCCCAGACCACTCTGCACAGCTAGGGGGAGAAGATGGGTTAACCACAGAGAAAGGTACCCTCGTGCCAGTCACAGGCTCCGCCACACAGAGATGTGGGGAGTTAAACAGTCCACATCGAGACGCACCATCAAAGCCACTCACACAGGCAGTAGAGTGTGTTGAGAGAACTCCGCTGTGGTAAAGAGCTATACTCACCGTGGTTGTGCAGATCCACAGTGATGTCGAGATAGTTATGTTCAGCACTCTGATAAAGGGCATCCTGCAATGCTTTCCTCCGAGCTTTACTGCTGCGAGTTAGCCCAGCTTTCGGAAGCTGCTGTTTGCTGTCCTCTGTCCCCTCAGCAAGGATATCCTCCAGGGACATAATGTCACTATTGCAGGTGTCAGGCTGGGACAGGAGTTTCTGCAGCACATTTCTGAGCGGCAATTAGAAAGAGAGTGTGTTAGCAAAAAAAAACAATGACAGCAGCGCGTTCCAGTCAGTGAGAGATCAGTGTGTCTATCAGAGTAAATGACCAGTATCCAGGGTGACTGATCCATAATGCCTTCAGTGAGATTTTAGCATTCTCTGTCTGGCTCACCACACCTTCAATACAAGACTCTCCCACCCTGTTCCCAGTATAACGCCCTCAACTATAACACACACCCTGCCCTACAGCTATCGCAGCAGGACGCTCTCAGATAAAAGAAGTTCTGTAACCTACCCCAGCCCAAGTATAGATTCTTAGTTACAACAGTCTCCGTTACCAACACAGAGTAAGACCCAAGGTTGACCCAATCTCTCACCTGTGTCCATGGGCAGCCGCCAGACTGAACACGTTAGTAATTCCCTGCAGAGACGCACTGACTCCATTCTTACCAATGGACCCCGCCAGGAGATCACATCCTTTCTCCAAAAGCAGGTTAATAAGATCTAGGTGACCTGAGAACGATAAGGCAAGAGTGAGAGAGGCACAGTACATAGAGAATAGGAATCAAGCTGCCTATTATTCACTGGTAAAAGGAGGTACCTCGTACACTGGGTGTTATATAGTGAAGGACATTTTATATGCTGGGTGTTATATAACAAAAGATATCTTATATGCTGGATGTCATACAGGGAAGGTATCTTGTTCAGAGAAGTGGGAAATTGCTTCTCACGTACAATGCGTAAGAGAGGAAAGGACAGGTTCTGCACAGTGTGATTTGGGAAGAGCGATGCACACTCTTTCATATCTATTAGTGGAATGCAAGCTTGCACTTACTGTCCATCTCCAATTAGCCCTGAGGAGGGGGTGGTGAGACACCTTCTTGAACCAGTAAAGTCCATGTGGTGTAGGTACCCCCGCAGAACTGTTAGGAAGGGAGTTTTAACCCAGTAACAGTGAAGGAACAGTAAAATATTTCCGAGTCAGGATAGTGAGTGACTTGGAGGAGACCTTGCAGGTGGTGTCTGATGTTTCTAATGCCCTTTTCCTTCTCAGGATAGAGGTTGTAAAGTACTGTCGAAGGAGCCTTGGTAAGTGGCTGCAGTGCCAGTAGATGGTACACACTGCTGCCAGTGTGTGTCAGTGGTAGGGGGAGTGAATTAAACTGCTGCTTAAGGTATTGGACACAGTACCAATCAAGTGGGTTTCTTTGTGGCAAACTTGTGTTTGTAGGTGGACAGGCTTTCAGAAGTCAGGAGGTGAGTTAGTCGCGCCAAAATTCCCAGCCTCTGACCTGCTTTTGTAACTACTGTATAATAATAATACAATGTCAATTTTCTGGTCAATGGTAACCCCCAAGATATCAATAGTGGAATATTCAGTGATGAGTATGCTATTGAATGTCAAAGGGAGATGACTAGATTGTCTCTTGACCTCAATATCCCAGTTGAGGAAACAAAGATTTAGCTGCCAGGGTTGCTACTCCTAATTGTGATTTAGAGACACCAAGAAAAAGGCACGTTATTGACGCTGACTTAGATTCTGTCTTATTGGAGAGAGTTATCGCCTGGCACCCATGTGAAGTGAACATTACTCGCCCCTTATCAACCCAGCTTAACTGTGGCCCAGGTCTTGTTGCATTTGGACATGTATTGTTTCAGAATCAGAGGAACCTCAAATAGTATTGAGTAATTCTGACCTTAGGATGAAAGAAGGTGAAGCAGCTGAAGATGGTTGGGCCTAGAACACTATCCTGAGGAACTCCTGCAGTGATGTCCTGGAGCTGAGATGATTAACCTCCAACCACTACAACTGACTTCCTTCGTGCCAAATATGACTCTAACCAATGGAGAGTTTGCCCCCTGAGTCCCAATGACTCCAGTTTTGTTTGGGCTCCTTGATGCCACACTCAGTCAAATGCTGCCTTGATGTCAACAGCAGTCACTCTCAGCTGATCTCTGGCATTCAGTTCTTTTATCCAGATTTAAACAAGGCTATTTCCATTAGGAGGCAGCCAGTTCAGTCAGTCGGAATCTCAGAGTGTCTTCTACACTGGGTGTGATGTTGTGAAGGATTTCTTTAAAACAGGATGAAATTTACTTCTGACTGTGATGATGAGTTTAATTCCAATTCATACCATTTGCATTTATAAATTGATTAAGGTTTTTGAGGTAAACTTTTCCTTGTCACGGCTCTATTGCTAGGCCATCACCTGGAACGTTTATGTTGATTACAGTGTAAATTTAACCTGACGAACTGCTCTTGGATTTTGTCCAGTCAGCCAAGCCTCCTCTCTTTGTTTCGTGCCCAACACCCACCCTCCTCCTAGTTGCCTACCTGCTGTGGCTGCCAACTGCAGCGGAGTTTCTGACCCGCTTTCTTCACTCACACAACCTTCAACATGGGCCCCGGCATCCAACAGCAACTGTATGGACAGAGAGGGAAGGTTACACAAAGGAGAACATCAGAATCTTGCATTAACTCCATTCATTCAATAATAAATAATATCCAATAGACAGAAACGGGCCATTCTGGCCTCTGTCCTTCGCGTCTGCCTGAGGCTGCTCCTGCTTTAATTACTTCTGTTCCCACTCTGCACCCCACCCACCCCCCCCCCCCCCCGTACCACTCTATTCTCACCCATCCCAAGTATTCCTCGATTCTTACCAAGTCCCTCTTCTGGCAATGGTTCCACCCTGCTCCCACCCATACTATTGCAGAGATATCATGATAATAACACTGGACCCAATTTTTTCAGGAGTGTATGAGACATGCTTCGTCCAAGAGATGGGCTCTGTGAGGGGCGGGGGCCGGGGGGAGCTAAATCCAGTTGAATTGGAGAACAGACTCAAAGGTGTGAAAGTCCAATTCAGTTTCAGCTCGTTGATAATTGCTGGGATCATGGGGGGATTCAGCGATAGGGACGATGGTTAGATTCCCTGCTGTTGGAGATGGTCATTGCCTGATATTGTGTGGTGCAAACATTATTTGACAATTTATAAGCCCAATTCTGGATTTCGTCCAGGTCTTACTGCATTTGAAGACGGACTGCTTCAGAGTCTGAGTCATGAATCATTCTGAACATTCATCAGCGAACATCCCCATTCTGATGATAAAGGGAAGTTTATTGGTGAAGCAGCTGATGAGAGTTAGGTCTATGACTGGGCAGGATTCCACTGCTCTTCCTCAAGTAGGGATGCCCGAAAAGTGACCTTGCTCAGACGTCAGGCAGGAAAGGTGGGAGTGATGCCATCAGCAAGCTCCTTTTAACATTAGACTCCCCACCACCCCCCCCAAACACACACACAAAATGAGTAGCAGTTGTGGGTTCTCCCTCCCTGTCCAGCTTCTCCACCAACACCCCCTGCCCTCAATCCTGGGGCTCACTCCCCACCTTGCACTGGGACCCCTGGAATATAGTTGCTCCTAGATTCTGGGAACTGCCTGCAAACCCAGTCCTGCGCGAGGGACAGAAGTCCCGTCTCCAGCCAATACACACTTGTTGGAGGTTTAGATGGTTGCAGGGTGAGGAAATGTTCTCCACTGACTCCTTGGATAGGAGGGTGGGAAATCCAGCTAGCCGAAGAATTCTGGCCCAAATCTCTAGATTGGGATTTGCACCCACAACTCTCGGACTCCAGTGAAAGAGTGGCCCACTGAGACATGGATGAAGGAATTGGAGATGGGAAGACGTGTTTGATCCACAGATACACATAGGCTAGCTGTGTCTAAAGGCCTTGTACTAGGTGTGAAAACCCCGAGGAAGCTCAAAGCCTCTCACACAGTGACAATGTCCCCAGTGTTTGGTGTCACCCTCCCCCAATCCATGGGAAGAACTCAACTCGACTAAATGTACAAAATTGACCCAGTCCTGTACCTGTGCGACTGACAAATGTCCAAATGCGACGGCGAATGAGAGCGCGGTCCAGTGTCGAGTCTCTGCGTGGACAGACGGGCATTGCGGAGAAATAGTTGGCACCTGCAAACCCAGCACAACAGCTCGTAAACTTGGCTTTCACATCTATCAGTATTGAGTCTGTTTGAGTGTCGGTCAGATCATTCAACCATCATTTGCGCCCTGCCATGTACTAGGCCTGATACTGTGCCAGTCAGGTACTAACAGAGAAACATGAATTGTTGCGACACGATTACAGGAATAGCCCACACTGGTGTCAGGGTCACCCTGTGGGTTATTCTCATAGAATGTAGTGATATATCGGAAAACACTTTGATGTGTCAGTAATCATCACCTTACCTGAATATCAATGTCTGCTCCAGAGGTCAGTAGGACTTGGACCATGGCCTCATCCCCACTGCTAGCAGCAAACATCAGCGGAGTCAAACCCTGAGCAGAAAGAAGAGCAACTGAATTACCCTGGGTACAGGATCAGCTCCAAGGTGAACTGGTCCCTCACAAACTAAAGTTTATTTATTAGTCACAAGTTGGTTTACATTAACACTGCAATAAGGTTACTGTGAAAATCCTCCAGTCGCCACACTCCGGCGCCTGTTCGGGTACACTGAGGGAGAATTTAGCGCATCCAATGCACGTAACAAGGACAAAGATCAGACGTCACCCTCACATATGGAGTGAAGAGTGCAGACTCAGTCGCTATTAGCATTGCATCCTAAGTTGTTATAAAGGCTGCTTCATCCCATACACCATTGAGTTATGTTGATAAACGTAACCCATCGTTTATCCCTGTGCGGCTTGGGTTTGTGCTGGAAATTGTCAATTGGATTACTAACATGCTGAGACGTGTGTGTGTGTGTGTCTTTTTAACTTTGAGCACAAAATTAAGACAAGGAAAATTCTGTGTAATACCCAAAGTATTAAATATAGATAATTATACAACAGAACAGAGCCTCTAAAATACAACCTGTTTAAGTTCTGTATTCGATATTACTTTATCCATTGAAGTCTCTGCAAACTCAGTTAGGGAAACATTAATACAAGTGAACAAGTCAAATCTACTTATTAAATAAAAACAGAAAATGCTGGAAAATCTGAGGTCTGACAGCATCTGTGTGGAGAGAATAGAGCCAATGTTTTGAGTCAGGATGACCTTTGTCAGAGCTCCAAAACATTGACTATTTTTTCTCCACAAATGCTGTCAGACCTGCTGAGATTTTGTGGCATTTTCTGTTTTTGTTTCAGATCCAGCATCAGCAGTAATTTGCTTCTGCTCATTAAACAGTTGTTGGGAGATTTGGATGGGTTCAGATGCTGAGTTGTGTTCTCCAAAATGAACAAGAGTTGTACCCGTTTTAGGCTAACATCATTGCCCATGTATGGTCAGATTTGTGACTGTCCAGTTCATTTAAGCCATTGAGTTTTAAATGACCAAATGACAACAAGACCTTAGCTTCAATACTTCCCCAGTGTTATCCAGCAAGCTTTGTTTCTTTCCTTTTGCTATTCCTGAATAATGAATTATGACATTACTCAGGAAGACACAGCACTGTGATCAAAATAATATTCAAAAGCACAGACTTTGTACATGTTATTGTGGTGTAACCATAATCCAACATGACTGTAATATGGAATGAAGACAGAACGGCTCATGTAAAGTCACATCTAAATGCCTGTCTCGCCTCTCCCCTACCTGCTCACTGAAAGCATTGAGACCTTCTGGCCCCAGCAACTCAGTAGCTGCAGGCACCAAATCAGTGCGGCCACAGCTCAACATCTGAAAGCCCAGGTTCTGTCTCATCCTCAGCTCAGTCTGCTTGGCGTCTAGTCCACGGGACGTGGATAAAGTGTTGTTAATCCTGTAAAACACAAAGAGATAGGATTTTAGTAAGGAAAATATCTGCTCACTCTCCCTTCACCTCCAGCCTTGAATTTTCAACATGGTTGAACTGCCACAAGATCCATATCAATGTCCCATTAGACAGTACTTCATACGTCAGTTATGGCTCAGTTATAACCGAGATAAATAGGAGCAGAAGTAGACCATCCATCCCTTCGAGCCTGCTCCACCATTCAATATGAATGTTGAGTTCCACATTTACCCCAAAAAACCTTTGATTCCCTTGCCCAACAAAAATCAATCTCCCTCCGCCTTAAAAATATTCAGCGACCCTGTGTCCAACACCTTCTGGGGCAGAAAGTTCCAAAATTACACAACCCTCAAAAGCAAATTCCCCTCATGCCTGTCTACAAGGGTAACTTCCAGTGCTAAAACAGTGCATCCCCGCTCCAGATTCAGCCACAAGAGGAAACATCCTTTCCAAATCCACCTTGTCGGCACTGTTCAGGATTTTATATACTTCAGTCAAGTCACCCTTTGCTCTGCTAAACTCCAGTGAAAACAAGCCCAGTCTGTCCAACTTCATAAGACTTCATTCCAGGTATCAATCCAGTAAACCTCCTCAGAATTGCCTCCAACACATCTGCATCATTCCTTAAATAAGGAGTCCAAAACTGTACACATTACATGCTGTACTTTCTAACTTGTTGTGACTCTTACATGAGAACACCTAGATCCTTCTGCACCTCAGCACTCTGCAATCTTTCTCCATTTAAGTAATAAATTCAGCTGTGACGAAGAGTCATCAAGACTCAAAACATTGGCTCCCCACAGTTGCTGTCAGACCTGCTGAGGTTTTCCAGCATTTTCTGTTTTTGTACAAGTAAAAATCTGCTTTTTCATTCTTCCTACCAAAGCAAACAACTTCACACTTTTCCACGTTATAGTCTGGGCAGGATTCTTCAATCTCATTCACCCCCAGCCCTGCTGCCAGGGAGAATGGTGAATTTGGCACTCAGTGTCACTGGTGAACCCCAGCTGCAGAAAGGTCAGAGAATTCCGGCATCTATCTCCCAGAATTCTGGCCACTCACTCAACCTAAAAAAAATCCATCTGCAAGCTCCACAGGTCCTCCTCACAACATACTTGCATAGTTATCTTTGTGTCATCTGCAAATTTAACTATCATGCCCTCACTCCCTTCACCTAAGTCATTGATTTAAATTGTAAATCATTGAAACCTCAACACAGACCGCAGCAGGACTCCACTCATCACATCCTGTCAGTCAGAAAATAACTCATTTATGCATACTCTCCGTGTCCTGTCAGCCAGCCAATCTTCAATCCAGGTTAATAGGTCACTTCTGCACCATGAGCTTTTTTTTTGCATTAATTGTTGATATGGCACCTTATCAAATACTTTCTGGAAATCCAAGTACAGTATGTCTACAGGTTTCCCTTTCTCCACAGCGTATATTATACCTTCAAAGAACTCTAGTAAATTGATAAAACATGATTTCTCTTTCTTAAAATCATCTTCGCAATTAGTAGAGTGACCGAGGCTACTACTGCCAATTTGATTTTTCCATCCATATTTAGATTAAAGTCATGCATGATTATTTTTCTTCCTTTATCACAAGCAATATTATTTCTTGTACACTTTGTCCTACATTATGTTTATTTTAAGGGACTGGTAGAACTCTCCCATTAGTGATTTCTTTCTGACTATTCATCCTTTCCATTCAAAGTGAAAAACCAAGATCATCTCTAACTATTGTGCCAATGCCATCTTTGATTTACAATGCTATTTCACCACCTTTATCTCGCTTCCTATTCTTCTTGAATATTTAATACCCCTCAATATTCAGGATTCGACTTAATAGAGGTTTATAAGATGATGAGAGGGATTGATAGAGCAGACGTGCAGAGACTATTTCCTTGGGTGGATGTAGCTGTTACTAGGGGGCATAACTATAAGGTTCATGGTGGGAGATATAGGAGGGATGTCTGAGGTAGATTCTTCACTCAGAGAGTGGTTGGGGTGTGGAATACACTGCCTGCTGTGATAGTGGAGTCCGACACTTTAGGAACTTTCAAGCGGTTATTGGATAGGCACATGGAGCACTCCAGAATTATAGGAAGGGGGTAGCTTGATCTTGGGATTGGACATAGCTCGGCACAACATTGAGGGCCGAAGGGCCTATACTGTGCTGTAATGTTCTATGTTCTGTGATCCATTCCTTATCATCCTGCAGCCAGGTCTCCATAATGGCCATCAGATCATATGTAATTATTTCAACATGCACTATCTACTTAATTATGAATGTTACACACATTCATCGATACAGAATCTTTAAGTTATTATTTTTTCTATCTTTGTAACATCTAGTCTTCATTCTTTGTGCATTCTCAGGTTTTTTTCCCCCTCTGTCCCTTCCTGCGTTCTCTGACTCTCATTTCCCATATTACTGTTTTCCTTTCTTCCTTCTATCGACATCTTTCCACATTTGATCCTTTGCCCTGAATTTAGAGTTTAAAGCCCTCTCTACTTCCCTCGTTATATGGTCCACAAGATCACTGGTCCCAGCACAGTTCAGATGCAGGCCCCACTTTCCCCAGTACTGATTGCAATGCCCCTCAAACTGAAACCCACTTCTCCCACTCCAGCCATACATTCATCTCTCTTTGCCAATTTATATGTGGCTCAGGTAATAATACAAAGATTATAATCTTTGATGTTCTGCTTTTCAATTCAATGCCTAACTCCTCAAGCTCTCTAAGGAGAAACCTCTTTCCTAGTCCTGCCCATGTTGTTGGTACCTACACGGACCATGACCACTGTATCATCTCCCTCCCACTGCAAGTTACTCTCCAGCCTGGAGCTGATGTTCTGAACTCTGGCACCAGGCAGACAAGATGTGGAGATGCTGGCGTTGGACTGGGGTAAACACAGTAAGAAGTCTCACAACACCATAAATCAAATCATTTATTTGATAGCAAACGCCACTAGCATTTGGAGTGCTTGCTGTTCCTTCGTCAGGTGGATTCTCGCTCTTTGCTGCAGAATATCAGTTCCCTTCACTATACTGTCCCCTACCAGCACAACATTCCTAATAGCTTCCCCACTGGAATGGCTTCCTGTACCACGGTGTCATGGTCAGTCTTCTCATTCACGCTGCAGCTTCCACTCTCATCCACACAAGCTGGGAAAACCTCAGACCTCTCCTACCCTCACCTACCTGAGTCGCAGTCACAGTCTCCTGGCCCTCACCACTGACCAAATCAGAATCATAGAAACCCTACAGTGCAGAAACAGGCCATTTGGCCCATCGAGTCTGCACCGACCACAATTCCACCCAGGCCCTACCCACATATCCCTACATATTTAGCGATTAATCCCTCCAACCTACGCATCTCAGGACACTAAAGAACAATTTTAGCATGGCCAATCAACCTAACCCACACATCTTTGGACTGTGGGGGGAAACCAGAGCACCCGGAGGAAACCCATGAAGATACGAAGAGAACACGCAAACTCTACACAAGACAGTGACCCAAGCTGGGAATCGAACCTGGGTCAGCGGCGCTCTGACACAGCAGTGCTAACCACTGTGCCACCATGCTGCCCTATCCCGTGAAGATCCTATCCCAAGGACTGCCTCCTGGTATAAAGCAAGAGGCAGTCCTTGGGATTTCCTCCTTCCTGATGTGACGCAGTGTCTGCAGCTCAGCCTCCAGTTTGATGACTCTGAGCCAAGGTTCTTCAAGCTGCAGACACTCAGTGCAGACAAGTCTGTACTGGATCCCCAATTTATCCAGCAGATAACAAGCTCACTTCTTCAATCCAAGCTTGGAATACATAATCCATGCTGACACTCCATACAGAGGGGATGTTGCATCTTTCACATCAAACATTGAACCTAGACACTGGGCTCAATGTAAAGATTTCAAAGCACTACTGGACATAGAGAAGCAGAGTACTCCGAGTGTCCTGGGCAACATTTATCCTTTAAACAACACCATTAAAAAGTGGCTTCCTAGTCATTTATTTCATTGATGTGATTGGGACGTTGCTTTGCACAGAATTAGTGACCACATTTCCAACATTACAATGGTGACTATTCTTTCTAAAAGTATTTCATTGGTTGTGAAGAGCTCTGAGATGCTGGAGGTCATGTTAGGCACTGTGAGATGTTCATGTTCAAAAGACTCTCAGGGACTGAAGATTACAGTTCAGATTTCCACTATAAATGAGTATTCATTTCAAAGCAATAAGAGTTTTACTCCGGCAGAGAAACAGGGTCATGATGAAATTAAATGGATCTCCATTATGTCAAGGATCAGAATCACTGGGGCCCCCAGGATTGTCTGTTCTACCTGCAAGTTTATCATATGAACAGGGGGCTTTCATTGAACCATCCGAGTCTGCTCCCTTATCCAATTAGATAATGCTTTCTTTGCATCGCAACCCATACCCCAAGTGGACAATCCCAAACAATCCCTCAAAAGACAATGCAACAGACAGAAGGGTGAGCTGGCGAAGTTTTTGCTCACCTGAGTTGTCGAGGTTCACAATCTACACCCGGCAGCAGGAGTCTGGCAGCCTGTCGGAGGTCACAGATGTCCACGGTCACACTGTGCCTGTGTTCTGCCAGTGCGATGCACACTCGGATCCACTCGACCACTGGTGGAAGTATTTCGTATGGCCTGAGGGTGTTTGAGATCAGGGGCAGGAAGGAAATGCACACAAAGACAACAAGAATAATGAGTACGTGGATACATGTTTGGCCTGGACCTCTGCTATCTGCAGAACCCATTACTCAAACACTTGGTCAGCACCTTCTTATCATAACATGGCAGAATCAATCTTTAAACATGCATGCTGCCTATTTGCATTTGCACAACTCCAGGTCCACACATTGGGAGGAAAAGCAGTGATAATTATAGAGAAAGAATTCTGCTTAATCACAGAATACTACAGTGCAGAAGAGGTCCTTCAGCCCATCAAGTCTTAAAATGCCCTGACCTGCCCAACTAATCCCACTTGCCAGGACTTGGCTCATGGTCTTGATGGTTATGTTGTGTCAAGTACTGATCCAGGTACTTCTTAAAGGATGTGAGGCATCCCACCTCCATCACCCTCCCAGGCAGCGCATTCCAGACAGTCACCACCCTCTGAGTAAAAATGTTTTCTCAAATCCCCCCGAAACCTCCCACCCCTCACTTTTAACTTGTGTCCCCTCGTAACTGACCTTCAACCATGGGGTACAGCTGCTCCCTATCCACCCTGCCCATGCCCCACATAATCTTGAACACCTCAATCAGGTTGCCCCTCAGTCTTCTCTGCTCCAATCCAACCTCTCTTCATAGCTTAAATGTTCCATCCCAGGCAACATCCTAGTGAGTCTCCTCTACATCCGCTCCGTTGCGTTCATGTCCTTCCTATAATGTGGCGACCAGAACTGCACACAGTATTACAGCTGTGGCCTCATCAAAGTTTTATACAAGTCCATGATGACCTCTCTGCTTTTGTAACCTATACCCCGATTGATAAAGACAAGTGTGCCATATGCCGTTTTCATCACCCTGTTAACGTGCCTTTCTGCCTTCAGAGATCTATGGACAAACATGCCCAGGTCCCGTTGTTCCCTCCAGGTGTCAGACCTTTCATACTTCTTTGTCAATTAATCCTAAATTACTGCAGTGAATTCAAACTATGCATATCAGTCTGTGTGGAGATTGCACATTCTCCTCGTGTCTGTGTGGGTTTCCTCCAGGTACTCCAGTTTCCTCCCACAGTCCAAAGACGTGTGGGTTAGGTTGATTGGCCATGCTAAGAAATTGCCCCTTGGTATTCAGGGATGCGTAGGTTAGAGGGATTAGTGGGTATAATATGTAGGGATATGGGGGTAGGGTCTAGGTGGGATTGTGTTCGGTGCAGACTCGATGGGCCAAAGGGCCTCTTTCTGCACTGTAGGATTCTATGATCTATGATCTATGACCACCTGATCAGAGCAAGTTTGGCTAACCCCTGCCTCTCCGTGTAACACTCCGCCACGGAAAGCCTTCATCCCAACAAAAACAAGATGTCCAAACCGGTCTTTTTTGACTGATATTATAGGCCACACTGAAAAAACATTGCTGGGTTATTTCCTTTCCTATGAAAACTGGGAAATTTTGCATGCTGATTATGCATGTCAAACCACACGCCTCAAGCTGTATGAGTTTAGATAACAATCAAACTTCTCAACATGCATCAGCTCCGTGGTTACTGTATCTTACATCAGAACTAACCCAACATCAGGAACTTCTTATTTCCTGCTGCCATCATCATTCGATAAGGATGATAAATATTAGCATTATTATATCATGGGATGATGTTTTAACCGTAACAGATCGGAATCAATCCCACTGTCTATTCTAGGCTGCATCTCACAACTTTGCAAACCAAACATTATTTCCTTTTCACTATCAGTCACAGCTAACTGTTATCAAAATATAAACACAGCAATCTGCAGAGAAAATAAGCTGCTCATTGTCTACCTTGTTTTGTTGATAGCTCTCTCAGCCTGTGGTCTGTGAAGGGGGCTCTCGGCTGAGAGTAGGGAGGTTAGTTTTGGGCCAGATTCAGGTTTGTGTCATGGTTAGAGTGTCTGGAGCTCTCTCTGCTCCTTTCAGGACTCTGAGGTGAGGGAGCAGGCACATTTTACAATCCTGTTGTTTTTTTGATATGGCTGAAGGTACCCTGAAGTGTGTGAAACTGGGAGTGTTCAAATTACCGAAAGAAGTGTGGAATATTTTGTATTTTCCCTGAGTGACTCAACTTAGTAAATTGTAGAATCAGTTTGGCCGTGAAGCTTCGGTCACAATGTGCTCACCTCTCAGTGCCCAGTTTTACTTTTGGCGGCTCGCTGTTAGGGTTCTCCCACTCCAAATGAGGACAGTGCATGTAGTAATAGAGTCCGTGCAGGGCCTCAGGCTCCCAGGAGTACGGCCCGTTTTTGAAGTGCAGCTGAAATCCCTTCCCATGGTACTTTGCACCAAATTGCTGGAAGTAATACATTGCTTGAGAGATAAGGTCACCTGTGGAAGAGATATGGAGTAGTTAGAGCTCATTTCCAATGGTATTCAATAGCATTGTCATGACCGCAGTCCCCACCATCAACATCCTCTTCAGCTGGGAGAGGGGGGTCATTGACCAGAAATTTTATTGGAACAGCTACACAAATATTGTCGCTACAAAGATCAATTCATCCCTTTTCAGTACCTACAGGACACAGATCAGCAATATGATGGAATGAGTGAAGTTCCAATAACACTTGAGAAGCCTGCACTACACAGGTCATAACAGCTTGCGTGATTATCACCCTTGTCTGCTCCGATAGCGTGGCCCCTTTAAGGGGGAGATCCCCGAGGACCATGTGATTGGGCTGGACTCAATGTAGAAGCAGCATGGGAAGCAGAGCTAGTCTGATACAAGGGTGTCTACTCTGGGTTGGGGAAGAAACTGAGTTGGAGCCAGGGAGGAGTAGATATATATTACAGCTCTGTCAGACCTTTGTTCATATATATATAGATAAATATTATTGGCAATAAATCCAACTTGGCACAGTCGCACAGTGGTTAGCACTGCTGCCTTACAACGCCAGGGATCCGGGTTCAAATCTGGCCTTGGATTACTGCCAGTGTGGAGTCAGCACGTTCTCCCCGTGTGCTCCGGTTTCCTCCCATACTCTAAAGATAAGTGGGCATGTTAGATTGACCCTAGTGTCAGGGGGTTAGCAGGGTAAACATGTGGGGGATAGGGCCTGGGTAAGATTGTGGTTGGTGCAGGCTCAATGGGCTGAATGGCTTCCTTCTGCACTATAGGATTCAATGATTGAAGCCACAATGAGTCGCCCTCGAAGTTAATACATTCACTACCTTCCCCATCAACACTCAGTAGCTGCTGGGTGTACCATCTACAAGATGCACTGCAGCAACTCACCAGGATTCCTGAGACAGCACCTTCCAAACCCACAATACTGCCACTAGATGGACAAAAACAGCAATCCCATAGGAATGTCACTGCCTCCATATTTCACTCGGAGTCACGTAGCATCCCAATATGGAAATATATAGCTGTTCCCTTGATTGTCAAGTCCAAATTATGGAATTCCTTTCCTAACACCAATCTCTTTGCCACATGGACTGCACTGGTTCAAAATGGTGGCTCAGTACCGCTTTCTCAAGGACAATTAGGAGCAAGCTGTAAAGATTGGCCTTGCCAGGATCAAGCCAAGAACAAATAAAAAAACATGCTGCATTAGGCTGGAGGCGAGTGTGAAGCATCAACTGCAGTTCGAATCAATGGTGCTGCTCAGAGACATCCTGCCATCTGTGTAAACAAAGTCACCAGCTCCATCACAGGGCAATAACTGGGTTAACTATTCAACAGGGAAATGGTCAATAAATAAACTGTGCAGAAATTCACTCATCCCAACCTCACATTCTCAATGAATTTTATAACCATTATTTATGCAAACAATTTTCTAAATATTAAAGTTTAATCCACCCAGCTCAATCAATTCTTGTCATTTGTTATCCTCCACATTGGCAACTTTCGAATGGTCTGTCCTGCTCTCATATTGTCTGCTCCCCTCTCCTACGACCATCTGTTTAATCTATTCTTAAATATTGATGTGATCTCTGTTTCAATCTGTAACTCCTGTCATGCATTCCATAGCTCACAACCTCTGCATGAAACAACTCTTTACATCTCTATTGCTGGAAGGTGTCATTTACGCACCACAAGAAAAATGTGGCCCACATTTTCTGTAACTTCATTTTGTATCCTTCTTCACATTGTGATCCACAGGATAAAGGTTGGGGACCACGAATGTGATGCAGCTGTGGAGGTTGATGACCCCTGTATTATGCCATGCATATATATCCCAGTTAATATACAATATCTTCTCATTCATGCACACAGGTTTATGAGAAAGGTTATGTGTTACTGACTGAGTTCAGCGATGGTGCCCACACAGGTTGCCAGCATAGCCTGCTCCAGGTTCCTGAGGTCCGAGTGATTATACATTTGCCGATGGATTGATTCTACAGTTTGGTAGCGCTCTGTGTATAGACTGAGGTAGACTGGAAGGCAAGGCACACCTGAGGTCACAAGAAACAAAGATCATTTGATTAATCGTGAGCTCAGAAAAGGCATTCAGTGATGAAGCGGCAAATTCCAAATTATTCGACAAATATTAAACATTCCACAATTCTTGCTCCACTTAACGTCAATAAAAAGTACACAGCAGGATCCCACGCGTAGAATAAATAATCATCTACATTGGGATTTTCCAGTCCCATTCACCCCACCCCCCCTCCCCCGACCAGAAATTCACACCCAAAGTCAACAAGCCTTTTGCTGGTTTCTCAGATTTTCCATCCCACCTACAATGATTCTCACAGCAGGTGGAATCAGGAAACTTAGGCCTTCATCTTCTTTTACTCTTCTTTGGAATTGCATTGCCCACCTGAGGCAGGAATCTAAATGATGGTACGTTTGATAGAGCAGCACTCTACTGAAGTATCAACATAGATAATGAGCTCAAGTGTCTGGTGTGGGGCTGAACCCATAACCTTCTGATTCAGAAATGAGAATGTCACCCTATTTTACTGTATCTTATTTTGAAATGCAGTGATCAGGGAATTGACAGAGTCTCTGTTCCAGGAACTGTCAGTTTGACCTTAGGCCAGTTTCTCTGTGACCTGCTGCCTGATGATCTAATTTCTTACCTGAGCAAAGGTGTGGCTCTGGTTTCTTGTGTAATTAACTCCTTCCTTTACGGATCATTTTGACTGAAAATCTTCCAAATGAACTCTCCTTCCCCAGTTTAACTGGTTCCAGCGATACTCAAGAAGTAAAAATAAATGCTGAAAACCTCCTGACATTGACCATCACAAGCTGCCTTTCGTTTAACAGTACAGGTACACAGAAACTAATGAGTACAACATGGGAACTGTTCTGGCAGTCAGTCTGGAGTATTGCCAGCCATAGCCCAGTGAATTCCCACCTCAAAATCAGATCACAGGTTTAATCCTCATGCCAAAAACATAAGCCAGGTTGAATTTCCAATGCAATAATGAGCGAGTTGCAGCAGTGTCAGTGGTGCTGTCTTTTGGAGTGCTGTCGAAAGGGAGGCTCTCTTGGGCAAGATGCTATTTTCCATAACCCCACCAGCTCCCTTCCTAACCCCACCTGCTCCCTCCACAACCCCACCAGCTCCCTTCCTAACCCCACCCGCTCCCTCCGCGACCCCACCCGCTCCCTCTGCGACCCGAATCCCACTCCACCTTGGATAAAATGAGGCACTGATTTAAAGCAGAAATGCTGATGGACCTCTTTGCCTGGATAATCACACTCAGTGATCTGCACACTATAGCAATTGGGGCAGCATGGTAGCACAGTGGTTAGCACTGCTGCTTCACAGCTCCAGGGACCTGGGTTCGATTCCCGACTCGGGTCACTGTCTGTGTGGAGTTTGCACATTCTCCTCGTGTCTGCGTGGGTTTCCTCTGGGTGCTCCGGTTTCTTCCCGCAGTCCAAAGATATGCAGGTTAGGTTGATTGGCCATGCTAAGAAATTGCCCCTTAGTGTCCTGGGATGCGTAGGTTAGAGGGATTAGTGGGTAAAATATGTAGGGATACGGGGGTTAGGGCCTGGGTGGGATTGTATTCAGTGCAAATGTGATGGGCCGAAGGGCCTCTTTCTGCACTGTAGGGTTCTATGATTCTATGATATTTGGGCTTGAGAGAGGGTAAATGCAGATTCATTCGGATATTGCCTGATTGATACAAAAAAATAAATATATGAAATCATCACAGATTATTATGTGTTAGAAATTATCTATAATGATGAGAGGATGGGGTGTGATGAACATGAACAACAATGGTTCCAATAGTTGAAGAGCCATAATCACAGAAGATTGAGAGTTGAAAGTAGGAGAAACCTCATTGGACAGAAACCATAACGTCTAAAATTAGGTAAGACAGGTTTCCAGGCCAGACTTTTCTTTTAAACCTTGACTTTATTTCCAACAATAATTTATGAAGAAACCAAAAAACGAAAAACCAAAAAACGGAGGTCTCTTGTCCCACGTCTAAATCCATCTCACACACAGTCCTGATTACTACCTCTCAACCTGTGTGTTCATACAACATCCCAGGTAGTTAATACATCTAGAGCAATGAGAAGGGAAGTTATGGAGGCGGAGTACTGGCTTCATAATATGATCACTGACTCATTGTTGTGAGCAGAACTTTTGAGCTGTCAGTTCACTGAGATTAACCACAATGATTAGATCTGCTAACCCTGCAACCCATGCTGTTATTCAAAGGCAGTTAATCTTGTGGCTTAGTTCCACCCCTGTGCCTGTCCCCAGTAACCCACTGGGACTGTATGACATCAGCCTGCGTACTGTCCCCAATACCCCATGATCTTAGACTGAAAGCAAATCAGTCAGGGTTAACTCTAACCCTTGTACGTACGTATGTCCGCAGCTTGCGTGTGTGTGTGTGTTTCAGTGTACACGCACGAGTACCTTGTAATATGCTATAGAGCAAAAAGTCCCTATTACACTGCCTCCAAGTTTCAACATGTAACTCTGCTGTCAATCTCTGATGTTATTTATAACGAAATATGGTGAGGTGGTAATCTACATCCTGCAATGCTGCTAACCTACGCAGTGCGGTGAAGACGTTGCTATGCAGATCTCAGCGCTCAGCTCCCCAGCACTGGGCCAATTGACGGAAGCCTGATGAACAGGAAACCAAAAGTGACAACGTCTTGTCTGTGGAACATAAGCTAAATTTTTGTTGCTGCACAACCTACTTGTGGTTGCAGAAAGCAACATGAGAGCACTAACAGGATGTGCCTGGATCTCAACTTCTTTCCGAACAAAGGGAAGGGTACAGATACTTGGCATTTCACAACCTGAGCTGTCAAAACAGGCAATAAAAAGTCTGACAACACCTGGTTTTAGTCCAACCGATTTATTTGATAGTAAACGCGCAAGCTTGTGCGTCTACTATCAAATAAATCGGTTGGACTAAAACCAGGTGTTGTCAGACTTTTTACTGTGTTTACCCCAGTCCAACGCCGGCACAGCCACATCAAAACAGGCAATTTCAGAAACTGATGGAAGTGGAGGAATGGAGAAGGATATCAAGTGAATTAAAGTCAAATTAGACACAGAAAGAATAGTACAGAAAGAGGGAAGGATACATTGGCTTTAAAAGATAGAAAAATAGGGAAAGAAGAAAAAGAAACACAAATTTTAACAAATTTGACCCATAACTTTATGGGCCAGGGAGATTCAATAGGGTTGCAGGAATATGAATCTCCTTATTATAAAGATACATGTACCAATAAATACTAACTCTAAATTTCTGCAGAGAGTTAATTGGTTAATCAATGCGGCAATGTTATGAAATTCACATGGAGGTTGAGGGCAAGGTGCCACCCTGTAAGAGAGGCTAATGATGGAATGGGACAAATCATTCTTCAGCTTGTAGCAAACCAAAACTCTTCCTGACCACAAGATGCCAGAAAATTTATAAAAGAATAGTGGCAAATACCATTAAACTCGCCATTATTTTCCTGCAAAATTCTGGGTCCCTTGTTACTCATTTTCTAACCGAAGCTGTTGGAAAAACTGTGCGAGATCTGCATTCTGAACAATTGTCCCAAGTTCAAATTATTAAATGTTTCAAGTGATTGCAGAGTTTGTTGCTAAATCACTTGAGATTGCAATGCAAGGTATTTGTTCCACATTCTCATGGAGACTGTGTCGTGCTGTAAAGTTTAGGGAGCCAGCCACCCCCACCTTATTCAATGGTATCTGGTTAAGGTGCTCACTGCGGAAAGTACAGATGCAGCAGCTACACAACCACAATGTCAGCAGCATTTCAGACGTATACAACATGGTTCTCCTTTACTGGAAACTAACTGGATGAAAGCCACTGATGCCTCACATTTGTGCTTTCACATCCCCTCAACGTTGTACAAATGCTGCGGTGTAATCACGTAAAAGAAAGTGAGCACCGAAGCTACAACACAAGATCAGCACATTCGGCCCAACATGTTGCCGTGAACCCCTGCACACAGTCAGATACCCCTGGCAACAAAGAAACAAGAGTTTTGGACCTTTGAGCCTGTCCCACCGGTCATTTAGAAATCCCAACACCATCTACATGCCTTGGTATTGTATCTCTGGCTGCCCATGCCCAGATACGTGTTAACACAAAACCAAAATACCGCAGATGCTATAAACCTGAAATATCTGAAAATTCAGCCAAGCTTCAGCAGGTCTGTTAGCATCAGTGGAGAGAAAACTAGGACTTTCGGCCCATAATAATGCCGTTCCTCTTTAAAAATCTGTTAACTCAGTTTTAAAAAATTCCACCTGACTTCCAATATCAACAGTGTGTTTGGAGAGAAATTCCTAAATGTTTCCCTACGTTGTGCTAGAACAGCCTAGATTTAATTATCAGAATACATCCCCTCGCTCTCCACCCCACTCTATCTTACTCGCTCATTTTAACATTTGAAACAAATTTACCGATGCTCTTGCCATATCCCTTCAGCAGCTCATATACCCATATTCGCAAAGCTAAGAGAATGTGTTCATAGAATGTATTCCAGACAATTTATTAGAGAAATACATTCTACAGGCAACCAGGGAGCAAGCTATTCCGAGCCTGGCAATGAGACAGGATTAATTAATAATTGTATGGTAAATGAGCTCTAGGCAACAGTGATCATAACAGGATAGAATTTGCTGAGTTTGAAGGGGAGAGGTGTCAGTCTAAGACTAATAGTTTAAACCTAAATAAAAGGTAAATTAACAGGGTCTGAAGATAAATGAACTGGGAAACTAGGTTAAAAGGCAGGACAATAGAGATTCAGTGGTAAACTTTTAAAGGAGACATTTAAAAATTCTACCCAGTGAAACCCAGTGAAAAAAAAGACGCTGTGAAGAGTGCATCATTCTGGCTGAATAAGGAAGTTAAGGATAGCATCAAAATGAAAGGAATACTAACGCTAATTTAAGAGGAGATAGAGGCCAGAATTTTCCAGTCTTGTATGCCCCACTACAACTGCTAGCAAGAACACTGAATTTGGTGCTCAGCTAAATCTCCATTCACTGCAGAGGGACTGGAGAATCCCACCCATGGTTAAAGTTGGAGAATTCCAGTCAGAAAGTTTGCAAAAGGATATAGGTGGTTAATTGAGTGGGCAGAAAATTGACAGATAGGGTGTAATGTGGGAAAATGTGAATGTGCCCACTTTGGCAGGAAGAATAGAAAAGACATATATTATTTAATGAGCGAGAGAAATTGCAGAACATTAGTACAGAGGGATCTGGAAGTCCTGGTACACAAAAAGTTAGTCTGCAAATCCAGCAAATGATTAGGAAGATAAATTGAATGTTGGTGTTTATTGCCAGGGGAATGGAATATAGAAGTAGGGAGGTTTTACTGCAGCTGTACAGGGCTTTGGTGAGACCACATCTGGAATAGCGTACGCAGCATTGGTCTCATTTAAAAAAAATTGTAAATAGTTAGAAGTTCGGAGAAGATAAAAGCAAAATTATCTCTTAGTGTCCACGATGAGCAGGTTAGGTGGATTAGCCATGGTAAATGTGCAGGGTTACGGGGATAGGGCGGGTTGAGCCTGAGGGAAATGCTGTCGGATGAGCTGAGTGGCTTCCTTCTGCACTGCAGGGGTTCTATATCATTGGCTATGTCATTATAGAGACTATCACACCCAGGGTCCATCCAGCGGGCTGAGCCCAGTGCCAGTGTCACTGTCCTCTGCACAGTCAGGCCCCCAGTCACTTTCCATTCTGTACTTCCAGGTTTGATATTACTTCCACACTGTGTCACACAGGGAACAAAATTGTTGAAGTTCATTTGGTGGTTTTGCAGCATTAGCAATTCAGTGGAATTGTGTGAACTTAGCAGCTGCTTTGAAACTTTGGGAGTGAACAGTTTAATCCCTCATTTGCCTGTGTGCGTCAGATTGATGGCTGGGTGGCATTAATTTGAGGATTAGAAAGCACATTATACGTAGGTCTGGATGCAGCAAGCTGAATTATTCCAACAATAACCATAATCTTTCACAGGATATTGATCCCTTCAGCCCTGATAAATTCACACATCTGATTGGGGAATGTTTGGTTAAAAGGTGCATTTGTCATTCAGAAGTTGTGCAATACCTTTTTCACTGCAGGAACGGAGGGGAAGAAGCTGGGTGATTGGTTACAGTAATGTCATGCTTTGATAGTGTGTTCCCACGCCACTCAGACAGAACAAAAAAAAAGGGTTTGTCAAAGAAGTTTACATCTGACTGCAACTCTTTAATCTCACTGATCAAAACAACTCTATTAATCACAAGTGAGAAAAGACACACCCATCACCTCTCCTTTCAGACCCAGGTTTTCAGAGTAACTTCCTTTTCTCTTCAAACACTGCAACTTGGGATCAATGTACTGGAAGAGGGTGCAGCACACAATTACCATGGATTAAAGGTGAAAATACAGGGTGCAAGGTCTAGCTTTTCCATTCCTTTAGACACTTGATGGTGATTCTAATATAAGACTTGGTGTCCGGTTTTGTCTGAAAATGATTCCGTGTAAAACTTTGGGGCACCGCATAAATGCAAATTTTCATTTTTGCCGATCTGATCAAGATTTAAAAAAACAGATTCAATGTCATAGGTGGACAGAAGCTGAGGGAATCGAGTTCCTCGCTCAAAACCTCAAAATTAGTGCATGGCCATTGAGAAACCAGAAAGCACTTATTGAAACAAAGCATCATAGAATGGTTATGGGTGGCACAGTGGTTAACAGTGCTGCCTCATAGTGCCGGGGACCCGGTTCGATTCCCAGCTTCGATGACTGTGTGTGGGGAGTTTGCACGTTCTCTCCGTGTCTGCGTGGGTTTCCTCCGGGTGCTCTGGCTTACTCCCACAGTCCAAAGATGTGCAGGTTAGGTGCATTGGCTATGCTAAATGCTCCCTCAGTGTATCTGAACAGGTGCCGGAGTGTAGCGACTGGGGGATGTTCACGGTAACTTCATTGGGGTGTTAATGTAAGCCTACTTGTGACACTAATAAATAAACTTTAAAAGGAACAATAGCAATGGGAGGAAAAGTTTTATTATGTAGTATTCAGGATCTGGAAGGCACTGCCTGTGAATGTAATGGAGACAAGTTCAGACAAGACTATCTGAAGAGAAAAATGTACAGGGCAATGAGAAAAGGCAGGGAAAGGCCAACAGAGATGAACTGTGAATGGCCTCCTGAGCTGTAACCATAGGATCCCTACAGTGCGGTGAGTCAACATTCGGCCCATTGAGTCTGTAAAAACCCTTATCCCAGTTTACCCTATAACCCCACATATTTCAACCTGTGTCCGCAGATTGATGTTTCCACCAATGGAAAGTCTTTTCTATCTACCCTGAGCAGGTGACTTTGAATTCTACCAAATCTCCGCTTAATCTTCCCTTCTCCAAGGAGAACAGCACCAGCTTCTCCAACCTATCCCGGCAACCCACATCCCTCATCCCTGCAATCATTAGCAGAAATCTTGTCTGCCTCCTCTCCCATGCCTTCACAATTCTTTCTAAAGCACGGTGCCTCGATTCCAGTTGAGGCTGCTGCCACATTTTATAAAGGTCCACCATAACATCCTTGCTTCTGCACTCTTTGCTTCTATTTATAAAAGGCCAGGATTCCGTGTGCTTTCACAACCTGCCCCAACAATTCCTGGGTCTGCCTGCGGAGGGAGGGTGGGGGTGGGGAGCAGATTGGAAGGCTGCTTCTTTAGCCTATGGTCATTAAACAGTCCGGGCAGTGGGCAGTTAACGAGTTTGTTCAACCACACTGTCCATCCTTTTTCCACAATTATGTCCAAAGTCAGGGGTCCCTGGAGAGGGACCATGTGATGTTGACAGGTCCACCTGAGCCCTTTCCACAACCAGTGGGCACAACAGGGGCTAGAGAGCATTGTCAGCCCCAGGGAACACAAAGTTTTGGTTTTCATTCCAATGCTCTGTTAAACTGTAGTACTTTAGTTAATTGGTTTTAAGTGATATACTCAAGAGAGTATATTCCTGAGTCTCTTTGTTAATGCACCCATATAGAATTATATCCTTTATCTTCATATTTTCTTCCATAATTTGAATACTTATTTACTGGAACTGGGTTCCCTGAACACACAAAAACATAATTTAGGTTGACAGCTCAATGAGATAGTGGGGTGGTAACTGGCCAGGTCGGATTTGTCCTCATTTTTGTGTTGGATCGAGGCATAGCTATTGTCCAGGGCATCGAGGAAGAACATCCCTTTCCCTTCTTGTGCCATTGCATCTGAAAGGGCAGGCAGGACTTTGCTTTAATGTTTCACTGAAAGATAGCTCTGACAATGAGACACTTCCTCAGCATTACTCTGGAGAATCAGCTTTGATCATTGGTTTCTGAAAAGGGACTTGAACCCATGATCTTCTGACTCATAGAACCCTTACAGTGCAGAAGGAGGCCATTCAGCCCATTGAGGGTGCACTGACAACAACCCACCCGGGCCCTGTCCCCATAACCCCATACCCTTCTAATCCCCCGACATGAGGGGTCAAATTAATATGGTCAATGCACCTAACCAGCAGGTTCACCTGAAGAAGGAGCGACACTCTGAAAGCTTGTGCTACCAAATAAACCTGTTGGACTTTAACCTGGTGTTGTGAGACTTCTTACTGTGCAGATATTGAGCACAGAGACATTCCCTTTCAGCCATACTATGGATTATCTGGAGCTGCATTGAGGTTAACACTGAGGCGAAGAAGAGGGTGAGCGGGCCTACCTTACTCCCCAGTTAATGAGGTGAATGAGAAAGGGAAGGGAAGTGAAAAGCGTCTGAAATTGTTTTTCAAAGAGACACTTTTCCACCTCCCCCTCCCCCCCTGCCCCACCCCTGTAATGTATATAAACGCTCAGTATTATAAACAGAGCACTGCATGGAGCAGAATGGAGTTTTATTTGAAGTATTTCCTATTTGTAAGCATCCCTTCCCCCAAACAATTTACAATACACTCCAAAAGGAGTGTCAGTGATTAACATGAGGGACCAAAGAGAGAGAAATATGCCATTGAATTTGGCTAACAGGCAGAGACAGGTCCAGTGAGTTAGAAACTGTCCTGAAACAAAATACTGCAGATAGAGGAAACCTGAAATCAAAGTATAAACAAGGCAATTCCACTGGGTCTGAATCTGAATTCTATTCTCACTGACTGTTCTTGTGTTTGTCCAACTCGCTCTTCTGTCTGTCTCTCTTTCCAGCAATCTCTACTTCTCTCTCTCCTTGACTCTGTTCCATTTCTGGGTGTCTCCCTGACACTTTCTTGCTCCAGGTGCTCTGCATTGGGATGAATGGGAACTGATTTCTCAGATCTGCACCTAGTTAAAAATTTCAAAGCATAAACCTCCCCAAAATTCAGTTCAGATTGACATTCTCGTGGCGACTCCAGGAGTAGGAAGGACATTTCCAGTATTTATACTCTAACTCTTCAATACTTCTGTAAGGTCACCTCCACCTCTTCTGTCCACTTACACATTACCCAGTTATTACCACCCCTCCTGCTAACAAAGATCATTCATCCCAGCCAGCTGTCCATTTATCTGAAGTGACAGCCTGTCCACATTGAGGACTCCATGCCAGATTAGTAAACCCAAGCTATTTCTAATCTTCTTTGCTGAGGAGACTAGAAATATTTTCATTACCTAACAATTCAGAGGATTCCTGCAGAACTTTGAAGGCTGGTATGATAAGGCAGCATGGTGGCACAGTGGTTAGCATTGCTGCCTCACAGCGCCAGGGACCCAGGTTCAATTCCCAGTTTGGGTCACTGTCTGTGCACAATTTGCACGTTCTCCCAGTGTCTGCATGGGTTTCCTGCAGGTGCTTTGGTTCCTCCCACAGCCCAAAAAGACACACTAGTTTGATGAATTGGTTATGCTAAGTTCTCCCTCAGGCACCAAAGCATGGTGACTAGAGTATGTTTATAGTAACTTCATTGCACTGTTAATGTAAGCCTGCTTGTGATATTAATAAATAAACTTTTAACTTTTAACCAACATCAAACGTAGTCTCTGGTCACTGTCATATAGCTCTTTGAGGGATCTTGCCGCGCACAAATAGGCTGCTAAGTTTCCTACAATACTACAATTGCAAAGTTACACTTCACTGAACATGCTGGCACCTCCAGAGATGGGAGCAGTCTCTCCTCTTACCGTAAGCGTTCCTTCCACAGATGAGATGCTCGTGTGTTTGGAACAAGCCCCACAGCTCAGGGTCGTTGCTGATCAGTTGCTCCAGGGCCTTGTCCATATCCTCTGACGGCTCTCTGCCTCTGGGCTGCAGGCTATCCAGCAGTTTGAGGTATACGTCCTCCAGCAGGTTCTCCAGGCAGGCCGCTAGGTAGATGGCTGCGTGTTGGTGGATGCGGCTGGCCAGCCTGCTGTCCACCATCCAGCGAAAAAAACGACCAACAGAGAAGAGCAGCTGACACTGGGAGCTCTTAGTGCTGCCCAGCTGCTGGTTCATATTGTAGAGGGACAGAGCCTTGACTGCAGCCCCCACACAGCTGTGAGACAAGGACCAGGACAGCACCAGCTTGGCAGCACTCTCCACCTCATGCCTACTGCACTGGGCACTCTGCAGGCTCAGCCTCTGAGTCTCTCTGCCCATCCGCACCAGCACCCTGCTCAGAAATGTGGAGAGTTTCTGAAGCAGGCTCCCGGGGATAGGCTGCCTGCCTTCCCCAACCTGGCATCTTCTCATCACCTCCTCAATCTCCCCCTCAGTCCAAGGGATGTCCTCCAGATGGGGCAGTTTAGGACAGTACTGCAGGGTCTCTAACGCCTCTGCCAGCTCCGTGTCCAAGGTGTCACAGCTGCCCATATGCTTCCTCGCTGCTGCCCGGGGAAATGAGCCCCAGGTCCCTCCGGAATTACACAGTGACAGGCTGGACCACCTAGAGGAGGTGACCGTCCCTCCATAACCAGAATCCAAAGTCAAGTTCTCGAAGTTCCTGACTGTGGCTTTAGAAAGTCCAGACATGGTCCAAGCGGCTCCTGGGTGAACCCAGCCTCTTTCCCCCACTCCGCACACGATCTCCCTCTTCACTGAGCACTGGGCCGCTCCGTCCCAAACGCACACTCAAACTACTCAATGAAGCAGTGAGACAGCCGCCTAAAACAGCAACTCAAGAACCGCCTCCTCCCCACGCACTCCCCGCCCCACTCACTGAAACACATCCTCCCGTCCCAGCACACAGCATAGAGAAAATCGCCAACAGCAGAATAACTCTCAAACAGTACAGAAACTCTCAAACACCACAAACTCTCAAACAGTGCAGAAAAACTCTCAAACAGCACAGAAAAACTCTCAAACAGTACAAACTCTCAAACATCACAGAGAAACTGTCAAACAGTACAGAAAAACTCTCAAACGTGCAGAAAAACTCTCAAACTGTGCAGAATAACTCTCAAACAGTACAGGAACTCTCAAACACCACAAACTCTCAAACATCACAGAGAAACTGTCAAACAGCACAGAAAAACTCTCAAACAGAACAGAAAAACTCTCAAACAGCACAGAAAAACTCTCAAACAGCACAGAAAAACTCTCAAACAGTACAAACTCTCAAACATCACAGAGAAACTGTCAAACAGTACAGAAAAACTCTCAAACGTGCAGAAAAACTCTCAAACTGTGCAGAATAACTCTCAAACAGTACAGGAACTCTCAAACACCACAAACTCTCAAACATCACAGAGAAACTGTCAAACATCACAGAGAAACTGTCAAACAGCACAGAAAAACTCTCAAACAGAACAGAAAAACTCTCAAACAGCACAGAAAAACTCTCAAACAGCACAGAAAAACTCTCAAACAGTACAAACTCTCAAACATCACAGAGAAACTGTCAAACAGCACAGAAAAACTCTCAAACAGCAGATAAACTCTCAAATAGACAGAGAGAGAGAGAGACCTGGGGATGGATCGAGAGAGAGAGGGAGACGTGTGATGGACAGAGACCGAGACCTGGGGATGCATGGACAGTGTGAGAGACACCTAGCAATGGAAAGAGAGAGATCCAGGGATGGACACTGTGAGAAAGACCTGAGGATGGAGGGAGAGAGAAAGACCTGAAAATGGAAAAGGACAGAGACCCGCGTATGGTTGGAGTGAGAGAAACCCAGCGATAGAGAGAGAGAGAAGCAGGGACGGACTGAGTGTGAAAGAGCCAAGATGAATGGAGAGTGAGTGACCTTGTGCATGATCCAGAAATGGGGTGTTTGAGGCCAAAAATCAAGATCTGGCTTGGACAAGATGTGTGACCCAACAATACATTGAGTTTGTGTCCCTGAGATGGACAGAGTCTGCACCTCCCCCAGCTGATGCCAAAGCTGATAACGTGTTAGCTGGCTGTACAACTGTGTGAGCATCACAAGGAGCTTTCTGGCTGAATGCCAGTTGAACCCTGACCAAACTGGGAAGCTTGGCTAATTTTTACTCCGCTCAAACCTGGGAATCCAAGTCTGATTCTGCTTCCACCACAGATTCCTAACAGTACTGAGGAGGGAATGAAGGGATGTGGCCTTGCTGTGTTGTTAATGCTAAGGGAAAGTCTAGCCATTCCTGCTTGCAATTTCCTTCTTAAAAACGTTACCTAATTAATGTTATATCACAGGTACCTTAACCTTCTCTGAGCACGAGACAGTTAACATGACCTCATCCTGCAGTAAGATGTGTCACAACACAAGTATCATCTAAATATAAGGTATAAATGTTCTCACAACTACTGCTTACTTTTTTTACTTAATCCAGTAAACTCCAGTGGAAACTAACTGGCCCCACCTCCCTTCATTATTAGTCACTGAGTTTGTCACTCCCTGTTTCTCACAGGTCTACCTGAGTTTATAGCATGTATTGCAAGCAGGTATACCATGTAGCCGAGGTGCAATCAAAACATACACATGGACATGTACACATGCATATTAAGGCAGCACGGTGGCACTGCTGTTTCACAGTGCCAGGGACCTGGGTTTAATTCCAGCCTTGAGTGACTATCTGTGTAGAGTTTGCACATTCTCTTTGTGTCTGCCTGGGTTTTCTCTGGGTGTTCAGGTTTCCTCCTGCAATCCAAAGGTGTGTGGGTTAGGTTGATTGGCCATGGTAAATTGCCCCTTAGTGTCAGGGGGATTAGGAGGGTAAATATATGGGGTTACGGGGATAAGACCTGGGTGGGATTTTGTCAGTACAGGCTCGAAGGGCCAAATGGTTTCCTTCTGCACTGTAGATTCTATGACTCTATGGTATACACTTGTGCCCCAACACAAATATACACTCATGGACAATCACTCATGGACACGCATAAGTATACATACACATACATGCAGGTGAGGACACACACACATGCAAACACATGCACTCACATGTCTGCATGGAAAAGCAAATTCATACATTTGAATATACCTATGTGCACACATTTACATACACACTCAAAAATACATACACTAATGACATAGAGACATAGAGTCATAGAGGTTTTCAGCATGGGAACAGGCCCTTCGGCCCAACTTGTCTACACTGCTCAATTTTTACCACTAGTCCCACTTGCCGGTATTTGACCCATATCCCTCTATACTCATCATATCCATGTAACTCTCTAAATGTTACTTAAAATAGAGCATTTTACCCGCCTCTACTACTACCTCTGGCAACTCGTTCCAGCCACTCACCACCCTCTGAGTGAAACAATTGCCCTTTTGGATCATTTTGTTTCTCTCCCCTCTCATTTTAAACAATGTCCTCTAGTTTTAGACTCCCCTACCCTTGAGGAATGATGTTGACTTATCTATGCCCCTCATTATTTTATAGACCTCTATAAGATCATCCCTAAGCTCCTACGCTCCAGGAAAAGCCCCAGTACATCCAGACTCTCCTTATAAATCAAACCATCAAGTCCTGGTAGCATCCTAGCAAATCCTTTCTGCACTCTTCATATATCCTTTCTATAATAGGGTGAGCAGAACTGTACACAGTATTCCAAGTGTGGCTTTACTAATGTCTTGTACAACTTCTATGTTCAATGCTCTGACCAATGAAACCAAGCATGCCATTGTCTTCTTCATCAACTTGTCCATCTGTGACTCCACTTTCAAGGCGCTACAAGCCTGTACCCCTAGATCTCTTAGCTCTGTAACTCTCTCCAATGCCCTACCATTAACTGGGTAAGTCCTGCTCTGGTTCAATCTACCAAAATGCACCATCTCACATTTATCTAAATTAAACTCCATCTGTCATTCATCAGTCCACTGGCCCAATTGATCAAGATCCCATTGCAATCCTAGGTAACTTTCTTCAGTGTCCACTATGCCACCAACCTTGGTGTCATCTACAAACTTACTAACCATGCCTCCAAAATTCTCATCCAAATCGTCAATATAATGACAAATAACAGTGGACCCAGCACCGATCCCTGAGGCACACCACTGGTCACAGGCCTCCAGTTTGAAAAACAACCCTCTTGCGAGCACTACTGCAAACTATCGCCCTACATGCAAACACTATTGTGAAGACGTTTACACATCTGCACCTACACACACACACACATTTGTATGCAAACACAGTCCATGTGCTATATTATTGAATATTTACAGTACAGTTGCCAATCTTATAGTTTCCTTGTATTTACCCTTTTTGTTAACCACAGTCTTGACACAACAACATCCGTTGAGTTCAACAATTCTAGATCAAACTTCTGCCTCAATTTTGTTTCCTCTTTTTGCTGGTTTGTTTTAAATTTTCTTTATTCCTTCACTATGCATTCAGATAGCTGTTATCCAGCCAATCACAGCTGGGCATATCCCCTGTTTCTTTTTCTGTCCCTTTGCCTTCTGTACAATGAAACCTTTTGTCATTTCATCGCTCCTGTCTTCCACCCTATCACAGAACTTCCCTATTGTTTCACAATTCCCCCTCACCCCATCACCACTGTCAACCCACCTTTAACTTGCTCTAAATCTATTACATTTCCACCTTTCCTCGGTTCTGACTTGAAACATTAAATCTGTTTCTCTCTTCACAGATGCTGCCAGACCTGCTGAGTATTTCCGGCATTCTCAGTTTTTATTTCAATCTCCATGTACAATTGCCCATGTTGACCTTCCAGTCCCATCAGAGACTGTTCAGGAATTGCCCTGGTTACTGGTAACCTGTGCCAGCAGATTGATGCACAGAATTTCTTTGGATTGTTTTAAACGACAGGATGGGGTTCCTGCTTTTGAGAAATAAAAGCACCTTCTCAGTCTCTCTGAAGTGCAGAGCTGAGTTAAGTCTCGCTTTTTGGCCATTTTCAGCGCAGTGTTGATAGTCCTGCATTAACTCGGGTTTCTAAATCCTCTGGATTGTCCTGGATTCGCCTGGACTCTCCTGGATACTGGCTGCAAACAACCCAGCAGAAAATCCAAAGGATCATTGTATTCTCCATTTCCATTCCATCCCGCATTCAGGCGAACATTGGGCTGTATGCATTGTGCAGAATGCAAGGCAGAATGGTACAAGCTCACTAAAATCACATCAAGGATAGAGTTGTTTACATGGTGTGCCAAATATTGTGGGTATTATAGCCACCATTGTCAGGAGACGTGCCTTGTGAGCAATGAGGCAGGGCAGGTGAAGTTTAAAATGAAAGTACAGCACAGAAAGAGGCCATTCATCCCTCTCCACCTGACATTCCTCACGTTCTCCCTAAATGCATCCTATCAACAATATCCTTCCATTTCTTTTTCCATCACCCTACTTATCTACTTTTGCATTAAAGACACCTCAACTATTCTTGTGGCAGTTCAACATGTTAATTACTCTCTGAGTAAAGAGATTACATGATGAAATCTCACAGACTACAATACAGCCTGAGGTGGAAATCCTGACATTGAAGCTAATGACAGAGAACCATTCAAGCAGTGTTTCTACAACGTCAGTCTGGTGTAAGGCAGTGCAGTCTCTTCGTGTTACTCTAAGGAAGAGTCACGCAGGAGAGCTGTACGTGGATGTGAACTGTCAGCTCTCACTCCTTGAATAAACATTGATCATTCGCTTTAGTGAATTGTAATCTGTTTTACCCATTCTAGTTACTAATCTGACTCCCAATTAGGATAGTGCTCACACATCTCTGGGTGTGTGTGTACCTGGGCACGTCTGGGTTTGAATGTATCACCAGGTGTTTTTATGCATCATTCAGCGTCTGTGTTTTGCTATGACTTGTCCGTCAACCTAAGACAATGAATCAGTTTCAGAATTAAAGTCCATCTTTAAGTGTTTTGCTGGGTAAGAATGCAGTGAATCTGTCTATACAATCAATTCAATGTGTTTACATTACAATTCAATGTCCTTGTATTACCATTTTATTCATCAATTAGCATCAAAATTTATAGTTTTTAAATGTAACTTTATTTATTTATTAATCACAAGTAAGCTTACATTGCAATGAAATTACTGTGAAAATTCCCTAGTTGCCACACTCCGGCTCCTATTCAGGCACTCTGAGGGAGAATTTAGCATGGCCAATGCAGCTAACCAGCACGCCTTTTGGACTGTGGGAGGAAACCGGAGCACCCCGAGGAAACCCACGCAGACATGGGGAAAACATGTAAATTCCCAAGCTGGGAATTGAACCCGGGTCTTTGACACTGTGCCACCATGCCACTTGGTCAAGGTGCACCTCTATAAATATATGAATGATTCTAATCTGATCAGTATATGTATCTCTATGCATATTGATATGTATCTCATTTCATGTGTGTCAATGTATATTTACAAGTTAGTATGCATATCTGTGTCTATCTGTATGTGGATCTGTGAGCGTATCATGTTGGTTTCTGTATGTGTGCCCATGAAGGTTTGGCTCTGTACCTGTGTCATGTGAAGTGAATGAGTTGATGTGTATATCTATATATTTGTGTCAGTGTGTGTCTATGTGTTAATATCTCTCCGTATTTGTCACTGTATGTCTATATGTGTGATGTAGAGATGCTGGCATTGGACTGGGGTAAACACAGTAAGAAATGTGGAACCTGCCACACATCTGACGAAGGAACACCGTTTCTGAAAGCTTGTGGGATTTCTATCAAATAAACTGGTTGGACTTAAACCTGGTGTTGTGAGACTTCTTACTGTGTCTATATGTGTGTCAGTGTATGCCTGTATTTGTCTGTGTGCCTGTCTGTATTCTGTACTTGTCAGCGTTTCTCTGTACAAGGGCTGCATTTTACACATTTGGCTAGTAAGCTAACCCAGAAGTGTGCAGTCCACCTACTCTTGCCCTCACCCCTTATACATGCCAAATAAAGTTGTGCCCAACTCCCACCTAGAGGGAAGCTGGCCAACTAGGCGAGGGAGAGCTTGCCAGTGTGCACACTTAGGCCTCTAGGGTGAGACATGGGGAGGTGATGGCCTAGTGGTATTATCAGCAAACTATTAACCCAGAAACTCAGCTAATGTTCTGGAGACCAGGTTCAAATCCTGCCATGGCAGACGGTGGAATAAGAATCTACTAATGCCCATGACATCATTGCTGATTGACGGAAAAATCCAACTGGTTCACTAATGTCATTTAGGAAAGGAAATCTGCTGTCCTTACCGAGTCTAGTCTATATCTGGCTCCAATGTGGTTGAATCTCAATTGCCTTCTGGAAAAGGGCAACAAGGGATGGGCAATAAATGCTGGCCAGCCAGCGACGCCCATGTTCCACGAATGAAAAGAAAACATCCAATGGGACAGAGGTCAAGCCTTGAACCAGGAGTCGGTCATGGCCACTCAGTTAAAGACACCCTGATACAAATTAGTGGCAGCTGCGGGGGAGGTGTTCAAAAATAAGTGCATTATTAGAAGACTGTTTTGAAAACCATTGAAATATTAACATTGAGGTCAGAGCAATCTTAGGTGATTATTGTGCTAGTAATGTCTCATAAAGGATCCATTCTAAGGATGAAAGAACATCTGAATGTACCTGCCCAATCCTTTCTTGAATTGCAAGTTTTTTTTTAATGTATCAAAGAACAAAGAACAACCCAGCCTGGGAAACAGGCCCAACAAGCCGGCGCCGCCATTTCAACATTGTGAGTTGAAATGGGCCCTCTCCACCCATGACCTTTGTTTACGCTTATGGCACTCCACATTGGAAACCAGACTGAGGGGAGACTAATTTAGGGACAATTTGTTACACCAATCAGCCTAAGAGCACATCTTTGGGGTGTGGGAGGAAACCGGAGCACCTGGAGAAAACCCACGCCAGCACGGGGAGAATGCGCAAACTCCCACAGACACTGGCCCAAATCCATGTATCTGCACAGCAATCAGTGATAGTCACTGAGCTGTCATGTTGCCCATCAGCTGGTCCAGTTTAAGCACACACTAACGATGTGAAGCACTAGGCAACTCTCGAAACATCCAAGAGTAGCTCTCACATGACCCACCGCGTGTATGCCCCTTGTTGGACAACAAGGCGGACCAAAGTGTTCAGATAAAGACTATAATTCCATCTTTTATTCTCCTTCTCTCTCCACAGAGGAAGAAATTCAACCAGCACTTTTTCCACCTCAACACCTGCAAGAAATATGGAGAAAAGGCTGATGGAGGGCCCAGATCGAGAGCAGTCCCTCAATCCGGCAGTGACTTCCTAGAGTCCTCCTCCAGGCTGTTACAGGAGGTGCCCTTGAGGACTGATGGGAAGAGGAGACCTCGCTGCCACACTAAAGAAGCCTAAATGGGGATTGTAGAGGATCTTGGCAGCTATAAGCACCTTGACACAATGATGCCCACCGCAAAATCCCACAAAGCTCTCAGGCTGATGCCTAGTGGACCCATCAGCAAAAAAATTCAAAGCCCCTGTAACCCTCAATGCCACATAGGATGGCCCAGAGGTTAAGGCAATCTCTCCAGTCAACACGTCACATGTGTGTCTATCTTCCTGGGGTGATGGAGTCCTCTAAGCTACTGATGCACTGACATTTAGAAATAGGTCACTTTCACCCTGTAGGCTGTCGGCAGGATAATATCCTTGTCTGCCTACCAATGTCTCCCCCGTGCAGCAATAGGTCCTTTGCCTTGCTGGATCTCCTGGTGCAGTAGTCCCCAGCCAGCTGCCCTCCTCCTTCTCCCTTCCCTCCTCTTTTGCTCACTGGAGAAAGAGCATTCTTCAGAATGGACAATGCCCATGGGAAGCAGCCATCTCCCCATCCAATACTGGTGTCTACCAGCTTCAGTTTCACCCTGTCTGCAGGCCCCGATCCCTGGCAATATCTCCTTTTACAGTAAGAAGTCTCACAGCACCAGGTTAAAGTCCAACAGGTTTATTTGGTGGCAAAAGCCACTAGATTTCGGAGTGCTGCTCCTTCATCAGGTGAGTGACTCCTAGGGCAGGTTGAAAACAATCTCCCACCTTCACCAGCAGACTCTGCTGTTCAAGGTGCCCATAATCCCATTTATAGCCATTCAATCTGCCTTTGCAATGCTTCATCATACTTCACTCAATTCATATATCATCCAATCAAACAACTGAAACATTCTAATCATTTTCTCATGCGTGTTGGAGTGCCAGATCAGAAACCCCAAGCTCTATGATGAAGTCAACCACATCTTTCTGCCATTTTGGCATTAATGTGAGGATATGATGTTTCATTCCAGGCACAATTCGACTGATAAGCTGGGAACCTTTTATCAAAACAATTGTTATTTAACAATATGATTGAACTATAACAAATGAATTAGATTAACATTTGACATTTGAACAATACTTAAACATGACAAGGTACAATTCTTAACTGCTAACCTATCACTATGAGTTCCAATTCAAGCAATATTCTTCTTACAGACTTAAACCCCTCTTCAAAATCAGGCAGTAAAACACAGGCTTACGTGTTTGTACTGCGGTTGCCAGCCCTGGACATCCCAGACAACCTCCAGAGAAAGAGAGAGAGAGAGAGAGAGACATCTGGCTTCTTTCAGAATCGGGCAGTAACTGTTTTTTTAAATGAATGAGAAACTTTTTTCCTACAAGCTTAGCTCCTCTTTGTCAATCAACCTAATCAAAATTCTACTCTGAAACCCAAGGGCAAAACCAAGTTAACACAAATGCATTGGTTCTGTTTAGACAAACACACCATCAGCTAAATTATCCTACAGTCTCAGCATGAGGCTGCATGTTTTTTCAGATAAATCAACTCCTTGCAAGGAAACACCACCTCTCACAAGAAACAAGAGTCACAGTGTGATCACATACATCCACTGAAAATGAGACGGACAATCTCAAAAGATGGTGACAGGGCTGCTAATCCTGGCGTCTGTATGACTATCCATTTTATCAGTGTGATGAAGTCATTTTGCTGACCACATGTCCTCATGTCAGATTATATGTAAGCACAGGGGTCAGAGCATCAATTTCCTGTGTAAAATTCACCGCTATGGTCCACGTGCCAGTATGTGCTTCTGTATCTGTTTGTCTGTGTGCCTGTATGTGATTCTATGTCTGTTTCAGTACCTGTTTCTATATTGGGTGTCCGTGTGTCAATTCAGGTCTCAATGTCCATGTGTCCATGTCAGTACGTGTTTCTATGTCTGCCTGTGTCAGTACGTTTTATATCTGCATGCCCATATTAATACATGTCTCTATGTGTGTCCCTGTGTCAGTACATGTTTCTGTGTCAATGCATCCATACATTTCTATGCCTGAATGTCCATTTGTTTGTACATGTTTCTATGGCTTATGTTCACGTGTTGGTACATGTTCCTATGTCTGTGTATCCATGTTCCAGCATGTGTTTTTATGTCTGTGTGCCCATGCGTGGATACATGTTTCTATGTCTATCTGTCCATGTGCCAGTATATGTTTCTATGCTATGTGTGTTTGTGTACGTGTCAGTGCATTCGCATGTATCATGTGCTTCTATGTGTGAGCCAGTTCATCAATGTTTTTCTCTGTGCATGTCAGTGTGAGTCCCAGGGATATTTGTAAGGTTTACAGTGGTTTAGCTAATCATTGACACATCTGGCTGGAGCACAGGGGACACAGTTATGTGCTGCTCTCCTCAGCCTAAAATGGTCATTACTCCAGGATCATCCTGGAATGTAAAACCTGACTTCTCTCTCCACTCTGAATCATTACTCTGGTAAACTCTGTCCCCTCCCTCTCCAATATTGCAAGGAGCTCATAATCTTCTTTGTGCTGCAGATTAAGATTACCCGTTAAGCTGTCTCTGGCACTTCTATCTGTCCCCTAGCCCACTGAGCCAGAATTCTCCTAAGGTTGTCCCTTTGCCTATCCCTGAACTCCAGTCTTTCCCTATTTATCTCCAAGCTCATCTTGTCCATGACACACCTGATCCATTGAACCTGGTTCGACCAAACTACTGACCACCCAATTCCCTTCCTGAATCCCATGTTAGCTGTCACTGTTAATGGTTTCCTCCATTCAGGTACTGCAGTCTTCCCTTCAATTGTGTCACTCTCCCTCCTTCAGGTACCATTCTCTAAGGCGGTGTTGGCAACCATGGACTTGCATTGGACTGGTCCTTGATTATGTTTGGCAAAGTACTACAGTGGTTTGCCATTGCTTTCAGCAGTCTGGCTAACCAAGAAACTCACCCAGTCTTACTATTTGGCCTTCAGGTGAATTGGAAGGATTTACAGGCTGATGGTAACCTCTTTGACCAAATTATGAATGCGCCTTTCATGGCCTGAAGTGCAACTTGAACTTAGAGCTTTTGGCCCAGAGATAGAGACACTACCCACTGGGCCACAAGACCTCCATGTCATCATCAGCCCTTTCAAACCTATCCTTGACCTCCATGTCCTTAAAAACTACAGCCCTGTCCCCAACCTCCCTTCCCTCTCCAAAGGACAAGAATAAGGTGTCACCTCCTTAGCTCATGTCCATTTCCTCACTCCCAACACCCAAACTCTCTGTTTCAATCCATCCAATCAGAGTTCCACCCCTACCACAGTGCCGAAAACAACCCCTTATCAAACTCACAAAGGACACCCTATATAACTGTGACCATGATAATCCATTCCTCCTCTGCAGCCTGTGTGGATCTACCTCACCTGGTACCATTCTTACCTATCCAGCCATAGGCAGGGAACATCAGAAATAGGAGAAGGAATAAAGCCTCCAGCCCATTGAGCCTACTCCACCATTCAATCTTCAATTTCAACTCCACATTCCCACCCCCTCCCCATATCCGACTGACTCCCAGAGAGATCCATAATCTGTCTATCTCAACATTAAATATTATCAGTGATGGAGCATCCACAACTCTCTGATGGCTGACCTGATTGTAACTTCAGTCTCACATTCCTGCTGACTGATAACCTTTCAGCCCCTTGTTTACCAAGAACCTAACTAACTCTGCCTTGAAGGTATCCTGAGACTCTGCTTCCACTGCCTTTTGAAGAGAGTTCTAAAGGCTCTCAACACTCGAGGAAAAAAGCTCTTCATTTGTCTTAAATAGTGATCCATTAAACAGTAATCTCTTGTTCTATATATATCTATCAACGTGTCTCTGTACTCTTATCAGTGTATCTGTTTGTCTGTCTCTATATGTATGCATCAGTGATGAGATGGAAGTACAAATTATGGTGGGATATTAAATGTGATCTGTATATTGTCTGAGACCCATGATGAGTCTGAATAGTTGGAGTTTCCATTGATTCTTAAACAGTTGATGATTAATCTTTATTTTCAGTTCGTATCATAGTTATTTTAATGGGAAGTGTAAGTTTATTTTCCTGAGCTAAATTGAAGGCTAACTTCCTGTAATAAGACCTGTTCTAAGTATTTGCTCATTGCTTCTTGTGAGTAAAGCGTGTTTTCCTGCAACTAATCGCTAGCCTGAAGCCAAAAATGACTGCTTTATTTCATTTTCAAAGGGTCTGATACCTGACTAATGTTGGGAAACTCGTTTTAATGTTGCAACTGGGGTGCAGTCAGTATGACTTTGTAAAAAGACAAGTTCCACGGGCCTACGCAACAAAGCCATTATGCTAAATTTTTCCATTTTGATTTGATTTGATTTTTTTATTGTACATGTATTAGTATATAGTGAAAAGTATTGCTTCTTGTGCACTATACAGACAAAGCATACCGTGCATAGAGTACAAAGGAGAGAAGGAATGGAGGGGGTGCAGAATGCAATAACTGGCTGGGATAAAGGTTTTAAATGAGGGAGGCCAGTTCACAAGATTGGCCTTTTGGTAATTCCATACTCTGTCTCCAAAGTTTCAGTGCCTCTCTTTGTGACCAGAACTGGATTTAACGCTCAAAGCATGGTCTGACCAAAATTGGAGTCAGGACCTTTAAGTTTAAGTTTTAAAGTTTATTCATTAGTGTCACAAATAGGCTTACATTAACTGTGCAATAACACTGTTAAAATTCCTTAGTGGCATAAGAAACAATACTTTTCACTGTATACTGACAATGTGTCAATAATAAATCAAATCAAATCAAAATTGAAAAAAATTGGCATAATAGCTTTGTTGACTTGGTCTGTGGAACTTGTCTTTTTCTGAGGTCAGACTGACTGCACTCCAACTGACAACTTACTGCACCACACCAGGACTCGGGAATGGTCTTTGGTTAAGCAAAGAAAGCAATATTTTGCACAAAGTGGCTTTTGCCGTCTGCACTACATTTCTAGGTGAACTGTTTCCGATGATGGCTGCCCCTCTCGCCTGCTCTGGTTGAATTGGTCCCTGGCTATTTCTGTCTTTCTTTCTCTTGCTGCTGCTTTTTTCAACACCTCATCTGTGACGAATCTGCTTCCTGGCTCACAGCACCCTGACTACTAATTGTGTCAACTACAAAGAACACCCATTGCCTGTTCTTTCCTTTCTCTTCGGTGCTGTCCAGACATAGTTTACAAAATACATGGCAGTTTAAACATTCATTTTCAGTGCATCTTGCCATTTCATGACATATGCCAATAGTTGCCATTGACCTGGCCATGGGAAAGCTCTCTCATTGTCTACTTCACATCAAGATTTTTTAAAAGCTTTTTATTAGTGTTACAAGTAGGCTTCGATTAACACTGCAGTGAAGTAACTGAAAAATCCCCTTATTGCCACACTCTGGCGCCTGTTCGGGTACATTGAGGGAGAGTTTACTCTGGACCTAACCAACACGTCTTTTGGACTGTGGGAGGAAACTGCAGCACCCGAAGAAAACCCACGCAGACATGGGGAGAATGTGCAGACTCCACACAGACAGTGACCCAAGCTGGCAATTGAACCCAGGTCCCTGGAGCTGTGAGGCAGCAGTGCTAACCACTGTACCGCCATTGTGGGGATAGATAAAAATGTAAGCAGCAGCCATACACTCCAGTCTCATAGAATCTTGCACTGAAGAAGGTCAGAAGAATACAAGCAAGTGATTGCAGAGCTGAAATCTGAAACAAACACAGAAAATGCTGGAAAATCGCAGCAGGTCTGACAGCATCTGTGGAGAGAGAATAGAGCCAATGCTTTGAGTTGTGGGGGGTGGGGTGGGGATGGTGGGGAGTCATCCAGACTCAAAATGGCTCTATTCTCTCTCCATAGAAGTTGGCAGACCTGTTGAGATTTTCCAGCAGTTTGTGTTGAGATCAGTAGGATATTTGGATCAATTATGTTTAAGAGGAAAGGCAATGGTCCCAAAACTGAGCCCTGGTAGACACAGGGCTTTCTTCTCCAAGTTCAGCTGTTATTCCTCCTCCCAGCCACTTACTCAGATTGAAACAAACTGGTATTCGATTTGATACAGAACTGAGTTTTAAACCCCATATTCTAACCATCAAAAACAGCCCCTTTCCACTTGCTCAACACTGCTACTGAAACCCTGATCTATTCTAAACACAGCAACCTGCACCTTTCCAAGGTTTTCTCAATAACCATCCATTCAGCCAGGGTTTGGTCATTCCTCCCATACTAATCTCGGCCTTTGTGACTTACATTCATTTCCCTGTTAACTTCCACTTGTACAAAACCCTTGGGATGTTTGTCTTTGCGTTAAAGGCACTAAATTAGTACAAGTGTTTTATGTAACACTATAGTGTTCAGTGTGAGTTGTATCTACATGTCCATCGGTGGAATGTTCCCCCTATGTTCACTATCAAGTACACATTTCTACAAAATGTCAGTGTTACATTTTGGTAATGAATTGTTAGATCATTTGTAGATTCCATGATATCAGGGGTTAGAGTTTATTTAAATGTTTGAAAGCTCTCAGTTTTCAGCAGTCTCATGCCTGCACTAATGGGATCGGGAACGTTTCATCTTTGCCAAATTTACCCTGCTCCTTTGTGCCGGTCAGCTACGAGGTGGTTCCAAAAGCACTAGCCTCCTCACATGGTGTAAGAAGCACTCTGAGAGTGCCAATGACCCACTCCTGTCTTTCCAGAGGAGCCAGTCTGGAGACACAGGACTCTCCCAAGCTCATAGCTGGCAGCTGAGGTGAACAGTCTGGTGCTGTTTACTGCCTGTAGAGCCCGCAGCTCGATGTCGAGGAGGGAGTGCCACACTTTCGGGGAACAACAGTGTTGGTAGCCTCACTTCTCTGATGCTAAATGTGGGTGACTTCCTGCCAAACAGTGCATTGCTTCAAGGAGTTCTCCACTGATCTCTGATATTCGGAAGCACGAAGAGCAGGTTGAAGAATCTCTGCAAAACAAATGACACAAAGACCCCCAGTACAAGCTTACCAACCTAACTCTGTGGCCATGCCACATAACCTTGCATCTAGCAACATACAACAAAGAGCAAAAAATTCACCAGTAATCATCTTAACCTTTTTATCTTTACATATACCTACAATGAAATTATAATGATTTTATTTTAAATGAGAAAAAACAATAATTAAATGTTCGTAACCAAAAGAGAAAATGCTGGAAAATCTCAGCAGTTCTGGCAGTATCTGTAAGCAGAGAAAAGAGCTGATGTATTGAGTCCAGATCACCCTTTGTCTAGCTTTGACTTGAAACACCAGCTCTTTTCTCTCCTTACAGGTGCTGTTAGACCTGCTGAGATTTTCCAGCATTTTCTCTTTTGGCTTCAGATCTCTGCATCTGCAGTAATTTGCTTTTATCCAGTTAAATGTTGGTGTTGGTCTTTTTAAATGCACCATTTGGACAATGTCTCCCAAACACCCCTGTGATGATAGGGTACACATTCCACAGTTTGAAAAAGAGGTCTGGACCAGCTCCTGTTTAAGGCAGAGATCAAGGGATAGGTACGTAATGGAAATCAGGGTCAACATGATCTCATTGCCTAAGGGGATTAGAGATAAATTTTACAATATTTTTTCCCATGACCAGACACGTTTTTGTGAATCTTATTCTTGTCTCAGCTAAGAGATTCTATTACATGATGCAGGGTGGGATAGGGTGGGGAGTGTATGCATTCCAATGCACAAGTCCTCAGCACTGTGCGAGATAAGCTGGCAGGCCTTTTTCTGTCTATTAGTTTGGTTTTATCAACTTTTCTCGTTGACAGATCTCTTATAAAATTGCTAAACAGTAAAAGACCAGTTGGCCAAAGTATCATGGCCCCACACTTTCTCCTTCCCTTGTCCACTCCCAGAATAGGCAGATAATTTCTTTGGAAAAACAGCAAAAAAACCCAGGGCCTGTTAGAGATAAGGAATTGAAAAATCCCTCTGTATCCACCTAGAAAGACTGACCAGTGAGGGGATAATTTGGGCCATCTATAAAGGTGTTTGCCTTCTATATAATGGAATCCCAGCCCTAATCAATTTCCTCTTGAAGGCATCTCAAAACACTCCACATCAGAGGTTCATCATTCTTGGGGGAAAAACCCTAATATCCAGTCTCTGTCTAAACTTGTATCAGTTAAACTCATGTCATTGAGTCCTCCCCAGTCTGTCAAAGAAGAATAATCTGTCGATATTATTCAGCCCTTTAATATTTCACAGATCCCCATCAGAATATGGCCAAGTCTCTGCTATTCTACAGTGAATAAACCAAGTTCTTGCAACTGTCTGAGCATCATTCTTGTAGCTGTCTTCTAAATTTTCTTCCAACTTCCACCATGCGGTCCAGATGTGGTCTCACCAGCAACATGTAGAATGGCAGAATAGACCCAACAGCAGCCACTGCAGATCCAAATTGGAAAGTTATGGTCATATAAACACAGCACTATCCATGTTGCTAGTTGTTGGATTTATAATTTAATGGCTAGTTGGGCCACCATAGAGTAAACAATGTTAACGCAGCACTGGAGTCACATGTAGGCTGGAATAGCAAAGGATGGGAGTGAGGACGACAGATTTCCATCCCTGAAAAAGATGAATGAACCAGTCAGGTTTTTATAACAAGCAGCAACTTTGTACTCACTTTTTCTGGCACTAACGTCAAACTGCACAGTGACAGATGATAATTCCCATCTTGTGGATTAGTAGCCCAGTAACAGTCTCTACACTATCGTACCTAACTCACTGATGATCAGAGTAACAGTAATTAAGGTTGACATTGGGGGTAAAACAGTGAAACCTCACAAAAGACTGAATAATACCCCCACGCACCAGCACCCAGTGGTCAGCAGCGTCCCGACTTCCAGGACAATAATACAGGAACTGCCCCAGTTATCGGCAAGAGTGGGTGCCATCCTGACCAATGAAGGCTGGAAACTGGAAAGGTTGGAACAAGATCATGGCCAATACTTTTAAGGGCCCACCCAGCTCTTATAAATTCACCAGGTAACAGGGAGGACCAGCCACTCTTAGTGATGGGAGGGCAGGGGGAGGGTGGTGGTGAGGAGCAGCTTCCTCAGTCTGGAAATTCCTCTCAAGGCATTTCTGCTGAGGGTGGCATCTCCTCTGCCCATTGAGTCTTTGACCATTGTCACAGCAACTGAAGGCCCTCATGCATGCCAGCAAGAGTATCCTGGAGTGGTCAGCCACTCAAGGCCACAGCCACATGGAGGATGCTCACCAGGATAATCCAGGTTAAAGGAGGTGGCAGATCAGACATCTCTCTCCAGTGAAACTGTAAGCGAGAGGGGAGCACTGCACCAGGTCACTTGTAAACTTATTAGTAAATATCCACGTTAGCCATGAATAAAGGGCACGTGGGTGAGGTTATTATTTATTGATGTTGTTGTGCATTGAAAGCTTGTGGGTAAACACCAACCCTCCTGCTGATGTTCTTGTTGATTTATGTAGCTGTGTGAATGATGTCGGAAGGTTGAGGGAAGAAATCAGCAGTTGAAGGAAAGCAGGAGGAATCATGATCTCATCAGGGGCCAATGAAGAATGTTTGGATGTAAGTATTATTGGATTCTCTCATTGAATCTGGGACAATGAGGGGTGTGATTGCACGAAACCTCTTCTGTAGCTGTGGCAAGAAGCTCAATAGAAACATATGTCACATTAAAGCATCCCTGATGCCATCTGCAAGAACATTGCCATGGTGCCTCACCATCGTCATCACAGGGTTGGCCCCCATCAGGCCTGACTTCATCCTGCAGGACACCTTCTCTTTGGATGGTAATGTTATTTGGCACACAGCAAACAACCACAACCAGGGACACATCTGATGGCGAATAATTTACCATTTATATAGATGATCTGGAGGAGGGGGCTGAGTGTAGGGTGTCGAAATTTGCTGATGACACGAAGATAAGTGGAAAAGCAAATTGTGGGGAGGGTGTGGAAAGTCTGCAGAGGGATCTGGATAGGCTGAGCGAGTGGGCAAGGAACTGGCAGATGGAATACAATGTTGGCAAGTGTGAGGTTATCCACTTTGGCAGGAAACTAGTAGGAGGGATTACTATTTAAAGAACGAAAAGCTGCAGCATGCTATGGTGCAGAGGGACCTGGGGGTCCTTGTGCATGAATTGCAAAAACCCAGTCTGCAGGTGCAGCAGGTGATCAAGAAGGCGAATGGAATGTTGGCCTTTATAGCGAGGGGGATAGAATATAAAAGCAGGGAGGTCTTGCTGCAACTGCAGTAAAAAGTCTGACAACACCAGGTTTTAGTCCAACCTATTTATTTGATAATATACTCACAAGCTTTCGGGGTTAGCCCCTTCGTCAGGTGAATGGAGAGTTCTGGCCTCAGACAGAGCATATAAAGCACAGACAGTTTAGAGATTACTGATTAGAATGCGAATCCTTACACCTAACCTGCTGTTCAAGACCTGAAGTGGCTGATAATGTGAGTGGAAGGAGCACTGATCACAGGTTAAAGAGATGTGTATTGTCTCCAGACAGTACAGTAAGTGAGGTTTTGCAAACCCAGGCAAGTCACGGGGGTTACAGATAGTGCGACATGAACCCAAGATCCCTGTTGAGACCGTCCTCATGTGTGCGGAACTTGGCTATCAGTCTCTGTTCAGCGACTCTGCGCTGTCGTGTGTCGTGAAGGCCGCCTTGGAGAATGCTTACCCGAAGGTCAGAGGCTGAATGCCCGTGACCACTGAAGTGTTCGCCAACAGGAAGGGAACAGTCTTGCCTGGTGACTGTCGAGCGATGTTCATTCATCCGTTGTCATAGCGTCTGCATGGTCTCCCCAATGTACCATGCTTCGGGACATCCTTTCTTGCAACGTATCAGGTAGACAATGTTGGCCGAGTTGTAAGAGTATTTACCATGTATCTGGTGGATGGTATTCTCACGTGTGATGATGGTATCCATGTCGATGATCCGGCATGTCTTGCAGAGGTTGCTGTGGCAGGGTTGTGTGGTATTGTGGTCACTGTTCTCCTGAAGACTGGGTAGTTTGCTGCGAACAATGGTCTGTTTGAGGTTGTGTGGTTGTCTGAAAGCAAGAAGTGGGGGTGTGGGGATAGCCCTGGCGAGATGTTCGTCTTCATCAATGATATGTTGAAGACTCCGGAGAAGATGTCATAGCTTCTCCGCTCCGGGGAAGTACTGGATGATGAAGGGTACTCTGTCCACTGTGTCCTGTGTTTGCCTTCTGAGGAGATCGGTGTGGTTTTTCGCGGTGGCGCATCGGAACTGCCAAGTTCCGCACACATGAGGATGGTCTCAACAGGGATCTTGGGTTCATGTCGCACTACCTGTAACCCCTGTGACTTGCCTGGGTTTGCAAAACCTCACTTACTGTACTGTCTGGAGACAATACACATCTCTTTAAACTGTGATCAGTGCTCCTTCCACTCACATTATCAGCCACTTCAGGTCTTGAACAGCAGGTTAGGTGTAAGGATTCGCATTCTAATCAGTAATCTCTAAACTGTCTGTGCTTTATATGCTCTGTCTGAGGCCAGAACTCTCCATTCACCTGACGAAGGGGCTAACCCCGAAAGCTTGTGAGTATATTATCAAATAAATAGGTTGGACTAAAACCTGGTGTTGTCAGACTTTTTACTGTGTTTACGCCAGTCCAACGCCGGCATACCCACATCATTGCTGCAACTGTACAGGGCACTGGTGAGGCCACAGCTGGAGTACTGTGTGCAGTTTTGGTCGCTGCACTTGCGCAAGGATATTTTGGCCTTGGAGGAAGTGCAGAGGAGGTTCATTAGGCTGATACCGGAGATGAGGGGGTTGGACTATGAAGAGAGGCTGAATAGACTGGGTCTGTACTCTTTGGAGTTTAGAAGGATGAGGGGGGATCTTATAGAGACGTATAAGGTAATGAAGGGGATGGATAGGGTGGAGGTAGAGAGAATCTTCCCACTCAGAAAGGACAGCAGGACTAGAGGGCACAGCCTCAAGATAAAGGGGGGGCAGTTTAGAACGGAGTTGAGGAGGAACTTCTTCACTCAAAGGGTGGTGAATCTCTGGAATTCTCTGCCTGTTGAAGTGGTGGAGGTTACCTCGCTAAATATATTTAAGTCACGGGTAGATAGGTTTCTGACAGACAAGGGAATTAAGGGTTATGGGGAGAAAGCGGGAAAGTGGAACTGATCCACTTCAGATCAGCCATGATCTTATTGAATGGCGGGGCAGGTTCGAGGGGCTAGATGGCCTACTCCTGCTCCTATTTCTTATGTTCTTATGTACTGCAGTACACGTCCAGATGTATCCAGGCAGCAGAAACACATTTTCAGCAGATCAATGGTTTGTTCCATTATGGCCCTATATTAACATGGCTCTTGTTGTACCTTCCCTCCACGTCAGATCTTGGCACCCTCACAGGAATTGTTAGTTATCTCTTGAGTGGACAGCCTTTATCACCGAGTAACCATCCTACCAAAGCATTCGGACTGGTGAAAGAGTCTGGAAGAGTATATGCACTGTGACAGCTGCCCGGGTACCTGACACACACGTACATGACTCACATGACCTACCGATTATGGTCACACACCAGTTCACGTTGACCGAGTGGAAACTCTTCCTGTTTACGAAGGTGCACGGCTGTCTAGCAGGAGCTGTAATGGCCATGTGTGCACAGTCAATCTCCCTGCGCCCTGGAGAAAGCTACAATCACTGCAAATCCTCAGGTTCCACCCATCTGATATCCAAAGATGTGTGGATTGGGTTGATTGACCATGCTAAATTGCCCCTTAGTGTTAGGGAGATTAACAGGATAATTGTGTGGTGTTACAGGGATAGGGCCTGGGTGACATTGTTGTTGGTGCAGGTTCGATGGGCTGAATGGCCTCCTCTGTACTGTAGGGATTCTATGATCTGGCTTTGGACATCCTGTGAGAAGGAGATGGAATTCCCTGTCTTTGGCAACACATTGATGTCATGGTGCACAACAGGTCACATTATCCCCGTGCTGGTGCCTGGAGTGAACCTGTCACAAAGAGATTCCTCATTGCTCTCACCTTCAATGCGACAGGCCCCAGGTGGCCCCAAAAGCAGTTGGATGAGATCTTCCCTGTGATGTAATGTTACCACCGAGAGCCTGAAACCTCCTGCATTGAGTCTTACCCAGTCACAGGTGCTAAATCGCTGTCTGTGTATCCCTGGGCCAAGAGGTTTGTCAGTGTCTCCACTGAGAGTTCCTGGATTCTTCCACACCCTTGGGGTCCGGCAATGTTCTGTCCCTTTTGTGAGGAACCACTGCCTCCTGAGCTTCTCCCTGTTCCCTTTTTTCTCTTACCATCCTCCCTCTCCTCTTCCTAATCCTACACTCCTCCTCATTGAGTCTCCAGCTGAGTGAGACAGCACTCAGCCCTGAGTAAAGTTAGGGAAATATCTAATCTGATGAGCACTTTGAGTCAGAGGAAAGTCCCCAACATGAAGAAAATCCTGCAGTTAATTGAATTTAAGCTTCAAAGCTGAGACACTCTGTTCCCACTGGGGTTTTGTGAAACCCACACAAATAAACTTGCCCATGAAAAACCGGATTCACCTCCCGCCGTGAACATCTTCCTGAAGGTGCATTCCAACTGTGGGTGTAATGGCAGTGAGATGAGTAGTTAATCCAAATCATGCAGATTAGGTTAATCAGCCATGCTAAATTGCCTGTTAGTATTCGAGGGATTAGTGGGGTAAATTTGGGGATAGGATAGGGCCTGGGTGGGATTGTTGTCAGTGCAGGCTCAATGGACCGAATGACCTCCTTCTGCGCTGTAGGGATTCTGAACTGGGTTTTCAGTTGCTGTTTGAATAACAGAGGCAGATGCCTGGCTTTCTGACCCAGTCACTGCTGGTATTATTGGAAACCAGTGTGGTGACATGGTAAATGGCGCCTCTCATCATCATGCCCCATAATATGTTCCAAAAAGTGGCAAATTCTCCCAGTCTGGGAGAGTATTAGGTATCAATCCTGATATACATCTGCTTTTTTATTCGGGATGTGGGATCTGGACATGGCTGGATGGGCCATGTCCACGTGATCCCACATGACCGTCCATCCCTAATGACCCTTAAACTGAGTGCTTGGCCATTTCAGAAGGCACCTCCCTACCAGATGATAGAAGGCGTATGGTGTACTGGCCTTCATTAATCGAGGGATTGAGTTTAGGAGTCGGGAGGTAATGCTGCAACTTTATAAGACCCTTGTCAGGCCCCACTTGGAGTACTGTGCGCAGTTCTGGTCGCCTCACTATAGGAAGGACGTAGAAGCTATTGAAAGGGTGCAGAGGAGATTTACAAGGATGTTGCCTGGATTGGGAGGCATGCCTTATGAAGATAGGTTGAGGGAGCTGGGAGTCTTCTCCCTGGAGAGGCGTAGGTTGAGAGGCGACCCGATAGAGGTTTATAAGATGTTGAGAGGAATAGATAGGGTGGATTCTCAGAGGCTATTTCCCTGGGTTGAAATGGTTGCTACGAGAGGACACAGATTTAAGGTGCAGGGAAGCAAGTACAGAGGAAATGTTGGGGTAAGTTTTTCACTCAGAGGGTGGTGAGTGAGTGGAATCGGCTGCCGTCAGTGGTGATGGAGGCGAACTCGCTGGGGACTTTTAAAGACTTCTGGATGAGTATATGGGATTTAGTGGGATTGGGGGTTATAGATAGGTCTATGGATTGGTAGGTGTTGATGTGATCGGCGCAACTTGTGGGCCGAAGGGCCTGTTTGTGCTGTAGTGTTCTATGTTCTATGTTCTATGATGCATTTCTCTGTATCGTCCGTCCCTCACTAGTTTATAAACCTTTCAATCAGGAGAGCCTGCATGCATGATGGGGAAGGGCAAATCTTTTATGGGATGTGTGTGTCACTGACTAGGCCAGCATTTGTTGTCCATCCCCAATTGTCCTTGAACTGAGTGTCTCGCTTGGTCATTTCAGGGAGCAGTCCAGAGTTAATCACACTGCTATAGGCCAGACCGAATAAGTACGGCAGATTTCCTTCCCTGAAGGACATTAGATGGGTTTTTATTGACAATTGTCAAAGGTTTAATAGTCATCAGTACAGTTTTAATTGCAGGTTTGTATTGAATTCGGACCCAGGTCTCTGGATTACTAGTCCAGCGCCAACACTGCTGTGTCACTGCCTCTCCTTCTCTCAGGCTGCAGTGATGAAGATCACAGGCCCAAACATCACACCCCGACATTTCTCTTAGCAGATTCTGACTGACATGTTATCGTGCTCTCTTTATAATTGCTGATTTATTCTTACCTCTGACAGTACTGCCTCACCTGACTGTGCTTAGCTAAGAGATTGAGGTGGAGGTGACAATTGCGACAAATCACACACTGATTTCTCACAACTTGTTCAGCTCAAAAACAAAATATTGGCATTCCAAAACAAGAAGATAAAGTAAAGATAAACTAAATGGGATTATCTGAAGTAGTCAGAGTGTGAGATGAATAAAATAAGCAACTGAGAGGACCATTCGAACTTTTCTTAGGGCTAGTTGTTGCTACGGTAACCAGTCCAGTTACCATGGTAATTTCTGGAGCAAGGTGAACCAGAGCTGACCGAGGTCTTTGCACATCCCAACCACCCCCACTTTGCCCTGTCCAGGGGCATTGGGTGAGTGAGGAAGTTTCTCAATTATCCTCTGAATGGGGTAGCCAGGTACAGAAAGAGGAAGTGAGACAGAGAGAGAGAGAAAACGCAAAGAACTCCAGCTGCGTTCAAACACAAGAATAGTGGCAGCAGTTGGATGTTGGCTCTGAGCTCTGGCAGCATGGGTGCAACCCCAATCTTTTTATCTGAACAACATGACAAAATGCAAAGAATGTGCCTACCTCAATCCATATCTGGAAACACAGATGAGTAAAAAGAAACACATTCTTATCTCATGGTCAGACGATGAATGAGTAGCAGTGACTATTCCTGTGTGAAGCTTTATGTTATATTGTCATTGCACTGTGTTGGGCTGCCAGCACAGGCCCTTTGTGTTCACTTCCTTTTTGACTTTCCACATGTTTTTGGGGAAGGGTTGGGGCACTCTCCCTGCTTTCATAGCCAACGACAACACCAAAACAAATCATTGCTCAACACCCCGTTGTTGGTGGGCACTTTGTGAATTGGCTCCTGATTTTCTACATCGCAGTAATGATGACATTTTAGAAAGTATTCATTGGCTGTGGAAAACTCTTGAACATCCTAAGGTTAAAGAGCGCTATGTTCTTGTAAATCATTCTTTACAAGACCAAAGCAAGCAGAAGATACAATCGGGTAGTGGGAAAATGTTCAATTCTGATTGGCTATAATTAAAGTCATGTCAGAAAACGAATCATTAGACTACACTCCTTGTTAATAATCTTTGTCCTTTACTTCACCCCAACACTGGGCTTTGAACTGGTACCAGGCACTTTCATCTCTTACCAGCTGTCTCTTTATTGACTTCCAGTTGTCAGTGGCAGCTCTGGGTTCAGATCCTACTCCACAGCCTTGGATCTAAAATCTAGGCTCCAATGTGATGCTAAGTGGGTGCACCACTGTAGGAATACCTGCCCGTTGGAGGAGATTGCAAGCCAAGGCTGTACCCACTTCAGATGGACGTAAATGATCCCTATTCAACTGGACTTACTACATAAATAGAGTGGCTACAAAAGCAGATCAGAGGCTAGGAATACTGCAGCAAGTAGCTCACCTTCTGACTCCCCAAAACCTATCCACCATCTACAAAGGCATAAGTCAGGAGAGCGATGGAATATTATTTGAGGCCTATTCAAAGAGAAGCCTTTTGAGAAAAATCTGGAAAGTTCTCCCCAGTGCCATGACAAAGTTTGGCCAACAGCCACTATTACCAACAAATGGATTATTTATTTATTTTGTTGAGGTTTGTGGGACCTTGCGGTTTGTAAATCGGTTGCCATATTTCCCATGCTGCTATAATTTAAAAGTAATTAGATGTGCAGCACATTGGAACATTTTGAAGCTGTTAATGCAAGTTCATCCTTTATTTCATAGTCTTTCCTTTCCCACACTAACTCAGATGGATGTTGAACATCCCTCACCACTAGGATCCTGGGAGTTTTGTTTAGGAATCATCAAGATAATTATAAACATATGTGTTTGCATGCATGTAATCCTAAAATGAAATAGACACAGTCACAGTGTCAGAGTAAAGACTTCAAGTCACATGTCATTAGGATGCAAGTTCCCTCCAGTAACCCACTTCTTATTCAGTCAGTAAACATTTTTTTATAGATATTCATTCATGGGAGATGGGCGTCACTGGCTGGCCAGCATTTATTGCCCATCCCTAGTTGCCCTTGAGAAGGTGGTGGTGAGCTGCCTTCCTGAATCGCTGCAGTGTAAGTGAGAGGCTTGGAGGGGAACTTGCAGGTGGCGATGCTTGTGGGTGTGGAAGGTGCTGTCTAAGGATCTTTGTTGAATTGCTGCAGTCTTCTCGTAGATACATGTACATAGAGTTGCTGCTATTGAGCATCGGTGTTGGAGTGACCAGATGTTTGTAGATGTGGTGCCAATCAAGTGGGCTGCTTTGTCTTGGATGTTGTCAGGCTTCTTGAGAGTTGCTGGAGTCCAGGCAATTGGGGAGTATTCCATTGCACTCCTGACTTATGCCTTGTAGATGGTGGATGGGTTTTGGGGAGCCAGGAGGTGAGTTACTTGCTGCAGTATTCCTAGCCTCTGACCTGCTTTTGTAGTCACTCTATTTATGTAGTGAGTCCAGTTGGGTTTCTGGTTAATGATAACCCCAAGGATGTTGATAGTGGGGGAATTCAGTGATGGTAACATCATTGAATGTCAAGGGGTGGTGGTTAGAGTGATTCTGATTGGTGATAGTCATCGCCTGCAATTGTGTAGCGCGAATGTTACTTGCCATTTGTTAGCCCAAGCCTGGATTTGTTCAGATATTGTTGCATTTGCACATGGACTGCTTCAGTGTGATAGGGCAACCCAGGGAGAGCAGGCTGCAGCAGGAGAGGAAAGCGTTAAGCAGGTGGCCTGACTGTAGTATCACGCTCACTGCAGGTAGACTCACGACACATTACAAATAACTGCATCCAAGATGACATTAAACGGTCACACCCCAGGTGAGAGCTTTCTGAGGTTACTGCAACAATGAGAGAATTGATACCACTTATCACAACTCCACAATGTCTACAGGAGCCACTGTGCCTCTGGGAAACGAATTAAGTATCAGGGAAATGGAGACAATTAACATATCATTGAAATCAGCTTGCTAAATACAGTGTTTTGATATTGTAAACAGACAGGATATGTTGAGAAAGCAATTAAAGATAAAACACATATGATAATGGATCAGCATAATGAGATCAAAACAGAATAGTATCATATTTAAATTAACACATGATGACCTAATCAAAATGTAGCACTTTGTAATGTGGAAAGTATAAGAATGAGTAAGAACCTGTGATTAGCAGAGTAGCTCAGAAGCAAGCTGGAATTACAGCTCCGAATGCTGCTCACACACGTTGAATAAAGCTGTTTTTGCTGAAGTTCTGTATGGTTTGTTCATTCTCTCCAACATTCAGTATCTGGGGAGTTGTGAATGGTGCTGAATGTTGTCAATTATCAGCAAACATCCCCACTTCTGACCTTATGATGGAGGGAAGGTCATTGATGAAGCAGCTATAAGTTGTTGCACTGAGGACACTACCCTGAAGGGCTTCTGCAGAGATGTCCAAGGGCTGAGATAAGTGATCCTCCATAACCACAACCATCTTCCTGTGTGCCAAGTATGATTCCACCCAGGGGAAACTTTGCCCCCTGTTTTGTTAGGGCACCTTGATGCCATATCATGCGACCTTGGTGTGAAGGGCTGTCACTCCCCCTCACCTCTGGAATCCAGCTCTCTTGTCCATGTTTGAACCAAGGCTGCAATGAGGTCAGGAGCTGGGTGACCCTGGCGAAAAAGTACAGCACAGGAACAGGCCCTTCGGCCCTCCAAGCAAACCCAAACTGGGCATCACTGAGCAGGTTATTGCTGAGCAGGTGCTGCTTGATAGCACTCTCAATGACCCCTTCCAACACTTTACTGATGATCGAGAGTAGACTGATGGGGCGTTAATTGGCCGGGTTGGATTCGTCCTGCTTTTTATGTACAGGAAATACCTGGGCAATTTTCCACATTGCTGGGTAGATGCCAGTGTTGGAACTGGACTGCAACAGCTTGGCTAGGGGATCAGCAAGTTCTGGAACTCAAGTCTTCAATAGTATTGCCAGAATGTTAACAGGGCCTATTGCCTTTGCAGTATCCAGTATCTTCAGTTGTTTCCTGATATCACATGGAGTGAATTGAATTGGCTGGAGGCTGGTATCTGAGATGCTGGGGACCACTGAAGGAGGTTGGGGTGGATCATCCACTTGGCACTGCTGCCAGGAGATTGCTTCAGCCTTATCTTTTGCAGTGATGTGATGGGCTGTGTTAATGATAATGTCGACAATATCTAACACCGTACATTGCAAACCTATGCCGTTTTGAAGTGGCAGTGTTTGCTCAGAAGTAATGTTATGAATGATAGTAATAAGCATGGTTGTCCAATGCAGGGCCTGTTGGCCACAATCTGTCCCTCCAAGCCTCTCCAACACCCCACCCACTCTCTTCAAAATACTGTAGCTGGACATACCTTCAAGGAGATGCTCGTCCAATTACAGGTCATTTCTCTCCCAGATTTGTTATTCATAGACTCAACAATGTTTATGACTGAGTGAGTCTGTGAGTGAGTGAGTGAGTCTGTGAATGAGTCTGTGTGAGTGAGTGAGTCTGTGAATGAGTCTGTGTGAGTGAGTGAGTCTGTGTGAGTGTGAGTCTGTGTGAGTGAGTCTGTGTGAGTGAGTGAGCCTGTGTGAGTGAGTGTGTGTGAGTGAGTGAGTCTGTGTGAGTGAGTCTGTGTGAGTGAGTGTGTGCGAGTGAGTGAGTCTGTGTGAAGGTGTATGGTTGAGAGAATCTATATGAGTGAGTCTGCATGAGTGAGTGAGTCTGTGTGGGTGAGTGAGTGAGTGAGTCTGTGAGGGTGAGTGAGTGTGTGTGAGTGAGTCAGTCTGTGTGAGTGAGTGAGTGTGTGGGTGAGTGAGTGAGTGAGTGAGTCTGTGTGGGTGAGTGAGTGTGTGTGAGTGAGTCTGTGTGGGTGAGTGAGTCTGTGCGAGTGAGTGAGTCTGTGTGAGTGAGTGATTCTGTGTGGGTGAGTCTGTGTGAGTGAGTGAGTCTGTGAATGAGTCTGTGTGAGTGAGTGAGTCTGTGCGAGTGAGTGAGCCTGTGCGAGTGAGTGAGTCTGTGTGAGTGAGTGAGTCTGTGAATGAGTCTGTGTGAGTGAGTGAGTCTGTGCGAGTGAGTGAGCCTGTGCGAGTGAGTGAGTCTGTGTGAGTGAGTGAGTCTGTGTGAGTGAGTGTGTGTGAGTGAGTGAGTCTGTGTGAGTGAGATTGTGTGAGTGAGTGAGTGTGTGTGAGTGAGTGAGTCTGTGTGAGTGAGATTGTGTGAGTGAGTGAGTCTGTGTGAGTGAGTGAGTCTGTGTGAGTGAGTCTGTGTGAGTGAGTGAGTCTGTGTGAGTGAGTGAGTCTGTGTGAGTGAGTGTGTGTGAGTGAGTGAGTCTGTGTGAGTGAGTCTGTGTGAGTGAGTGAGCCTGTGCGAGTGAGTGAGTCTGTGTGAGTGAGTGTGTGTGAGTGAGTGAGTCTGTGTGAGTGAGTCTGTGTGAGTGAGTGAGTCTGTGTGAGTGAGTGTGTGTGAGTGAGTGAGTCTGTGTGAGTGAGTCTGTGTGAGTGAGTGAGCCTGTGCGAGTGAGTGAGTCTGTGTGAGTGAGTGTGTGTGAGTGAGTGAGTCTGTGTGAGTGAGTCTGTGTGAGTGAGTGAGTCTGTGTGAGTGAGTGAGCCTGTGTGAGTGAGTGTGTGTGAGTGAGTGAGTCTGTGTGAGTGAGTCTGTGTGAGTGAGTGAGTCTGTGTGAGTGAGTGAGTCTGTGTGAGTGAGTGAGTCTGTGTGAAGGTGTATGGTTGAGAGAATCTATATGAGTGAGTCTGTGTGAGTGAGTGAGTCTGTGTGAGTGAGTGAGTCTGTGTGAGTGAGTGAGTCTGTGAATGAGTCTGTGTGAGTGAGTGAGTCTGTGTGAGTGAGTGAGCCTGTGCGAGTGAGTGAGTCTGTGTGAGTGAGTGAGTCTGTGAATGAGTCTGTGTGAGTGAGTGAGTCTGTGAATGAGTCTGTGTGAGTGAGTGAGTCTGTGTGAGTGAGTGAGCCTGTGCGAGTGAGTGAGTCTGTGTGAGTGAGTGAGTCTGTGAATGAGTCTGTGTGAGTGAGTGAGTCTGTGCGAGTGAGTGAGCCTGTGAATGAGTCTGTGTGAGTGAGTGAGTCTGTGTGAGTGAGTGAGTCTGTGTGAGTGAGTGAGTCTGTGTGAGTGAGTGAGTCTGTGTGAAGGTGTATGGTTGAGAGAATCTATATGAGTGAGTCTGCATGAGTGAGTGAGTCTGTGTGAGTGAGTGAGTCTGTGTGAGTGAGTGAGCCTGTGCGAGTGAGTGAGTCTGTGTGAGTGAGTGAGTCTGTGCGAGTGAGTGAGTCTGTGTGAGTGAGTGAGTCTGTGTGAGTGAGTGTGTGTGAGTGAGTGAGTCTGTGTGAGTGAGTCTGTGTGAGTGAGTGAGTCTGTGTGAGTGAGTGAGCCTGTGCGAGTGAGTGAGTCTGTGTGAGTGAGTGAGTCTGTGCGAGTGAGTGAGTCTGTGTGAGTGAGTGAGTCTGTGTGAGTGAGTGTGTGTGAGTGAGTGAGTCTGTGTGAGTGAGTCTGTGTGAGTGAGTGAGTCTGTGTGAGTGAGTGAGCCTGTGCGAGTGAGTGAGTCTGTGCGAGTGAGTGAGTCTGTGTGAGTGAGTGAGTCTGTGTGAGTGAGTGTGTGTGAGTGAGTGAGTCTGTGTGAGTGAGTCTGTGTGAGTGAGTCAGTCTGTGTGAGTGAGTGAGTGTGTGTGAGTGAGTCAGTCTGTGTGAGTGAGTGAGTGTGTGTGAGTGAGTGACTGTGTGTGAGTGAGTCAGTCTGTGTGAAGGTGTATGGCTGGAGAGAGTCTATATGAGTGAATCTGCCTGAGTGAGTGAGTGTGTCTGAGTGAGTGAGTGTGTGTGAGTGAGTGAGTGTGTGTGAGTGAGTGAGTGTGTGTGAGTGATTGAGTCTGTGTGAGTGAGTGAGTGTGTGTGAGTGAGTGAGTGTGTGTGAGTGAGTGAGTGTGTGTGAGTGATTGAGTCTGTGTGAGTGAGTGAGTGTGTGTGAGTGAGTGAGTGTGTGTGAGTGAGTCAGTCTGTGTGAAGGTGTATGGCTGGAGAGAGTCTATATGAGTGAATCTGCCTGAGTGAGTGAGTGTGTCTGAGTGAGTGAGTGTGTGTGAGTGAGTGAGTGTGTGTGAGTGAGTGAGTGTGTGTGAGTGATTGAGTCTGTGTGAGTGAGTGAGTGTGTGTGAGTGAGTGAGTGTGTGTGAGTGAGTGAGTCTGTGTGAGTGAGTGAGTGTGTGTGAGTGATTGAGTCTGTGTGAGTGAGTGAGTGTGTGTGAGTGATTGAGTCTGTGTGAGTGAGTGAGTGTGTGTGAGTGAGTGAGTGTGTGTGAGTGATTGAGTCTGTGTGAGTGAGTGAGTGTGTGTGAATGAGTGAGTCTGTGTGAAGGTGTATGGTTGGAGAGAATCTATCTGAGTGAGTCTGTGTGAGTGAGTGAGTCTGTGCGAGTGAGTGAGTCTGTGTGAATGAGTGAGTCTGTGCGAGTTAGTGAGTCCGTGTGAGTGAATGAGTCCGTGTGAGTGAGTGAGCCTGTGTGAGTGAGTCTGTGTGAGTGAGTGAGCCTGTGTCAGTGAGTCTGTGTGAGTGAGTGAGTCTGTGTCAGTGAGTCTGTGTGAGTGAGTGAGCCTGTGTCAGTGAGTCTGTGTGTGTGAGTGAGTCTGTGTCAGTGAGTCTGTGTGAGTGAGTGAGCCTGTGTGAGTGAGTCTGTGTGAGTGAGTGAGTGTGTGTGAGTGAGTGTGTGTGAGTGAGTGAGCCTGTGTCAGTGAGTCTGTGTGAGTGAGTGAGTCTGTGTGAGTGAGTCAGTGTGAGTGAGTGAGTCTGTGTGAGTGAGTGAGCCTGTGTCAGTGAGTCTGTGTGTGTGTGAGTCTGTGTGAGTGAGTGAGTCTGTGTGAGTGAGTGAGCCTGTGTCAGTGAGTCTGTGTGAGTGAGTGAGTCTGTGTGAGTGAGTGAGCCTGTGTGAGTGAGTCAGTGTGAGTGAGTGAGTCTGTGTGAGTGAGTGAGCCTGTGTCAGTGAGTCTGTGTGTGTGTGAGTCTGTGTGAGTGAGTGAGCCTTTGTGAGTGAGTCTGTGTGAGTGAGTGAGTCTGTGTGAGTGAGTGAGCCTGTGTCAGTGAGTCTGTGTGAGTGAGTGAGCCTTTGTGAGTGAGTCTGTGTGAGTGAGTGAGTCTGTGTGAGTGAGTGAGCCTGTGTCAGTGAGTCTGTGTGAGTGAGTGAGTGTGTGTGAGTGAGTGAGTCTGTGTGAGTGAGTGAGTCTGTGTGAAGGTGTATGGTTGGAGAGAGTCTATCTGAGTGAGTCCGTGCGAGTGAGTGAATCTGTGTGAGTGAGTGAGTCTGTGTGAGTGAGTGAGCCTGTGTGAGTGAGTCTGTGTGAGTGAGTGAGCCTGTGTCAGTGAGTCTGTGTGAGTGAGTGAGTCTGTGTGAGTGAGTGAGTCTGTGTGAGTGAGTGAGTCTGTGTGAGTGAGTGTGTGTGAAGGTGTATAGTTGGAGAGAGTCTATATGAGTGAGTCTGTGTAGGTGTGAGTCTGTGAGAGTGAATCTGTCCGAGTGAGTGAGTCTGTGAGAGTGAATCTGTCCGAGTGAGTGAGTCTGTGCGAGTGAATCTGTCCGAGTGAGTGAGTCTGTGCGAGTGAGTGAGTCTGTGCGAGTGAATCTGTCCGAGTGAGTGTGTCTGTGAGAGTGAATCTGTCCGAGTGAGTGAGTCTGTGAGAGTGAATCTGTCCGAGTGAGTGAGTCTGTGAGAGTGAATCTGTCCGAGTGAGTGTGTCTGTGAGAGTGAATCTGTCCGAGTGAGTGAGTCTGTGAGAGTGAATCTGTCCGAGTGAGTGAGTCTGTGAGAGTGAATCTGTCCGAGTGAGTGAGTCTGTGAGAGTGAATCTGTCCGAGTGAGTGAGTCTGTGTGAGTGAATCTGTCCGAGTGAGTGAGTCTGTGCGAGTGAATCTGTCCGAGTGAGTGAGTCTGTGAGAGTGAATCTGTCCGAGTGAGTGAGTCTGTGAGAGTGAATCTGTCCGAGTGAGTGAGTCTGTGAGAGTGAATCTGTCCGAGTGAGTGAGTCTGTGAGAGTGAATCTGTCCGAGTGAGTGAGTCTGTGAGAGTGAATCTGTCCGAGTGAGTGTGTCTGTGAGAGTGAATCTGTCCGAGTGAGTGTGTCTGTGAGAGTGAATCTGTCCGAGTGAGTGAATCTGTCCGAGTGAGTGAGTCTGTGCGAGTGAGTCTGTGCAAGTGAGTGAGTCTGTGTGAGTGAGTGAGTCTGCGAGTGAGTGAGTCTGTGCGAGTGAATCTGTCCGAGTGAGTGAGTCTGTGAGAGTGAATCTGTCCGAGTGAGTGAATCTGTCCGAGTGAGTGAGTCTGTGCGAGTGAGTCTGTGCAAGTGAGTGAGTCTGTGTGAGTGAGTGAGTCTGCGAGTGAGTGAGTCTGTGTGAGTGAATCTGTCCGAGTGAGTGAGTCTGTGAGAGTGAATCTGTCCGAGTGAGTGAGTCTGTGCGAGTGAGTCTGTGCAAGTGAGTGAGTCTGTGTGAGTGAGTGAGTCTGCGAGTGAGTGAGTCTGTGTGAGTGAGTGAGTCTGTGTGAGTGAGTGAGTCTGTGTGAGTGAGTGAGTCTGCGAGTGAGTGAGTCTGTGTGAGTGAGTGAGTCTGTGTGAAGGTGTATGGTTGGAGAGAGACTATCTGAGTGAGTCTGTGCGAGTGAGTGAGTCTGCGAGTGAGTGAATCTGTCCGAGTGAGTGAGTCTGTGTGAGTGAATCTGTCCGAGTGAGTGAGTCTGTGCGAGTGAATCTGTCCGAGTGAGTGAGTCTGTGCGAGTGAGTGAGGCTGTGCGAGTGAGTGAGTCTATGCGAGTGAGTGAGTCTATGTGAGTGAGTGAATCTGTGCGAGTGAATCTGTCCGAGTGAATGAGTCTGTGTGAGTGAGTGAATCTGTGCGAGTGAGTGAGTCTGTGTGAGTGAATCTGTCCGAGTGAGTGAGTCTGTGCGAGTGAATCTGTCCAAGTGAGTGAGTCTGTGCGAGTGAGTGAGGCTGTGCGAGTGAGTGAGTCTATGTGAGTGAGTGAATCTGTGCGAGTGAGTGAGTCTGTGTGAGTGAATCTGTCCGAGTGAGTGAGTCTGTGTGAGTGAATCTGTCCGAGTGAGTGAGTCTGTGCGAGTGAATCTGTCCGAGTGAGTGAGTCTGTGTGAGTGAATCTGTCCGAGTGAGTGAGTCTGTGCGAGTGAATCTGTCCGAGTGAGTGAGTCTGTGCGAGTGAATCTGTCCGAGTGAGTGAGTCTGTGTGAGTGAATCTGTGCGAGTGAGTGAGTCTGTGCGAGTGAATCTGTCCGAGTGAGTGAGTCTGTGTGAGTGAATCTGTCCGAGTGAGTGAGTCTGTGCGAGTGAATCTGTCCGAGTGAGTGAGTCTGTGCGAGTGAGTGAGTCTGTGCGAGTGAGTGAGTCTGTGTGAGTGAGTGAGTCTGTGCGAGTGAATCTGTCCGAGTGAGTGAGTCTGTGCGAGTGAATCTGTCCGAGTGAGTGAGTCTGTGTGAGTGAATCTGTGCGAGTGAGTGAGTCTGTGCGAGTGAATCTGTCCGAGTGAGTGAGTCTGTGCGAGTGAATCTGTCCGAGTGAGTGAGTCTGTGCGAGTGAATCTGTGCGAGTGAGTGAGTCTGTGCGAGTGAATCTGTCCGAGTGAGTGAGTCTGTGCGAGTGAATCTGTCCGAGTGAGTGAGTCTGTGTGAGTGAATCTGTCCGAGTGAGTGAGTCTGTGTGAGTGAATCTGTCCGAGTGAGTGAGTCTGTGCGAGTGAATCTGTCCGAGTGAGTGAGTCTGTGCGAGTGAATCTGTCCGAGTGAGTGAGTCTGTGTGAGTGAATCTGTGCGAGTGAGTGAGTCTGTGCGAGTGAATCTGTCCGAGTGAGTGAGTCTGTGTGAGTGAATCTGTCCGAGTGAGTGAATCTGTGCGAGTGAATCTGTCCGAGTGAGTGAGTCTGTGCGAGTGAGTGAGTCTGTGCGAGTGAATCTGTCCGAGTGAGTGAGTCTGTGTGAGTGAATCTGTCCGAGTGAGTGAATCTGTGCGAGTGAATCTGTCCGAGTGAGTGAGTCTGTGCGAGTGAGTGAGTCTGTGCGAGTGAATCTGTCCGAGTGAGTGAGTCTGTGTGAGTGAATCTGTCCGAGTGAGTGAATCTGTGCGAGTGAATCTGTCCGAGTGAGTGAGTCTGTGCGAGTGAATCTGTCCGAGTGAGTGAGTCTGTGAGAGTGAATCTGTCCGAGTGAGTGAGTCTGTGCGAGTGAATCTGTCCGAGTGAGTGAGTCTGTGCGAGTGAATCTGTCCGAGTGAGTGAGTCTGTGCCAGTGAATCTGTCCGAGTGAGTGAGTCTGTGCGAGTGAGTGAGTCTGTGCGAGTGAATCTGTCCGAGTGAGTGAGTCTGTGCGAGTGAGTGAGTCTGTGCGAGTGAGTGAGTCTGTGCGAGTGAATCTGTCCGAGTGAGTGAGTCTGTGTGAGTGAATCTGTCCGAGTGAGTGAATCTGTGCGAGTGAATCTGTCCGAGTGAGTGAGTCTGTGCGAGTGAATCTGTCCGAGTGAGTGAGTCTGTGCCAGTGAATCTGTCCGAGTGAGTGAGTCTGTGAGAGTGAATCTGTCCGAGTGAGTGAGTCTGTGCGAGTGAATCTGTCCGAGTGAGTGAGTCTGTGCCAGTGAATCTGTCCGAGTGAGTGAGTCTGTGCGAGTGAATCTGTGCGAGTGAGTGAGTCTGTGCGAGTGAATCTGTCCGAGTGAGTGAGTCTGTGCGAGTGAGTGAGTCAGTGTGAGTGAATCTGTCCGAGTGAGTGAGTCTGTGTGAGTGAGTGAGTCAGTGTGAGTGAATCTGTCCGAGTGAGTGAGTCTGTGTGAGTGAGTGAGTCAGTGTGAGTGAATCTGTCCGAGTGAGTGAGTCTGTGTGAGTGAGTGAGTCTGTGTGAGTGAGTGAGCCTGTGTGAGTGAGTCTGTGCGAGTGAATCTGTGCGAGTGAGTGAGTCTGTGTGAGTGAGTGAGCCTGTGTGAGTGAGTCTGTGCGAGTGAATCTGTGCGAGTGAGTGAGTCTGTGCGAGTGAGTGAGTCTGTGCGAGTGAGTGAGTCTGTGTGTGTGAGTGAGTCTCTGAGAGTGAATCTGTCCGAGTGAGTGAGTCTGTGTGAGTGAGTGAGTCTGCGAGTGTGTGAGTCTGTGTGAGTGACTGAGTGTGTGTGAGTGAGTGAGTCTGTGTGAAGGTGTATGCTTGGAGAGAGACTATCTGAGTGAGTCTGTGCGTGTGAGTGAGTCTGTGTCAGTGAATCTGTCCGAGTGAGTGAGTCTGTGTGAGTGAGTGAGGCTGTGCGAGTGAGTGAGTCTGTGAGTGAGTGAGTCTGTGCGAGTGAATCTGTCCGAGTGAGTGAGTCTGTGTGAGTGAGTGAGTCTATGCGAGTGAGTGAGTCTGTGTGAGTGAATCTGTCCGAGTGAGTGAGTCTGTGTGAGTGAGTGAGTCTGTGTGAGTGAATCTGTGCAAGTGACTGAGCGTGCGAGTGAGTGAGTTTATGCGAGTGAGTGAGTCTGTGTGAGTGAATCTGTGCGAGTGAGTGAGTCTGTGTGAGTGAGTGAGTCTGTGCGAGTGAGTCTGTGCGAGTGAGTGAGTCTGTGTGAGTGAGTGAGTCTGTACGAGTGAGTGAGTCTGTGCGAGTGAGTGAGTCTGTGTGAGTGAGTGAGTCTGTGCGAGTGAGTGAGTCTGTGTGAGTGAGTGAGTCTGTGCGAGTGAGTGAGTCTGTCCGAGTGAGTGAGTCTGTGCGAAGGAATCTGTCCGAGTGAGTGAGTCTGTGTGAGTGAATCTGTCCGAGTGAATGAGTCTGTGCGAGTGAATCTGTCCGAGTGAGTGAGTCTGTGCGAGTGAATCTGTCCGAGTGAGTGAGTCTGTGTGAGTGAGTGAGTCTGTGCGAGTGAATCTGTCCGAGTGAGTGAGTCTGTGTGAGTGAATCTGTCCGAGTGAATGAGTCTGTGCGAGTGAATCTGTCCGAGTGAGTGAGTCTGTGCGAGTGAATCTGTCCGAGTGAGTGAGTCTGTGCGAGTGAATCTGTCCGAGTGAGTGAGTCTGTGCGAGTGAATCTGTCCGAGTGAGTGAGTCTGTGCGAGTGAATCTGTCCGAGTGAGTGAGTCTGTGCGAGTGAATCTGTCCGAGTGAGTGAGTCTGTGCGAGTGAATCTGTCCGAGTGAGTGAGTCTGTGCGAGTGAATCTGTCCGAGTGAGTGAGTCTGTGCGAGTGAATCTGTCCGAGTGAGTGAGTCTGTGCGAGTGAATCTGTCCGAGTGAGTGAGTCTGTGTGAGTGAATCTGTCCGAGTGAGTGAGTCTGTGCGAGTGAATCTGTCCGAGTGAGTGAGTCTGTGCGAGTGAATCTGTCCGAGTGAGTGAGTCTGTGCGAGTGAATCTGTCCGAGTGAGTGAGTCTGTGCGAGTGAATCTGTCCGAGTGAGTGAGTCTGTGCGAGTGAATCTGTCCGAGTGAGTGAGTCTGTGCGAGTGAATCTGTCCGAGTGAGTGAGTCTGTGCGAGTGAATCTGTCCGAGTGAGTGAGTCTGTGCGAGTGAATCTGTCCGAGTGAGTGAGTCTGTGCGAGTGAATCTGTCCGAGTGAGTGAGTCTGTGTGAGTGAATCTGTCCGAGTGAGTGAGTCTGTGCGAGTGAATCTGTCCGAGTGAGTGAGTCTGTGTGAGTGAATCTGTCCGAGTGAGTGAGTCTGTGTGAGTGAATCTGTCCGAGTGAGTGAGTCTGTGAGAGTGAATCTGTCCGAGTGAGTGAGTCTGTGTGAGTGAATCTGTCCGAGTGAGTGAGTCTGTGCGAGTGAATCTGTCCGAGTGAGTGAGTCTGTGTGAGTGAATCTGTGCGAGTGAGTGAGTCTGTGCGAGTGAATCTGTCCGAGTGAGTGAGTCTGTGCGAGTGAATCTGTCCGAGTGAGTGAGTCTGTGTGAGTGAATCTGTGCGAGTGAGTGAGTCTGTGCGAGTGAATCTGTCCGAGTGAGTGAGTCTGTGCGAATGAACCTGTCTGAGTGAGTGAGTCTGTGCGAGTGAATCTGTCCGAGTGAGTGAGTCTGTGCGAGTGAATCTGTCCGAGTGAGTGAGTCTGTGTGAGTGAATCTGTGCGAGTAAGTGAGTCTGTGCGAGTGAATCTGTCCGAGTGAGTGAGTCTGTGCGAGTGAATCTGTCCGAGTGAGTGAATCTGTCCGAGTGAGTGAGTCTGTGCGAGTGAATCTGTCCGAGTGAGTGAGTCTGTGCGAGTGAGTGAGTCTGTGCGAGTGAATCTGTCCGAGTGAGTGAGTCTGTGCGAGTGAATCTGTCCGAGTGAGTGAGTCTGTGCGAATGAACCTGTCTGAGTGAGTGAGTCTGTGCGAGTGAATCTGTCCGAGTGAGTGAGTCTGTGCGAGTGAGTGAGTCTGCGAGTGAGTGAGTCTGTGTGAGTGAATCTGTGCGAGTGACTGAGTCTGTGCGAGTGAGTGAGTCTGCGAGTGAGTGAGTCTGTGTGAGTGTGTGAGTCAGTGTGAGTGAATCTGTCCGAGTGAGTCTGTGTGAGTGAGTCTGTGTGAGCGAATCTGTCCGAGTGAGTGAGTCTGTGCGAGTGAGTGAGTCTGTGCGAGTGAGTCTGTGCGAGTGAGTGAGCCTGTGTGAAGGTGTATAGTTGGAGTCTATATGAGTGAGTCTGTGTGAGTGAGTGAGTCTGTGTGAGTGAGTGAGTCTGTGTGAGTGAGTCTGTGCGAGTGAGTCTGTGCGAGTGAGTCTGTGCGAGTGAGTGAGTCTGTGTGAGTGAGTGAGTCTGTGTGAAGGTGTATAGTTGGAGTCTATATGAGTGAGTCTGTGTGAGTGAGTGAGTCTGTGTGAGTGAGTGAGCCTGTGCGAGTGAGTCTGTGCGAGTGAGTCTGTGCGAGTGAGTGAGTCTGCGAGTGTGTGAGTCTGTGTGAGTGAGTGAGTGTGTGTGAGTGAGTGAGTCTGTGTGAAGGTGTATGCTTGGGGAGAGACTATCTGAGTGAGTCTGTGCGTGTGAGTGAGTCTCTGAGAGTGAATCTGTCCGAGTGAGTCTGTGCGAGTGACTGATTCTGTGTGAGTGAATCTGTCCGAGTGAGTGAGTCTGTGTGAGTGAGTGAGGCTGTGTGAGTGAGTGAGGCTGTGCGAGTGAGTGAGTCTGTGTGAGTGAGTGAATCTGTGCGAGTGAGTGAGTCTGTGAGTGAGTGAGTCTGTGCGAGTGAATCTGTCCGAGTGAGTGAGTCTGTGTGAGTGAATCTGTCCGAGTGAGTGAGTCTGTGCGAGTGAATCTGTCCGAGTGAGTGAGTCTGTGTGAGTGAATCTGTCCGAGTGAGTGAGTCTGTGTGAGTGAGTGAGTCTATGCGAGTGAGTGAGTCTGTGTGAGTGAATCTGTGTGAGTGAGTGAGTCTGTGAGTGAGTGAGTCTGTGTGAGTGAATCTGTCCGAGTGAGTGAGTCTGTGTGAGTGAGTCTGTGTGAGTGAGTGAGTCTATGCGAGTGAGTGAGTCTGTGTGAGTGAATCTGTGCGAGTGAGTGAGTCTATGCGAGTGAGTGAGTCTGTGTGAGTGAATCTGTCCGAGTGAGTGAGTCTGTGTGAGTGAATCTGTCCGAGTGAGTGAGTCTGTGTGAGTGAATCTGTGCGAGTGAGTGAGTCTGTGTGAGTGAGTGAGTCTGTGCGAGTGAGTCTGTGCGAGTGAGTGAGTCTGTGTGAGTGAGTGAGTCTGTACGAGTGAGTGAGTCTGTGCGAGTGAATCTGTCCGAGTGAGTGAGTCTGTGCGAGTGAATCTGTCCGAGTGAGTGAGTCTGTGCGAATGAACCTGTCTGAGTGAGTGAGTCTGTGCGAGTGAATCTGTCCGAGTGAGTGAGTCTGTGCGAGTGAGTGAGTCTGCGAGTGAGTGAGTCTGTGTGAGTGAATCTGTGCGAGTGACTGAGTCTGTGCGAGTGAGTGAGTCTGCGAGTGAGTGAGTCTGTGTGAGTGTGTGAGTCAGTGTGAGTGAATCTGTCCGAGTGAGTCTGTGTGAGTGAGTCTGTGTGAGCGAATCTGTCCGAGTGAGTGAGTCTGTGCGAGTGAGTGAGTCTGTGCGAGTGAGTCTGTGCGAGTGAGTGAGCCTGTGTGAAGGTGTATAGTTGGAGTCTATATGAGTGAGTCTGTGTGAGTGAGTGAGTCTGTGTGAGTGAGTGAGTCTGTGTGAGTGAGTCTGTGCGAGTGAGTCTGTGCGAGTGAGTCTGTGCGAGTGAGTGAGTCTGTGTGAGTGAGTGAGTCTGTGTGAAGGTGTATAGTTGGAGTCTATATGAGTGAGTCTGTGTGAGTGAGTGAGTCTGTGTGAGTGAGTGAGCCTGTGCGAGTGAGTCTGTGCGAGTGAGTCTGTGCGAGTGAGTGAGTCTGCGAGTGTGTGAGTCTGTGTGAGTGAGTGAGTGTGTGTGAGTGAGTGAGTCTGTGTGAAGGTGTATGCTTGGGGAGAGACTATCTGAGTGAGTCTGTGCGTGTGAGTGAGTCTCTGAGAGTGAATCTGTCCGAGTGAGTCTGTGCGAGTGACTGATTCTGTGTGAGTGAATCTGTCCGAGTGAGTGAGTCTGTGTGAGTGAGTGAGGCTGTGTGAGTGAGTGAGGCTGTGCGAGTGAGTGAGTCTGTGTGAGTGAGTGAATCTGTGCGAGTGAGTGAGTCTGTGAGTGAGTGAGTCTGTGCGAGTGAATCTGTCCGAGTGAGTGAGTCTGTGTGAGTGAATCTGTCCGAGTGAGTGAGTCTGTGCGAGTGAATCTGTCCGAGTGAGTGAGTCTGTGTGAGTGAATCTGTCCGAGTGAGTGAGTCTGTGTGAGTGAGTGAGTCTATGCGAGTGAGTGAGTCTGTGTGAGTGAATCTGTGTGAGTGAGTGAGTCTGTGAGTGAGTGAGTCTGTGTGAGTGAATCTGTCCGAGTGAGTGAGTCTGTGTGAGTGAGTCTGTGTGAGTGAGTGAGTCTATGCGAGTGAGTGAGTCTGTGTGAGTGAATCTGTGCGAGTGAGTGAGTCTATGCGAGTGAGTGAGTCTGTGTGAGTGAATCTGTCCGAGTGAGTGAGTCTGTGTGAGTGAATCTGTCCGAGTGAGTGAGTCTGTGTGAGTGAATCTGTGCGAGTGAGTGAGTCTGTGTGAGTGAGTGAGTCTGTGCGAGTGAGTCTGTGCGAGTGAGTGAGTCTGTGTGAGTGAGTGAGTCTGTACGAGTGAGTGAGTCTGTGCGAGTGAGTGAGTCTGTGTGAGTTAATCTGTGCGAGTGAGTGAGTCTGTGCGAGTGAGTGAGTCTGTGTGAGTGAGTGAGTCTGTGCGAGTGAGTGAGTCTGTGTGAGTGAATCTGTCCGAGTGAGTGAGTCTGTGCGAGTGAATCTGTCCGAGTGAGTGAGTCTGTGTGAGTGAATCTGTGCGAGTGACTGAGTCTGTGCGAGTGAGTGAGTCTGCGAGTGAGTGAGTCTGTGTGAGTGAGTGAGTCAGTGTGAGTGAATCTGTCCGAGTGAGTCTGTGTGAGCGAATCTGTCCGAGTGAGTGAGTCTGTGCGAGTGAATCTGTCCGAGTGAGTGAGTCTGTGTGAGTGAGTGAGTCTGTGTGAGTGAGTGAGTCTGTGCGAGTGAGTCTGTGTGAGTGAGTGAGTCTGTGTGAGTGAGTCTGTGTGAGTGAGTGAGTCTGTGCGAGTGAGTGAGCCTGTATGAGTGAGTCTGTGTGAGTGAGTGAGTCTGTGTGAGTGAGTGAGCCTGTGTGAAGGTGTATAGTTGGAGTCTATATGAGTGAGTCTGTGTGAGTGAGTGAGTCTGTGTGAGTGAGTGAGCCTGTGTGAGTGAGTCTGTGTGAGTGAGTGAGTCTGTGTGAAGGTGTATAGTTGGAGTCTATATGAGTGAGTCTGTGTGAGTGAGTGAGTCTGTGTGAGTGAGTGAGCCTGTGTGAGTGAGTCTGTGTGAGTGAGTGAGTCTGTGTGAGTGAGTCTGTGTGAGTGAGTGTGCCTGTGTGAGTGAGTCTGTGTGAGTGAGTGTGCCTGTGTGAGTGAGTCTGTGTGAGTGAGTGAGTCTGTGAGTGAGTGAGTCTGTGTGAAGGTGTATAGTTGGAGTCTATATGAGTGAGTCTGTGTGAGTGAGTGAGTCTGTGTGAGTGAGTGAGCCTGTGTGAGTGAGTCTGTGTGAGTGAGTGAGTCTGTGTGAGTGAGTCTGTGTGAGTGAGTGAGTCTGTGTGAGCGAGTGTGCCTGTGTCAGTGAGTCTGTGTGAGTGAGTGAGTCTGTGTGAAGGTGTATAGTTGGAGTCTATATGAGTGAGTCTGTGTGAGTGAGTGAGTCTGTGCGAGTGAATCTGTCCCAGTGAGTGAGTCTGTGTGAGTGAGTCTGTGTGAGTGAGTGAATCTGTGTGAGTGAGTGTGCCTGTGTCAGTGAGTCTGTGTGAGTGAGTGAGCCTGTGTGAAGGTGTATAGTTGGAGTCTATATGAGTGAGTCTGTGTGAGTGATTGAGTCTGTGTGAGTGAGTGAGCCTGTGTGAGTGAGTGAGTCTGTGAGAGAGTGAGTCTGTGAGTGAGTGAGTCTGTGTGAAGGTGTATAGTTGGAGTCTATATGAGTGAGTCTGTGTGAGTGATTGAGTCTGTGTGAGTGAGTGAGCCTGTGTGAGTGAGTCTGTGTGAGTGAGTGAGTCTGTGAGTGAGTGAGTCTGTGTGAAGGTGTATAGTTGGAGTCTATATGAGTGAGTCTGTGTGAGTGAGTGAGTCTGTGCGAGTGAGTGAGCCTGTATGAGTGAGTCTGTGTGAGTGAGTGAGCCTGTGTGAAGGTGTACAGTTGGAGTCTATATGAGTGAGTCTGTGTGAGTGAGTGAGCCTGTGTGAGTGAGTCTGTGTGAGTGAGTGAGTCTGTGAGTGAGTGAGTCTGTGTGAAGGTGTATAGTTGGAGTCTATATGAGTGAGTCTGTGTGAGTGAGTGAGTCTGTGTGAGTGAGTCTGTGTGAGTGAGTGAGTCTGTGTGAGTGAATCTGTGTGAGTGAGTGAGTCTGTGTGAGTGAGTGTGCCTGTGTCAGTGAGTCTGTGTGAGTGAGTGAGTCTGTGTGAGTGAGTGAGCCTGTGTGAGTGAGTCTGTGTGAGTGAGTCTGTGTGAGTGAGTGAATCTGTGTGAGTGAGTGAGTCTGTGTGAGTGAGTGTGCCTGTGTCAGTGAGTCTGTGTGTGAGTGAGCCTGTGTGAAGGTGTATAGTTGGAGTCTATATGAGTGAGTCTGTGTGAGTGAGTGAGTCTGTGCGAGTGAATCTGTCCGAGTGAGTGAGTCTGTGCGAGTGAGTCTGTGTGAGTGAGTCTGTGTGAGTGAGTGAATCTGTGTGAGTGAGTGTGCCTGTGTCAGTGAGTCTGTGTGTGAGTGAGTCTGTGTGAAGGTGTATAGTTGGAGTCTATATGAGTGAGTCTGTGAGTGAGTCTGTGTGAAGGTGTATAGTTGGAGTCTATATGAGTGAGTCTGTGTGAGTGAGTGAGTCTGTGCGAGTGAGTGAGCCTGTATGAGTGAGTCTGTGTGAGTGAGTGAGTCTGTGTGAGTGAGTGAGCCTGTGTGAAGGTGTACAGTTGGAGTCTATATGAGTGAGTCTGTGTGAGTGAGTGAGTCTGTGAGAGAGTGAGTCTGTGAGTGAGTGAGTCTGTGTGAAGGTGTATAGTTGGAGTCTATATGAGTGAGTCTGTGTGAGTGAGTGAGTCTGTGTGAGTGAGTGAGCCTGTGTGAGTGAGTCTGTGTGTGAGTGAATCTGTGTGAGTGAGTGTGCCTGTGTCAGTGAGTCTGTGTGAGTGAGTGAGTCTGTGAGTGAGTGAGCCTGTGTGAAGGTGTATAGTTGGAGTCTATATGAGTGAGTCTGTGTGAGTGAGTGAGTCTGTGTGAGTGAGTCTGTGTGAGTGAGTGAGTCTGTGTGAGTGAATCTGTGTGAGTGAGTGAGCCTGTGTCAGTGAGTCTGTGTGAGTGAGTGAGTCTGTGTGAGTGAGTGAGCCTGTGTGAGTGAGTCTGTGTGAGTGAGTGAGTCTGTGTGAGTGAATCTGTGTGAGTGAGTGTGCCTGTGTCAGTGAGTCTGTGTGTGTGAGTGAGTCTGTGTGAGTGAGTGAGTCTGTGTGTGTGAGTGAGTCTGTGTGAGTGAGTGAGTCTGTGTGAGCGAGTGTGCCTGTGTCAGTGAGTCTGTGTGTGTGTGAGTCTGTGTGAAGGTGTATAGTTGGAGTCTATATGAGCGAGTCTGTGTGAGTGAGTGTGCCTGTGTCAGTGAGTCTGTGTGTGAGTGAGCCTGTGTGAAGGTGTATAGTTGGAGTCTATATGAGTGAGTCTGTGTGAGTGAGTGAGTCTGTGCGAGTGAATCTGTCCGAGTGAGTGAGTCTGTGCGAGTGAGTCTGTGTGAGTGAGTCTGTGTGAGTGAGTGAATCTGTGTGAGTGAGTGTGCCTGTGTCAGTGAGTCTGTGTGAGTGAGTGAGCCTGTGTGAAGGTGTATAGTTGGAGTCTATATGAGTGAGTCTATATGAGTGAGTCTGTGTGAGTGAGTGAGTCTGTGCGAGTGAATCTGTCCGAGTGAGTGAGTCTGTGTGAGTGAGTCTGTGTGAGTGAGTCTGTGTGAGTGAGTGAATCTGTGTGAGTGAGTGTGCCTGTGTCAGTGAGTCTGTGTGTGAGTGAGTCTGTGTGAAGGTGTATAGTTGGAGTCTATATGAGTGAGTCTGTGTGAGTGAGTGAGTCTGTGCAAATAAATGTGTAAATGAGTGAGTTTGAGTGAGTAAATGAGTGTGTGAGTGCGCCTATGCATGTGTGAGTCTGTGTGTAAGTGCATGTGTGAGTGTGAGTGGGTGGGTGAGTTTGTGTGAGAGCGAGAACACTGAATCTAAGGGTGAGCTGGACGGCTACAACCTTCTCCCTCTCCCACCCTCTCCCTGGCAATCCACTACTCCCCTCTCTCCTTCCCCCCAGCGAATCCTCCTCCCTCCCCCCCCAGACTATCCTCCCCCCATCCCAGGACCTTTCTACAGAGTTGGGAGAGGACAGAAAGCTCAGAGTGAAAGGAAACTCATCTCTACCCTCCCACTTTAATGTGAATTCACTGAGGCCATTTCAGAGTGTGTTCCACCAGAGGTGAATGCAAGGTCAGTGTTAGTGAAACTGTGAAGCTTATCTTGGCTCTGGTCCCACCCCTTCCCTGGGATCCAGGGCCTGGGGCCTAATCTGCCTCTCTCCAGCTCTGCTTCTGGAGCAAAAAGACAAAAATGGTTTTCTTGGTTAGCTTTGCTGCTTAGCACTTTTTAATGGTCTTTTTATTAAATATTCTTTCTTTAAAGTTATAAATGTATTGCTGTGACATTGCTCTTTTTTTAAATGTATGTTTAATATCGTTCCAAGCCTTATCTTTCTGAAATTTGCTCAGTGACCTCTTTGAGCGAGGAAAACCTTGGAGCAAACCTCCTGATGTGAAGAGAGTGGCCAATGCTGATATAGAGTTTATGATGTATATAACAACAGCACCATTTAATAGTGGCACCCGACAGACATACATGACAAGGATTCAAAGTTAAAAGGTATTTACACCTCTTATTAATGTTGTCAGCACGAAAAATAAGAAAAATTCTGAATTGGGAGCTCTGAACATGAAGTTCGGAATAAAATGACCTGGGGTGAAGGTTTCATCAGGCACTAAGTATCCACACCAGCAGGAAAACCAGACTGCTCCCTGAGCACAGGCACCATCAGTCTAGTGGGATGCAAATGAGCTTATTGTGGTAAATCCTGCCGGCTGCCTGGTTGTTCAGAGATCAGGCACCACCCCACCTCCCCAGTGGCAGTGGCACATGGGCACTGCACCTATCTCCTTTACCCTCACCTCAGGGCACAACACACCAGGTCCACGATAGTCAGGACCTGTACCTGGTGCAGATCCCGCTGGGGAGGTGGGTGAATTGTGGGAGGGAATTGAATCAGGCTTCACGCCCACTAATCACATTTAAAACAGGCAATTTGAATAATTATCAGGTTGCCGTCCACTCTGGCCAGGAATCCAGTCAGGAATGGGCCAGGAGTTTCGCAGGGCGCCAAACCCGTTTTTTACTCAACACCAAATTCTCCGTGCCAACGTAAATCCTGCTGGGGGCTAGCAGGCACAGAGAATCCACCCCACCCTTCGCCCCCGACTCCCACCCAGCCTCTGAATTGAGAAACAGTGCCAGCAACTAGTGTCAACAGCAGCCTGTAGAGCAGCATCTGTTTGTGGTGAGCTACCCAATCACAGAACAATCCAAGATACTGTCAACAGGGAAAAGAAGAGTTCCTTTTTAAAAGGATGAATGCAGCAATGGTAAGAAGTCTCACAACACCAGGTTAAAGTCCAACAGGTTTATTTGATAGTAAACCCACAAGCTTTTGGAACACTGTTCCTTCGTCAGGTGAGTGGAAAGCTTCCGAAAGCTTGTGGGTTTACTATCAAACAAACTGGCTGGACTTTAACCTGGTGTTGTGAGACTTCTTACTGTGTTTATCCCAGTCCAATGCCAGCATCTCCACATCATATAGCAATGGTGACAGACATGTTAATGATTCACACTCTGAGCCAAGCACAACCTCTTTTAATTGGAGGAAGGTGGTGGTGTAGTGGTATCGTCACTAGACTAGTATTCCAGAGACTTAGGGTAATGCTTCGGGGACCTAGGTTCAAATCCCAACACAGCAGATGGTGAAACTTAAATTCAATCAAAGAAATCTGGAATTCCAAGTCTTATGATGACTGCATCTTGGGTAACACCCGTCCAGAGACTGAAGCTGAAAGTGGAGAAATGGAATTGTGCGAAAGAGAGTCTCCAACAGCCTGGGAGCTGGGAAGAAGGAAAACACAGCTGGTTGGTAAACAACGTCAACAAGGTGTGCTGACACAAGGTTCACCACAGACTCCACACTGTCCCACGTCTTCCTCCCAAAGAAAACATGGAAGTTTTAAATAGCCAAGCAGTGAAACTGTTAAGAACATAAGAAATAGGAGCAGCAGTCGGCCATCTAGCCCTTCGAGCCTGCCCCGCCATTCAGTAAGATCATGGCTGATCTGAAGTGGATCAGTTCCACTTTCCCACTTTCTCCCCATAACCCTTAATTCCCCTGTCTATCAGAAATCTATCTACCCATGACTTAAATATATTCAGCGAGGTAACCTCCACCACTTCAACGGGCAGAGAATTCCAGAGATTCACCACCCTTTGAGTGAAAAAGTTCCTCCTCAACTCCGTTCTAAACTGCCCCCCACCCCCTTATTTTGAGGCTGTGCCCTCTAGTCCTGCTATCCTTTCTGAGCGGGGAGAATTTCTCTACCTCTACCCTATCTAGCTCCTTCATTATCTTGTAAGTCTCTATAAGATCCCCCCCTCAGCCTTCTAAACTCTAACGAGTACGGATCCAGTCTATTCAATCTCTCTTCATAAGCTAACCCACTCATCTCCGGTATCAGCCTGGTGAACCTTCTCTGTACTCCCTCCAAGGCCAATATATCCTTTTGCAAATGCAGGGACCAAAACTGCACACAGTACTCCAGCTGCCGCCTCACCAGTACCCTGTACTGTTGCAGCAAGACCTCCCTGCTTTTATATTCTATCCCTCTCGCGATAAAGGCCAAGATTCCATTCGCCTTTTTGATCACCTGCTGCACCTGCAGACTGGGTTTTTGCAACTCGTGCACAAGGACCCCCAGGTCCCTCTGCACCGTAGCATGCTGCAGCTTTTCACCCTTTAAATAATAATCCCTCCTACTATTATTTCTACCAAAGTGGATAACCTCACATTCGCCAACATTATGCTCCATCTGCTAGGTCCTCACCCACTCGCTCAGCCTATCCAGATCTCTCTGCAGACTTTCCGCGCCTTCCACGCAATTTGCTTTTCCACTCATCTTCGTGTCATCAGCAAATTTTGTTACCCTACACTCAGCCCCCTCCTCCAGATCGTCTATGTAAATGGTAAACAGTTGAGGCCCCAGCACCAATCCCTGCGGCACACCACTAGTCACCAACTGCCAACCAGAAAAGCACCCATTGATTCCAGCTCTCTGCTTCCTGTTAGATAACCAATCCTCAATCCACACTAACACCTTACCCCCAACTCCGTGCACCCTAACCTTTTGCAGCAATCTTTTGTGAGGCACCTTATCGAACGCCTTCTGGAAATCTAAAAACACCACATTCACCGGTTCCCCTCTGTCTACCGCACTAGTCACATCCACATAGAAATCCAATAAAGGGCAGATAAGGCTGCAAAGTGTACCCAGGAGCTGATCCTCAAGCTTGTGCTGACCTTCAATAAACCATTGGTCAAAGATCGAGAGGTTGGAGTGGGAACCTCGGAGCCAAGGATCCTGCCAAGCTGTACAGGTACATTCCGTGTACACAGGTGTGCACAAGCTGTCCCCTTTAAAATACCAATTATGTATGGCTACATCAAAAATAATTAAATGTACACACATATAAATAAATAGGCCACTCACAATGTAGAAATCAGAGAAGACATTTAGGATGGAGGTTTTGACAAAGTGGTCAACTAATCTGCATTTGGTCTCAGCACTATCAGTGGCCGGCACAGTGGTTAGCACTGCTGCCTCTCAGTGCCAGGGACCTCGGGTTAATTTCTGTGTAGGGTTTGCACGTTCTGCTCATGATGGCGTGGGTTTCCTCCGGGTACACCAGTTTCCTCCCACACTCCAAAGATGTGTGGGTTAGGTGGATTGGCCATGGTCAATGCTAGGGGTTATGGAGATAGTATGGATGAGTGGCTTAGGTGGAATACTGTTTCAGAGAGTTGGTACAGACTTGTTGGGCTGAAGTTGCTATAGATATATATTTGTATGTTATATATATGATTGTTTATGTTTAAGAGTTTTAAAAGTAACTTTTTTTCTACAGGTAGACTGACATTGTTTGCTGGAGCAGACGAGGAAGGAGCATCAGAGAGAAAGCTAAGACTTTACCTGTTAAAAACCTGTTTAAAATAAGTTTAAAGCACTTTGTTCTTTGTAGAACTGTTTAAAGCATTTACTTATTGTATTTACTGCTTTAAGAATTGTGAGGGAGTGATTATCAGGCAGTTGTGGCCCATCAGCTTTAAATCAGCGCCAAGTTTAAAAGGAGGCCTGGTGTAGATAGCGGGCAGCGTCGGAGTGGGCAGCGGAGTGAGAGGGAAGCAGAGTGAGCTATTAGGGCTTAATATCAAAAAGGGCTGGAAGGTAAAAAGGCCAGGTGGAAAGAACAAGGAAAAAAAAAAAAATTTTTTTTTTTTTCAAAACGACTACAGCAAAAAACAAGGAAAATATTTTTTTCCCACAACAAATTATATTGAATAATGGAGGGGCATGTGATGTGCGGTTCCTGTATGATGTGGGAACTGGTGGACCCCAGGGTCCTTCCCAGTGGCCATGTCTGCAGTAAGTGCAGGTTGCTGGAGGAGCTCCAGCTCAAGGTGGATGAGCTGGCCTCTGAGCTACAGACACTGAGGCTCATCAGGGGGAGAGAGGGTGTCATTGTCAATGGGGTGCAAGTGACATCCACCCCCCCTAGACTGTCTAAATCTAAGGGTCAGGAACAAAAGGGGGCTGCTGGGAGGAGGAAGGGGGGTGAGGAGCGGAGGCCTCAGCCTCTTAATCTGCATAACAGGTTTGAGGTTCTTGCTTCCAGTCTGGAAGAGGACGAGGCAGGTGAGGTTGGTGAGCAAACTGCACACGGTACAGTGATGCAGCAGGACATAGGCAAAGAGAAGGGGAAAAGGAACGTAGTAGTGATTGGAGATAGTGGGGTGAAGGGTATTGACACTGTCCTTTGTCACAATGACAAAGTGCACAGAAGGGTGTGTTGTCTGCCTGGTGCTCGGGTACAGGATGTCGCAGCTGGGCTGCAGAGGAATCTGGAGTGGGAGGGTGAGAACCCGGTCGTTGTGGTACATGTGGGTGCCAGCGACGTAGGCAAAGTGCGGACTGAGGATCTGGGGAGGGAGTATGAGAAGCTGGGAATGGAATTAAAAAGTAGAACCGACAAGGTGGTCTTCTCTGGGCTACTGCCTGAACCGAGTGCAGACGGGCGTAGGGTTGACAGGATAAAGGAAGTGAATGGGTGGCTCAGAGATTGGTGTGGGAGGAATGGGATCGAATTTATGGGGCATTGGCACCAGTATTGGGGTAGGTGGGACTTGTTCGGGCGGGATGGGGTTGGTCTGAATCGTGCTGGGACCAGAGTGCTGGCGAATCGAGTAAAGAGAACTGTAGACAGGGCTTTAAACTAATTAGGGGGGGGGAGGGTGCGAGGGTAGGTGATGTTAGGAGGTCTACAGTTAAGGATAGGGTACAGGTAAGGGAAGAGGCTGAGGATGTCCCAAGTGGTGGCGTTACGGCAAATAGGGTCCAGAAGAAGGCTGGGATGAAAGCGCTTTATCTGAATGCACGAAGCATTCGGAATAAAGTGGATGAGCTGGTGGCGCAGATCGACACAAATGGATACGATCTGGTGGCCATTACAAAGACGTGGCTGCAAGGTGACAGGGACTGGGAGATGAATGTACAGGGCTATCAAGTGTTTAGGAAGGATAGGCAGGAGGAAAGAGGGGGTGGCGTAGCTCTGCTGATTAAGGACAGCATCAAGGTGGTAGCAAGGGATGATATCGGAGCCAAAGAGCAGAAAGTGGAATCGTTGTGGGTGGAGATTAGGAACAGCAAAGGGAGGAAGACGCTGGTGGGTGTCGTCTATAGGCCCCCGAATAATGATCTGGGGCGGGCTGTTAACGCGCAAATAAGTGCGGCGTGCAGGAATGGGACGGCAGTAGTTATGGGGGATTTCAATCTGCATATTGATTGGTCGACCCATGTTGGACGAGGTGGGCTCGAGGAGGAGTTCTTGGAATGCTGCCGGGATAGTTTCCTGGAACAGTGTGTGTTGGAGCCGACGAGGGAGCGAGCTATCTTGGATCTGGTGCTATGTAATGAGGCGGGTAGAATTAGGGACCTTGAGGTGAAGGATCCTCTTGGAGAGAGTGATCATTGTATGGTGGAGTTTCTGTTGCAGATGGAGGAGGAGAAAGTGGGTTCCCGGACACGTGTCCTTTGTTTGAATAGAGGGGAGTATGGTAGGATGAGAGAAGAATTGGCGAATGTGGACTGGGGGAGCGCGTTGGAAGGTAGGTCTGCTGAGGAGCAGTGGAGGATCTTTAAGGAGATCTTTCTTGGTGCTCAGCAGAAATTTATTCCGATGGTTAAAAAGGACAGTAGGAAGAGAGGTAATAAGCCGTGGATAACGAAGGAGGTGAAGGAAAGTGTTAAATTAAAAGCGGAGGAATTTAGAGTAGCTAAGAGCAGTGGGCGAGAAGAGGATTGGGAAAGGTTTAAATGTCAACAAAGATTGACAAAAAAGTTGATAAAGGAGGGTAGAAGAAGCTATGAAGCTGGGCTAGCACTTAATATAAAAAAGGATAGCAAGAGTTTTTATAAATATATAAAAAGGAAGAGGCTGGCTAGGGTGAACGTTGGTCCCTTAGCGGATGAGAAAGGGGACCTAGTGGTAGGGGATGGGGATATGGCTAAGGTCTTGAATAACTTTTTTGTTTCTGTCTTCACGGAGGAGGACGTGAATAATTTGCCGGGTGTTAGCGATGGAAAGGTGGTAGGACTGGAGGGTCTTAATGACATTACTGTTACTAGAGAGGTGGTGCGCGACAGACTGGAGGGGCTGATTGTGGACAAGTCCCCAGGACCGGATGGAATGCATCCGAGGGTTCTGAAAGAAATGGCGGAGGTGATAGTGGATGCCTTGGTGGTTATTTTCCAGACGTCGCTGGATTCCGGGGAAGTGCCGGAGGATTGGAAAACGGCTAATGTTACGCCGTTGTTTAAGAAGGGTGCCAGGCAAAAGGCGGGGAATTACAGGCCGGTTAGTTTAACGTCTGTGGTAGGTAAAATGTTAGAATCCGTCATTAAGGAGGAAATTGCGAGGCATCTTGAAGGGAATTGCTTGATAGGGCAGACGCAACACGGTTTCATTAAAGGGAAGTCGTGTCTGACCAATTTACTGGAGTTCTATGAGGATGTGTCTAGGGCGGTGGATAGAGGAGAGCCGGTGGATGTGGTCTTTCTGGATTTTCAGAAGGCGTTTGATAAGGTACCTCACAAGAGGTTACTGCAGAAGGTCAGAGGACATGGAGTTGGGGGTAGGGTGTTAGCGTGGATAGAGGATTGGTTGTCAAATAGGAGGCAGAGAGTGGGGGTCAATGGGTGCTATTCGGATTGGCGGTTGGTGACTAGTGGGGTGCCCCAGGGGTCGGTGCTGGGGCCTCAGCTATTTACCATTTATATAGATGATCTGGAGGAGGGAACCGAGTGTAGGGTGTCGAAATTTGCTGATGACACCAAGATTGGGGGAAAGGCAAATTGTGCGGAGGGTGTGGAGAGTCTGCAGAAGGATCTAGATAGGCTGGGCGAATGGGCCAGGAAATGGCAAATGGAATTTAATGTTGGCAAGTGTGAGGTGGTCCACTTTGGTAGGAAGAATGGTAGGAAGGACTATTACTTACGTGGCGAAAAACTGCAGCAGGCGACGGTGCAGAGGGACCTCGGGGTCCTTGTGCATGAGTCGCAAAAACCCAGCCTGCAGGTGCAGCAGGTGGTCAGGAAGGCTAATGGGATGCTGGCCTTCATAGCGAGGGGGATTGAATATAAAAGTAGGGAGGTCTTGCTGCAGCTGTATAGGGCATTGGTGAGGCCGCAGCTGGAGTACTGTGTGCAGTTTTGGGCGCCGCACCTGCGCAAGGATATTTTGGCCTTGGAGGGAGTGCAGAGGAGGTTTACTAGGCTGATACCGGAGTTGAGGGGGTTGAGCTATGAGGAGAGGCTGAATAAACTAGGCTTGTACTCGTTAGAGTTTAGAAGAATGAGGGGAGATCTCATTGAGACGTATAAGATGATGAATGGGATGGATAGGATAGAGGTGGAAAGACTCTTCCCGCTCAAAAAAGACAGTAGGACTAGGGGGCACAGCCTCAAGATAAAGGGGGGGCAGTTCAGAACGGAGTTGAGGAGGAACTTCTTCACTCAAAGGGTGGTGAATCTCTGGAATTCTCTGCCCGTTGAAGTGGTGGAGGCTGCCTCGCTAAATATTTTTAAGAAGCGGGTTGATGGGTTTTTGATAAGAGAGGGGATTAAGGGTTATGGGGAGAGGGCGGGAAAGTGGAACTGAGCCACGACAGATCAGCCATGATCTTATTGAATGGCGGGGCAGGCTCGAAGGGCCAGATGGCCTACTCCTGCTCCTATTTCTTATGTTCTTATGTTCTTATGTTCTTATTATCTGGGAGAGCAGGATAATTATTCATTTTAACCAAAGTAGTGTTTACTCATGAGTGAGCTTTTAGGAGAGAGGGGTTTTTGTTTATAGACGAACGTTTCCCTTGGGGTTTTTGATTGGGTTGATTGACAGGGTCATGTGATAATATGGCTAATGGGAGGAACTAGGTATGTAGAAGACAAAAATAGCCTTCAGTTCTGGCTGGGGTTTGTTTAAAGACAGGGATTCACAAGCTGCTCTGGAACTCAAAATCTCTCTCTGAAAGCTTCAAGACTAATTACACTTCTTATAGCAAGTGCATTTATGGTTGCTAGCTATATTTAAATTGGAGTTTTAAGTCTGCAAGAGAACATTGCTGATTTGGAACTGAAAGAACGATAAGTTAGAAATAAAAATTGTTTCCTTACATTTTATTAGTTGGGCTGTTTCATTTTATAGGAGTTATACTTAAACTGTGTTAATAAATAAAGTTTGAGTGTAGGCTGAGTGTAGGGTGTCGAAATTTGCTGATGACACAAAGATGAGTTGGAAAGCAAATTGTGCGGAGGGTGTGGAAAGTCTGCAGAGGGATCAGATAGGCTGAGCGAGTGGGCGAGGACCTGGCAGATGGAGTAAAATATTAGCAAGTGTGAGGTTATCCACTTTGGCAGGAATAATAGTAGGAGGGATTACTATTTAAAGGGCGAAAAGCTGCAGCATGTTACGGTGCAGAGGGACCTGGGGGTCCTTGTGCACGAGTCGCAAAAACCCAGTCTGCAGGTGCAGCAGGTGATCAAGAAGGCGAATGGGATGCTGGCCTTTATAGCGAGGGGGATAGAATATAAAAGCAGGGAGGTCTTGCTGCAACTGTACAGGGCACTGGTGAGGCCGCAGCTGGAGTACTGTGTGCAGTTTTGGTCGCCGCACTTGCGCAAGGATATTTTGGCCTTGGAGGGAGTGCAGAGGAGGTTCACTAGGCTGATACCAGAGATGAGGGGGTTGGACTATGAAGAGAGACTAAATAGACTGGGTCTGTACTCGTTGGAGTTTAGAAGGATGAGGGGGGATCTTATAGAGACGTATAAGATAATGAAGGGGATGGATAGGGTAGAGGTAGAGAGATTCTTCCTGCTCAGAAAGGACAGCAGGACGAGAGGGCACAGCCTCAAGATAAGGGGGGGGGGGGGGTGCAGTTTAGAACGGAGTTGAGGAGGAACTTCTTCACTCAAAGGGTGGTGAATCTCTGGAATTCTCTACCTGTTGAAGTGGTGGAGGCTACCTCGCTGAATATATTTAAGTCACGGGTAGATAGGTTTCTGATAGACAAGGGGATTAAGGGTTATGGGGAGAAAGCGGGAAAGTGGAACTGAGCCACTTCAGATCAGCCATGATCTTATTGAATGGCGGGGCAGGCTTGAAGGGCTAGATGGCCTGCTCCTGCTCCTATTTCTTGTGTTCTTATGTTCTTATTATGTTCTTATTGTTTTACTATAAAAGATCCCTAATTTGTCAGTGGAAATATTCCTGGACTGAAATTCCTATCCTCACCTTAATGCCAAAATAGAAAAACCTAACTTGCACATCTTTGGAATGTGGGAGGAAACGGAGAACCCGGAGGAAGTCCACACAGACACAGGGAGAACGTGCAGATTCCACACAGACAGTCATCTGAGGCTAGAATTGAACCTGGGTCCCTGGTGCTGTGAGGCAGTGGTCCTCATCACTGTGCCATTGGGGTCTAGCCAGTCTAGTTTGGCTTTCAAATGTAATTTGGGATTCTGGCCCCACTCTCTTAACAGTAGACTAACTGATAGTACATACATTTATAACTGAAACCAGTAGAAAACCCAGAAACTGAGAGAAATCAGAACCAGGGCACGCAAAGGTATGGAACGGATGAAGCAAAATTATGAAATTGCATAGATAATTGTGAAAGCAGGAAGCAACTCCAATAGAGTCAATGAAAAGGAAAGGTATCGACAAGAGGGCATGAGTATGGCTGGTATGATAAAAGACAGGCACAGCTCGAATGCCAGGGTTTCCATAGCAATACCTTTGAACTGGAAGACAGTGCAGTTAAAGGGGAAGTTGTGGGTGAGAACAGGTTCTACCAGGTGGGAACTGGTTTGAATTCTGTTCAAAGAAGTTGAGTGAAAGATGAAGTGGGAGTGTCTGCTTATCTTATACAGATAACAGAAGGGCTATTGGCAAATAGCCAATAGTTAGAGTTGGCAAAGTGGAAATCCAAGTTCCTGACTACTTTGTCAACTTTCTCTGACCCATGACCCTCCCACGTAAGACCAAATTTCCCATAACTCCTCCTCAGGCACCACTGCTCTGACACAACCATTATCAAATTCACTAATCACATCCTCGGTGACCATAACTCGACCAAACTAATTCTCCTCATCCTTCTTCATGTGTCCTCAGCCTTTGACATATTTCTCGCCACCCTCCTCCAATTTCTATTTTCTATTGTCCAGCTGAGTGAAACTACCTGAGCCTGGATTCATTATCCAGCCGAAGCCAGAAAAGATTCTCGGGTCCTTTCCTCCTGTCCTGCCCCATTACCTCTGAGAACCCCAAGGGTCCATCCTTGGCCTTTTCTATTGCTCATCTTGGTGCTGCCCCTGGACGAGATCATCCAATAACCTGTCAGATTAGAGGTGAATGTTGACAGCACCCAGTTCTACCCCATTCCCACTGTCCCAAACCCCCGTAGTGTTTCTTAGTGGTGTGGACCTACTAGCACCATCGTACAATCTCTTTAAGATTGCTGTACGTCTACACTTGCATACGTTAAGGGACTATTAGTGCAAAGCTGAACTCCACTTCCTATGATTTGTCACATTGCTTTTTCAATGTCCAGTTGGAGATGGATCCCAATTTCATCCAATTAATTATTAGGAAATCTGAAGCTCCTGCTATTGGACAAACTCCAGCCAATCACCATCAGTGCCATCTCTCTCTTTGGCCACGTTCCAAGGCCTCAATATCAAATTTGACCCTGAACAGAGCTGGTGACCCACTGTCCTTTCATCATAAACACTGCCAAATTACAGCTCTGCAATATTGTTCATCCCTGTCCCTGCCTCGGCCTGTCTGATGATGAAACCTGAAGTTAGATCTCCAAGATGTGACTGTTCAAATGTTCTGAAACCAGGCCAGGCTTCAGACTTCCCACCCTCTTAAACTTCAGCACATCCAAAACTCTGCTGGCCACATCTTCATCCAAAATCAGTTACACTCATTATCATCCTTGCATTCACTGACCTACGTCAGCAGCCAGTCCACCAGCACTTGATATTTTAAACCCTCGAGTTCCAGTCCCTCCAGGGCTTACTCCTCCCTGTCTCCGGAATCTCCTCCAGTCTTAAAAATCTTCAAAATTGTTCCCTTTATCCAACTCTTGTGACCTCTTAGGCATTAACTACTCCCTTCCCACCACCATTGGCAACTGTGTTTTCACATTGTAGACCCTAAGCTTTGGAATTCCCTCACCTAACTCTCTCTTCCTCCTCCCGAAGATGGTCTTTAAAACTTCCTTCTTTGACCAAATTTATAATCATCTCACCTGCCATCTTTATTTCAGTATCAGTATAGGTTCAGCAGCACAACTGCTTCTAAAACAGAGGATCCAGAGTTCAAATCCCAATCCAGAGATTTGAGTCAGAATTGTACAACTTCCCAAGGGGAGGGGTGGCAGATAGGCCTCATGCCAACAGTGTCCGGCCTGCTGTTTGCTTGCCCGTGTGAGCAGGGGGAAGCCAGCACCAGACCTCAGGGACATGGAACAAGAACTGTTAGTTTGGTGGATGGGTGGGTTCTATGACCACCGGAGGTGCAAATAACCCTCACCCTTCTCCCCCAATCCACAGTGAAAACTCCCCTTAGCGTTTCCATCCCCAGACCTTCTGTCATCTTCTGTCCCACCCTCCTCATCCCAGCCTGCCCCCCGCAGAAGACACCAGACTCAGCTGGCAGTCTGGACCCCATCACTGATGGCCTCACTCAGAGTCTGTTGCTGTCTGAGCTCTGGCCCGACTCCCAGGCAAGAGAATCGCCAACCACTGGATTGTTAGAGGTGTCAGATTTGATATTAAACCAAGCTGTGAAAGCTGATATGAAACTATTGTCTTGACAAGCAGGGGAGTTCCACACAGTTTAATATGTTTCCCTCAGTCAGCATCAATCAGAGATTATCTGGCTGTGGTTGATTATCAAATCCTGTGTACAAATCAGCTGCCAAGTTTTCTACAAACCAGCAGTGATGACACTTCAGAAATATTTCACTGGCTGTGACTCTGAGACCATGAGAAGAGGCACTCTGTAGATTCAAGTTCTCTCTTCCTTTGCCTTGAAATCAAAGAACATTCGTTTAGGAAATCACCCAGAATCCCCTAAAGTGAAGGGATTCTGGGTGATTTCCTAAATTAATGATTCTTTGAAAAGCAAATTGCTCTGACTGATCTTACATTCTGGAGATTTTCTCCGTAAAGCCTGCAGCCTTTTAGCTCTTCAACACCAACACAGCCAGTGTCTACCACCCCTCAAGGTACAGATATGGGACTGTCCAAATAAGCCAAGTGTGCCCCCTGGATTGGATCCACAAACAAACATCCTTTGCCAACTCCATTATAGAGTTGTAGAGGTGTACAGCACAGAAAAAGGCCCCTTGGCCAATCACATCTGTGCCAGTCAAAGGCAGACTATTCTAATCCAGTCTCCCAGCACCCAGAGCCTTGTGTGCCTTGGCATCACAAATGCACATCTAAATACTTCTTAAAGGTTACAAGGGGCTCTGCCTCCACTGCCTTTTCAGGCAGTGACTCCCACCCCCCTCTAGGTGAACACATTTCTGCTCACATCCCTTCTAAACCTCCCATCCTTTAAATTAATTGCCCCCAGTCATTGATCCCTCCACCAAGGGGAAAAGGTTTCTTCCTGCCTGCTCTATGTCCCTCATAATTTTATACATCTCCATCATGTCCCCCCTCAGTCTCCTCTGTTCCAATAAAAACTTCAGAACTAAAACTCTCCAGCCCTGGTAAATCTCTCCTGTCCAGTGCTATCATATCCCTTCTATAATGTGGATTCCAGAACTGCACACAATACTCTAGCTGTGGCTTCACCAACATTTCATATAGTTCCAGCACAACCTCCCTGCACTTAAACTCTGCTAATAAAGACAAGTAAACTATATGCCTCTTTAATCACTTTATCCACCTGTCCTGTTGTGTTAAGGGGTCGGTGTATACGCGGACCAAGGTCCCTCTGATCCTCGGTGCTTCCCAGGGTCCTGCCATTCATCATGCATTCCTTGCCTTGTTTGTCCTGCCCACATTTATCACCTAACTTATCTGGATTGAATTCCATTTACCACTGCTCATTCTGGTCTGCTTTATTCAATCGTTATTCAATGTACATTTGTGTCTTTCCTGGTGATCTACCATTTTGGAGTTCGAAAGCAAAAGCTAGAATTTTGTCAAATTATCTTCCCACAGGATGTGTGCATCACTGGCTAGGCCAGCATTTATTGCCCATCTCTATTTCGTGTAGGTACACTCATAGTGCTGTTAGGGAGGAGTTTCAGGATGTTGCAGCCACAGTGAAGGAATGGTGATATATTTCCAAGTCAAGGTGGTGAGTGATGTGGATGGGAACTTGCAGGTGGTGGTGTTCCCAGGTATCTGTAGCCCGAGCTGATATTAGGGGTCTTGGGTTTGGAAGGTGTAGTACGAAGAGTCTTGGTGAGTTGATGTAGTGCCTATTGTGGATGGTACACACTGTTACTGTGTAACAGTGGCGGAGGGAATGAATGTTGAAGGTGGTGGATGGGGTGCCAATCAAGCGGGCTGCCTTTGCCTGGATGGTGTTGAACTTCTAGAGTGTTATTGGAGCTGCACTCATTCAGGCCTGCGGGGAATATTCCATCACATTCCTGGTTTATGCCTTGTAGTTGATAGATGAGCTTTGGGGAGTCAGGAGGTGAGCACTGCACTGCAGGATTCCTAGCCTCTGACCTGCTTGTTAGCCACTGTATTTATATGGCCAGTCCAGTTCAGTTTCTGGTCAATAGGAGTTCCCCGGGGTGTTGATAGTGGCAGAGTCAGTGATGGTAATGCCATTGAATGTCAAGGGAGATAGTTAGATCCTCTCTCGTTGGAGATGGTCATTGTCTGGCACTTGTGTGGCAGAAATGTTACTTGTCACTTGTCAGCCCAAGCCTGGATATTGTCCAGGTCTTGCTGCATATAGCTACAGACTGCTTCAGTATCTGAGGAGTTGTGAATGGTGCTAAACATTGTGCAGTTGTCAGCATACATCCCTGCTTCTGACCTTATAATGGAGGGAAGAACATTGATGAAGCAGTTGAGGAATTATAGGCCGGTTAGTTTAACGTCTGTTGTAGGTAAAATGTTAGAATCTGTCATCAAGGAGGAAATAGCAAGGCATCTTGAGGGGAATTGCTTGATAGAGCAGACGCAGCACGGTTTCGTTAAGGGGAAGTCGTGTCTGACAAATTTATTGGAGTTCTATGAGGATGTGTCTAGGACGGTGGATAGAGGAGAGCTGGTGGATGTGGTCTTTCTTGATTTTCAGAAGGCGTTTGACAAGGTGCCTCACAAGAGGTTATTGCAGAAGGTAAGGGGGCATGGAGTTGGGGGTAGGGTGTTAGCGTGGATAGAGGATTGGTTGTCAAATAGGAGGCAGAGAGTGGGGGTTAATGGGTGCTATTCGGATTGGCGGTTGGTGACGAGTGGAGTGCCCCAGGGGTCGGTGCTGGGGCCTCAGCTATTTACCATTTATATAGATGATCTGGAGGAGGGAACTGAGTGTATGGTGTCGAAATTTGCTGATGACACCAAGATTGGTGGAACGGCAAATTGTGCGGAGGGTGTGGAGAGTCTGCAGAAGGATCTAGATAGGCTGGGCGAATGGGCCAGGAACTGGCAAATGGAATTTAATGTTGGCAAGTGCGAGGTGGTCCACTTTGGTAGGAATAATGGTAGGAAGGACTATTACTTACGTGGCAAAAAACTGCAGCAGGCGACGGTGCAGAGGGACCTCGGGGTCCTTGTGCATGAGTCGCAAAAACCCAGCCTGCAGGTGCAGCAGGTGGTCAGGAAGGCGAATGGGATGCTGGCCTTCATAGCGAGGGGGATTGAATATAAAAGTAGGGAGGTCTTGCTGCGGCTGTATAGGGCATTGGTGAGGCCGCAGCTGGAGTACTGTGTGCAGTTTTGGTCGCCATACTTACGCAAGGATATTTTGGCCTTGGAGGGAGTGCAGAGGAGGTTTACTAGGCTGATGCCAGAGTTGAGGGGGTTGAGCTGTGAGGAGAGGCTGAATAAACTAGGCTTGTACTCGTTAGAGTTTAGAAGAATGAGGGGAGATCTCATTGAGACATATAAGATGATGAATGGGATGGATAGGATAGAGGTGGAGAGACTCTTCCCGCTCAGAAAGGACAGTAGGACTAGGGGGCACAGCCTCAAGATAAAGGGGGGGCAGTTTAGAACGGAGTTGAGGAGGAACTTCTTCACTCAAAGGGTGGTGAATCTCTAGAATTCTCTGCCCGTTGAAGTGGTGGAGGCTGCCTCGCTAAATATTTTTAAGACGCGGGTTGATGGGTTTTTGATAAGCGAGGGGATTAAGGGTTATGGGGAGAGGGCGGGAATGTGGAACTGAGCCACTTCAGATCAGCCATGATCTTATTGAATGGCGGGGCAGGCTCGAAGGGCTAGATGGCCTACTCCTGCTCCTATTTCTTATGTCCTTACGTTCTTAGAGAATCCTGCAGGATGTCTTGGAGCTGAGATAATCTTCCTATGTGCCAGGTATGACTCCAACCAGCAGAGAATTTCCTCCTTGATTCCCACTGATTCCAGTTTTTCTAGGGCTCATTGGTGTCACACTCAGTCAAACGTTGCCATGATGTCAAGGGCAGTGAATTTCACCTCACTGCTGGAGTTCAGTTCTTTTGTCAATGTTTGGCTATGTTGCGGTCAGGAGCTGAGTGGCTCTGACGGAACCCTAACCGAGCATCAGTGTACAGGATATTGCTCAATGCCACTTGATAGTGTTAGCTTTGACACCTTCCATCACTTTACTGATGATCAAATTTGATTTCAATTTGATTTATTATTGTCACATGTATTAGTATACAGTGAAAAGTATTGTTTTTTGCGTGCTATACAGGCAAAGCATATCGTACATACAAAGGGAAAGGAGAGAGTGCAGAATGTAGTGTTACAGTCACATCTAGGACGTATAGAAAGATCAACTTAATGCAAGATCCATTCAAAAGTCTGATGGCAGCAGGGAAGAAACTGTTCTTGAATCAGTTGGTATGTGACCTCAGAGTTTTGTATCTTTTTTCTGATGGAAGAAGGTGGAAGAGAAAATGTCCAGGGTGTATGTTCCTCAATTATGCTGGCTGCTTTTCCAGCACAGTGGGAAGCGTCGACCATGTTAGTGGGTGGGAGGTTGGTTTGAGTGATGGACTGAGCTTTGTTCATGACCCTTTATAGTTTCTTGCACTCTTAGATGGAGCAGGAGCCATACCAAGCTTTTTCTTTTATTCATTTGTGGGACATGGGTGTCATTGGCTCACCCATCCCTAGTTGCCCATGAGAAGGTGGTGGTGAGCTGCCTTCTTGAATCGCTGAGTCCATATTCTGTGGGTTGACCCACAATACCGGTAGGGAGAGAGTTCCAGGATTTTGACCCAGTGACTGCGAAGGAATGGCAGGATGGTGAGTGGCTTGGAGGGGAACTTGTAGGTGATGATGTTCCCATTTATCTTTTGCCCTTGTCATTCTAGATGGAGTAGTTGTGGGTTTGGAAAGTGCTGCCTAAGGATCTTTGGTGAATTGCTGCAGTGCATCTTGTAGATAGTACACACTGTTGCTACTGGGCGTCGGTGGTGGAGGGATTGAATGTTTGTAGATGTGGTGCCAATCAGCTGGGCTGCTTTGTCCTGGATGGTGTCAAGCTGTGATACAACTGGAAAGAAACATTTTCTACTGAGATACCATGAACATGTCTCCTGTTTCACCAGAGGCCAAACATCCTAGACCACTGCTACACAAATATCATGATGTGGGTATGCCGGCGTTGGACTGGCGTAAACACAGTAAAAAGTCTGACAGCTGTGCTTTATATGCTCTGTCTGAGGCCAGAACTCTCGATTCACCTGACGAAGAGGGAAACCTCGAAAGCTTGTGAGTCTATTATCAAATAAATCGGTTGGACTAAAACCTGGTGTTGTCAGACTTTACACAAATATCAAACATATCTATCGCCTGCCCACACTTTGACAGATCAGACCACAAGGCTGTGCTCCTGCTCCCAGCTCACAAGCAAAAACTGAAGCGGGAGAATCCATCACAGAAAGTCATGCAATGTTGGTCTGAGGAATCAGATGATCTCCTATGGGGCTGCTTAGAGTCAGTAGACTGGTCAGTATTTAAAAACTCTGCGACCAGCCTGAACGAGTGCATCACTACGGTAACTGACAGTGGAAGACTGTGTGCCAAAGAAGCACATCCGTGTGTTTTCCAGCTGGAAACCATGGATGATCAGAGATAGCCACTGCTTGCTGAAGTTCACATCAGGTGACCCTGACCTGTACAAGAAATCCAGATACAGAGGTCCATCAAAGAAGACAAAAGGCAGTCCCTGACTAAGCTAGATTTCCAGGCTAGCCACGTGGACTCCTGCCAACTATGGTAAGGTCTGCAAGACACAGCAGGCTACAAAATGAAGGGGTTAATTGAATTTGTCCTGCTTTTTGTAGACAGGACATAATTTTCCATATTGCCACGTAGACCCCAGTGCTGTAGTTGTACTGGAACAGCTTGGTTAAGGATGCAGCTAGTTTTGGAGCACAATTTGCATTATCTAATGTCTTCAGTTGTGTCCTGATATCACACAGAGCGATATCTGTGATGCTGGGGACCTCTTGTGGGGGATAAGTACTGGCATAGGTTAGAGTGGCCTATTCCTGCACTTTAAATACTACGTAATTACTTCCTTTTTTCACCCGATTATCTCTGTAATTCCTCAGGCAGCTGTGTGTTCCAGCACTTGTATCTGCATGTCCTGCTAAAGCAGTAATTGGCGAGTTCCACAGCCTCTGAAGCCTGGAACATTGACTGATAAAATGACTTTACTTGTGAACAATGTGAAACTGTGTTTGGTATGCGTCATACCCACATCTGTGTATAAACCAAAGCACAACAGATACTAATTTAGCACTGGGACTGTCTAATCCACAATATGCAGGCGATGCAACATTGCAAAATCCGGGCACATAAAGATAGACGGCTGTACTAGATATTAGGCCCTCTTAAAGATGGGTAATTAGGAGGTGATGTGAAAGAACAGATCTATCAATCAGTCAGGATGTTCTTGTGGCTGGAATTAAAGTTAATCAGTACCCTCATTTGACAGGGTAATTGGTGATTCCTTTTGGCTCAGATCAAGTGTAGTTTTGGCACCCTACACTTGGTTGAAGTCATGAGGTTACACTGAGGCTTCATTTGAAGCAATTTTGTAAAGCAGTATCTCAGCCTTTTGGCGAAGATGCAAATGAGATCAAGCCTTGGAGAAGATGCAATGCCTGCTCCAATCAGCTTGGATCATGTAGATCAAACCCAAGACAGGAGGTGAGAGGCTGTTTTGTCAGCTTGGATTGGGAATGTCTCACTTGCTGAGACACTGAATTGGACTTTGAATGGATTGAATTCGATAAAAGCAAAAAAAAATTGGTGATTTGCGGATGCATCTTGAACTTGCATTGGGTAGTTTCTGGCACCATAAAAAATGGGAATTAGAGAGTTACTTCTGGTGACTGCTTGTGGCTTCCAGAACAGTCCCATGTTGGCTTGGCAGGAAATATGCTGCTATTTCCCTGCGAGCTCTATTGGCAAGAACTGCAATGAGTTGAAATGTGTCTGTTTAAAAGGCCCTTTCACGGGTGAGTGGGGAGATTATTTTTAAAACACGAGTTTTGATGATCTGGAACGTGCTACCTGATAAGGTCATGAAGGCACATTCACTCAAACACCAATTGATAATAACAAAGTCTTTAAAAGGAAATACTTAGGGTATGGGCTGAGTGCTGGGGAGTGGGTTTAATTGAATAGCATTTCCAAAAACACGAGATTGTTCTGGCAGATAAGGCAAAGAAGAATCCAAAGAGCTTCCAGAAATACATAAAGGGCAAAAGAATAACAAGGGAGAGAGCAGGGCCACTTAAGGATCAACAAGGTCATCTATCTGCAGATCTACAAGACATGGGTGAGATCCTAAATGAATATTTCTCATCAGTGTTTACCGTTGAGAAAAGCATGGATGGTAGGGAACTTGGGGAAATGAATAGTGATGACTTGAGAACTGTACATAATACAGAGAAGGAGGTGCTGGAAGTCTTAAAATGCATCAAGGTAGATAAATCCCCGGGACCTGATGGCATGTATCCCAGGACATTGTGGGAGGCTAGGAAGGAAATTGCAGGTTCCCTAGCCAAGATACTTGAATCGTTGATAGTCATGGGTGAGGTGCCTGAAGATTGGAGAGTGGCAAATGTTGTGCTTTGTTTAAAAAGGGCTGCAGGGAAAAGCCTGGAAACTAAAGGCCAGTGAGCCTCACATCCATGGTGGGTAAATTGTTGGAAGGTATTTTGAGAGACAGGATCTACAGGCATTTAGAGATGCAAGGACTGATTAGGGACAGTCAGCATGGCTTTGTAAGAGAAAAATCATTTCTCACAAATTTGATTGAGTTTTTTGAAGGGGTAAACAAGAAGGTAGATAAGGGCAGTGTAGTTGATGTTGTCTACATGGACTTTATCAAGGCCTTTGACAAGGTACCGCATGGTAGGTTGTTGCATAAGGTGAAATTTCACAGGATCCGGGGTGAAGTAGCCAAATGGATACAAAATTGGCTTCTTGACAGAAGCCAGAGGGTGGTTGTAGAGAGTTGTTTTTCAAACTGGAGGCCTGTGACCAGCGGTGTGCCTCAGGGATCAGTGCTGTATCCACTGTTATTTGTCATTTATATTAATAATTTGGATGAGAATATAGGAGGCATGGTTAGTAAGCATGCAGATGACACTAAGATCGGTGGCAGAGTGGACAGTGAAGAAAATTATCTCCAATTGCAACGGGATCTTGATCAATTGGGCCAGTGGACTGATGAAAGGCGGATGAAATTTAATTTAGACAAATGCGAGGTGATGCATTTTGGTAGATTGAACCAGGGCAGGACTTACTCAGTTAGTGGTAGGGCAGTGGGGAGAATTACAGAACAAAGAGATCTAGGGTGCATGTTCATAGCTCCTTGAAAGTGGACAGTGGTAAAGAACGCATGCTTGGGTTTATCGATCAGAACATTGAACACAGGCATTGGGATGTCTTGCTGAAGATGTACAAGACATTGGTAAGGCCACACTTACAATTCTGTGTGCAATTCTGGTCACCCTATTACAGAAAGGATATTATTAAACTAGAAAGAGTGCAGAAAAGATTGACTAGGATGCTACCGGGATTTGATGGATTGAGTTATAAGGAGAGGTTGGATAGACTGGGACTTTTTTCTCTGGACCGTAGGAGGCTTAGAGGTGATTTTATAGAGCTCTAAAAAGTAATGAGGGGCACAGACCAGCTAGATAGTCAATATATGTTTCCAAAGGTAGGGGGGTCTAAAACTAGAGGGCATAGGTTTAAGGTGAGAGGGGAGAGATACAAAAGTATCCAGAGGGGCAATTTTTTCACACAGAGAGTGGTGAGTGTCTGGAACAAGCTGCCAGAGGTAGTAGTAGAGGCAGGTACAATTTTGTCTTTTAAAACGCATTTAGATGGTTACATGGGCACGATGGGTATGGGCCAAATGCGAGCAATTGGGATTAGCTTAGGAGTTTAAAAAAAGGGCAGTATGGACAAGTTGGGCCGAAGGGCCTGTTTTCATGCTGTAACCTCTATGACTCTGACTCTGTGACTCACAGAAACCCTGGCTCTCTTGTCCTGCAGACACAATCTCCCTTTCAAAATGGAGAGCAAATTCTAATTTAATTCTGGATACAGAATAAACACATGATCCACAGCTGACACAAAACAGTTCGGTGGGGGGGGGGGTGTTATGTATTTACAGAGCTATTTACATGGTTGGACAGATGTAACAGCTAAATAAAATCTCTGAATCCAATGAGTCACATATTGATGCTGACTGACTGTTCTCGATTTGACACACTCCGCCAACTATGTACAAATAGCATCACACACTGGGGAAAGGCAGTTCCTAACACTGCGTCAACAATCTACGTTTAGCAGTTTGCAAGCCTCCTCCAAACCACTCACCCACACACGCAGAAGAAAGCTGTTCGACATTTCAATACAGGAAGTGCAATATAGCGTGTGTACACCCACTGCCTTTTTCACCCTTAAGCTTTCGCAAGTCGGCCACTTTTCAGCCCTTGTCAATGCTCACCCGCCCTACCCCCCCACCTCTCCTGAATATCAGGGACCCTGGACAATCAGCAATTTGTTTGAACAACAACCAACAAGATTAGCTAAAATGAGCTTATTCTGAGCTCCCTTTGCAAACTGCTTTAATCCTTATGTTGTCTGTTTGGTTCATGGCTGACTCATTGCTGTCCTTTCAAAGCCTGGCACAGATTCAAGGGGATGTCTCCACTCTGTGTGCCTGCTGAGTCAAGCTTCCTCACATTAGAGGAACAGCAAATGTCAGTTCTTTGTTTCCCTGCTCCCCTGTCAGATCGTATCGCCCTCAATTCTGAGTAACAGAGTTGAGGCTTCAAGTTGTATTCCTGAAATCTGAATAGAAAATCAAGGCTGACACTCCAAAGAGAGAGAGGGGAATGCTGCACAGTCTAAGGGGCCACCTTTTGTTCATTGTCATTGTTACAAAATAGAGCAAGGGTGTCCCCGCCATTGTTTCTCGAAACATAGAAAATAAGAGCTGGAGGAGGCCATTTGGCCCTCCGAGCCTATTCCACCATTCATTATGATCATGGCTGATCATCCAACTCAGTGGCTTAATCTTGCTTTTTCCCCATAACCTTTGATCCCATTTGCCCAAGTACAATATCTTGGCACCTACTGTGTACATTCAATGTTTTGGCATCAACTATTTCCTGTGGTAATGAATTCCTTAGGCTCACCACTCTTTGGGTGAAGCAATGTCTCCTTACCTCCGTCCTAAATGGTCTACCCTGAATCCTCAGACTGTGACCTCCTGGTTGTGGACTCCCCCACCATCGGGAATATCCTCCCTGCATCTACCCTGTCTGGTCCTGTTAGAATTTTATAAGTGTCTATGAGGTCCCCCCCTCATTCATCTGAACGCCAGCGAAAACAATCCCAACCTAGTCAATCTCTCCTCATACATCAGTCCTGCCATCCCTGGAATCTGCACTCCCTCGAGAGCAAGAACATCCTTCCACAGAAAAGAAGACCAAAATTACACATAATGTATAATTGCAACAACACATCCCTGTTCCTGTATCGAAACTTCTCGCAATGAAGGCTAACATGCCACTTGCCTTCTTTCCCACCTGCTGCACCCGCACACTTACCTTCAGTGACTGGTGCACAAGGACAGCCAGGTCCCACTGCACACTCCCCTCTCCCAATTTACAGCCATTCAACAAGTAATCTGCCTTCTAACCCTCAACCAACATCACTAGCAGGAAGCAAAATACTGCGGCTGCTGGAAATCTGAAGTTTTTGTTTTTATTTCACTAAAAGATGCTGCTTGTGGGATCTTGCTCTGTGTAAATTGGCTGCTGTGATTCCAACATTACAACAGTAAGTATTTCACTGATTGTAAATTGTTGTGTGATGTTTGGAGATTAAGTCATGTCAGGGTGAAAAATGCAAGTCTTTGATCAGAGTGCTGATACAATAGCTGATTAAAAGGAACTCGGAACACTTCTGGTTTGTGACCAGCTGAACATAATAATAAACACAACAAAAACGGAAATTCTTAGTAGCGCTGACAGCATCTGTGGAGAGTCTGGATGATCCTTCATCAGAGTTGAGGAAAAAAGATGAGATTTATACTGTTGCGGTGAAGAGGGACTTGGGGGTGGGGTGGAGGAGGGGTGAATGATCTGGATAGAGGGCCAGGGGTTGGTGGAGATGGGAGAGATTGACAAAGATGTCATAGACAAAAGACAAAGGGAATGTACGTGGTAGTGATCAAGGCTGAGAAGGGTGCTGATAGCAGCACATTCAGAGATCTGAATGTGTTACTGGCAGAACAAAGATAAGCAGTGTGGCAAAGAACAACTTGGAACAGTTAACAGATGACCCCAGAGAGGCGGAGGGAGGGGAGTCAGTGGTAAGGGAAAATGAGATGGAAAATGGGATTTTTAAAAAGGGAGGATGTAAAAATGAATTAACGAAAGAAATAAATATGTATGCAATAAATAACTGAAATGATGGAAATGGGCTGAAGGTGGAGGAGAGAGAGTTGGTGCCCTGAAGTTATTGACCTCAATGTTCAGACCGGAAGCTGTAAAGTGACCAATTTGAAGATGAGATGGTTCCTCCAGTTTGTGTTTGGCCAAGGACAGACATGTGGACAGGAGAACAGGGTGGTGTGTTGAAATGACAAACAACAGGAAGGTCTGGGTCCTGCTTGCAGACAGACCAAAGGTGTTCAGTAAAGCGATCACCCAGTCTGCGTTTGGTCTCTCAGATGTAGAGTGAACCACACTGGGAGCAGAGAATGCGATAGACCAGATTGAAAGAGTGCATATAAAGCGCTGTTTCACCTGAAAGAGGTGATTAGGACCTAACTCCACCACAATCTTCATTTCATCCGCAAACTTACTAATCAGAGCCCCTCCCATTTTTTTATTATTATCTGACTTGCATTTCTTAACCTGTCTGTCATTCTCCTTAAGGCACCAGGCATGTGGGGATGAATAATCTGCATGGCAGTTCTCAAGGCCTGCACAGACTCAGCTGATTGCTGCTGTTGCCATTCCATGTGACCATGAAAGAGGATATCCAGGAATTGGAAGTAACAGCAGTCAGACACGGTCCAGTCTCTCCTTACAGATGCTATCAGACCTGCTGAGATATTCCAGCATTTTCTATTTTGGTTTCAGATTCCAGCATACACAGTAATTTGCTTTTATCCCGTATATTTTCCACCAGATCATTAATATATAGTACAAACAACAGAGGTCGCAGCACTGGCCTCAGCAGAACATCACTAGCTACAGATCTCTATTCTGAAAAATACCCTTCCACCGCTACTCTCCTGTCTTTTATAACCAAGCCAATTCTGTATCCATCTAGCCAGCCCACCCTGAATCCCATGTGATTTTTGTTTTTGTACCAGTCTGCCATGTGGGACCTTGTCAAACACCTTATTAAAGTTCAGGTAAACTAATCCACAACTCTTCTTCCCTCATCAATTAACTTTGTCACCTCTTCAAAAGCATCAATCAAGTTGGTGAGACATGACCTTCCCAAAGCCATGCCTCACTAATAGTCCATTTCTTCCAAATGTCCATCTATCCTGCCCATATAGACATACATAAGACATACATAAACTGCTCCTTTGAACCTCCATGGGTAAGTGCCTGGAGGATCCAGCGTTGGCTCCCCTTACATAATAAAGATATCTCCTCCCACTTGAATTTAGCAGCTGGGCCAGAGTATTGACATTTTATAACAGAGTATTTCTCTGACCATTCAAGTAGATGATGTGATGGAGAATGAACTAGCTCTGGATGAATAAATCCTGATGTGGAGATGCCGGTGTTTAAACCTGGTGTTGTCAGACTTCTTACTGTGAATAAATCCTACCAGCTGTTGCAGAATGAAAATCCATCTGTTCTGAAATGATTTTGGAAACTCTTTAATCCAGTTGTCCTGCTGTCAGTCATCATCTGCTTCTTCCAGAATTTCCAGGTGTATGCAGATATCTCCTCTTATGATTGTAGACAACAGAGAGAGTCTCACCAATCTGGAAGATTGAGTTATAATGCTTTTTAAATCAGTTAAAGCCCCCAACTTTCACAAGGATCTTGTCATGACCCTTTCCTTCACCTAGGAACTCTGTAAATGTGTGACTGCCGTTATTTCCAATTTCTGGATGTCCTCTTCTGTGATCACATGGAATGGCAACAGCAGCAGTTAGCTGAGTTTGTTCCGACTACGAGAAATGCCATGTAGGCTCTGGATCCCAACATGCCTGGTGCCTTAAAGAGAATGACAGACAGGTTGAGGAATACAAGTCAGATCATGAGAAAAATAAAGAAATAGTGATGAGGTTTGATTAAGTTTGAGTTTTGAAAGCTAGTACATTGTGGAACACAAGGAATAAGAACACAAGAAATAGAAACAGGAAAAGGCCATTCGGCCCTACAATCATGTCTGACCTATCCCGGCCTCAACTCCTTTTCTGTGCCATTTCTCCATCGCCCTCTATTCCTCAATCTATCCAGTATTTATCCACCTCCACTTGAGTACCTTTAATGATCCAGCCTCCACCACCCTTTGGGCAGACAATTCCGGAGATTCACCACCCTCTGCAGGAAGGAATGTCTACGCACCTTAGTATTAAATGATCAGCCTTTTATTTTGAGGCTTTGTGGTAATATAATCAGGGCCTAGTTTTAAGGGTGATTAAATTGGATATCCTAAATTGGGCATATTAAAATCAAAACACAGTCAAACCTCGGGTAGGCCAATTGTACAATACACAAACCTGTCTGGGCCTGACCCATCAATAACACATCAAAGGTCGTTGCACTCTACTGAGCTCCAGCAGGAGATCATCGCACACCATTGAAATGCACCAGCCTATTGCTAGAAGCCCAGATCGGGCCAGACTTTCTGTCACCGAGAGTTCCTGCAGTTACCTTATCGGATAACGGGTTATATGTAAGCAACAGCATGGAGATGGACACCTGGGGGCGGACCCTGGTGTCCTGTCAGGCAGACATCAAGAAACCCACTGGCTATTGGAACCCCCTCCTGGAACCTCATTGGCTGGAAGCCAGAGAAGTTTCCAGAAAGGCAGGGGGATAAAGGACACATTTCAGACACAACAGGAGCGAAGACTTAACAAGGGAAGTGACCCTGACTATCCGGAAGACTGACCAAGAAGGAAGAAGCTGCCATTGAGATTCACCTTCGTGATGACAGACCAGAGGGACTCAGTGAATCCAGCCTGCAGTTTAACCAAACCACCTTTGTGGGTTGTATACTTGTATCTGGGGTATCCTCTTGTTTTATGTGGGTAATTTAAGGGTTAATAGTGTTATTATTAATAAACTTGTTGAACCTTTTCTTGTGTTTGCCCTTTATCCATCTTGCAAATAAGGGCACCAGGGTAAAACTTTGGAGTCAGCAAACTGGTCAAAGCAGAGTTGGAATAAATGGGTGCTTTTCTGGTTGGCGGTTGGTGACTAGTGGCATGCCGCAGAGATCGGTGCTGGAGCCTCAACTGTTTACCATCTACATAGACGATCTGGAGGAGGGGGCTGAGTGTAGGGTAACAAAATTTGCTGATGACACAAAGATGAGTGGGAAAGTGAATTGCGTGGAGGGCGCGGAAAGTGTGCAGAGAGATTTGGATAGGCTGTGAGTGGGCGAGGATCTGGCAGATGGAGTATAACATTGGCAAGTGTGAGGTTATCCACTTTGGAAGGAATAATAGTAAAATGGACTATTATTTAAACGGTGAAAAATTATAACATGCTACTGTGCAGAGGGACCTGGGGGTCCTTGTGCATGAATTGCAAAAACCCAGTCTGTAGGTGCAGCAGGTGATCAAGAAGGCGAATGGAATGTTGGCCTTTATAGCGAGGGGGATGGAGTATAAAAGCAGGGAGGTCTTGCTGCAACTGTACAGGGCACTGGTGAGGCCGCAACTGGAGTACTGTGTGCAGTTTTGGTCGCCACATTTGCGAAAGGATATATTGGCCTCGGAGGGAGTACAGAGAAGGTTCACTAGGTTGATACCAGAGATGAAGGGGTTAGCTTATGAGGAAAGGTTGGGTAGATTGGGCCTGTACTCGTTGGAGTTTAGAAGGCTGAGGGGTGATTTTATAGAGACATATAAGATAACGAAGAGGCTAGATAAGATAGATTCTTTCCAGTCAGAAAGGAAACAAGAACTAGAGGACACAGCCTCAAAATAAGGGGGGGGGGTCAGTTTAGAACAGAGTTGAGGAGGAACTTCTCTCAGAGGGTAGCGCATCTCTGGAATTCTCTGCCCATTGAAGTGATGGAGGCTACCTCGCTAAATATGTTTAAGTCGCAGTTAGATAGATTTCTGACCAATAAGGGAATTAAGGGTTATGGGGAGAAAGTGGGAAAGTGGAACTGAACCACTTTCAGATCAGCCATGATCTTATTGAATGGCGGGGCAGGCTCGAAGAGCTAGATGGCCTACTCCTGCTCCTATTTCTTATGTTCTTATCTGAGAATTAACAGGTACAACAGCTTTGTCCCCTTGTTTGAAACTCTCCCACTAGTGAAACATCTCACCATCTACCCTGCCAAGCCCCCTCAGTATCTTATAGGTTTGAATAAAGTCACCCCTCACTCTTTTAAACGAAAGAAAGAAATTCTGAGAGAAATAAGATTTTACACTCTTCTGAGGCCTTTGCTGCAATTTCTATTCAGACATAAGAACATAAGAAATAGGAGCAGGAGTCGGCCATCTAGCCCTTTGAGCCTGCCCCACCATTCAATAAGATCATGGCTGATCTGTCATGGCTCAGTTCCACATTCCCGCCCTCTCCCCATAACCCTTAATCCCCTCGCTTATCAAAAACCCATCAACCCGCGTCTTAAAAATATTTAGCAAAGCAGCCTCCACCACTTCAACGGGCAGAGAATTCCAGAGATTCACCACCCTTTGAGTGAAGAAGTTCCTCCTCAACTCCGTTCTAAACCCCACCCCCCCTTTATCTTGAGGCTGTTTCTAAGCAGAAAGAATCTCTCTACCTCTACCCTATCTAGCCCCTTCATTATCTTGTAAGTCTCTATAAGATCCCCCCTCAGCCTTCTAAACTCCAACGAGTACAGGCCCAGTCTATTTAATCTCTCCTCATAAGCTAACCCCCTCATCTCAGACAGCTAACGATAAAAGTAAAAGCGTTGGTAAAGCAACGTTATCAGGTCAGCCCTCTGTGCTGTCAGACACACAGTGACCGCAGTTCCATCAACAGCCATGAGATGGCACAGCAGCTTCTGGATGTGCACCTTACCATCGGACTGCAGTTTATTAAGTTCAGTCGTTGCCTTGCTAGTTTTTCAGCCTCTTGTTCCAAGTCCATCCACAACTCCCGGCAGGTTGCGTGAGGGGCTATTCTTTATTTAGGAGCTCCAACAGTCAACGTTAGTCTGTTGTTCCATCACAGGAGACACCACAGGCAAGCATTATCATTAAAATTCAGGCTCAGTGCCTTCGCTCACCATTTACCACGGGGAGGGGGGTTTCAATAAGGGATCTGGGAGAAGGTTTCAAAGAGTCTGCCAAATCGACATTATTTCGAAAATGATTTCACGTCCACTTCCTATTGTTTCATATGCGACAGTTACCGGGGGCATTGTTGTCCACATCATTCCCTAGAAACGATTATCTTTTAGGCACAGCATTTAAAGGATTGACAACCACCTATCAAGGATAAAGATATCAGACAGATTTCATTGTGTGTACAGAAGGGATGTCTATACTGAAGCAGTTTGATGTCCAATAGGTGGCGGACAGAACGTCCTTTTGCCTTTCAGTAACCTGTAATACTGAGACAGACACCAGGGAGCAGTGAAAGTCCCTCTTAAAACTGGCTCATTAAACAAAATGATTAATTCCTGCAAATGTCACAGCAATGCAAAATGAACCATCAAAGGTCTTATTCTGGTACTTGCCGCAATGTTTGCTATTGTCTGTGTTTTTTGCAATACATTTCACTTTAATTCTCTGGCGATACGACAGATAAAATAAAAAACAATGCCAACATATTTTGACCATAGTATGAACACCAATTTCTATTTAATTAATTGAGAGGCTGGAGACATTAAACTGTAGTTATCCTTTAAACCTGCAAGCTGCTTCTTTGAATTGGCAGTTCTGCTTTTGTACCATTACCTATGGTTTCAGAGTATTTCTGCAGATCTTTTATGATATTCGGTTCAAATGGTTTGATGTTTCAGCAAGTGTTCAGACCAAGAAGTCGAATCCTCATTGTGAGATTACCACAAAGCAGGGAGACTGAAATATTTGTCAGATTAGGGTGTGAGATTTGAGTTGAATGATAGTTGCCATTCATGGTAAAATTGGAGAATGCTCATACACTTCATGCGTCATTTACCAAGACAAACAAATTTATTGCAATGATTGCCTGCTTCCCGGATAGTCAGCCAATAACACCACCACCCCCCCCGCCCCCCCACCCAGCAGAGTGGCATCACACTAGCACAATTCACTACTGGTTTTCAAAAGCAAAAAATGCTTGTGGTGACCACGCCGGGGACATGGAGGTGGCCGCAAGGCCCCAGGGGTTGTGGGACAGGGCTAGATGTTTCCCCCCCTCCGTCACACTGTCAGTCCCCCTGGCAGTACCTTGGCACAGGGGCAGCACATTAGCACAGGGGGCAGCACTGTTGCTTCACAGCTCTGGGGACCTGGGTTCGATTTCGGGCTTGGGCCACTGTCTGTGTGGAGTTTGCACATTCTCCTCGTGTCTGCGTGGGTTTCCTTCCACAGTCCAAAGATGTGCGGGTTAGGTTGATTGGCCATGCTAAAATTGCCCCTTACTGTCCTGAAATGTCAAGGTTAGAGGGATTAGTGGGTAAATTATGTAGGGATAGGGGGCTAGTGCCTGGGTGGGATTGTGGTCGGTGCAGACTCGATAGGCCAAATGGCCTCTTTCTGCACTGTAGGGTTCTATGGTTCTACGATTCTCTGGCAGTGCCAAAGGGGTGCGTGATGGAGTCAGGGCCAAGTGGTTCTGGTGGGGATGGGGGTAACCCCTCTTCATTGAGGACTGGGTTCACCTCATGTCTGGTAGGATGGGAGTGTGGGCAGAGAGGGGGAAGAGGGAGAACCTGCAGTGAAGACAGGGAGGCTGATGTTGGCACTGTGGTGGGGAGTTTGCCCCAAAGCATGGGGAGTCCCAATTTCTGTGTGTGTGTGTGTGTGTGTGTGTGTGTGTGTGTGGGGGAGGTGGGAGAAGAACTTTAAATGTTAATGTGATTGTCAACACCTCACCAGCCCCGGAGTTGCCACTGTGTTTAGGCCCTGCCCCTCCAGCTGGCTGTGTGATTCTCACCGGCAATCTGAAATTGCAGAGAATGCCATTAAATCAGGAGAGAAAAGGCATCTGTAAAGTGGAAGAGCATCTGTGGAAGTGGTGACTTTCACACAGCTTCTCTCTCCGATCCATCACTCGGTGCAATTAAATTGCCCTCAATATTTTGCTTCAAACTCAGATTTTCAAGTGAAACTTGTGAATTTTAGGAATTTGAAACAAATAATAAAAATGCTGTAGTTAATCTTCTCCAATGTGCACTTACTCAAATGTGCCCCAGTTCATCAAAACTTTGCATAGGTTACCTACTATTTATAAACGGATTGCTGCTGGCCCCATCCACTACTTGTGTATCTGGATCATTCAGAAGATAAACAGCAGCAACTCACCAAGGCTGCTGGCAAAACCATGGCAAAGTTCCACCCCAAAAAACAAGGACAACAGCCATGAGGGATGCAAGTTCCCCTCCAAGTTCCAATACAAGCTAATTTGAAAAGATATCACAGTTCCTCATTGTCATTTGGTCAAAGTCCAGGAACTCTCTGTAACAGCATTATGGAATGACACAGCCGCAGTTATTCAAGAAAGTAGCTCATCACTATCTCCTCCTAGTACAGATAGTACCAATGATGCCCACATGTTATGAACAAATATAAATTGACTACAAAAAGAAAATTCAGTTCACTAAATCTGATGTGACTGAAGATTTGGGCAGTACGATGACACAATGGTTAGCTCTGCTACTTCTGCTGCCAGGGAACTGGGTTCGATTCCTGGCTTGGGTCACTGTCTGCGTGGAGTCTGCATGGATTTCCTCCGGATACTCCAGTTTCCTCCCACAGTCCAAACACATGCTGGTTAGTTGTATTAGTCAAGCTAAATTCTCCCTCAGTGTACCGGAATAGATGCCGGAGTGCAGCGACTAGGGGATTTTCACAGTAACTTCATTGCAATGTTAATGTAAGCCTTCTTAATGGGCAGCATGGTGGCACAGTGGTTAGCACTGCTGCCTTACAGTGCAAGAGATCTGGGTTCAATTCCACCCTCTGGTCACACATTCTCCCTGTGTCTGCATGGGTTTCTTCCAAGTTCTCTAATTTCCTCCCATAGTTCAAAGATGTGTGGGTCAGGTTGATTGACCCTAGTGTCAGGGGATTAGCAGTGTAAATATATGGGTTACAGGAATTGGGCCTGGGTGGGATTGTGTTTGGTGCACACTTGATGGGCTGAATGGCTCCTCCTGCACTGTAGGTATTCTATGATTCTAAGAAGTTGCATTTTGAAATTCCGGGTAAATTTGTGATAATAAATTACCCTCTTTTTTTAAACTCTCAAACTAGCTTGCCACTGAAATCTTTTAATTGGGACACTCAGTCTGAGGGTAAGGAAGCACAGACTCTTCTTACACACACATACTGATTGTGAGCAATGTAAGAAAACTGGAATTCTAGTTGTGACAGTCACACAGTGTACCAAGAGATTCTCACTTCCACTGAAATGTGTGAAGGAATATATTTTTTACCCTCAGGTTCTACAATAAAGACTCAATTTCTGTGGAATTGTGAAGCGCAGAAGGGAGGGGCTGACTGATCAATTGTCTCTGGACTGTCTGCTTCTTTAATCATAGAATAGAATCATAGCTACAGTGCAGAAAGAGGCCCTTCAGTCCATCGAGTCTGCACCGACCACAATCCCACCCAGGCCCTATCGCCATACCCCTGCACATTTACCCACTAACTCCTCTAACCTACACATCCCAGGACACTAAGGGGCAATTTTAGCATGGCCAATCAACCTAACCCGCTCATCTTTGGACATAATAGTTCAACTACGTTTTATGGAGAAACACAGTGTTGCACAACATTGGCTCCATGGAATTATTATAATGTGAGGAGTTGGTCATTACCTGGCATTTGTACAACGTGAGTATTATTTGCCATTTATCAGTGTAAGCCTGAATGTTGTCCAGGTCCTTTTACCTGTGAGGGACCGATTAACTATCTGAATCGTGCTAAACATTGTGTAGTCGTCAGCAAATATTTCTGGCCTTATGTTGGAGGGAAGATCATTAATGAAGCAGCTAAAGGTAGTTGGGCTTAAGAAACTACCCTGAGGGACTCCTGCAGAGATATCCTAGAGCTGAGAAGATTGATCTCCAACGACCACAACTTTCTTCCTTTGTACCAGGTATGACACCAACCAGTGGAGATTTTGTCCAGATCCACACTGAATTCACGTTTTTTGTGGGCTCCTTGATGTCATGTTTGATCAAGTACTGCCTTTCTCCAAGGGCTCACCTCACCTCCGGAATTCAACTCTTTGCCAATTTTAGATGAAGGTTATAATGAGATCAGAAGTGGAGTGTTCCTGGAGGAACTCAAACTGACCACTGATGAGCAGGTTATTACTGTGTAAGTTCCACTTTATAGCACTGTCATGGACTCCTTCTATCATTTTTCAGATGATGAACAATAGGCTGCTGTGACATTAATTTGTCAAATGAATTTTTGTGACATGATATACCTGGGCAATTTTCCAGATTGTCAGGTAGATGCCAGTGTTGCAGCTGTACTTGAACAAGTTGATAGGAGTGTGGCCAATTCTGGAGCCCCAGTCTTCTGTACCACAGCTGGGGTGTGGTCAGGATTAATGGACTTTGCCAAACCCAGTGCCTTCAGTTCTTAATATCATGTGGAATGTGGGAAGTCTTGTTGCATGTAAGCAAGGGACTGTGTCAGTATCTTAAGAGCCATGAATGGCACTGAACCACTACTGACGTACAGTAGCAGTAGTGTGCATCATCTACAAGATGGTATACTGTGGCATATTTTCCAAAGTTCCAGATACACAACATCCTAGGACAACAAGAGCAGCAGATACATGGGGACACCATCACCTTCAAGTTTCCTTCCAAGCCCTACACAATCCTTCTCGGAATTATGTTACCATTCTTTCAGTATGGGTGTACCGACACCACATGGACTGCAATGGGTGCAGAAGGCAGCTCACCACCCCCAATTAGGAATGAACAACACCCACATTCTAAGAACAAGTAAAAAACCTTGTTGGGAATTGTAGGTAGAGGGGTAAGTCATTGAACCCTCAAGCTCATTCTGCCCGTTAAATAAAGGCTTGATAGAACCAGTGCAATAAACTTCACCAGGTTTACAACAATTCACAACTTCCTAAACCAAAAAGAAAAGGAAGCCAGCAAAAGTAAAACAGGAGCAGAGAGCAGGATTTCCTGAAGGCCAGGGGAGAAAGGCCTTCACACAGAGCAAGGGCTGACTGGGAGGGGGCTGCATGAGAAAGAGCAGGAAAAGGGTGGATCCAAATGGAACAGAGTAGATGCAGGAGAGCGGGGATTCAGACAGGACAGAGGGGGGGTGGTATTCAGACACAACAATGTATGGAGGGGGGTTTCAGACAGAGAGGGGTTTCAGACTGAGCAGAGGGAGGAGGGAATCAGACAATACAGAGGGAAAGGGCTTCAAACAAAACAAAGGGAGGACGGAATCAGACAGAACAGAGGAGGGGGCAATCAGATAAAACAGAGGAGGGGGCTTCAGACAGAACAGAGGGAGGGGGCTTCAGACAGAACAGAGGGAGGGGGGTTCAGACAGAACAGAGGGAGGGGGGTTCAGACAGAACAGAGGGAGGGGGCTTCAGACAGAACAGAGGGAGGGGGCTTCAGACAGAACAGAGGGAGGGGGGCTTCAGACAGAACAGAGGGAGGGGGCTTCAGACAGAACAGAGGGAGGGGGGTTCAGACAGAACAGAGAGAGGGGGGCTCCAGACAGAACAGAGAGAGGGGGCTTCAGACAGAACAGAGGGAGGGGGCTTCAGACAGAACAGAGGGAGGGGGCTTCAGACAGAACAGAGGGAGGGGGTTTCAGACAGAACAGAGGGAGGGGGCTTCAGACAGAACAGAGGGAGGGGGCTTCAGACAGAACAGAGGGAGGGGGGCTTCAGACAGAACAGAGGGAGGGGGCTTCAGACAGAACAGAGGGAGGGGGGTTCAGACAGAACAGAGGGAGGGAGTTTCAGACAGAACAGAGGGAGGGGGTTTCAGACAGAACAGAGGGAGGGGGCTTCAGACAGAACAGAGGGAGGGGGGTTCAGACAGAACAGAGGGAGGGGGCTTCAGACAGAACAGAGGGAGGGGGGTTCAGACAGAACAGAGGGAGGGGGCTTCAGACAAAACAGAGGGAGGGAGTTTCAGACAGAACAGAGGGAGGGGGGTTCAGACAGAACAGAGGGAGGGGGGTTCAGACAGAACAGAGGGAGGGGGCTTCAGACAAAACAGAGGGAGGGAGTTTCAGACAGAACAGAGGGAGGGGGGTTCAGACAGAACAGAGGGAGGGGGATTCAGACAGAACAGAGGGAGGGGGGTTCAGACAGAACAGAGGGAGGGGGCTTCAGACAGAACAGAGGGAGGGGGGTTCAGACAGAACAGAGGGAGGGGGGTTCAGACAGAACAGAGGGAGGGAGTTTCAGACAGAACAGAGGGAGGGGGGTTCAGACAGAACAGAGGGAGGGGGATTCAGACAGAACAGAGGGAGGGGGGTTCAGACAGAACAGAGGGAGGGGGCTTCAGACAGAACAGAGGGAGGGGGGTTCAGACAGAACAGAGGGAGGGGGGTTCAGACAGAACAGAGGGAGGGGGGTTCAGACAGAACAGAGGGAGGGGGCTTCAGACAAAACAGAGGGAGGGAGTTTCAGACAGAACAGAGGGAGGGGGGTTCAGACAGAACAGAGGGAGGGAGTTTCAGACAGAACAGAGGGAGGGGGGTTCAGACAGAACAGAGGGAGGGGGCTTCAGACAGAACAGAGGGAGGGGGGTTCAGACAGAACAGAGGGAGGGGGGTTCAGACAGATTAGGTGTGAGGTTTCAGAGTGTGAAGGGGGAGGAAGTTTCAGGAAAAGCACGGGGAGGTTAGAAAGAAGAAGTGGTGGAGACATTAGGAAAAAGGAGGGGGATGGTGCTTCAGACAAATATGGTGCGTAGTTAATGAAATGTCAACTCGCTATTTGCCAGACTGGTGCCAAAGCTGCCCACGAACCATTGCACAGCAACCACTTGGTATGTGTGCAGTTCACTATTCAGAGCACTCATCAGCTAGTGTTGTTTTCAGTATAATTACCATGCAGTCTGTCTTTAGCCCTGGATTAAATGCAGCAATACAGGATTACAGAATGCCAACTAAAAATAACCTCTGATCAGATAGATGAACTAAATTCAATTAGCTCATCTGGCTTTCTGCAGCTTTCAAACCTTCTAATCCATGTGCCTACTTCAATCTAATCTGGAGTAGGTTTAAACATAACTTTCAAGACAAACCAATACTGTATTTAAAGCTTTACTACCAATGACTCAAACTAACAGTGCATTTATATACAGTGACGGCATTCATATCTTAAATCTTGGGCAGCAGGAGATGGAAGAGGGACGCTATCTCACTATCAAAACCGGCTATCTCACTATCTATACAGGCTATCTCACTATCAAAACCGGCTATCTCACTATCTATACAGACTATCTCACGATCTATACAGGCTATCTCACTATCTATACAGGCTATCTCACGATCTATACAGGCTATCTCACTATCTATACAGGCTATCTCACTATCAAAACCGGCTATCTCACTATCTATACAGGCTATCTCACGATCTATACAGGCTATCTCACTATCTATACAGGCTATCTCACGATCTATACAGGCTATCTCACTATCTATACAGGCTATCTCACTATCTATACCGCCTGCGAATAAACTATTTATGGGTTTCACCTGAGAGAAGTTACAAAAATGTGCAATACACAGTTACCATCAATTGAACCAGTATCACTGATGCCAAATACTCTGCATCCATGTCCTCTTATCATAGCCTATCTCCAAGTGTACTGTCTCAGCCTTTCTGAGATCCAATCCCTGAGCCATGCTAAATTAGCCATGATTCATTCACAGGCAGCTGTACTGTCAACTTTCACATATATTTAGTATCTTGTCACATCAAAGTGCTTCATACAATTTGGTATGGTTTGGATGCAGTGGTTCCTGTGATTGGTAAACAGGGTGAACACAAAAGGGGAAACACATTGTCGTAATCTTAGGGTTACTCCCAACGCCATGTGCCAGCGAGGCTTGGAACAAGGAGATGGTACAGTTTAACATGTATCAAAAAAGCTGGTATAGGAGGGGAGGCTTTAGGTACATGGATCACTGGGATGTCTTCTGGGGAAGGTGGCACCTGTACAAGAAGGATGGGTTGCATCTAAACTGGAGGGGCACTAATATCTGGGCGGGAGGTTTGCTAGTGCTGTCCTCAGAGCGGGGTGGGAATTAGAACAGCAGGCCAGTGAGTGTAGAGATTGCGGACAAAAGTAAGACTGAAATAAACATAGCGCAGAGTAAGAGCAGGCAGAGGAAAGCCGCAGGACTCAAATGGACCAAAGGTCCAGAGTGCATTTGCTTCAGAGGACAGAGGAACTGAGAGCCTGGGTTACTGCATGGGATTATGATGTTATTGCAATTACAAAGACACGGTTAAAGGAGGGACAGGACTGGCAGCTTAACATTCTGGGATATCGTTGTTTTAGATGGGACAGAAGGGGAAACAAAAGTGTTGGGGGAGTTGCATTGCTGATTGGCTATGTTGAAGGAGGACACATTGGAAGGATCTTGGAGTGAGGCATTTCGGATGGAGTTCAGGAATAGGAAGGGTGAAATCTCAATATTGGGAGTGTACTATAGAACTCCCAACAGCCCGCAGGGGACAGAGGAGCAGTTGTATATCTAGACACTGAAAAGGTGTGAAAAAAGCAGGTAGTTTTGGTGGGTGACTAACTTTCACCGTATTGACTGGGAATCCCTTACAGCCAGTGACTCGGGTGAATGTTAAATGTGTTCAGGAGGGCTTTTTCACACAGTATGTTTACAATCCAACCAGAGAAGGAGCCTTACTAGACTCAGCAGGCGATCAATGTTTCAGTGGGGGAGCAATTTGGGCTTAGCGACCATAATTCCATAAGATTTCGGCTAGTCATGAATAAGGACAAGAGTGGCACTGGGGTGAGGGTGCTTAATTGGGCAAAGGCCAATTACATCCAAATTTGACAGGAACTGAGGAATCTGGATTGAGAGTGGCTATTTGGATTACACGGACAAATCCACGTCGGGCATGTGGGAGGCTTTTAAAGGTCAGTTATTGAAGTGCAGGACAGGCATGTCCCCACAAAAAGAAAGGATAGAAATGGCAGGATTTAGGAATCACGGATGACAAGAGAAACTGTAAACTTAGTCTAAAGGAACAGGAAGCATACAATAGGTCTCGCCATCTAATAACTGACAAAGGAGGGAGTACAGTGAAAGCAGGAAGGAACTTAAACATTGAATTAGGAGGACTAAAAGGGGCCATGAAATGTCTTTAGCAAACGGGGTCAAGGAGAATCTCAAAGCTTTTTATGCATATATTAGGAGCGAGAGTAGCAGGAGAAAGAGTAGGCCCACTCAGGGACAATGGAGGGAAGTTATGTGTGGAAACACAGGAAGTGGGTGAAATCCTTAATGAGTACTTTATATTGGTATTACCAATCAGAAGGACATGATGAATATTGAGGTCAGGGATGTTTCAGTGGGGGAGCATTTAGGCCTTCAGTGAATGCTCTGGACAATGTCAATATATTGAAGGTGGAAGTGTTGAGTTTCCTAAATTGCATTAAGGTACACAAGTCTCAAGGGCCAGATGGGATCTATCCCAGGCTGCTTGGGAGGCAATGGAAAAAATAGCTGGGGCCTTAACAGATATCTTCACATCTTCTTTGACCACAGGCAAGGTTCCAGAGGACTGTAGAATAGCCAATGTTATTCCCTTGTTTAAGAAAGGAAACAGGGATAATCCAGGAAATTACAGACCTGTGAGCCTGTTGTCAGTGGTGGGGAAGCTTTTGGAAAAGATACTGAGGGACAAGATATATGCACGTTTGGAAGAAAATGGACTATTAGTAATAGGCAGCATGGGTTTGAATGGGGAAGGTCACATCTCACCAACTTGACTGAGTCTTTTGGAGAGGTGACAAAGATAACTTATGTTATGAGAGAAGGGCTGTGGATGTAGTTTATATGGACTTTAGTAAAGCATTTAACAAGGTCCCACATAGCAGACTGGTACAAAAACTAAAATCATGAGATTTGGGGTGGGCTGGGTAGATGGATACAGAACTGGCTTGGTTACAGGAGACAGTGAGTAGGTGTAGAAGGGTATTTTTCAGAATGGAGACCTGTAGATAGTGCTGTTCTGCAGGGATCAGCACTGGGACCTTTGTTGTTTATACTATATATAAATGATCAGGAGGAAAATGTCGGGGGGCCTGCTTAGTAAGTTTATGGATGACACGAAGATTGGTTGAGTCGCTGATCGTGATAGGGGATTGTCAGAGGATGTAACAGGTTGGAGATTTAGGCACAGAAATGGCAGGTGGAGTTTAATCTGGACAAATGCGAGGTGATACATTTTGGAGGATCAAATTTAGATGTGAATCATACTGTAAATGGCAGAACCCTTAAGAACATTAGCGTACTGCAGAATCTGAGCGTGCAGATCCACAGTTTTCTAAAAGTGGCAACACAGGTGGCCAAGGTGATTCAGAAAGCATACGGCATACTTGCCTTCATCAGCCGGGGCACTGAGTACAAGAGTTGGGAAATCATGTTGCAGTATATAAATCCTTGGTCAGGCCGCATTTGGAGTATTCCATGCAGTTCTGTCACCACATTACCAGAAAGACGTGGAAGCTTTGGAAGGAGTACAAAGAAGATCCACCAGGATGTTACCTGGTCTCAAGGGCATTAGCTAAGAGGAGAGGTTGAATATATTAGGATTGTTTTTACTGGAAAGACGGAGGCTGAGGGGAGACCTGATAGAGGTCTACAAAATTATGAAAGTCATAGACTAGATGGATAGTCAGAGGCTTTTTCCCAAGTGTCAATTACAAAGGGGCACAGGTTCAAAGTGAGAGGTGGAAAGTTTAAGGGAGATGTGTGGGGGAAGTTTATCATGCAGAAAGTGCTGGGTATCAGGTGTGATCAGAACTCTCCACTCACCTGACGAAGGGTCAGAGGCCCGAAAGCTAGTGACTTTTGCTACCAAGTAAACCAGTTGGACTTTAACCTGGTCTTGTGAGACTTCTCGCTGTGTTTACCCCAGTCCAACACCGGCATCTCCACATCACGTCTGGGTACTGCCAGAGGAGGTGGTGGAATCAGGCACACTGGCAATATTTAAGAGGCATCTGGATGGGTACATGATTAGGGAGGGATAGGGGGATACAGTCCAAGTAAGGGCAGAAGGTTTTTTTTAGTTTAGTTAGGGCACCATGATTGGACAGGCTTGGGGGACTGAAGGGCCTGTTCCTGTGCTGCACTTTTCTGTGTTCTTTGGTATCATCGCAAACAATCACACCAACATGGGTGAAGTGTACAGACAAGAGGAGGCAGTGGTATAGTGATACTGTCGATGGATTAGTAATCAGGGACACAGTGTAACACTCTAGGGGTCCAGGTTTGAACTCAGCCATGGTAGGTAGTGAAATTTGAATTCAATAAAACCTGGAATTAAAAGTCTAGTGATGGGTGACCATAAAACCATTGTTGTAAAAACCCATCTGGTTCACTAATGGCCTTTAGGGAAGGAAATCTGCCTGGCTTATATGTCACGCCAGATCAACAGCAACTCAAACTCTGGGATGGCTAATAAATGCTGGACCAGCCAGCAACCATCCATGAATGGAAAAAAAATGTTCCTTTAGAATCAGTTGGTCCTGATAACTCATCCAATTCTCACAAATGGTTACTATTTCAGTAGTAAAACACTCAGTGATCATGAGATATCCGCTGATACGGGACCCCAATGTGTTACATTCATTGTAAAGTATTGTCATGATCATACTGCCCATTCACTATCACGTTGCAATCAGGAAGTGCTGGAACCATCAGAAGAACATAAAAAGTAGGAGCAGGAATAGGCCATTCAGCCGCTCGAGCTGCTCCACCATTCAATATGATCATGGCTGATCTTATCTCAGCTCACCTCCACCTTCTTGCCCACTTCCCATAACTGTTTATCCCACGACTAATTAAAAATTTATCTATCCCCTCCTTCGATCTGCTTAGTGTCCAACCATGCTATCCATTGACATCACCAACAGGCCCAAAGTCATAACTTGCTCATACTACCTAAGGCCAGCCTTCACCTCTCTAAGGGAAGGCACACTATGTAACACGCACTGAGCACTGGTGCAAACCTCGTACCCAAATGTTTCAGTTTGTACATATAGCTAATTATTCAACATCACTCAAATATATTGTACAACATTCATTGACACATTTCCCCCTCTCTAACCTGACAGAGTCATATTCACAGAATCCTACCTTTCAGATAATGTCCCAGACACCACCATCACCATTCCTGGGTATGCACTGTCCCAGGACAGACCCAGCAGAGGTGGCACAGTGGTATACAGTCAGGAGGAAGTTGCCACTTTGGTCTCCATGAAGTCTCAGGGCACTGGTCAAACATGGGCAAGGAAACCTCCTGCTTATTATCACGTACCGTCCACTCCTCCCTGCTGAACACCACTTGGAGGAAGCATTCAGGGTGGCAAGGGCACAGAATGTACTCTGGGTGGGAATTTCAATGTCCATCACCAAAAGTAGCTCAGTAATAACATTACATTCCGAGTTGGCTGGCTCCTAAAGGACAAAGCTGCTAGATTGGAACTGAGGCAGGTGATGAGGGAACCAACACAAGGGAAAAGCATAACTGGCCTCATCTTCACCAACCTGCTGGCCGCAGGTTCATGAGTCCATGACAGTATCGATAAGAGTGACCACCACACAGTCCTTGTAGAAACAAATCTTGCCATCAGACTGAGGATATCCTCCACCATACTGTGTGGCACTACCACTGTGCTAAATGGGATAGACTTTGAACAGATCTAGCAACTCAAAACCTGGCCTTCATTAGGCTCTGTGGGCCATCAGCAGAAGCGGAATTATATTCAGCCACAATCTGTAACCTCATGGCTCGGCATATTTCCCCCACTCAATCATTACCGTCAAGCCAGGGGATCAACCCTGCTTCAATGGAGAGTGCAGGAGGGCATGTCAGGAACAACAGGCATAGCTAGAGGTTAGGTACCACCCTGGTGAAGTTACAACACAGGACTACTTGTGTGCCAAACAACATAAACAGCAAGTAATGGATAGAGCTAAGTGATCCCACAGCCATCAGATTGAAACGCTGCAGTCCTGCCACATTCAGCCATGAATGGTGGTGGACAATTAAACAACTCCTAAATATTCCTATCTCCATGAAGTGGGAGCCAACACATCAGTGCAAAAGAATAAACATTTGCAACAATCTTCAGCCAGAAATGCTGATGATTCATCTCAGTCTCCTCCTCCACCCAGCATCGCAATTCGATTTATTTCATGTGATATCAAGAAATGGCTGAAGGCACTGAATACGACGAAGGCAATGAACCCTGACAATATCTTAGCAATTACAAAGAAGACTTGTGCTCCAGAACTTGTCGTGCCCCTAGTCAAGCTGCTCCACTATAATTGCAACACTGGCATCTACCCAGCAATGTGGAAAATTGTACACAAGAAACAGGACAAACCCAACCCGCCCCACCAGTCTACTCTCGACCATCAGTAAAGTGATGGAAGGGGTCATTGAGAGCGCTATCAAGCAGCACCTGATCAGCAATAACCTACTCAGTGTGGTCCAGTTTGGGTTTCACCAGAGTCACTCAGCTCCTGATCTCATTACAGCCTTGGTTCAAACATGGACAAAAGGACTGAATTCCAGAGGTGAGGTGTGAATGAGAGCCCTTGATATCAATGTGGCATTAAATTGAGTGTGGCATCAAGGAGCACCAGCAAAATAGGATTCAATGGGAATCAAGTGGAAAACCCTCCACTGGTTGCATGCAAAGGAAGATGGCTGTGGTGATTGGAGATCAATTTTCTCAGTCGCAGGACATCATTTGCAGTATGTAGATAGCCCGACTAGAGAGGGGGCTATACTGGATTTAGTTTTGGGTAATGAGCCGGGTCAGGTGGCTGAGGTTGCAGTAGGTGAACATGTGGCTAACAGTGACCACAACTCTGTCTACTTTAAGATATTAATGGAAAAAGATGAGTGCTGTCCTAAGGGGAGGGTGCTAAATTGGGGGAAGGCTAGATACAGCCGGATTAAGCAGGAACTTAAGGATACAGACTGGGATAGGCTGTTGGAGGGCAAGTCCACGTTCAGCATGTGGGAGTCTTTCAGGGAAAACTAAAATGGGTGCAGGAAAGGCATGTGCCGGTTAAGAGGAAGGATGGGAAAGGTAGGATTAGAGAGTCGTGGATTACGAGAGATATTGAGGACTTGGTCAGGAAGAAACGAGAGACGTATGTTAGGTCTAAGCAACTGGGAACGGAGAGAGCGGTGGAGGAATACAGAGAGAGTAGGAGGGATCTCAAAAGGGGAGTTAGGAGGGCAAAAAGGGGGCATGAAATGGCTTTGGCAGGTAGGGTTAAGGAAAATCCAAAGGCGTTTTTCTCCTATGTTAGGAACAAAAGGGTGGCTAGGGGAAAAATCGGTCCCCTCAGGGACAGAGAAGGGGAATTGTTCTTAGAGTCTGAGGGAATGGGGGAGATCCTGAATGAATACTTTGCGTCAGTATTCACGAAGGAGAGGGGCTTGGTGTCTGGTACTGTCTTGCAGGGAGCTATAGACCAATTGAAGGAACTATCCATTATGAGGGAAGAAATGTTAGGTCTTTTAGGTAGCATTAAAACTGATAAATCTCCGGGGCCCGACGGCATTTATCCTAGGCTGCTTAGGGAGGCAAGAGATGAAATTGCTGGGCCTCTGACGCAAATCTTTGTCTCTTCTCTGGACACAGGTGAGGTCCCAGAGGACTGGAGGATAGCGAACGTGGTACCGCTGTTTAAAAAGGGTAGGAGAGATAACCCTAGTAACTATAGGCCGGAGAGATTGACGTAGGCGAGTTGATGGAGAGGATTCTTAGGGATAGGATGTATGAGCACCTAGACCATTGCCACCTGATTAGAGATACGCAGCATGGCTTTGTTAAGGGGAAGTCTTCCCTTACAAATCTGGTATAATTTTTTGAGGAGGTGACAAAAATGTCGATGAAGGACGAGCCATTGATGTCGTCTATATGGATTTCAGTAAGGCGTTTGACAAAGTCCTTCATGGTAGGTTGGTAGAAAAGATTAAGGCTCATGGGATACAAGGCCAGGTATCTAGATGGGTAGAGAACTGGCTTGCTAAGAGGAGACAGAGAGTAACAGTGGAGGGATCCTTTTCTAGCTGGAGGTCTGTCACTAGTGGTGTGCCGCAGGGCTCAGTACTGGGACCTCTTCTCTTTGTAGTGTATATAAATGACTTGGAAGAGGGAGGAAGTGGTGTGATCAGCAAATTTGCTGATGACACCAAGGTGGCTGGATTGGCGGGCAGTGAGGAGCAGCGTCTGGCAATACAGCGGGATATTGATAGGCTGGTATATTGGGCAGATACGTGGCAAATGGAGTTTAATCCTGATAAATGTGAGGTGATGCAATTTGGCAGGAATAATGTAGGGGGAAGTTATATGATAAAGGGTAAGCCTATAAAGAGTATAGAAATGCAGCGGGACCTGAGGGTGCAAGTGCACAAGTCTTTGAAGGTGGCAGTGCAAGTGGAGAAGGCTGTGAAGAAAGCTTATGGTATGTTAGCTGTTATAGGAAGGGGTACAGAGTATAAGAGCTGGAGTCTAATGTTGCAGTTGTATAGAACGTTAGTTAGGCCACATCTGGTGTACTGCGTCCAGTTCTGGTCGCCTTACTACCGGAAGGACGTGGAGACTCTGGAGAGAGTGCAGAGGAGGTTTACCAGGATGTTGCCTGGTATGGAAGGACTGGGTTATGAGGAAAGATTGAGCAAATTTGGGCTGTTTGCCCTTGAAAGACATCGACTGAGGGGGGATCTAATAGAGGTATATAAGATTATGAAGAGTATAGATAGAGTAAACAGTGGTAAGCTATTTCCTATGTTCGGGACACACAGTACGAGGGACCACGGGCTTAAGGTGAGGGGGGAGAGGTATAACACGGATATTAGAGGGAGGTTTTTCACACAGAGGGTAGTGGGGGTATGGAATGCTCTGCCAAGTAAGGTGGTGGAGGCAGGCACGCTGGAGTTGTTTAAGAGTAACTTAGACAGGCACATGAGTGGGTTGGAGATGGGAGGATATAGGAGACTGTTTTAAATAAGGTTCATTAGCATTGGGACATCCCTGGTAATGTATAAGGATGAGGAATGATACTAATGTTTTTCTCTTTTAATCCACAGGTTTTAAGTTGGTCCGCCTTGTTGTCCAACGAGGGGCATACGCGCGATGGGTCGTACTTGGGCTGCTCTTGGTTGTTCGAGATTGGCCTAGTGCTTCATGTCGTTAGTATGTGCCTAAACTGGACCAGATACTGGGCAAGACGACAGCTCAGTGACTAACACTGTTTGCTGTGCAGACACATGGTTTTGGGCCGGTGTCGGTGGGAGTTTGCGCATTCTCCCCGTGCTTGCGTGGGTTTTCTCCGGGTGCTCCGGTTTCCTCCCACACACCAAAGATGTGCTATTAGGCTGATTGGTGGTAATAAATTGTCCCTAAGTCAGTTTCCCTCAATGTGGAATGCCATAATCATAGATAAGGGTCATGGGTGGAGGGGGGACTGGTAATGTTAAAATGGCAGCGTGGGCTCGTTGGGCCGAAGGGCCTGTTTCCTGGGCTGTTTTTGTTCTTTGTTTTTCTTTGTTCTTATTTCAGGAATCCCTCAGGGTAGTTTCCTAGACCCAGCCACCTTCAGCTGCTTCATCAATGACCTTCCCTCCACCATAACATCAGAAGTGGGGATGTTCGCTGATGACTGCACAACGTTCAGCACTGTTCATGACTCCTCAGATACGGAAGCAGTCCATGTCCAAATACAGCAAGACCTGGACAATATCCAGGCTTGGGTTGACAAGTCGCAAATGACATTCACACCACACAAGTGCTAGGCATTGACCAACTCCAACAAGGGAGGATCTAACCATTGCCTCCTTGACATTCAATGGCATTACCATCACTAAATCCCCCACCATCTACATCCTGGGAGTTACCGTTGACCAGAAATTGAACCGGACTAACTATTACAAATACTGTGGCTACCAGAGCAGGTCGGGGGCTGGGAATTCTGAAGGAAGTAAGTCACGTCCTGACCCCTATCCACCATCTACAAGACACAAGTCAGGGGTGTGATGGAATATTCTCCACGCCTGGGTAAGTGCGACTCCAACAAACTCAAGAAGCTCAACACCATCCAGGACAAAGCAGCATGCTTGAGAGCTGTCCCTTCCACAAATATTCCCTCCCTCCACCACTGATACACATTGCCAGCTGTGTGTCCCATCTACAAGATGTACTGCAGCAACTCACCAAGCATCCGTAAGCAGCACCTTCCAAACTCACAACCATAACCATCTAGAAGGAGAAGGGTAGGAGATACATGGGAAGACCACCACCTGGAGGCACCTCTCCAAGTGACTCACCAAGTCGCTGATTTAGAAATATCCCGTCGTTCCTTCACTGTCGCTGGGTCAAAATCCTGGAACTCCCTCCCTAGCAGCATTGTGGATGTGCCTACACCACATGGATTGCATCAGTTCAAGAAGGCAGCTCACCTTCCCTTCTTAAGGATAGATGAGAATGGATAATAAATGCTGGTCTAGCCAGCGATGCCCACATCCCATAAATTAATTTTAAAAACCCGCTCTTACATTTTATTTTCTTTGTACGTGTCTGTTTTTAGTTTGTTTTTTACTTTGCTTTCATATAACAGCTGTTCATTATTCTGCTATTCACATCCCTGCTGAACCCATATTGTGTTTCTTTGCGTGTCCCATTACCCCTCGCTTTGGCTTTTTCACATCAACGGTTTTGTCATTTAACATCTCCTTTCTTCTCTATCACAGACCTTGCCTTTTGTTCTTTAGCAAACCCCTTGCCCATTTCACCTGCATAAAAGTTATAATATTTCACGTGTTTCTCTGTTCCAATAAAAAAAAGGTTAACTGAAAGGTTAACTCTCTTCCTCTTTCCATAGATACTGTCACACCTGCTGTGTACATCCAGGATTTCCTGTGTTTGTTTTAGATCTCTAGCACCCACAGTATTGCGTTTACTGGTATCTGTTCTCTACCAGGTCATATTCCATATTGATAAAGGGGTCACAGCTCAAAACAGCTCGTCGATGTATCAAGTTGACATAAAGTCAAAGCTTAGATAATTATGAAAGAGAAATAGATTGAGTGTGAGTGAGATATAGGTGGGGGAGGTGGTGGTTTCGTTGAGGCAGTACCTGTAAGGGATAGTTAATCAAAAGGGGTTTAACAAGAAGCAAAAAGGTTACAATGTAAAAGTTGTCAACTTTGGGAAAGTTGCAGGCCTCGGGATTCAATCAGAAAATGGGATGCTGTTTCTCCAGCACAGGACTTCACTGGAGCATTGTAGCAGGACAAGGATGGACCTGGACATGACAGCAAGATTCCAGTGAAACTTGGCACTCAGATAGGGTATGGCCCATGAGAAAATCTATTAGGAGGAGATGGCAGCAAAGTGGTAATGTCATTCCATTTATTTATTAGTGTCACAAATAGGCTAACATTAAAACTGCAGTGAAGTTACTGTGAAAAGCCCCTAGTCGCCATACTCCGCTGCCTGTTTGGGTACACTGAGGAAGAATTTAGAATGGCCAATGCACCTAACCAGCATCCCTTTTGGACTGTGGGAAGAAACTGGAGCACCTGCAGGAAACCCACACAGACACGGGGAGTAAGTGCAGACTCCGCACAGCGACCCAAGCCAAGCATCGAACCCGGGTCCCTGGCAATGCTAACCACTGTGCCACCATGCTGCCACTGTAATGATGTGGATGTGCCGGCGTTGGACTGGGGTAAACACAGTAAAAAGTCTGACAACACCAGGTGGACTAAAACCTGGTGTTGTCAGACTTTTTACTGGCAAGTAAATCAGAGGCCCAGACTAATTTTCTAGGAACATGGTCTCAAATTTAGTTTAAAAAAATCTGTGTTATGAAGTTAGCCTCCATTGATTGTTGAACAAAGATCAATTATGTGAGCCTTCTACCTGGTCAGACCCACAGCAATATGGTGCACTCTTAACCATCCACTGAAATGGCCCAGAAACCACTCAGTTCAAGAGCAATTATGGATGGGCAACAAATGTTAGCCCTACCAACAACACTTACATCCCAGTAAAAGAACACAAAGTTTTAGTAAAGATGCAGATTGTATCTGTTTCCAACAATTTTTTAAAGGCCCCATTAACATTGGGTGATGGGGGCAGTGGGTTGAATTGACCGATTTATTTAGAATGTCAAAGATGTGTGGGTTAGGTGGATTGGCCATGCTAAATTGCCCTTTAGTGTCAGAGTGACTAGCTAAGGTAAATGCATGGAGTTATGGAGATAGGACCTGGGTGGGATTGTGGTTGGTACAGACTCGATGTGCTGAATAGCTCCTTCTGCACAGTAGGATTCTTTGATTCTATGATTTGATACTGGAGGGTTGAGGTTGTGCAAGGGGAAGGGAGAATCAGAACTGCTCTGTTGGGTTGTATGTGTTTTCTGAGTACAGCAGGGAGAAGTATTCTGCAATGCTGTAAGGTCCAAGGGGATGAACCAGGGAACCAATTTAAGGAATAGAAATTAGACAAAACAAAAATCCCAAACCAGAATGGAAGGAGAAATGGAAAGGGCACTCAAAAGAAAGATCATGTTCTGGGAAAATCAATGGCAGCAATCGGGCTAAGTACAACAACATTGAGAATGAGGAAGAGAAAAGTCTTTAGAAAAGTGAACCAAAGACAGGAGTAACATTGAGTAAATAAACCAGAAGGGAAGGTTGAAGAGAAGAGACATGGAAAAATGATGCAGGAGGAACTGTAAACTAAAAACAACACTGAGCCCAACTTCCAGGTGGAAGAATATCAGAAAAGACACAACGATGAGTGGAGAGAAGAGAGGAAATTAAAGAGAACATCAACTTACATTTATGTAGTGCGGCGAAATATTTTGTGCACCTCACGGCGTACAGTTCACAAGGCAGGTTCTGAGGAAGTTTTAGTCAGTGGGGAAAGATACAGCAAGGTAGAAGGGTTTGGGAATATAATTTATAAATTGGAAGAGTGTAGTTGGTGGAACTGTGTGGAGAGAGATGCAGAATCACTTTCCCAGAAGAAATATTAACGTCCATCTTATCTTTCACATTCCAGCATACCAGAAATATCTGTAATATATCCAGTAGCTAAATTCTAGCACCAGTAATCTTTCTCTTTTTCCTTTCTGCATTGGATCTAGCGTGTGTGCTTGATATGAATCGTAATTAATGGAATACCCTCCATTTTGTGTTGAAAATTTAGGCTTACTGCAGAAAAGTGCTGCCTTGTATTTCTTCAACTGTTTAACAATTAAGCACCAATTCAATGGAAGCTTGTTAATGCTTATCTTTAAACCTACTTCATATTAATCATAACTTCTATGAAAGAAATAGTACGAGACAAAAACCATCACAGATGATTCAGAACAACTCAACTGCTGCAATCTGCACAGAAACGTGGCTGGAAGTGTGTAAAAATTGGAGGAACGGCAGCGAGGGCCAAGTTCAGCTAAAGGCTCAGGGGGAAGAAGAAAGAGCCCGTATTGCCCCAGACAACTTGGCTCAGGTTACATGTCTACCACAGGCATTAGAGCTAGGCTGACATCGACGCAGAACAATTCGGGATGACATTTCATAAGTACTCATAAATCAAGCCATTTCCCAAAAGTGGACCTATACCCAAGCAGCAACCTGAGAACGACACTGAGTAGCAGTAAAACTGACAATGCCATGGAGATTTTCTCCCCACAGGCTGCTTTCAAACAACAATAGCATACCTGATGGAAGGAGAGCAATACGATGTTTTAATCAAGGCTAAGGGGCGGAACTTCCTCAAAAAATGACTAAGTGTCATCTTGGGTGTACTGTGCTGTACTGTTCTATGTCTATGTCTTATGTCTAAAACCTGTAGGATTTGCACTGGACTTACTGGTGTGAATCAGATCGCCATTTTCAAACACAAGATGGAATTTCCCTGTCAAACCCACCATGGGAATCGTAGTGAGGGCGAGGGGGTTGTCAGCTGGGGGGGCACGGACCGTGCAAAAGTCCGTTGACCTCGGGCGGGATCTGGCCCACAGTTATTTTTTGGGAGAGTAGTGAGTTTCACATGGATTCTGAGAGGGATGGGGCCGAAACATGCCAGTAAGCCTGGCTTCAAGAGATTGGTCACTTCTTAAAGGAAGCTGAATCACAAATTGAAATTGACGGACCCCTTCCTCATCGCGCCCCTGCCCTCTGTTCATTGAAGGGATGTTCCCCAATGCATTGGGCATTTGGGTCCTCCCAATCGGTCCCCCTTCACAACTCTCCCATTCACAAATGCCCAACCCCCTCCTTCATGACTACCTCCATTTCATGAAACCCCACCTCACTTCATGACTCCCATCATGCTCCAGCCCCCTCAGGCTCCACCTCTCCTGAGGCTCCACCTCCCTTCAGTCCCCTTGGTATTGCCCTCAGTGACCAGGCAGTGCCTACCTGGCAGTTTTAACCTGACTGTGCCACATTGACACTACTAGGGTGCCAGTTAACACTGCCAGAGGGGCAAAGTGCAGCCATGTCCCTGACCACCTGGGCTCCAATGGCTTCCAGGTTCTCCCTGGCGTGGCCATCATGCTTGCTTTCCATTTGTGGTTGCACCTGAAGGTCGGAAAATACTCATTTAAATATTTTGATTTGGTTCCCCTCCTTACTGGGAGGAAACGTGATTACATCTGAGAGCAGGTGTGGGAAGATTTTGTGCTAAAGCACTCACACGTGATTCTCTGGCCCTGCTCCATTCTAATGCCTTTTACACCAAGCGCAATGTGGCTGGAAAAATGCGGCCAAAGACTCAAAGTTACTGCCTAAAGTGAAACTGAACCAAAAAGACCAGGAGATTCTAGTTTTCATTGTTTGTGTTGAGCTAACCACAGCTTGGGTGCTGCAAGAAATATAATTAATCAGCAGCCTCACATTAGGAAATTCGGAAAGAGTTGTTACTCCTCATCATTATTCAGTAATCGCTGTTACCAAACATTTGCTGTTGAATTAGAACCGTAGCATCCCTCCAGTGCAGAAGGAGGCCATTCAGCCCATCGTGTCTGCACCGACTCTCCGAAAGAGCATCTTATCCAGGTGTACCCCACACCCTATCCCTGTAACCCAGCATATTTAGCGTGACTAATCCACTTTACCTACACATTTTTGGACTGTGGGAGGAAACCGGAGCACTCGGAGGAAACCCTCGCAGACACGGGGAGGACACTGAATCAGGCTTGGTTTTTGCTCCTCAGTCAAATAGCCAACTGACTTGTATGATCTGTTCTCAAGGTGGGGAATGGCTGTTTTGGAGTTACCTGGGAGCAGTTTTGACCCTGGAATTAAATCCTAGCAAAACCAAATCCTTGAAATCAGTGAGGAAAAAAACTAATAAATAAAAAAGTAACCAAGATCATTAAAAAAATTTCAGCATCAAGATATTTCTGCCACACAGCCTGCACCCAACCCTTACACAAAAATTTTGATTCTTCAATTTGCACAATTTAACTTCTAAATCGATTTGCCTCTGAATAAGACAGTGTTTCTTTTAGAGCAATGCTAAAAATACAACAAGGTGTCTCATACAGATGCTGTCCTTCCTGTTGAGGACAATGGGAAATGTAATAAATATCCGGAGCTGCAGGCAATGCAATGATTAGGTTCCCCGGCAATGCAATGTTCTGGTACACAGGATACGTTCCAAAGTGCTATAGAAATAGCTGGATCCAATGCTGGATCATTGCTGAACGTCAGCTCACTCCCAGTAAAAGGCAGGCTTTGTAGAACTGGTATGTTTTCCACGTTGATGTTCTTGTAGCTGTGATACTAAGAAAGTCTATTGCTGAGGGACAGTAAAAGTGATTCAGATTACTTTGATTTTGATATCCCTGTCATTTCTCCATAGAATTGCTTTGACCCTGGAAAAATGGATTTTCTGCATATTAAATTCCCTTTATAACAATACAATAATTCCCAAATAGAATCTTGGAATGGTAAGGCAGTAAGGTAAGTGGGTAAGTGAGTACATTGGGTAAGATAACAGACGGGTAGAGTGGCAGGTGGGTGAAATGGTAAGGCGGGTGGAAACATAGAAATATAGAAAATAACAACAGGAGCAGGCCATTCAGCCCTTCGAGCCCACTCCACCATTCAATATGATCATGGCTGATCATCCAACTCAGTAGCTTGATCCTGCTTTCCCCCCATATCCTTTGATCACACCCACAATGTTTTGGCTGCAACTGCTTTCTGTGGTAGAGAATTCCACAGGCTGAACGCTCACTGGGTGAAGAAATTTCTCCTCATCTCAGTCCGAAAAAGTTTATCCCACATCCTTACACTGTGACCCCTGGTTCTGCACACTCCCACCATCGGGAACATCCTTCCTGCATCTGCTCTGTCTAGTCCTTTTAGAATTTAATATGTTTCTATGAGATCACCCCTCATTCTTCTGAACTCCAGCGAATGTAATCCTAACCGTCTCAATTTCTCCTCATATGTCAGACCTGCCACCCCAGGAATCAGCCTGGTAAATCTTCTCTGCACCCTCTCTAGAGCAAGAATATCCTTCCTCAGATAATGAGACCAAAACTGCAGCAAGACATCCCTATTCCTGCACTCGAATCGCTCGTTATGAAGGCCAACATACCAATTGCCTTCTGCACCTGTATGCTTACCTTCAGCGACAGTGTACAAGGACAACCAGGTCTCATTGCACATTCCTCTCTATCGCCATTCAGATAGTAATCTGCCTTCATGTTTTTGCTACCAGAGTGGATAAGCTCACTTTTATCCAAATTATAATGCATTGCCGTGATCTTGCCCACTCACTCAGCTTGTCCAAACCACACTGAAGCATCTCTGTGTCTTCTGCACAGCTCACCCTTCCACCCAGCTTTATGTCATCTGCAAATTTTTAGAAACTACATTTAATTTCCTCATCCACATCAATAACATATATAATGAATAGCTTGGGTCCCAGCACTGAACCCTATGGAACCCCACTAGTCATTACCTGCTATTCGTAAAATGACCCATTTATTCCTACTCTTCGTTTCCTGTCTGCCGACCATTTTTCTATCCATTTCAATACACTAACCCCAATTCAATGCACTTTAATCTTACATGCTAACTTCTTATGTGGGACTTTGTCAAAAGCCTTCTGAAAGTCCAAATAAACCACATCCACTGGCTCCCCCTCATCAAGTCTACTCAATACATCATTGAAGTTTGTACGAGGCAGATTTTTTATATAGAGAGTGGTGGGTGCCTGGAACTTGTTGCCGCGGGAGGTAGTGGAAGCGGATACGGTAGTGACTTTTAAGGGGTGTCTCAACAAGTACATGAATGAGATGGGAATAGAGGGCTATGGTCCCTAGAAGCTTAGGGGGTTTTAGTTAAGTTGGGCAGCATGGTCGCTGCAGGCTTGGAGGGCTGAAGGGCCTGTTCCTGTGCTGTAATTTTCTTTGTTCTTGTTCTTTGTTCTATATCAGTTCCAGTCCTGCCCAGGCATAACCTTCCCAATTTGTTCTGGTCCCACCTCCCCCAGAACCAATCTCAATTTCCCAGGAGTCTGAAACCCTGTCCCTCTCACCATTGCTTCACCAAGTATTCATCCGATATTTTCTGCTATTTCTACTCTGACTAGCACAAGGCAGTAACCCTGAGATCACTATCGTTGAGGTCCTACTTTTCAACTTACTTCATAACCCCCTATGTTCTGCTTTCAGGACCTCTTCCATTTTTTTAACCGATGTCATTGATGCTGATGTGTGCTAGGTCCCCTGGGGGTTCACCCTCCCCCTTCAGAATGTCTTGCACCCACACCGAGACATTCTTGACCCTAAAACCAGGGAGGCAACGTGCCATCCTGGAATCTCATTTGCAGCCACAAAAACAGCTATCTATTCCCCTTGCAACTGAGTCCCCTATAACTATTGCATTTCAACACATTATACTCCTCCCCTCTGCAGCAGAGCCAACCACGATGCTATGAATTTGGCTGTTGCTGCTTTCCCCTGAGAGGCCATTCCTTTCAACAATGCCCAAAGCAGTATATCTGCGGGGGAATGGCCACAAGGTAGGTTGGCAGCTGGGTAAGTGGATACAGTGGATAAGGTGGCAGATTGGTGAGATGGGTAGGTGTGTGAGGTGGAGTCCGGTCGGGGAAGGAGTTGGAATGGGGGTTAATCAGACCGGGTCAAGGGGAAGTAGGTGGGCTGGTTAGTGGGGGAAAGTCGGGAGGCTGATGGGAAAATTGGGGGTCAGGGAGGTTAGTCAGTGGGTCAGTGCAATGAATGGGGCTCAGTGTATAGTAACCCAACCATTAGACTAAAATAAAATCAACGTGCCAAGGATGCTGGAAATCTGAAATAAAAACAGAAAATGCTGGAAAAACTGTTGCACAGTTCAAAACCCAACACATTTCTACCTTTCACCAGTTACACAGATGGGTGATTTTGGACTCAAAATATTAATTCTGTTTCTCTGTCCACAGACGTTGACAGACTTTTAAATTTTTATTTCAGGTGCCAGACTAAGTTTTTTCCTGTCTAACATCTCCTGGGTAACTATCATTGAATTGGAATTAACCAAAGTCTCTGATTCTAACTCCGAGTTGAAGACATTGGCCAGAATGCTCCAATCTTGCCCGTGACTAGGATTCTCTGATCCCACTGCAGTTAACGGAGTTTTGGCTGAGCGCCAAATTCTCTGTTCTTGCTGACAGTGGTAGCAAGGTGAACGAGACCAGAGAATTCCAGCTATTTTCGGATTTCCAGGAAGCAGGGAAATTTCCCATCATATGTTAAATTTCTCAAACAATTCCTACAGGGTCCTTGCGACGGGACCTCAGAAAGTGCATCTTCCGGGGTATATCCAACTATCCAGACATCAGAAGGTCTTTACCAACTCTTTGGAGTCAAAATAAATAACCAATTAAACTAAACCAAATAAACTGAGGGACAAAGTAAAAGGGGAACTGCCTTAAACAAATACAAATCACAAATGAAACTTAAAACATAAAACCAAAATGTATTAAATGGGTTGATAAGGCACCCAGTCTCTGCAGTGCCCAGTGGGCATGGAAGGCCTCCCTGGTGCCCGTGGACGCTGCATGTTCTCTCTCCAGGGACACCCGGCCACAAATGTAGCCACGGTAAAGGGGCCGACAGTCAGGTCAGCCAATCCCCTCGATTGCCCACTGCCTGAACTTGTTGATGGCAAATTTGACCAGGCCCAGGAGCAGGTTCATGAGAAGGTCATCTTCCTTCTCCACCTTCTCTGCACTGGTCAGGAGGGTGGGGCTGAAGCGCAAATAAAATTACCAACATCTGCCTGTTCATCTCATATATTGCTTAGCGTTTGAACTCCATGAGTTTCACACTCACTTGCTAATACATTACATAACATTTAAACACTCATGGACAGTAACCTAATGTACTGCACAACACGTGAGATCCAGCTGACCTAACGTTATCTTTGGTACACTCACTGATCTTTCCAACATACTGCCCATTGGCACAACAGCCACAGGAAACTAGCTGTCCCTCCTAAATGTCTGCCAGATATGGAGACACCATTCACTGCTGCCACAAACTGTAATGGACATCATTGACACAGATCACAACAAAGTGCCCACCAAGAAATTCAGCAATTACTCTTGAAGTCAACTGGAAAACAGGCAACCCAGAAAATATTTCTGTTCATACCTTAGTGAAAATGGAGAATGGACCAATTAAATAGAGTGATCCTGTAGATTAGTACTCAGTGCACTTAGCAATGAGAGGGAAAAGATGAACTTTGCCAAGTATGCTTGAAGATGAATTCTGATTTGAAATTGTGTAATATTTTCATTAATATAATGAATATTAAAGAAGGCAACAAGTGTTACGGATGGGAGGAATAAACCAGCTGAATGTAACAGATGAAGAGCAATGTGAATAAGCGATGTAGTGCAAAATGATTTTTGGAACATTATTGGCACGGATCTGGTAAGTAAAGAGTTTAATTGTTCCAAAATTACTTTGAAAGCAGCTAGGGAGGAAACACATCTAATTTGAACACTGCACACATCCCACAATCTGCAATGAGGTCATTGGCGGGTGGCACAGTGGTATAGTGGTTAGCACTGCTGCCTCCCAGTGCCAGAGACTTGGGATCGATTCCCAGCTTGGATCACTGTCTGTGTGGAATCTGTACGTTCTCCCGTGACTGTGTGGGTTTCCTCCAGGTGCTCCGGTTTCCTCCCACAGTCCAAAAGACGTACTGGTTGGGTGCATTGCCCATGCTAAATTCTCCCTCAGGGTACCCGAACAGGTGCTGGAGTGTGGTGGCTAAAGGATTTTCACAGTGACTTCATTGCAGTGTTAATTTAAGCCTACTTGAGACACTAATAAACTTTAATTTGTTTTTTTTGAAGTGAAATTCATCAAGGCTTAAGTATTGTCCATGGTACAAGGGAGAATTTCACAGCTGTTCTTCAAAAAAGTGACAATTGATATATTGTTTCATCCAAAAAAGCAGATGGAACGTTAAATTAACATGTCATTCACTGTGAATACTGCACTAGAGTGCCAACCTAGATATTGTGTTCACAATGCTGGAGTGAGACTTGAACTAACCACCTTCTGGCTCAGAGGCAAGATGATCACTGTGTATGTGTTTCAAATGGTGGATCTATTGGGTGAGCGGTAGCCACAGTGATCTCAAACTTTTTGTGTCCTTTGGCCATCTTTACTGACTTAACATAACCTTTGACCCAAGTTGATTTGAGTAATTAAAATGACATTTAAGCAGGTGCCTCTTTGTCACTCCATGAACTGGTGCTCATTCCCTTCACCACCATTATGCTATTCCTGCAGTGCACACCAGTAGCAAGGAATAACAAGTTCTTCTTCCATAGCACCTATCAACACTATGACCTTACAACCTTGAAGGCAAGTATAGTAGGTGCATGAGAACACCAGTACCTGCGAGTTCCCCTTCAAGCCAAACACCATTCTGATTTGAAAATCTATTGCCGTTCTATCACTACTGCTGTTTCAAAATCCTGAAAACTCATTACCCAGAACAAAATGTGGGAAAACTTTCACCACAAACACTTCAACAGTTCAAGAAGATGACTCAATACCATCTTGCCATGGGAGATTAGAGGTGGGCAATAAATGCTGGCACTATGAACAACGCCCACAACACAATGAATGATAAAAGGTATTGTGAAAAATAAAATGGAAATTGCAACTTCAGATGATACAAAAGGCTTTGTGTTATTATCAGTCACAGTATAGCTGCTGATTGTCCAGTCCATGCCAGCATTCACGAAAGAAATGGTTAAACCAGTCAACAGAAAGGAAAAATTCTGCCTTCTTATCTTTTTTCATTACACTCTCACTTCAAAGCAAGGAATGACCTACTTTGATGAAAAAAACGAAGTACAAAGCAGCATCAGGCCATTTCACTGAACTGGAGGATTTGCCAGATAAAAGATGAACCAGATTCAGTACTTTTTGTAAAACACTCTGCAATCATTAACAAAGTTCAAGCAACGCCTCCTTTATAAGCTGTGATCAATTCAAATATTCCCTTAAATGTCACTCAGTGTTTTTAAGTAAAGGCCACATTTTTTTTCCCGTCTGCATTATTAGTGATTTAAATGATCAGGTGTGACGTGGGTTTTTCATAGATCTGTGAGATTTTCGCAGCAATTGGGAAACAAAAGATAATGTATGCAGATCTGGTGATGCAGGTCGAGGCTGAGGAATAAAAGCTCATAACTGGATTAATGTAGTTTTACCTCACTTGTATTTTAAACCTTTTTTTCTATTTGTTTACATCACTTCTGCAAAGACACCGATCGACATCAGAATTCTGCGCAGAGGAATGAGCTGAGGCAGTTGAATATTGCTTAAGGGGGACAAAGGACACACAATCAATATTGATGCAGTTTACAAAAGGACATTATAACTCATAAAATGCCATAAGTAAATGATGATCTCACATTGAGACCCATCAGGAGAGACTGAGCAGGCTGGGGTTCTTTTCACTCAAAATGAAAAGAGTGAGACCTGATAGAGATCTTTAAAATTATGGGAGGATTTGTCAGGGTGTGCTTGGAGAAAATTGTTTCCAATTGTGGAGGGACCTAAACTAAGAGTCATAAATATATGTAAGAATGTCGCTAATAAATCCAAAAATAAATACAAGATAAATCTTTTTGCCTAGTATAGTTAGGATGTGGAATCTGCTATAAAACTGGATGAGGCTAATGACATTGTGATGGTGCTGTGCCTTTAAGAAATGTATTTTAATCATGTATCTGCAGGTTTTTCAAGCAGACCATAGCATTTTATTAGTGCCATGATGTTGCGGCACGGTAACACAGTGACTAGCACTGCTGCTTCACAGCTCCAGGGACCTGGGTTTGATTCCTGGCTCAGGTCACTGTCTGTGTGGACAGTGCACATTCTCCTCGTGTCTGCATGGGTTTCCTCCCACAGTCCAAAGATGTGTGGGTTAGGTTGGTTGTCCATGCTAAAATTGTCCCTTAGTGTACTAGGATGCTTAGGTTAGAAGAATTAGTGGATAAAATATATAGGGATATGAGGGTAGGGCCTGGGTGGGATTGTGGTCGGTGCAGACTCAAAGGGCCTCTTACTGCACTGCAGGGTCCTATGATTCTATGTCCTTTATTGCTGCTGAGGGAGTATAATTGATATTGTGTTGATTTTAATCAGACTAATGCAGCGTTCTGGGGTTTTATAATTCTTTGGGGATTGCTGAGTGGAATTTGATCTGGGAATGATTGACAGGTCAGATGATATGCCTGGGGACAGTTTCATTTCCACAGAAAAGTCCAGTTTTTAGTTTTAGTTCTCAGTTGCTGCTAAAAGCTGGTGGAGGCAGGCAGTGTCTCTCTCCCTCTCTCCAGCGGCTTCTTCCAGAACTGGGAAGCCTCAAAGATTTAATCCAACTTTCATATGACCAATTCACAGCAGGTGATCCCAGCATCACCAGAGCATATCACTTTTGTGCCAAGTCTCCAGAAGGGTGTATGTCTGTGAGATGGTGTTTACCTTGGAACAGCAGAGATAGCTAGCTATTAAGAGTTATAGTGTGCCGTGTTTAACTCTTGTAATTGGTAAAAGTTATGCTAAATCATTTTATTATATTTTAACTGTGTTCTTAAATAAACCAGTGGGTCACTTGAATCATACCTGGAGTGAAATACCTTAAGCTTATTTATGCCAAATTCAACTGTGAAAACTGAGGGTCTAGGCTAATTTCATAAAACGCCAGAGTTTCTGGTCTGGGTCTTAACAACATTGATGCATTTGTAGGAAGTTAAATAAACATAAATCAGCATTCATACTGAACACAAGGTGAAATTAGTGCAGCCTTTTAAACTACCCACATCATTTCTTTCACAGGATTCACATTGTGGGAAACTATGAAGGGAAGAAAATAAGACAAGATGCAAGAAGTAATCAACATTAACTAAATCTTTCCTGCTCAGACTAAGGTGTAAGTTTCCAAGATGTTAATTTAATTCTGGAGACCGTGAAGAATCTATCAGATTCTTCTCTATGCCATTTGGTTAACTAGTATGTTTTAGGGAAAGCTTCCATTCTTAAGTGATGTGATGTATATGTGACTTCAGAAACATAGCAATGCAGTTGAATCTTAATTGCCTTCTGAACTGACTCAACAAGCCATTCTGTTGTATCAAGTAACTACAAAAAACAATGATAAAACTGGACATACTATGTGGCATTGACTTAGAACCAAACACAATAAAAGCACAACCAGCCAAAGTCCTCCTTATTAACATAAGGATTTGTGCTAAACCTGGGTGAGTTGCCCCCATAATCGTCATGCCTGATATAGTCATTCTCACTGAATCATAAACTTTAGCCAATGCCCAGATTCCTCCTTCACGATCTTTGGACAAGTCTTGTCCCACCAGCAGAACAGAGCACCAGAGATGATGGCACAGTGTTAGGGACAGTGTGGCTAGTGAGTCTTCAATGTTGACTCCAGGTTCCTTGAAGTCTTGTGATATCAAGTCAAAGGCGAGTAAGGAAACCGTCTAATAATTACTACCTGAACACGGTAGGTGTAATTTATCTAGGTTTTCGAAAGGCCTTTAATAAGGTGTCCCACAATACACAAATGAATACGATTGGAGAATGTGCAGTTAGGGAACAAGTAACAGAATGGCCTGCTAGCTGACATCAACACAAACAAAAAGTAGTGGGAGTAAAGGGTCGTTATTCAGAATGGCAAATTACAGGAAGACATCAAGAATGGACAAATCATCACAGATAAATGGGAAACAGTACAAGCTGGAAGGAAGAATAGGGAGGTCACTTGATACTTGGCAGGTGGGGAAGAGAAACATAAGGCAGCTCAAGAATTGAATCCACCAATCACCAAAAGTTAAACCACAGCTTAACAGAATCTTTACAGTGCAGGAGGCCATCCAGCTCACCGAGTCTGCACTGGCTCTATGAAAGAGCATTCTGCCTAATCCCACTCCCCTGCTTTATCCCCATAACTTTGCACGTTCTCTCTTTTCAGGTAACAATTCAATTATTTTCTGAATACCTCGGTTGAACTAGCCTCCTCCACTACACTCTCAGGAAGTTAATTCCAGACTCCATCCATCACTCACATCACTAATTCCTTGTGTCCATTGTTTTGAATCTGTGCTCTCTGGTTCTTGATGCTCTCTTGATTTGGAACAGTCTCTCACTATTTATCATGTGCATATTCCTCAAGATCTTGAACTCTGCTATCAAATCTTTTCAGTCTTCTTTTCTCCAACGAAAACAGTCCCAATCTCTCCAATCTATCTTCATAACTATGGTTCCTTATCCCTGGAATCATTTTGTGAATCTCCTCTGAACTCTCTCCAATCCTTCACATCCTTCCTCCAGTTTAGCTTCAAGAACTGGGTGCTATACTCTAGATGAGGCCTAACTAGTGTCTTATACAAATTCAACATGACCTCCTCATTTTCATACTCAGTGACTGCAATATGTGGATTCACAAGAGAATGGGTGAGATCCTAATGACTATTTCTCATTAGTATTTACTGTTGAGAAATACATGGATTTTAGGGAACTTGGGGAAATAGATAGTGATGTCTTGAGGAATGTACATATTATAGAGAAGGAGGTGCTGGAAGTATGTATAAATATTAATAATTGGATGAGAATTTAGGAGGCATGGTTAGTAAGTTTGCTAGGTGACACCAAGATTGATGGCATAGTGGACAGTGAAGGTTATCTAGGATTGCAACGGGATCTGAATCAGTGGGCTGATGAGTTTAATTTAAATAAATGTGAAATGATTTATTTTGGTAGATTGAACCAGGGTAGGACTTATTCAGTCAACACACAAACAGTAAGACTGCCTATTTTCCAGACGTCGCTGGATTCCGGGGAAGTGCCGGAAGATTGGAAAACGGCTAATGTTACGCCGTTGTTTAAGAAGGGTGCCAGGCAAAAGGCGGGGAATTATAGGCCGGTTAGTTTAACGTCTGTGGTAGGTAAAATGTTAGAATCCGTCATTAAGGAGGAAATTGCGAGGCATCTTGAAGGGAATTGCTTGATAGAGCAGACGCAGCACGGTTTCATTAAAGGGAAGTCGTGTCTGACAAATTTACTGGAGTTCTATGAGGATGTGTCTAGGGCGGTGGATAGAGGAGAGCCAGTGGATGTGGTCTTTCTGGATTTTCAGAAGGCGTTTGACAAAGTACCTCACAAGAGGTTACTGCAGAAGGTCGGGGGACATGGAGTTGGGGGTAGGGTATTAGCGTGGATAGAGGATTGGTTGTCAAATAGGAAGCAGAGAGTGGGGGTCAATGGGTGCTATTCGGATTGGCGGATGGTGACTAGTGGTGTGCCCCGGGGGTCGGTGCTGGGGCCTCAGCTTTTTACCATTTATATAGATGATCTGGAGGAGGGAACCGAGTGTAGGGTGTCGAAATTTGCTGATGACACCAAGATTGGGGGAAAGGCAAATTGTGCGGAGGGTGTGGAGAGTCTGCAGAAGGATCTAGATAGGCTGGGCGAATGGGCCAGGAAATGGCAAATGGAATTTAATGTTGGCAAGTGTGAGGTGGTCCACTTTGGTAGGAAGAATGGTAGGAAGGATTATTACTTACGTGGCGAAAAACTGCAGCAGGCGACGGTGCAGAGGGACCTCGGGGTCCTTGTGCATGAGTTGCAAAAACCCAGCTTGCAGGTGCAGCAGGTGGTCAGGAAGGCGAATGGGATGCTGGCCTTCATAGCGAGGGGGATTGAATATAAAAGTAGGGAGGTCTTGCTGCAGCTGTATAGGGCATTGGTGAGGCCGCAGCTGGAGTACTGTGTGCAGTTTTGGGCGCCGTACCTGCGCAAAGATATTTTGGCCTTGGAGGGAGTGCAGAGGAGGTTTACTAGGCTGATACCGGAGTTGAGGGGGTTGAGCTATGAGGAGAGGCTGAATAAACTAGGCTTGTACTCGTTAGAGTTTAGAAGAATGAGGGGAGATCTCATTGAGACGTATAAGATGATGAATGGGATGGATAGGATAGAGGTGGAAAGACTCTTCCGGCTCAAAAAAGACAGTAGGACTAGGGGGCACAGCCTCAAGATAAAGGGGGGCAGTTTAGAACGGAGTTGAGGAGGAACTTCTTCACTCAAAGGGTGGTGAATCTCTGGAATTCTCTGCCCGTTGAAGTGGTGGAGGCTGCCTCGCTAAATATTTTTAAGACGCGGGTTGATGGGTTTTTGATGAGAGAGGGGATTAAGGGTTATGGGGAGAGGGTGGGAATGTGGAACTGAGACACGACAGATCAGCCATGATCTTATTGAATGGTGGGGCAGGCTCGAAGGGCTAGATGGCCGACTCCTGCTCCTATTTCTTATGTTCTTATGTAAACCCATCACTAGTATTCAGCACAAACAGATCGAGACCTCAGTCACAGAATCCTGACACTAAATTGCTGGATTGCTGCAACATTCTGGTGTTGGAGTGGGTGAGGTACGTGGGTCAGTATGTGTATTTCCCTGTGATGATTACAGAGCAAGGGGGCTGCCTTATCACACCTCTCCCTGTTGTGCTTTGCAGGCACCACCGAGAGTGTATGCAAGAGCACACAGTGCACAGTATGCTCTCTAGTGTGGACTGTTTAGTTCAGGCCATCAGCACTAATCTCTGTGAAGTACATGAGCAGCTGTGGATCCTGAGCAGAATAATCATGCAGGTGGCTCAGTGGAGGCTGGTGGGGACACCAGCTGCACCACTGCAGTAGACTCAGTCAAGCCAATGGGAAAGTTGGCCAAAGGCTGAGAATGTTCAAGAGGAGGATGAGGGTTCAACATAGCCAGCAGGAGCCTCAGTAAACTTCACTTCCCTGGTCTAGCTGACACTGGGAGCATCTGTGGTGCAAGTACCAGTGGTGATGGCAGCCTCTGTATAGATACAGGAAGCACAATTGCAGGATGGGCCCCACTGGGTTCAAGGGGCAGATGTCAGGAACCAAGTGGAGATTTAGAAAAGTAAACTTCCAGCTAAATAAGCTCCCTGCCTGCCTAAGGTCTATTTGCAGGGTTAGTACAGGTTGGGATGGAGTTGAGGTCCCCCACTACTAACCGCAGAGTGGAAATTAGGTCTAACAGGGCTTCTTAAACTGAGGTGAGTTTACTAAATTGCCCACAATAGCAAAAACATGACCCCCTAGTCTTAAATATCGGATCGGCTTCAGGACGGGACTGCACAATCTTGGCAGAAAATACTTTTATCCGACCTTCTGCACCATATCTCTTACATTTAATCTATGTCCCCTCATTCCAGGCTCCTTAACATTTAGAAAATGTCTTCTCCGATACCTTCATTACACAGTCCAACTGCTGTGAATCAACAGACCCTGAGATCAAATTGGTAACTGGAAAGCTGGAAATGTGTGTTATTATAAAGCTGCCTGGTGTACAGGTGTAGGAGGAAGAAGTATAAGTGTGAAAAAGCAGCAAGTGCGCTACTCAAGATTTTACTGCTAACCACCAATGATGTATCTCTTTTCTTGACCTCAGTGCTTTTCATTCGTTCATTTATATTTATTTCCTGTTGCTGAGCAACCGTGTTATTGTTGAGGCAGAGGTGTGTTTTTCTTTGGAATTTTTTTTATTGCTGTTTTGTTGGCTGTCCATGAATCTGACAGCCTCATACAGGTTGGTTTGATGCACCCAAGTTTTTATTTGTCATTTTGCATCCAGTCTCTGTTTTTTTTATACATTTACCAAGATTTTTGTCTTCTTTAACTCCTCAATCTCTCTGGGTTCAAATTCTCTGTGTGCTGACACTACATGAAAGCGTTAAATTCGGTAAGATCCTGGCGTGGATAGGGGATTGGCTGACTGGGAGAACTCAGAAAGTGGAGATAAAGGGGTCTTTCTCAGGATGGCAGCCGGCAACTAGTGTTGTGCCTCAGGGGTCAGTCCTGGGACCACAACTTTTCACAATATACATGAACAATTTGGAAGAAGGAACTGAAGGTACTGTTGTTAAGTTTGTAGATGATACAAAGGTATGGAGAGATAGTATTGAGGAAGTGGGGGTGGGGGAGGGGCTGCAGAAGGACTTGGACAGGTTAGGAGAGTAGGCAAAGAAGTGGCAGATGGAATACAATGTGGAAAAGTGTGAGGTTATGCACTTTGGGAGGAGGCATAGACTATTTTGTAAATGGGAAAATACCAAGTAAATCAGAAACACAAAGGGACTTGGGAATCCTCATTCAAGATTCTCTTAAGGTTAACATGCAGGTTCAGTTGGCAGTAAGGAAGGTAAATGCAATGTTAGCGTTCATATCAAGAGGGCTAGAATACAAGAGCTGGGATATATTTCTGAGACTGTATAAGGCTCTGGTCAGACCCCATTTGGAGTATTGTGAGCTGTTTTGGGCCCCGTATCTAAGGAAGGGCGTACTGGTCTCGGAAAGGCTCCAGAGGAGGCTCACAAGAATGATCCCTGGAATGAAAGGATGAGGAACAGTTGAGGACTCTGGGTCTGTACTCACTGGAGTTTAGAAGGATGAGTGGGGATCTTATTGAAACTTACAAGATACTGCAAGGCCTGGATAGAGTGGATGTGGAAAGGATGTTTCCACCAGTAGGAAAAAATAGAACCAGAGGGCACAACCTCAGGCTAAAGAGATAATACTTTAAAACAGAGATGAGGAGGAATTTCTTCAGCCTGAGAGAGGTGAATCTGTAGAACTCTTTGCCGCAGAAGGCTGTGGAGGCCAGATCATTGAATGTCTTTAAGACAGAGATAGATAGGTTCTTGATTAATAAGGGGTTAGAGGTTATGGAGAAAAGGCAGTGGAAGGAGAGTGAGGAAAATATCAGCCATGATTAAATGGTGGAGCAGAATCAATGGGCTGAGTGACCTAATTCTGCTCTTGTGTCTTATGGTCTTATTACTGTGTGGAAGTTTGACACAACTTGGAAAACAATGTGCGTACATGTGTTTTGTTTTATGGTTGTGGTGGTAATAACTTCAGAATTGCCTGTGTCTGCCTGCAGACAACTTTCTGAAAAGTTTAGTTTATTTATTTGTGCCACAAGTAGGCTTACATTAACATCGCAATGAAGTTACTGTAATCGCCACACTCTGGCCTCTCAATTGCATACTGCTTCTGAATCCCATATAACCAGAAACACCAAGGAAAGAAAAGAATAGCAAAAAAAAATAGAATTCAACCAGAATGATAACAGAATTTTAATAAAAAAGTTTACCAACAGCTGAAAGGAGGATGCTGACATCTATGAAAAGCTTTCACAATCCGATTTTCATGTTTTTCACTGTGCATGGACTTCATGGTTACCTGTAAGAATTGTCTAGTATGTTAAACTGTCCAGGAGGCCAGCAGAGATGAGCACACAGCTTACTGGAACCTGTGCTGTGCCAGGAGAAATTCTTTACTGACAAAGAAGCAGCAGTTCAGACTGGATTGAAATGGCTGACTCCACATAAGGCCAGAGTGTAATTAACTGAGTGAGATGTAAGAATAGGGTTGCAGTTGCGCATGGGGAACACACAGAGAACTACTCGATAGTTTGTGTGTGTGTCCTTGTTAGAAGGTCAGCAGGAAGGGGAAGTTAACAAGGTCTAGCAGGGTACACCTTGACTCATCCGGCTCACCCAGAAATAGAATAGAAAAACAGCTTGAATCATAATGGAAGGGGACCGTAAGACAGGCAATGCTCAGGAAAGATCAATGACTCAGGTAGGATACGATACAACAAAACTGAGATAGAGAGAACTGAATATAGGGTGCATGAGTAAGGGGTGCTGAATAATAACAGCGAGCCAAAAACAGCATTGAGTCCAACTTGAGGAGGCGTAAGGATATCAATCCTTTCCTCTCTTCTGCATTTTGCCCAGTGCATCAACTTACATTTATCTAAGCTACGGATATAATTCAATACTTCGTGCATTGACAGAGGTAGAGGAGCAGAGGGACTGGCTGGCTACTGGAAAGGTAACTTTCTAGGAAGCTTTAGTAGCTGAAAAAAGATGCCAGGAGGTAGAGGAGTTTCAGGAAAAAGATTCTAAATCTGCCAGGGTTTGGTGGCTCATGGGTTTGCCGCTTCCATTGGAATTGGCATAAAGGGGGATGTACAATCATGCACTCAGAAATTTTGATGTCATTTGGTGGAATAATTTGTATTAAGCTTCACTTTGTCTTGAACTTTATATTCTGGTATACCAGAGATTCTTGTCATGTGCCCTCACATAAATACTAGTACTATTAATCATTCTCTCCTTCTCTGTGTTAGAATTAGCACATTCAACAAAATACAGTTGGAGCATTCACCATGGAGCAGTCACCAAAGCTTTATCTACATACTCACCCTTTCTTCCAGGCAAAATCAACATGATGTACACACATATCATGCTGTCTCTTTGGTTATTAGATATGCACCAATGAATTGGATAACTTGTTCATATTTCTCTTTAGTGCAAGCATTAAATCCCATACCAGCGTGAAGCAGGAGAGACAGACATCCCAAGGATCCAGAACCTCAACAATTGCAATCAACAAACCACTTAAACACCAAAATAACACTCATAGTGTGATGACTTCAGCCAGGCTAATGAGGTTGGCTTGCTAGAGTATGAACCCCTGAGTTAATTTGATTTTGTTTATTTGGTTGGTATACAAAAAGACCTACCCGATGAGTCTTAATTCATGGTTAAATCAAGAAGCCCCGCGCTCCTTGTTTAAAGCAGGTGTGTCAGACTCCCAGCCTGCATTCAGCAGGGAACAACTCAAAAGCTGGCTGTGGATAGATGTATGGTGTAAATAAAGTAACTTGGTGATGGGACTTTCGTTTCTGTGGAGTTACTACAGTGGCGACGAGGAGAAAGGAGCGACCTGAAGGAACTTGCTGAACCACCACACATATTGAGGGTAAGCCGTCATTGAGAAAATATGCCACTATGTAGAAAATTGGACCCTTTTGACCTCTCAGTGAAGACCTGGACCCAGTACATGGAAAGGATGAAGAATTTCTTCAGGGCAAACAACATAATCTCAGATGAGAAGCAAAGGGTTAGCCTGCTGACTGTGTGTAAACCAGCAGATTTTGTAGTATGTGCTGTTTAACTTTCCGGGAGCACCAGACACAAAGTTCTTCAAAGAGTTATCAAACTTAGTTCAAGAATATTATGATCCTAAGCCATCCCTGATCCCGTGGAGGTACCATTTTTGCTTCATATTTAGAGAACCAGGGGAGTCAATCACCAGTTTCCTAACAAGGCTAAGACATTTGGCGGAGGCTTCTGAATTCAGGGAGGGAGGGGAGACACTAAATGAGATGCTTTGAGACTGATTGGTGTGCAGAAATAATGATATAACTATACAGAAATACCTGTTGGTGGAGGCCCAGCTGGACTGTAAACAGGCATTACAGCTGGCCTTGTTAGAAAAAGTGGCATGCGGAGCGCATAAGCTTCAAGGTATCCCGATGGAGGTAGAGGCCAACACCAGGGAGACCAGGCTAGGGAACTACCACTACAGGGCAGGCTACTACATAGTGGCCCTCTGGAAGGATTTGGATATGATGGAGCCCAAATCCGCCTATAAAACCACACCTAGACAAGCCCAGAGTGACAGCAGTTCCTGTAGAGCCCCACCCAACACGAAATTGCGATGATTGCCAGAGTCAGGATGTACAGAGGAAAAGCAAGCCTCCTAACCAACATGGCCGAAAAGAACACGTAGGCCGAGGGACAGGAGAATGTACAGCCTGGAAGCTCCCCCTACCTCTGACGAGGAATAGCTACTGTGCGAAGCAATGACAAAATCAGAATCCATCAAATTGTCAGTGAGACTGAATGGATGTCCAATTTTAATGGAGGTCAAAACAGGGGAAACACTGTTGGTCATAGGGGAGACAGTGTTTAACAAGATACTCACTGGACTACAACCCTTAGCCCTGACCAAAACTTCGGCAAGGCTGAGGATCTATACAGGGGAACCACTGAAAGTGATGGGTACAGTCCATGTGCCAGTTGCTTACGGGAAACAATTAGTTAGTCTCCCACTAATGGTAGTGCAAGCTTCAGGACTGAGTCTATTAGGGCGAAATTGGCTAAAAGAGATCCAGTTAGATTGGACAAATATCTTCAAGCTGGAAAACAGCTACCTGAGTGAGGCCCGGAGCAAATAAATGGAGGTTTCACGGGAAAGCCTAGGGACAATCAAAAGAGTCAAGGCAAAATTGCCTTGTCAGTCTGGAGGTCGCCCCAAAGCTTTTCAAAGCCCAACCAGTACCTTTTACGTTAAGGGAAAAGGTTGATGTGGAAATCAAAAGATTACTGCGCAAAGGAATAATAAAACCGGTCCAGTTTGCGGAATGGCCGGCACCCATGGTTCCAGTCTTAAAACTGGATGACTTGGTGTGCTTTTGCGGCAATTTCAGCTGGATGCTCATCCCTGCTGAATAAAAACTGCTTTTGAGTTAAGATTGAATCAGGCTTGGTTTCTGGCATTCCATAGTAACTTGTATTGTCTGTTCTCATATGAGGAATGGCTGCTTTGGAGAGATACGTGGAACAGCCCCTAGTGTGGAATTAAAACTCGGGAGAAACTAAGTCCTTGAAATCAGAGAAAAAAATATAAATCAATAAAAAAGTAACCAAAATTGTTTAAAATATTTTCAGCTGCAAGATACTCCCACCACAGAATCGCCACACACCTACGTAAACCGTTTTACTTTCAAAATATCACTAATGTAGAATTTTATTTCTAAATTGATTTATATTCCTCATAAGGCAGTTCTTCTTTTAGAGCGATGCCAATGTCTTATACAGATGGGTTCCTAAACCAAATAGACCAGTAAGTTCTAGTTTTCATTGTTTGTGTTAAGCTAACTACAGTATGGTTCTCCATAAGATACACAATTATCTCAGCAGACTCAGATTAGGAAATGGGGAAAGTATAACCAAGGTTGTGACTCCTCACCATTATTCAGAAATCCCTGTTGCAAAACATTGGCTGTAAAGTTAGGGCTGAATCAGGTTTGGCTGTTGCTCCCCATAGTCAAATAGCCAGCTAACTTAAAATCATAGAACCACCAAATCCCTACATTGCAGAAGGAGACAATTCAGTCCACCGTGTCTGCACCAACTCTTGACATAGCATCTTACCCAGTCCCTCTCATGCATCTCCGTAACGCCACGTATTTATCCCCCCTTAATTCCCCCTAACCCACATATCTTGGGACACCAATTTAGCATGGCCAATCCATCTAACCTACACATTTTTGGAACGTGAGAGGAAACTGCAGCACCCGGAGGACTCTATTTATTCACCCGAGGCTAGAATTGAACCTGGTCTCTGGCATTGTGAGGCAGCAGAGCTAACCACTGTGCCACTCTCAATTTGTATCATCTGTTCTCATATGTGAGGAATGGCTGCTTTGGAGTTACCCGGGAGCAGTTTCTATCCTGGAATTAAACCCCAGCAAAACCAAATCCTTGAAGTCAGTAAGGGAAAAAAATATGAATAAATAAAAAAAAGTAACCAAAATCATTGAAAAATTTTCAGCACCAAGATATTTCTGCCACACAGCCTGCACACAACCCTTACGCAAACATTTTGATTTTTCAATTTGCACGATTTAAATTGTAAATCGATTTGCCTCTGAATAAGGCAGTGTTTCTCTTAGAGCAATGCTAAAAATACAAGATGCTCTCCTTCTTGTTGAAGACAATGGGAAATGTAATAAATATCTGGAGTTGCAGGAAATTGTAATGATTAGGCCCTCTGGCAAAGCGATGTTCTTTTACACAGGACATGTTCCGAAGTGCTATAGAAATAGTGCACAAAGCTGGATCATTGCTGAATGTCAGCTCACTCCTAGTAAATAGGCAGGCTTTGTAAAACAAACATGTTTTCCATTTTGATGCTCTTGTAGTTGTAATATTAAGAAAGTCTATTGCTGAGGGACCGCAAGAGTGATTCAGATTACTTTGATTTTGATATTCCTGCCACTTCTCCATACACTTGCTATCCATTTGACCCTTAGCACTGGAAAAATGGATTTTCAAATACAAAAGCATCAAAGCAGATTAGTCTCTCCATCATGCCTTTCTGCCTCTTTGAAAAAGCTTGGCAACTGATTCCAGCCCTTCCACCACCAGCCTCTATATTTTGTGGCATGGTGGCACAGTGGTTAGCACTGCTGCCTCACAGCACCAGGGACCCAGGTTCGATTCCTGCCTTGGGTTACTGTCTGTGTGGAACTTGCACGTTTTTCCCGTGTCTGCATGGGTTTCCTTCGGGTGCTCCGATTTCCTCCCACAGTCCAAAGATGTACGGGTTAAGTTGATTGGCCAAGCTAAATCGCCCCTTAGGGGGATTAGTAGGGTAAATGCATGGGGTTATGGGTGGGACTGTGGTCAGTGCAGACACGATGGGCTGAATAGCCTCCTTCCGCACTGTAGTATTCCATCATTCTCCTTAAACAGAGATTGAATCCATTTCGAAAGCTACTACTGAAGCTGTTGGCACTGTCTTTTCAGCAGTCATACTAATTTGCTATGTAAACAAATTCACTTGGATACTTTATCAATTTCCTTAAAGCTGTGCCACTGGTTACCAACCCCCTTGCCTGCAGAAACAACTTCTATTCATTTACTCTATCGAAACCCATTCAAATTATGAAAACCTCCAACAAATTCCGTCTTCACCTTGCATGGTTTAAGCAGAACTTTCAAAACGTTAGCACAGATTCAATGGCCACATGCTCATTCCATGATTCTAGGATTCTCTGGTCTCTTCGTATTACTGAAGTCACTCATCCCTGGTAGCATTTTAATAAATTTCTTCTTCTCCAAGTCTCAAAAACTTGGATTTTTCTTTCCTAAAGTGTGACACCCAGAATTGAAAACACAATTCCGGCCTCACCAATGATTCATAAAACTTCCTTATTTGATACTCTAAACCTTGAATTTAAAGGTAAGAATTTCATATGCTTTTTAGAAATACTTTTCAACTTTTTGTCCCTTTAAAAGTGTATCATGTATTTTATACTGTCTTTCCTGGTTCTTTCTTCCAATGGCTATGACTAATGAAGGTGATGTGGGGTCTCACCTACCAGCTGCAGAACCCCACCTGAGCTTTTTTGGTGAGCATTCCCTGGAAGAAGTGTCTCTTGGGCACTTAACTGAGCAATGACCGACTTTCTCCAAGATCAGAGCATTACTCTTTATTTTAAGTTGTACTGGACCAAGCTAGAGCCCCAAACTAGCCACACAGACCCCTACTGACTATAGCAAGATCTGCAAGACATAACAGACTACAGGATGAAGCATGTTAAATCGCCATTCCAACACATTGCTCCCTAATGAGCTCCATGCATTCTATGCCCATTTTGAGCAAGACATCAGCGAGAGCATGCCCTCCACTCCAGAAGCCTTGGTAGAACCTGTATCTGAGTTCACTATTGCAAATGTCAAAGCAGCTTTCTCAAAGGTCACCCACGGAAAGCAACTGGCCCTAATGAGGTACCCGGACGAGCCCTCAGATCCTGTGCAGATCAGCTGCAGACATCTTCAGCCTTTCTTTACAACCACCTGCTTCAAGAAGATGACCAAAAAAAAGTCAAGCAGCGTGCCTTAATAACTATCGTCCTATGGCTCTGACATCCATCATTATGAAGTGCTTAGAAAGGCTAGTCACGGCATGAATCAATTCCAGCCTCCCGGACTGCCTGGATCCACTAAGTTTGCCTATCGCTGCAACATGTCCACAGGAGGCGCCATCTCCCTGGCCCTGCACTCAATCCTGGAACACCTAGATAACAAAAACAACTATGTCAGATGCCTATTTATTGACTACAACTCAGCCTACAAAACCCATCTCCAAAGTTCGAGGCCTGGGGCTCGGCTCTTCCCTCCGTGACTGGATCCTGAACTTCCTAACCCACAGACCGCAATCAGTAAGAATAGGCAACAACACCTCCTCCACATTCATCCTCAACACCAGTGCCCCACAAGGCTGTGCCGTCAGCCTCTTTCTATATTGCTTACACACAATGACAGTGTGGCTAAATTCCCCTCCAATTCCATTTTCAAGTTTGCCGATGACACCATCGTAGTGAGTCGGATCTCAAACAATGACAAGACGGAATGCAGCAAAGACAGAGAAAATCTGGGGAACTGGTGTGACAAAAATAATCTCTCCCTCAATGTCAATAAAACAAAGGAGCTAGCCACCGACTTCAGGAAGTATAGAACATACCCCTACATCAATGGCGACAAAGTAGAGATGGTCAAGAGCTTCAGGTTTTTCGTTGTCCAGAACACCAACAACCTGCCCTGGTACCTCCATGCCAACACTATAGTTAGGAAAGCCCACAAACACCTCTACTTTCTCAGAAGATTAAGGAAATTTGACATGTCAGCTACGACCTGTGGGCGAAAAGGTAGCACAGTGGTGAGCACTGCTGCTTCACAGCTCCAGGGTCCTGGGTTTGATTCCTGGCTCGGGTCATCATTTGTGTGGAGATTGCACATTCTCCTCGTGTCTGCATGGGTTTCCTCCGGGTACTCTGGTTTCCTCCCACAGTCCAAAGATGTGCGGGTTAGGTTGATTGGCCGTGCTAAGAAATTGCCCCTTAGTGTCCAGGGATGCGTAGGTTAGAGGGATTAGTGGGTATAATATGTAGGGATATGGGGATAGAGCCTGGGTGGGATTGTATTGGGTGCAGACTCGATGGGCCGAAGGGCCTTTTCTGCACTGTAGGATTCTATGACTCTCACCAAATTTTACAGGTGCACCATAGCAAGCACCCTTTCTTGTTGTATCACAGCTTGGTATGGCTCCTGCTCTGTCCAAGACTACAAGAACTTACAGTAGGTCATGAATGTAGCCCAGTCCATCATGCAAAAAAGCCTCCCATCCATTTACTCTGTCTACACTTCCCACTGCCTTGGAAAAGCAGGCAACATAATTAAAAACACCATGCACCGCGGACATTTTCCACCTTCTTCCAATGGGAAAAAGATGCAAAAGTTTGAGATCATGTACCAATCGAATCAAGAACAACTTCTTCCCTGCTGCCATCAGACTTCTGAAAGGACCTACCACGCACTAAGTTGAACTTTCTCTATTCCCTAGCTATGACAGTAATACTACGTTCTGTACTCTCTCCTTTCCTTCTCGATGAACATTATGCCTTGTCTGTATAGCACTCAAGAAACAATGTTTTTCACTGTATACTAATATGTGTGATAATAATAAATCAAACCAAATCAAATGAAGAATCAAGTTGATTGAGTTGCTTATCCTGGCTAAGACACCTGAGTAAATTCCCTAACTCTTCTTGAAAACAGAAATAGGGGATATTTTATATCCACCTGAGGGAGCAGACAGGACTCGAATTAATGCTGATACCACCTCCAATATCCTAGATTTTGCACTCATAACTCTGGAGTGCCTCAGAGGCAAGAGTGCTTTGACAGAGCCAGCAATATGTCACTGTACACGTGATTCAGTTGGTGGATCTATTGGATATAGTAATTAATGTAACCTCAATCATGCTTCCTACTCCTTTGACACAATCTTTCAACAAAATACAATCAAGCCATTGACACAATTTGATTTGTTGAATTAAAATTGATCTGAAAAATTGTGTCAATTGAAATGCAACTATCCATATTAGTGAAGATACAAATGACTTTGTGCTATTACCAATAATAGCACAGGCTGTACATCACATAAGTGAGACAAAGCACCCTGTCTATCCAAGTCAGTGTTCATGAAAGGAATAATTAAACCAGTCACCGGAAAGGAAAAATTCTGCCTTCTTATCTTTTTTTCATTAGTCTCATTTCAAAGCAATGAATGGCCTATTTTGATGAAAGTACAGGAGTACAAAGCAGCATCAGACCACTTCACTGAACTGGAGGAAATGCTTGGATAAAAGATGAATCAGATTCAGAATTGTCTGTAAAACACTCTGAAATCATTAACAAATTCAAATATTGCCTTCATTATAAGCTGTGATCAATTCAGCTATTCCCTTAAAATGTCACTTAGGGTGTTTTTAAATAAAGGCCACATTTCTTATCGGCATTATTAGTGATTCAAATGATCAGGCGTGACGTGATGTCTCCAGAGATTTTCGCAATGATTGGGAAACAAAAGATAATGTATGCAGATCTGATGATGCAGTTGGAGGCTGAGGAATGAAAGCTCAAAACTGGATTAATGCAGTTTTACCTCATTTGTATTTTAAACCTTTTTTATCTATTCGTTTACGTTGCTTCTGCAAAGACACCGATCAACATCAGAATTCTGTGCAGAGGAATGAGCTGAGGCAGTTGAATATTGCTTAAAAGGAACAAAGGACATACAATCAATATTGATGCAAATTAGGAAAGGATATTATAAATCATAAAATATCGTAAGTAAATGATGATACCAGAACTGAGAGGGTAAACCCACCATGAGAGACTGAGCAGGCTGGGGTTCTTTTCACTAGAAATGAAAAGGGTGAGACCTGATATCTTTAAAATTATGGGAGGATATTACAGGATATGCGTGAAGAAAATGTTTCCAGTTGTGGGGGGAGACCTAAATAAGAGACAATTAATATGAAAGCCACTAATAACTCAGCAGATGCCACTTTACCAGTAATTTTAGAATGTCAAAGGCAATACCACAGATGTAGCTTTGAAGAATAGGATTGATGCATGTAATGAAATGCTGGATAAACATGAGAGAGAACGGACTAGAAGATTATGCTGACAGGAAGATGCAAGGTGGAGGGGGATAGGAAATGGTTTGTGTGCCCTATAATACCAATATGGCTCAGTTAGGCTGAAAGACCTATTTCTGTGCTATAAATTCTACAAGTTTCTACATAAGCACATCAAGCCAACTTAGATGAATACGTTAAAGGCTTTTAATAAGCATTTATGCTCAACCCTCGCTCCCCTGAGTGCAAACTGTCGACCTTCTGTTTCAACACAATATCTAGGCAATAGCAAAAAGAAAACAGGAAATCCAGTTCAGCGCAAATACTGAATGAAAAGCGGAATTAATATAGACTGTAAAACAATCCGGGTTTCCATGCTGAGGATAAGATTAGCCAGGCGAGGAAAGCAGGAACGGAAGAAAATTAAATGAGTGGGCTGCACATGAATTAAAGCTGTTCCACACTCAGACTTGCATGTACGTGTCCATGAAGTGAATTTAGTTGAGGTGATGGGAAAACATAGGGAAACAGAGCATTTTAATAAAACTGTTTCAATAAGCTATTCTTGATGCTCAATAAAATAGACATCTGTCAGCACAACATGGTAAGCTGAGTTAGGATAGCAACTCCATCTGCCCCACTCTCTTCTGACTGACCTTGAATTAGGACTAATATTGCTCATTTCCAATTTGCTCCACACGCACCTCCCATCACTGACCCCCTGGGCTCTATGATGAACTCAAAAAACCAAGCTCTTGCTACCCAGGATTTAGCGTATGACTGCACTGATACCATAACCTTGACAGGAACTCTGTTCATGGGAAATGTTACTTTGGCCCGCAGCGAAGCTCCCCACCCTACCCCCAGCTGTACTTCCAACAATCTATTCCATACACACACACACACACACACACTTGCCAGTGTGGAGCGGCCTGAACATCAACAAGTATCGCATTGGTTTCCTTTCCTCCTTCGGTATCTTTTCCTTTGAGTAGCGTTCCAAATACATGGGCAGTGGGCAAACTCACCCACAAAAACTGCAAAGAGAGGGACATGGATAAGTTGGTGGAGAGGCAAGACAAATGACAGATGAAATTCAGTGCAGAGAGGTATGAAGTGATTCATTTTGGTAGGAAGAGAGAGACAGCATAAAATAAAGCGTAGAGTTCTAAAGGGGGTGAAGGAGCAGAGGGACCTAGGTGTAGAAACATAACAAAGAAGCATAGAAGATAGGAACAGGAGGAGGCCATTTGGCCCTTCGAGCCTGGTCCACCATTCATTATGATTATGGCTGATCATCCAATCAATAGACTAATCCTGCTTTTCCCCATGACCTTTGATTCTATTCGCCCCAAGTGCTATATCCAGCCGTGTCTTGAATACATTCAATGTTTTGGCATCAACTACTTCATGTGGTAATGAATTCCACAGGCTTACCACTCTTTGAGTGAAGACATGTCTCCTCACCTTCGTCCGAAATGGTCTACCCCGAATCCTCAGACTGTGACCTCCTGGTTCTGGATTCCCCCATCCTTAGGAATATCCTTCCTGCATCTACCCTGCCTAGTCCTGTTAGAATTTTAAAGTCTCAATGAGATCCCCACTCATTTGTCTGAATTCCAGTAAAAGCAATCATAACTAGTCAATCTTCCCTCATTACATCAGTCCCACCGTCCCTGGAATCAGCCTGATAAACCTTCACTGCACTCCCTCAGGAGCAAGAACATCCTCAGGAAAGAAGACCAAAACTGCACACAACACTCCAGGTGTGGACTCACCAAGGCCCTGTATAATTGCAACAACACATCCCTGCTCCTATACTCGAAACCTCTCGCAATTGCCTTCTTTACCATCTGCTGCATCTGCATGCTTACCTTTGGTGACTGGTGCACAAGGACACCCAGGTCTCACTGTATACTCCCCTCTCCCAATTTACAGCCAATCAGTTAATAATCTGTCTTCTTGTTTTTGCTTCCAAAGTGAATAACTTTATACTTATCCAAATTATACTTCATCTGCCATTGATTAGCCCACTTATCAAGGATCCTCGTCACAGTTCACCCTCCCATCCAACTTGGTATTACCTGAAAACTTTTAGATATTACCTTTTGCTCCCTCATTCAAATCATTAATATATAATGTGAATAGCTGGGGTCCCAGCACCGATCCCTGTAGCACCCCACTAGTTATTGCCTGCCAGTATATATGTGCTTAAGTCATTGTAAGTGGCAGATTGAGAGAGCAGTTAATAACGCATGCAATATCCTTGGCTTTATTAATAGGGGGTATAGAGTACAAGAGCACAAAGTTGTGTTAAGCCAGTATAAAACATTTGTTCGACCTCAACCAGAGTATCACATCCAGTTCTGTGCACCACACTTTAGAAAAGATATGAAAGCATTAGAGAGAAAAAATTCACTAGAAGAGTCCCAGGGATGAGGAACTTCAGTTATGATAGACTGGAGAAGTTGGGAATGATTTCCTTGCCGAAGAGAAGGTTGAGAGGACATTTGATAATTATCCAAAATCATGAGGGATTTGAACAGAGCAGATAGGGAAAAACTGTTCCTACTAGTGAAAGGATTAAGAATAAGAGGACACAGATTTAAAGTAATTGTCAAATGAAGCAACAGCAATACTGGGAAAAACTTCTTTATACGGCAAGTAGTTCAGATCTGGAATATGCTGCCTGAGAGTGTGGTGGAGCAGGCAAGTATTCAAGAAGGAAGTGATTATTATCTCAAGGTATGTTTAGGACTAAGCAGAGAAGACAGCGGAATGTGCACTGCTCATTAAACTGCTGACCACCAAATACCATTTCTGGTCACCAAGCTAGTGTATGTTGTGAATGGTTCCATCTTTGAACCATAGAACCTTAGAAAATTACAGCTCAGAAACAGGCCTTTTGGCCCTTCCTGTCTGTGCCGAACCATTTTTTGCCTAGTCCCATTGACCTGCACTTGAACCATATCCCTCCACACCCCTCTCGTCTATGAACCTGCCCAAGTTTCTCTTGAATGTTAAAAGTGACCCCGCATTTACCCCTTTATCTGGCAGCTCATTCCACACTCCCACCACTCTCTGTGTGAAGAAGTTGCCCCCTAATATTCTCTTTAAACTTTTCTCCTTTCACCCTTAACCCATGCCCTCTGATTTTTTTTCTCGCCTAGCCTCTTCTCGGGAGCTGTCCCTTTCCTCTTCAAATCTTCTATCTGAGGGCAGCACGGTGGCACAATGGTCAGCACTGCTGCCTCAAAGCGCCAGAGATCCGGGTGCAATACCGGCCTCAGGTCACAGTCTGTGTGGAGTTTGCACGTTGTCCCCGTGTCTGTGTGGGTTTCCTCCAGATGTTCCAGATTCCTCCCACACTCAGAATATGTGCAGGTTAGGTGTAGTAACCATGCTAAATTGCCTGTTAGTATCAGGGAGATTAGCAGCAGAAATACATGAGGATAGTGCCTGGGTGGGATTGTTGTTGGTGCAGGCTCGATGGCTGTCAGGGTTGTACCAACAAAGCCTCTGCAAACAAAACTCTCCCCTCGAAATTGTATCCTTGACCACCATTCTCCTGTCTTTGCAAACTACCCATTACTGTAGATTCAAAAAGACTATCAAATACATGCTTCAACAAATTATACAGAATGCTTTTATTTGAACTCTGTGGCAAGGTCTCTTTTTGATACATCCCCAGTAAACACCCTAATCCCCAACGATGCATCAGGTTCAGCTACAGCATGATTTATCCAAGATGGCCAATGACACAAAGAATTGTGAATCCTGTGTTTGGAAGCAAAATATAACAACAATGTTAAATTAACAGTGTTAGATTAAATGAATGGGTAAAACTAGCAAATTGAACTCAATGCAGATAAATGAAGAGAGGAACTTTAGGGTATTAATCCGCCAGTGACAATTCATGTGTGATCTGTTGTTAATTTCAAACCTGAGATTGATAAATATTTGTGAACCAAACATTTTAATGGATGTGGCACAAAGGCGGGTATGTGGAGGTCGGTCATAGATCAGGCTATAGGGATGAAACAGTTTACTTTCCTAATGTCCCAGTGATTTGTGAGCAATGTTGGTTTTTAGCTCTTTTGGTTTCATGATAGAACCGCCAGTTAGGGTGGCACAGTGGCTCTCACTGCTGCCTAACAGCACCAGGGACCCGGGTTCGATTCCCGATTTGGGTCACTGTCTGTGCGGAGTCTGCATGTTCTCCCTGTGTCTGCGTGAATTTCCTCTGGGTGCTCCAGTTCCCTCCCACAGTAGGAAAGACATTCTCGTTAGGTGGATTGGCCATGCTAAATTTGCCCTCAGTCTACCCGACCAGGCGCTTGAGTGTGGCAACTAGGGGATTTTCATAGTAACTTCATTGCAGTGTGAATGTAAGCCTACTTGTGACAATAATAAATAAACTTTAAACTTTAATATGCTAAATCTTAGACAAAATTGCCCCTGGTTGACAGTGTTGAGAATTGCAATATATGCTACACTGATGCAGTTCAGGGGATGCAGTGACATTGTGGTCATGTCACTGGAGTAGTAGTCTAGAGACCCAGTTAATGCTCTGGGTACATTTGGTGGAATGTGAATTCAGTTAAAAAATCTGAAATAAAATGCTAGTCATCCATTGTTGTAAAAACCCATCTGGTTCACTAGTGTCCTTTAGAGAAGGAAATCTGCCTTCCTTACCCAGTCCAGTTTACATGTGACTCCAGACTCACAGCAATGTGATTGATTCTTAATTATGGTCCCTCTGAAATAGTCTAACAAGTGACTCAGCTCAAGGGCAATTAGGAATTGCTAAAAATGCTAGCCTTGCCAACAATGCCCACATCTAAGAAACAATAAATGAAAGTATTTAATTTTGAGGAGGCAACTTTGTTTTTAATTCCTCTGTACTATAGCCAAGCCAGGAATTCCAAACTTCCACGACAAATCCATAACTTCCATGAAACTGCCTCACATTTTCTTAGTTCTTCAGAATCTGAGTTTTTGCCTATCATACTGACAACAACGCAAGAGCCATCTACTTGAGTCTCTTTTTTCTCACTCTCCAAAGCATCACCTTAAACGCATTGTTTGATTTGGCTTCAAGAGCTGCTAAAGCTAAAGTATTCCAGATTTTAACTGAACTTCCAGCTGCAATCCAAAATTTATGTCTCATTACACAATAACTTTTCACTGAAAATAATCTTTAAATATTTACCTTTACATAAATTTTAAACACTTTTATTAGAGTAAACAGAGTAAATAGGGCTCTAGTTTTTCCAAGTCTTCTTATAACTGTACCTTTCATTCCCGATTACCTTGAACCATAGAATCCCCACAATTCAGAAGGACGCTATTCAGTCCATTGAGTCTGCACTGACCACAATCCCACCCAGGCCCTATCCCCCTAATCCCACATATTTACTGTGGTTGTCCCCCAAGGTGAGGGGGCAATTCAGCATGGCCAATCCACCTAACCGGCACATCTTTGGACTGTTGAACCTTTTCTTTAGTTTCAATGGTGCTTTTAGAATGAGGTGCTCCAAACTTCCATGTAATATTCTGACTGTGGCTTAATTAAATGCTTGGCCCTGCCTCCTTTTGTTTCTTTGTGAACCTCCAACAGCCAGGGACTTACAGCATTCTCATCATAACTAAAGCCTAGCATTTAACTGATTGATATCCTTTCATGTAAAGTCACTTTTAAGCATCAAGCCTCCCCCTATTCTTGTATTTATACAATAATACAAAGGGTACTTGCTAGCTATATATAGAACATAGAACAGTAAAGCACAGAAATAGGCCCTTCAGCCCACAATGCTGTGCCAAACATGATGCCAAATTAAACTAATCTCTTTTGCCCGCCCTTGGACCATATTCCTCTATTCCTCACATATTCATGTGCATATCGAAAAGTCCCTTAAATGCCTCTATCATATCTGTCTCATCACCAGCCCTACCATTCTCTGTGTAAAAAACCTACCCCTCACATCTCCTTTGAACATCCTCCGTCTCACCTACAGTGCATGTCCCCTAGTACTAGACATTTCAATTCTGTAAAAAAGATTCTGACTGCCAATCCTATCTGTGCCTCTCATTATTTTATAGACTTCTATCAAGTCTCCCCTCAGCCTTCACCACTCCAGAGAAAACAACAACCCTAGTTTGTCCAGCCTCTTCTTACAGCTCATACCCTCTAATTCAGGCAGCATCCTGGTAAACCGCTTCGCACCCTCTCAAAGCTTCCACATCCTTCTGGGAATGTGGTGACCAGAACTCAACACAATACTCTAAAGTGAAGCCTAACCAAAGTTTTATAAAGCTGCAACATGACATTCTGGCTCTTGTACTCAATGCCCCAACCAATAAAGACAAGCATGCCATACGCTTTCTTTACCACTCTATCTACTTGTATGGGCACTTTCAGGGAGTTATGGACTTGAGCCCCAAGATCTGTCTGAACATCAATGCTGTTCAGTGTCCTGCCATTAACTGTATACTTACCCTTAACATTTGATCTCCCAAATGTTACCTCATACTTGCCCAGGTTAAACTACATCTGCCATTTCTCCACCCATAGCTGCAGCTGATCTATAGCCCTCTGTATCCTTTGATAACCTTCTACACTATCAAAATTCCACCTATCTTTATGTCATCTGCAAACTTACTAAGCTGCCGCCCATCTAGTTTTTCCAAGTCTTCTTATAGCTGTACCTTTCATTAACTTGAATCATTGAATTCCTACAGTCCAGAAGGAGGCCATTCAGCCCATTGAGTCTGCACCAACCACAATCCCACCCAGGCCCGATCCCCTTAACCCCACATATTTACCATGGTTGTGCCCCTGAGACGAAGGTCAATTTAGCATGGCCAAGCCACCTAACCGACACATCAAGTCATTTACATATATCACAGCTGAGATCCCAGTATGGATCCCTGCAGAACACCACTAGTCACAGACCTCCAGCCAGAAAAGCACCCTTCCACTACTACTCTCTGACTTCTACGGGCAAGTTAATTCTGAATCCAAGTCACCATGCATCACCAGGATCCCATCTTAATCTTCTGAATGAGCCTACCATGAGGGACCCTGTTGAAAGCCTTACTAAAACCTATGTAAACAACACTCACTGCTCTACCCTCATCGATCACCTTCATCACCTCCTCGAAAAAATCAAGACATGACCTGCCGCTCACTAAGCTATGCTGACTTTCCCTACTCAGGTCATGTTTTTTCCAAATGTGTGTAAATCCTGCCCCTAAGAATCCAGTGAGAAGTCTCACAACAGCAGGTTAAAGGCCAACAGGTTTATTTGGTAGCAAATGCCACTAGCTTTCGGAGCACTGCTCCTTCATCAGGTGAGTGGGGAGTTCTGATCACAAACAGGGCATATAAAGGCACACACTCTGTTTACAGAATACTGATTAAAATGCAAGTCTTTACAGCTAATCAAGTCTTAAAGGTGCAGACAATATGAGTAGAGATAGCATTAAGCATAGGTTAAAGAAATGTGCATTGTCTCCAGACAGGACAGTAAGTGAGATGTTGCAAGCCCAGCCAAGTCACGGGGGTTAGAAATAGTGTGAAATGAACCCAAGATCCCAGTTGAGGCCATCCTCATGTGTACAAAACTTGGCTATTAGTTTCTGCTCAGCGACTCTGCGTTGTCATGTGTCCTGAAGGCCACCTTGGAGAACGCTTATCTGAAGATCAGAGACCAAATGCCCGTGACCGCTGAAGTGTTCACCCACAGGAAGGGAACAGTCTTGCCTGGTGATTGTTGAGTGGTGTTCATTCATCCATTGTCGTAGCGTCTACATGATCTCCCCAGTGTACCATGCCTCGGGACATCCTTTCCTGCAGCGTATCAGGTAGACAATGTTGGCCAAGTTGCAGGAGTATGTACCGTGTACCTGGTGGATGGTGTTCTCAGCTGAGGGCTCAATTTCTGTCCCACCACAAAATGAACCCCATCAGTCTCGCAGCGGACACAGAGGAATGAGGCTGCGGGAGTTCTTCCACAAACCCCACAAGGCCAACAGCAAACACAATGAGACAGCCAATGAACAGGAACAGCCGACAGAGAGATCCGCAGTGCAGCAACCAAAGATGAAAGAATCCAATTGGACTCCTCCAGAAGGCCGCTGCCTTCAACTTGACATGTATGCCCAAGTCATCAGGCAGTGCATCAAAACCACATTCATCAACCGCACTCAGAAGACAGCCCCGAACGTCACCCAAGCATAACACAATGCTCTCAAGACCGACTGCAACATTTTCATCAAACCAGCAGACAAGGGAGGGGTCATCATCATACTGAACAGAACAGATTACTGCAAAGAAGTGTACCAACAACTGAACAACGAGAAACACTACAGACAGTTACCCACAGACTTGATCAAAGAAAACACTCGTTAACTCAACACAATGATCAAGACCTTTGATCCGGACCTTCAGAGCACCCTCCATGCTCTCATCTCACGTACTCCACGCGTTGGAGATCTCTATTGTCTCCCAAAGATACACAAGGCAAACACATCGTATCAGGCACTGGGGCCCTGAGCGAGAACCTCTCTGGCTATGTTGAGAGCATCCTGAAACCCATTGTACAAAGAATCCCCAGCTTTTGTCGCGACACTACGGACTTCCTACGGAAACTCAGCACACATGGATCAGTTGAACCAGGAGCACTCCTCGTCACAATGGATGTCTCGGCGCTCTACGCCAACATCCCCCGTGATGATGGCATTGCTGCAACTGCCTCAGTGCTCAGCACTGACAACTACCAGTTTCTGATTGCAATTTTACAACTCACCTGCTTTATCCTGGACCACAATGTCTTCACCTTCAACAACCAGTTCTTCATCAAGACACATGGAACAGCCATGGGGGCCAAATTCGTACCTCAATATACCAACATCTTCATGCACAGATTCAAACAAGACCTCTTCACCGCACAGGACTTTCAACCAATGCTATACCCTAGATACATCGATGACATTTTCTTCCTTTGGACTCATGGTGAACAATCACTGAAACAACTATATGATGACATCAACAAGTTCCATCCCACCATCAGACTCACCATGGACTATTCTCCGGAATCAGTTACATTCTTGGACACATGCATATCCATTAAGGACGGTCACCTCAGCACCTCACTGTACCACAAGCCCACAGATAAGCTCATGTTGCTCCACTTCTCCAGCTTCCACCCTAAACACACTAAAGAAGCCATTCCCTATGAACAAGCCATCTGTATACACAGGATCTGCTCAGATGAGGAGAATCGCAACAGACACCTCCAGTTGCTGAAAGATGCCCTCATAAGAACAGGATATGGCGCTTGACTCATCGATCAACAGTTCCGACATGCCACAGTGAAAAACCGCACCGACCTCCTCAGAAGAGAAACACAGGACACGATGGACAGAATATCCTTCGTCATCCAGTACTTCCCCAGAGCGGAGAAGCTATGACATCTTCTCTGGAATCTTCAACATATCATTGATGAAGACGAACATCTTGCCAAGGCCATCCCCACACCCCCACTTCTTGCCTTCAAACAACCGCACAACCTCAAACAAACCATTGTTCGCAGCAAACTACCCAGCCTTCAGGAGAACAGTGACCACAACACACACAACCCTGCCACAGCAACCTCTGCAAGACATGCCGGATCATCGACACAGATACCACCGTCTCATGTGTGAACACCATCCACCAGGTTCATGGTACATAGTCTTGCAACTCGGCCAACACTGCAGGAAGGGATGTCTTGAGGCATGGAACACTGGGGAGACCATGCAGACGTTACGACAGTGGATAGAACATAGAACATAGAACACTACAGCACAAACAGGCCCTTCGGCCCACGAGTTGCGCCGATCACATCAACACCTACCAACCTACAGACCTATCTATAACCCTCAATCTCATTAAACCCCATATACTCATCCAGAAGTCTTTTAAAAGACCCCAGCGAGTTCGCCTCCACCACCACTGACGGCAGCCGATTCCATTCACTCACCACCCTCTGAGTGAAAAACTTACCCCTAACATCACTTCTGAACTTCCCTCCTTGCACCTTAAATCTGTGTCCTCTCGTAGCAACCATTTCAACCCGGGGAAATAGCCTCTGAGAGTCCACCCTATCTATTCCTCTCAACATTTTGTAAACTTCTATCAGGTCGCCTCTCAACCTTCGTCTCTCCAGGGAAAAGAGTCCCAGCTCCCTCAACCTAACTTCATAAGGCATGCCTCCCAGTCCAGGCAACATCCTTGTAAATCTCCTCTGTACCCTCTCAATAGCTTCTACATCTTTCCTATAGTGAGGCGACCAGAACTGCGCACAATACTCTAAATGAGGCCTGACAAGGGTCTTATAAAGTTGCAGCATTACCTCCCGACTCCTAAACTCAATCCCTCGATTAATGAAGGCCAGTACACCACACGCCTTCTTGACCACCTCCTCCACCTGCAAGGCCGATTTAAGAGTCCTGTGGACCCGGACCCCTAGATCCTTCTGCTCTTCAACACTACTCAGACTTCTGCCCTTGATAGTGTACTCGTTCATCCCGTTGGTTCTGCCAAAATGGACGACTACACATTTATCCGCGTTGAAGTCCATCTGCCACTTCTCCGCCCAGTCCTGCATCCTATCTATGTCCTGCTGCAACTTTTGCCATCCTTCCAGACCATCCACAACACCACCGACCTTAGTGTCATCAGCGAACTTACTTACCCATCCCTCCACTTCCTCATCCAGGTCATTTATGAAAATGACAAACAACAAGGGTCCCAGAACAGATCCTTGAGGCACTCCGCTGGTGACTGACCTCCATTCAGAAAAAGCCCCATCCACAACCACTCTCTGCCTTCTGCAGGCAAGCCAATTCTGGATCCACAAGGCCAAAGGCCCTTGGATCCCATGCCCTCTCACCTTCTCAAGAACTCTTGCATGGGGGACCTTATCAAACGCCTTGCTGAAGTCCATGTACACTACGTCCACGGCACTTCCTTCGTCAATGTGTTCAGTCACATTATCGAAGAACTCAACTAGGCTTGTAAGGCACGACCTGCCCTTGACAAATCCATGCTGACTATTCCTGATCATGTCAAACCTCTCCAAATGTTCATAAATCTTGTCCCTCAGAAGCCTCTCCATCAGCTTACCAACTACTGAGGTCAGACTCACCGGTCGGTAATTTCCCGGGCTATCTCTGTTCCCTTTCTTGAAAATAGGAACTACATCCGCAATCCTCCAATCCTCCGGAACCTCTCCCGTCTCCATTGATGACGCAAAGATCATTGCCAGGGGCTCTGCAATCTCTTCCCTCGCCTCCCACAGTATCCTGGGGTACATCCCATCTGGTCCAGGCGACTTATCTACCTTGATAGAATTCAAAAGTTCCAACACATCCTCCTCCTTAATATTCACGTACTCAATCTTTTCCATCTGCTGCAAATCCATAACAAAATCTCCCAGATCAGCTTCCACTGTGAATACTGAGGCGAAGTACTCGTTAAGCACCTCTGCCATTTCTTCTGGTTCCACACAAACCTTTCCCCCCTCACCTTTTATAGGTCCTATCCCTTCTCTTCTTATCCTTTTACCTTTCACATATTTATAGAAGGCCTTGGGATTCTCCTTAATCTTACCCGCCAAGGTCTTCTCATGACCCCTTCTGGCTCTCCTAATTTCCCTTTTAAGTTCCTTCCTACAGGATGAATGAACACCGCTCACCAATCACCAGGGAAGACTGTTCTCTTCCTGTTGGTGAACACTTCAGTGGTCACGGGCATTCAACCTCTGATCTTCGGGTAAATGTTCTCCAAGGCGGCCTTCACGACACACGGCAGCGCAGAGTCACTGAGCAGAAACTGATAGCCAAGTTTTGCACACATAAGGACTGCCTTAACTGGGATCTTTGGTTCATGTCACACTATTTGTAAACTCCTATGACTTGCCTGGGCTTGCCACATCTCACTTACTGTCCTGTCTGGAGACAATACACATCGCTTTAACCTATGCTTAATGCTCTCTCCACTCACCTTTGTCTGCATCTTTAATACTTGATGAGCTGTATACTTGATTAATCAGTATTCTGTAAACTGAGTGTGTGCCTTTATATGCCTTGTTTGTGATCAGAACTCCCCACTCACCTGACGAAGGAGCAGTGCTCTGAAAGCTAGTAGCGTTTGCTACCAAATAAACCTGTTGGACTTTAACCTGGTATTGTGAGACTTCTTACTGAGTTTACCCCAGTCCAACGCCACATCATGTGTAAGAATCCAAGCAGTGTTCTGACAAGGAGCTTTCATGCAATTATGTAATACTAGTGTGTAATTGAAGCATTTTGGCGTGGGTTGCAATGACAGATTGACATTTGTTTAAAGCAATGGGCCTCAGAAATAGATCATGTAAAGCATCCCTGCATTAATGGCTATGTCACTGAAAACTGGGCCTGTTGACAAGGTTGAATGGTAACACTTTCCAGAATATATGAGGGTTATCATTTTTATCTATCAATGAATCTCTTCATTGTTCTGAAAATGAATCAAATATTCCCAATTTAACATTGATTAAAATTCTTCTTTTTCTAGATCTGGACTTTATCAATTCCCACCAAAAAAATAAAACTGTTTATTTATCAGCAGTGCATTCACCGCCCCCCCCCCACCCAGTTGCTGTAACCAGAGAATATAATATGCCAAAGATATGCGGGTTATGTGGATTGGCCATGCTAAATTGCCCCTTAGTGATTTTGATTTGATTTGATTTATTATCTAGCCCTTCCAGCCTGTCCCACCATTCAATAAGTTCATGGCTGATCTGAAGTGGATCAGTTCCACTTTCCTGCTTTCTCCCCATAACCCTTAATTCCCTTGTCTGTCAAAAACCTATCTACCTGTGACTTAAATATATTTAGCAAGGCAGCCTCCACCACTTCAACGGGCAGAGAATTCCAGAGATTCACCACCCTTTGAGTGAAGAAGTTCCTCCTCAACTCTGATCTAAACTACCCCCCCCCCACTTATCTTGAGGCTGTGCCCTCTAGTCCTGCTATCCTTTCTAAGCGGGAAGAATCTCTCTACCTCTACCCTAACTATCCCCTTCATTATCTTATACGTCTCCATAAGATCCCCCCTCATCCTTCTAAACTCCAACAAGTACAGACCCAGTCTTGTTAGTCTCTCTTCATAGTCCAACCCCATCGTCTCTGGTATCAACCTCCTCTGCACTCCCTCCAAGGCCAATATATCCTTGCGCAGGTGCGGCGACCAAAACTGCACACAGTACTCCCGCTGCGGCCTCACCAGTACCCTGTACAGTTGCAGCAAGACCTCTCTACTTTTATATTCTATCCCCCTCGCTATAAAGGCCAGCATCCCATTCACCTTCTTGATCCCTGCTGCACCTGCAGACTGGGTTTTTGCGATTCATGCACAAGGACCCCCAGGTCCCTCTGCACCGTAGCATGCTGCAGCTTCTGGATAAGCCTAGCAAGAGGAGAATCCAGTGCCTAAAGAGGTGCAACCAAGATATTATCAATGGGTTCGTGGTCAATTGACCATGAGCAAGAAGCAGCAACTGATGCTTTGATTTATTAACATGGAGAATGACTAAATCAAACTCTCACATCAATGATATCCTCATGTTAAAAGGAAAGAAGGCTTTGCTTAGAAACTGTAAGGAAGATCCCTGAGAATTAGCCTGGATAGCCTCAACACGGGGCTCAGGCCGGGGCCTCGTTATGCCACACGGACACTGTGGTAGCTCCACTGTAAGGTACTGTGTGGATTGTGTATTATCTTGTTGTGAATGTGATAGCTAGCTGTTCTCTAATCAAATCGCCCCCACACACTGACTCCCTCACTCAAGCGCCTACTGACCCTGGAGCTGCCTTTTAGTCATGATGTGGATATGCCGGCGTTGGACTGAGGTAAACACAGTAAAAAGTCTGACAACACCAGGTTCAAGTCCAACTGATTTATTTGATAGTAAACTCACTAGCTTTCGAGGGGTTTCCCTCTTCTTCAGGTGAATGGAGAGTTCTGGCCTCAGACAGAGCATATAAAGCACAGACAGTCTACAGATTACTGATTAGAATGCGAATCTTTAGTTGGACTTAAACCTGGTGCTGTCACACTTTTTGCTGCCTTTTAGCACAGAGTAAAAAGTCTGAACACCAGGTTTGAGTCCAACCGATTTATTCGATAATAGGCTCACAAGCTTTCGGGTTTTTTTCGGGGGATTTTAGCACAGAAGCAGCTCATTGGCAATGGGCGGTACTTGGGACACTGTCCAATCAGAGCAGGGAAAGGGGCGGGACTCGTTCGCGCTGTCCAATCAGAGCAGAGTAAGGGGGGGGCTCGCCAGTGCTGTCCAATCAGAGTAGAGTAAGGACTTGGCCGGCGACACTGTCCGATGCGAGGAGGGTACAGGGACGGAGCTGGCCGCAGTGTCCAATGGGAGGAGGGTATGGGGCGGGACCGGCAGAACTGTCCAATGGGAGGATGGTAAGGGGGCGGGGCTGGCAATGTTGACCAATGGGAGGAGGATATGGGCGTGGCTGGCAGCACAGTCCAATGAGAGGAGGTTAAGTGGGCGGGGCTGGTAGCGCTGTCCAATGGGAGCAGGGGAGGGCGAGGCTCGCGCTCTGTGTGGGGCAGGGTAACTGGCGCGGCGCGAGGGCAGGCTGACAGTTAGCTAATACGGAGCGCGGAGCGGGAATGGCGCTGTGCTGCTGCCGCCGCTAGTGTTAGTGCTGTCTCTGTCACTGCTCCGCATTGACATGGAGACACACTCCATCCACTGGTTCCGCAAGGGACTCCGGCTGCATGATAATCCCGCGCTCAGAGAGGCTCTGCGGGGTGCCAACACCATCCACTGCGTCTACATCCTCGATCCTTGGTTTGCCGGTTCGTCCAACGTTGGTGTGAACCGCTGGAGGTAAGAAAGGGGGACAGTGTCCCAGTTGTCCGAATTGTCCTGGTGAGGGGTGGACAGTGTCCGAACAGTCCTGGTGACGGGGAAACGGTGTCGGTGTTGTCATGGTGACGGTGATCGGCGCTGACGTTGTCACGGTGATGGGGGAAACGAGGTCGGCGCTGCCCCGATGACGGGGGAACGGTGTCGGTGTTGCCCGGATAATGGGGGAACAGTTTCAGCATTGACCCGGTGACAAGGGGAACGGTGTCAGCGATGCCCCGGTGACAAGGGGAACGGTGTCAGCGATGACCCGGTGACAAGGGGAACGGTGTCAGCGATGCCCCGGTGACGGGGGGGTGGGGAACGGTGTCAGCACTGTCCCAGTGACGGGGAGGACCGGTCTTGGCGTTGTCCCAGTGACGGGGAGGACCGGTCTTGGCGTTGCCCCGGTGACGGAGAGGACCGATGTCGGCGTTGCCCCGGTGACGGAGAGGACCGATGTCGGCGTTGCCCCGGTGACGGGGAGGACCGATGTCGGCGTTGCCCCGGTGACGGGGAGGACCGATGTCGGCGTTGCCCCGGTGACGGGGAGGACCGGTGTCGGCGTTGCCCAGCGACGGGGGAACGATGTCGACGTTGCCCCGGGGGCGGGGAGAGCGGTGTCAGCGTTGCCCGGCGACTGGGTGAATGGGCTCGGCATTGCCCCGGCGACAGGAGAATGGTGTCGACGGATGATCGGTGTTGGCCTTGCCCCAGTGATGGGGGGACCGGTGTCGGCGCTGTCCTGGTGATGGGAAGGACCGGTGTTGGCATTGCCCCAGTGATGGGAAGGACCGGTGTCGGCATTGCCCTGGTGATGGGAGGCACGATGTCGGTATTGCGCGGTGATGGCGGGGGGGGGGGGGGGGGTACTTTGCCGGCGTTGCCCTGATGACGGGGGAGAACAGTGTCAGCGTTGCCCCGGTGACGGGGAGGGAACCGTGTCGGCGTTGCCCAGGTGACGGGGTGAACGATGTTGGCGTTGCCCCGGTGACGGGCTGAACGGTGTCGGCGTGCCCTGGTGACAGGGGGCACGGTGTCGTTGCTGCCCAGGTGATGGGGGGCACAGTGTTGGTATTGCCCCGGCAAAGGAGGGGGGAACGATGTCAGCATTGCCCCAGCGACCGTGTTCTCCTGGTGACTGGAGTCCAACATAGGCTGGGTGACCACTTTGCTTGCATTTTGTCCATAAGCAGGACCCAGACCTTCCCGTAGTTTGCCATTTCAACACACTACCCTGCTCTCCTGTCCACATGTCCATTCTTGACCTTTGCAATGTTCTAGTGAGCCCCAACACAACCTAGAGGAACAGCACCTCATCTTCCAACTGGGCACTTTACAGCCTTCCGGACTGAACATTTCAGTTCAACAACTTCAGAGCACAAACTCTTCCTTCCACCTTCTCCCCGTTTCCATTTATTTTGTTTCATTCTGTTTCTTCCTTTCATCTCATTCATCCACTTTTATCATCCTTCTTTCTCTTTTCCATTTTCCCACTTTTCTCTCCCACTCTCCTCATTGCACCCCAACTCCCCTATCTCCCTTAATCATCTGTACCTCTGTTCGGCCCATTCACATATTCTGATCTCTTAATGAACACTGTTAGCACCTCTCTCAGCCATCTTTATCCTCATTTACTTTCCCTTTGTTCTATTACAGCACGACCCGCGCCCCCCCCCCCCCCCCGCCTCCATATAGTGTAAATCTTTTTTGATTTTCTTTGCTCTTAGCTCTGATAAAGAGTCATTTAGACTCGAAGCTTTAAGTTATTTTCTCTCACTGCAGATGCTGTCAGACCTGAGATTTTCCAGCATTATTCTGTTTTTGTTCCCGGAGGGTATAGTGTCAGCGTTGTCCTGGTGACCGGGACGGGGGCAGACGGTGTTGGCGTTGCCCTGGTGACTGGGCAGACGGTGTTGGCGTTGTCCTGGTGACTGGTGGTGGGGGGCGGGAGATGGTATCGGCGTTGTCCTGGTGACAGGGGGGTGGTGGAAGTGGGGTAACGGTGTCGGCGTTGTCCTGGTGGCGGGAGTGGGGGGGGGGGGGGCGCGGGAGGAACAGTATCAGTGTCCTGGTGACGTTGGGCAGGGGAGTGGTGAAGGAACTGCGTGTCGGCCTTGTCCTGATGACGGGGAAACGGTTGGTGATGGGGGGAACACTGTGCAGGAACATCCATCCGTGCCTAGAGCCACATTCTCACTGAGCTGGTAATGGGAGCAGTTATGTAATCTGTAAGTAGGACATCACTGCACGAGTTTCACACGTGAACAGCGAGCGAACTCAACAATACAATTCTCATCGAAAAGATTGACATTGATTTGTGTCTTTTTTCAATGAAAAAGGAATGTATTTCGAAAAAAAATGGGATTGAAAGAATATTGAATGTGTAGATTGGTTAACAGCTCAAAAACGGAGGATAATAAGAAATGTTTTTCTGACTACTGCACATGGACCAGTATTCTGGCTCAATGTTCTCTATTATATAAATCACCTGAACTTGGGTTCCTAGGGTATCATTTCAAAATCTGCCAATGACTTGTGATTTGACAAGTAACAGGGGTTTTTGCACATCACAAAAATATTTAAATCGTTTGTAAATTGGATTGCAACCAGTTCAAATGAGATTACCAATTTAAATATGAGGTTTAAGTTATGCTGGATCGTTCAGTCTGCTTTGTTAGTTAATCACTAGTGCCTCTAAAGGAAATTTCACTCATAAAATGAGTGGGTGGCACAGTGGTTCGCACTGTTGCCTCACAGCTCCAGGGACCTGGGTTCAATTACCGCCTTGGGTCACTGACTGTGTGGAGTTTGTATGTTCTCCCTGTGTCTGCATGGGTTTTAGAACATAAGAACATAAGAAATAGGAGCAGGAGTAGGCCATCTAGCCCTTCGAGCCTGCCCCGCCATTCAATAAGATCATGGCTGATCTGTCGTGGCTCAGTTCCACATTCGCGCCCTCTCCCCATAACTCTTAATCCCCTTGCTTATCAAAAACCCATCAACCCGCGTCTTAAAAATATTTAGCGAGGCAGCCTCCACCACCTCAACAGGCAGAGAATTCCAGAGATTCACCGCCCTTTGAGTGAAGAAGTTCCTCCTCAACTCCGTTCTAAACCGCCCCCCCTTTATCTTGAGGCTGTGCCCCCTAGTCCTACTGTCCTTTCTGAGCGGGAAGAGTCTCTCCACCTCTATCCTATCCATCCCATTCATCATCTTATACGTCTCAATGAGATCTCCCCTCATTCTTCTAAACTCTAACGAGTGCAAGCCTAATTTATTCAGCCTCTCCTCATAGCTCAACCCCCTCAACTCCAGTATCAGCCTAGTAAACCTCCTCTGCACTCCCTCCAAGGCCAAAATATCCTTGCGTAAGTACGGCGCTCAAAACTGCACACAGTACTCCAGCTGCGGCCTCACCAATGCCCTATACAGCCGCAACAAGACCTCCCTACTTTTATATTCAATCCCCCTCGGTTGCTGCAGTTTTCTTCGGTTGCTGCAGTTTCCTCCCACATTTCAAAAGACTGGTTAGGTGCATTGATGTGAACAAGCGTCGGAGTCTGGCGAAGAGGGGCATTTCACAGTAACTTCATTGCAGTGTTAATGTAAGCCTTACTTGTGACTAATAAATAACCTTTAACTTTAAAATATCATAAATAAATGCAAAGAAAACAGAAAATGTTGGAAAATCTCAGCAGGTCTGACAGCACCTGTGGAGAGAGACAAGAGTCAATGTTTCCAGTCTGGATGACCCTTCATCAGAGCTGAAATGAATGCAAACCAGATTAGACTCGGGCCAGGGAAATGTTAGTGTAGAGAGTACAGTCCCAGTGCTGATAAAATGTCTTTGTAATAAGAACATAAGAACATAAGAAATAGGAGCAGGAGTAGGCCATCTAGCCCTTCGAGCCTGCCCCGCCATTCAATAAGATCATGGCTGATCTGTAGTGGCTCAGTTCCACTTTCCCACTTTTCCCCCCATAACTGTTAATTCCCTTGCCCACCAAAAACTTATCTACCCGTGTCTTAAATATATTTAGCGAGGTAGCCTCCGCCACTTCAACGGGCAGAGAATTCCAGAGATTCACCACCGTTTGAGTGAAGAAGTTCCTCCTCAACTCCGTTCTAAACTGCACCCCCCTCCTTATCTTGAAGCTGTGCCCTCTAGTCCTGCTGTCCTTTCTGAGTGGGAAGAATCTCTCTACCTCTACCCTATCCATCCCCTTCATTATCTTATACGTCTCTATAAGATCCCCCCCTCATCCTTCTAAACTCCAACGAGTACAGACCCAGTCTATTCAGCCTCTGGTATCAGCCGAGTGAACCTCCTCTGCACTCCCTCCAAGGCCAAAATATCCTTGCGCAAGTGCGGCGACCAAAACTGCACACAGTATTCCAGCTGCAGCCTCACCAGTACCCTGTACAGTCGCAGAAAGACCTCCCTGCTTTTATATTCTATCCCTCTCGCTGTAAAGGCCAGCATCCCATTCGCCTTCTTGATCACCTGCAGACTGGGTTTTTGTGACTCATGCACAAGGACCCCCAGGTCCCTCTGCACTGTAGCATGCTGCAGCTTTTCGCCCTTTAAATAGTAATCCCTCCTACTATTATTCCTGCCAAAGTGGATAACCTCACACTTGCTAACATTGTACTCCACCTGCCAGGTCCTCGCCCACTCGCTCAGCCTATCTAGATCCCTCTGCAGACTTTCCACACCCTCTGCACAATTTGCTTTTCCACTTATCTTTGTGTCATCAACAAATTTCGACACCCTACTCTCAGCTCCCTCCTCCAGATCATCTATATAAATGGTAAATAGTTGAGGCCCCAGCACCGATCCCTGCGGCACTCCACTAGTCACCAACCGCCAATCAGAATAGTACCCATTCATACCAACTCTCTGCCTCTTATTAGACAACCAATCCTCTATCCACGCTAACACCTTACCCCCAACTCCATGCCCCCTAACCTTCTGAAGCAACCTTTTGTGCAGCACCTTATCAAACGCCTTCTGAAAATCGAGAAACGCCACATCCACCGGTTCCCCACTGTCTACCACACTAGTCACATCCTCATAGAAGTCCAATAAATTTGTCAGACACGACTTCCCCTTAACGAATCCATGCTGCATCTGCTCTATCAAACAATTCTTCTCAAGGTGCCTCGCTATTTCTTCTTTGATGACGGATTCAAGCATTTTTCCAACAACAGACGTTAAACTAACTGGCCTATAATTCCCTGCCTTTTGCCTGCTACCTTTTTTAAACAGCGGCGTAACATTAGCCGTTTTCCAATCTTCCAGCACTTCCCCAGAATCCAGCGAAGTTTGGTAAATAATCACTAAGGCATCTACTATCACCTCTGCCATTTCCTTCAGAACCCTGGGATGCATTCCATCCGGTCCTGGGGACTTGTCCACCATCAGTCCTGCTAGTCAATCAAGCACTGCCTCTCTAGTGACAGTAATCGCATTCAGGCCCTCAACTCCTACCATCCTTCTATCTTTAGTACCCGGCAAACTATTCGCGTCCTCCTCTGTGAAGACCGAGGCAAAAAACTTATTTAAGGCCTCAGCCATTTCCTCATCCCCCACCACTAAATCCCCCCTCTCATCCTCTAAGGGTCCAACATTCACTCTAGCCAGCCTCCTCCTCTTTATATATTTATAAAAACTCTTACTGTCCTTTTTTATATTTAGTGCTAGTTTAGCTTCATAGTCTATCCTTCCTTTCTTTATCAACTTCTTAGTCAATCTTTGTTGATTTTTAAACCTCTCCCAATCTTCTACTCGCCCACTACTTTTAGCCACTCTAAACGCATCAGCTTTTAATTTAATACTCCTTTATTTCCTTCGATAACCATGGCTGATTATCCCTTCTCCTACGTTCCTTCTTTACCATCAGAATAAATTTCTGCTGAGCTCCTTTTTGTAAGGAGCCAATAACTTTTTCAAATCCAAAAAATCAGGAACTGAGTAAAATAGTAGTTCAATCTGTTCAAGGACCTGCTTATGTAGCCTGACCCACTTTGTAGCAGAGAGATTTTATTCCTATGTAATTGACACAGTTGTCTTGATGAAAGGTTTGCCTGCTCCATCTAAATAAAAACTGTTTTCCTCCTCCCAAATCTCTGATGGATTTTGAAAATAGGAAGTTCATGGCTGTTGTGCAATAAATCCACACATTTGGACAATATGGGAGAAAACAGATTGGATAATTGTAATATAGATGTGTTTCAACTGTATTGACTGGCGAATACCTGGAGAGTAACTGCTAGGCAAACAATTCTAAGGAGTTCAGTGGTTGGAGAACAGTGTATGGTCCAGCAGTGCGGTATTAGAAACATCTGAGTGTCTGAGGTGAATGAAATGCCTACAGAAATCACTTCTGGCTACCTGTGTTTTCATTTAATTGATCATTGTACATTAAATTTGTGTAACCTTAACATGGTATTGAATTGGATTGCAACCAGTTTAGATGAGATTGCCGATTTAAATATGAAGTTTAAATGATGCTGATCGTTCAGTCTGCTTTGTTAATCATTCATTAGTGCCTCTAAAGGAAACTTCACTCATAAAATGATTGGGTGGCACAGTTGCCTCAGTGCCAGGGACCCGAGTTCGATTCCCGACAGACCCGGGATCTGATCTGCCGGGTATTGAACAGATTTTGATCTGATCAACTCCCGGAAAACAATGTGATTTCACTGTTCAAGAATCAATTAATATTGTAAAAATACTTTTTAATAACGTTTCTCTTGTTTTACAAACTGTGTTCGGATTTATTTCATTGCAAAATCCTTCTGCACTGTCAAAGACCCCACCGCAAACAACGACAAAATGGGCTACAATTACTGTTTTAAAACGCTTCACTTAAGATTACCTGGATAAAAAATCAAGGTGTGGGTGAAGGAGTTAGCCGTAATTCAGTGGATGTCGGATAAATAGAGAAGGAGATGAGTTGTTTGGCATGAGACTAGAGTCGGGAAAAAGGCATTAGCTGGCGGGAGTTTCATGAGGCGGTAGCTGGGCGATATGAGGGGCTGGGAGGGCGGTGCGGTGTATTCAGTTGGTTGTAGGAGACTGGCTGAAGTCCAGAGATTGGTCAGCAAGCATGTCCACCTTCATGTGTCTTATACCTGTTCAGCCTCACCAAAACAATCGACTTGACATTCCTGCATGGATACTCCTCGTCTTTCAACTCGCCGTGAAAAAGTCATTGTAAATGTTAACGTATATACTGTTAGCCTCCTGTAACCAGCAAACTCGACATCCAGCAACACCTCCCTACCTCCCTATTGAACGTTGCTGCTGGTAGCCCTACAGTAACATGCAGTGTCATTTAAGTTACAAATTATGCCATCGATTTTGTTTTTACGGAACTGTGCGGATTCTACCTGCCACACTTTAGATATTTTCTCGCACTGTCAGATGCTTATTTTTATGTCCAGTCTTTTTTCAATGTATAAAGCAGATATTTTAATTCAGAGCGGAGCACTCAAATTACAACTCAAATTACAACAGACCAGGACCCTGCCAATTCTTAATGCCCCCCCAAAATCTCATCTACAACCTCTTTGAATAGAAATTTAACAGTTGTGTAAATAAAAACATGCAGCTTTTTCGCATAGCAGAAGAATGGTGCGTTAGCAGCACAGAAACCCACCAAGTGAAACCGGGAGAGGCTGCGTCAAAGGAGATTTCTGTTTATTATAACATTGTTCTGTACACAGGCATTTTCTTCCTGTTTAATTATAAACTGATCCCAGGTTTTCCCCCGCCCTCATCCTGCTGGGTTTCAGAAACTTTATGTAAAAAAGATGCCAGTCATTGCGAATATCCATAGAATCCCTACAGCGCAGGAGTGGACTATTCGACCCATCAAGTTTACACCATCACTCCGCAAGAGCACCTTACCACCGCCCCCCCTCCTCACCCACCCGCACCCCCACCAACCCAAATCGCCAACCCAAAATATTAACCAAGTTATAAGGATCAGTCCGTTTCCAACCTAACCAACGAACTCTATTATCTTCAAGCCTCTGACTGCTTGAATATTTAGCCTTTCTGATCTCGACTTCAGTGGAAAATAAATGTTCTCCTTTTATATGGCATTAAGTTGCAGTGATTTTAAAAAGTCTACTATCTGATTTAAAATGAACAGTACTACCACAGGAGCATTGGCAGTGGGCATAAATATCATTGTAGGTTTTCATGTCACGCACTCCTTGACGCAAAGGTTCAGAATGCTAAATGTAACGCAGTCAGTCAAATTGTAAACCGTTCTTGTGCCGCCTTTAATTCAGTTTATGATTTTTAGTGCAATTTAGCTAAATTGCCTTGTGTGCTAGGATACATCAGTGGAAAATAATTTCATTTGGAGTCTGATCTGGGCCGTCTTAAGTGAATCTGTGACGCAAATCCATCTACACAGTGACCTGTGGCGCTGGTTACGTCAATAGCACAGCGATTTGTTAAATGTCACTTCTATGTAGTTTCAATGTTCGTGTCAAATTAGTTATTTGTCAGCTATTTTTAACGAAAGTAGGTCATTTAATCACAAAGTTGAACACGATTTAAAAAAAAATCATTCATTTAGCTGCCAGAATTACTGATCATGTATGGCCAAAGTTGATCCAACAGGCAACTCAGCAGGGGAGCATGATTGGAGATCGGGATTCTGGCGTGGTTAAGGGAGATGACCTGTTAACGCAGCTTTTGAAAGCATGTCCGAAAGATGTGTTGGCTAGGTGCATTGGATATGCTAACTTCTGTCTCAGTGTACCTGGAGTATGGCGACTTGGGGAATTTCACTGTAACTTCATTGCAGTGTTAATGTAAGCCTTACTTCTGACTAATAAATAAACTTAAAACTTTAGCTGGGCTCTGATCTGAATCCGTGTTTAATTTCTGGCTACAATTTAAAAAAATAACTGTTTATCATTCAGAAGCAGCAAGCCACTTACCAAAAAACACCAGGAACTTCGACAACTGACTAGTACCCGCCAAAGTCAATCATCAAATCCCTACAGTCAAAAGGAGACCATGGGGTCCGCACCGACAGCAATCCCGCCCAGGCCTTATCCCCACGTGTTTACCCTGCTCGTCCCCCTGTCAGCGCATCTTTGGACTGTGGGAGGAAACCGGATCACCCGAAGAAACCCATTTAAACACTCCAACCGGTCACCTGAGGTCGGAATTGAGGCCAAGTCCCTGAGGCAGAAAGGCAGCAGTACTAAATAATATGCCACTGTGCTGCTCTAATTGACTATATTAATTGACTATATTTTTGCTCAAAAATATATTCTATAAAATATGTAAACATACATTACATGTGTGCTATAGATAAGCTACTGACAATGTATAATATGCCTCACCACACTGAGAATTACAGATTATATTTATGATGTACATATTTCATGTCAAACCTTCTCTTCAACTCACCCTGACCTTTGTCCATTTATATCCCACGACCATACTAAATCCTGAAAACCGATCGCCCCAGCCTCGGTGCTATTTTCTCCCTGCCTCCAGCATGTCCATTTCACATTGCAGTGTAATTCACTCGATGTACTATACTGACCTTCCCACTCTTCATATTCAAGCGCATCATGCTTTTCCTCCCTCGCATTCATAGTCGTCTGCATGTTTGGTCATTGTGCAGTGCAGTTGCCCTATGGAATTCTTTGCCCAGCTTCCTCAAAGGCTGTCTGGCATAATTATTCTCCCACATCGTTCTACCTCCTATGATTCCAAAGTTGCATGCTTTGTTGCATGAAAATCACTATTGTTTTAATTACGCTTTAATGTTTTACAGCACGATTCACTCCAAACGAACAGAATTGTGACAATATCCTGAACTGGCCATCATGTGGAACCTGTTCATGTTCAACTGGGATTGTTGCATAATATATTTATGAAAAACACGATTGTTTAATTCATTCAAGATTAGAGGAGAAATGATATGATGTATTTAAACAGAAGACCCAAGGTTCTATTTGTTGTGTCTCATTATCCGAAGAATGAACCACGTAACCATGGTAACAGAATTGTTGAAGAGATGAGTGCTTTGTGCTGTGATGTATTATTTAGTATTTTTGGTCATCCATGGAATGTGGGCATTGTTGGTTGGGCCAACATTTGTTCCCCATCCCTAATTGGCCTTGAACTGAGTCCACTTCAGAAGGCATGTAAGAGTCAACCACATTGCTATGAGTCCAGAATCATACTTAGGCCAGACCAGGTAAGAACAGTAGATATCCTTCCCTAAAGGACAGTAATGAACCAGGTGGGTTTTTACAACAATCGACAATGATTTCATGGTCGCTATTAGACTTTTAATTCAAGATTTTATTGAATTTAAATTTCAACTTCTGCTGTGAAGGGATTTGAACCTGGATCTCCCAGAGCATTACTCTGAGTCTCTCAGTTGCTAGTCCGACAACAATACTAGTACAGCATTGCCCCCCCTTATTTAGTAATATTATGCATCAACATGAGACATAGAATTGGGTTAAGTATCTTGAGTAAAGTGTCTTGAATTTTTCTGTTAACAAATTGCAATTGTGAAATGTTGTTCCTGATTTCTTATTTTGAAATGTGAACTCAATAAAGAATCAAAACCACATGGAATTATGGTTATATGGTTCACTTAAGTTCTTGAATCTTATTACTGTGAACAATATGCGGTTGATCTTACCAAAAAACGTCTAAGTCCAGAATGAGCATAAAAATGGGAGAGTTTCAGATCTGTTATTTTGGGAAGACCAGCAGCCGGATTTTATACACTCTAAGATTTTTTTTAAAAAAAAGATCTCAATCTGTTTCTTGCCAGTAGGGAGAGTGGGCCTAGATGGCCTGAAAGCCGACTGGTAGCAGCACAGTGCACCATTCTGCATGTGCAGGTTTTGTGCTCTGAGAGCAACAGAGAACTGTCAGTGACTCTGCTGCTATCAGCCGGTCTCTGTGACCGAAACTTGGCCTCTCGCCCGTATTACCTTAGGGTCCCACAGCTGATCATGAATTCCCCCCACCCCCCTTCCCCCAGCCTGGAATGATCATGAGTATGCCCACCCCCCACAGCTAATGGCTGTGCAGAGTGCACAGGCTGGCACTGTCCAAGAGTACACCCCTTTCACCCCCTCCCGACCTCCTAGGGGTGGTGAGGTTGGGGTGGCTAAATGGCCTCTAGCTCTGCTTGCGAGGCCACCATGTCTGATTGCTGTTGATGGGCGAACCATATCAAAGGACTTTCTCCGGCATGGTGTCTGAGGCAAGTGAGCCCAGTGATTCTGTCTCGGGTTCACAAATTCTTTTAAATTAGGTTTTACCTTTCTGGGCACTAGGTTGAATGTGCTGGATATCTTGTGTCAGTAAAACGCAAGAGGTAAGAAGTCAGGAACAAACCAGATTTCTCAGCTCTTTGTGATCTAACTACCTGCCCCATAGATGCAAATTGCTGGCTCCAAGTGGAGAGGATCTCCAAGAAGATCACGCATATCAACACAGATGTTCTCCCAAGGTGGCCTTTACGACACATGACAACACAGAATCGCTGAGCAGAAACTGATAGCCAAGTTCCGCACACATGAGGATGGTCTCAACTGGGATCTTGTGTTCATGTCACACTGTCTGTAACCCCCACAACTTGCATGGGCTTGCAAAATCTCACTAACTGTCCTGGCTGGAGACAATACACACCTCTTTAATCTATGCTTAACCCTCTCTCCACTCACATTGTCCGTACCTTTAAGACTTGATTACCTGTAAAGACTCGTATTCCAACCATTATTTTGTAAATTGACTTTGTATCTTTATATGCCCTGTTTGTGAACAGAACTCCCACTCACCCGATGAAGGAACAGTGCTCTGAAAGCTTGTGGCTTGATCTATCAAATAAACCACTTGGACTTTAACCTGGTGTTGTGAGACTTCTTACTGTGCTTGCCCCATAGGCCATCAGTGCACAATGGTAAGATCGCCTCTTTTGTCTCAGATCCTTGAGACATAGCTGAGTGACGTTCCTATTCCTTGAGCCACTCAATCCCAGCATAAATCTCATTCGCAAAGCAGAAATGAAAGTGATTTTAACTCATCCAAAACATTGTGATACATAGGTAGCTTGAAAGAACTTGCATTTTATATGAAGTATTTCATCTCCCTAGGAGGTTCCAAAGTATTTAATTACCAATAAAGTGTTCTGAAGTACTAACACTACTGCAATGTGAAAAAATATTGCAATCCAATTTCCCTCTGAATATGTCAACTGTATTGGCATTCCTGATTGGACACACTATTTCTAATGCTTTTGTTGATGGTATAAAGTTTAGCCAAAGCACTAGGAGAATTCCTTCTGTTTCTCAAGTAGTGCCATGATATTCTTTTACAAATTAGCAGATGAAGCTTTGTGTCTTTCAGATGGGATGTTAAACCAATCTTTGGCACTTGCAGCAAATTTCTTTGCAAAACTTTGAAAACCTGGATCATATGCTCAAAACCAAAGGGAGGTTGGCCCTGCAATCTCCTGACTCATGCTATCACCAAGATAACAGAAGCAGATGTTCCAACACTATGCATGTCTTCCTCAAACCCTTCAACTCCTTTATTCAGCTGATCCAACCTGTGTCCCCAATTTGCACTCTCATCAAATTTCTTCACCATTTGATCCAAGCCACTGTGAGAAATACAGGAAACCTATTCAGTTTATAATTTTGGGACATCTGTTATTCTCAATATACATCAACCTACTTTTGCTTTTCCTTGGAAAATCCATTGATCAAGTGCATAGATTGTAATTCATGGCTGAATTAATACAGCTATAATCTTGTGAGTGCTTCTAAGTGCTGATAGCTGTTTCAAAATGTATTTTCAATCACTAATCCATCTGAACAACACTGCAAAATATAGCACAATAACAAAAGCATTTGGAAGTACTAAAATACTTTATCATACAGAAAGAACATTCTAACTGCTTAAAAAAAAGTGAGAAGGTGACCAGGATGTGTAACTTTAGAAGTTGAAATGAACAATTTGAGACAAGAACAGAGGATGCTGGAAAATCTCAGCAGCCCCAGGAGAGAAACACAGTTAACATTTTGAGTCATGAACAATTCATTGGAATTTTTTTTTCAGTTACTACAAAGGGTCTATGACTCAAAGTGAACTGTTTCTCTCCCAATGGACGTTGGCAGAGCTGCTGAGTTTTTCCAAACTGATATGCTCTTGTTTCAACATCTGCACCACTACCATCCTGGTACCAAATAAAAACCAGGGAGCGTGCTTTAATGACTATCAAGTGGTGGCTGTGATATTCATCATTATGAAGTGCTTCAAAAGGTTAGTCATGGCAGGAACCAATTCCAGCCTACCAGATTGTCTGCCACCACAACAGGTCCACAGCAGACGTCATCTCCCTGGCCCTGCACTCAGCTCTGGAACACATAGATAACAAAGACACCTGTTTCAGACATCTAATTATTGACTATAGTTCAGCCTTCAACAGCATGGTTCCCACAAAACTCATCTCCAAACTCCGTGGCCTGGGGCTCAGCTTGTCTCTCTGCGATTGGATCCTGAACTTCCTAACCCACAGACTGCAATCAATAACGCAACAACACCCCCTCCACGATCATCCTCAATACCAGTGCCCAAGAAGGCTGTGTCCTCAGCCCATTACTATCGTCCTTGTACAATGATGACTATGTGGCCAAATTTCCCACCAACTCAATTTTCAAATTTGCCGTGACACTACCATAGTGGGTTGGATCTCAATAATGACAAGACGGAGTACAAGAAAGAGAGAGAAGAATTGGTGCAACGACAACAATCTCTCCTTCAATGTCAACAAAACGATGGAGATAGGCATCCACTTTAGGAAGTATAGTGGAGGACATGCCCCTGTCTGCATCAATGGGATGAAGTAGAAATGGTTAAGAGTTTCAAGTTTCTGGGTGTCTAAATCACCAATAACCTGCCCTGGTTCTCTCATGCTGACACCATAGTTAAGGAGACCCACCAATGCCTCTAGTTTCACAAAAGACTGAGGAAATTTCACATATCTGCAACGACTTTCACCAATTTTTACAGATGTGCCACAGAGAGCATTCTTTCCGATTATATCACAGCTTGATATGGCTCCTGTTCTGTCCAAGACCACAAGAAACTACAAAGGCTCATGAAAGTGCATCACTCAAACCGGCCTCCCACTCATTGACACTGTCTACATTTCTCACTGCCTCAGAAAAGCAGCCAGCATAATTAAGGACCCACGTGCACTGGACACATTCTCTTCCATCTTCTTCTGTCATGAAAAAGGTACAAAAGTCTGAGGACACGTACCAACTGACTCAAGAACAGCTTCTTCCCTGCTGCCATCAGACTTCTGAATGGACCTGCCTCACATTAAGTTGATCTTTCTCTATAGCCTAGCTTTGACTATAACGCTACGTTTTGCACTCTACGTTTGTCCTTCTCTATGAACAGTATACTTTGTATAGTGTGTAAGAAACAATTCTTTTCACTTTATACTAATACATGTGACAAATCAAATCAAGTATTTTGTTTATTGAACAATTTGAGACATTGAAAGCACTGGAATATCATTGATAAATAGAAAAATCATTTTATTCCATCTGGCACTCCTGGTCTAAGTTACTAACAAGTTGAAAGTAAGGTAGTGATTCAGTCAGCATAAGGAGATTATATAATGTTGATTTATGAAGTTATGAAGTGCTTGACAAATTGCACTCATAATTTAATTGATTTGGAATTTATTTTACTAGTAGTGTCAATCTTGAACGGTCATCCTCCTAAATGAAAATATTTTTGATGGCTTGGAATCCTTTCCTGCTATGTACTTCAACACCAGCAGTTTGGCCAAACAGAGCTCAAAATATTTAATGTTCCTTTGATTAGACCAGGATGAACATGACTTGAAGCTTCTCCTATCCACTTAGCTACGTTATGGGATCATTCCATCAAGCCGGCTGGTGCCACCTGCCTGGTTTCTCCTGGGAGCACGCAGGTGAGGCTCAGGGAGTAACATTCACAGCTGAGGACCAGACCATTTCCAGTCCCCTCTCTACTTCCTCCATTGGGAGTTGAAGATGGGGCTGGGAAAATTCAGGCATTATTTTGACATATGTTGGGTTCTGATTTTATCATTCTAAAAATGTACTCTTAACTGAGGACACTGGCAAAGATTAAACCAGAAGAAAGAAAGAAGAAGCACGAGTAAAACAATACAGCTGTAGGACAGGTTTGTAGCCCAAATAAGTGTTTATTATATACAAACTAATTGAGCATAAGGAGCAAATTAATTGAAATGCAGAAGCAAATCTATTTGGATGGTATGTGATGGTAGCTGTTGTTGTACTGAAAAATGGTAGTGGACAATTGGGAATGGGAACTAAACATACCAGAAAATAGGAAAACTGATAAAGGAGAAAATGTAGCCTTAGTGATTGATGATGCAATTACTAATGATCGGAAAAATACATTGAGTGATAAGCAGATAGTGGAGTCTTTATGGGTAGAATTAAGATGATTTAAAACAGGAGTATGAGTTGTGGATAAGCTCATTGGTGGCAGCTATGAAGTGGCAAATGCAGACATTAGACAAACGTTTGGCAAAAACAATGATTTTAATGGGAGATTTTAACTTTCCTATAGATTGCGACAAGGGGCTTAACACATTTTAGAAAAGTAGTTAATGTCTTCACTGTGTCCAGTTGGGTTTTTTGCAATAACATGTTTTTGAGCTATCAAGGGAGTATGCCATGTTAGATTTTGTATTGCGAAATGAGCCAGATTTAGTTAACAGCATAATGGAAGTGTGGACATTTATCTGCTCACCACCATAATATGATCAGATTCAATGTAGTGTTTGAGGGAGCAAAATGAAGAACAGCTATTAAGGTTCTAGATTTCAGCAAGCGTGATTTCAATATGATGAGACAGAGACTCTACAGCAAACTGGACAAGCCTTTTGATGGGTGAAACAAGATAAGATCAGTGGGAGAGATACACTTTTTGGTCTGCCTGAAACTTCTTGGTTCTCCATGCGAACAGTGTTGCAGACTGACGTGATAGATCCAGGACTACTTGGTGAGGGATACCTTTAAGCCCAGGTCAGCTGCCACAGAGATGCAATGGGGGAAAGGTCGATCTCTCAGATATTTCATCCATGGTACACTGAGAGGCTGTATGACTCACATTGTATGTATATAGTAAATATTACATAGGCACAATTGTATTGAAGCACCTCCAAGTGCAACATGATCAGGTAGAAAATTAGAATTCATTTCATTTTATGTATTGAACATTTCAAAATGTTTTGTAATTTTTTTAGATATTTAATGAATAAAGTGTAGGAAGAATAAATGGGCATGATGACATCAGGTGGCATTCCTGGTGTCATTACACTACTTTTGTTTAATACGTCAGGTGGTTGGGCATTACTATATGAACTCTAGCCACAATATGTAAATACAAAATAATTGTGCAATTAAGATTGTTAATGACCCAATTGTTTGCCATAATAAGGTGCGACCACTATACCAAGACATTCAAATCGGATTCATGCCATGTGTAGTTCCAGTTTCATTAAGAGGCAGTTTGTTAGAGCTGCTTTAAAAGCCAAAGCTGAACTTATCACTTAGTAAATTTTTATTATTGGGAATGCTCATTTGAATGAACAGTTTATCCATTTTTAAATCATATGAATTAGAGATCTGTTTTCAGTTGTTGAGAGCTCTGCTGGATGCTATATTTTGATCCTGGCTATCTTCCAGGGCTATAAAACATCAAAGAGAGACGGGCATTGTGGTCTTGCTTCTCTTCAAAAGCTGTGTAAGAGTGTACTTTTGCATTTTCAGATGATTTAATGGCATGCATTCATTATTAGCTGCATGCGTGCCAGCCTGGATGCTGTTCTTCCATATGTTCATTCTGCCAACCACCAATCCTACAACTGGACTGAAGCTTTTAATATACAATGTCATTCATGAATATATCTATGTGCTTCTTGAATCATTGCTAACACCTTTAATCTCCAGCCAAATTGACTTTCCTCCTGGATTTACGAGCATTCTCTGCAGCACATTGGCACAAGATTGCACATACTGAGGTCTTAACTTCCCCTAGCCAACCTCGTTAGGTCATTCTGCATTTCTGGCATTGGGACTATTTCCTTTTCACCAACTCAATACTGCTGACCTCCAAGGCCACCTCCTTCTAGGCTGCACGTGTCTGCCTCAGCTTTCTCTTCTCACCAGGCATCAATTTCTCATATTAGTGGATACTATAAATAAGAGGGTTCTGAGAGGGTCCTTGTTGAATCTAGGGGTTGGTTTGCCCTTCTCCCCTCCCTCTCTCTTCGCTCATCAACAGCGCAAATATCTTTGCAGGGAAATATGCAACAACTAGACAACTCCTCCATGCAAATAAGCGGTTAACTTGTTCAGGTTAAAAAAGAATGCCACCTCTGATTAGTGCCAAAGTTTGAATGTAGCAGAGCTTAAAATAATACACTCACCTTAGAAGCATGCAAACCTCTCAATGGCAAATTGCAGGGTTTGAAGTGTCGCTGCATTTGCTGGGTCCCTGACACTGTCCTGTGCTAAGGCACCATTTAGATGATTGAGTAGCTTACTACTAAATGAGTATTTCCTAACTGGTAAAAGTCAGAAACAGTGGAGTAGCAAAGAGACATGGGCACATAGATAATTAAAACATCATGAACCAGTGTAAAAAGAAATCAATTCCTGTAATACCTATAAGGTCTGAAGTACAAGTGGATGCAAGTCATGCTTCAGCTATGCAAAGATCTGATTAGACCATACCAGGAATATTGTGCACAGTATGATGTATAAATTGTTGTTCCTTTACAATTTGGTACTCTTGTGAATTGTCATATGAGTGCAAGACAAAAAGCTCCACCAACATTTCTTTTTTCAACTGTAATCAAATAATTGTCTCTGCCATTTTGCTGTGCTTAACCAATTCCATCATCTCATCCATCCCCTTACCATTCCTTTTAAAGTTTATTTATTAGTGTCTCAGAGAGGCTTACATTAACATTGTAGTGAAGTTATGTGAAGATCCTCTATTCACCACACTCGGTGCCTGTTCCAGAGAGAATTTAGTATGGCCAGTGCACCTAACTAGCACATCTTTCGGACTGTGGGAGGAAACCGAAGCACCCGGAAGAAACCCATGCAGACATGGGGATAGCGTGCAAACTCTGCACAGGCAGGGACCCAAGCCGGGAATTGAATTCAAGTCCCTGGAGCTATGAGGCAGCAGTGCTAACCACTGTGCCACCATGTTGCCCATTCATCCCTGTCAAGCCATCCCCATTCCATTCTTTCTTCGTTGCTCCCTCACAGAGAAAAATTCTTTCCAGCCAGGGTAACGTTTGTTATTCAGCTTCTGTTATCTTCCTTTTTTTCTACCCCAGCCTGTCATCACCAACCGTTGGCAGCATGTGTGTCATGCACTCCAGTCCCCTCTGTGCCCATGGGCCTCCACCATTCACAAGGCACTGCCCACCTAATAAACCAGCCACAAACACACCCCTTAAACTGACCAGTCAAAACAGTCCCAACATTTCAGTTGACTGATATAGTAGAAAAGAGTTAGTGTGTAGATCAGTCATGATCTCATTGAATTCCGGAAAGGTTCAGGAGGCAAAAATAGTTACCCTTTTCCCATTGTATGGACTCTTGCATTACTAGTTTAATGGGTTGCCATATAATTTTAAAAAATGTTCTGTGGAATAAGCTGGACATAAAAAATAAAATTTAATAAATACAAAATCAGAGAGCAAAAACAGGTTTGTATATTAGAGAAAATATTTTAATGAATCTTTAAAGTGCTTTGTGGTGAAGACTAAGTTGAATTATGAGGTAATGAGGGTAGAAGAAATAATTAGTTGACATGGGTAATTTTAGTCTTAATTATAAAGTCACACTGAATGTAAGGCTTGCTGCTTATGTAAGTTCTTTTATGCATCGGAGCCTTTCCAAGTAGTATTAATAGTTTTACCTGGCAGACAACTAATGTACCTGTACTGCTAATCCTTTTACTGCTGAACTGAAGGGACACACTGATGCTTTACTTGGAAATGCAAGCTATGTGAGAGGAGCCAAACTTCATTGATTTGAGACAACATATGAAAGACTTTCTGATATTGCTGTTCTTTGAGATCTGGATGCAGACTGATAGTTCAATAATTATGGATTGGGCACGGAGAATGCGAGTAGAGAAGGCATACATATGCTGGTGATTATCCTGTCATATTTACTTAAAGATGCTATAAGCCAATGAGAGGGTGAACTATTGGATTGGAAATCATGTACGATGTGGAGTGAGCGAGGTGGTCACAAGCTCAGGCTTGCTGTGAGAGTGCGAGTGTTCTGGACCTTGAGAATGGTGTGTGTAGCTTGGGATCTAAGGGTTGAAGAGGGAAAAGGCCAGAAGGATTTGGAATGTGCTTATCAAGCTTATCGCTATGGAATACTGAAGAATGTATTTATGCTAAAAATAAACTTTAGGAAAGACTGCTTACCCCCTAATTAGGCAGTTTACAGCCTTCCAGACTCATCACTGAATTCAACAGCTTCAGATCATAGCCTCTGCCCTCTTATCCTGCTGAAAGCTATTGATAGTTCTATTATTCCCATTTATACCTCTTAGATCCACCTTTTGTTTCTATACTTATTCCGTCACCATCTCATTTTGCCTTGACTTTTTTATCATTGAACCACTCCTGTCTACTACAAATCTTTCTTTTTCTTCTTCCATCACTGCCCCACATCCTAGCCTCTGCAATTACTTAAAACCTCAATCTCTAAACCTAAATCAATGCTGCCTGAAATTTAATTGTTTCTCTCTTCACAGAGAGAATTTTCAGAACTTTCTGTTCTTATTTCACATTTCTGTTATCCAAACATGCGGTGGAGAAATGGGTTGAGGAGCCAAGTTCAGTTGGCAGTAGAGTATCAATCCCATTTATTTGATCATGGAATATCCGTGTCATTAGCAAGGCCAGCATTTATTGCCTGCCCACAGTTGTCCTTGAGAAAGTGTTGATGAGCTGCTGTCTTGATTTGCTACAGTGCATGTGGTTATGCACATCCATACTACTGATAGAGGGAATTTAGGATTCTGACCCAGTGACAGTGAAGGAACTGCAACATAATTCCAAATGTGGGGGTGGGGTGAGGGGGGGGAGGCGCACGGTGGCACAGTGGTCAGCATTGTTGCCTGCCAGGAATCTGGGTTCAAATCCCAGCTTGGGTCACTGTCTGTGCGGAATCTGCATGTTCTCCCTGTGTCTGCATGGGTTTCCTCCAGTTTCTCCTGTTTCCTCCCACAATCTTAAAGACATGCTGGCTAAGTACATTTCCTCGAACAGGTATCAGAGTGTGGCAACTAGGGGAATTTCACAGTAACTTCATTGCAGTGTAATGTAAGTCTTACTTGTAACTAATAAATAAATTTTGACTTTGAAATCAGGATGACATGTGAATTGGAGAGGGATTTGCATGTGATGGGTGTTCTCATTTGGCTGTTACCATTGACCTTCTGGATAGTAGGTGGTACAGGTCAGGAAGATGCTATCGACGGAACTTTGATGAGTTGCTGCAGCGTCTTGGACACCTGGTATCCATGGTGTGCTGGTGTTGGAGGGAGTGAATATTTAAGTTAATGGATGAGATGCCTATCAAGAGGGCTTCTTTGCCTTGGTAGTGTTTGAGTGTCTTGTGTTGTTGGAGCTGTACTGATCTTGGTAAATGAAAAGTATTCCATCACATTTCTGACTTGTGTCTTTTAGTTAGTAGACAGGTTTTGGAGAATCAGGAGTTGAGTTACTCATTGCAGAATTCCTAGCCTCTGGCCTGCTCTTATAGCTGCAGTATTTGTATGCTGCACCAGTGGCTTTTTGGGTTATGTTAACAATAGTTAAAAATGGGGTAGACTACAGTCACAGCTTTCCAACTCTACAACCAGCAAATGGACAACAAACTTCAATTTTCCTTTTGCACTAAACCAGTCAAGAATAAACCATTCCTCAAGAATTACCCTGGACCACAGCCTCACAAACTGTCAATACCTGGAAAAGGCCGAGACTATTGTAAATATTATTGGAAAACCAGCAGGCACCAACTGGGGATCAAGTGCTTGGAATCTTCATGCTGTTAGCTGTGTTCTTATGTAGAATACTATTCCTCAGTCTGTGCAGAAAACAGCCATACATAATGCTTGTCTTCAATACATCAATGTGGATAATCAATGGTACACTGAAGTCAACACCCGTATAATGATTCCTATCTAAAATCCCACTTCCTGATGTGTGCCTGAAGGCAAAAATGCTGAAAGATTTTGACAACATTGAAGCCAAACCCTGAAGATTTTCAGAAACTAACGAGTGTAAGACATAAATCTCTCTCACCTTTCTGGAGCACAACAAATGCTTTGAGCAATGCAGATTTTAACAAAAAGGATAACTGATGAAATCTGTAGGCTGACATCAATATTGCAAATATCTGGTGAGTGGTCTGACAGTCTCCAGAGCTTAGTCTCCCTCAAAAACAGTGGTCTGCACTCCATGCAAAGACACCACATCACCTCCACAAATGGAATTTAAAGGACAGCCCACTATGTGACAATGTTCACCTGGATCAGACTCTTCATATTATGAATGAATGTGGCCTATGAAAATTTTTCACAGGATTCAAAATGATCCATCTAACAGAAGACAATGCTGTTATTTGATTATCCAACTTGCATGTAAGCTTTAAAGCTGTGAAATGTCACACAGAAGAGGCATGTTTTGGTCATTGATAATCTCCAAGATATTGGTGGGGATTCATTTCATTGAATATCAGGGAAGATGATTTGATCATCATGTTGGAATAATCATTGCCTGGCATTTGTGTCACATGAATGTTTGTTTATTTGCCACTTAGCAGCTCAAGCCTAAATACTGTCCAGATCTTACACTGAAATGTGTAAGACTGCTTCATTCAAGTACTTCTCCAAACTCTGACGGCAATTGAAGTCAAAGGACAGAATCGCTGGCTCCATTTGAGTGACTGTAAAAGATGGCCACCGATATCTGCCACCAAATCATAAGGATCATTTTCACCATCTACAGTCTTTCGGCGATTTTCCTGTCACCAGGACAATTGGATCAATGGAAAAATGGACTGACTAATGGACGATTTCACTCTAACACCTTTTTGTACATGTCTTATGAGTATGCTGTAAAGTTTAATGTAAGTGGGTGTTGGGTCTGCTCACATATGCTAAAGAAGGGATTCCTCTGTTCCCTATTCCTCTCAACCTCCAGGAAATGATAGAATGGATTTTGTATCAAAACAAGACTAAAAATTGAATGAAGGCTGTGTTCAAGCCTACAGGCTTCATACAAGTTAACGGATAGGACGGCCCTCTATGGGGACCTTCAGGCAAAAATATCGCTCAACTTGCAGAGAGGTGAAATATAATGAGAACTTGCAAATGGAATGTTTCAGTGCGATATAATACTGTGCAGAGGGACCTGGGGGTCCTTGTGCACAAATCGCAAAAACTCAGTCTGCAGGTGCAGCAGGTGATCAAGAAGGCAAGTGGAATGTTGGCCTTTATCATGAAGGGGATAGAATATAAAAGCAGGGAGGTCTTGCTGCAACTGTACAAGGCACTGGTGAGGCTGCAACTGGAGTACTGTGTGCAGTTTTGGTCCCCTTATTTGCATAAGGATATATTGGCCTTGGAGGGAGTACAGAGAAGGTTCACCAGGCTGATACCGGAGATGAGGGGGTTATCTTGTGAAGAGAGATTGAGTAGATTGGGCCTGTACTTGTTGGAGTTTAGAAGGCTGAGGGGGGATCTTATAGAGACTTCCAAGATAATGAAGAGGCTAGATAGGGTAGAGGTAGAGAGATTCTTTCCACTTAGAAAGGAAACCAGAACTAGAGGGCACAGCCTCAAAATAAGCGGGGGCGGGGGGGGGGGTGCAGTTTTGAACAGAGTTGGGGAGGAACTTCTTCACTCAAAGAGTGGTGAATCTCTGGAATTCTCAGCCCATTGAAGTGGTGGAAGCTACCTCGTTGAATATATTTAGGTCACGGGTAGATAGATTTCTGGTAGACAAGGGAACTAAGGGTTATGGGGAGCAGGCGGGAAAGTGGAACTGATCCACTTCAGATCAGCCATGATCTTATTGAATGGCGGGGCAGGCTCAAAGGGCTAGATGGCCTTACTCCTGCTCCTATTTCTTATGTTCTTATGTTCTTAATATCTTCATTGTTAACCTTTTATAGAGAGAAGGTTATTAATGAAGATGATTTGGCCTGAAATTCCTCAGTGATATCCTGGGGCTGGAATGATTGGCCTCCATCCTCCTTTGTGTTAGGTATGACACCATCCCGTGGAAAGTTTACCCCCACCCCACTCCACCCTCAATCACATCATCTAATTTTTGCATCAAATAGTTCATAAATGGGTGGAACTCCAAAGTAGAGAGAACTTGCATTGATATAACAATTTCTGTGACCTTTGAACGCTCAAGACGCTTCACACCCCCAATTAAATACTAATGAAATGCCATCATTATTGCATTTGTTGCAGCCCATTTGTGCACAGAAAAGTCTCATGCACAGGAATGGGATAAATGATCAGATTTTCTTTAGTGATTTTGCATGAGTGATGAATATTGTACAGAATTGTTCAAGGATGTAGTGTATGGATGCCTTAATTCTTTCAGTGCTGGCATCAATTGTGTTCATTGTAATAGATACTCTATGAGAAAAGCTATAATTTTTAAATTCAACCTTTTGAAAATAAATTTCCAAAAAACTGTGTGGAACTGTCTTTACTCCATTCTGGTCAAGTTTCATGTTTATTAGACTGTTAACCTAAACTAAGTACTTAAACCTTAGTAAATGTTAATTGCCTTCCTTGTCTGCATTTGCAGGAAGGAACATGGGGTTTTGCCCATCTCTGTGTGTAGGTGATCATTTTAAACTGTGATAACATTAACATTACTAATTCTGACATGAAAAATATATTTGTGCCATTGCTGTGGACTTTGTAATGTCACCTTGGTGTTAAGTGCAGAAAAGAGAACATGCTGTGAACATTTGAGCACTAGTAACGGAACCCATTAGTTTCCTTTTATGTGCCACAACAAAAGGAATATTGGCTAGGTTCTGTCTAGCATGTGATCCTCCACACTGTATTTCCTTTCTGTGCTCTGCTCAGGCTGTGCACAATGACTAAGCTAAACATTTTTGCTACTACTTCCAAAGTAAAAGAAAGGCATCAAATGCTGAATTTCTATCCTTCAGATTCCTGCTGCACTGTCTGGAAGATCTAGATGCTAGGCTTCTGGAGCTAAACTCCCGCTTGTTTGTTATACGTGGGCAACCTGCTGATGTCTTTCCCAGGCTTTTCAAGGCAAGTTTTTGTTCGTCACATAGAAAACTTGAATATATTATACTCCTCTAAATTTACTATAACTAAGCTTCTCAGTATCTTAATATTCTCTTCCAGTATATTTCTTTAAAATTCAAAAGTTTATATTCTCCTTCTATTTGTGCCTTCTCATGTAACTATTTAAATTTTCTACGTAGGGAGTACAGTGGTAGGTAAGGAGTTGTGAACAGTGGTTCTCAGCACATCCAACAAATCTTCATAACTTCACAAAATCTGCAGATTTAATTTTGCCACTAACAAAAACTTCCAAAGTATTGTTCTGTGAATGTTAATTCCAATTTTGGGAGTTTATGACTTTTCCAAATTGTCATTGTCAAATTCTGTGCTCAAATATCATTGGTATTTAAGTTGACTGGTCCTTAGTTTGAATCAATTTCCTCAGTTTGGATCAGTTCAGCTCCCACTTTCAATATCTGTCCATTTTGCTCTGGGTCATTTTTAATGGCCACTCCCTGCCAGTGTTTGCCTTATCCACTGATTGCAAGTTATGATTTTAACAGGATACTAGATTCTGGTTCATTTCCCAGCTCATCTGGTGTTAAGGGAAAACAATGTCTGTTCCAGTGCAGCTTCCAACTTGGGAATATCTTCCACTCAAGATGAACATTGATAGCTGTAATTGACAGCCAATGCCATACTAATTAGCCCAACACCAACCAGTATCGTAGCATTGACTGAACCAGGGATTTTTTGTATGTTTTCTCCACTTGCTGTCTGGAATCACAAAACAATGTTAAATTTTCAATACCTTTCCAATAATATTTTGAACAAGTCACTGAGGAGCACCCTTCCTTCTGTTGTTTTAAAAGAAGTCCATGGGTGATGTATGACAAAACTAATCACAAGGATATCAGCATCACCTGGAATATTCTTGATTAAATTGATGCTGCAAACTGAACTGGATATTGTCTAGTTTCCAGTTTTTCCAGAGTTGGATTGAAAAACTTCAACCAGACAAGATCAGAATATGAGTTGTTAAATTTACTTTACATCAGGCAATGTTCATTAAAAAAGAGTAAAATAAAATTCTGTCTGGAAAATGATTTGATTCTGAGCTAAAGATGAGCAAGATTCTTCTTTGTGGTCACCTAGCCAGGAACTGAAACAATTCCTCAGATCATAAAATCTTACAATTGAGCAGCAGTGTGTGGAAAAAAAATTCATGTTTAAGAGCGAGATATTGAACTTCAAATATAATGGAATACATGAGAAGGACAGTTTTAATAGTGTTGCAAATATTTTTGAACATTTTCTAGTTTGTTCAGGTTTGTTCTAATGGGTTCATTACTTAATCTAACAGGAATGGAATATCAACCGTTTGACATTCGAGTATGATTCTGAACCATATGGTAAGGAGCGAGATGCAGCCATTAAGAAGCTGGCTAGTGAGGCTGGAGTTGAGGTCATTGTCAAGATTTCTCACACATTGTATGACCTAGATAAGTATGTACTCGATTAAATATTCAAACTATTGGAGAGGTAGAGAATGGTTGGCACTGTAAAAACTATCCAAAATGTGTTGGCAATGAAATGCAAGCAAGTTCCTGTTAACATTTTAAAACCTAATGAATGTCTAAATCCAAAAACTTGTGTTCAGAGTTCAATGTTAAGTATCTTACAGTAGTATAATTTGAAGGGCTCAGAGCTAAATATTAATTCATCAAATAATGCTTTTCTTCCCAATTGTCAGTAAATTGATTCAGCCATTCAATGGGAAAAATCACAGCTCTTTGTTTGCGTATAATAATTTTAACATGGCAACCTTAATTCAAATAATTTTTTTCTCTACTCCAGCCTTTCCTCTTGGTTCCTGTAGTTCAGTTTTTTCCTCTCTGCCAAATCACATCTCATTGTATAATATTTCTTTGTAAATATGAAAAATCATCTGGAAATCATTGAAATGTTTTTCTGTAACAAGTTTTGAAAGACTTTTATGACTATTTCTGGTATGGCCTTTAAATCCAAATTCCTTTGCAGTCTATAATGCAGGGTCTCTTTTGTTATCCACAGTTCTACCAGTTGATTAAATACTGGCAATATTGTGAAACAATGTATTAAGTCAAATTTAAAATGGACCATCTTTTGTTTCTTTACCCATGCTGTCATAATCTCCTTTGCCTTGCACTGTCATCCCTTTTGTATATTTAATATCTCTGACCTTCCAGTGTTTAACAGACCTTCCATTTTCTTCCCTCCCTGCCAATGTACTTGATTAAATCTTGTCACATTTTTCACTTCTTCCAACTGTAACAAAATGTCATAGACCTGAAAAGTTAACTCTTTTTATCTCTTAACAGATACCACCTGACCTGTTCAGTATTTCCAGAATATTCTGTTTCTGTTACTCGTGAAACACACTTGGAGGTCAATACACCTTAGCTGTTGCCACTTGTGGTGAGAGTGTGTATTCTTCATGTTGGACAAACAGAAGCTAGATTTGGTGATATTTCTTCATATATTGGTTTAGAAATGCTCAAGTATGAGTTTTCAACTTCAGACACCCATCATAACCTTTCAAACTAGGTAGTTGCAAAAACTCAGTTTGTGCTGTCTAAAATATTAAATGTTATTTGCCAAATTCATGTTATCTCTTCCAGAATAATTGAGTTGAACGGAGGACAACCCCCATTAACATATAAACGGTTCCAAACTCTGATAAGTCAGTTGGACTCTCCAGAGCCACCAGTGGAAACCATTAGTGAGGGAAAACTTGGAAAATGTACAGTATTGGTATTGGATGATCATAATGAGAAATATGGAGTCCCATCACTGGAGGAACTTGGTATGCATGACAAACTTAGGTTCTATCTCAACTAAATAATGCAACAATGTTTCATTTTTGTCTTCTCTTATTTCCACTGAGAAAGATTCTTGAATGTAAGTGAATGAAGGTGAGAAAACAAATGGCAAGCTGCAGGCAATGAATATGAGAAGAAACATTCAGCGATGTGAAACCTTTTTTTTATAAACAGTGATCAAGATCAATGTAGGCGCCTTGACAATTAATAATGGTGATATTGTAAATGAAAATAAGGAAATGGTGGACGTATTGAATAAGCACTGTAGAGGAAATGAATGACATCCCAAGGAAACCATATTGAATTAGGATTGGCAAACTTATTGTCAAGAAAACAACAATAACAGAGGAAATAATGGTACGAAAGAATTACAAGTCTTCATCTCAGACTTAAAAAGAAGGCATTGCAGATGCTGTAACTGTAAACTTCCAAAGTTCTCTTGATACATGAGCTATGTCTTTAGATTGGAAAATTGTACATATCACTCCATTCTTCAAGAAAGTTGAAAGATAAACAAGAGATTCGTAGACCAGTTAGCCTAGCATTTGTTGCTGATGTTACTAGAGCATATACAATGATGAAGGATTTTGGAACCATAGAAAAGTTACAGCACAGAAGGAGGCCATTCAGCCCATCTTGTCCATGCCAATCTAAGGATATCCAGGTGCCCGTTCTAATCCCACCTTTCTGCACCAGACCCATAGCTCTGTAGCTTACAGCATTTAAGGTCCAGATCTAGGTACTTTTTAAAAGTTTAGGATCCCTGCTTCCATCACCAACTTGGCAGCGCATTCCAGACACCCACCACGCACTGCGTAAAAAAAAAGTTCTTCCTTATGCCTCCTCCAAACCTTCTGCCACTTGAATCAAGTCCCTGGTTCCAGAATTCTTCACCAAGGGAAACTATTTTATCCTGTCCACTCTATCTCTTCCCCTCATAATTTTGAACGCCTAAATCAAGTCATCCTTCAGCCTTCTTTGTTCCAAGGAAAATAACCCCAAATTATCCAAACTGCCCTCATAGCCATACTTTTCTAGCCCTGACACATTCTTGTAAATCTCCTCTACACTCTCTCTCTCCAGAGTAATTATGTCCTTTCTGCAATGTGGTGACCACCATTGCACATGATACTACAGTTGTGCCTCACCAGTGTTCTTTACAATTCCAACATTATATCCTTACTTTTATATTCTATACCTCTACCAATGAAGGAGAACACTAATATGCCTTATTTACAGCCTTGTCTATTTGAACTGCTGCCTCTAGGGACCTGTGTACTTGAATGCCAATATCTCTCACTCTATCTACCCTTCTTAGTATATTTGCGTTTATTGTGTACTTTCTAGAACTGCTTGACCTCCCGAAATCATGTAATCCCTACTACATAGAACACAGAACAGTACAGCACAGTACAGGCCCTCCGGCTCTCAATGTTGTGCCAATCTATGTCTAAACCCAAGATCAAGCTATCCCACTTCCTATAATTCTGGTCTGCTCCATGTGCCTATCCAATAACTGCTCGAAAGTCCCTAAAGTGTCCAACTCCACTATCACAGCAGGCAGTGTATTCCACACCCCAACCACTCTCTGAGTGAAGAATCTACCTTAGACATCCCTTCTATATCTCCCACCATGAACCTTAAAGTTATGCCCCCTAGTAACAGCTACATCCACCCGAGGAAATAGTCTCTGCATGTTCACTCTATCAATCCCTCTCATCATCTTATAAACCTCTGTTAAGTCGCTTCTCATCGTCCTCTGCTCTAAAGAGAAAAGCCCCAGCTCCCTCAACTTTTCCTTATAAGATCCACCCTCCAAACCAGGCAGCATCCTGGTAAATCCCCTCTGCACTCTCTCCAATGCTTCCACATCCTTCTTATAGTGAGGTGACCAGAACTGAACACAATATTCCAAATGTCGTCTCACCAACGTCCGGTACAGTTGCAGCATAACCCCACGGCTCTTAAACTCAAACCCCTGTTAATAAACACCAACACACTGTAAGCCTTCTTCACAACTCTATCCACTTGAGTGGCAATCTTCAGAGATCTGTGGATATGAACCTCAAGATCTCTCTGTTCCTCCACATTCCTCAGAATCCTACTGTTGACCCTGTAATCTGCATTCAAGTTTGTCCTACCAAAATGAATCACCTCGCACTTATCGGGGTTAAACTCCCTCTGCCACTTCTCGGCCCAGCGCTGCAACCTATCAATGTCTCTTAGCAGGCTGCAAGAGCCCTTCACGTCATCCACTACTCCACCAATCTTGGTGTCATCAGCAAATTTACTAACCCACCCTTCAGCCTCCTCCTCCAAGTCATCGATAAAAATCATAAATAACAGAGGACTCAGCACTGACCCTTGTGATACACCGCTGGTAACTGGTTTCCACTCTGAAAATTTTCCTTCCACCACCACCCTCTGTCTTCTATGAGACTACCAGTTACTTATCCAATCGGCCAAATTTCCTTCTATCCCACACCTCCTTATCTTCTTCATGAGCCTACCATGGGGAACCTTATCAAACGCCTTACCAAAATCCATGCATACGACATCAACTGCTTTACCTTTGTCTGCACACTTAGTTACCTCCTCAAAGAATTCAATCAAATTTGTGAGGCAAGACTTACCCCTCACAAAACCGTGTTGACTGTCCCTATGAGTCAAATGGCTCCTTCAATAGCATCTTCCAAACTCTTGACCTGCTGATCTTGTCCTTTTTAAGTGGTGGAGAAGCACTGTCTACTGGGGCAAAATCCTGGAATCTCCTTTCTTAACGGTAATGTGAGTAGACCTACACCACAGGGACACAGCAGTTCATGGTAGTGGTTCACCACTTCCATCTTGAGAACTATTGGCGATGGGCAACAAATGTTGGCCTTGCCAGCGATGCACACTACCTGTGAGCAATATTTTCAAAAATCATGAACAAGTATTTCAGTGTAGTGGGGTCATCTTTTTGTCTAAAAAAAAACAATACTTTCTAAATGGTGCAAAACTGGAAATAGTTGAAGTCCAAAGAGTCTTTTGGGGGTGGGAGAGGGAAGTCCACATACATCGATCATTAAAAAGTTATAAGAACATAAGAACATAAGAAATAGGAGCAGGAGTAGGCCATCTGGCCCTTCGAGCCTGCCCCGCCATTCAATAAGATCATGGCTGATCTGTCGTGGCTCAGTTCCACTTTCCCGCCCTCTCCCCATAACCCTTAATCCCCTCTCTTATCAAAAACCCATCAACCCGCTTCTTAAAAATATTTAGCGAGGCAGCCTCCACCACTTCAACGGGCAGAGAATTCCAGAGATTCACCACCCTTTGAGTGAAGAAGTTCCTCCTCAACTCCGTTCTGAACTGCCCCCCCTTTATCTTGAGGCTGTGCCCCCTAGTCCTACTGTCTTTTTTGAGCGGGAAGAGTCTTTCCACCTCTATCCTATCCATCCCATTCATCATCTTATACGTCTCAATGAGATCTCCCCTCATTCTTCTAAACTCTAACGAGTACAAGCCTGGTTTATTCAGCCTCTCCTCATAGCTCAACCCCCTCAACTCCGGTATCAGCCTAGTAAACCTCCTCTGCACTCCCTCCAAGGCCAAAATATCCTTGCGCAGGTGCGGCGCCCAAAACTGCACACAGTACTCAAATAATCAAAAAAGGCAAATGAAATGATGGGTGATTCTCATTTGTTTACAATGCTGTTGGCAAAAGTAAATAATATTATGAACAGTGAGAATCTTCCCCTTGTCTCATTATTACTGTTGGATGCATTCAGGGTAAAAGGTTGCAGTTCCTCAGATCGAGGGCAAATCAGTTCTTGAATTTGTTTCTGCCTTTCTCTATAAGAACTTTTAACAGGAACTGATGAAAAGGTGATGATATGCCCTCAAGATTTGCCCATCCCCTTCTGTTTTCTTTCAATCCCTTATGCCTTGTCACTGTTGTGGTTTTACTGCTTCATCCATTAGTTGATGTACTGGAATAGATTTTAATATATATTTAATGAGTTAGCCTTATGTAATAGGGTAATTTTCTTTCTTTAATTAGATATATTTTAATGAATGAGGAAAGGAATTTCCAATGGACAATAAATTGATTGATTTGTCTCTATAGGACCGTAGTTATGGGGGATTTCAATCTGCATATTGATTGGTTGACCCATGTTGGACACGGGGGGCTCGAGGAAGAGTTCTTGGAATGCTGCCGGGATAGTTTCCTCGAACAGTGTGTGTTGGAGCCGACGAGGGAGCGAGCTATCTTGGATCTGGTGCTATGTAATGAGGCGGGTAGAATTAGGGACCTTGTGGTGAAGGATCCTCTTGGGGAGAGTGATCATTGTATGGTGGAGTTTCTGGTGCAGATGGAGGAGGAGAAAGTGGGTTCCCGGACACGCGTCCTCTGTTTGAATAGAGGGGAGTACGGTAGGATGAGAGAAGAATTGGCGAATGTGGACTGGGGGAGCACGTTGGAGGGAGGGTCTGTTGAGGAGCAGTGGAGGATCTTTAAGGAGATCTTTCTTGGTGCTCAGCGGAAATTTATTCCGATGGTCAAAAAGGACAGTAGGAAGAGAGGTAATAAGCCGTGGATAACGAAGGAGGTGAAGGAAAGTGTTAAATTAAAAGCGGAGGAATTTAGAGTAGCTGAGAGTAGTGGGCAAGAAGAGGATTGGGAGAGGTTTAAATGTCAACAAAGATTGACAAAGAAGTTGATAAAGAAGGGTAGGAGAAACTATAAAGCTGGGCTAGCGCTTAATATAAAAAAGGATAGCAAGAGTTTTTATAAATATATAAAAAGGAAGAGGCTGGCTAGGGTGAATGTTGGTCCTTTAGAGGATGAGAAAGGGGACCTAGTGGTAGGGGATGAGGATATGGCTAAGGTATTGAATAACTTTTTTGTTTCTGTCTTCACGGAGGAGGACGTGAATAATTTGCCGGGTGTTAGCGATGGAAAGGTGGTAGGACTGGAGGGTCTTAATGACATTACTGTTACTCGAGAGGCGGTGCTCGGCAGACTGGAGGGGCTGATTGTGGACAAGTCCCCAGGACCGGATGGAATGCATCCGAGGGTTCTGAAAGAAATGGCGGAGGTGATAGTGGATGCCTTGGTGGTTATTTTCCAGACGTCGCTGGATTCCAGGGAAGTGCTGGATGATTGGAAAATGGCTGATGTTACGCTGCTGTTTAAGAAGGGTGCCAGGCAAAAGGCGGGGAATTATAGGCCGGTTAGTTTAACGTCTGTGGTAGGTAAAATGTTAGAATCTGTCATTAAGGAGGAAATTGCGAGGCATCTTGAAGGGAATTGCTTGATAGAGCAGACGCAGCACGGTTTCATTAAAGGGAAGTCGTGTATGACAAATTTACTGGAGTTCTATGAGGATGTGTCTAGGGCGGTGGATAGAGGAGAGCCGGTGGATGTGGTCTTTCTAGATTTTCAGAAGACGTTTGACAAAGTACCTCACAAGAGGTTATTGCAGAAGGTCAAGGGACATGGAGTTGGGGGTAGGGTGTTAGCGTGGATAGAGGATTGGTTGTTAAATAGGAGGCAGAGAGTGGGGGTCAACGGGTGCTATTCGGATTGGCAGATGGTGACTAGTGGAGTGCCCCAGGGGTCGGTGCTGGGGCCTCAGCTTTTTACCATTTATATAGATGATCTGGAGGAGGGAACCGAGTGTAGGGTGTCAAAATTTGCTGATGACACCAAGATTGGGGGAACGGCAAATTGTGCGGAGGGTGTGGAGAGTCTGCAGAAGGATCTAGATAGGCTGGGCGAATGGGCCAGGAAATGGCGAATGGAATTTAATGTTGGCAAGTGTGAGGTGGTCCACTTTGGTAGGAAGAATGGTAGGAAGGACTATTACTTACGGGGCGAAAAACTGCAGCAGGCGACAGTGCAGAGGGACCTCGGGGTCCTTGTGCATGAGTCGCAAAAACCCAGCCTGCAGGTGCAGCAGGTGGTCAGGAAGGCGAATGGGATGCTGGCCTTCATAGCGAGGGGGATTGAATATAAAAGTAGGGAGGTCTTGCTGCAGCTGTATAGGGCATTGGTGAGGCCGCAGCTGGAGTACTGTGTGCAGTTTTGGACGCCGCACCTGCGCAAAGATATTTTGGCCTTGGAGGGAGTGCAGAGGAGGTTTACTAGGCTGATACCGGAGTTGAGGGGGTTGAGCTATGAGGAGAGGCTGAATAAACTAGGCTTGTACTCGTTAGAGTTTAGAAGAATGAGGGGAGATCTCATTGAGACGTATAAGATGATGAATGGGATGGATAGGATAGAGGTGGAGAGACTCTTCCCACTCAAAAAAGACAGTAGGACTAGGGGGCACAGCCTCAAGATAAAAGGGGGGCGGTTTAGAACGGAGTTGAGGAGGAACTTCTTCACTCAAAGGGTGGTGAATCTCTGGAATTCTCTGCCCGTTGAAGTGGTGGAGGCTGCCTCGCTAAATAATTTTAAGACGCGGGTTGATGGGTTTTTGATAAGAGAGGGGATTAAGGGTTATGGGGAGAAAGCGGGAAAGTGGAACTGAGCAGCGACAGATCAGCCATGATCTTATTGAATGGCGGGGCAGGCTCGAAGGGCTGGATGGCCTACTCCTGCTCCTATTTCTTATGTTCTTATGTTCTTAAATAATGATTTCCTGCAATGTTTAAGTTTTCAGCATTTTCTTGTCAACAATTGATCTACCTTGACTTTAACAATAATTGTTGCAGAACAAAATAACAGGCAGAGTTTTTAATTTTCTAAACTGATTAGATCAACCAACAAAAGCAAGGTTTCGAATACAGTAACTGAACTAAAACTATTTGTCCAGTCTAATTTGAACTGTTTAACCATAAGTTGAATCCTGGATATTATCTGATTGTATTGATCCCTGACCATTTGTCAAACTAGGTTTTGATACTGAAGGTCTGGATTGTGCTGTGTGGCCAGGTGGAGAAACAGAGGCTTTAACTCGACTTGAAAGGCATTTGGAAAGAAAGGTAAGTTTAAAAAAACCTTTAGATGCTTACATTCCATTTTTTCAAATGAGAAAAATGACTCTGTTTGGCTCTTTAGTTTTAAAAGTAGTCCCAGTCAAAAAAGCAGAAAGCTTTTAAGGGAACATAAGGGAACATTGCAATATGAGTAGCTTGCCTATTGATACCAAGCGGAGACCAGTGGGCAGATGGAAGCTCTATAAATAGACACTTCATCAGTACTGTAGGACACTTTACCACTTGTATTTCTCTTGCAGGCATGGGTAGCAAACTTTGAAAGACCAAGAATGAATGCCTTTTCACTGCTGGCAAGTCCCACAGGCCTCAGTCCCTATCTTCGATTTGGTTGTCTGAGCTGTCGGCTCTTCTACTTTAAACTAACAGATTTATATAAAAAAGTGAGTTAAGTTTCTGTCTTGAGCATTGGAATTATTTGCCGTTGGGAGTTGTCTAATGCTTATCAATCCCATCAGTTTTGTGATTTTGATAAAGTGATTTGATTTATTATTGTCACATGTATTAGTATACTCAAAGTATTGTTTCATGTATGCTATATAGACATACCATTCATAGAGAAGGAAATGAGAGCATGCAGAATGTAGGGTTACAGTCATAGCTAGAGTGTAGAGGAAGATCAATTTAATGAGAGAGTTTAAGAATATTAGAATAAAGTTTTAGAAACATAGAATGAAAGTGAAAATAGAATTGCAAGGTATGCTGGGCACAGCTTGCAAGAAGTCACCTCACTCCAGTGTCATCTTGGACAGGCTTATCTTTTTCGTTATGTTTTTCATGAGATGTAGGCATTGCTGGCTGGGCCAGTGTTTATTGCCCATCCCTAATTGCCACTGTAGCCTGTTGTAATTAAATGAGGCCCCAGCACTGATTCTTGCAGCAGTCTGCGAGTTCCACCCTGCCTCCCTGAAAATTACTTATTTATTCCTACTTTCAGATTTGGCTCACAGAAAACATGTTATTATTACCTCTAATCTCATGAATTCTAATCCGGTGTACAAGCTTACCAAGACTCTTATAAAATTCTTGTGCTATATTCATCAAGTATATTCTGCTAGTTACACCCTTAATGAAACTCATAGATTTGTCAAAACTTATCTTCCTTTCATAAAACAATAAGTATGCCTAATCATATTGTGATTTTCTACATAACTGTTGCCATGCCTAATAAAAACTTACAGCATTTTCCCTATTGTTGAAGTCTAGCCAACTGATCATTAATTCATTTTTCTTTCTCTCCTTCCTTGAACAATGGGATTGCATTTGATAATTCATTGGGTACTAGGATCTATGGACTTCTGGAAGATCAAAATTAATACATCCGCTATCCCTTCCAGCTCTTTAATACCTATTCTAATCAAAAGAAGGGTGGGCCCATTTTGGGATATCTTGCTGAGGCAGAGGACATGGCTGTGGTATTAAGAGTACTTTGTATTACTCTTCATTAAAGAGGATTCTGCCAGTGTCACAGTAAAGGAAAACCAAGCAGAGAAAGTGGATAGGATAAAAAATGAAATAATACCTTAAGGTTGGCAGTGCTCAGTGTCACTCAATCTAAATGATGGGCCTTTTAGGTTGGTGAGGGAATCTATTCCTTTGCCCAGCTTTTTTCCTTTTCCAGTTCTTCATTTTTTTAATTCAACTTGATTTCCTCCAAGATTGTGAATCTAGCATTTACCATAAGCTTTTTCTATTTCATATTAATCTCTATGGGGGAGTTTTACAACAATTTTACATTGCACCCAGATTGCGGTGGGAAAATGTCATAAAATTGGGCGCAATGCCGGGAATGGCACCTGTTGCCATTCCCATTTACCAAAAAAAATTGGCACGATTGGGAGTCTGCCCACAATTTGCATTTTTTTTGCATTCATTACAATGTCATTAGTGAGTTTCACTCCCAATTGTCCCAGTTCACCTAACTGAACTACCTTATTTGCTGCAGTCGAAATCATTGAAGAAAACACCTCCTCTATAAAAGTCAGATACTGGTGCTTGAGCAGTGAGGGTGAACGAGGAGGTAAGTCTCGACATTCAAACTGCTCCTTGCTGCTCTGATGGCATTGTTTTGTGGCAGCCACATCGCATTTCGGATCAGAGGGGCTGCGACTGTACTCTGTTGTTGCTCACAGCATCTGAATTCAAACTCTCAGCACGGGCCCTGCTCTGAGTGCTAACTTCGGGTCAGAGCACTGACTCTGGGTCCTAGTGCAGGCAGCAACAAACACTGTTGCAGGTGGGGGATGGGCTGGAAACTCTCTGAAGTGGTAGTGCTGCAAACTCAGGACTTGTCAAACAGCAGTGTTTGTGACAGTAAAGGGTTCTGGTATGTTTGTGAGTGGGGGGCAATCGTTGGGGGTGCTGTTGCCATTCTGGGACCTGTGGGGGAAGTATGGGGAGTGTGTGGTGTTGAGGGTCTGTGGGAGGCGGGCTATAGGGAGTGGTGTGTTACTGGGGGCTGTGTGCGGTATGGTGAATGTGTATTGCTGGGTGTCTGTTGGGGGGGTATGAGGAGTGTATGTTGCTGAGGGGCTGTGGGGGACTATAGGGAGTGTATATTAGAATCATAGAAACTCTACAGTGCAGAAAGAGGCCATTTGGCCCATCCAGCCTCTATAGACTATAATCTCACCCAGGCTCTACCCCCATATTCCTACATATTAACCTCTAATCCCTCTAATCTGCGCAACTCAGGACACTGAGGGGTAATTTTAACATGGCCAATCAACCTAACCCGCACATCTTTGGACTGTGGAAGGAAACCAGAGCACCTGGAGGAAACCCTCACAGACACGAAGAGAATGTGCAAACTCCACATAGACAGTGACCCAAACCAGGAATCGAACCCAGGTCCCTGGAGCTGTGAAGCACCGGTGCTAACCATTGTGCTACCCTACCACCGTGTTGCTGTGGTTGAGGGGAAGGGGGCTGGGGTTGCATGGGGAGTGTGTGTTGCTGGCCTGCGAGTGAGCAAAGTTCTCTATCTGTCTCTCCACTTCCTCAAATTCTCCTCCGGCCCCCTTCAAATTGACGAAATGGCTTTTGCCATGCAATCTATTGATCTTGCTGTTCTTTTGGTTGCTGCTGGAGCTGAGGAGGAGGAGGATGAATTGCAGGCAGAGGAGATCCGTGCCTTACCAATCACAGGAGTAGAGGGAGACAGCCACCATGGCTGCCATTCACCCAGGAGAAAAAGGGAGCGGAGACCCTGGCAGTCCTAAATGCAGGTATCCTTTGGGCAACTGTCAGACATTGCGTGATGCCTATGGCTCCAGCTCCAAAAGAAGACAGTGCAACATCTGTGCCATTTGTTGCAGGACCTGGCATCTCAGGGCACGGTGGGGGTAAGGGGGGGTGGGGGGGAGAGCACGGTGGAGGAGGGTGGTAGGGGAGACACCCACCCCTGGTGGCCGTGAAAGTGATGGCCGCCTTAAACTTTTACGTCACCAGGTCCTATCAGATAGCCAGTGGAGACATTTGTGGCAGTTCCCAACCATTGGTCCACAAGTTTGTCAAGGAGGTCACGGATGCCCTGCATGCCCGGGCTGGCCAGTATGTCAAACTTGACCTCGACCAGGCCCAGCAGGAAGCTTGGGCTGCAGGATTCACAGCCATCGCGGGGTTGCAGGTGGTTGCAGACTGCACCCACATTGCCCTCATGGCCTCAGTCAGGAATCCAGGAAGATTCATGAACAGAAAGGGCTTCCTTTCAATGAATGTGCAATTGCTGTATGACCATCAGCTGAATATCATAGACGTCTGCATCAGCCACCCCGGCAACATACATGACAGCTTCATATTGAGGAGTTCTGATGTCCTGGAGATCTTTAAGGAGGAGCCCAGGTGCAGGGATGGCTCATGGAGGGCTTAGGATACCCGCTTTGGACTTGGCTGATGATGTTTGTGTGGAGGCCTGAGACTGATGTGGAGATCCAAAATGATGAGACCTACACTGTCACCCGTTCAATAGTGGAGAGGTGCATAGGGCTCCTCAAAATGCAGTTCAGGTGCCTGGACTACTCTGGCAGGACCCTTCAATATAGCCTCTGATATCATCCTGCATTGTGGTGATGTGCAATGCCCTTTGTAACCTGGCTCAGCAGTGAGGGAACCTTTGGAGGAGGGGGAGGAGGGGAACGTGGAGGCCAACCAGCCAGGCATCACTGGGGAGGAGGCTGCCGAGCAACAAGAGGATGAGGTGGACAATGACAAGCAACAGCAGCCAGGCACTGGAGGGCTGGGGCAGCAAGGATCCTCCCCAACCCCCACCCCCATCCCTTCCCTTCCCATCATGCAGCCATGGGCCACAAAATCTTGAGAAGCCTGTTGAGGCCCTCAGCTGTGGCCCAATGTGACTCGACTGTGGCCCTCTGGGACTCCGCCATGGCCTGCTGTGACTCAGCCGTCGCTTGGGACCTACCACTCATGGTGAGGATCTCCTGCCCCAGACTTTCCACTGTGGATGCCACCCTTGCAGTGTTAGCCAGGGAACCTGAAAGCTTTGGGGACTCGTCCCGATAGCCTCGCTATTGGTCCAAAGTGGCTGTCAAACCTTCCTGTTTACCTGGCTCTGTTGCTGCATCTCCAGCAGCTGAGGGCAAAGTGATCTCAGAGGTCCAGCATGTAGCCTGAGGCCAGCTGAGTCCTCACCTCCGGCAAGCCCCCGTGTGCCAGAGGCCTCGGATGTTCCATCCTCCACCCGACACATCAGCAGATGTGTCGTGCGCACCAGAGACTGACCCAGATGTCTCACCACTAACTTGACCCACTAATGTGAGAGTCTCTGGGATGATGAGTTGCAAGGTGGAAGGTGACACAAAACTGGTGCTGGCCTTGGAGGTCCCTTCATCTACTTTCTCTGAGGATTCTTCTGTGCTGTCAGGGGCAGGGCGGGCAGGAGCAGAAGTGAGGGCCATGATACCAGGTGGCCCGGGCGCATTGAGGTCCCTTCCTGTAACATAGGACACAAGATGAACTGCAAGGGAGGGAGAGAAATCTGGGCTGCATGCAACTTACTTTCTCCAACAAATAGAGGATTTGCAGATGCTCACTTCTATGCTTCAGCATGACCATGCTGTCTCTAATGGTCCACATGCCCTTCTCTCCTGCAGACTCCAGTGTCCGCTCCTCAAAGGGGATCATTTAGGAGGAAGATGCTAGATGAGGTTAAACACTTACCCTTGCTGCCGGATTAGGTCATTCTGTTTTTTGCGGCACTGCTTCCCATTCTCCTCGCCAGTGCCCTGGCACTAACACATGCTGCCACTGCCTGCCAGGCTGTGTTTCCATCCTTTCCTCTGGGATACATCCCACCTTGTCCCTATTGCTTCCAGGTCAGCATCTGAAAAATGGGAGCTGTCTTCCTGAAGGCCATTTCTTCTTGCACTGCCTGCTGTCTGGTCATCCTTGGGGGTTTTTTGGAGCTCTCCCTTGTTAGGGATGATCAGCTGCTGGCAATTTGGGGTAAGGGGGTTGGTAATATTGAGGGGGGGAGGGGGAGGTTGCATCTAGCCTGTGGGAGTTTTGTCAGCAGAGTTTTTTTTCAGTTTTCCTGCACATGCGCAGTTTGTGGCTCTGATGTGAGATGTTGGCTGCCTGGCGAATTAAGCCTGCCCACTGCCTCTAGCAGCTAAAAATGGTCTAGTCCATATTTCCAAAGACTAAGTGCATAAAATTGGGAGTGAAAACTTACCCAAAAAATGGATCAGTAACTCTTCCGTTTTCATGCTAGCTCAACACTGAGAAAAATTCTTGCAAAATTCTGCCCTCTATCTTTAGTTATTCAGGGCACTGTAGCTTTAAATACCCTTTCTTTTCTCCCCTCGGGTAAGTGTCAACATTTGTACCTGAACTATCTGTTCTTTGAAGGCTATTTACTGTTTTACCTCTCAGTAATCCAAATCATCAGATCTGTTTTTAGTTTGCTGAGATTAGTTCTCTTCCAGTTTGAGTATTTTCACACTTGAAACGTCTTTGTCCTTTTCCATTTCTGTTTTATTCTAAGCTGAATGATATTGTGATTATTGTTGTTCAAGTAATTACCACTTCATTCTCCAGATGATAATCCAATATTGCTGCCCCCCTAGTTGGGCTGGGAACAAACAAATTAGTTCACTTCATAATTTCAGGAAGTATTCACCCTTTTTATATTTCAAACTGTTATTGCTCAATTTAGGTTAGTAGAAGTCTCTACAGCTAGGCTGTAGCTTTTACATCTTTTAGTAATTTGCCTCTGGCCTATATTATGTTGTGATATAGAGATGTTGACATTGGACTGGGGCGGACACAGTAAGAAGTCTCTTAACACCAGGTTAGAGTCCAGCAGGTTTATTTGGTATCAAAAGCTTTTGGAGCGCTGCTCCTTCATCTCAACTCTCCACTCACCTGATGAAGGAGCAGCACTCCGAAAACTCATAATCCCAAATTAACCTGTTGTAGTTTAACCTAGTGTTGTGAGACTTCTTCCTATATTACACTGTTGTCAGATAAATTAAGTTATTTGTTTTGGATTTTTCTCTTTTTAGATAAAGAAGACCGATTCGCCACCACTTTCTCTCTATGGCCAGCTTCTGTGGCGTGAGTTTTTCTATACAGCAGCAACAAATAATCCATGCTTTGACAAAATGGAGGGAAATCCAATCTGTGTGCGTATACCTTGGGACAAGAATCCTGTCTCGCTAGCTAAATGGGCAGAGGGGAAAACTGGCTATCCATGGATTGATGCTATTATGACCCAGCTGCGTCAGGAAGGTTGGATCCATCACCTCGCCCGACATGCTGTGGCATGCTTCCTAACACGAGGAGACCTCTGGATCAGCTGGGAGGAAGGAATGAAGGTATAGGAGCAGATAATGGTGAATGTATGATTTCTGATGGAGTGAGTTAGGGATGGGTGGGGAAGTATGCAATAGGGTGCCTCAGCGGTTTTTTATTCATTCGAGGAACTTGGGCAGCGCTGACTGGCCAGTATTTATTGCCCATTAGGATCATTGAGAGTCAGTTAGCTCAGTTGGCTAGGCAGCTGGTTCATGATGCAGAGTGGCGCCAACAGTGCAAGGTTATTCATGAAGGCCCCGCCTTGCCAATCTTGCTCCTTGCCTGAAGTGTGGTGATCCTCAGGTTAAATCACCACCATTCATCTCTTCCTCTCAAAGGAGAAAGTAGCCTATGGTTGACTGGGACAATGGTGACTTTACCTTTATTGGAATCATTGTTTTTCATACTTCATTACATAAATGAACTGAACTTTGGATATAGGAACTGCAAGTTTTGAAATTTGCAGATGTTGCAAAACTTGGCATCCAAGTGCACATGATAGCAGACTTCAGTAGAACATGGACAGACTGATGAAATAGGTAGCCACATGGTAGATGCAATTTTAATGCAGTTAAGTGTGAAGTAATGAACACTGGGAGAAGGAGCACAAGAGAGACAGTATAGTCTAATCTATGCTATTTTAAGAGGGAGATGCAAGAGCAGAGAAATCTGGTGCTGTGTATTCACAAATCCTTGAATTTGACAGATAAAAGCTGCTCTGATGAAGGGTCATCCAGACTCAGCATTGGCTCTATTTTCTCACCACAGATGATGTCAGACCTGCTGAGATTTTCTAGCATTTTCTGCTTTTGCCTAAATTTGACAGGCCAACTTGAGGTGGTTGTGTTATGTATGTTGGGGCATACCCCCTTTAAGGGAATGAGCCATGTCATAGAATCATAGAAACCCTACAGTGCAGAAAGAGGCCACCTGGCCCATCGAGTCAGAACCGACCACAAATCCCACCCAGGCCCTACCGCCCGCACCCCCCCCCCCCACCGCCCCCCCCCCCCCCCCCCACCCCCCCGCCCACCATCCCCACATATTTATCTGCTAATCCCTCTAGCCTGTGCATCCACGACCTGGGATGTGGGGTGAGCTGGGTGGTAACTGCCCTGAATGGGCAGTCAACGCTTTGGTGTGGAAAAGTAGGCTGAATAAAGTCCGTGTCCCTGACACCTGACTGTGAGGTAGTTCTTGAGGCGAAGCCTCAGTACTAAGAGATTTAACAATTAAGGAGTTGTAGGGCATTCTGGTTTTGTAACCAGGGAACTGAATACAAGGAAGTCTGCTAAATCTTTACTGGTTATACCTCTGGATTATTGTGGACAAAATCTGAGAACCACTCTTTAGGAAGGATATTGAGGATTCGAAGAGTACAGAGGTTATTAGCCAGAATGATACCAAATATGAGGGACTTCAGTGGAGATCTTGGGCTGTAGTGAATGTTAAGGGGCACTTAATAGAGGTACTCAAAATTGAGGCGTTTTGTTCAGAAATTGATACATAGATGATGCATTTGCAATATTTGAATCTATAGCCAAATGTAAAGATTGTTTTATCTATTGTAACATGCTCCATATCCTCAATTCACTTTTGAGATGGAGCAGTCTTTTGCACTCACTTTCCATGATGTGTTAGATGAGAAATCTTCAAAGGGATATTCCACTGTTGTATATTGCAAGCCTTCCTTTACCTATCAATACATACAGTTAGGATTTGTGCAGACTCACACACTATAAGATTGGTCATTTCAGCAATCTTATAAATAGGGCCCTAGCCATTTGCTCACCTTTAAAGCTCAGCAGAGAAATGGATTGCAAAACAATGGTAATCTTAATCAGATCTTGCCAATTGAATATTGTGAAAACTCTCAAATGGTCCATAGGATGCAATTTTTGAACCTGAAAAGTGCTTGATCAACTAAAATTATCATGGTAAGGCAAAATGTCTCAAAAATTTCAACAATAGGTAAAGGAAGCCATTTCCCACTGCTGCTATATAATGACTACACACATGGTTCTTTCCACTAACAGTCCAAAAAGACATTCCACCTACCACACAATCACCACACCACATGGACAACATCATGTATGAATTTTGGTGCCAGTGCAAAACCAGGTACATGCATCATACATCCCAGTGACTGGCCAATTGAATCAAATGTGTTCCTCCGCTTGTTCGTGATGGACAGAATGCACATGATACTCTGTCAGACTGCACTTGCAAGACCCAAAACTAAACAACCTATTTTTGGATACGATTCTGAGATTGGCAATGGAGATTGGAGAGCACTTGCTGTTCTATGCTGAATGTGGCAATAACTACCCTAACAACCAACTTAAGATGATCAGTCAAACTTATAATGTGGCAAATTTACATTTGCCAGAAGCAAGATGCATTCATACACAGGCACCCATTCTCTGCAAACAAAAGTAATATGTTCAAGCCTTTTTTTTAATTACCCAGGAGCCTACAGTTCTGCATAGCTTTCTCCATGGTAATACCTCAGCCACTCAACCAACCTTTTCTCCGATAATCTAAATTGTTGTGATTGCTTGAAATTATCATTCTTGGTGCTTGTCCTGCAAAGCAAAAATATTTGTCTGTCTTTTGAGTAAAATTTAATAAACTGTTTCCTCTGGCAAGTGAGTCAATAACCAGAGGCCAAAATTTTAAAATTATCATGGAAAAAAAACTAGACAGGAAATGGGAAATTATTTCACCAGAGGCTGTTGTGATCTTAATCACACTACCTGAGACGATGATGGAACCAGATTCCATGGGAACCTCCAAAGAAAAATGGACGTATACCTGAAGTGAATATATTTTATAGAAAGCTGGATATTGACGTAATTGGATAGCTCTCGCAAAAGAGCCAGCACAGGTATGATGGACTAATTGGCCCTCTTCAAATTCATATAACAAAGGTCTGTCAACAAAAGAAGGTACTATCTATATTGCATTTTAGGAATGTTAATTGATAACCATATCTTACAACTTTCCTGTCTCTACATTTATTAGAGAAACTGTCCATATAAAGTTTCAGTGTTATTACACCTTCCTGTTGGTGGTGCTGTGACACTGTGGTTTGATGTCTCCTAGCTCCTCCACCTGAAGTGCAGAGAAATTTCTGTCTCTAGCAAGCTATACTTAGTTTGCTTCCAAAACTACTCTTCCAGATTAGATGAAAGTAAGGTCAGAATGAATAGCTGGAGTGGATTGTTGTTGTCCAATCCTGGTCCAATTACTCCCTACCCTCTAAACCCACTTCTTCCCAAAGACTACATTTATTTTGGATTTGTGTTGGCTTATAGAAATGTAAATGTGATTTCCAGGATCGGACTGATTCAGCACACACTATCCACACTTACAAGTTATTAATATAATTTGAAGGTTCAAACACTAGGCAAAGATTTTCAAAATCCTTTAATCAAATATTCTTGATAGGAACTTCTGTCATATCGCCAGGAAAATATATCTTCAGATGGTATCCTTTTAAGAACTACATGGGGTGACTTTCCACTGTAACTTACAAAAAGGTGGGGCATACTAAATAATTGAGGACCAAAGGGAACTGCAATGGGATGTTAATCAGACAGTGGAACTGAATGACAGTATATGTGAAGTAGCATGTGGTGGTCTTTGCTGGGGGAAAACGTAGCTTTTTTTCATACCTGCATAATCACTAACTGGATACTGGGTTTTATGGTAAATTTAAGATAAAAATGTTGGGTGGAATTTTCCAGCCCTGGTAGCAGCAATTTTTTTGGCAGGCAAGAGTGGAATATTCAAGTAGGTCAAAAATCAGATTTCTGCCGGTGGGAAATCGGTTCAGAATTTTCCTCTCGTTGTTTTCATGGTGGGCTGATGAAAGGTTGGATTTCCTACTGATGCTTAGGAGGAATACAATTCGCAGGCATTACCATGTAGTGAATGCACATTAAAAACACTATTCAAAATCACGTTTATAAGTGAGTGGCATACAGCTGTCTGCCTCACTTCATTGATGACTTTGTGGTGAGCACAACACTCATTGCTTACTTGCGACATGCTGCTCCAGGTTCTCACTAGTGCCAGTGCGATGCCACACTGGCTTCCTCCATGCTCTAGAAGTATGTGTTCAGCAGGGCTGCACTCTGACCAGGAGGTGAATGGGGGAATGGAGAATAGAAACATGTGGGACACTGGGCTATGGTGGACTGAGGTTTGGGAGGGGGGAGGACAACTGGGGCATTGGGCTATGGGTTTAGAGAGTGAGGGGACGATGGCAGACGGAGGGGAGATTGAGGGTAGGGAAGATGTAACCCAACATGGAAGACTAGCACAAAGAAAAGTGGATGGGTGGAATCGACCTGTGTGAATGGGAGGGAATGCATGCAGAATCTGAAATACAAGGTGTTCTATTATTGTAGAACAAGAAGGCTTGGTTGCACAGAGATTCATTTAAGACAGGAGAGGGAGAAGCATGCACATGAGGGATGGGTTGCACAGAGACTCATGGAGGAAGGAGGGGGATAAGGAAGGAAACTATGTTGTCATCAGTAAACAAGGAAATGGGAGCATATGTTGAATGTCTGTTATAGTCTCTAGGCTAGGGACAAAAAATCAGGGTGAAACATCAAAGGCAGTCCTGCGGCTATGCATGACACATACATTGTTGTCGCGCTCCAAGGAGGGCAGAAACTACATACTTAATTTGGAGAAGGCATAGCTTGGTGTGCTAGGCATCATTGTGGTCTTATGCTCATTGGACATCGGGTTGTCAGGCATGGTACTAGACTGCAGATGAGATAGCATTTGCAGCATGTGACTGGGGAAAATGTACTAAAGCATGGGGAATTCTGAGGTCTTCTGATGGGGTGGGAGGTGGGGGGGGATAGTTTGGGTTGGGGGGTGTTCCTCTCTGATTGCACTCAGCCTCAAGATGGGGAAGGGGTGATATCCACATAGGGCATGGGGACATCAACAGTGATTGGTTCAGTGGGGAGGGCTGGCATGTCCACCATGGCTACAATGGGATCCAGGGTTACTGGGGAGGCTTGAGAATAACTGGAGGCTCCAGGAAGATTAGAGGGACCCAAACACTGTCAGATGGAACATAAGAACAAGGAGCAGGAGCAGAAGTAGGGGATTCTGGGAGGGTCAAAGCTAGTCTCAATAAAAGTGCTGCAGCACCATCCTGAAACCCCATGTTGTGCAGTTAGAAAACTTGGAAAAAATCTGAATGGGAGGGGTATGAAACAGTGTAGATGGAGTGCACAGCTGGACTCAGGAGTCCTTTCAGGGATACTCTCAGGGTCCCAACATTGGAATAGAGTCAGATCTGAGAGAAAAGAGGAAGACTTTCCTCTTTTCCTCTGAGAAAGGAGGAAGACTTTCTCGAAGCAATTTTACTCATTGCCTTTTGATATAATTAAACAAGAGACAGTAAAATTGGCCCTGAGCTTTAACAGAGGTAAGTGATAATGAAAAATCAGCATACCAGATCGGAGACTGTGGGAGTGCCTTTGGTAAGGTGCTGCATTTCATGAATGTTACCAAACCTCTTCCAATCTTTGTGGGATTGGAATTGAGATATCAAGAATCAGGTTTGGTACCTAGGTCACCTAGGTCTACAAAAGTGCACCTCAGCGTCAAGGCTGTATCAGTGAAAAGCTAGTAGCACAGATGGCATCCTCTGTTTGCGAACAAGAGGTCTACTATATTAACCCAGTATTCATTAATTTGTTGCATCCGTGAATCCTTACAGAGAAGGAGTAAGTAATGGAGCTTGCGCTTAGTGCTGCCTCATTGATGGCAGTGCTCTGATTCAGGAGAAGGGCCCAGTACCGCATAGCACAGCTTCTGGATGAGGCTCAGCTTGAGGTCCATTGTTCAGGGAAGCCCAAGCAACACCCTCGGACGAGGACGTCGTGGAGGCAACTCGCACAAACCAGGGGTCTACCAAAGAAGACTTTGCTACCTTGGGATGTGAAAAATAACACCATGCCCATCTGCGCTTATCAAGAGATGTGGTGGATCATATCTACCGCATTCTGTGGGAGAATTTATATTCCATGGACAGGGAGGACACCCCATGCCTGATGGTCACCATCAAGCTTAATTTTTTTGCCTATGGATCATTCCAGGGATACAAAGGGGACCTATGTGGTATCTCTCAGACATCAGCACATAATGTATCATGGAGGTAACTGATCCTGTCTACAGTAAGGCTCATCATTATGTGAAATTCACTTTCAGCGGAGCTAGCCAGGCTACTACATTTCTGGATTTGCAGCTATTTTAGCATTACCTAAAGTAATGGATGCACTGGATCACATGGACTTCTCCATAGCTGCAGCCACTGATGGAAATGATTCCATTCCCTAAATGCTCAACTGGTGTGTGATCTTCAGAAGCACATTATGCACGTTTGTGCCAGGTACCCTTGGAGTTTTCATGATTTGCACATCCTGAGCCACACATAGATGCCTCATTTATTGAAATGAACCCAGGGATTACAGGGATGACTGGGGATGAGGGGTACCCATTCAGATAATGGCTCATAACATTCATGTACCATCATTAGAAATAAGAGGCACAAAATAAGATCATGCATAGGTTAACATGAGCCATCATCAAGCAGCCATATGCATCTTGAAAATTCTGACTGCTCAGGTTGGGCTCTGTGGTATTTTTCGTAGATGGTGTCCCACAAAATTGTGATGCCCTTCACAACCTGGTGTCTCAAAGGCATGGAGGAGGGTGTGAGTTCCTTGGATGAGGAAGGGCAGGAATCTGAGAGGGAAGGTGAGGGTTAGCATCCACATGAGGATGCCATTGAAGAAGCATGATGTGGAAAATGTGCCCATGCCACACTGATAATAAGATTCCAGGAGGAGCAAGGTGCAGGTGAGCAGGCAAAGCCACATTTTTTCTGTCCCTTACTGCCCTGCCAGTATACTGAAAGGTCTTTACAACCAGCTACATCAAGAGCAAGTTCAGCATTTGGACATGCAACACCTAATCTTTGGAAAGGGGTGCAGTAAGCCCTGCATCCTTGTGCTCTGGGAAGTAAAATTATGGACAACAACATAACCTAATGAGAATCTTTAAGCAAATACTGAAGATGTGCATAGTTGGAGAGACCATCATGGCTGCAGGTCCTGTGCTTTGACAGTTCCAGTGAATGATGTGGAGATGCCAGCGTTGGACTGGGGTGAGCACAGTAAGAAGTCTCACAACACCAGGTTAAAGTTCAACAGGCTTATTTGGTAACACAAGCTTTCGCAGTGTTGCTCCTTCTTCAGGTGAGTGAAGAGTTGTGTTCAGAAACAGGGCATATATAGACACAAACTCAATTTACAAGATAATGGTTGTATTGCGAGTCTTTACAGGTGACCAAGCCTTAAAGGTGCAGACAATGTGAGTGGAGAGAGGATTAAGCACAGGTTAAAGAGATGTGTATTGTTTCCAGCCAGGACAGTTAGTGAGGTTTTGCAAGCCCAGGCAAGTCGTGGGGATTACAGATAGTGTAACATGAATCCAAAATCCGGGTTGAAGCCATCCTCATGTGTGCAGAATTTGGCCATCAGTTTCTGCTCAGCGATTCTGCATTGTCATGTATTGTGAAGGCCGCCTTGGAGAACGCTTACCCGAAGATCAGAGGCCAAATGCCCGTGACTGCTGAAGTGTCCTTCCAACAGGAAGAGAACACTCCTGCCTGGTGATTGTCGAGCGGTCTTCATTCATCAGTTGTCGTAGTGCCTGCATAGTCTCCCCAATGTACCATGCCTCGGGATATCCTTTCCTGCAGCATACCAGGTAGATAACATTGGTCGAGTCGAAGAGTATATACCGTGTACCTGGTGGATGGTGATCTCATGTGAGATGGTGGCATCCATGTCGATGATCCGGCACATCTTGCAGAGGTTGCTGTGGCAGGGTTGTGTGGTGTTGTGGTCACTGTTCTCCTGAAGGCTGGGTGGTTTGTTGTGGACAGTGATCTGTTTGAGATTGTGCGGTTGCTTGAAGGCAAGAAATGGGGATGTGGGAATGGCTTTGGCGAGATTTTCATCTTCAGTGATGACATGTTGAAGGCTCCGGAGAACATGTCGTAGCTCCTCTGCTCTGGGGAGTATTGGATGAAGAAGGGTACTCTGTCTGCCATGCCCTGTGTTAGTCTTCTGAGAAGGTCAGTGCGGTTTTTCACTGGGGCACATTGGAACTGTCGATCGATGAGTTGAGCGCCATATTCTGTTCTTATGAGGGTATCTTTCAGCATCTGTAGGCATCTGTTGTGATCCTCTGCATCTGAGCAGATCCTGTGTATACGGAGGGCTTATCCATAGGACATGGCTTCTTTAACGTGTTTAGGGTGGAAGCTGGAGAAGTGGAGCAATGTGAGGTTATCTATGGGCTTGCAGTACAGTGAAGTGCTGGGGTGACCATCCTTGATGAGATGTGTGTGCCCAAGAATGCAGCCGATTCCAGAGAGTAGTCCATGGTGAGTCTGGAACTTGTTGATGTCATCATGTAGTTGTTTCAGTGAATGTTCGCCATGAGTCCAAAGGAAGAAAATGTCATTGATGCATCCAGTGTGTAGGGTCGGTTGTAGGTCCTGTGCAGTGAAGAGGTCTTGTTTGAATCTGTGCATGAAGATGTTGGCATATTGAGGTGCAAATTTGGTCCCCATGACTGTTGTGTGTGCCCGGATGAAGAACTAGTTGTTGAAGATGAAGATGTTGTGATCCAGGATGAAGTGGATGAATTGTAGAATTGCATCTGGACATTGGCAGTTGTCGGCATCGAAGTAGGGTAGGGTGGAGTAGGGTAGAAAGAAGGGTAGGTTGAAGTAGGCATTTTGTACCTGAAGAAGGGAAAGGGTTAATGGATTTTATACCTAGAATATGCCACAAACATAACCTTTCATAATGATTGATTTTCTCATGCTTATACTGCTCCTGTCATTAATACAAGTTATTTGTTCATGTGTTACATGCTTGAACTCTCATTTTTATAAAGACAGATAGTTTAATGTGGCTGTTATTTTGCAGACTTTGCAAATCTTTCCTATTTGTGTTAGTTGGACATTGTTACACAAATGGTATATTATGATACCGGCTTTTGACAGCTGCTGATGGCAGATCTCAATTCCAGCTTTTAACAGGAAGAGTCCTGTTGGGGCAGCCACAATTGCACAAGTAACTTCAAAGACAGGGAAGCCAGTACTGCTGCAGAAGGGTTTTGAATCATGACCGGATTGAAGACTGTGTTGTGACTGCAGGACTGTAATTCCTGATTAAATCTGGGTCTGAATCACGACCAAGGAAGGAAGAACCAGAGTTCTGGCTGGAATTGGGACTTTGAATCATGATTACTACTGGAGCTCATAATGTATAAATGCCCACTTGTGTTTGTGTTCTATGAGAGGTCTGGTAGTCCGTTGTGAGGAATCAGTTCTCCCAAAGCTCTGGAATAAACACCAGAGCTTTGAAATAAAAACCACTGTATTTTGACTCACTAACAGTCTCAGAGGTATTATTTTACCTACAACAGCGTTGAGTGGTGAGGGAGCTGCAGCAGTGCTTTCATCATGGGACTTTGGACTCATGGCGAACATTCACTGAAACAGCTACATGATGATATCGACAAGTTCCATCCCACCATCACACTCACCATGGACCACTCTCTGGAATCGGTTGCATTCTTGGACATGCACATCTCCATCAAGAGCAGTCACCTCAGCACTTCACTGTACCACAGGCCCATGGATAACCTCACGATGCTCCACTTCTCTAGCTTCCACCCTAAATATGTTAAAGAAGCCATCTCCTATGGCCAATCCCTCCATATACACAGGATTTGCTCAGATGAAGAGGATTGTAACAGACACCTCCAGATGCTGAAAGACACCCTCGTAAGACCTGAATATGGCACTCAACTCATTGATCGACAGTTCCGACATGCCGCATGAAAACCACACCAACCTCCTCAGAAGATAAACAGGGTATACAGCAGACAGAATACCCTTGGTCATCCAGTACTTCCCTGAAGTGGAGAAACTATGACATCTTCTCAGGAGCCTTCAACATGTTGTCAATGAAGATGAACATCTCACTAAGGCCATCCCCACACCTCAATTTCTTACCTTCAAACAATTGCAAACCTCAAACAGACCATTGTCCTCAGCAAACTACCCAGCCTTAAGGAGAATAGTGACCATGACTCCACAGAATCCTGCCACAGCATTCTCTGCAAGACTTGCCGGATCATTGACACAGATGCCATCATCTCATGTAAGAAGACCATCCACCAGGTACATGGTACGTAATCTTGCGACTTAGCCAACGTTGTCTACCTGATACGTTGCAGAAAATGACATCCCGAGGCTTGATACATTGGGGAGACCATGCAGACGCTACGATAATTGATGAATGATCACTACTCGACAATTACCAGGCAGGAGTGTTCTCTTCCTGTCAGGGAACACTTCAGCAATCATGGGCATTCAGCCTCTGATCTTCGGTTAAGCGTTCTCAAGGCAGCCTTCACGACAATGCAGAATCACTGAGCAGAAACTGATAGCCTAATTTTGCACACATGAGGAAGGCCTCAGCCAGGATCTTGGGTTCATGTCATATTACCTGTAACCCCCACGACTTGCCTGGACTTGCAAAATCTCACTAACTATCCTGGCTGGAGACAATACACACCTCTTTAACCTGTGTTTAACTCTCTCTCCGCTCATATTGTCTGCACCTTTAAGACTTGATTACCTGCAAAGACTCGCAATCCAACCATTGTCTTGTAAATTGAGTTTGTGTCTATACATGCCCTGTTTCTGAACACAACTCTTCACTTGCCTGAAGAAGGAGCGACACTGCGAAAGCTTGTGCTACCAAATAAACCTGTTGGACTTAAACCTGGTGTTGTGAGACTTCTTACTGTATTTCCAGTGAAGACAGACTTCTCATTTTGAGAAACCATTACAGCCAATCCTTCAAGGTGATTGAACATGCCGAACTCCATGTTGCCTTGTGAGGAGTATAGTTGCTAGTGCATTTTGCACATGCTTCCAATAAAGAATTTGACACATCTCCCTGAAATAATACAAGGGTCCAGTAACTAACTTGACTTAGCAACACATCACATGAATGTGAGGCTGACAAAGGGAGTCAATCACTGAGTGGGAGCATAACTCACTCTCACAATAAGAGGGCATGTAGATGCATATACACGATACTTTCAATAACTGCAGCTTTCTCATAAACAGGAAATGTATTTAGAAAGATACATGATTGAATACCTGTGATCCAGAAATTATGTTAATGTTTCTTAAGTTTTCTAACCCTCCCACTACATCTTAGTGCAACCTTGATACCCACAACAGAGGTTGAAGCAGCTGCTGACTGCTACATCTTTGATTTTGGTGGGTGTTCTTGGTTCCTGCCCTGCTTGAATGTTCTGCTGTGGGCAGGTGCATCCTTCTTGTCTGTACAGCTTGAGGTGATGGGATCACTGGCAGAGGGGATTGAGATCGGCTGGACACTGAGTCACCTAGATGGATGGCCCCGGGGTCTCCAGTTGTTGGCCCTCTTTCCTGTGGGTGCTCAAGGAGCCCCACCTGAAACCTTGAAGCAAGGTCAAGGTGCCACACCACCTCTTTGTCCAGCCACTAATTGATCTCGCCACTGCCTATAATGACGGCATATAGGTCCAAGCACAAATACAGCAGGATCTGCTAGACAAAGGTCTCTAAGGTGGTCACCGACCTCCCTTGGAAACTCTGAGATGCTCGCAAGTTGGAGCCACACATCAGACAAAATGTAGATGGACTGAATGTAGATGCAATATTCCAACTGTCATTGCATCTCTAGCACATGAGATGGCCGTTTCCAGAGGTCATCATCTGACTCAGAGGGTGCCTGATCTCCAGCAGTCCTCCGAGTGTCAGATATCTGGGCTGTCACTGCCTTCAGTTGCTATGTGTATGTGTTAGCGAGGTGTTGCCCTAAAAATGTGACCCTGACCTTAAACTAAAACCAGCACCTGCTGGGGCATGTGTCCTTGTGCTGGTGGAGCCTGCAGGTGAATGTGGTGATAGGTATTCTTCAAATTAATCCTCATCATCCTTTTTGAGGTGGAATAGGGCTTACAGTGGCTGTGCTGATCTGTCTGGACCTGCTACCTGTAACAGCAAGAAGATAAAATTAGTTCATGAACACGCTCAATACGACATTACATGTCACTCACTGAGAATATCAGGATGTGACCCACTCATGGAGGCACATTTGTACTGGCTACAGGGAGAGGCCTTTCTCATCTTCCCCACAGGAGTGTCCTCCCCTGCCAACTTGACAGCATTCTCCCTGAATTTGAAGAGTTCCTGAATGTCAGCCATTTCTCCTCCAGTCTGGGATCTCAGTGTTTTGTTGGCAAGTTTGCCCTACATAAAGAACAAAGAACAATACAGCATGGGAAACAGGCCCTTCGGCCCAATGAGCCGGCACCACCATTTTAACAATGTGCTTTTCCTCCTCCACCCTTGACCCGTGTCTATGCTTATGGTACCCCATTGGAAATCAGATTAAGGGGAGAATAATTTAGGGACAATTTGTTACACCAATCAGCCTAAGAGCACATCTTTCGGGTGTGGGAGGAAACCGGAGCACCCGGAAGAAACCCACGCCACCACAGGGAGAATGCGCAAACTCCCACAGATACTGGCCCAAATCCATGTATCTGCACAGCATACAGTAATAGTCACTGAGCTGTCATGGTGCCCACCTGCTGGTCCAATTTAAGCGTACACAAACGACGCGAAGTACTAGGCTACTCTCGAAACATCGAAGAGCAGCCCACGCACGACCCACCGCGTGTGTGCCCCTCGTTAGACAACAAGGTGGACCAAAGCACCTGTGGAGTAAAAGAGAAAAACATCAACACATGTAACAGTTGATTTCCAGGAACGTCCCGAGGCTCTGATCCTTATTTAAAACAGTCTCCTATAACCCTCCATCCCTATTTCGCTCATGTGTCTATCTAAGTACACCTTAAACAAGTCCAGCATGCCTGCCTCCACCACCTTACTTGGCAGTGCATTCCATACCCCCAAGACCTCCCTCTAGCATCCAAATGTGTGAAAAACCTCCCTCTAGCATTCAAATTATACCTCTTCCCCCTCACCTTAAGCCCGTGGCCCCTTGTGATGTTTGTCTCCAATCTAGGAAAAAGCCTGCCACTGTTTACTCTATCTATACCCTTCATTATCTTATACACCTCTATTAGATCCCCCCTCTATCTCAGCCCCAATTTACCCAATGTTTCCTCATAACCCTGTCCTTCCATACCAGGCAGCATCCTGGTAAACCTCCTGTGCACCCTCTCCAGGGCCTCCACGTCCTTCCGGTAGTAAGGTGACCAGAACTGGACGCGGTACTCCAAATGCGGTCTAACCAACGTTCTATACAACTGCAGCATGAGATGCCAGCTCTTGTACTCTATACCCCTTCCTATAAAGGCTAGCATACCGTAAGCTTTCTTCACAACCTCTCCACCTGTGTTGCCACCTTCAAAGACTTGTGCACTCCCAGGTCCCTCTGCATTTCTATACTTTTAATAGGTCTACCCTTTATCATGTAACTCCCCTCTACATTATTCCTTCCAAAATGCATCACCTCACATTTATCAGGATTAAATTTCATCTGCCATTTATCTGCCCAATAAACCAGCCTATCAGTATCCTGCTGTGTTGCCTGACACTCCTCCTCACTGTCTGCCAATCCTGCCATCGCTGATCACACCATGTACGCCCTCTTCCAAGTCATTTATATATATTACGAATAGAAGAGGTCCCAGTACTGAGCCCTGCGGCACACCACTGGTCATGATGTGGGTATGCCGGCGTTGGACTGGCGTAAACACAGTAAAAAGTCTGACAACACCAGGTTTTAGTCCAACCTATTTATTTGATAATATGCTCGCAAGCTTTCGGGTTAGCCCCTTCGTCAGGTGAATGGAGAGTTCTGGCCTCAGACAGAGCATATAAAGCACAGACAGTTTAGAGATTACTGATTAGAATGCGAATCCTTACACCTAACCTGCTGTTCAAGACCTGAAGTGGCTGATAATGTGAGTGGAAGGAGCACTGATCACAGTTTAAAGAGATGTGTATTGTCTCCAGACAGTACAGTAAGTGAGGTTTTGCAAACCCAGGCAAGTCACGGGGGTTACAGATAGTGGTGACAGACCTCCAGCTAGAAAAGGACCCTTCCACTACTACTCTCTGTCTCCTGTTACCTAGCCAGTTTTCAATCCATCTAGATACCTGTCCCTGTATCCCATGAGCCTTAACCTTTTCAACCAACCTACCATGAAGGACTTTGTCAAACGCCTTACTGAAATCCATATAGCCAACATCAATGGCTAGTCCTTCATTGACCGTTTTTGTCACCTCCTCAAAAAATTCTACCAGATTCGTAAGGCAAGATCTCCCCTTAACAAAGCCATGCTGCGTATCCCTAATCGGATCACAACGCTCCAAATGCGTACACATCCTATCCCTGAGAATTTTTTCCAACAACTTTCCTACCACTGACGTCAAACTCACCAGTCTATAATTACCAGGGTTATCCCTACTACCCTTTTTAATCAGCGGTACCACATTCACTATCCTCCAGCCCTCTTGGACCTCACCTGTGTCCAAAGAAGAGACAAAGATTTGCGTCAGAGGCCCAGCAATTTCATCTCTCACCTCCCTAAGCAGCCTGGGATAAATGCCATCAGGCCCCGGAGATTTATCAGTTTTTATGCTACCTAAAAAACCCTAACACTTCCTCCATCGTAATGGATATTTCTTTCAACTGGTCTACAGCTCCCTCCAAGACAGTACAAGACACCAAGCCCCTCTCCTTTGTGAATACTGACGCAAAGTAATCATTCAGGATCTCCCCAATTCCCTCAGACTCGAAGCACAGTTCCCCTCCTCCGTCCCTAAGAGGACCGATTTTCCTTCTAACCACCCTTTTGTTCCTAATGTAAGAGTAAAATGCCTTTGGATTTTCCTTAATCCTATCCGCCAAAGCCATTTCATGCCCCCTTTTTGCCCTTTTAACTCCCCTTTTGAGCTCCCTCCTACTCTCTTCCCTACTTTCATAGCGAGGGGGATTGAATATAAAAGTAGGGCGGTCTTGCTGCAGCTGTATAGGGCATTGGTGAGGCCGCAGCTGGAGTACTGTGTGCAGTTTTGGGTGCCGCACCTGCGCAAAGATATTTTGGCCTTGGAGGGAGTGCAGAGGAGGTTTACTAGGCTGATACTGGAGTTGAGGGGGTTGAGCTATGAGGAGAGGCTGAATAAACTAGGCTTGTACTCGTTAGAGTTTAGAAGAATGAGGGGAGATCTCATTGAGACGTATAAGATGGATAGAATAGAGGTGGAGAGACTCTTCCCGCTCAAAAAAGACAGTAGGACTAGGGGGCACAGCCTCAAGATAAAGGAGGGGGCATGGTTTAGAACGGAGTTGAGGAGGAACTTCTTCACTCAAAGGGTGGTGAATCTCTGGAATTCTCTGCCCGTTGAAGTGGTGGAGGCTGCATCGCTAAATATTTTTAAGACGCGGGTTGATGGGTTTTTGATAAGAGAGGGGATTAAGGGTTATGGGGAGAGGGCGGGAAAGTGGAACTGAGCCACGACAGATCAGCCATGATCTTATTGAATGGCGGGGCAGGCTCGAAGGGCTAGATGGCCTACTCCTGCTCCTATTTCTTATGTTCTTATGTTCTCTCTATATTCCTCCAGTGCTCTCTCCGTTCCCAGTTGCTTAGACCTAACATACGCCTCTCTCTTCTTCCTGACCAAGTCCTCAATATACCGTGTAATCCACGGCTCTCTAATCCTACCTTTCCCATCTTTATTCTTAACCGGCACATATCTTTCCTGCAACCTTTTCAGTTTTCCCTTGAAAGCTTCCCACTTGCCGAACGTGGACTTACCCACAAACATCCTCTCCCAATCAGTATCCATGAGGTCATGCTTAATCCGGCTGTAACTTGCTTTCCCCCTGTTTAGCACCCTCCCCCTCGGACAGCACTCATCTTTTTCCATTATTATCCTAAAGTAGACAGAATTGTGGTCACTGTTAGCCACATGTTCACCCGCTGCAACCTCAACCACCTGACCTGGCTCATTACTCAGAACTAAATCCAGTATAGCCCCCTCCCTAGTTGGGCTAGTTACATACTGCTCCAAGGACCCTTCCAGCACACATTTTACAAATTCCTCCCCGTCCGAACCCCCAGCTCTAAGCACCTTCCAATCCACTCCAGGAAGATTAACATCTCCCACTACAACAACCCTATTCTTTCTGCATCTATCCAAAATGTCTTTACGTATGCCTTCTTCCACTGCCCGTGGGCTGTTGAGTGGCCTATAGTACAACCCTAGCATAGTAATCGCTCCCTTCCTATTCCTCAACTCCACCCACAGCGACTCAATCCCTAACTCCTCTATATTATCCTCCCTCTGCACTGCTGTGATGTGCTCCTTAACTAACAACGCCACCCCACCACTTCTCTTCAACCCTCCTCTATCACGCCTAAAACATCTACACCCAGGAATATTTAGCTGCCAGTCCTGCCCTTCCTTTAACCACATCTCCGTCACTGCCACCACATCTAAATTCCTCACGAACATTAAGGCCTTAAGCTCATCCGTTTTACCCATTACAGTCCTTGCATTAAAACAGACGCAATCCAAACCTCCAGGCCCACTCGGATCCTCCTTCCCCTGGATGATTTTCCTCTCAACCAGACCTACCCTGTTACCCAACTGGCTCCCAATCCCAGTGCCTACTGAGCTATCGGTCTCATCCCCTCCTCCCCTCCATATTAGTTTAAACCCTGCCGAAACACTCCAGCTAACTTCCCAGCTAAGATATTTGTCCCCTTCCCATTCAAATGTTCCCCATCCCTCCTGTACAGGTGACCTTCTCTCACAAATACTTCTCAATGATCGACATAAAGTAAATCCCTCTGCCTTACACCAATCCCTCAGCCACGCATTCAGCTGTAGGATCTCATTATTCCTAGCCCTGCTGTTACTAGGCAGTTTACGCCAGTCCAACGCCAGCATACCCACATCATGACTAGGCAGCAGCCCAGAGAATGCCACCCTGGAGGCCCTGCTCTTCAGCTTGGCCCCCAACTCCCTGAATTGCCTACATACATCGCCCCTGCTCTTCCTTCCTACGTCCTTCTCTCCTACGTGTACAATTACGTCAGCCTGGGTCCCTTCACCCTTCAAAATTCCCTCTATCCTCTCTGATACGTCCTGTACCCCTGATCCAGGGAGGCAGACTACCATCCTGGAGTCTCGCTTTTGTCCACAGAACCGCCCATCTATTCCTTTAACCCTCCCATCACCCACCACTACAGTGAGGTGAATAATTTGTTTGTTTAAGGAAGGTGCATTAATGTGAACACTGAGCAAACATCCTGCTCACAATTTCCATGGTTCTTCAATCTGGACAGCCCCCAGTTGCCAGCCCCCTTCCTTCCCTCTGAGGCATTCTGGTCCTCCTGTCTTACCTTTTGTACCCCTGTTGATGCCTTTTGGGGGACCACTGGGGGAGTCTTTGGACCAGGGCTCTTTTTCCCCTTCCTAACGGTTACCCACCCATTCCCTCCACCCCCAGGCCCTGGGATCTCCACTTGACCGTGGTTCATATCCATTATTACCTCGTTCTCCCTGACCAGAAATATATCCTCTAGACGCAGCTCTAATTGCCTGACCTGGGCCTTCAGACGCTGCAGCTCTAAACACTTGATGCAGATGTGGACCTTCGGGAGACACATTGTCTCCAGGAACTCCCACATATAGCACCTAACACAGCTGAAGCGTCTCCCCATAAACTCTGCCATTTACCTAACCACCCTTGGAATTATGAATACAGAATGGAAAATAGGAAAGATGGAACCAGTAACTCACCTTACCTAAGCCTGCTCTCGCCTAAGCCCAGTGAGCCAAAGCCCTTATAGCTCTCACTCTGCTCCCACCTCACTCCGCTGCCTGCTGTCTACTATTGCCTTCTTTTAATATTCACGCTCTCCCTTCCCAACTACCCCCGCACCTAACTTCCGCTACGGTAAGAAAAAACAAACAAAAACCCCGTGAACCGGAAATACAGAGAAGAAGTTTCAAAGAAAATCAACCACTCACCACAGCCACCAGCACTCTCCAGGTACACTGCTCCATGAAAACAATTTACTGGAATGTGATGATAAGAGATGGAGAGAGGTTGGGAAGTATGCATGCCTGTTATGTGTGTTCAGCCTTCCCAAGTAAGGGCCAAGAATGGAACTTGTGCAGCATGATAGCTTAGATGCTGGTGATGTTAAAGTGTCCATGAGATCATCCATTCTGATGTGTTTCCCATGTTAGATCCCAGAGCAGTCAGATCCCTTTGCACGCATAATGCCATTATGAATGTGAGATTGGAGTGGGCTGAAGATTGACTCTCACTGGCGGCACAGATGAGATCATTCATTATCTTCCTGCACTACTGGATGGCATTTCTCGGGCAAGTGCAGACCAGCAAGGTGAGGCTCGTGCACCTCCTGGAACCATCTCTCAGGTAGAGGACATCGTGTTCCTGGCATTCTCCATGGATGAGGGCTGCAAAACAGTCATTGCTGAACCTTGGTGCAGTATTTTCTTGAGGACAGCCGTATTGCAATGTTATCTCCACACAGTTGGGCTGGAGAGAATGGTTGTGTAGTTTAGGCAACATTTAGCTATGGTGCCTGGACCTTTGACTTCATTAGGTTATGGCAGGACTGATAAATCAGTTCAAATCAGTGATTTAGAGAGCTACTTGCCAATGCGTAATTAATGAGCTTTCAAGTGTAAAATCATGTGCGAGTTCCCATTACACGGTCCAGCAGGAAATACGCCGTGAAACCTGCCTGCTACCACACTTGGTCTCCAAAATGAAAAATTAAATTATGATGACATATATGTAAAATCTTAGTGAGGCTACATTAGAGTACTGAATATAATTCTGGGCTCCAATACAAGAAAGATATTGAAGCAATGGAGAAGCTGCTACAATAGCATCTTTGTAATGTCTCAAAGGTGCATCACAGGAGTATTATAAAACAAAATATGTTACTGGGCCAAGATGCCCTACTCTTTGAATAGTAAATTGGTATTTTTCATGTCTAGTGTCTTATATTTAATATTCCACCCAAAAAAACACCTTTTGATAGTGTGGCACTCCCTCATTACTGCTCTTGAATGAACAGAGATTATTTGTTAAGAATCTAGTGTAAGACTTGAATCAACTTTTCAGTCAGGTGACAGTGTTACCATTGAGCCAAAGTTGAGGCTTTGATAGTTCAGCCTCTTATCAAATGGTCTTGACTCCATTCTCTTTCTCCAAGTTATTTTTTAATTCAAACAAAGTAGAGCACGAACATTCAGAACTGCAAATATATTGATTGCTTCAACATCATTCCTAATGTTTCACTGCAGGTGTTTGAGGAACTGCTTTTGGATGCTGACTGGAGTGTAAATGCTGGCAGTTGGATGTGGCTATCTTGTAGCTCCTTCTTTCAACAGTTCTTTCACTGTTATTGCCCTGTTGGCTTTGGACGCAGAACAGACCTCAACGGAGATTATGTGAGGTAAGTTCCCAGTGAACTTTTACTCTGTTTGAGAAATAGTTAAGTACATTAGCATAAATGAAATATTATAAGGCTTGAATTTGCATTTTCTTGAACTGTTTGGGGATCTGAGTAGTAATAAAGGCATCAGAAATTTATGGGTGCAAATTTTTCTTGGGAACTAGATTTTTGAAGTCCATATTTTTAAGGACTTTATTAAACCTTGAGTCTTAGATGCTTGACAAGTGAGGTACCAAATTACAATTTTCTTTAAGGTATTTCATTACATATTGAAAGTTCATAAAAACACTCAATTCCAAGGCACAACAGACAACTGAAACAGTAAATATGAAGGAGGAAAAACTTGAACAAATGGGCACAACAGCTCACAAAACTTAAAACTTTCTAGTTGTGATACATAAACTATATTATTCTGATGTAGGTCTTTATTCTATTGAATATTGTATACTAATTGTTTCAAACATCTCCTCTCTCCTCACCCCTGTCATATCTTGGGTTATATATGCTCACAGTATGGTGGTTCTCTTACAAAGCTGCGTATATTGGTGAGGGCTGCACTTTCATTAGTTGGTCGAAAAGTTCCAAGCAACTCAGTACACTATAAAAGTAGTGAGGAAGTAACTTCAATCAACTTGAATGGGCTTGAATAATGGTGCTGATCATAACACTGTCAGTCCTGGATCTGCTTAGTCTATGGAAAATTAATGAGACAGGGAGACCATGAGTGCATTGTCTATGCAGACTACCTTATCCTTTACCTCTAGCAGATCTAAAATCATAGCGTCCATAATTGAAAACAGTATGGTTCAATTGACCTCTCACCTTCTCTAATTTCACAGACATTCACAGTATAAAGGCAATATCTGACTTAACACCATGCACAAGAAGATTTGGAAATAAGTCATGTTTTGACGCTCCCTGGAAACCTGAAGCTTAGGTCAGAAATCCAGACAAGAGAAATTAGATTATGCTCCCTTTAATCTGTTAGAGATAAACCACTGTGGCCTGTACAATCAGGTTTGCATGGAAGTAACTCCACCTCATTGTGGAGTATAATACATGCTTGTACATTGTACTTTTTAAAATCCCTCATTCCTCTGGATTGAGCAACATTTACTGTATTAATTGGTACAGAGATCCTAAGTTAAAACAACTGTAGAACTAAATAAAGGAAGAACAAATTGATGCCACGCAATTCTAAGCCTTTGTATCAGGGAGAGGTATGATCTCTCTTTAAAATTGTGGCAATTTCGCCTTTACATAGAAAGGTAAAACATAGAATGTAGAAGCAGGAAAAGGCCATTCAGCCCTTTGAGCCTGCTCTGCCATTCATTTTGATCAATAGCCTGATCCTGCCTTCCTTCCCATATCCTTTGACCCCCTTAGCCCCAATATCTAATTTCTTCTTGAAATTACACAATGTTTTGGCTTCAACTACATTCTGGGGTAGTGAATTCCATAGATTCACCACACTCTTGGGTGAAGAAATTTCTCCTCATCTCAATCCTTAAAGGTCTACCCTTTATCCTCAAAGTATGACCCCTAGTTCTGGACTCCCACACCATCAGGAACATTCTTTCTGAATCTACCATGTCTAATCCTATTAGAATTTTATAGGTTTCTGTAAGATCCCCTCTCACTCTTCTACAATGAATATAATTCTAATTGACATAGTCTGTCCTCATATGACAGATCTGCTGTCCCAAGAATCAGCCTGCTAAACCTTCGGTACACTCCCTCTAAAGCAAGGGTTTCTCAGATTAGGGCACCAAAATTGCACACTATTAATGCTCCAGGTGTGACCTCACCAACGCCCTATACAATTGCAGTAAAATATCCCTATTCCTATACTCAAATCCTCTTGCTGTGAAGGCCAACATACCTTTTGCCTTATTTACTGCCTGTTGTACCTATGTGCTTACTTTCAGTGACTGATGCACAAGGATACCAAGGTCTCGCTTAGTTTCCACCTCTCTCAATTTAAACCCATTCAAATAATAATATGCCTTATTTTTGCTACCAAAGTGGATAACTTCATGTTTATTCACATTGTACTGCATCTGCCATGCATATGCCCATTCACTTATCCTGTTCAAATTGCACTGAAGCATCTCTGTATCCTCCTCACAGCTCACCCTTCCACCTAACTGCAAATTTGGAGATAATACACTTAATTCCTTCTTCCAAATCATTAATATAGAACATGAACAGTCGGGGTCCTAGCACAGATCCCTGTGTTACCCCACTAGTCACTGCCTGCCAATCAGAAAAAGACCCATTCATGCCAACTCTTTGCTTCTTATCTGCTAACCAGCTTTTAATCCAACTCAAGACATTATCTGCAATCCCATGTGCTTTAACTTTACATAGTAGTCTGTTATGTGAGACCTTGTTGAAAGTCATCTCAAAGTCTAAATAAACCATACCCACTGGCCCTCATTGATCAACTCCACTAGTTACATCCACAAAGGATTTCAATAGATTTGTCAAGCATGATTTTCCTTTTGTAAATCCATGCTGAATTTGTCTGATTATACCACTGCCAAATGCTGAAATCCTTGATAATGAACTTCCCCAGTATCGACATTAGGCACATTGGTCTATAGTTCCCTCTTTTCCCTCTACCTCCCTTTTTGAATGGAAGGCTCACATTAGCTACCTTCCAATCTGTAGGAACCAGTTCAGAGTCCAAAGAATTTTGGAAAATGACCACCAATCGATCCACTATTTCTAGGGCCTCTTCCTCAAGTACTCTGGGATGAAGATTATCAGGCTCTGGAGAATTATTCACCTTCAAACTCATCAATTTCCCCAAAACCATTTCTCTGCTAATACTGATTTCCTTCAGCTCCTCACTAAAACTTGTTTCACTCAGAAGTTCTGGTACATTATTCATGTCTTCGTTTGTGAAGACAGAAGCAAAGTACGAACTTAGTTCCTCAGCCATTTCTTTGTTCCCATTATGAACTCTCCTGTTTTTGACTGCAAGGATCTGACACTATTTTGCAGCTTTTTCTGTTTACATACCTGCAGAAACTTTTAGTTTTTGTGTTGCCTGCTAGCTTACTTTTTCATATTCTATTTTCCCCTTTTTAATCAATCCCTTAGTCCTACTTTGCTGAATTTTAAACTGCTCCCAATCCTCAGGACCGTTGCTTTTTCTTGCCAATTTGTATGCTTCTTTTTTGAATCTAATACTATCTCTAATTTCCCTTGTAAGCCATGGTTTGACCACAGTTCCCTTACTGCCTTGTGCCAAACAGGAATAAACAACTTCTGGAGTTCACCTATCTGCTCTTTAAATGTCTGCCCACTGTCTTTCCTTTCAGTAATGTTTCCCAGTCCGTAATGGCCAATTCATGTCTCATTGCATTATAGTTACCTTTATTGAGATTCAGGACCCTGGTCTCAGAATCAATTACATCATCATCCATTTTGACAAAGAATTCTATCATATTATGGTTACTCATCCCCAAGGGTTCTGTCTCAACTAGATTGCCAACTAATTCTTTCTCATTGCACAATACAGTCCACAATGGCCTAATGAGGAACGCTTGTTGGTTCCTCAACTTATTGGTCCAGAAAACCATCCCTAATGGACTCCAGAAATTCCTTCTCTATTGTAATGTGACTAATTTGACTCTCCTTATCTATTTGCAAATGAAAGTCACTGGTAATCACAGATATTCCTCTAAGACATGCTTCTTGGATTTCCTGTCTAATGCTATTCCCAACATTACCACTAAAGTATGGTGATGTGTAAACCACCCCCACAAATGCTTTTCGTCCCATGGTGTTTCTTAATGCAACCCATACAGATTCCATATCATCTGTGCTAATATGTTTCCTCAATATTGTATCAATATCTTCATTAATCAACAATGCAACTCTGCCACCTTTTCCTTTCTTTCTGTTCTTCCTAAATACTGAATAGCTCTCAATTTTTAGTTCCAATCCTTGGTCACCTTGGAGCCATAATGCCAATTTTACTCCTTTACATCAATCTCTGCAACTAATTCATCCATGTTGTTTCGAATGCTCTGAGCATTCAAGTACAAAACCTTAAAGTCAGTACTTGTAATGTTTTTGTCCCATTCCTGCTTTTTTACTGTGTCCTTTATTCTGATCCTTGATTTCTCTGCCTATTACTTTTCTTATTCACCTTGCTGTCTTTTCCTCTTCTTGATTTCCCAGGATTTGATTTGATTTATTTAAGAGTTTTATTTATTGATTAAAATTGATTTATTTAATTTGATTTAAGTGCACTGTTTTGCATTTGGAAGAGGAATGCATTGTGTAGGTCACCAGACTTAGTACTCCGCTTTCTTGAACTGAGTTTGTAATATCCTAAAAATCTGACAATTTTCCAAGTTTCCAAGAAACATTGCCTGGTCAAATCCATCTCCAGGTTCTGTGATCTTTCAGAATTTCTTCAGTTTCATGTTCCAGGGAAAGCACATTGTTTTTTCTTTAAGCTTGCATATGGTTACAATAATGATATACATTGGGCTCCTTGGAATATTCACTGATAAATATTCAGTTGGTTTTTTCTATCCTTTAAGCCCATTGGTTCCTTATCAGCTGACTTTTGTTTTAGATGTGGCTAAGGATGGATCTAATATTAATTGCCCAATATGTATCCCAAGGAAACTAAAATTGAATCAGAGACTCGCTCAGAATTAATATAAGCAAATAATGGTATTGAAGAAAATAATGCACTAAGAAGTCAAATTCCCTGGATCAGATAATTTCCATCCCAGGGTTTTAAAGGAAATTGGTGACAATATTGCAGAGGCCTGAACTTCCAAAATTCTCTGGTTCAGGAGCTATGTGTTTAGATTGGAAATTTGTACTTATTATTCTATTTAAGGAAGGTGGTAGAGGGAAACCAGAAAGTTGTACATGTCGCTTAATGTCTGTTGTCAGAAAATTGCTGGAGTCTATAATTAAGGGTAAGGTGACTGAACACCTTGAAAGTTTCCAGCTGAGCAGAGACAGCTCACATAGATTTGTAAGCAGTAGATCACATCAGATAAATCTGACTGATTTTATTTCAAGTAGTGGAGTGGGAATGCCTAGGGACACTATTGATATGGAGTTCCAGAAGGCATTTGATGAAGTCCCTTCATTTGATTACAGGATTGATTTTCAGAGTAAAATATGTGTTGAACGTTTTAAGGACAATTTCAAAGCCGTCTGAAAAGGACATCATCAGTGGCATGCTGTTAGGTGATTTGTGACCATTTGCTAAAGTGTATGGCAATGAAAGCAGATTATTGAAATTTATCTTAGGTGCCTAAATAGCGCAGATAGAAAAGCGCTTTCCTATTAGTAGAGGGATCAATGGCTACGGGGCATTGATTTAAGAGGAGAATTGAGAAACTTTTTCACCCAAAGGTTGGTGGAAGTCTGGAACTCACTACCTGAAAGGGTGGTTGAGTCAGAAACTCTTGTAATGTTTAAGAAATATTTAAATATTCAATTGTAATTTTATTCAAATGTAATACAGGACATGATTTTCTGGCCTGTTCACCTCAGGTGCAAATCCTGTGCCTGAGGGCCATGATGAAATTTGTGACAGTGAAATCTCAGTTTGAGATCTTCCCTGCTACCCAACAATGAGCTAATCAGGTTCACATCCGGAAAAGTTGCTTCTGGGGTCATCAGATTCCTCCCCCACTGCCCCTAGCTGGCTGGAATCACCACTGATGTGTATAGTCCCCAGGTGGTGATGGACATGGCTGCCTGGCAGTGCCAGTCACTGAAAGCAGATGAGGTCTGCAGGGAACTCCATTGTAGGGGGTTCCTATTAGGTGGAGATGCCCACAACGATGGGGCATGCACAGCACTGAAGCGCTGATGCCAGTGATGATTGGGGGCTATGGCGTGCGGTGCTGAAGTACTGAGCCAGGGATGATTGATAGGGCAGGATGGGGAAGTCGTGGCGCTCAGCACTGAAGTACTGATGCCAGCGAGGATTTGGGGACATGGCGCTGGAACACTGATGTTGGTGGTGATGGAGGGAGCATCACCATCATCAAATTAAAATTGAACTGTGCATCCCTTGTGGTTGGTTATATATTTTTTTGTAAATCTATCTTAGGGAAATGTAAGTCATATTTACAAATAAATGTTAAAATATTAGAAAACTGTAAGTTTCATGGACTTAAAGGCACATTTAAAACAAACATGAAGTGCAAACATAACTCGGGCTACTAAGGCGCTCATCATTTACATCAATCTCATCTTCCTGAACCCCAGGAATCAAATGAATATAGTACCAGATACTGTAATGGATTAGATGACTTGAATACAAAGATATCAATATTGTTCTGAAACACAAAAGCACACAACTTTGAACAGTTAGCTTAACATGAGTGGTAGGAAAGATAATCTTTACTCAATAATGTAATAGAAAAACATGAAGAAACTGAATATTTAATGAAGAGTGGTCAGGCCAGATTTCAAAAGGGAAGGTCATGTTTGACCAACTTTGTTGAATTCTTTGAAGTAAGGAAAAGAGTAGACAAGTGCAATGCATTTGGATTTTCAAAAGGTTTTCAATAAAGGTACCACATAGGAGCTTCATGATGAAAGGTCTGAGCACATGGAGTCAGTGGAAAGAAAATCTGTAACTGACTTTGTAAGCAAATATCAACGATAACACACTACCATCAGCCCGGCCAGTGGAAAGGTAGCAGGAAGGCCAACAAGCTGGTTACAAAACAGATGAGAGTGATTTCAATTTTAAGTTAAATTAATGCTTTCAAAATGCTGAAATGCATTGAAGTCAATAGGAACTTCTTGTACTTATTTCATAAATACACCAGAATTTTCAGTTCCAAATATAGTAAAACCTGGATGGACCCCTTGGGGACTGACATCAATGTCCTTTTTTATTTGTAATTTTCAAAATTGCCATTGTGTACTGTAAAAATATTCCCAATAATCTTGAAGCTGCCACGATTATGATCAGCACCTAACTAGCTGCAGCAATACTAAAAATTCCCCTTACAGCACACAGTTCTCTTTTATTTAACAATTTTGTTGTCTAAATCTCCATTTCATTTCAAACTATTTGTGCACAAGGAGCAGAGTGTAACTTCAGTAATGAGCTGAATTTCACTGTTCTAATTGCCAGCACTAGGGCAGATACATAACAAAAATTATATTGACAGGTTCTAATAGTGCTTTGAAGTTTCCTAAATTAGCAAGCCTTTCTGAAAAAATTGAGAGTTTGGGAAGGAAAACACAGAAGGCCACATGTATAAGAGTGAAACCTGCAGTAAAACTGGTTATTGGGATTCAAAAACACTTGTCCACTTTGCTTCAGATGAAATATGGATCTTTTCCAGATCTCTCTAAATGTGTGATGTAAGATAAGTCTTCCTCCAAACCATCCCCCACCCCCTCCCTGCCGCCCTCAGCCCCACGCCACACCCATATCTATCCCTTTGTGGCGATTAGTAGACTCAATGCCTGTCTCCAAGATCAGGAACTCAAGTTTATAGAGAATTACACTGGAGAGCATGAGTTCTTTTGTTGAGGGTATGTAGTGCTCCATTGTGCAGTGTTAATCAGGCACATCACAAATCATCAGTGCATATGACATATAGGATTGCTTCACATATTTAGAATGAAGCTGAATTCTGGAAGGCAACACACTGAGTTCTGTTGAATTGGACATTTTCTGATTGTCATTTCCATTTCTGTAAACTACTTTAGTTTAGTCACTCTAATCCTCTTCAGACTTATTTTGTGTAGTTTATATTTTCAGTTTAAAATTGTCCCCATCTGAACATTCTTGGATACAATTCCATGGCTTCTGGCAACCTATCCAATCACCTATGGGGCAAGAAGCGAAGTGGGTGCATGTTGAAAATAGCATCCTTGAATATCATGTCTGTGTACTGACACCTCTGGGATATGCTGGAAGTTTCCAATTGTGTGGATGGGTAGGATGTTGAAGCCAGCACTTCTCATGGCTCTGATTAATGGATTGTTAAGTCCTTGAGCTTGTTAACAGGCTGGGGAGGGACAGAAGATGATTTTCAAATTGCAGGTCACTAATCCTGATTGTTTGGTGCTCATTAGTGCTCAGTGGGGAGTGTGCAAGTAATATTTTGGAAAATTTTAATGAATAAGAATTTTTGTATGAGATTAGGCGCAGTACCTCTGAATTGGCCTTTTGGTCAGTTCTCTGCACAGTGAGGCAGCTGGTCCTCTGATGTTCTGTCTCTTCCTTTCTGTAAGGCAATGGCAGACTCCAAGAAGGCTGATGTCTGTCTTTGATGATCATGCTGTTCAGACAACTTCTACCTCCTGGTAATGCTTGACACCAGTAATTATGCAACTGAACTTGCCTCTAGACCAATTAGGACAATTTGCATTTGTAGATACCATCCTGTGAGTGGCATGGAGGCAGTGCAGGATTGTGTCCCAGAAATGTTTTGGGTTTCTGAAACCTGATTGAAAATCAAGCCCAGGGTGTCAAGATGCTGAAACCTTTCTTGATCCTATTCTATGTAACATCTTCAAAAACACAAGAATCAGCTCCGGTGACATTTTATTGTCAATACAGTATCCAACTACTGCCCTGGCTGAATTCTACTAACTCTGATCAGAACAGAAATTATATGGAGATTCAGTTATTCAGAATGAGGCAGTTTGAAGACTATCACTTGGCTACTGAAGAGGTTGAGGCTTTTTATTCCCCTTTTCATAGCATTCTTGGCAACCCACACTACCAATCCAATGCTATGGTTGGTTCAAATTAAACCTGTTTTCAGGCCTCAAGACAGCCATCACTCAGTAAATGGCACTCTCGTCTGAGTCAAAAAATTGTGAATTCAAGTCCCACACCAGAGTCTGGAGCATATTATCCAGGGCTGGTACTTCAGTGTACTGCTAATGTAGCAGTGCACTGCACTTTCAGAGCATGCTATCTTTCAGTTCAGGTGTTAAATCTATCTATCTCCTCAGTTGGGCAGGAAAAATCCCATGGCCTTATTCAAAGCAGAGTCCTCCCTGTTGTCTTGGCCAAATTTTCTTTCAACCGGCAAACAGATTATCAGGCAATTAACTCATGATTGGTTGCGAGAGTCTGCTGTGGTGAACTTGGTTGCCACATATCCTAAATTACAACATTTTAGAAGGACTGTACACATTCTGAGGTTATGAAAGACGCTATATAAATGCTAGTTCTTTGTTTCTTCCAGCAGCAGTGCACAATTGAAGGCACATATGCTGCCTAGAATTTTGTTTTGCTCCAGTGGTGAGAGATTCATAATTTAACATGTGGGGAAACTATGGCTATGAATTGCTGTCTTGTGACTACACCATACTACACCCTTGGCCTTTCAAATCTCTAAGGGGACCTGAGGGCTAAAGGTACTGGTAATATATGCTGTAAAATGTGGTGCTTGATATATGGGTTGAGGTTGAGGGGGAGTGAAGGGACATGGTGAAATATATAGCACAGAAATGGAGAACAGATGGGCTTTTGTCTGCATTATCTCAATGAATATTTTTGCACAATATTAGTATTTACAATAAGGCTCTGTTTTGCAGACGTTACTTGCCAATTCTTAAAGGATTTCCTGCAAAGTATATCTATGATCCTTGGAATGCTCCTGACTCTGTTCAAGTGGCAGCAAAGTGCATAATTGGTGTGCACTATCCAAAGCCCATGGTGATACACGCAGAGGCAAGTCGGCTCAACATCGAGAGAATGAAACAGATTTACCAGCAACTATCACGCTACAGGGGACTTGGTGAGAAACTTACTCTCTCCTTTCTCAGAGAAACCTAATCTGCTACACATCTGTCACAGTTTGGAATCCTGCTACTAAAACCCTTTCTTCCTCTTCAAGGCCCTACACCTGTAAACATAATTGGTTCTTGGATATAGAAAGTGGAGTATATCAGGTAGAATCGCCCTGGGCACTGTTCTTTAAAAAAAACTTATAAAATTATTACTATAATGAAAGTACCCCTTTCCAGTTATGTTTTTTCCCAACACAAGACAATAATAATCAATATGGCACCGCTGTCTGTAACCAAATACTCGCTATGAAGTCTTGTTACAGCAGTTCTAAGCCACTAATGAACATAGATATCAATAGGACATATATCAATATATCTTGACAGACAAACGTCAGTGTACATTCTGGGTGTGATTTTGTAAACTCTGTCAGGTGATTCACACCAGTAAGTGGGGGGGCTAATCCTGCTGGAGAGGCCAACAGTAAACCACTCAAGGGGCCATTGGGCAATGTGCCAATCTCCCAGGATACTGTGAGATCAGTTGACATGCCACCCTCACCGCCCCTCCCCCCAGTCACCGACCTTCCAATTGCTGGCCATCGTTTCCTAGTGCGAGGCTGATCACATAAGTAATGGGTCGTGATTCCTGTTATTGGCCTCCCGCTGACATTTCCCACCTCGCTATGCTATGTGCTCCCTGAGTGCCTACCGCTTCCTGAGCAGATAGGCTGTGCAGGCCTCCCAAATCAAGCACTGTTTTGGGATTGCCTATCTCAAAAAAATTGTAGTAATTCCTCAAAACCACTGTTTAGTGTGGAATTCCCATACTTTTGGACAACCTGCTCCTCTTAGTGCTCAGAAAATGACAGTGTGGTTCCTGAAGCTCTGCATGATGGTGCTAGCCATTGAACCCTTTAAACAAATGTCTGTAATTGCAGATATTCTGCAATATGTAATCTCTTTGCCTAGTGTAGGACAGAAAGTACCATCATTATAACTGGATCACCACAATTGGCATCTTATAATCATATATTTCAAGTTCCTATTTTGATATTTCTAGAATTAGATAAATTCACAAAGTATAATATTTATGTGGAATCTTTCATGTGTAACTTTCTGAAACACCCACCTTGAATACCCAAACTCAGTTAGCTCCAGCAAACAAAAACTCAGTTTGAGCACTATTTTAAACAAAAGCGTATAGTTATAGAATTAACCAGTAAAATATCAAACAGTACCAGTAAAATGAACAGTCAGTTTACTTTTTAGTGCTTCAATAAAATGGTAAAATTCATGGATATTTTTGAAATAACTAGCATAAAATGTCAGCACAGCTTTTATAAAATGTTGAATGGGTAGTGATTTCCGTTTTTATTTTGCATTGGATGATTTTTTTCAATATCAAAGGTACTATACAAGTTCTTTTTACCATAATAGGTCTACTTGCATCAGTGCCTTCAAACCAAAATGGAAACGGCGGAACCATCTACTCCATGGGAGATCAAATATCTGAGAATAATGGTGAGTCTGCAGTTTTCTACCTCAAACAGTTGAGCATTACTATAAAGCAAGCTTCTTGAAGGGTCATCTTAAGCCATGCTATCCAAAGCACTATTCAGATACTAAGATTGCTTTTGCAAGCCCATGGGATTATCACTGTATGCCGTGCTGTTTAGATCTAAAACATGTACACGATGCTACTCCTTCGACCTGTCTTTGAAACATGTTGAAGAGGATGAGATTACAATGATGACTTTACTATTAAAGTCTCCTCCTTTGTGACTTCTTATTTTTTAATTTGGGTCAGTTTTGATAATGGTCTAGAAGAAGCATGCTGTGGATTCAATAAGTGATGGCCTGACTGGATAATCAATTATAAATGATACAGAACAGACTTGTGGAAGTAACAATTCAGTAAGCTAGTGCTCTCACTGCAGCAGAGTAACTTTTCGCTTGCTCACCAGTTGCACAGTTGAATAGCATAAGGACATAAGAACTTGGAGTAGGAGTAGGCCATCTGGCCCCTTGAGTCTGCTCTGCCAGTCAATAAGATCATGGCTGATCTTTTTGTGGACTTAACTCCACTTACCTGCCTTCTCACCATAATCCTTAATTCCTTTACTGTTCAAAAATTTATCTGGCCTTGCCTTAAAAACATTCAATGAGGTAGCCTCCATTGCTTCACTGGGCAGGTAATTCCACAGATTCATAACCTTTTGTGTGAAGAGTTTCCTCCTCAACTCAGTCCTAAATCTGCTCCCCCTTATTTTGAGGCTGTGCCCCCTAGTTCTAGTTTCACCTGCCAGTAGAAACAACTTCCCTACTTCTATCTTATCTGTTCCCTTCATAATCTTCTATGTTTCGGAAAAATCTCCCCTCATTCTTCTGAATTTCAATGAGTTTAGCCCCAGTCTACTCAGTCTCTCCTCATAAGCTAACCCTCTCAACTCTGGAATCAAGCTCCTCTGCACCCACTCCAGTGCCAGTATATCCTTTCTCAAGTAAGAAGACCAAAGCCATACATAGTACTCCAGGTGTGGCCTCACCAGCACCTTACACAGTTGAAAATAACCTCGCTATTTTCAAACTCCATCCCTCTAGCAATAAAGAACAAAATTCTATTTGCTTCTTAATTACCTGCTGCACCTGTAAACCAACTGCTTGAGATTCCTGCACAAGGACAGTCAGGTCCCTCTGTACAGCAGCATGCTACAATTTTTTACCATTTAATAGCCCATTTTGCTGTTATTCCTATCAAAATGGATGACCTCACATTTATCAACATTTACTCCATCTGCCAGACCTTCGCCTATCCACTTAGACTATCTATATCCCTTTGCAGACTTTCAGCGTCCTCTGCACACTTTGCCCTGCCACCCATCTTAGTGTCATCTGTGAATTTTGACACACTACACTTGATCCGCAACTCCAAATTATCAATGTAAAGCATAAATAATTGAGGTCCCAACGCTGATCCGTGAGGCACACTACTAGTCAACTGATCGCCAATCAGAAAAACACCCATTTACCCTCATTCTTTGCTTTCTGTTAGTTAACCAATCCTCTATCCATGCTATTACATTATCTGTAACACCATGCATCTTTGCCACTTTGTATGCATTTTCTTTCACTTTGATACCCTCCTTTATTTTCTTAGATGTCCATGGCTGATTAATGCATTCCATCAGGACCAGGAGACTTGCCTACCTTTAGCCCTATTAACTACCTGTTATGTAGCAGTCTTTGGTGTGGCACCTTGTCAAATGCCTTCTGGAAATCTAGATACACCACATCCACAGATTCCCCATTATCCACTGCACATGTAATGTTTTCAAAGAATTCCACCGAATTAGTCAAATACGACCTTACCTTCATGAACCTATGCTGCGTCTTACCAATGGGACAATTTATATCCAAATGTCTTGCTATTTCTTCCTTGATGATAGAATCAAGCATTTTCCCTACTACAAAAGTTAAGCTAATCAGCCTATAGTTACCTGCCTTCTATCTACCTCCTTTTTCAAACAGTGGCGTCACATTTGCTGTTTTTCAATCTGTGGGAACCACCCCAGAGTCCAGCGAATTTTGGTAAATTGCCATTAGTGCAGTTGCTATTTCTCCCGCCATCTCTTCTAGTATTCTGGGATGCATTCCATCAGGACCAGGAGACTTGACTACCTTTAGCCCCCATTAACTTGCCCAACACTACCTATTTCGTGATAATGATAGTTTCTAGGTTCTCACCTGCCATAGCCTTCCTATCATCGATTTTTGACATGTCACTTGTGTCTTCCACTGTGAAGACTGACACAAAATACCTGTTCAATGCCTCAGCCATTTTCTTATTTCCAATTATTATATCTCCCTTCTCATCCTCTAAAGGACCAATGTTTATTTTTTCATTTTATATACTTGTAGAAACTTTTGCTATCTATTTTTATATTCTGAGCTAGTTTACTCTCATAATCCATCTTACTTTGCTTTATAGCTTTTTTCGTGGCCTTCTGCTAACCTCTAAATATTTCCCAATCTTCTAGGTTCCCACTAATCTTTGCCACTTTGTATGCATTTTCTTTCAATTTGATACCCTCCTTTATTTCCTTAGATATCCATGGCTGATTATCTCTTCTTCTACAATCCTTCCTTATCACTGGTATAAAGATTGCTTTGAAAGTCCTCCACTGTTCCTCAATTGTCCCATCATAAAATTCTTGCTCCCAGTCTACCTTAGCCAACTCCTCCCTCATCCATTTGTAGTCTCCTTTGTTTAAGCACAAGACACTGGTATTGGATTTTACCTTTTCACGCTCCATCTCTATTTTAAACTCAATCATATCGTGATTGCTTCTTTTAAGAGGATTCCTAACTACAAGATCATTAATTATTCCTGTCTCATTACACAGGACTGGATCTAGGATAGCTTGCTCCCTTATTGATTCCATTACATACTGTTCAAGGAAGCTATCATGGATACATTTTCCCCCTTAAGGCTGCCTTGATCGACCTTGTTTGACAATTGATATATAGATTAAAATCCCCCATGATAATTGTTGGACCATTTTTACATGTGTCAGTTATTTCTTTGTTTATTTTTCACTCAACCATGATGGCATTATTTGGTGGCCTATAGACTATACCTATCAGTGATTTTTTTCTCCTTAATTTCTAATTTCCACCCAAATGGATTCAACCTATTTTTCCACAGAACCTATATCATCTCTCACTACATCCTGATGTCATCCTTAAATATCAGAGCTACACCGCCTCCCTTACCTTCCTGTTGATCCCTCTGAGCAGTCTGATACCCCTGGATATTCAACTCCCAGTCATGACCATCCTGCAACCATGCCTCTGTAATGGCCACCAAATCATATTCGTTCACAGTGATTTGTGCTGTCAACTCATTTACCTTGTTTCAAATGCTACGAGCATTCAGATAAAGTGCCATTATGCTAGTTTTTGTATCTTCTTTTGAATTCCAGCTCTTCTATTAATAACGTCTCCTGAGTTCTCCTTCCTTTTAACTTTTTTCCTGACTTTTGATATAGTTGGAACATTCTCCCCACGTTTTGCCTTGCACTCTCCTTCTTGGACTCCTTACATAGGTTCCCATCCCCGTGGCATATTAGTTTAAACCACCCCCCCACCCACCACCACCACCACGCCCCCTCCCCCCCCCCCCCCCCCCCCACGCCCCCCAACCCCCAACTGTTCTAGCTAACACTCCCTAGCATGCAGCACTCTATATTTATTTTTTGGAGCCAATAGATGCCAGTACACATCCCGTATTATTATACATATGGAATAATTTGCAGATAAGGAAAAGCCCTTTGCTATTGGTCCACCAGTAATGGTGTGGTGCGGTTCCTGTCGACATATAAAACATAGGAATTCAGTACACCCCAGCTCGCAAAGAGAGATTTTGACACAGAATTATCTATAACAAGGTCAAAGTCAATAGGTAGTATCTCCTGCTCCTACCCAGCAGGAATTGTGGTGGATGGGGGAAAAAGATTTGACAGGAGATCAAAAATCCTGTCATATCTATCTCTCAGTGAAGATCACTAAAACAGAGATTATCTGGTCATCATTTTTTGTGGGATTTTGCTATGTGGAAAGGAAGCTATTTGGCTCATTGAGTCTGCACTAACTCTCCAAAACAGCACCTTATCCAGGCACACCACTGCCCTCCACCCCTCCCCTGTTCCAGGAGCCCTGTGGATTTTACATGGCTAATCCCCCTAACCTACCCCTCTTTGACTGTTGGAGGAAACTGGTACACCCGGTGAAGGAAACCCACGTAGCCATAGGGAGAACATACAAACTTCAGACAGACACCTGAGACCAGAATTAAATCAAGGCCCCTGGTGTCATGAGGCAGCAATGTTAACCATTGATAAGAGCCTGATGAGAAGAGGATAGGTGGCGGTAAAATGTTTGTGCAAACTTGTTTATCCAATCCACGCAGGCTTTGTCTATTAAAATAGAGCAGAAGATGAGTTCTGAGAGACAGGTGATGGCCTCACTGACATGTTAAAGTCAGGACTTGACAAAATTGATCAGATTCCCACTACATTTAATACATACCAGCTGCATTTCACACCCAATTCTGTTGGGTTCAGCAGGCCCAAAAAAGGAGAAAATGGTTAAGTAACATTTTTCTGATAGTTAATCATGAGTCAGGAGGGATAATACCAGGAACCCTAGAGCCCCAAGAACAAGTGCCCTCCTCCCCTTAAATTCCATGACTGTTAGAGGTTATTTTTCAAAGACCCCTAGCCAACCTTTTATTGTCACTGGATAGTAATAACTTGGAAGTTATCCATGAGCTAGTCCAAACTTTTGCCTCTTTCATTCAGTTAAAACTCAGGGGTCATATTTCTATCTTTAATTTTGTTCTTTCTTACATTGACTTCAACCAGGCATTGTTCAAAGCCATACTGGTGGAATGACGATGGGTAAACGCGAATTGGAACATGATACAACTGTAGGTGATGACGTGGAATCTTTAGGACAAAAAATCCGGCGACACTGTGATGGGGTATGTATTACAAATGGAATAATGCCACTCCATTTTGTTATCCTGGATTTATTTCATCTTTTCAAACAAAACATAAAACTGTTGCAAATTTTAGGTTTTCACTGGATCAACCTTCCAGGACAATGTTAGTGGCTCTTACTTAAGTGATTTCCATGTGCCTTTTACTTTCCTGCAAGTTAGTCATATGGCAGTGTGACCTGGGGCTCATTAACAAATTACATGTGTGCATATTGGGTACAGTGATCTTTTCCAGACAGTAGATAGAGATTCACTCTAGTGAGATGGAGCCAATTGAAAAGAAGTAAAGCTGTTTGTTCATGCATTTCTTGCAAAATAAATCAGCCTTTCAACCTCTGGTTCCTTTTGTGGCTTAATCTGCTGAGCTATCAGTCAGACTGCTGCCACCTCCTTAGTTATGGAGACTTTGACAATTGTCTACTTCTGCACTTAAATGAATTAAACCATTTCAATAGCTCATGTGAATGCCACTACATCATATTAACTGAGATATTTCGATTGTTTGTAAGAAATATCCATCTGACAAAATGTTTTGCTATTCCTAAATACATATGTTGTGTAGATTTAGCCCTCTGCCTGTTAAATTGTACTGAATAATATCTTAATAGATGTTTTTTGGAAATAGTCAAAAATCCCAAAACACGACAACAGTTTATTTGCTGAACTATGATGGTAATGCTCAGTTTTATTTCAGAGGGAAATTAATAAACCACTCCATGGAGGTGCATATGGTCACTAAAGAATGTGGTGGTGTTTCTTATCTGTGTGGTCTTCATGTTCCTGTTGTGCTCTATTTCTCTATTCTCTTTCTGTAATTCTTCTTCAGCTGTTTGCATCCACTCTGTTCTTTTCTCTGTGCTTTCTTTCCTTTCAGATGGGAATTGATAAATGTTGTGCTGTGAAAATAAGCTGCTAGTGGCTGGATGCTGTATTTTCTGGTGGGAGATGCAATTAAAAATGTGGCCCTCAATAACTTTCTTCTCATCTTCTTACTGCACTTGTGTTTCATGCATTTTATATCCTGCCTATCTCTCTGCCTTCTGACACTCCCTCATTCTCATTGTGACCTCCTACTCAGTGCTTCATTATCTTTACCCTTTTTGAACAAGTCTCCTTCCTTCAATCATATTATCTGCAAGCCTGTCTATCTCTTGCTCTCTGTCCCTATTAATTGGTGAGAGGACAGAAAGATCTGCAGCCCAATCCTGCATCCATAGGCTATGTCTGCAATAGATTTAGGGTGGCAATAGACAGCTGAACCAACCAACGGTGGTGGAGTGAAGGGAGCCAGGGAAGGACAGGGGGGCAGAATTAAGGGAGTGCAGAGATAACAGCTTTGTAGACTTGGAAGAGTTAAAGCAAGGGAGAAGGATAAGGCTATGAAGGGATGGGTATGAGCATTTTAAATTTCAGATTGTGCTGAACCAGGAGCCGTAGTAGGTCACTGAGTGCAGGGGTGATGGATGGACAAGGCATAGAGCGAGTTAGCATACAGGCAAGAGCAATAAGAGTTGAGATTTGTAGATGCAAAATTCATGAAGACATATGATTTCTAATAAGATATGACTAGCCGTTGTACATAGCAAGTTAAGGCCAAATCCTGTTTTTGGCTCAATCAATTTAGTATTAGGATACCTACACCCTCTTGGCACAGGAGGAGAGGTAGATGGAAGGTTCACTGGGTTGATTCCTGCAATGAAAGGGTTGTCTCATAGGAAAGATTAAGAAGAATAAAAGCTGATCTTACTGAAACATAAGATTCTGAGAAGGCTGGACAGGGTAAATGCTGACAGGATGTTACCTCTTGTGGTGGAATCTAGAACCAGGTGACACAGTTTTAAAATAAGAGGTCTCATTTTTAAAACTGAGATGAGGAGGAATTTCTTTGAGAGCCAGTCTTTGGAATTCTCTGCTGCAGAGAGCAGTGGAGATGGGGCAATTGAATATATTCAAGGACAAAATAGACTTTTGATTGAGAAGGGAGTCAGGAATATGGAGAGCTGGCTGGAAAGTGGACTTAAGGCCACAACCGATCAGCCATGATCTTACTGAATGGCAGGACATGCTTGAGGGACCAAATGGCCTATTTATGCTCCTATTTCTTATGGTCTTGTTTCCTTTGCCTTCACCTTGGCTCGGGAGGATATTTCCAGTCTTCCCATCTCAGTTTTCTCTTTCATCACTTAGGGTCCATTTTCAGGGATTCTTAGAGAAATTGGCATTAGGCCTTTGCAAAATGACATCCTTTGATAAGGGCAGCAGGCAGGTTGGACAGATAACAGCAGCAGGACAATAAATTCAGTGAACAATTCAAGCAAAACAAAATTAGCCCAGAAGATTGTAGCTATTGTTCTGCAGTCACAGTCTGAAGGGCCCACCGCTGAGGATGACACCCATGAGCATGCAGTCAGGCTTTGGCCTCCATTCCCTGATTTCTAGTATCAGACCGGTAGCTAGAAAATAAATATAAATTGACAGAAGTGGGTGGTACAACTTCATAATGAGATGTCACCAGCAAGCACAAATCAACAGAAATGGGTAAAAGGCTAGTAGGTCAGCTCATCTGGGGCTTTGTATCAACCCTGCTGCCTTTCTCATGTCTTGAAGACTAGCTATCTTGTGCAGAGCCTTTTTTGAATAATATAATTTTTTTGAATAACACAACATAGTGTTGTCTCCACTCCCAGATTGCCAGCATGAATTATAGAATCCCCATAATACAGAAGAAGACCATTCAGCCTACTGAGTCTGCACCGAACGCAAAGCCACCCAGAACTTATTCCCATAATTTCTCATTTTTACTCTGTTAATCCCCCCGACACTAGATCAATTTAGCATGGCCAATCAACCTAACCCACCTTTGGAGTGTGGGAGGAAACCAGAGCACCCGGAAGAACCCCATGCAGGCATGGAGAGAACTTGCAATCTCCACACAGACAGTGACCTGAGGCCAGAATTGAACCTGGGTCCCTGGCATGTGAGGCAGCAGTGCTAATCAATGTGCCACTGTGCCACACATCATCATGAGATGCTGAAGAGGTATAGGTCTGTGCTTCATCTATGCCCTGGTATTTTAATGACTTGACCCACCAAGTACAAAAGCGAAGCATCATGTCTGCTGAAAATCTGGAATTAAAAACAGAAAATTCTGGAAGTACTCAGCATGTCAGGCAGCATCTGTGGAGGGAGAAACTGATAAAAGGTCATCAACCTGAAATGTGGCCTCTGTTTCTGTCCTCAGTGGGTCATGTAGAATCTGAATATTTCCAGCATTTTCTGTTTTAGTGCAAGTAAAGCTGGGTCTGGATTTAAATAATACTTTCCATGGAGCAAGGCAGCAGGAAAATTTGGCCCATCAAGTATCAGTTTAGGCTTTTGGGAGAGGTTGAGTATTAAGACTAAGAAGCTTAATGACAGTTTTAAATAAATTGACAAAAATTAATCAAATTGTGAAGTTCTTAACCTTTATTTTAATCATCAGGAATTATTATGCTAACTGATGAGATGTTTTGCCAGTTTGATAGATTTATCAACACTGGGGAAACAGTTACACGTTTAGATTGTGTTTTATTATTGAAAATCCATATTTGAATATTTATCATATTATGACAACTAAAGGCTTGTGAACAAGAAGCGCTTCTCATAACCATGGGACTTCGCTGCTGTATACAGCCATTGAAGTACTTTCAAAAACCTAGTCAATGTATAATGTAGGAAGCACAGAAACCATTTGCCGATCTGTTTTTGTACTGCTGATATAGAACATAGAACATAGAACACTACAGCACAAACAGGCCCTTCGGCCCACGAGTTGCACCGATCACATCAACACCTACCAACCTACAGACCTATCTATAACCCTCAATCTCATTAAACCCCATATACTCATCCAGAAGTCTTTTAAAAGACCCCAGCGAGTTCGCCTCCACCACCACTGACGGCAGCCGATTCCATTCACTCACCACCCTCTGAGTGAAAAACTTACCCCTAACATCACTTCTGAACTTCCCTCCTTGCACCTTAAATCTGTGTCCTCTCGTAGCAACCATTTCAACCCGGGGAAATAGCCTCTGAGAGTCCACCCTATCTATTCCTCTCAACATTTTGTAAACCTCTATCAGGTCGCCTCTCAACCTTCGTCTCTCCAGGGAAAAGAGTCCCAGCTCCCTCAACCTAACTTCATAAGGCATGCCTCCCAGTCCAGGCAACATCCTTGTAAATCTCCTCTGTACCCTCTCAATAGCTTCTACATCTTTCCTATAGTGAGGCGACCAGAACTGCGCACAATACTCTAAATGAGGCCTGACAAGGGTCTTATAAAGTTGCAGCATTACCTCCCGACTCCTAAACTCAATCCCTCGATTAATGAAGGCCAGTACACCATACGCCTTCTTGACCACCTCCTCCACCTGCGAGGCCGATTTAAGAGTCCTGTGGACCCGGACCCCTAGATCCTTCTGCTCTTCAACACTACTCAGACTTCTGCCCTTGATAGTGTACTCGTTCATCCCGTTGGTTCTGCCAAAATGGACGACTACACATTTATCCGCGTTGAAGTCCATCTGCCACTTCTCCGCCCAGTCCTGCATCCTATCTATGTCCTGCTACAACTTTTGCCATCCTTCCAGACCATCCACAACACCACCGACCTTACTCATCATATGATGAGTAAACATTGGTCAGGACATTAAGAATAACTCGCCTGTTCTTTGAAATCTGAGGAGAAAAATGGGGCCTCCATTCAAAACCTTATCCAAATATTGGCACCTCTGACAGTGTGGCACTCCCTCAGTACTGCAGTAGTGCGTCAGCTTAGATTGCTGTGCTCAGGTCCTAGAACTCAAAAACTTCTGACTCTGATGCAGATTTCCGAAGGTTTCCACATCTTAAAGTATTGCAGGTGGTAACATTTACCTCAGATTGATGCATTGTTTTGTGCTTAATTGGAAAACCTAGTGTCTAGTTTTTGTTAACATTTAGTTGACACTTCAGTGTCGGCATCACAAGATATCAACATGAACCTTTGTGTCCCTTGCAGAACAATGAAGATAAACAGGACCTGAACCTTGTATCTTACTGAAACGATTTAACTATTTATTACTGGAGCTGTTCCCAAGAAGGACCAAGAAAGAGTTCACAAATAGCCCAGTTGTTTGTACTCATTTTTAAATTTGTGTGCAATGTCTGTACTTACTCCAATAATGTAAACATTCAATGTACAACTCAAGTACTGAGTCTTTTAGGGTATCTTTTATAACTTTTTGTAACTCAGCATCTCTAATAATTGAACTATGTGCTGTTCCTGCTTCAGAGAGTTCCTAATTGTTTGCCATTCCTATTTCAACCACCAGTTAAAATTAATATAACAAAACTTGATGCAAATGTCCAGAGCAGTGTAGGGATAAGGCAGGAAAGTAGAGTTGAGAATTGTCATTTCAGAGCAATCATGATCTCATTGAGTGGCAGAGCAGAGTGAATGGGCCAAATGGCCAACTTCTGCTCCTACGTCTTGTGGCCTTGTAGTTTAACAGAACTCTTATCACTGGAGAAGCTGTCACTAAATATACTGGTTCCATACTTGGTGACCACCTTCTCAATATAGTAAGTGGTGTCAATCTGAAGATGCTTCTTTTTGGTTAGTGAAATGAGGGTTTACTACATTGCAGTTACTTTACCATTTCAGAGGTAGTTTGTATTCAAATTTTGAATGGAAGTGAACGGTAACCGACTAGTTAATACATTTAGAAAACTACAATTCAAGGATTGTAAATTCTCCAGAAGAAGTGATGTAAAGAGATCTTGGTAGGTCGAACTGAATTAGACAAAAGTCATATTACTGCTCTGGGATAAAAATACAGGTAATCCTTTACAGCTGTCAGGAATCTGAAGTTGCAGCTGCTGGGTCCCATTTTGATGTGTTCTTTGCTCTAGCAATGGAGACATCAAGAGTCACATCTCCTGTGTCCCAACATTTTACATTCTTTTATAATCCTCATTTTGATTTGATACAAAGGTCATCATGTGGGGAGTAAATGTTGTAAGTTGCCATAGAGAACATAACATCATAGAGGGAATAGGGTACAATTCCTCAGGGAGGGAATGTTGTGGAAGTAAATGTTTCATTTCCCGAGGTAGTAAATGGCAGTATGGTACACTTCTGCATCATGGGGTGCATCATGAAAGAACAGTGGGCTGGATTTTATGACATTGGTCATCCAGAAACTCAAGGTTGAGGTCGACGGACAATCCTGTGCTCCACACCTTACCTGCTCCGATTCCTGTGGTGGGCAGATAGGTAAATTTCTGGCCAGTCTCTTCAAGAGCTGTCCATGCACCCCATGAGCAGCAATCAGGAGCATAATGATCAAGGCGCCACCCCCCCCCCCCCCCCCAATGCCCTTCCCCGCTCCCCTCCTTTCAGGAGTGCTGTGGCCACTTTAGCCTTGTAACCATTTGCCAGGCTGAGGGAGAACTCAGGAATTGAAATATGGACTTTAGAGTTGATTTTTTATGGACCTGGTTTGCAACAAGAACAGCAATATGTATCTAATGTAGTAAAATCTCCTAATCACCTATAGGAGTGTAATCAGTCAATATTTGACACCGAGCCTGTAAAGAAGACAGATGTCTAGAAGCTTTATCAAATAGATAGGTTTGGAAGAGTGTTTAACAAAAGAGAGAGGTGAAAAAATAGACTTAGGGAGGGAATTTCTAAGCTTAGGGCCTAGACAAACTGAAGACACAGCAACCAATGGTGATGTAATGTAAACTGGCGTTGCACAGGAGGACAGAACTGGAAGAATACAGAGATCTCAGATTGTTGTATGACTGGAGGATGTTGCAAAGTTAGCCAGGCAAGGGGGGAGGAGGGTGAAGCCATGGAGAGATTCAAACATAAAAACACATGTTTTAGTTTAATGAAATACATAGTTCTGTAAATTAGCCAATCTGTGTTCTGCATGTTCCTCTGTAAAATGAAAATGACAGTATACCTTAATACTTCGTCCTTTCAGCAGGGTACAAAGTCAACCATATTAATGCAATAATTGGTCATATCTTGTCTTAACCCAGGAGAGCTGAGAAAAGTTCTTATGTTCTTACGTTCTTATGTTCTCCTCTTAATGCTGTTTCAATTAAAAGATTGCAACATGTAAGGTGGCAAAGATATTGAAAGGTAATTACAGTGTGGAAACATTCCAGCTTCAGATAACTGGGGCAAGATCTAGGTCGGATATAAAACACCCTGAAAATGCATAAAATTATTTTTCGTGCTATCAAAAGCTATTTTTTGTAAACTGTTTTATATACAAAGTTTGGAACAAAATTAGGTCATAACATAACTGATCCTGGTGCTTTTACAACTAAAATAAAGTGTGATTTTGGTTTCTTTGGCATTGATAGCCTGTCTCAATGATATTGAGTGAAACAATGCTAGGGCTAATTTTGAAATCATTAACTCACAGCAGGCTGTCACCAGCACCTATTGGAAATGCAAAGGCCTTGCCTTCCACTATCTGCTAAGTACTAGACAGTTTTTTGTCTCTTGTACATGCTAACCTACCCCATTGTAATCTGTGCCTGAGATTCATGAAACCTCTCAACCCAGATTTGAACAAATTAAACGTACCTGTAATAAGCTACGTATGTTTCTGTGCATTACCTGGTGTGTTTTGTAAGTTGTGTTACAACACAAACATCGCTATTTTATAAATTCACTGCCACCTCTTGCCGTGTCGATAAAATGAGTTTTTGTATCTGATTAGCAAGCTGGACGAACATTTTGAGGTTTGAATCAAGCAAAAGGATGTAATGAAATGACAATTGTCAATTGTCTTTTTACTGTTTTTATAAGGTTATTAAAAAATAAATGGATCAATCATTGAACATGTTGGTCTCAAATGAACTCTTCATTATTTCAAAAATTTCATATTTGAACTAAAAACAATGCTAGAAATACTCAGCAGGTCAAAGAGCATCTGGTAAGTTTCTTTTGTTGATGTTTCGAGCAGTATTCCAAATGTGATCTCACCAAGGCCTTGTGTAGTTGCAGTAAAATTTCTCCACTTTTATAATCAATTCCCCTTGCAAGAAATCCAACATTCCATTTACCTTCCTAATCACTGGCTGTGCCTGCTTACTAACCTTTTATGATTCAGGTACCAGGACATCCATTCTGTAACACTGAGTTTTGCAAGATCTTTCCATTTAAATAGTATATTGCTTTATATACCACCCATCCTATTATCAATCATGATCACCTACCAGGGTCCTTGAAAGTTCTATACTGGCATCACCCCCATGGCCAAAGTGGAGCCAATCCTGCCTTTCTCCCTTTGGCCCCACCTGCTTCTGTCAGCTTGAGTTACTCTTTAACATAGCGTTTATTGTAACCCTCAACTCTGCTGGGATCAATGTTATGAAACCAATGACTCATTGGCAAACCTGCTGCCATGTGGGGTTCACCAGGAAAAAAAACACACCTGAGCATAGTTCTCATCCAGTCGATTCATGCTCATTAGGGTGTCCCTTAAATTGGCCAATTATGCTGACCTACCCTAAAGACCCTTCTCCCATTTTGAGGGTTCACACTGTCATGAACCATGCATGTTATTTGCAAGGCATCTCAATAGATGACACTGGTTAGTCAAAGTGAACATTTTTTCAAAATGGTATGAGGAGTCATGAACTATCCATGGGAATAAGCAACCCAGTTGTAGTGTATAAATTACTAAAGACTATTTATGAAAGAAAGGTCAAATATACATGAACAGGATTATAATTCTAAACAAAACACTGGAGTAATGCACATACACAGTTTAATCTAGAAATTATCCCTTGTTCCAAACTATATCAAAGAACAAAGAAAAAAAAAGCCCGGGAAACAGGCCCTTCGGCCCAACGAGCCTGCGCCGCCATTTTAACATTACCAGTCCCCCCCTCCACCCATGACCCTTATCTATTGTTTATGGCATTCCACATTGAGGGAAACTAATTTAGGGACAATTTATTACCTCCAATCAGCCTAATAGCACATCTTTGGGGTGTGGGAGGAAACCGGAGCGCCCGGAGAAAACCCACGCAAGCACGGGGAGAATGCGCAAACTCCCACAGACACTGGCCCAAATCCATGTGTCTGCACAGGAAACAGTGATAGTCACTGAGCTGTCGTGTTGCCCAGCATCTGGTCCAGATTAAGCACACACTAACGACATGAAGCACTAGGCTACTCTTGAACATTCAAGAGCAGCCCAAGTACGACCCATATCCCTGATACCTGAACTCAGTAAGACATCCTAGTTCCCCAAACAACATCCACCTTAAACCAATCTATGAGTTAAATCAAGTTTATAATTACCCCACAATACCATGAGGTTGATCCACTCTGGGAAGTGTCTTTTCCTGGTTCAGCAAAGATAGGTAAACTGCCTTTATGATGGTTTCTACACTAAATTAACAGTAAGACTTTTGAAAGGAACCTCTGCTGTTAGTTGGCTTGCTGTGAGGGGTTAAATGGGTGATGTTAAACTGGTCTCTATGCTTCTGCAGGAGTTAACAAAAATACCCCTGGCTCTCTTTGATTCTGCCCACCATATATTGGGCTGTTTGTCTCCTACATTCCTGAATTCTTGAAAATTAGCATCTGTATGATGCTACATGCAGATCGCTCAGTCATCTCAGTTAACTGCTTCCTGATGGTCGGGCTGATCTTATCTAGATGTCTGTTAATCATGTTACTAGGAAAAGGGTGTATGTCATCAACCCCTTTGAATGTGGCCAAATTCTTGCTAGGTAGATTACATCCCATCTTTCTCTGTTAATTTTGGGTCTTGTCATCAAGCAAATCATGACATCAAATACAGAGCAACTATGGTGTGAGGAAGTGCCTTGAGAAAATGGTGTAAGTAGCTTTCCATAAGAACATAAGAAATAGGAGCAGGAGTAGGCCATCTAGCCCTTCAAGCCTGCCCCGCCATTCAATAAGTTCATGGCTGATCTGAAGTGGATCAGTTCCACTTTCCCTCTTTCTCCCCATAACCCTTAATTCCCTTGTCTATCAAAAACCTATCTACCCGTGACTTAAATATATTTAGCGAGGCAGCCTCCACCACTTCAATGGGCAGAGAATTCCAGAGATTCACCACCCTTTGTGTGAAGAAGTTCCTCCTCAACTCTGATCTAAACTGCCCCCCCCACCTTATTTTGAGGCTGTGCCCTCTAGTCCTGCTATCCTTTCTAAGCGGGAAGAATCTCTCTACCTCTACCCTATCCATCCCCTTCATTATTTTATATGTCTCTATAAGGTCCCCCTCATTCTTCTAAACTCCAACGAGTACAGGCCCAGTCTATTTAGTCTCTCTTCATAGTCCAATCCCCTCATCTCCAGAGACCCACACCACTACGTTCTACCATCAATCCCACTCCCATGTACTCCCCACCATTAACCTTTACACACTCAATATAATCTGCCTTTCCCCTCAGTTAGCTTTGAACCTCCTAGATCACCCTTGACTATTTAACCATGCCTTCTCTCCTCTCCAAACTACAGCCAGTACTGTCTCCATGCCCATCCTAACCACTCCCATTATCCACACCACCTATTTTGTCTTCCCCCATGACTCCATCCCCACAATGGGACCAACAGTTACCTGTCCATGACTCTGGAATTGCCAACTTGTTGCATCCCACTACGCCCCTCTTGGCTGTTCCCTCTGCTACCCAGTAAACTCAGTTTAACATCCAGGGCAGCAATGTAAACACTCTGACTTTGCCCTTTAGGGCATCTCTTTCCCAGCATCCCAACCAGCAAACCCAACCCTGCTCTCTCATATTCAGAATCACCAAACCGGTCATACAAGGCCCTCAAGTCCCTCCCACATCCTGCATCCTTACTTCCCCTCCTTGGCCAATCTCCCTCCTCTGAGTCCCTTAGACTGCTGCCACCTGGTTGAACAATCACTCCAACTCCAGTTGGCTATCTTCCCCGCTGCATGCTGCTCCCATGTAGGCATAAATCTGAAGACGTGCATTGCGTACTCACTGATAACTGGGAAGGAAAGCTCAATGTTGGCGAACTGGCATTTTAATAAGCATGCATGACATGCAGATGGATGCAACTATGCTTCCTGGCACCTTCAACGTTTCCTGAACTTTATTGAAAATGTTTGTTCTGCCCTCAAGAAACTGAATTCTGACCTCCCACTCAATTAAGTCCTCCCCCCACCCCTTACCCCCTCTTACCCCCCCACTAACCCACCTTGTTTTCCACTCCCAGGAAAAGCAATTCTGCCCCTAGCATGGAATCTTGTGTCTTTCCCATGTCGAGATTGGTACCAAGAGGAACTTAATCAGTTGGCTGGGCGTCCTGATTGATGCCTTCCAGCCTCCACCCATTAAATCTGCGATGGCAACACCAATCATGGAGAACATGACAAGTGAGTCCTTGTTTGGTTGCTGAACCCTGGGAAGGGGTCCTTCACTCAAACCACCCTGTGCCTGATCGAGGGCTCTGATATCAGAAGTGGGGGGGAGGACACCTGCTGACAGCCACCCCTTGCCCTCACTGTCAATTTCCTTCCTCCGCAGCCACACATCTGCCAACATTTCACCTCTGGCCTCAGATCCAGTGACAATCTGAAGCCTCAGGAAAGTGTTGTACCAGCAGAACCCAGCACCTTTCCTGTAGTGGTGCCAATCAATAGAGGCCGGCAGCTCTTTGCAGGTGAGCTTTCCCCCCTGGAGCCTTTGATCCATAGAGGGCCTGCCACTGACCTGTCAAGTGCCTGAGTGGTGAAACAGGCCTTCCTGAAAAGACGAGATGCAGGGATCTCTACAACCAGCATCCAAGACACCCACCACTTAGAGAATATTCCGCCCTCAGTTTCTAGCTATCTAACCTGTGCTCAGTCTCTCCCCTTTATGCAAGTGAGAAACTATTGATATTTACTATCCTGCCTCCTACACAAGTTAGGATCACTTGGATGAAGGATATGGAGTCAATGCCTCCAAATGGAAGGACAGGCAACTAGATCACATATTTACTGTCCATGTTTGGGATTAGTCTGTCACTAATCAGTTTTTGTCAGTTTCATAAAATCCCTACAGTGCAGAAGGAAGCCGTTCAGCCCATTGAATCTGCACCGACAACAATCCCACCCAGGCCATTTCCACATAACCCTGTGTATTTACCTTATTAGTCACTCTGACGCTGAGGAATTGGGCATGGCCAATCCACCTAACATTCACATCTTTTGGACAGCAGGAGAAAACTGGAGCATCGGGAAGAAACCCACACAGACATGGGAGAACGTGCAAACTGCACAGTCACCCAAGCTGGGAATCGAACCTGGGTCCCTGGCTCCGTGAGGCAGCAGTGTTAACCACTGTGCCAACATGACGCCCAAGTCTGATATAGTTCATATTTGTAAAAGGAAGTCTTGCCTCCTTTTCAGGCACCATTTAGCAAACTCAAAATCTGGTGTCTCTATGTAAAATACAATTGCTGTCTGTGTCACTGTACATCAAAAACTCAATACAGATCCCAACAGACAGCAGTGATCACTATTAACCATTTTCTTCATCTCTAGCATCATTTTCACCTTGTGCTTCATAAATGATTAATTAAACCTCACTGAAGATTTAAACTATCTTTAAAATCATAATTCCCCTATTGTGGTATTTTAATGTTGTCTACTCCGTCTCAAAAACCTTATAAATGAGCAAAAGAATAGATTCTGAAATAACTGCTGATAAATCTTAAGCAATGTGTTTTTTATTTACAAATGTTTTTAATTTCTGAATTAACCAATGAAGAGACTCAATGTTTGATGCATCATGCTTATTCCAAGTATGGGAAGAGCCTTAATAGATTAAAGGTGAGATCAGTTTATTATCCAGCAGCAAGATGTTAGTTTACATGTTTACCCTGATGACTGTGGAACGGTTAGAATCCTGCTTGCCTGACCTCTTGTCCAGTTTCTCTGTGAATTTCCTACAATGTTAATGAAGCTGCAGACATTTTTGTTCTTGTATCTGAAAGAAAATGTCTCTGTCTCTGACAGTTAACCTTTTCACTAACTGAAACAGGTAGTCAGGTGTATCTTCCAGCTTTGAATGTTCCATCTGGTTAGCTGCCGGCATTGCTACCATTCAGCTGGATTTGGTAGTGTTTCCCGCTATTGCTCCCATCTCGTCCTCCAAACTGCTGTAAACAAATTCCACATTTTAAGCAGCTTGAGGAGCAACCACTTAAACATTTCCCTCCTTGGCTTTTCATCCCCATTTGCCACAATTCAAAACAGCATTCCTCTTCCCCACAAAGTTGCCAGTCCCAAGTTTGACCCGCTTCAAGCCCTTCAACTGAAGTAATTCCGAGCTTCACCATGACTGCACAGAATCAGATCCCAGGCCTGGGTTGCCAACTCTGGTTTGACGTATTCCCGGAGATTTGATCAAATGACAGCAACATGCATTCTCCTGTGTCTGATGTAGTTAACCAGGCATTTCAAATGAATATCAACAAAGACGGCTTGATATGGAGACACACAAGGGTGATTTGGACAGGTCTGATTTTAATTTGCTTTGATTTAATTTATTATTGTCACATGTATTAGTTTACAGTGAAAAGTATTGTTTCTTGCAAGCTCTACAGCCAAAGCATATCATTCATAGAGTATGTAGGGACGAAGGAAAGGAGAGGGTGCAGAATGTAGTGCTATTGTCTTAGATAGGGTGTAGAGAAAGATCAATATAATGTAAGTTTGTCCATTGAAAGTCTGATGGCAGCAAGGAAGAAGCTGTTCTTGAGTTGGTTGGTACGTGACTTCAGACTTTTGTTTCTTTTTCCCAATGGAAGAAGGTGCAAGAGAGTATGTCCAGGGTACGTGGGGTCCTTGATTATGATGGCTGCTTTGCCGAGACAGTGGGGAGTGTAGACACAGTCAATGGATGGGAGGCTGGTTTGTGTGATGGACTGGGCTTTGTTCACAAGCCTTTGTAGTTTCTTGTGGTTTTGGACAGAGCAGGAGCCATACCAAGCTGTGATACAACTAAAAAACGTGCTTTCTTTGGTGCATCTAGAAAAGATGGTTAGAGTCATAGCAGACATGCCAAATTTCCTTAGACTTCTGAGAAAGTAGAGGCATTGGGTGGTTTTCTCAACTATAGTGTCGGTATGGAGGGTCCAAAACAGTTTATTGGTGATCTGGCCACCTAAAACTTGAAGCTCGCAAACATTTCTACTTTGTTTCTGTTGATCTGGATAGGGGCATGTCCTACACTACGGTTCTTGAAGTCGATGACAACCTCCTTCATTTTATTGACATTGAGGGAGAGATTATTGTTGTCGCACCAGTTCATCAGATTCTCTATCTCACTTTTGTCCTCTTTCTCATCAGTATCTGAGATCCGACCCACTACAGTGATGTCATCCGCAAACTTGAAAATTGAATTGGAGGGGAATTTGGCCACACAGTCGTAGGTGTATAAGGAGTCAATAATGGGCTGAGGACAAAGCCTTGTGGGGCACCAGTGTTGAGGATAATCCTGGAGGAGGTGTTGTTGCCTATCCTTACTGATTGAGGTCTGTGGGCTGGAAGTCTAGCATCCAGTCGCAGAGGGAGGAGCCGAGCCCCAGGCCATGGAGTTTGGAGATGAGTTTTGTAAGAATAATGGTGTTGAAGGTTGAGCTGTAGTCAATAAATAGGATTCTAACATAAGTGTCTTTGTTATCTAGGTGTTCCAGAGTTGAGCGCAGGGCCAGAGAGATGGCATCTGTTGTGGACCACCAGCTTTGCAGACCCCTGGAGGCCCTTCATGGACCCCTGCAGATCTGCGGACCCCAGTTTGGGAACCCCTGACTTAGTCCATTGTAAAATAATTGACTTTTTGTTTCATGACAAATTCTAAATCAAATAAAGAACACAAAGGATTAGAAAGAATCATAGAATCCCACAGTGCAGAAGGAGGCCATTTGGCCCATTGAATCTGCACCAACAACAATCTCACCCAGGCCCTATCCCCATAACCCCATGTATTTACTCTAGCTAGTTCTCCTGACACTGAGGTGCAATTGAGCACAGCTTATCCACCTAACCCACACGCCTTTGGACTGTGGGAGGAAACTGGAGCACCCAGAGAAAACCCACGCAGACACGGGGAGAAACTCCACACAGACAGTCACCCAAGGCTGGGATTGAACCTGAGTCCCTGGCTCTGTGAGGAAGCAATGCTAGCCATTGTGCCACTGTGCTCCCCAAGATTTAAAGATAAATGATATTTGAATTTGATGTTTCTAATGGTACGAACTGTAATGAAAGACGCCAATTATCCATTCAAAGCAAATCTCAAAAGTAACAACTGATTTTCTTACAGTTTTATCACATTTTCCAATGCATAGCAAGTTATAAAAACATTAAATTCCAAACCAAACCAGGAAGGTTGGTTTACAGGGAGGTGCAATATTCCTGAATCCCATAATAAAACATATTTCACTACAGTGCACATTTATAGGCCCAATTTGTGTCTCCTTTCCAGTTTTTGCTTTACTCTCCCATCCCAGGTTAACTCTCTCTCTCTCTGCTTTGTGAAATTCAATGATTTCATCCCTATCCGTGTCCAGTGTCTAAAGTTGAATGAGGTTGTTTTCACCACCAGCACTGTTCTTGATCCAAGCTGAGTTTCGAAGCCCATGATCCCTTTCTTCACTATGATCCCAATCTCATCTTTGTAATTTTACCTGTCTCCATCCTGACCTCACTGATCTGCTGCTGAAACCCTTCCCAATGACTTTGTTAATTCCTGACTTGGCAATGCCAATAGCCTCCTGGCTGATCTCCATCTTCCACAAGCTTGAGCTCATCCTGAACTCAGCCTTCTGTGTACTTAGTCAGACCAAGATATATTCGTATAACGCTCCTGTGCTCACTGACTAACATGGAGTCCTGGTTCAGCAATGCTTCCTGTTTAAAAATCTTGTCCTTATCATTCCTTCATGCTCTCACTCACCCCTCTGACCTCCTCCTCCTTAGAACTCTCCAAGATTTCTGCACTTCTCCAATTCTGCATTCTTCTCCATCCTCGATAGTTCGATTGTGACTGTTCCTGTCGGGTGCAAGGCCAGGAATTCTAGAATTCCCACTCTAAGCATCTTTAAGATGCTTCTTCAGATCTACTTTTTTACCAATATTCTAGCCACCTGGTCGAATATATCTTTTTCTGGCCTTGTGTTAAAGATCAAGAAAAACAAAGAACAGTACAGCACTGGGAAAAGCCCTTCGGCTCACGAAGCCTGTGCTGACACACATGATGCCTTTCTAAACTAAAGACCTTTTGCCTCTTAGCGGTCTATATATCCTTCCATTCCTGGCCTATTCATGTATTTATCAAAATGTTGCTAGTGTATCTGCTTCTAACACCTCCTATGGCAGCGCATTCCAGGCACTTACCACCCTCTGTGTAAAAAACTTGTCACTCACAGCTCCTTTAAACTTTCCCTCTTTTACCTTAAACCTACGTATCCTAGTCATTGACATTTCTACCCTGGGAAAAAAGATTCCAACTATCCATTTCTCTCATCATTTTGTAAACTTCTACCAGCTTGCCCCTCAGTCTCTGACATTCAAGTGAAAACAAACAAAGTTTGTCCAATCTCTCCTCAAAACTAATACTCTCCAAACCAGGCAATCTCCTGGTAAACCTTCTCTTACCCTCTTCAAAATGCATTGTCTGGATTAAATTCCATTGAATTTAATAATGGCTTCTGTGCAGGGTTGTGACATGTGTTTTACAACATTAAAGGTAAATGTGAGCTATTACTCAATTAATTTATTGATGTTCATTTATTGGAGTATGTCTACCAGGTAAAAGCTTTAGATTGCTAGTTCAGTGTGTTCAGGTGATTGACTCACTAGTTTATTAACAGCTACTTTAACAGTCACTTTTTTGGTGATATCACAGAATTCGTACAATGTAGAACAGGTTATTTAGCTCATCAAGTCTGTACTAACCCTCTGAAAAACCACTCTACCTAGGCCAGTTCTCTGGCCTAACCCCACACCTGAACATTGAGCATGGCTAATCCATCCGATCTACACATCTTTGGACGCTCAGGGGTAATTTAGCATGGCCAATTCACCTAACCTGCACATCTTTGGATTCTGGGAGGAAACCGGAGCACCCAGGGGAAGCCCACGCCGAAACGGGGAGACTGTGCAAACTTCACATAGACAGTGATGCAAGACCAGAATTGAACCCAGGTCCCTGCTGCTTGGAGGCAGCAGTGCTAACCACTGTGCCACCATCTGGGCATTATCTCAATACAACGTTCATCTAACTTGATCGTATTGAAAAGAAGACTTTGAACTGCTTTTTTAAAGAAAGAACTGACTTTCTGATGCAATACCAGCCTCACCCTTTTCCAACACACTCGCCTGGGGGGACTCAGGTGTTTCATACACCCTTCAATGTCTCTGTTTACCAAGCACACTAATTACATGACAGCAGGTTCTTTGTCTTTGATTCTCTCACAGTCTTTATTTCATCTCACTGTCAAAGCCCTTGTGACCTCATGAAAGCCCTAGTTAATAGCTAGGTGCACAAACTGAACCAGGCTTCAAGTACAGCTCAATTCAATGTATTTATATATTTAAATTCAGGCATTACTGTTAAGACCAGCATTTACTGCCTAACCCTAGTTAGCCTGAGAAAGTGAAGGTGGGTGTAATTATTGAAGTGTTGTTGGCGGTTTGATATAACCCAATGGCACGTCAGAGGCCAGGTCTCTCCTGAAGGTGGCAACATCAGTCAGAATATCCAGTTATTCAAATTATAAAGGCATTGCCCACACTGATCTGTGCAGACTTTCCATCAAGTCGCTGATTAGCAGCGCAAGAGCTTTGCTGTTTCCCACCACATACCTGCCCCCCTCCCCGCCGCCCCTCTCAGGGGTGCTGAGACCAGCTGTTGCTTCTCTCGGCTTCAAGTTTATGATAGACTTCTTCCCTCCCTCTCTGTAATCTCATCCAACCACCAACAACTCACCAGAATCACAAATTCTGTCCTCTTGCATTCTAACCAGTATTCTGTAAACTGTGTGTGTCTTTATATGCCCTTCTCTGATCAGAACCTTCCACATACCTGATGAAGGAATACTGTTTCCGAAAGCTTGTGAGATTACTATCAAATAAACTGGTTGGACTCTAACCTGGTGTGGTGAGATTTCTTATTCTTTCACAGCCCCAGTTTTAATCACTCCATCCTGGGTGGCTGTGCCTTCAGCTGCTTAGGTCTCATCAGGAGTTCCTTCCCTAAAACTCTCCACCTCACTTACCTCCTCTAAGACACACGTGTCAATTATTACTCTGACCTGTTGCTTGTATCAAAGTTTTCTTTCTAAGACTGTGAAGTGTCTTGGGACATTTTATTATGTGAAAGGCACTATATAAATACAAATTGTTGTTTTGTACTCCTGCTGGTCTCCATCCTGATTGAGGAATGGTGTGTCCCTCTCCCATTAGTTGTTGAAAGCAAATTACTGCGGGCGCTGGAATCTGAAATCAAAAAAGAAAATGCTGGAAAATCTCAGCAGGTCCGGCAGCATCTGTAAGGAGAGAAAAGAGCTGACGTTTCGAGTCAAAGCTTTGACAAAGGGTCATCTGGACTCAAAACGTCAGCTTTCTTCTTCCCTATAGATGCTGCTAGACCTGCTGAGATTTTCCAGCATTTTGTCTTTTGATCCCGTTAGTTGTTTTATTGTAACTACCATTCACAACTGGATGGGGTTGGATTTCAGAGCTGTGATTTGATCCAGTTGTTATGGGATTGTGTATCTCTGTCTCTCGCATGCTATTTCCTCTATTTGGTCAGGACCTGACCTGGGATTCCACATAAACACTGTCATTACGAGAGCAGGTCAGATACTAGGAACACTGCAGTGAGTAACTCAGTGAGTAACAACGGGAGTCATGGTGGTACAGTGGTTAGCATTGCTGCCTCCCAATTCCAGGGACCTGGGTCCAATTCCTGGTTTGGGTCACTGTCTGTGTGGAGTCTGCACATCGTCCCTGTGTCTGCATGGATTGCCTCTCACAGTCCAAAGATGTGTGGGTTAGGTGCATTGGCCATGCTAAGTTGCCCCTTACTGACCCAGGATGCATAGGTTGGAGGGATTATTGGGTAACTATGTGGGGTTGCAGGGTTAAGGCCTGGGTGGGATTGTTATCTGTGCAGATTTGATGGGCTGAACAGCCTCCTTTACACTGTTAGACTTCTATGATTCTAAGAAGCTCACTGAACTCTTTCAGTCTGTGTGGGAGTGAGGAACCATCCGTGAAAATACCAAGAGTCTTCCATTATCCACCTGTACAAGCAGAAAGGAACTCATCTATCCCATCACAATTATAGAGAATTCCTGCTCCTCTTCATCACCAGGAAACTTTTCGCTAGAATCCTTCTGAACTGCTCAAGGTAACACCTCAGCCAGGATCCACTGCCAGAGAGTCAGTCACGTTTCAGGATAAAAGTCGAGGAATCACTGATAAGATGTTTGCAGTTAGCTCACTCCAGGAGAAAGGCCAAGAACAGATCATGGATTTCCACATCACAATTGTTGACCTGACAAATGCCTTTGACACAGTCAGCTGTGATGGCCTTTGGAAGGTAATAGAGAAATGTGGCGACCCTGAGAAATCCACCGCAATGGTTCGACAGGTCCATGGCATGTGGCCTGGATGATGGTGAGACCATTCCAGTCATTGATGGAATTCAGCAGGGCTACATGCTATAGCTAACACTCTTCAGCAAGTTTTCCTCTGCCTTGCTCACTGATACTTTCCATCAGTCCTAAGTCAAAATGTATCACATGCACAGGAAGTTTCTCAATCTGAAATACTCCGGTCCCTTCCCATCTGCACCCATGGCTCTTCCAATGCTCTTAGTCACTTTAACAGTTTCTGGTTCCTGGCCCTAACCATCTCCTTTTCACCATGGACAGCCAATCCTCCATCCCCACTAGGAAGTCTTTTGGGCTCTCTGCTCCTTCCTCATACAGAGGCCCAATCAGTTTCCATCCATTCCACCCTCCTCCTCCTGCCTGAACTTGTTCTCATATAGAATAACTTCTCCATTGACCCTATTCTTCCTTTAGCTTCTCCCAGTTCACTTGGGATCATCATAATGCTGAGTGATCACACTTCTCCATCTCCTCCTGTCAGCCACTCATTTCACTTCCAATCCCTAAGGCACAGTAAGTAGTCTCACAACATCAGGTTAAAGTCCAACAGGGTTTATTTGGTAGTACGAGCTTTCAGAACGTTGCCCTCTTCATTGGGCGAATGAAGAGTTTGGTTCACAAAAGGGCATATATAAACACAAACTCAATTATAAGATAATGGTTGGAAAGCGAGTCTTAACATATAATCAAGTCTTTACAGGTGCAGACAATGTGAGTAGAGAGAGGATTAAGCACAGGTTAAAGAGATGTGAAGTGTCACCGGCCAGGACAGTTAGTGAGATTTTGCAAGCCCAGGCAATTCATGGAAAGGATGTCCCAAGGCATGGTACATTGGCGACCATGCAGACGGTATGACAACAGATGAATGGACACCACGCAACAATTACTAGGCAGGAATGTTCCCTTCCTGTTGGGAAACATTTCAGAAATCAAGGGCATTCAGCCTCTGATCTTCGGGTAAGCGTTCTCCGAGGCGGCCTTCATGACAACGCAGAATCGCTGAGCAGAGACTGATAGCCAAGTTCCACACACATGAGGACGGCATCAACCGGGATCTTGGGTTCATGTCACACTATCTGTAACCCCCACAACTTGCCTGGGCTTGCAAAATCTCACTAACTGTCCTGGCTGGAGAAAATACGCATCTCTTTACCTGTGCTTAACCCTCTCTCCACTCACATTGTCTGCACCTGTAAAGACTCACATTCCAATCATTATCTTATTTTCGAGTTTGTGTCTATATATGCCCTGTTTGTGGACTGGACTCTTCACTCACCTGATGAAGGGACAATGCTCCAAAAGAATGTGCTACCAAATAAATCTGTTGGACTTTAACCTGGTGTTGTGAGACTACTTACCGTGTTTACCCCAGTCCAACACTGGCAACTCCACATCAATCCCCAAGGTCAAAGCAAAATACTGTGGATGCTGGAATCTGAAACAAAAACAAAAATAGAGAAGGGCCACCCAGACTTGAAACATTGACCCTACTCTCTCTCCACAGATGCTGTCAGACCTGCTGAGATTTTCCAACATTTTCTGCTTTTGTTCCTCTTCCAATCCCACTGTGTTTAAGTGTCTCACTACCACATCTTTCAATCTGGTCTTTCACCTCCCCCTTCTCCTTCTTCTGACAGTCCCCTCTCCATTACTTGCCTCATCACATTCCTTCACTCTCTCTGTAACAGATGACCAGAACATTTTAATCTCTTCTCAGCTACTTTCTTCAATGTTTCCTCAATCTTCACTGACCCCCAGATGTGCTGCTTCCTGATTTTCTCCTTCCTCATCACTCCATATATCCATCTCAGCATCCACATCTCATTAGCATCCAGTCTTTGTTCCTCTCTGCTTCAGCACTATATAGTCTCACAACTGTCTTGTAGATTCTTCCATTCAGTTTCCACAACACATTTCTATCACACATCACAACACTGAACTTATTTCAACATCTCCGACCCGAGCTAACCCATTGCTTAATTTCCATTTTCATACTTTCATCTTCAGGTACTTTAAGCTGCTCACTTTCTCCATAATCTTCACCCAAAATCTTCACATCTTCAATCTGATCCTCTTCCTCAAGCTCAAACTGACAGGCCGTGAATTGTATCTTTGGTCTTTTGATCTTCACACCCGTCTTCCAATGCTTTCCTCCAGTTCTCCGATACTCAGGCTGTTCTCACTATCTCAACCATGGTGTTCAATCTCATCTGCAAACATCATTAACCAGGACACGTCCTGTCGTACATGCTCAGTTAGAACATCCATCTCAGTCAGGGAGGGACTCAGTGCTGGTTCAGCCTTGTCTAACACTCCTTGTACACATCTTATATTAGTTGTAAGTACTTCCCAGAGACTTCACAAATTCTAGCACATTTCCAGACTTCCTCCCTCGTCTCCTTTGTCTCTATTCACTTCCTCCAAATAAAATTTCTGCTATGGGAATCCACCTGGGTCCTCAATGTGTGCCTTTTTTGTAGGACATGTGAAATATTGCTTAATCCAGTTCGATGCAGACCCTTCCCTCACGTTTTTCTCCAGTACGGTGATGACTATTGGTGCCACCACCCACCCTCATTCTGAACTGGAAAATGTCATCAACTTTACTCCCAATCTCCACACTTCTCTCACCTTCACATGGTCCATGTCTGACTCTTCCCTTTGCTTCCCCAGCTTCCCTGTCTCCATTTCTTTGGATTCACTCTAAGCCCCCAGCTTCTATAACTACTGTGATTACAATTCCTCACACTCAATTTTCTCAAATCCCCTCTAAATCTCCCACCCAACACATTAACCCTCCTACTAAGGGAAAAAGTTTCTTCCTATCTACCCTATCTTTGTCCCTCACAATTGTGTACACTTCTATCAGGTCCTCCTCAGCCTTCTCTGCTCTAAGGAAAACAATCCCAGACTAACCAGCTCGCTTCATAGCTGAAATACTCCAATCCGTACAACACCCTGGTGAATCTCCTCTGCACCCTCTCCAGTGTAATCACATCCTTCATATAGTGTGGCAACCAGAACTGCACACAATACTCCAGATGTGGTCTAACCAGTGTTTTATACAGTTCCATCATAACCTACCTGCTCTTATATTCTATGCCTCAGGAAATGAAGACAAGTGCCTTCTTAACCACCTTATCTATCTGTCCTGCTGCCTTCAGGAACCTGTGGACATGCACTCCAAGGTCCCTCTGGACTTCCAAACTTTGATTTGATTTGATTTGATTTATCGTCACAGCCTGCTGCACTGCTCAAGCAACACAGCAGGTCAGGAGACATTAGCAGGAGGCATTTTGCGAGCTTCCCAAGTGCTTATTTTAGCGCAATCAACTCCGTGCCAGAAAGTTGCACAAAGCAGATTATTAAATGGAATACTTTTCAAATTAACATTTTCATGTGATTAGCGACCCAGGATGGTATTCTCTGAGCCTGCCGGCCTCTCCCCCTGTGCCAGGAGTGGTTTCCATCAGTGGGATTTACAGCTGCTTCCCACTAAGGGGAAACAGGGGTCTGCACCCCGCTGGTGGGGACAGAGGCCATTGAAGTCCCGGGAGATCGGGGGCAAGGCCAGCCTGGCACCCTGGCACTGCCCAAAGGGCAAATTGGCACTGCCCACCAGGCACTGGGCAGTGTCACAGGTCAGGGCCCAAGAGGGGGGGCATGTTGGGGAAGTGGGGATCTACTGGGGGTGATGGGGGGGGAACCGTTGCCACTCTGCGAGTGGGATCGGTGAGGGTAGGAGGGAGGAAGGCAATCAGGGTGAGCTATTGGGGGGTGGGTGTGGGGGTGTTGGGCCTGGTCAATGAAGTGCGGGGATTTGGGGCTGGCAATCGAAAGGGTGTCGGGAGGGGGCTAGTCACGAGATTGTGGGGGAAAGGGGAAAAGATTGTGGTTGACCTGGGAGGGATCCAATAGGCCAGCATTTGGAGGCCAGTGATTGGGAGGTTAGTTATGGTGGGGCCAGTGTGCATGCCCCACCTCCATGCTGACAGATCAGTGCATGCGCAGTGCCCACTCAGCACTGTGCTGCCGGCCTCTCCAGCGGGAATAGATACTATCCCCTTGCTCTTCAGAGTGAATCATGCTGAGGCACACTGCATTGCACAATGTCAGAGATTTGTTCAGGTGAATACACCCAAAAAACAGGCGGAAAATACTCCCACTTTCCCGGTCACTGGGCACTTAGTCTTGTTTTGGGAAAATCCCGACCCCTATTGTTTCTTGTGTGCTATACAGTTAAAGCATACCGTATATAGAGAAGGAAAGGAGAGTGTTCAAAATGTAATGTTACAGTTGTAGTTAAGGTGTAGAGAAAGATCAAGTTAATGCAAGGTAGGCATTGTTTCAAAATCTGATGGCAGCAGGGAAAAAGCTGTTCCTGAGTCGATTGGTATGTGACCCTCAGATTTTTGTACCTTTTTGATTCAATTTATTATTGTCACATATATTAGTATAGAGTGAAAAGTATTGTTTCTTGTATGCTATACAGACAAAGCATACTGTTCATAGAAAAGGAAAGGAGCAAATGCAGAATGTAGTGTTACAGTCATAACTAGGGTGTAGAGAAAGCTCAAGTTAATGCCAGGTAGGTCCATTCAAAAGTCTGATGACAGCAGGGAAGAAGCAGTTCTTGAGTTGGTTGATACGGGACCTCAAACTTTTGTATCTTTTTCCCAAAGGAAGAAGGTGGAAGAGAGAATGTCCGGGGTGCTTGTGGTCCTTAATTATGCTGGTAGCTTTGCCGAGGCAGCGGGAAGTGTAGACAGAGTCAATGGATGAGAAGCTGGTTTGCGTGATGGCCTGGGTTTCATTCATGATCCTTTATAGTTTCTTGAGGTCTTGGTCGGAGCAGGAACCATACCAAAATGCATCCTAACATTCATTGTGTATTCCTTTGTTTCGTTAGTCCTCCCAAAATACATCACCTCACATGTTTTTTTGAGGAACTAGTTAGGGCACTGGTTATTTTGGAACTAGTATTATGCATTGAGACAAGACCATAAAGGAGCCTCTGGGGAATAGTTATCACAATATGAGAAGATTTTGTATTGAGTATAGGAATGGTTTAGTTGAGTATGAAACTTGAGCATAAATCTGACCACAGAACTATGTAGGTATAAGCAACACATTGGTTAAGATCGTTTGAGAAACTAAATTAAAAGGTATGACATGGGACAGACAATAACAAACAATTAAGTATTAATTCATAATTCACAACTATTATCCATTCCCTTAAAGTGTTAAGGGAAAGGGAAAGTGTTTCAACTATGACTAACATGAGAAGTTAAATATAATATTGGATTGCAATGAATGTCAATTTTACACTGCAAACGGTTACAGTCTGGAATGAGGTGATGGTGGAGGCAGATTCAATTATGGTTTTAAAAAGAGAATTGATTAGGCAAAGATCATAGAATCCCTATAGTACAGAAGGAGGCCACTTGGCTGAGTGTAGGGTGTCGAAATTTGCTGATGACGCGAAGATGAGTGGAAAAGCAAATTGTGCGGAGGGTGTCGAAAGTCTGCAGAGGGATCTAGATAGGCTGAGCGAGTGGGCGAGGACCTGGCAGATGGAGTACAATGTTAGCAAGTGTGAGGTTATCCACTTTGGCAGGAATAATTGTAGGAGGGATTACTATTTAAAGGGCGAAAAGCTGCAGCATGCTACGGTGTAGAGGAACCTGGGGGTCCTTGTGCATGAGTCGCAAAAACCCAGTCTGCAGGTGCAACAGGTGATCAGGAAGGCGAATGGGATGCTGGCCTTTATAGCAAGGGGGATAGAATATAAAAGCAGGGAGGTCTTGCTGCAACTGTACAGGGCACTGGTGAGGCCGCAGCTGGAGTACTGTGTGCAGTTTTGGTCGCCGTACTTACGCAAGGATATTTTGGCCTTGGAAGGAGTGCAGAGAAGGTTCACTAGGCTGATACCGGAGATGAGCGGGTTGGACTATGAAGAAAGGCTGAATAGACTGGGTCTGTACTCGTTGGAGTTTAGAAGGATGAGGGGGGATCTTATAGAGATGTATAAGATAATGAAGGGGATGGATAGAGTAGAGGAAGAGAGATTCTTCCCGCTTAGAAAGGACAGCAGGACTAGAAGGCACAGCCTCAAGATAGCGGGGGGGAGCAGTTTAGAACGGAGTTGAGGAGGAACTTCTCCACTCAAAGGGTGGTGAATCTCTGGAATTCTCTGCCCGTTGAAGTGGCGGAGGCTACCTTGCTAAATATATTTAAGACATGGATAGATAGGTTTCTGATAGACAGGGGAATTAAGGGTTATGGGGAGAAAGCAGGAAAGTGGAACTGAGTCACTTCAGATCAGCCATGATCTTATTGAATGGTGGGGCAGGCTCGAAGGGCCAGATGGCCTACTCCTGCTCCTATTTCTTATGTTCTTATGTAACCTAATCTTCACATCTTTGGACTGTGAAAGGAAACCAGAGCACCCGGAGGAAATCCATGTGACATGAGGAGGACGTGCAAACTCCGCACAGTTACTCAAGCCAGGAATTGAACCTGAGTCCCTGGCGCTGTGAGGCAGCAGTGATTAAAGGCCCATGAGGAAAGACTGTAGGAGTTAATATTGCACGGACACAGCAGTCTGTAACCAGCCATTCTATAAATACCTTATGTCTATCTTCATGGTAAAAGACATCAAAAACATTTTGGGGAAGCAATGTGAACATGATTACTAAAGAAATGGGACTAATAGATTAATGGGACTAAGAGCTGATAAATCCCCTGGGCCTGATGGGTTTACGTGAAGGTATTTATAGAGATAGTGGATGCATTGGTTTTGATTTTCTGGAAAATCTCTAGACTGGTTCTCTAGAAAGGGAATGAAGTGGAGTTTCAAGTTTTTAGCTGTTCCAGATCCCCTGGTTCCCTCCATGCCGACACTATAGTTAAGAAAACCCATCAATGCCTCTACTTTCTCAGAAGACTAAGGAAATTTGGTATGTCAGCTACGACTCTCCCCAACTTTTACAAATGCACCATAGAAAGCATTCTCTCCGGATGTGTCGCAGCTTGGTATGATTCCTGCTCTTCCCAAGACTGCAAAAAACTGCAAAAGGTTGTGAATGAAGTCCAGTCCATCACTCAAACCAGCTTCACACCCATTGACTCTTGGAAAAGCAGCCAGCATAATTGGGGATCCCATGGGCTTTGGACCTACTTTCTTCCACCTTCTTTTGTTGGGAAAAGGATACAAATATCTGAGATCACATACCAACCAACTCAAGGACAGCTTCTTCTCTGCTGCCAGACTTTTGAATGGATCTACCTTGCACTAAGTTGATCTTTCTCTACACCCTAGCTATGACTGTAACATTATATTCTGCACTCTCCCGTTTCCTTCACAATGTATGGTATCCTTTGTCTGTAATAGTGTGGAAGAAACAATACTTTTAGTATACAGAATACATGTGACAATAATAAATCAAATCAAAATCCTGTGGTTTAAGAGGTTAGCAAATATAACACCATTATTCAAGAATGGAGAAATAGAGAGAGAAAACAAAGAATGACAGGGCAGTTAGACTGACATCAGCAATAAGGAAAATGCTGGAATCTATTATGAAGCACATGCTAACAGGGTATTTGGAAAATTTTAATATGATTGTATATATTTGCAAATATTTGAGGTTATTTGAGGTCGTAACAGTTTGGGGCTTATTTGAGGTTGTAACAGTTTGGGGCTTATTTGAGGTTGTAACTAGTCTGGGGCTATTTGAGATTGTGACTAGTTTGGGTTATTTGAGATTGTAACTATTTGGGGGTTATTTGAGGTTGTAACTAGTTTGGGTTATTTGAGGTTGTGACTAGTTTGGGTTATTTGAGATTGTAACTAGTTTGGGTTATTTGAGGTTGTAACTAGTTTGGGTTATTTGAGATTGTGACTAGTTTGGGTTATTTGAGATTGTAACTATTTGGGGGTTATTTGAGGTTGTAACTAGTTTGGGTTATTTGAGATTGTGACTAGTTTGGGTTATTTGAGATTGTAACTATTTGGGGGTTATTTGAGGTTGTAACTATTTGGGGGTTATTTGAGGTTGTAACTAGTTTGGGTTATTTGAGGTTGTAACTAGTTTGGGTTATTTGAGGTTGTAACTATTTGGGGGTTATTTGAGGTTGTAACCAGTAGTGTTGATGCGGGGATCCAGTAGGTGTGGTGAATTTGGATTTTTAGTAACATGTCACACAATTCACTCCTACTGGGTTGGAAGCCACTTGATGCCAGGCCCTGAAAGTGACCATGGTGGTAAATTTCTAAGCAATAGTCTCCATCCAGACAGCTGCTGGAGATCTGTGTAGCATCTCAGGGGCAGCTCACTCCTCAATCAGGGTGGTGCCTGCTGCGCCATGCAGGAATGCAAATGAGCTGCTCAGATTTGTTATTGATGAGGTCAGTCAAACCAATAGAGCCAAAGGTTTTGGTGCACTGGCTACTGCTCTGAGAGTCCACACACAAACATATGAAATAGGAGTATTTGACCAGTGTGCTATAGTCAGTATAAATGTAGACATAGAGACACCCATGGACCAGCCAGGAGCTGTTTTGGAACACAAGAGGTTCCACTCCATCAATGTTCAACCAATGTTGAGAGCTTTGAGACCCTCACATCTTGAAAAGCTCTCAGCTTCCAAAACTCTATCCCCTGGTATCAGAACTGGATTCTAGTGACAAGGGGTAGCCAATCAAGAGATGGTTCACGACAGTCATGAGGAAGTTAGGAACAGACACAGACAAGATAGAATGAGAGCCACACAACCACCAGAGCAAAAGTGAAGCAGATCTGGTTTCAAATGAGCTGGTGGGGCACTGTGGTACACAGCACCAAGGGATCCCTCACTGTGGTACATGGCACCAAGGGATCCCTCACTGTGGTACACAGCACCAAGGGATCCCTCACTGTGGTACACAGCACCAAGGGATCCCTCACTGTGGTACACAGCACCAAGGGATCCCTCACTGTGGTACATAGCACCAAGGGATCCCTCACTGTGGTACATAGTACCAAGAGATCCCTCACTGTGGTACACGGCACCAAGAGATCCCTCACTGTGGTACATGGCACCGAGGGATCCCTCACTGTGGTACACGGCACCGAGGGATCCCTCACTGTGGTACACGGCACCGAGGGATCCCTCACTGTGGTACACGGCACCGAGAGATCCCTCACTGTGGTACACGGCACCGAGGGATCCCTCACTGTGGTACACGGCACCGAGGGATCCCTCACTGTGGTACACAGCACCGAGGGATCCCTCACTGTGGTACACAGCACCGAGGGATCCCTCACTGTGGTACACAGCACCGAGGGATCCCTCACTGTGGTACACAGCACCGAGGGATCCCTCACTGTGGTACACAGCACCGAGGGATCCCTCACTGTGGTAAACGGCGCCGAGGGATCCCTCACTGTGGTACATGGCACCGAGGGATCCCTCACTGTGGTACACGGCACCGAGAGATCCTCACTGTAGTACACAGCACAAGGGACCCCTCACTGTGGTACAAGGCACCAAGGGATCCCTCACTGTGGTACACGGCGCCGAGGGATCCTCACTGTAGTACACAGCACCGAGGGATCCCTCACTGTAGTACACAGCACCGAGGGATCCTCACTGTGGTACACGGCACCAAGGGATCCCTCACTGTGGTACACGGCGCCGAGGGATCCCTCACTGTGGTACACAGCGCCGAGGGATCCCTCACTGTGGTACATGGCACCAAGGGATCCCTTACTGTGGTACATGGCGCCGAGGGATCCCTCACTGTGGTACATGGCACCGAGGGATCCCTCACTGTGGTACACGGCACCGAGGGATCCTCACTGTGGTACACGGCACCAAGGGATCCCTCACTGTGGTACACGGCGCCGAGGGATCCCTCACTGTGGTACACAGCGCCGAGGGATCCCTCACTGTGGTACATGGCACCAAGGGATCCCTTACTGTGGTACATGGCGCCGAGGGATCCCTCACTGTGGTACATGGCACCGAGGGATCCCTCACTGTGGTACACGGCACCGAGGGATCCCTCACTGTGGTACACGGCACCGAGGGATCCTCACTGTAGTACACAGCACAAGGGACCCCTCACTGTGGTACACGGCACCAAGGGATCCCTCGCTGTGGTACACGGCACCGAGGGATCCCTCACTGTGGTACACGGCACCGAGGTATCCCTCACTGTGGTACATGGCACCGAGGGATCCCTCACTGTGGTACACAGCACTGAGGGATCCCTCACTGTGGTACACAGCACTGAGGGATCCCTCACTGTGGTACATGGCACCAAGGGATCCCTCACTGTGGTACACAGCACTGGGGGATCCCTCACTATGATCCTACACTGCAGTGTGTGACACTAAAGGGTCCCGCACTGTAGTGGTCTGTTGAACTTCCCACAATGTTGCACTTGCAGACATACTGGCGGTGAATGATTTTTGGAGAAAGGCCCACATTCTCTGAAGAGAATTCGTAACAAGACCAAGAATCCATTCTTCAAGGCCTCTGACCTTGCAAGCAAACTAGCGACATGGTGCCCATGTGGGCCTTCACATAATAATAATGTGGTCACGGAGCCCCACCTGAAACACCTCATCCCCTGAAAGGGGATGAACCTTTTAAACATCCTGGGCCATCTGAGGGCTGGACAGCATTTATTACAAAGTTTAAACATCAAAACCCTCACAGGAAGAAAAAATCCATTCCGGTCTTACTGGCTCACAAAAACACAATATCGCTTACACGTCTGACTTAACAGAAACCATCACCTTTGCTCAATCACGTGTGTCCATAAAGTCTTCTTAAATCTTTGTGACATTCCATCTTGTGGCCAAGTAGCCAGCAGCCTGAGCAACTAGGCCCAACACAGAATTGGACTATCTAAACTAAACAGCGTCTGCAGCCAGGCCTGATGGAAATTCAAACCGGCCAAGTTTAAAACACAGGCACAGGTCAGAGGTAAGCAAGGGCAAGCCTGGACTTGCCCTGGAAGCTGAGACAAGAGGTAATTAGCCCTGACCAAATAGGACAGTATTTGTGACTCACCAGGTTTGGCCAGGCCCCCTGGAATGTTGGGCTCCCACTGTTACCCGATGTGGAAAGCAGCTACGTGCCCTCCTCTCCCTCTCTCCCAATGCGCAACGTTAGGATGTGGAAATGCCAGCTGGGACTGGGGTGGGCACGGTAAGAAGTCTCACAACACCAGGTTAAAAGTCCAACAGGTTTATTTGGAATAACAAGCTTTTGGAGTACTGCTCCTTCCCCAGGTGAGTGGAGAAGGAGGGCCAGCATGGTAGGTTGTTGCATAAGATTAAATTTCACGGGATTCAGGGTGAGGTAGCCAAATGGATACAAAATTGGCTCGATGTGAAAAGACAGAGGGTGGTTGTAGAGGGTTGTTTTTCAAGCTGGAGACCTGTGGCCAGTGGTGTGCCTCAGGGATTGGTATTGGGTCTACTGTTATTTGTCATTTGTATTAACAATTTCGATAAGAATTTAGGGGCATGGTTAGTAAGTTTGCAGATGACATCAAGATTGGTGGCATAGTGGACACTGAAGCTTATCTTGGATTACAACGGAATCTCGATCAATTGGGCCAGTAGGCTGATGAATGGCAGATGGAGTTTAATTTAGACAAATACGAGGTGATGTATTTCGGTAGATCGAACCACAGCAGGACTTACTCAGTTAATGGTAGGGTGTTGGGGAGAGTTACAGAGCAAAGAGATCTAGGGTTACATGTTCATAACTCCTTGAAAGTGGAATCACAGTTGGACAGAATGATGAAGAAGGCATTTCGTATGGTTGGTTTCATTGGTCAGAACATTGAATACAGGAGTTGGGACGTCTTGTTGAAGTTGTACAAGACATTGGTAAGGCCACACTCGCAATATTATGTACAGTTCTGGTCACCCTATTATAGAAAGGATATTATTAAACTAGAAAGAGTGCAGAAAAGATTTACTAGGGTGCTATGGGGACTTGATGATTTGAGTTATAAGGAGACACTGAATAGACTGGGACTTCTTTCTCTGGAGCGTAGAAGGCTTAAGGGTGATCTTATAGAGGTCTACAAAATAATGAGGGGCATAGATCAGCTAGGTAGTCAATATCTTTTCTCAAAGGTACGGGATTCTAAAACTAGAGGGCATAGATTTAAGGTGAGAGGGGAGAGATACAAAAGGGTCCAGAGGGACAATTTTTTCACACAGTGGGTGGTGTGTGTCTGGAACAAGCTCCCAGAGGTAATAGTAGAGGTAGGTACAATTTGTTTTTTAAAAAGCATTTAGACAGTTACATGAGTGAGATAGCTATCGAGGGATATGGGCCAAACAAGGGCAATTGTGACTAGCTTAGTCGTTAAAACAAAAGGGTGGCATAGGGAAGCTGGGCCAAATGGCTGTTTCCATGCTGTAAGCCTCTATGATTCCAAATAAAGCTGTTGGATTTTAACCTGGTGTTATGAGACTTCTTATTGAGCCTGAGAATGGACACCACGGGGTTCCTGCATTCTCCATATATGGAATCAGAAACCCCATTGGTTGCTGTGACCCCCACTCAGTGACCTCATTGGCTGAAAGCCAGAGAATCTTCAGAAGGTGCAAAAGCGGGGATAAGAGGAGACATCCAGGGGCCCCCCCCAGCGAAGACTCAACCTGCAGTGAAGGTTAGGCAGAGACCCGTGATGACAAAAGAGTGTGCATGAGACTAACATTCACAAATGTTAGGGATAAGTTCAGGGAGAGTGGCTGCAGCAACTGAACTGTTGTATAAAACAGAAAAGGCTGTCAATCAATCCCAACACAGATGAACCATCAGCTGAGGTTGTAGCATCTCCATGGTTACCCTTCACCTTTCAACCTTTACACAAAACGATGGCTGTGAACCCTTCACACTCCCAGCATTACTGTTTGATCTGGATTCCTAATACGCCATTATCTATCCTGTAGATTGTATAGCACATTCAATCACTCTCTCTCCCCATCGCCTGGCCTGGCCCAGCACAAATTGCAGCCTCTCCACAACCAATGGGTCTGATGCCCTGGTTACTGCAATACGTCTTCCTTCTGGACATACTCCCTCCATCTGTCTCTTCTCCTGAGAGGGGAATGGGAAAATGAGGACTATTTGTTCTGAATATCACCAAGCCCTCCTGATTGCCCTTGTTACAGCAGCTGGTATAACTGCCCCATTCTGGAACTTTCTTTCCCAAGCACCACCTTCCCCAGTGGCCTGAATGACCTCGAGAGGGGCAGGGGCTCCTCGATCAATGCCATGTGATAGATGTTGATTCACTCATTTGCCAGGCCCTTCACTCACTTTCCCTCCCAAATTTGGGCACCTACAATGCCAACAATGTTGTTTGCTTACCCTTGCGTCATTTATCCTTCTGGTGTGTTGCAGGCACCTGTTCTGGATGCCTCTATGGCCACCAATCTCCTTTGTCACCCTGGGACGATTTCCTTTCTCCATCCGGCAGTAAACACGTCACTCAGTGATAGCTGAGGGGATCCCATAGAGTCATGAGAACCCCACACAGCTCCTGCCCTTCGCCATTGCTCCTGGTTACCTTCCCAGTGAGATTGGCTGCAAATGACCCTGGTGGGGTGTGTGTGTGTATGTGTGTGTGTGTGTTGGGGGAGGGTATGCAGAGACACTGAAGTCTAACTGAGGATTGGCGATCTGATAGAAAGCTGAGAGCAGGGCTTATCAAGGGGACCTCGGGGTCCTTGTGCATGAGTCGCAATAACCCAGCTTGCAGGTGGTCAGGAAGGCGAATGGGATCCTGGCCTTCATAGCGAGGGGGATTGAATATAAAAGTAGGGAGGTCTTGCTGCAGCTATATAGGGCATTGGTGAGGCCGCAGCTGGAGTACTGTGTGCAGTTTTGGGCGCCATACTTGCACAAGGATATTTTGGCCTTGGAGGGAGTGCAGAGGAGGTTTACTAGGCTGATGCCGGAGTTGAGGGGGTTGAGCTATGAGGAGAGGCTGAATAAACTAGGCTTGTACTCGTTAGAGTTTAGAAGAATGAGGGGAGATCTCATTGAGACATATAAGATGATAAATGGGATGGATAGGATAGAGGTGGAGAGACTCTTCCCACTCAGAAAGGACAGTAGGACTTGGGGGCACAGCCTCAAGATAAAGGGGGGGCGGTTTAGAACGGAGTTGAGGAAGAACTTCTTCACTCAAAGGGTGGTGAATCTCTGGAATTCTCTGCCCATTGAAGTGGTGGAGGCTACCTCGCTAAATATTTTTAAGACGCGGGTTGATGGGTTTTTGATAAGAGAGGGGATTAAGGGTTATGGGGAGAGGGCGGGAATGTGGAACTGAGCCGCGACAGATCAGCCATGATCTTATTGAATGGCGGGGCAGGCTCAAAGGGCTAGATGGCCTACTCCTGCTCCTATTTCTTATGTTCTTATAATCTCAGGTTGGCAGCAACCAATACTGGGCCCTGAGCTATTTACAATCTACATCGAGAACTTAGATGAGGGCACAAAGCACAACGTATCCACATTCACTGAAAGGCACGCTAGGTGGGAGAGTAAATTGTGAGGCAACTTAACTGAATAGGAAAACATTGTAATTAAATATGAAGAAAGCTGGTGTCATCCACTTTAAAAGCAAAAAACAGGAGATAGTGAGGCACTGAGAAATGTTTGCACTCAGAGGTGTGTCTTTGTACAGGAATCGCACAATGTTTACAAGGCAGATACAGCAAGCAACGTAGAAAGCAAATAATGAGGGAACCTTTATTACAAAGCAATTAACCTGCAAGATGAAGAGCTGTACAAGATCTTGTAGTATTATGCACATTTTTGGTCCTTATCTACCAAGAAAGAAGGAAATTCTTTCACTCAAAAAGGTTGCAAACCTGAGGAATCCTCCACCAGCGAGATGTGAATGCACGACATTGAGTGATCTTTAGATAATAGGGAAATTAAGGGACATGTGGACAGTGCAGGGAGGTGTTGTTGAGCTACAACCATTGTCTTATTAAATAACAGAGGAAGTTTGTTCAAAGGAAGTTCAAACTTCCCAGACAATTCCCATGGAGGTCAGCACATCAGGAATTTTGCACAGTCCCAAAGTGCCTCTTGCATCTGACAATCTGGAGACCAGAAGTTCTAGGCCATGTACAGTTGTCCAGTAAAGGATAAGGATCACAGGCAGGGAAGTAGTGTGGAGACACAGATCAAAGGAACTACTTCCTGAACCTATGTTTCTGGCTAAATGAGAACTAGTTTAACCCCTTTCACCCGATGTGATCATTCACTGCCTGAATGATGATGTGGCACTGTCATTGTTGGAACATTTTGCAGAACCAACTGAAGCTCCAGCCACAGACCAGAAACAGATGTTCAACTTCCCTACCAGTTGTGGAGGTGATAAAAGTCAAAATCCGTTAGTGTACTAACAGCACTGTGATTCCGCGGTAGCAGACTTGCCTCCAGGTGTCAAGTATTCAAGTACCACTCAACTGTTACGCACAAAATCGAGGTTGACAGTCCCAGTGCAGTACCTTTGGAGTTCCCAAGTCTAGCACTCAATATTTCGCTAACACTATTCACGTGTTCATTATCACAATGCATGTACCAATTAGCTCTGCTGTTTGCGATATTACAACAATGTCCAAACTTCAAAATAACTCAACTGACATTCAATGGCTTTATAATCACTGAAACCTCCACTAACATCATCTTGGGGTTATCATTGACCAGAAACTGAATTGGCAATATAAAACACTGACTGCAAGAGCACGTCAAAGGCTGGGAATCCTATTGAGAGTAACTCACCTCCTGACTCCCCAAACCTTGTCCACCATCTACAAGGCACAAGTCAGGAATGTGATGGAATAATCTCCATTCGCCAGGATGAGTGCAGCTCCAACAACAGGCAAGAAGCTCAACATCATCCAAAATAAAGCAGCTTGATTGGAGGCAGTGAATGTGGATGTGGTGCCATCGCTGATGCATAGTAACAGCAGTGTGTACCACCTACAACATGCACTGCAGCAACTCCTTGTGCAGCACCTTTCAAACACACGTCTGTTATCATCTAGGGCAAAAGGCAACAGATTCATGGGAACACCACCATGTGGAAGATCCCCTCCAATCCACTCACTATTCTGACTTGGAAATGCTCTTCTGAAATGGCCTAACAAGCCATTCAGTTCAAAGGCAATTAAGTTCCCTGTGGTCGTTTGCATCCACCCGAGGGGACAGGCATCATCTTGGTTTAGCTTCCCACAGAACCACCAACAGTGCAGCATTCCCTCAGGACGTGACTTGGATGTCAGCCTGGATGATGTGCTGGAGGGAGGCTCAATTCTTCCGACTCAGAAGTGAGAATGTTACCACCAAGTCAAGCTGACAACTGGCTCACGCTGTCTCTGCTGTGAACAGATATTCTGATGCAGATGGAGGAGGAAAAAGTGGGTTCCCGGACATGTGTCCTTTGTTTGAATAGAGGGGAGTACGGTAGGATGAGAGAGGAATTGGCGAATGTTGATTGGGGGAGTGCGTTGGAAGGTAGGTCTGCTGAGGAACAGTGGAGGACCTTTAAGGAGATCTTTCTTGGTGCTCAGCAGAAATTTATTCCGATGGTTAAAAAGGATCGTAGGAGGAGAGATAATCAGCTGTGGATAATGAAGGAGGTAAAGGAAAGTGTTAAATTAAAAGCGGATGCGTTTAGAGTAGCTAAGAGTAGTGGGTAAGAAGAGGATTGGGAGAGGTTTAAATGTCAACAACGAATGACAAAGAAGTTGATAAAGAAGGGTAGGATAAACTATGAAGCTGGGCTAGCGCTTAATATAAAAAAGGATAGCAAGAGTTTTTATAAATATATAAAAAGGAAGAGGCTGACTAGGGTGAACGTTGGACCCTTAGAGGATGAGAGGGGGGACTTAGTGGTAGGGGATGGGGAAATGGCTAAGGCCTTGAATAACTTTTGTGTTTTGGTCTTCACGGAGGAGGACGTGAATAATTTGCTGGGTGTTAGCGATGGAAAGATGGTAGGAGTGGAGGGTCTGAATGACATTATTGTTACTAGAGAGGCGGTGCTTGACAGACTGGAGGGACTGATTGTGGACAAGTCCCCAGGACCGGATGGAATGCATCCAAGGGTTCTGAAAGAAATGATGGAGGTGATAGTGGATGCCTTGGTGATTATTTTCCAAACGTCGCTGGATTCCGGGGAAGTGCCGGATGATTGGAAAACGGCTAATGTTACGCCGTTGTTTAAGAAGGGTGGCAGGCAAAAGGCAGGGAATTATAGGTCGGTTACTTTAACGTCTATTGTAGGTAAAATGTTAGAATCCGTGATCAAGGAGAAAATAGCGAGGCATCTTGAGGAGAATTGTTTGATGGAGCAGACGCAGCATGGTTTCGTTAAGGGGAAGTCGTGTCTGATGAATTTATTGGAGTTCTATGAGGATGTGTCTAGGGCGGTGGATAGAGGAGAGCCGGTAGATGTGGTGTTTCTTGATTTTCAGAAGGCGTTTGATAAGGTGCCTCACAAGAGGTTATTACAGAAGGTCAGGGGGCATGGAGTTGGGGGTAGGGTGTTAGCGTGGATAGAGGATTGGCTGTCAAATAGGAGGCAGGGAGTGGGGGTCAATGGGTGCTATTCGGATTGGCGGTTGGTGACTAGTGGAGTGCCCCAGGGGTCGGTGCTGGGGCCTCAGCTATTTACCATTTATATAGATGATCTGGAGGAGGGAACCGAGTGTATGGTGTCGAAATTTGCTGATGACACCAAGATTGGTGGAACGACAAATTGTGCGGAGGGTGTGGAGAGTCTGCAGAAGGATCTAGATAGGCTGGGCGAATGGGCCAGGAACTGGCAAATGGAATGTAATGTTGGCAAATGTGAGGTTGTCCACTTTGGTAGGAATAATGGTGGGAAGGACTATTACTTACATGGCGAAAAACTGCAGCATGCGACGGTGCAGAGGGACCTCGGGGTCCTTGTGCATGAGTCGCAAAAACCCAGCCTGCAGATGCAGCAGGTAGTCAGGAAGGCAAATGGGATGCTGGCCTTCATAGCGAGGGGGATTGAATATAAAAGTAGAGAGGTCTTGCTGCAGCTGTGTAGGGCACTGGTGAGGCCGCAGCTGGAGTACTGTGTGCAGTTTTGGTCACCGCACTTACGCAAGGATATTTTGGCCTTGGAGGGAGTGCAGAGGAGGTTTACTAGGCTGATTCCGGAGTTGAGGGGATTGAACTATGAGGAGAGGCTGAATAAACTAGGCTTGTACCCGTTAGAGTTTAGAAGAATGAGGGGAGATCTCATTGAGACGTATAAGATGATGAATGGGATGGATAGGATAGAGGTGGAGAGGCTCTTCCCGCTCAGAAAGGACAGTAGGACTAGAGGGCACTGCCTCAAGATAAAGGGGGGGCAGTTTAGAACGGAGTTGAGGAGGAACTCCTTCACTCAAAGGGTGGTGAATCTCTGAAATTCTCTGCCCGTTGAAGTGGTGGAGGCTGCCTCGCTAAATAGATTTAAGACGCGGGTTGATAGGTTTTTGATAGGCAAGGGGATTAAGGGTTATGGGGAGAGGGCGGGAATGTGGAACTGAGACACGACAGATCAGCCATGATCTTATTGAATGGCGGGGCAGGCTCGAGGGGCCAGATGGCCTACTCCTGCTCCTATTTCTTATGTTCTTACATTAGGAAAGAGGTGCTTCGGTTATGTGCAATGGTTTGTGAAATTGGGATTGTTCCTCTTACAGCAAACAATGTCACGGTAAAATTTCATAGCTTCCAAATTCGGAGGAATTACAACACAACAAACAAGAGAAACTCTTCCCGTCGACAGGAGGGGAGAAAGCAGAGGAACACAGATGTAAGGTAATTGGAAGAAGAATAAGAGGGCTCATGAGGAGAAGCTTTTTAACTACGAGTTGTGATCTGACTGGGCAGTGGAAGCAGATTCAATGGCAGCTTTCAGAAAGGAATTAGAGAAATAGTTGAAAGGAAAGAAATTACAGACATATGGAGACGGGGGGGGGTGGTGGAGTGGACCAATTGGGATTGTTCCTTCAAACAGCAAGCATAAATAAAGGGCGCTGAATGGCCTCCTTCTGTTCTCGCTCTCTCAAGCGCACACATTCTGTAACGCATTCTAACACAGATTCACTCACTAACATACACGTTCTAGTTCACAGGCTCAAACACCTTTCCCCCACCCACACACTCTCCCTCCCTTCCCAAGCACTTATCCACCCTCCAGTGTAACAGAACAAAACGGTCCTGGAGTTGTGCAGCCAACCGTAAAAAGGACAGCAGGCATTGAGCTCTGTAAAAAGATTTATTCAATGAAATGTTTAAAATACAATACTGATTAAAAAGTGTTTTGTGTACACATACAATCCTGCCCATGATCAAAACAGAGCAACAGACCATCAGCTGATGAGGAAGGACAATAAAGTATCGGCAGAGATCGACATCCCTCTGCCAGTTTTAGTTACACATTATCAATATGAGCATAATGAAGAGCAGGCTCAAACTGCCATGTTAAGTGTGGGAAACACATATCACATCTCCAGCAGGCCATTGTAGGCATGTGACTAGAAAGTTGACCAAAACCCAACTGTTGTTCAGACATCAAGGCTGGCTATGGGACAGGGTACCCAGAAATCTCCAAAATGTAAACTGAATATGGAAGGCCTGTTCTTTTCATCTAAAGTTCATTTTTCAGCTTAATTGAATCATGTTTTGGGCTCAGGATTAGATGCTAGGGTCAGTAAAGTCAGGCCTGTAAAGAAAAGGATTTCCACAAAGTCAGACTTCAGGGGCAGATTGCTATACAACTACAAAGTCATGATACATCAAGTACACTCCCAGAAAAGCTTTGTGGGGATTGAGTGATGACACTTGGTAATTCTGCAGTCCAAGAAGCATGGAGATTAATCCTTAAACCCATCTAGATGTTTGCACAATCTTAAAAGAGGCAGTAATTCCAGCTAGGCACACAATGTCAGGGGCCCATTCATCAGCTTCAGAGATAGGATGAAGAACATCAGGCCAATGGTGAGATTGTCAAAAGCAGATCACTCACTATAACGTGTCAGGTTTGCCATCCCGCGAGGACTGTCCTGGAATTATTGATTAGTCTCCCAGAAAAATCTCTCCTCCACTTACATCCTGGTTGGACTCTCAATAAACATTTTCCCTCAATGTGGATGGCCATAAAACATTAGACAAGGGTCATGGGTAGAGGGGGGGACTGGTGGTGTTAAGATGGCGGCGCAGGCTCGTTGGGCCGAAGGGCCTGTTTCCTGGGCTGTTTTTGTTCTTTGTAAACAGCAGGCTGCAATGGCCTTAGGATACAATAGGGTCTTGGCATATGATAGATAGAGCAGGTTCTGGAGGGTAGAGGATTGTGGGTACTACAGTAGCCATTATTGACCAATTGCCACACAGGGTGATCACTGGGCAATGAAAAAGGTAGTCATAAACTAGAAACTTTCCAGGATACACTACAAGCAGGTAACAACGATAACACAAACACATTGGGGGTCAGGAAGTAAGCACAGCCACCTCTAGGTGACATGCTTAGAACATTTGTGTGTATAAACACACAAATAGTAAGGCAATTGCAAACAGAGGAACAGGTTTTTGGATTATTGTTTACTTTGGCTTTTAATGTGACAGTTTAGTCTCTTCAACAAATGGCATTTCCCAATTACATTTGATATGGCTCGAGGGACTGAATGGCCTACTTTTGTTCCTGTGCTACTAATATCATTTCTTTTCCTGCTTCTGGTGTCAGAACACAATCAAATGTTCCAGTCTACTCCCGCTGGATTTCAGAAAGCACGTAAAACCGAACCTTAGTTAGGACATGGTTTTCAGACTATCAACTTCAGCTAGACAGGCTGCCAACGTTCAGACCAGCTGAGTACTAGACTGGATACTGCACAAGTCAACTGACCCCCTGAAGCACAATCTCACCTTCTGCCCTATTCTGTTATTTATGATGAATGGACAGTGGGGAGGAAGAGTTCCAAGGGAGGATACTGGGACAAGAATATTTCTAGCTGAGTAAAGTGGTTAACAGATTTAATTTACTGTTTGCATGGACCAGAGGGAGCTTTGCCTTCAATGATGCTGAAGTTAAGGGGACACCAAGTATGGTCTGGAGAGTTGGCGTTCCCCAACAACTGTCACCCAGAAAATACACCAAAAACAAAAGCAGAAAGAAACCATTTCCTACAGCTTTGCCCATGAAGAAAAGGCTGAAATATTGACAGTTCAGTCCCAGTGGTGGACAACTAAAGATATCTCTGGTTAACTGGACCTTCAGTGAAGTTGAAGAAAAGCAAAACAAGAGGCCAGAAACTGAATCCATTTAGAACAAAATTAATTCCCTGTCAAAACTCATCCTAAACAGAAAGGTCACCCTGGCAAATGGGGGAGGGGTGAACCCTCCACAGGAAGGTCACCCTGGCAATGGGGAAGGGGTGAACCCTCCACAGGAAGGCCACCTTGGCAATGGGGGAGGGGTAAACCCTCCACAGGAAGGTCACCCTGGCAATGGAAAAGGAACATAATCTCTGCAGAAAGGTCACCCTGGCAATGGGGGAGAGTCAAGCCCTCCATAGAAAGGTCACCCTGGCAACAGGGGAGGGGTGAACCTTCCACAGAAAGGTCACCCTGGCAACGGGGGAGGGGTGTAGCTATTTAAGATTTCCCATAGTTTAAAGTAGGACATTCAGCCTCAGCCAGTGCACCGCTTCAACATTAGGGGATCCACACTAAACTCTCAAAACAGAGTCTCACAAATCAAGCTCTGTAATTGCTGCATTCAAACATGAGAATCCAGTCAACGTCAGGATGTTTTGTCTCGGGGTTTGGTGGGTGAGAGATGTGTTGTTTGGGAAAAGGCGAGCCAGCATCTCCCAAGGCAACAGCTATGCACGGAATGCCCCCTGCCCCTGCTCCCTTGGGTGTTTTTTTTCAAAGATTTAAGCTTCTCTTATGCAATTGACTTTGGTTCCATGGAGGAATCAGCTCCCAGGTGACCCAGACTGATGTTCCTCTGTGAACCTCCACTCAGATTAACCAGTACACAGCAAACAAGAGCCAGTGAGAGGCTTATACTTTCAAAGATTCAACTACAAGCTCCCAGACAAAAGGATGAACTTAGTAATCCCTCCCTGCCCACACCCTCCCCCACCTAACAGGTCTGGCACAGTCCAAGTGATGTGAGTCCATATCAAACCCTCTTCCATTGGCTCTTTAGTCAGATTTGTCCTTCTTCTTGGAAGCGAAAGGCACTTTACCGGCCACAGTGGATCCCACCGTCGAAACTCCTCCAGCCACAGCTGACACTCCACCCTTCACTAGTCCCACGCCAGCTGCTGGCACTGAAGTGACCGCGGTCTTGGTCACTGCTAGCCCTTTGCCACCGAGCCAAACCACACCACCAACCGTCGCACCGACAGCTCCCTTGGTGATATTGTACAGGCCGCCAGTCACTTTCCAAATCATTCCTGCTTCTGTTTTGGGATGGTCCTTCGAGGAGTCGGGAACTGGGAAAGAAGAAAGTCATCGGTTGAGTTAAAACAAAGCCTTTCCACTCGGGGTCACTGGAGATTGTCGAGCAGCAATAACAACCCACTAGCTCTCTTCATCTCTCCCACATCCCAGAGTGAGGCCAACTCAAATTAAATAACTTGTATTTACATTACTTCCCATAATGTCAGAACGTCCCACAATACCTTACAGCCAATTAACTACCTTTACGAAGGGAACATTACAATTTGTACACAGTAAAATACCATAAACAGCAATGAGAGAACAATTTGTCTTTGGGTGTCAGTTGAGGGATAAACATTGGCTGGTGCCTCCAAGAAGAAATGCCCTACTTTTCTTTGAATGGTGCCATAGGATTTTTTTTGGCCAGTTTAGAGGGCAAACAGAGCCTTGGCATCTCTTAAATCTCAGTGTAGCACTCCTTCATATTTAAAAATTCCATAATTCGGCCTGAATTATGCGCTCAAGTCTCATGAGTGGGTGTTAAATCCACCTTCTTACTCTGCCCGGGCCACCAGCAGCTAACTCCAAGAAGCAGGGATCCATTTATTCTCTGTTTTACCCTAAAGTAGAACGTCTCAAATGATCCAGCTCACGCTCAGCAGCTTCAGAGCAGGTTCACGACAGTCACAATCACAGAACAGTGTGCGTTCCTAATGTGAAACTCAGCTCCAGCTGTACTCGGAACGTGGCACGGATTCTACACAGGCTAATAAAACCAAACACTACAGATCCTGGAGATTTGAAATCTCTGGGATTCAAGGGGGGGTGGTATTTTATGATATTTTTAATTTTAAAAGTTAATTCGTTTACAAATAATTTAGCATTTGCATTATTTCAACATACCAGGTATAATGTCTTAGAATCCCTACAGTGCAGGAGGTCAAATGGCCCATCAAGTCTGAAGTGACTTTCCAACAGAGCATGTTAGACCTAACCCCATATATTTACCCCACTAATTTCTCTAACCTATGCATCTCTAGACACTAAGGGGCAATTTAGCATGGCCAATCAACCTAACTCACACATCTTTGGAGCGTGGGAGAAAACCGAAGCAAGCGGAGGAAACCCACACAGACACGGGGAGAACCTGCACTGTCACCCAAGCCGGGAATCAAACACGAGTCCCTGGCACTGAGGCAGCAGTGCTAGCCACTGTGTCACCGTGTTGTCCATGAAAGTGTGAAATATCTAACTGTTTTTCTGAGGAGAAAGATCCTACAAATCTTAACTTCAGTTTTTACAATGTTTGTAGTGAGAAAATCTGATTTGTTTAATGTGGTTTTGTTTAAAGTCACACTTTTCAGAAATGCAACCACCACAGTAAGAGACGAATGACTGCACAGGCCAGCAAACTGAGAGACTAAGCTGCTGATACTGAAGATGTGCTAGCGAAATGACTCTCTGTGGCTGCACCAAGTGATAGGGAAGTGCTTTATGTGAGTGGGAGCCTGTTACAGGAGTGGCAGGTTACTCGATAACCGGCTCCATAACTGAGGAATATTGCACAGCACAGGGCAATGTAAATGAGGCAAATAAATGAAACATCTGATTCACTGTTTTCCCTCCTTAACAGATTAACTTCCTTACCTTCAGTTGGCTCACTGTCGAGGATTTCCTGATCATTCTTGCTTTGGGATGGTGATCGGTTCATTTCTGTACCATTGACAATCTGAAACCACAGCGACAGGAAAAGGGTGAATTCCACTTGGAACTCCATCGGAACAGTAAGATACACAGAATAGAAGGCTGCCTAAACCATCCAGCCACTGCTTTGGCAGTCTGCATACAAATTACTTTTTCAGCAATTCTACCCAAAGTTTCTCTCCCATCTTGTGAGAAAATCTACACACCCAAACTGTAATAGACGCCAACATTGAAACACTTGATTATATTCTCCTCTCGTGAGGTGTAAATAAAGGGAGTTGAATAAAGGTTGTCTGCAGCTGATCATGCTATGTCAATGTTACTCAGTGCCAAATCACAGCAGAAAGATGAGAACAAAGCCAGGATGGAATTCGTTTTTACACTCCATCTGAGAAATTAAGAACTGAGGAACATCGTTGACACGTTTTCTGATCTTCTAAAGCTGATTTTGAGGAAGTGCAGGCAATTGGAAAGGTTGGTCCTGGTCAGGGTGACCAACTCTTGGGGCATAAATGAAGGAACATTTTAGTATGGAGGCTGAGGGGGGAGGGGGGATTGGGGTGCTTGCAAGCCTGTGAGAATGGGAGGGGAACCACCATGATGAGAGCTCAGCATGCAACACTGGAGAGTGGGGGGGGGGGGGGGGTGGTGGTGGTGGTGGTGGTGGTGGTGGTGAGACCTCAGCATCAGTTCTGACTCTGCCTGGTCACCACAGGCCATTCCCAAGCTCAAACCATATCCGTGAAGGGTCTGTGTGTGTAAACAGAAACCAAGTCACTATCACTATGGGCAGGGCACAAATTTAGAAAATAACCTTAAGAAACACTGTCGTAGGAGGCCTAAAAGACAATAAAATCCAGGCCAAACTTTTGAGTAATGGTCATGACCTGACATAGAAGGAGGCCTGAGACAAGGCCACAGCCAAGGAAATTGCAGAAAGAGATAACTGTGCATTAAAAGGGAGTTACTTTCTTGAGCCAGGAGGGGGCCTCCACTGGATTTCAGTGTGGTCCAGACAACAGCAGCAAAATTCCTAGTGTTTGGGTCAGAAATTTGGATGTTATCATTGCCATGGTATCCACCAATCACTGACATGCCTCCATTTCAGGTCAAAGAGCTTTGCCTTTGGGAAAGTCAACCATGCAAAGCACAGGATGCAGTAATACTCCAGGGCACAGCGCACCAGGTCCAGGTTGCTGTTGATCTAAAGCTAGTTCAGGAATCTAGAAATTCTTGAATGTGCACATAATCGATATTGAAACAGAAATTGATGTTATTAAGCAGGAAGATCAAAAGTTATGCTCGGAAAGAGTAGGTGGAAAATGAGAGTAACAGTATTGAAGATAAAATTCTAGCACCCACAGTAGAAATGAAAATCGAAGGTTCACAATTTACTTTCATCATTGATACAGATGCAGTGGCTCTGGTATCTCAGACAGGGATAAGATGTCCCCAAATCACGTTGCCTTACACAAAACTGACTATTCCAACATTAGAATCCCAGTGTTAGGCGATGTTAGTTTTGAGTGGAATACAATGATACATCCTGTTACTTCCCATTGGTATTAGTTAAAGGGAACAAAGTCTCTTTGATGGGGGAGGAATTGGTTTATGAAGATATAGTTAAACTGGGCTAAGTTATTTATGGTGCAGATCAGTAAGGGTGTGCCTGACACTGACACTATACCAAGGGAGTGCAAAGGACCAAATGATCGTAAAGCATCACAAAGGCAAAGCCAAGATGAAGGACAATGTCCAGTCAGTATTTTGCAAGGTTCAGTGAGTAACATACTCCCAGTTAGAAGCAGTAAGTGAAGAGTTGGATAGATTATAGATAGGGGAGGCATGGTGGCACAGTGGTTGGCCAAGGGCCCAGGTTCAATTCTGGACTTGGGCCACTGTATGGAGTTTGCATGATCTCCCAGTGTCTGAATGGGTTTCCTCTGGTTACTTGGGTTTCATAGAATCATACAGTGCAGAAAGAGGCCCTTCGGCCCATCGAGTCTGCACCAAACACAATCCCACCCAGGCCCTACCCCCATATCCCTACACATTATACCCGCTAATCCCTCTAACCTACGCATCCCTGGACACTAAAGGGCAATTTCTTAGCATGGCCAATCAACCTAACCCACACATTTTTGGACTGTGGGAGGAAACAGGAGTACCCACGTAGACATGAGGAGAATGTGCAAACTCCACACTGACAGTGACCGGAGCAGGGAATTGAACCCAGGACCCTGAAGCTGTGAAGCAGCAGTGCTAACCACTGTGCTACTGTGCTGCCCAGTGCTAACCACTGTTCTACCACTTCCTTCCACAGTATAAAGATATTCAGGTTCGGTGGTTTCGCTATGCTAAACTATCCCTTTATGTTCCAATGTGTCTAGGTTAGGGGAGGATTAGCAGGGTAAATATGTGGGGTTATGGGGACAGGGCTGGGTGAGATACTCTGTTGGAGACTCGGTGCAGACTGAATGAGTCAAACAGCCTCATTCTGCAGGGTGAATTGTTTAAGCACACGAATGATGTACCAGTGTCCGTCAGACAAATTAATGCAGAAACTTACAAGTATGTAGTGCTCGGTAAAGTGTTCAATTATGTAATGAACAACTGGCCACAGGCTGTCATGAGGAGAAGCTGTAGGAGTATTTTACAACTAAAAATGAACTGAATACTAATTAAGGCTGTGTCTATGGGGTTGAAGAGGAAGTATTTTGGTTTGGTTTATAGAGAGACTATTAGAGGAACTTCATTCAGAGCAGACATGGATAATCCATAACAAAGCAACAACAAGAAGCTAGTTTTGGTGGCGAAAAGTAGGCAGAGTTATTAAAGAGCTGGGGAAAAGTTATGAAGTGTGTTTCATAAAGAGAACGGGACCCTCCAAGGTACCACTAATTTCACTGTCAAACACAAAAAAGCCTTGGGAACAAGTACCTGTTGATCTCTGAGGTGGAAAAGAAAGAAGGCCTGTTTTAGTTACTTGCTGTAGTAAGTGGTTCAATGTGGAGTCTATGCCCAATACAAGTAAGAAAACGACTGAAGTTTTGAGAAGCTGGTTTGCAATTTATGGTTCCCAGCTAATGGTCCACATCAGAAGAGTTTGAAATATTTCTGAGGAACTTTAGAATCAAACAGACTCTAATACCATAACAGCCAGCATCAAACAGTGCAGCAGAAAGAAGCATATCGACTGTGAAGAGCTCTTTGCAGAATAATTTCCTCGGTTCAAGTGAGCTTTGTTTCTCTGACAATTTTCTGTTCTCTTACAGAATAACTCCACAATCTACAACACGTCGCTCACCTTACAAGTTAGTGGTTAAGCACACCTCTCGGACAAGGTTTACTTTGCTTCAGTCTGACTTTAACAGCAAAATAAGAGAAAACAAAGGGAAGATGACTCATGATATACCGTACATGATACAGACAGAACTCAGCTCCGGTCAGGTCATAATAAAAAACCCACCAAAGTGATAAGGAGAAGTATGTATTTGTAATTGGTGCAAAAAGTCTGGGTGTGTTTAAACATCTAGTGAAGAACTGGAGAGGGTCTCCATCAGTGTCATGTAGACCATTTTCTTGAAGGAGGAAATCTGACAAAGGAAAAGCATGAGAGACCTCATAGTCCAAATTCCTCCTGCAGCCCAAAGTGAAAGAAAAAAATTGAAAGCTTGTCAGTACCACAGAATCCAAGTGTAGTGCAAAACTGAGTCAGGGTCTTTGATCAAAAGAAATCAGTGTCACTGTACCAACCATGAAGTGGAAGTAGTCAAAAGTCAAAGTTTGGGTTGAAACAGTCAGGTGTTGAGAAGAGAGTCAAGCTAATGGAAATGGAAGGAGATACCAGACAGAAAAAGAAAGATGTGAGATAGGAATATATATTTAAAAAGTTGCTCTTTTCTTTATTTCTTGTCCATTGATATTTTTGTCAAACACATATTGATGATAATATAACAATTACTTTAAACATGTAAATTATGCTGGTAATTTTAATTGTAACTACAGTAAAAAAAACAAATTATACAATACAATGCAATATTGTTGATACTGGTTTTATCAGATAGATTCTGAGACGCTATGCACATGTACCATTTTACATTTTAATGCAAGTTCTTTTTTAAATGGGGAATATAGTGTTTTGCAAGACCTGAATAGTTTGGTATATGGCCTCTCTGTTTGGGGAGGTATAAATAAATTTAGTTTAATAATGGCTGCCTAGAGTTGATGATGTGTCAATCTTAATCACTGCAATTCACAACACAAAACAACGTTGACCTCGATATCTTCCTATCTCTATAAACTCCTTCAACCCTTACAGAGCTCTTTATCTCTCTAATTCAGGCCTCTTGTACATTCCAGAATTCCACTGCCCATCACTGGTGGCTGTGCTTTCAGCTAACTGGACCCTAACTCTAGAATACCCTCACTAAAATCCTGGTCCCTCATCCTCCTCAAAACCACCTCCAGCTAAAGTTTGGGTCATCTATCTAATACCCACATGGCTGAGTGTCAGCTTTGTCTGATAACACTCTTCTGAAGTATTGTGATATGTTAAAAGAGCTATATAAACGCACGTTTGTTTCTCCTTTTTTATTCGTTCACGTGGTGTTGCCAATTTGTAATTGCCCCTTGAGAAGGTGGTGGTGAGCTGCCTTCTCAAATCACAGTAAGAAGTCTCACAACACCAGTCCAACCAGTTTATTTGATAGTAATCCCACAAGCTTTCGGAAACGGTGTTCCTTCGTCAGGTGCGTGGAAGGTTCTGTAAAGACTTGCATTCTAACCAGTATTCTGTAAACCGTATGTGTCTTTATACGTCCTTCTCTAGTCAGAACCGTCCACACACATGACGAAGAAACACCGTTTCCGAAAGCTTGTGAGATTACTATCAAATAAACTGGTTGGACTCTAACCTGGTGTTGTGAAACTTCTTACTGTGTTTACCCCAGTCCAACGCAGCATCTCTACTTCTCAAGTCACTGCAGTCCCTCTGGTGTAGGTATACCCACAGTGCTGTTAGGGAGGGAGTTCCAGGATTTTGACCCAGTGACAGTGAAGGAACAGCGATGTAGTTCCAAGTCAGGATGGTGAGTGTCTTGTAGGTGATGGATGTTTCCAGGTACCTGCATTCATATCATGCCTATAACACAGAAACACAAGCTCAGAGCTTTACTGGAGGTTAAGAAGTCATGAATCGTATGTAGATAGAGATATCTGGAATATAATTCCAGGAATTAGTCACTCAAAGGTCAGGCAGATATGTTGCTGGTCACACATCAGGCTGGGAAGAGGTATAGAAGGTGTGAGAATCTTCAGAGATATCTCCTTTTTCAATACAGTGTACATGTTGCAGGGGCCAGGGCAGATGGTGGCCTTGGCAGGATGAATGTGTGTGGGGTCATGGGGATAGGGCCTGGTTGGGATGCTCTGCCAGAGAGTCAGTGGAGACTCGATGGCCCAATCAGGAGGGAGTTGCCCTGGAAGCTCTTAAGATTGACATCCGACCCCAAATCTTATGGCATCAAATGGGAGCAAGGAAGCCTGCTGATTACCATCTTTCCCCAGCTGATGGTACGCTATACTAAACATGACTTGGAGGAAGCATTGAGGGTGGCACGGGCACAGGATATACCGGGGGTGGGTGGGGTTCTATCTAAAAGAGTGGCTCCGTATTACTGAGCTGGCCGTTTCCTGAAGGACATCATTTCCAGACTGAGATTGCGGCAGGGTGTGAGAGGACCATCATGAGGGCTAAAACCTCCATTGTATTGTGTAGCATAACCATGATGTTAAATGGGATAGGACAGATCTAGCAACTCAAAATTGGGCATCCACAAGAGGCTGTGGACTATTGGTAGAAGAACTGTTTTTAGAACATAATCAGTAACCTCATGGCCAAGCAAATCCTTCACCACCATTGCCATCAAGCCAGTGGACCAACCTTGATTCAATAGAGTGTGAAGGTGAACATCCCAGGAGCAGCACCAGGCATAGCTAAAAATGAGCTGCAAGTTACATATAGGCCACAGCAAAAGCAACATGTGGTGAACAGAGCTAAGTGATCCCACAACCATTGGATTAGATCTAAGCTCTGCAGTTCTGCCATGGATAATTTAACGGCTTACTGGAGTAGCAGGTTCCACAGATATCCCCATCCTCAGCGATGGCAGAGTCCAGCACGTCAATGGAAGAGACAAGGCATTTTCAATCAGCTTCAGCCTGAAATATTGAGTTGATAAGCCAGCTTGGCCTCCACCCAAGTTCCAAGCAATTACAAAAACCTTTCTGAACTGATTCGATTCACTCCGAGTGATATCAAGAATCAGCTGAGTTCACTGGGTATAGCTAAAACTGTGTCACAGCAACATCCCAGCTGTAACACTGAAGATTTGCGACCCAGAACTAGTTGTGCTCCAAGCCAAACTGTACAGTTACAACACTGGCATCAATCCGGCAATGTGGAAGATTGCCCAGGTAGGCCCTGTTTACAAAAAGCAGGACAAATCCAATCTGACCACTCTACTTTTGATCAAAGTGATGGAAAGTACTATCAAGTGACAGCCACTCAGCAACAACCGGCTCACTGACCCCCAGCTGGTGCTGCCCCAGGGCGACTGAGCTTCTGCTGTCACTCCAGCCTTCAATAATCATGGACTAAAGAGCTGAACTCCAGAATTGGGGTGAGGGACTGCTCTTGACATCGAAGCAGCATTTGACTGAGTATAGTTCAAGAAGCCCCAGTGACTTGAAGTTGTGAATTAGTGGAAAAACTCCTTACTGGTTGGAGTCATACCTGGCACAAAGAAAGATGGTTGTGGTGATTGCAGGTCAATCATCTCAGCTTCAGGGCATCACCGCATGAGTGTCTCGGGGTAGTGTCCTAAAAATTTCAAACATTTTCAGATGCTTCCTCGATGAACTCCCCTCTATTTTAACTTCAGAGTGGGGGATAAACATTTTCAACCAGGAAGAATCTAACTTTACTACAATGTTTATTGGTGTTACCTTTGCTGAAACTCATAGCATTCAACAATTTGATCAGAAACCGAACTGGACCACCCACATTAACACTGTGGCTACACGAGTAGGTCAAAGATTGAGAATTCTACAGTAATTTCCCCTGCAAGCCACACACCATCCTGGCTTGGAAATATATCGCTGTTCCTTCAGTGTTACTGGGTCAAAATCCTGGAAGCCCCTTTCTGAGCACCGTGGGTGTACCTACTCAACATGAACTGCAGTGGACACCTACCCAAAGGGCAATTAGGGATGGTCAGCAACCATGCCCCTTACTGTCAAGGGGGATCAACAGGGTAAATACATGGGGTTACATGGATAGCACCTGGGTGGGATGGTTGTCAGTGCAGGTGTGATGGGCCATATGGCCTCCTTCTACGAATCACAGCCCATGAATTTAAATATAAAATTCTGGAACATTAATTTAGAAACTCTGAAATTACTTTCTTGAAAAAATGTTCTCATGGACGAAATATCTCCCTGTTGCCCAATATTTTTTTCTTGATTGTACTTCCAGGGAGCTTTTCAAGTACTTTTCCATTTGGATGATGATACACAAATGTAGTTTGGGAGCTGTTTTTTTCCTTTTCAATCTTGTGGCCGAGACGAGAACTTGGGGATCCAGTTTGAGAATAAGAGGTCTCCCGTTTAAGATAGAGCCAAGAAGAATTTTCCTCTCTGAGGGTCATGAGTCTGTGCAATTCTTTCCCCCAGAGTAATGCAGGTTGGATCATTGAATTTATTGAGTAAAAACAGATTATTTTGAAGAGAATGGAGTCAATGGTTATGGGGTGGCAGACGGCAAAGTGGAATTGAGACCACAACCAGATCAACCATGATAGTATTGAATGGCGGGAGCAGGCTTGAAGGACTGAATGAACTACTCCTGAGTCCTATGTTCCTACCCACCCCCCCTCTCCTTATGCTTCAGTCATTCTTGCGTGTGCACCAGATACCCTTTCTGAGGAAGGATGAAACATTAAGCAACCTTGTCAAAGAGTGACAATGCTGCTGCGCTGATCCAATTGTTCAGAAGACATGAAGCGTGCTTCAACAAGCTCTGGTTACAGAAGCAGGAAAGCGTCCCGATTATCTTTATCAATTAGCAGTCTCACAATTAACTCAACTCAAAGGCCACCTTTTATCTATAATCATCAAACCCGTGGGACAGGGAACTCGTGAACCTTGCCTGGTACCCAGTGATAAGGGAGCATGCAGGAGGTGTTGCAATCTATCCTGGAATTCTGAAATGCTTCAGAGTGACTGCACTTAAACAGTTCATCAGACAAGTGATCCTCTAAAGAAACTGAAAAACCATGAAAATGTGCATTGTTATGCTTTACATTTCAGCCACCAAGATAACACTGACACTTCAGTTTGCTGCCAAATGATCAGACCTTTAGTTTAATCATGAAGTTCCGGACAGTGTCCATTCTGAGACACTTGTGGTGGAGGATATTCAGCTGCAGGGTGCAGAACCGGAGGTCTCAGTCTCCTGGGAGTGATTAATGTGTTAACCCAATTCTCAGTTCCCACACACTGTACGATAACACTGTACCAGCTCACCACTGATGCACTAAAATGCCCAAGGTATTGCCTGGGAGTGTAACCAAAGACTGTCACTGAGCCAAAAAGCAGACACTATGACAGGTGACTGAAATCTCAGCCAGTTTTGCGAAGGGTCCTAAGTGGGGGATTCAGGTAGAAAGCCAGAGGATGTCCAGTGTAGTTAGCATGGCACTGGCTGGGTCCCGGTTGTAGAGACCAGAGCTAGAGGAGCACAAGGATTTCAGACCAGCAGTGTTATAGTGATAGAGATAGGGATGTGTGAGGTCACAGTATGGTTACCAACTTCCAGGATTGGCCTGGAAATCGCCAGACACTGAAGACCAATCTTCAGGGCACTGTCGTGTGAAAGCCTGGAGAAAAATCATCAGGGCATTCATAAACACTGCTTTCATCTTCCATAAATGTTTCTCTTTACCAATATAAAACTATTGAAAATGGATAGTGGGGGTGGGCAGCAGGAATGATGCTAGTCAAGCATGATCCAATTGAGTCAGGAGCCTGTTTATTTTCCAATCGGCATAGCAGGGTAGTACATCACTAGGATGGATGTACCGGCCTAATGGCTGCAATGTGGAAGAAAGTCATGTGATGAAACCTCCATTTCATTACAGTTAGCAGCCCATGGCCATGGGCGGATTTATACTCCAGGATGTGTTCACGAATTTTAGAATCGCTCGAGCAGATGCCAGTGCAGGTCAGTGAGCACAGGGTTAACAGGTAAATGAGACTTGGTGCAAGTTAGGAATGGGCAGCAGAGCTTTGGATGAGGTCACGTTTGTGTGGATGAGACTGCAGCCAGGCTGAGATTATTGAACCTGGAGTTAACTACGTATGAATGAAGGTTTCAGCAGGAAAGGAGTTGAGGAAAGCCCAATGATAGAAGATGTTAGTGAGTAGATAGATTTGGTGATGGAAATGATGTGTAGTTAGGAATTAGCACAGAGTCCTTCCAGCGCAGAGAGAGGTCATTTAGCCCATTAGGTCCATATCTCTAAAGCAATCTAGTCATTCCCACACTCTATCCTCATAGTTCTGCAAGTTAGTTTCTCTCGTATCCATTGGCTTTCTAAATTTCTTTAGCTGTCACTGATCATTACTGATTCCACCATCCTCAGCAAGTTCTAGGCCATTATCACTCACTGCATCAAGAGGTTCTTCCTCACATTCCTCTTCCAAATGTTTAACTCTGTGTCCAAGTCGTCATACTTTGGAATACACCAAGATTGCAAAAGGAATGAAGTCAATGTCAACAGAGCAGAACTTGAGGAAAGGGGATTTCAGTCTTACCAATGTTTAGTTGGAAAACATTGTAACTCTTCCAGTTCTGCAAGTTAACTGAGCAGTTTGACACACAGAGGTGATGTTCACGCATAGTTATGGTGAGGCAGAGTTGGGTAACAACACTGTTTTTGTGGAATCTGTGTTATTGGTGATGTGCAGAGAGCTTTAGTTGGCTGAACAGCTGGTTAGTGATACAGAGTGACGCCAACAACAAGGGTTTAATTTCTGTGCCGGCTGAGGTTATTCATGAAGGCCTGCCTTTCAACCTTGTCTCTTGCTTGAGGTATAGTGATCACCAGGTTTAAATAACCACCAGTCAGCTCTGCCCCGCAAAGGAGGGAGCAGCCTATGGTCATCTGGGACCACTGGGACTTTGAAGAGGGGCTGCATTTAGTCAGGTTAATCCAGTTCAGCTGGATATATCTAAACTCTAACCTGTACCTCAAACAACATGGTACAGTGAACAAGGGAAGATGTTTCTGGTTATTGGAGGCCTATCAATCCCAGGACATCACTGCAGGCATTGCACAGGGTACAGTCCTAGGCTCAACCATCTTCAGTTGCCTTATCAATGACCTTCCCTCCATCATAAGGTTAAGAATTGGTGATGTTCACACAACGTTCAGCCCCATATGTTGCTCCTCAATACTGAAGCAGTCCATCCACATACGAAGCAAGACTTGGATAGTAGTCAGGCTTGGGTTAATAAATGACAAGTAACATTTGTGCCATACAAGTTCAAGGCAATAACCATCTCCAATAAGGGAAGCCAACCATAAACCTTTGCGATTTAACAACATCATCATTGAATTCCTCACCATCAACATTGTGGGGCTCATCATTGACCAGAAACTAAATTGGACTAGCCATATAAATACTATGGTGATCACAGCAGGTCAGATCCTAGGAATTCTATGGGGAGTAACTCACCTCCTGATTTCTTAAAGCCTGTCCACCATCTACAAGGTGCAAGTCAGGAGTGTGACAGACTTGTGTGGATGAGTGCAGTTCCATCGATGCACAGCTGTAGCTGTGTGCATTATCTACAAGATGCACTGCAAAATGTCCTTTAACGACACCTTCCATAACCACTACCAACTAGAAGGATAAAACAGCATATACCCGGGAACACCATCACTTGGAAATTCCCCTCCAAGTCACTCGCTATCCTGATTTGGAAATATATCGCCATTCCTTCACTGCTGCACAATCAAAATCCTGGAACTCCCTCCCTAACAGCACCATGGGTATACCTGCACCATAACGACTGTGGTTTAAACCCATTCAGGAAATAGGATTCACCATCATCTTGTGGTCAATTAGGGATGGGCAATAAATGCTGGCCTAGCTAACAACCCCCATGAATAAATTTTAAAAAGTAATCCAAGTTTCATGGGCCAATGGTATATAGTAGCACAAATCTCATTGGACAATATATCAGAGCACTGTAATGTTCTCCTACTTAATGCTACATTGCAGCAGTTAGCAAAACAAAAAAGACATTATTCATGATAATCTCAGACTCTAATTTAATCCAGAAATAAAGCTGACATTCTTCTTTGCAAGCATCCCAGAAATACAGTGCTTCTGGGGAAGGCTTCAAATAGAAACAACATACAATAAAAATGTTTGCACACTCCATGGCCTATGAAGGAATCAAGGTGAAATGTATTTAGAAAAAAACTCTAAGATAATGTGTACAAATATCTTGAAAAAAGAACACAAAATCAGGGCTGAACATAGGCACACTGTCCGATAGGTTCCTTGTGTTACACAAAATATAAGATCAGGGGAATTATGAGACCAGCAATCAACATAGACGAGTACCTCTGTACAAGTGGCCCCTTCATCAAAGTGGAGAGAACTAGATACAAGTAACAACATCCTCAATGAAAAATTGCTTCAGTGTGGGAGTTTCAAAGTATGGGGCTCGGGGGGTAGGGGAAGGGTTCAGGGGATGTTGGTGAGAGTTCTGATGTGTTGGTTGGTATTGGGTTTAATGAGACTGCATCAAATGGAAAATAATGAAGCTGAGATCTTGCTGTAGGATTTGAGTGCATGCTATTCCAAGTATGTTTGTTATGCGAAGCATTGAACTGCCCTGGACAGAGTCAGAAGGTTATACGATCATTCTAATCAGACAACTGCAATAGCAAGGTGACCTCAGAGGCAGAAATGGAAACAGTCACGATGTTCAAACTAACATTCCAACAGATTCAATCTCACATGAACCTCAGGCTGCCCACATCTCTCCCAATACCTCTCTGACCTTCCATTTAACTCCTCTAAACTTCAGATCGGCCCAATCAATACTACCTGTGTCTTAATTCACACCAAATTCCATTCACCTATTGCCTCTGTGCCCACTGACCTAAAACAAGTAATGCCTTGGTTTTGAAAGTCTCATTCCATTTTCAAATCTCTCCATGTCTTCGACCCTCCCTAACTCTTTAATCTCCTCCATTCCCACAACTCTCAACAATATCTGGTTCCTGGAGAAAGAATGCATTGGAAAGAGTGAAGAAGAGGTTTCCAAGAATGGTTCAGGGTGAGAAACTTCCAGTTGTGGAGATAGACTGGAGAGGTTGGAACAGCTCTCCATGGAGAGAAGGGGGCTAGGAGGGGATTTGATAGGGGTTTTCAAAATCATGGCGGAGCTGGACACAGTCAATAGGGAGAAACTTTTCATATAGCAATAGTCACAGAATCGTACTGTTCAGAAAAGGCTCTTCAGCTTATCAGGTCTGCACCAACAATAACTACCAATGAAGTTGCACTAATTCCATTTTCCAGCACTTGTCCCATATCCTTGAATGTTATATTTTGAGCTCTCATCCAAATATTTTTGAAAGGTTCTAAGGTCTCCAGCTTCCACTACCTTCCTAGGCAGTGCATTCCAGATTCCCATCACTCTGATTTTTTTTTCCCTCAAATTCCCTCTGAATCTCCTGACCCTCAGCACAAAACTGTGCCCCTTCGTGACTGACTCTTCTATCAAGGGAAACAGCAGCTTCTTGTTCACCCTATCCATATCCCTCATAATCTTATACACCTCAATCATGTCCCCCCTCAGCCTTCCCTGCTCTAAAGAACACAGTCCAAGTCTATCTAGTTTCTCCTTGTAGCTCAAATGTTCCATCCCAGGCAACATCCTGGTGAAGCTCCTCTGTACCCCCTCTAGTATGCTATCACATCATTCCTATAGTGAGTGATCAGAGCTGCACACAGTACTCCAGCTGTGCCCACATCAATGTTCTGTACTGCTCCAACATAACCCATCTATACCTTCCTGTAACTTAATCTTCTTCAATATTAACCACTCTACCAATCTTGGTGACATCTGCAAACTTGCTTAACATTCCCCCAGCTTTCATCTATATAATTTGTGTATATAATAAACAATAAGGGTCCCAGTACTGAACTTTGTAGTATGCCACAGGATACCAGCCTCTAGTCACTCAAACAGCCATCTATTCACTCCTCCTTGTGTCCTATAAAGCCACTTTCTCCTCCATCTCGCCAAGTTTTCCAGAATTCCATGTGCTTTAACCTTCTCAATCAATTGCCCATTTTGGGATCTTGTCAAAAGCTTTGCAAAAATCCATATCATCCGCATCAACTGCACTTCCCTCATCCACACACTTGATCACATTTTTGAAAAATTGTAACAAATTTCTTAGGCACCAGTTCCCACTGACAAAACTATGCTGACTACCCGTTATTAACCCATACCTTTCCAAGTGGATATTAATTCTTTCCAACAGTTCCCTACCACAGATGTGAGACTCTCTGATCTGTAATTTCCTGGTTCATCTCTACCACACTTTTTGAAAAGTGGAACTGCATTAGCCGTCCTCCAGTTCTCTGGCACTTCCTCTGTGGCCAGACAGGAATTAAAAATTGTGTAAAAGAGGGCCTACAATTTCTTACCTCGCCTCCCACAGTAGCCTGGGGTATAATTCATCCAGGACTGGGGATTTGTCCATTTTTAAGCCCATCAGAGCCTCCTAATACCTCCCCATTTCCAATGCCAAACTGTGCAAGTTCTTCACAGTCCCTTTTCCTAATTCTGTTCCTATGTACTCCATTTGCTGAGTGAAGACCAAAGAGAAGTATTCATGCAACACCTTCCTCCTTGTAAAAAGATCACAAATAGATTTAAAGTGATTTTCAGAAGAAGCAAAAGTGACCTGAAAAAGAACGTTTTCGCACAGCAAGTGATTGGGGCCTGGAATGCACTGCCTGGGAGTATGGTGAAGCAACCGAGGCATCCAAGAAGGCATTAGATAATCCTTGAACATTGTTTCTGTTTAAGTAATCATGAGGAAAAGGCAGAAGATCTGAAGACGTGAAGGGCTGAATAGCCTCCTTCTGCACTGTAGCGATTCTGAGATCGCTCTCATTCCAGCCTCTTGAGCATGCTTGATTTGTCAGACCTGGGAGATTATCTGTGTTCATAATTAAAATGGCTTCAGGGGCTGAATGGCTCTTATTCCTTATCTAACAGCATAGATCTCATTGAAGACACAGCACGAAAATCAGGCAACTTATATCACAATAGTTAATCCGCTCCATCAGATTCAGATCAGGTGGTCATGGTAAATATTACACATCAAAATCCTTTGTTCAACTGCATTTCCAAAAGAGCATCAGGCAATGTGTGCATGGAAGATACTGAATAGATGTTAGTCATTTTAATTCTTAGGTCAGAGCACAACTTGTAGAATCTTAGCTCCATTGCCCTCAGTTACTTATCGATCCCAGCCTTGAGAATGTAATTTGTTCTTCGGTATTCAGTCTTCCTGGGAGAAAGTTCCAGATTTCTACTACCCCGTGAGAGAAGCAAAATGTGTTTCCTGATTTCTCTCCTGCACAGCCTGGATCTAATTTTATGGTGTGCTCTTGTTCTAGGATTCTGTCACTCAGAGGAAATAGTTTCTTGATGGCTGCCTAATTGAATGCCTTTGTCACTCTGAACACCCTGTTTAGACCTCTACTCAACCACATACACAAAAGGATTTAATGTCCCATTCAATTTAAATTAAAAAAAAAATTGCACCTCTGACAGTACAGCACTCCTTCACTACTGCACTGCAGCGTGAGCCTGGATTATGACTGGAGTGAGAATGGACCACAATCTGTCTCCAGGGTAAGGGTGCTTGCTGCCACAAATGCATCCCATCGTCTTTAAGGTTTAGAGCGGGAGGAAAATTAAGATGGCTGCAGTCTTAGTTACAGTCAATAATCCTTCCAGTAAAGGGATTGTAGAACTGGGTGCCAATGCATTTCCTTGCAAGAACACACTGTTTACACCTGGGCACAAGTATCTAGGTTAAAATTGCCAAATCTTCAGCTTCGCAAATTAATCCTTTGGTTATATTTTAAGAGCAGCAGATCCCTTCATCATTTATCAAGCAAACAGTAGTCAGAGAGTGCCTTAGTAATGTTATAATGAACAACTGCTATTTAAGCTCACAGTGCATGGTGACGTTGTGATGCATAGGCACCGACTCTGACAGTACTAACCTCTGCTTTCTGTCACTATGACAGATTGGCTCAGGGATGGTGGGATGCGAGGAAGACAGCCTTCAAAATTGAATGCAAATGAAAAATACATGACTACCTTCACTCATTAGTTTATTGTATCCAGGCTAAATACTGCTAATACAATACCGTGAATCTTATTAAAACCAGAAAGACAAGATTAACTTGCACAACAGCTCAGTTGACTGTGACAATGACTATCTCGAGAATATGAAGAACCGAGATTGGGGACAGGACCACAAGCACCAAAAATAACCAAAGTGTAACTGAGAAAGGGAGGGATGGAAAACATCAAATTGCACAAAGACACTGCTGCTGATCGCTATCCCAGAGGGACTTTGTATAAATGTGTGTGCATCAGTATAGAAACCACAGAAACTCTATACTGCAGAAGGAGGCCATTCGGCCCATTGAGCCTACATCAACACAATCCCACCCAGGCCTTATCCCGACAACCCCACATATTTATTAACCTATGCATTCCAGGACACTAAGGAGAAAGTTAACTTGGCAGATACCCTTGTGTTACATTTATATATAAATGGCATTGGGGGCGGGGGGGAAAACGAGGGCCAGAGAGGTAGGGGGAGGGGGCAAGGGCCAGAGAGGTGGGGTGGTCGAGGAGGGTGGGGGCAGAGGGGTGGTCTGAAGGAGTGGTCAAGGTGGTGGGGGCCACAGGGGTGGTCAAGCGGGTAGGGGGTGAGGTGACAGGGGCAGCCCGGAGAAGTCAAGGCTGATCTCCAAATTCAACTTCACCTTCCCAGCATTACCCCACATCCCTTCCTCCCAAGTCCAAGTATTTTCTGATTTGAACTTGAATAATTCATCTACAGATGTTCTACAGCCCTCGGTTAGAGAATTCCAAAGATTCACAACACTGTCAGTGAAGACATTTCTCCTCATCTCAGTCCTCAGTGATCAACCCCTTCACCATGAGATGATGTGCCCTTTGTAGCCAGGGGAGCTGCCTCTCAGCATCCATCTTGCCAAGCCCTCTCAGAATCTTACATGCTTCAATGAAATCATCTCTCAATCTTCTAAATTTGAGAGTATAGGCCCATCGTACTCAACCTCTCCTCCAGCCTTTCATCACAGGAATCAATTTCATGAATCTTTGTTACTTCTCCTCTGAAGGCAAGTATATTTTTCCTCCAGGTACAGAGATTGAAATTGAATATAATGCTCTAATTCTCATCTTCCAGAGCCCTGTAAAATTGCAGGAACTCTGCTGCAACAAAGATCAATGAAGCATCTGTCTTCCTGACTGCCTAGTGTATGTATATAGCTTTCTGCATTGTGTGTGCCTGGACATCCGAACCCCTCTAAACACCAACGTGTAACAGTTTTTCACTATTTAATAAAGTTTTTTTTCTACTCTTCCTACCTCACATGTTCCCACATTATATTCAATTTGAGTTTTATAGTATTGCAACATCTGCTGTTGAATCGTTATGGGTTATCAGTAACTTGAAGCATTATACAGCTCAACATGAGCTTTTAACGATCAATTAACAGCTGTCAATCTCAGTTGTTGACCCATATTGGTGAGTTTGGGAGGGGGGGAGGGAGGGGGGGGGGGGGGGGGGGGGAAGGGTGATCTGGTTGATGGTTGTATTTTAAAATTTCCTTGACACCAACTTACTCACTTAACCTGTCTATATCACTTTGCATACTGTGTCCTCTCCATGGCTTACTTTTCCACCTAGCTTTGTATCATTAGCAAATTTGATACATTACACTCAGTCCCTTCATCTAAGTCATCACTATTGAGTAAATAGCTGTAGTCCCAGCATTGATCCTTGCAAAACCGCACTAATAATAGTTTATCATTATGAAAATTACCCATTTATTCCTACTCTCGGCTTTGTCCTTTGACCAAGTCTTCCATCATGCTATTTAGTTACCCACAAGCCTTACTTTGAGTGTGGCATCTTATGGAATGTTGTATGAAAATCCAAATACTGTATACTACATCCACTGGCTCCCCTCTGTTCAAGGAAGGTTATTACAAGTCAGTTCAAAGAACTATTTTAAAAGACCATCACCAACTAGATCACCCTTCCCCCCGCAAACTTACCAATATGGGCCAACAACTGAAATTGACAGCTGTCAATTGATAGCTAAAAGCTCATGTTGAGCTGTATAATGCTTTAAATTATTGATGACCTATAACAATTCTGCAGCAGATATTGCAATACTATAAAAGTGGCTGTGGATTCTGGAATCTGAAACAAAAAGAAAATGCTGGAAAATCTCAGGCGGTCTGGCAGCTTCTGTGGAGAGAATAGAGACAACGTAGAGGTTGGATCTCTCTTTAGCTCTTAAGTCAGAGCTAAAGAGAACAGGTGCTGTAAACTCGGTGCAACAACAATAAGAAAAAACGAGGGACACAAAACAAAGAGAAGAGACACTGAAACAAAGGCACAAGGGCGCTTCTCTCTCCTGTATAAGGAAAGAAATCTCAACTCCAGAGGCAAGCTGACTGACACATGGATCGCCCTCTTGGTGACATGGCATTGCTGACTTGTCACTGTGGAGCTGGGAGGAGGGAATGGGATAAGCTGCCTCTGGAACTGGACACTCAGCCAAAGAGTTTGTGTAAACTCGCTTCTCCAGGCAACACTGCAGAGTGAACTGAAATGTACAATCGTGTCACTTTCACCTCGTACCGTCCGTGTACCTGACAAACACCCACCCCCTCCCCCCCAGCACCCCCGTCTCTCCCAAACAAACATCCAGCGAGATTTCCAGACCACCCCCCCCCCCCCAGCCTCTGAAATTCGGCTAAACAGGGCAGCAATTCTTTGGAAACACGGGGTCAAGAACATTCGGACCCCACCGACCCTATTTAAATACTGCAACTAACTGCTCTGGTCAGATTCGTTTTGTTTTTTTTTGGGAGAGGGGGGCAATTTTGAACTTGCCAACGTGAGAACTTTCTCCGAACAAAGAGTTGTGTTTTCCTGTCTGTTATAAGAGAGAGAGACAGAAAACCGAGCGCTGCTCTTACCTTCACCATTCTGTGCCTCCCTGCCCTCTGTACCAGTGACGGGGATACCGCTGCTATCCCACTCCGGCTCTCTCCCTGTCTGCCTGCCTCTCACTCACTCACTCACTCACCCTGTCCCTCCAGCTCTCCGCGATCAGCGCTGCCGACGTGGCGCTCCGCCCCACATTACAACCGGACATGGCGTCAGGAACAGCGCAGAAAAAAAGCCTCCAACAAAAACAATATTTACTCACTGGCTAAAACCCAGCTGCACACAGATCAGTGCAGGAGGGGGGGGGGCACCCGCCTTGGAGGGAAATCATCTATCTGTTCCCCCACATCAGCATCTCAACCCGCCTCCAGGGGTGCAGAGAAAGGGCATCTCAGTCAGAGAGGACTGCGCCCAAATCACCTGAAACACATTCCAATTGAAAGTAGGGGTCAGAGTTTGAGGATAAGGGGTAGATATTTTACAACTGAGAGGAGGAGAAATTTCTTCACTCAGAGGGTGGTGAATGTTGTTCACCACAGGAAGTAGTTGAGGCCCAAAGGTTTTCAGATTTCAAGAAGAAATTAATAAGAACATAAGAAATAGGAGCAGGAGTAGGCCATCTAGCCCTTCGAGCCTGCCCCACCATTCAATAAGATCATGGCTGTTCTGAAGTGGCTCAGTTCCATTTTCCCGCTTTCTCCCCATAACCCTTAATTCCCTTGTCTATCAGAAACCTATCTACCTGTGACTTAAATATATTTAGCGAGGTAGCCTCCACCACTTCAACAGGCAGAGAATTCCAGAGATTCACCACCCTTTGAATGAAGAAGTTCCTCCTCAACACTGATCGAAACTACCCCCCCCCCCTTATCTTGAGGCTGTGTCCTCTAGTCCTGCTATCCTTTCTAAGCAGGAAGAATCTCTCTACCTCTACCTTATCCATCCCCTTCATTATCTTATACTTCTCTATAAGATCCCCCCTCATCCTTCTAAACTCCAACGAGTACAGACCCAGTCTATTTAGTCTCTCTTCATAGGCCAACCCCCCCATCTCCAGTATCAGCCTAGTGAACCTCCTCTGCACTCCCTCCAAGGCCAATATATCCTTCCGCAAGTACAGCGACCAAAACTGCACACAGTACTCCAGCTGCGGTGTCAAATTAGATGTAGCTCTTGGTACTAAAGAGATCAAGGATTATGGAGGTGGGAAGGGGGGAGCAGGATATTTAATTCGATGATCGGCCATGATTAAAATAAATGGCAGAGCAGGCTCAAAGGGAACGAATGGCCAAATCTTGCTTCTTGTTTCAATGGAACCCTGTCAATATTGATTCACTCCATAGACCCTGCTGTCAATGTTGATTCATTCCCTGACACCTCTGATCAGTATTGATTCACTCCCTAGGCACCATCCGCTCCTTGGACACCTCCTGTCAATATGGATTCATTTTCTGGACGCCTCAGTAACTTTGGAGTCCACTGAATGACAGTGCCTCAACTGCAGTGTGTGGTGTGGATGACCAAATATTTCCACCCTCCAATTGCAGGGAGTCCAATAAATCTCATTTTGGAGGCCCTCTGTCATTATGGTCACCCCAAACAGGTTAAATATTTTTCTTGCATGGACCCTGCATAGCCCTGTAAGAGCTGTTGATGCTTCATATAGATAGCGTCTCAGTCCACGGCACAGTCCAGCACACAGGCCCATTCCACTCACCTCACCTCATGGGATGACGCCATGGTCTTTAAACCATTTCTAGTGCACTTTTGGTTGTAATTCATTCATGCAAGTTCTAATCTAACCCTTTATAACTGACGGATAGGCAAATGTAACAGGAAAGTGCTTCCTGAGGACATCTTGTGAGCCTGGAGCAGAAACCTGACAGAGGCAAGTCGGGTATGTGGTGTTTGACCAATTCACTGACTCTGTATAAGACAAGGACTAAGGTATAAGATAAGGAGTCGACTCATCAATCGATAGTTCCGATGTGCCACAGCAAAAACTGCACCAACGTCCTCAGAAGATAAACACGTGACACGGTGGACAGAGTACCCTTCGTCGTCCAGTACTTCCCCAGAGCGAAGAAGCTACAACATCTTCTCCGGAGCCTTCAACACGTCATTGGTGAAGACGAACATCTTGCCAAGGCCATCCCCACACCCCCACTTCTTGCCTTCAAACAACCGCACAACCTCAAAGAGACCACTGTCCACAGCAAACTACCCAGCCTTCAGGAGGACAGTGACCACAGCACCACACAACCCTGCCACAGCAACCTCTGAAAGACATGCCGGATCATCAACACGGATGACATCATCATACGTGAGAACACCATCCACCAGGTACAGGGTACATACTCTTGCAACTCGGCCAACATTATCCACCTGATACGCTGCAGGAAAGGATGTCCTGAGGCATGGTACATTGGGAAGACCATATAGATGCTATGACAACGGATGAATGTACACTGCTCGACAATCTTCAGGCAAGAGTCTTCTCTTCCTGTCGGGGGACACTTCAGCCATCATGGGCATTCAGCTTCTGATCTTCGGGTAAGCGTTCTCCAAGGCGGCCTTCATGACACACGACAGCGTGTAGTCACTGAGCAAGTTCTGTACGCATGAGGTCGGCCTCAACCAGGATCTTGGGTTCATGTCACACTATCTGTAGTCTCCATGATTTGCCTTTACTTGCAAAATCTCACTAACTGTCCTGTCTGGAGACAATACACATCTCTTTAACCTGTGTTTAACACTCTCTCCACTCACATTATCTATACCTTTAAGACTTGATTACCTGTAAAGACTCGCATTCCAACCATTATTTTGTAAATTGAGTTTTTGTCTTTATGTGCCCTGTTTGCGAACAGAACTCCCACTTACCTGACAAAAGGGCAGTGCTCCGAATGCTAGTGGCTTTGCTACCAAATAAACCTGTTGGATTTTAACCTGGTATTGTGAGACTTCTTAGTAAGATAAGGACTCTCAGACCATGCAAAAACAAACCTACAACCCGGGAACTCTTACGTAAGAACATAAGAAATAGGAGCAGGAGTAGGCCATCTGGCCCTTCGAGCCTGCCCCGCCATTCAATAAGATCATGGCTGATCTGTCGTAGCTCAGTTCCACATTCCCGCCCTCTCCCCATAACCCTTAATCCCCTCTCTTATCAAAAACCCATCAACCCGCGTCTTAAAAATATTTAGCGAGGTAGCCTCCACCACTTCAACGGGCAGAGAATTCCAGAGATTCACCACCCTTTGAGTGAAGAAGTTCCTCCTCAACTCCGTTCTAAACCGCCCCCCCCTTTATCTTGAGGCTGTGCCCCCTAGTCCTACTATCCTTTCTGAGCGGGAAGAGTCTCTCCACCTCTATCCTATCCATCCCATCTGGGCTCAGAGAGGAAGAAGATATCTGTATCAAGTGACTAACCCTGACCAGCTCCCTTACAAGTGTGGGAATGAATCCACCAATCCTAGATCTCAGTATTGAGTCTGAGTCATCCCTGTACTATAGTCTCAGGAATCATGGTTAAACTAGCTCTTCTGAATGAAGTGGAGTTGTACTAAATTTAATGTGTCTATCTAAGTCGATTGTTATGGTTCAGGTCAGAAACTCAGATCATAAGTTTTGTCTCTTGAGTTTGGCTCGGGTAAGCATGATATGTTTCACTTCAGGTATGATTCAAATGACTCACTAAGGAGCTTTTATCAAACAAAGTTTATTTAAGAATATAGTTAACATGTATAGTAAGAATATTAGCAATAACTTTTATCAATTACAAACAAAACAACCACGTTAATGTGTAATCCTTAACAAATACATCGAAGATGTTCCAATCAAACAAAATTCCCCATAAAGAAACCTTTCCACAGCAAAAACATATGATACTGGAACTGAGTCCTTTGCTGGAGAATTGAAATGCTGACCTCTCAGCCTTGTAACTTCTAGCAGCCCTCTGGATACACTCAGAACAATCTGAAGTCAGAAAAGCTCCCCAGAACACCATGGAGAAACTCTGGTCAAGCCACCAATAGCAGATTGTCTGCTCCAGGAAGGTAAGAAGACTTGCTTTCAGCTAACCAGCAGAACTTCCAAAACCAGAGAAAGAGAGAGAGAGACAATCAGCTTATGTCCCTTCCAAAACTAAACTCTGCCAGCCAAAAAAAAAGCCTTAAAGTCACTATGAAAAAAAAATCCAACACATATGACTTGCAACCAGTCTTCCTCTGAATAATGTTGTGTCATAAAACTAATCCTAAAAAATAGCTGAAGGCCCATATTAAAAACAAATGAAACTCCATTTGTAGTAATAAAAGGCAGCTCCAGAAAGCTCAACAACAATGAGAAAACCAAACTGCATCAGGTCTGCTTACAATTGCAGAGAACTTGATTTAAAAAAATACTTCTTAAAAGACACTAACATCACACAATTGAGCAGGGTCTTGATAAGGATACTGGCAGACCAAATAATTCCCCGTATAAGATCTCAGAAAGGCTACAGTCAACTGCACACCCTTTAATCCTATACTCAACCTCTATTGCAACCATAGTCAATTTACTTTTTGTCTCCTGAGTGGCAGGGTACCTTGGTGTGTCCTGGGCTCAAGCACTCAAGGTGCTGTGTTGGTGTACCTCTGCACTATGGGTGCATGATGGCACCTCCCTAGCTCCTTGAGGAGATGAGCACCTGAAGAGAGTTTGAGGTGTCTCATTCCCTTCTCACCTAGCCACTGCTGTACTGCATCTCTGGCCAGAGTTCAGGTCCCACTGTGTATCTAGCAGCCAATGTGTTCTGCTGGATCTGGGTTTCCGAGGTGGCTACATCCTTTCCATAGACATAGCCACGTGCTCGCGTGCCTGAGCCATGACATCAGACAGAACATGGGCAGACCCCTCCAGCTCCGGTATCTCTGCCTGATGTTCCTCTGCCTACCTCTGCATCTCCAACATGGATCCAAAGGCTCTTCATTTCCATGGGGCTCAGCAGGAGCCTGTCTCAGCTGCTGAGTATCAAAGACCTTTGCTATCACTGCCTCTGCCAGCTGCAGACCTGTGTCAGTGATGTGCTGACTAGATTGTAACTTTCAGCCTACTCTAAAACTAGGTCACAGAGAGATGAAATTATCTATGCTGTTAGAGGGTGCAGCTAAACACCATGACAGTGCGGCCTCCTCAGAGATGGAGTTGGAGCTAGAATTATGGTTGGTCTACTTTGTTTGCTTATTTTCTCACTGGTATCTGGAATGAAGAAGATAAAGATTTTATTGATGCCCAAACAGGTCCCTTATTTGAATAATGTCTCACTGTCAGCACATCTGACAATGCAGGCTGGAGGCATCCTAGCTGACTTGCTGAGGGTTGTGAGGGGTTCTGTCTCACTTTGACACAGGCCCACATCTCCCCAGCTACCGGGAGGACTTGAATACCCAGAATGCTACAACCATACTTGATCCACTTTCTCTTGTTGCCTGTATTCCTGTCCTTTGTTATACAGAGAGATTGAGTGTGTGAGTAGTTTAGGAATGCTGCTATCTGTGTCAACTCCTGGCCCCTCCCCAGTAAGTGATTAACAAGCAGGACATCCTGCAAATGAGAGAAAATTGAGAACAATGAAGTGGCTACCACACATTCAGTGCACATATTCCAGCTGCTGCTGAGTGCTGCAATCCAACCTCCTGTCTAACAACCCTCTGCACTTGTACACTTTCACTGCCTGATGCCTGAATGAATGTTACTTTGCAGTGAATAGATTGTGCCATTTACCCAGCAGATCGGTCACCCTCTTTCTGCACTGTTGAGCTGTTCTCTCATGGACCCTAGGGATGCTAATCTCCACTGTGCTGTGACCAGATGGGAAAGTGTCCCTTTGCAATCTCTGGGAAACGGGACCTGTTGTCTTTACTGGACAGTCTGGAGGAGACTCTGTAGGAAGTTATTGCTGAACAATGGGCCATATGTTGTCTGCTCTGGGTCATCACAGTCAGGAGCTCCTGACTTGTAATGAGTGAATGGGTGTCTGGGTACCTTTAAATATGGCATTAGAACCTTTGAATCCTGGAGGTAAGGGCACAGATGGTGACTTCCTGTCTGCCCCCGCTGCGGGATCTGTCAAGCTCCTCTCACACCTGGACGATGTGAGATTGTGTTTGACCATCCATTCTGCCCCCAAGTTGAAGACACTTGCATTTCCGCTACCCAATTTATACTCCAGAATGGAATACACTGCCCAACAAAAAAAATGAAAGAAAGGAGGGTAGAGAATTCCAGAAAAAAAGGGGCAAGAACAAGTTTTCCAGTGGGAAAAGCAGGAAAGATAATTGAACTGAGTCGGAAAAGATCTACAACTCCCAGTGAAGGCACCACTAGCAAGAGGACTGTCCATAGATCAGAACGGAGTTTTGAGCATTTGTTATGCCTGCCACACAATCTGTTTTAATCCTTATATGGTGGATTAAGAATTGTGAGTAGACTTCTTGTTAGTACAGCAACATTTATTTGAACACACAATCAATAATCACCCACCCAACCAACAATAAATTACCTTACAGAAAATACTAAAGTTCAAGTCCAATACTAGACCTTGACTTAACTTTGCATGACTGGCAAGTACCCAAGCAGATATTGGCTTTATCTTTGCACTGGTCTCCGTATCCTCTGCATAGTCTGGTCCTTTGGTCTGGTCTGGCACTCCGGCTCTGGTCTTCCTTCCTTCTTGGGTGTGGTGGCTCTCCTCGTGCTGGTCGTTGCTGGTGATGGTCACCGTTGTTGTAGCTCATTCGTGGGGTCAGACAGAGAGAGAGAGAGAGAGAGAGAGATCTTCTTTTGTTGTGCAGCATCTTTTTTTTAATCCCTCCTTGGTTTCATGTCCTTTTGGGCAGTCTCCTGATTCTTGTCAATCAATCAATCAGGACTTTATCACCTTGATCGATAAGTGTCCAATCAGGTGCTGCCACACCGATCTCTGGGTGTGTACCCAACAGCCATGCCTGTAGGTGCTGGAGGCACATAGGTCACAGACCTCCCTCCCAAACAAGGGGTTAACAACAGGCTCCCCTATATCTGGTAAACATGTATGTTTGACCAGAGAGTGTCCATTGTCTTTGGGATGGTCCATTTCCTGTGTATTCAGACTTCTGAGCTGCAGCCTGTTTATCTCTGTTTTTTAGGCTACAGCCTGCTGTTTTAGTTCTTGCCCAATTGTCCCAGAGTGCTTTACAAATCACCATTTTAGGTGGTCCGTTTGGCTTTTAAAGTTCTTTTAATTCATACCAAAGTTTGATGAGGGAGATTTTTCATTTCATTTGAAAAAGCTTCCATAGCGGCTGAACTGATTCAGGTTATACTGCTGCAAAACATAAGACCGAGGAAAGCCCAGGAGGTGTATTTCCTATATCTGACAAGGATTCATCAAACTGTGACATGATTTAAATTGTTATCCTGAGTGCGTACGAGCTGGTACTGGAGGCATTCTGCAAAAATGCCAAATATTCAATGGCCAGAGCAAATTTACAGCGAGTTTGAAAGGGATAATAACTTACTTTTGACTAATGGAGACAGTAGATTAAGCTAGGTTCCACCTATGAGAACTCATGAGATGTCATTCTCCTTGAGGTGTTCAAAAACTCACTTCACCTTTGCATATAGACCCATATAGAAGAACAAAGTGCCTCCAAAGCCAGAGAGGCAGCAGTCAACTCTGACAATTGTATCTTAGCACACAAGCCACTAACTCAAAGTAAATTGGAATCTGGTCATTCTCAGATACTAGGGAAAATAGATAGGATGTAGGTAAAGCTGAAAGAGGCTTGAGAAAAACAGGGGAGTTGAAGGAAAAACAGAACAGTCCTCAATTTTTAAAAAGAAGGCCCCAAGATGGTAAATCAGTAAAGGCCTAACCAGTATGCTTTCAGGAAAGCCTGGACACCTAAGGGGAAATTGTTGAAAAGACCAATAGGGACACTGTAGTCAAAATGATAACTATAGCACTGAAGATCATGAATCTATGTTCCAGTGTAGCAAAGGCTGGAATACCTCTGAGCAAGATAGAAAAATGACTCCTGGTTTGCTAAAAAGTCAGAAAATGGATCTGCATTCTGAGAGACATTTTGATTTGATTTGATTTATTATTATCACATGCATTGTGATTCAGTGAAAAGTATTTTTTTTGTGCACTATACAGTCAAAGCATACCATTCATAGAAAAGGGATGAAGAGGGTGCAGAAGGTAGTGTCACAGTCATAGATAGGGTGTAGAGAAAGATCAGCTTAATATGAGTTCCATTCAAATGTCTGATGGCAGCAGGGATGAAGCTGTCCTTGAGTCGATTGGTATGTGATCTCAGACTTTTATTTCTTTTTCCCAATTGGAGAAGGTAGAAGAGAGTATATCTAGAGTGTGTAGAGTACTTGATAATGCTGGCTGCTCTTCTGAGGCAGCGGGAAGTATAGACAAAGGCAATGGCCAATGGATGGGAGACGGATTTGCATGATGGACTGGGCTTCGTTCACAACCCTTTGTAGTTTCTTTTGCGTTCTTGGACAGAGCAAGAGCCAAGCTGTGATACAACTAGAAAGGATATTTTTTACGATGCATCTCTAAAATTTAGTGAGAGTTGTAGTGGACATGCCAAATTTTCTTAGCCTCCTGAGAAAGTAGAGGCATTGGTGGAACTGGTTGCTTGTAAAAGTGGCATGCCTTATGAGGATAGGTTGAGGGAGCCCGGTCTTTTCTCCTTAGAGAGACGAAGGATGAGAGGTGACCTGATAGAAGTGTATAAGATGTTGAGAGGTATAGATCAGGTGGATTCTCAGGGCGTTTGACAAGGTACCTCACAAGAGGTTATTGCAGAAGGTCAGGGGACATGGAGTTGGGGGTAGGGTGTTAGCGTGGATAGAGGATTGGTTGTCAAATAGGAGGCAGAGAGTGGGGGTCAATGGGTGCTATTCGGATTGGCGGTTGGTGACTAGTGGGGTGCCCCAGGGGTCGGTGCTGGGGCCTCAGCTATTTACCATTTATATAGATGATCTGGAGGAGGGAACCGAGTGCAGGGTGTCGAAATTTGCTGATGACACCAAGATTGGGGGAAAGGCAAATTGTGCGGAGGGTGTGGAGAGTCTGCAGAAGGATCTAGATAGGCTGGGCGAATGGGCCAGGAAATGGCAAATGGAATTTAATGTTGGCAAGTGTGAGGTGGTCCACTTTGGTAGGAAGAATGGTAGGAAGGACTATTACTTACGTGGCGAAAAACTGCAGCAGGAGACGGTGCAGAGGGACCTCGGGGTCCTTGTGCATGAGTCGCAAAAACCCAGCTTGCAGGTGCAGCAGGTGGTCAGGAAGGCGAATGGGATGCTGGCCTTCATAGCGAGGGGGATTGAATATAAAAGTAGGGAGGTCTTGCTGCAGCTGTATAGGGCATTGGTGAGGCCGCAGCTGGAGTACTGTGTGCAGTTTTGGGCGCCACACCTGCGCAAGGATATTTTGGCCCTGGAGGGAGTGCAGAGGAGGTTTACTAGGCTGATACCGGAGTTGAGGGGATTGAGCTATGAGGAGAGGCTGAATAAACTAGGCTTGTACTCGTTAGAGTTTAGAAGAATGAGGGGAGATCTCATTGAGATGTATAAGATGATGAATGGGATGGATAGGATAGAGGTGGAGAGACTCTTCCCGCTCAAAAAAGACAGTAGGACTAGGGGGCACAGCCTCAAGATAAAGGGGAGGCGGTTTAGAACGGAGTTGAGGAGGAACTTCTTCACTCAAAGGGTGGTGAATCTCTGGAATTCTCTGCCCGTTGAAGTGGTGGAGGCTGCCTCGCTAAATATTTTTAAGAAGCGGGTTGATGGGTTCTTGATAAGAGAGGGGATTAAGGGTTATGGGGAGAGGGCGGGAAAGTGGAACTGAGCCACAACAGATCAGCCATGATCTTATTGAATGGCGGGGCAGGCTCGAAGGGCTGGATGGCCTACTCCTGCTCCTATTTCTTATGTTCTTATGTTCTTATGACACAGGTTTAAGGTGCTGGGGAGTAGGTACAGAGGAGATATCGGGGTAAGTTTTTCACTAAGAGGGTAGTGGGTGAGTGGAATCGGCTACCATCGGTGGTGGTGGAGGCAAATTTGATAGGGTCTTTTAAGAGCCTTCTGGATGAGTACGTGGAACTTAATAGAATTGACGGTTATAGGTAAGCCTAGTAGGTAGGGATATCATTGGTGCAACTTGTGGGCCGAAGGGCCTGTTTGTGCTGTAGTTTTGCTATGTTCTATGTTCTAAAATGTTTGACAGGGGATGGAAAAGTTGAGCTCAAAAGCAGAATATATGCCAAAGTCATGGTAATAAGGAATGTACCGGAGAATATGTTGAGGCCCTTTAATAGAAATATACTCGCAGAGCGAGCTAAATTTGGGTGATCAATGGCAGGGGTAATCCCAAGTTTACCCATGCAGGGAGGTGAACTTTTTATTAAGTAATGACTTAGCCAGTTGTAGGGTATTATTCCCAAAGATTCCAACGCAAGCCATGGAGATTGGGAAGATGGAGAAGAATCAAAATTCTGTATATTTGGAGAGGGTTGAGGGAGTATCAAAGATCCTACCAGAGGTGATAGTGTCAGTGAAGACTAAAGAGGCTAAAAGAAAGTCTACAGAATTTAAGGGGAACAGGATGGAGCCTATAGAATTTAAGGAGGCCAAAACTGAGACAGAACAAAGCAAAAGTGTTGGAATAGAGGCAGCAGAGGATGAAGAGGATGCAACAGAGGTGTGGTCTGCAGAGATCTTCTTCCAAGGTTTAAATAAGGACAAGGAAAGTTACCAAACAGGCAAGCAGCCAGTGAGAGAGATCTTCACCTAGTTGAAATGCCAGGGGGAATTTTAGCAGAAGCCTACGGATGGTAGTGTCCTAGAGAAGATGTAACAGATTGGGGGAAATCTGCCTCTGTAGAAACGAGGGGTTAATGCACTGTAAGATGAGCAGATTTGTGAAAACCACAAAGGATATACAAATGAAGTCAGTAATGAATTGCTCGCTGGAAAATCAAATGGTCAGCTTCAACACTACCAAAACCTAGGAATCCGGCATCAGAACCCAGTAGCAATGAGAACCCAAATATCTTCCAGGGGCTTAAAAAAGTTTATCACCATTGTCACCCGAGAGATAAAAATTATCAATGTGCCAGAAAGAGAATTACTAACCTTATGTGTTGTTGAAACTGCAGTTAAGAGGTTAAGAACTTTACAACTATGCCACAGTAATCATGGGTGATTTTAATCTACATATAGACTGGGCAAACCTAATTAGCAATAATACTGTGATGGATGAATTCCTAGGGTGTATATGAGATGATTCGTAGATCAGTTTGTCAAGGAAGGCTATGTGAGATTTGGTATTGTGCAATGAGAATGGGTTAATTCATAATCTTGCTGCTGCGGTTCCTTTAGGGAAGAGTGATCATAACATGGCAGAATTCTTCATTTGGATGGAAAGTGAAGAGGTGCAATGTGAAGCTAGGGTCCTAAATCTAAACAAAGCAAAGTAAAAAGGTCATAGGTATGAGTTTGCTAAGATAGATTGGCGAACTTCATTAAAAGAAATGATAGCGAGGTAATGGTTAATATCTAAGGAACAAATGTATACATTGCAAAATTCCTTCTGGCGCAAAAATATAACAAGAAAAATGTCCCAAACATGGCTTACAAAAGAAATGATGAATAGTATTCGATCCAAAGAGGAGTCATATAAAGTTGCTGGGAAAAAAAAGCAAGCCTGAGCATCGAGAGCAGTTTAGAATTCAGCAAAAGGGGAAAAGGGATTGATTAAGAGGGGAAAAATAGAGAATGAGAGTAAACTTGCAAGGAACATAAAAACAAACTGTAAAAGCTTCTATAAGTATGTAAAAAGAAAAAGAGTGGTGAAAACAAATGTAGGTCCCTTACAGTCTGAACTGGGAGAATTTATAATGGAGAATTAAGAAATGGCAGAGCAATTAAACAATTAATTTAGTTCTGTCATCATGGAGGAAGACATAAATAACCTCTCAGAAACACTGGCAAGGGTCTAGTGAGAGGAGGAATTGAAGTAGATTAGTATTACTAAATTAATGGGACTGAAAACCAATAAATTCCCAGAGCCTGATAATCTACATCCCAGGTTATTAAAAGAGATGGCCGTGGCAATAGCGTATGCATTGGTTATCATTTTGCAAAATTCTGTAGATTCTGGAAAAGTCCCAGCAGATTGAAGGGTGGCAAACATAACCTCACTATTTAATAAAGGAGGGAGAAAACAGGGAATTACAGACTGATTAGCATAACGTCAGTAGTAGGAAAAATGCTAGATTCTATTGATAACAGACACTGAGAAAATATTGGTAGGATTAGACAACGTCACCATGGATTTATGAAAAGGAGATCATGTTTGACAAATTTACTGGGGTTTTTGGGAATCTAACTAGCAGAATAGATAAGGGTGAACTGGGGATGTGATGTATTTGGATTATCAAAAAGCTTTTGATAAAATCCCTCATAAGACATCAGCGTGTAAAATTAAAGCACATGGGATTGAGGGATGTCATTTCCTCTGGCTGGAGGGTCTAGAGCAAGGGGTCACAATCTCAGGATATGGGATGGGCATTTAAGACTTAGGAGAAACTGTCTTAGTGTCTCTGCTGCTAATCAATCCCAATAAGTACAAACGCCAACTCAACAGGCTCCATGGATCCTATGAAAGAGTAAGAATACCATAGTGGGTGTTGAGGACTCATCACAGAGTCCTGACCTTCATCGTTCCATGCGTCTGTGACTTTCACCCCAGTGCTTCCCATTACGTGTGTGAATTTTTGCTCTACCTCACACTATCCCACTGAAACTACAGCTGCATCCCCACATAGCTTCCTCTGTATTCCAGCAGAATGAATAGTGTTGAGTCTCCATTGCCTCATGGCATCTGAATTGAATAACTCTTCTAAATTCTTGGGGCTTGGCGTTCGTTAGTGTTAACATTTGTCCCCAGACAGTGCAACTAGACCTAGCTCTGGATATTAAGCTGGTATGCTGGACTCCTCCAAGATTCATCAGTTAGTCGCTCTGGCAATGATACTCTTCTTGGTGAGACACAGCTGCATCTGCATGCAATTAGCTTAAGAAGCAATTCCACAGAGGGAAGTCTCATTATTTGGGGTCTCCAATACCATCCAGTTACGCAGCCTTGCAAGACAGCAATCAATGCAGTTTCACTGCTGGACCTGACAGTCAGAGTTCACAGAGAGGTGAATTTAAACTTTCTGTCCAGTAACTCCCTCAGGCCTCATACCATCGACAGAGCGAGGGTTGTAGGTTTCGCTGCATTCATCCCTTCCCATGGGTTGTTGCGGTGGGAGATTTTACAAAGTAACAGGGTTGTTATGATGGGAGATTTTAACTTCCCCTGTATTGACTGAGACTCACTTAGTGCTAGGGGCGTGGATGGGACAGAGTTAGAAGGAGCATCCAGGAGGGCTTCTTGAAGCAGTATGTAGATAGTCCAACTAGGGAAGGGGCTATACTGGTAACGAAACCAGCCAGGTGGTCAACTTTTCAGTAGGGAAGCAGTTCGGGAACAGTGACCACAATTCAGTAAGCTTTAAGGTACTGATGGATAAAGAAAAGTGTAGACCTCCAGGTGCTAAATTGGGGGAAGGCTAATTACAACAATATTAGGCAGGAACTGAATAATGTAGACTGGGGGCAGATGTCTGAGGGCAAATCAGTATCTGGCATGTGGGAGGCTTTCAAGTGTAAGTTGTGCGGATTAGGTTGATTGGCCATGCTAAAAATTGCCCCCTAGTGTCCTGGGATGTGTAGGTTAGAGAGATTAGTGGGTAAAATATGTAGGGATATGAGGGTAGGGCCTGGGTGGGATTGTGGTCGGTGCAGACTCGATGGGCCGAATGGCCTCTCTGTTGGGTTTCTATGATTTCTATGGTAAGTTGATACGGATTCAGGACCGGCATATTTCTGTAAGGATGAAAGATAATTATGGCAAGTTTTGGGAACCTTGGATAACGAGAGATATTGTGAGCCTAGTCAAAGAGAAAAAGGAAGCATTTGTCAAGGCTAGGAGGCTGGGAACACATGAAAAAAGTATGGAAATCAAGGAAAGTAGAAAGAAACTTAAGCAAGGAGTAATGTGGGCTAAAAGGACTCATGAAAATCATTGGCCAGCAGGATTAAGGAAAATCCCAAGGCATTTTATACATATATAAGAAGCAAGAAGGTAGCCAGGGAGAGGGTTGGCCCACTCAAGGACAGGGGAGGGAATCTATGCATAGAGCCAGAAGAAATGGACAAGATATTAAATGTTAGTATTCACCAAAAAGAAGGACTTGTTGGATGATGAGTCTGGGAAAGGATGTGTAGATAGTTTGAGTCATATTGAAATCAAAAAGAAGGTGGTATTGGGTTTCTTGAGAAACATTAAGGTAGACAAGTTCCCAGGGCCTGCTGCGATATATCCCAAAATAGGGAGGCAAGAGAGGAAATTTCTGGGGCATTCAGAGAAATCTTTGTATTCTCCTGGGGAGATCCCAGAGGATTGGAAAATAGCCAATGTTGTTCCTTTGTTTAATAAGGGTAGCAAGAATGAGCCAAGTAATTACAGGCCGGTGAGCCTTACATCAGTGGCAGGGAAATTATTGGAGAGGGTTCTTTGACATAGGGTTCACTCCCATTTGGAAATAGGTGGATGTATTAGTGAGAGGCAACATGGTTTGTGAAGGGGAGGTCATGTTTCGTTAACTTGATCAAGTTTTCAAGGAAGTGACGAAGATGATTGATGAGGGTAGGGCAGTGGATGTTATGTACATGAACTTCAGTAAGGCCTTTGACAAAGTCCCTCTCATGGCAGACTGGTGCAGATCGCATGGGATCAGAGGTGAGCTGGCAGGGTAAATACAGAATTGGCTTGGTCATAGAAGGCAGAGGGTAGCAGTGGAAGGGTATATCTCTGAATGAAGGGCTGTGACGGGTGGCATTCCTCAGGGATCACTGCTGGGACCTTTGCTGTTTGTAATATATATAAATGATATGGAGGAAAATGTAACTGATTTGATGAGTAAATTTGTGGACGACACAAAGGTTGGTGGATTTGCGACTGACGATGAGGACCGTCAGAGGATACAGCAGGATATAGATTGGTTGGAGGCTTGGGCGGAGAGATGGCAGATGGAGTTTAATCCAGACAAATATGAGGTAATGCATTTTGGAAGATCTAATACAGATAGGAAATATACAGTAAATGGCAGAACAGAGTATTGATAGGCAGAGGGATCTGGCCGTACAGGAAGACAGGTCACTGAAAACGGCAACGCAGGTGGAGAAGGTATGAAAAAGACATACGGCATGCTTGCCTTCATTGGCTGCGACATTGAATTTAAAAATTGGCAAATCATGTTGTAGCTCTATAGAACATTAGTTAGGCGCTTGGAAAAAAAAGTTCAATTCTGATTGCCACAGTACCAGAAGAATGTGGAGGCTTTGAAAAGAGTACAGAAAAGATTTACCAGGATGTTGCCTGGTATGGAGGGCATTAGCTACGAGGAGAGGTTGGAGAAACTTGGTTTGTTCTCACTGGAACGACAGAGGTTGAGGAATGACCTGATAGAAGTCTACTAGATTATGAGAGGCATGGACAGAGTAGATAGTCAGAAGCATAAGAACATAAGAACATAAGAAATAGGAGCAGGAGTAGGCCATCTAGCCCTTCGAGCCTGCCCCGCCATTCAATAAGATCATGGCTGATCTGTCGTGGCTCAGTTCCACTTTCCCGCCCTCTCCCCATAACCCTTAATCCCCTCTCTTATCAAAAACCCATCAACCCGCGTCTTAAAAATATTTAGCGAGGCAGCCTCCACCACTTCAACGGGCAGAGAATTCCAGAGATTCACCACCCTTTGAGTGAAGAAGTTCCTCCTCAACTCCGTTCTAAACCGCCCCCCCTTTATCTTGAGGCTGTGCCCCCTAGTCCTACTGTCTTTTTTGAGCAGGAAGAGTCTCTCCACTTCTATCCTATCCATCCCATTCATCATCTTATACGTCTCAATGAGATTTTCCCAGTGTGGAAGAGTCAATTACTAGAGGGCACAGATTTAACATGCAAGGGGCAACTTTTAAAGGAGATGTATGAGGCAAGTTTTTTACACAGAAGATGATGGGTGCCTGGAACTCACTGCAAGGGGAGGTTGTGGAAGCAGATACAATAGTGACTTTTAAGGGGTGGTTGGACAAATATATGAATAGGATGGGAATAGAGGAATATGGTCCCCAGAAAGGTAGGGGGTTTTAGTTCAGTCGGGCAGCACGCGGTACCGGGTTGGAGGGTCGAAGGGCCTGTTCCTGTGCTATAATTTTCTTTGTTCTTTCTGCGTCATGAAGCAGGGTAGCTCCCCATCACTGATAGCCCCATACTGCCCTTGTGGCCCGACCACTCCTAAAGCAGGTTCCTAGGACCTCATTGTTGCACCCAGTACTGCCCTACTTTTGTGGCCATCTCCCTACCCAATTGGCAGCTCCAAGAAGGATGGGCACCCACTCAGGTATTGTTTGAACATTAACCCAGCATGGAGGAACCAGGAAGCGATGCCTGCTTGGCAGCCAGCACATCCCCTCAGAGCATGGGGTGACCCAATATAAAGGGAAAGTAAGGAGTCTGAGTAACCCACACACACTCCCCAACTCTTCTCACTTCCAAATGGTGACAATGTCCCTTACCCTGGCCCTAAGCTGCATCTGTGTGTAACCTGGGCTGTAATGAATTTAACAAAGTTCGCAACATGAGCTCCCATATTGAGGCTGTTATGGCTTGTCCAATCAGTTTCCTTATACTCTGTATAAGGAAGTACCTGTCTGAGTATTTCTTATTAAGTAAATAAATCAAAATTTGGTGAAGGGAGAGGAGTGGGAGGAGTTATTTCACCAACATTCTCCCTGGTGAATGGAGAAGTGTGAGGTAATTCACTTTGGTAGGAATAACAGATGTGTCGAGTATAGGGCTAACGGGAGGACTCTGAATAGTGTGGATGAACAGAGGGATCTAGGTGTATGTGTACATAGATCCCTGAAAGTAGGGAATCAAGTAGATAAGGTTGTTAAGAAGGCATACGGTGTCTTGGCGTTTATTGGTAGGGGGATTGAATTTAGGAGTCGCAGCATCATGTTGCAACTGTACACAACTCTGGTGCGGCCGCACTTGGAGTATTGTGTGCAGTTCTGGTCCCCGCATTATAGGAAGGATGTGGAGGCTTTGGAGAGGGTGCAGAGGAGGTTTACCAGGATGTTGCCTGGTATGGAGGGGAGGTCCTATGAGGAGAGACTGAGGGATTTGGGGTTGTTTTCGCTAGAAAGAAGGCGGCTAAGAAGGGATCTTATTGAAACAAATAAGATGATTAGAGGTTTAGATAGGGTGGATAGTGATAGCCTTTTTCCTCGGATGGAGAAAGCTAGCAGGAGGGGGCATGGCTTTAAATTAAGGGGAGGTAGTTATAGGACGGATGTCAGGGGTAGGTTCTTTACCCAGAGGGTGTTGAGGGATTGGAATGCCCTGCCTGCTGCAGTTGTAAATGCGCCTAGTTTGGGGGCGTTTAAGAGATCCGTGGATAGGTTTATGGATGAAAAGGGATTGGTTTAGGTTAGAGGGTCATTGTTTTTTAACTGGTCGGCGCAACATCGTGGGCCGAAGGGCCTGTTCTGCGCTGTAATGTTCTATGTTCTATGGTGCCCCTTGAGTGTTGCACTGCTTGAGAAGTGATGGGCGCCTGAGTGCTCACCTCCGAAATACCCCTCAGAGGTGACGGTGCTGGGTTCCCCCTTATGTAGAACTGTTGTAAATGACACTGACATGATGTCTAGCTGGTACCAGCTGACTATTCAGTACGTGGTCAGTATCTGATGTGCGTGCTCGCTAATGATATGGTAATACATTCAAATAAAGTTCCTGCCTTTCCCTGGTATGTTCCACATCACTCTGCCGGTGAGGTCAGCTCAAAATCAGAATACGTGACCTTGCCAGCAAGAATCACGCTTTTCCAAATTCTCACACTTTGAGCCCACGCCACAAGATCCCACCATTGAGTTTTACAGCATAAAAAGGCCCTTCAGCCCATCAAAGTGGACAACAATCAGTGCTGGGATCACTGCTGTTCACAATTTACAAACTTTTAAACTTTAGACTCAATAAAACAGTTTCTAAATTTGAGCATCACAACTAACTGTGGGAGAGAGAGAATTGTCAAATTTGAGGAAGATAATTTACAGGAGGATATTAATAAACTTAGAATTGGCAATGAAGTTCAACACAGATAAATGTGAGCTGGTACATGTTGGTGGGAATAACAGGGAAGTAAATTATTACTCGGAAGGAGCGAATCTAAAGGTAGAAGAACAATGGAATCTCTCTGTATAAACACATCAATCACTAAAGTTTTGCCACAGATTAACACAACTATCCGGTGGCAAACAAAGTAAACCACGGTTTTATTTCTAGTTTGATTGAAAAGTAGAGAAATTGTGTTAAATTTGTACCAAATCTTGGTTAGATCACAATTGGAGTTCCCATATTAATAAAAAGGCTCTCAGCGTACTGGAGAGTGCACAAAAGATTTATCCGGATTGTATCAGAAATGTGTGGGTATATGTATATCAGGAAAGGATTGACAGACTGAGCCTGTAGTCACTTGAAGGAGGAAGGTTGAGGGATGACCTAATGGAGCAATTTAAAATGATAGGTTCCGATCGAGTGGATACAGAGAGAATATTTCCTCGTGGGGAAGAGCAGCTCTAGAAACCATCAATTATAAGATAGCCAGTAAGAAATCCAGTAGGAGATTCAGAAGATGCTTCTTTACCCAGAGAGTGGTGAGAATGTGGAACTCCCTACTACAGAGAGTGGTTGAGGTGAATAGAGTAGATATATTAAGGGAGAGCTAGACAAGTATGTGATGGCAAAGGGAACAGAGGGTTACAATGATAGATTCAGATGAGAAAAAATGGGAAGAGGCTCAAGTGGAGTACTGAAAACGAACCTAGACTGCTGGAACCAAATGGCCTGTTCTGTAATATTAATCCTAGGTATGTAATATCTGACTGGTTGTTTTTCTTTTTTTATTTCTTATCTGAACAGGATTTCACTAAGGAGTTTATCGCTGAAATCTGCCACCTGTTATAACCCCAACTCTAACTTCAGAACAAGATTAGATTTGCATTGGCAGTGACTGAGAAGGTGACTGTGGCCTTATGTGTTCATCCTTTGAGGCAGGAGCTGGAGAGATTGGCAATATTTTGCAGTTTGAAGTTCCCTGGAGCATAAGGGAGACCCTTTAGGCAAACTGTGATAATTTCATCTTATTCTCTCTTGCAATGGGGAACTGGATGGAGTAGGGATGAGAGTTTGCAATGAATTATTTTCTGTATCTGTTAATGGAATGTTGGCGTTGCTGGCTAGACTAGCATTTGTTACCCATCCCTAATTGCCCTTGAGAAGATAATGGTGAGCTGCCTTCTTGAATCACTGCAGTCCATGTGGTGTAGGTACACCCACAGTGCTGTTAGGGAGGGAGTTCCAGGATTTTGACATGGTGAAGGAACACTGATATATTTCCAAGACAAGGTGGTATGTGGTTTGGAGGGGAACCTGGAGGTGAGAGTGTACCCACTTGAGCATGGTGGCTCAATACATGCAAATAACACCTCTATGCTATTCTCTGAAGTACATGTCATGTCATTATTTCTTTAGCTGGCTATGATTATAAAATGGAGTGATGGCGTATATTCATCATCACTGTGCTTTCTTCACTGCTGTCCATAAATCTCTAAAATGAAAACAGCTAGAAGAATGTGTGAGAGAAGTAAGGTGTAACAAATAGCCATCATCTTTAATAGATTCAGCACAGCCAGTGTCCAACCCATAGCCAGAACAATGGTTATTTGCAGCATCAATGGGTTAGAACAGGCAGACAGAAAGAACTACGCAGAAAAGGGGAAGGCCTGTGATAGGGTGGAGAACAGGAGAGATTAAGGCTGCAATTTTTTCAAAAAATGACTAAGTGTCATAACAGGAAGAAAACTGGAGTGATCCTTGCTGGTCTGTCCAGCGTGGACCCAACTGCAACTGCCCCACATTTAGTCATTCTTTAGGAGAGCAGTGAGTTGCATGCTAGTTCTGGGAGGGCCAGAGCCTAGGCTCGCTGGTCAGCCCTTCTGCAAAGCAATCGGTGCTGTTTTGGAAGGATACTCTGATCTCACAGTCCACTGGGAGACCCCTGCCCTTCCCCATGGACATTCAGACTCTCTCCCTTCCCCTCATTGGCGGCATGTTTCCCATCCTCTCTCCGGCATGGATTTCTGGGATTGGGATACCATGAATGGGTCACCTTCTTAACCTTTGACATGCCTCCCCTTCATGCCCACCCCTTCATGATACCCCCTTCACGACTCCCCACTTCATAGCCCGCCTTCACATCCCGTCAGCATTGCCCCCCTCCTCACACCCCCCCCCACCCCCTGTCATAGCCCCTCCAAAATGGGTCCTGCCCAAATCCCATCCCCGCCCAGGCCCCATCCCTACTCAGGCCACAATCCCTTGGCACTACCCCTGGCACACCGGCAATGCCCAAGTAGCACTGCCAAGATGCCAGATGGGCACTGCCTGACCAAGCCCTCAGCCACCTGGGGCTTCAATGGCTTCCGAGCCCTCTGGCGTGTCCATCACATGATCCAAGATAGCACTGGAAGGTGGCGACTTCTTGCAAGCTATGCCCAGCAGATCCTCTAATTCTATCTTTTACTTTAATTCTTTGCGGTCTGTAACAATGCTTTCATTCAATCCCTTACAGATTTGGTGATCCTTAGGACCAAGAAGACTTAGTGGACCTACCTTATAATAAGTTGATCTTTCTCTATCCCTAACTATGACTATAATATTACATTTTGCACCCTCTCCTTTTCTTCTCCATGTCTGTATAGCACGCAAGAAACAATACTTTTCATTGTATGCCAATACACACGACACTTGTAAATCAAATCAAATTTAGTCAAAATTAAAAAAGAACTAGGGCAGGATTTTACATCCTTGCTCATGCCAGATCAGAAATTCCCGCCTGAGATCAAAGGAGATTTCCATTGTCGGACCCGCGCCTGCTCCAATTTAGTGGTGGGTGAGGTGGTAGAATTCTGGCACTAATCTCCGCAAGTAGAGACCAGTAGGGATTCATGCCAGGTTCGCATTGCACCTGACGGTTGGAAATCCTGTGGACTGGGAGAATCTGGCGTCGAACAGGCTGAGCATCTTTACACATGCTAGTTGGCCTCGAAGCGGTAGCTGGGCGCAATCCAGTTTGTGCCAATAGGGAGACACTGGGACAACTGTTTGGTGCTGGGCGTGAAACCCATTTTTAGGCCCTCACGTTATTTTCCGGATCGGGGCAATCTGTACCAGCTGCGGCAAAAATTGCCCCTACATATCAAAAGGCTTCATGATGCAAAAGCCAAACAGAGTGGTTATGGACGTACAAAAGAGATAAAGTGTGTGAACAAATGAGGCATGAATTGCTACATAAAAACCACCTGAATATGTCATTTTGGTGTTACTGATTTTAAGGACATGTATCTTAAGGGCGCATTTTTATTTTCAACGCCCTACATTTAGTTTAAAAGCCTTTCACAAAATGAACAGACAACATGGCACCTTTCCATGTTCAAACATTGTCAGAATCAATGCCGGAATTCTCTGGCTGTTGACACCAATTGAATTCTCCGGTCCTGCCAGCAGCGCACTCTCGCCTCTGTGGGTTCCCACCAGTGTGGTGAGTGACATCAATGGGAATTCCCAGTGATATAGCAGGACCAGAGAATCCCACCACTAGCAAACTACGCGCCACCTCCTGCCGGTGGTAAACAAGCGGCTGAGAGGCTGGAGAATCTCACCCCATATCTTTAGAGCTAGCTGTAAACCCCTTTAGGGATGAAAAACTCTTTTCCTTCAGAGGAAACAGGAGACAGGAAGGTAACCACTATGTAATTAACTCTATTTCCCGAAGAAACAATGACTCCTTGAAAATTAACATTGCAACCATTTTAAGTTTTGAACTAAATAAAGTGTGGCTGAAAGCTGCCATTTTGTTACAAAACTCCCAGGAAGAATTCTGAGAGACAGCAACAGAGAGGATTTTTGGCTAAGGGAGGACAAAGAGATTAAGAGATCAACTGCTGTTCTGCCAAGAGTCCAGGCAATCTGCAAGTGCCATAACCGCAGAATCAGTCTCACATAAAATCCCGCTGACCTGCTCTGTCCATCTGGAAAAGCCAAACACTGGCTAGTCAACAGTAGATGTCAAGTAATTGCTAAACAAAACCTCAAGTTTCTCCTGAAATTGGAAACAAGGACTACTCACCATCCTGATTTGGAAATATATCACCACTCCTTCGCTCTTGCTGGGTGAGAATCCTGGAACTCCCTCTTGAACAGCATTGTTGGTGTACTGACACAAGGACTGCAGTGGTTCAAGACGGCAAGCTCACCACCACCTCTTCAAGGGCAATTAAGGATGGATATATGTAAGGAAAAGTAGCAGCTTTGGAAAGTGCCCTGATACATATTTATAAGTAGATAGATACACGCAGAATACTGTGCATACTGGAATTTGAAACAAAACCAGAAAATGCTGGAAAATCTCAGTAGGTCTGACAACCTCCGTGGAGAGAGAACAGAGGCAACATTTTGCGTCTGCATGAGTCTTGGAAGAGCTGAAGACAAGGGTAATCAGAAAATATTGAGGGGGGGGTGGTGTGGGGGGATTATAATTGATAGATTGACATTAGGTAAGGGAATCAAAGGTATCTGGGGTAGATGGGAATTGGAACTCAAGGCAAACAGATCAGCCATGAAGGCTGAATGGTCTACTGCCTCATATGTTGTTAGGATTCAGCAGTGGTAATGCTGAATGGTTAGATAGACATGGGAGGGAGTACAATGATAGGACAGCAAAGTGGTTGTGGACGATAACCTTGGATGGGGCAGCAGAATGAAAGGGGTCAAATGGCCTGATCTTTCTCCGACTGGTTCCAGAGATCTTCATTGACAGTTTCCATGCCAGCAGGGCGGTCTCCATAGTAATAGGAACAGGGCGGGTCCGGAACCAGGGCGGTCTCCATGGTAATGGGAACGGGGCGGGTCCAGAACCAGGGCGGTCTCCATGGTAATGGAGGCGGTGCCGTGGCGGGTCGGAGGCGGGGTCGTGGTGATCCGGGGGCGGGGTCATGGTGATTTGGGGGCGGGGTCATGGTGATCCGGGGGCGGGGTCGAGGCGGGCCGGGCGGTATCCATGGTTACAGAGGCGGGCCCGGTGCAGTGCGGCTGTGGGCAGCGGAATGATGAAGGATCCGGTCGGGTTCTTGAGGCGGCAGCAGGAGGCGGACAACAGCGATGGCGCCGAGCGCTGGCAGCGGATGGAGAGTTTCTACAACAGGAGGTACCCGCCCAGAGAGAGTCCGGGACCCGTCTGGTCTCAGCACCACATGGCTGCAGTTCTCCCCCTGCCTCCACCTCCTCACTGCCCCCAGCCCCCTTCCTCACTGCCCCCAGCCCCCTCCCCACTGCCCCCAGCCCCCTTCCTCAGTGCCCCCAGCCCCCTTCCTCAGTGCCCCCAGCCCCCTTCCTCAGTGCCCCCAGCCCCCTTCCTCAGTGCCCCCAGCCCCCTTCCTCAGTGCCCCCAGTCCCCTTCCTCAGTGCCCCCAGTCCCCTTCCTCAGTGCCCCCTGCCTGCTGTGCCCCTGCCCTCCCACTGCCCCCCTGCACCCCAGTGCCCCCCACTGCCCTCTGCCATTCTGTACTGCCACCCTGACCTCCATGCCCACTGCCAACCTGCCACCTGCACTGCCTCCATTCCTGCCACACTACTGCCATCCTGCACTGTCACCCTGCCCTGCAGTGTCACTCTGCACCCCAAACTGCCACTGCCCTGTTGCACCCCTCCTCCCTACCCCGTCCAATTTCCTATGGAACTGTTCATTCCAAGAAGATAGGCTGCCATACATCCTTCTGTTTCATTCTGCATTTTACAATCTCTGCAATTTCCTGAAAGAGTAACCTTTTCCTCTGCTTTCAATGCAGGCTCTGGCATCAGCTGACAGTGGAGCTGCTGGAGTTCACACTGATTCCATGTTTCCCCTCTGGTGATAACTTGCTGCAGGTAGGATTGCTGAAATGTCAGGCCAAGCCTTCAAAGGGACACACAGAGCAAATGTTTCATCAACAAGATTATTGTGGAAATGGGTGGACTAGAGTTGGAGTTTTTAGCGTCCCTGTTTGAAATGGGGTTATAGGTTTGGATCTACAGAACCTTAGACTGTCACAGTATCTGTTTTCCCATAATCAAAAACCAGAATACTCCAGATGCTGGAAATCTGAAATAAAAACAGTCAACAGCAAGTAGTCAACAAGCCAGGCAGCATCTGTGGAGAGAAATAGGTAACATTGTGGATCATCAGATGAAATGATGAAACATTAATTCTCCTGAACATTAATTGACCTGAAACATTAATTCTCTTCCTATCTCCACAGATGCTGCCTGATCTAAGTGTTTTTACCTTGAGTTAGCTAGTGCCAATCTAAATCATGGTCTTGAGTGTCTAACCAAGTGTTTCCTGGCTTCTAAAATTGCTCGTCCATTAGCTCCCAGTCTCCTAATCCCCGTAGTGTAAATTTTTCATCGTTATGTTTAAACCCTTCCATGGCCTGACCCCACCCTATTTCTGTAACCTTCTCCATCCTTACAACCCTGACAAGGCTTTTCATGTAAATGTTGTGCCAACATTGTTTCTCACAGTCAGATAAATATTGACCATTAATAAATTGGAAGCTAGGAATAAAGCCTCACAGTTGTTACAGCCGCAACACTATCTGGAATGCTTTTTCCCTTTCTACTGCAGAAGCTCTGCAGTGTCAGACTGTGAAAAGCACAGCACTGTATATCCTTGTGATTTTTCTCCTACGTGTTGTAGGCAGTATAAACAAAACGTGTAAACTGTCTAGACGTCTGCTACATCATTGATCTGATTGGTTAGCTAATGTTTGAAATAGATTGGTTCATAAATCTTTTTTTTGATTTCTTCATACATTTTGATCAAATGATAGCCAGGTCACAACATTTAAACAACATAGCAAAATATCCCAAGGTGCTTCACAGACACGATGGTGTTAGGTGGGTGCATGAGTACTGGTGGGTGGGTCAGACAGTAACGTAGGCCTCCAGCCACAGTTTGCTTTGTTTGCCAATTTTTCCTGCAATTTCATGTTTGGTTCTCTTCTATCAGGTCTCCACTCTTATACACTACTGAAATGGCCCTTATCAACTGACATTGTAGGTGACTGTGACCATGGCAAGATATCCTTCCTCATCCTTCTGGACCTGTGTGAAATCTTCAGCATGGTTGACCATGAGGATGACCACATCTTTCTCCAACTCCATCTAGCTGGGTGGGATTGCATTTAACTGATTTCTTTCTTAATTATCCAGCTGTAGCCAGTGTAATTTCTGCAGTGACTTCTGTTCCTGCACTGTCTCCCCCACCCTGTCTGCACCCTGCAAGAGATCTTTCCTTAATCCATTCCACTTCTCATCTGCCTTATTGACATCATTTGAAGAAAAGAATGTCTGGTGCCATATATACGCCCCCAACTCTTGTCTCTATTGCCATCACCCCTCTCGACCCTTCCACTGTTAGTGATTTGTCAAGCTCCTTCTCTGACATTCACTATTAGGTGAACTGACATTTTTGTGGCACAGTGGCTCTCACTGCTGCCTCACAGTGATAGAGACCCAGGTTCAATTCTGATTCCGGGTGATTGTCTGTGTCGGGTTTGCACATTCTCCCAGTGTCTGTGTGGGTTTTTTTCTGGGATGCTCCAGTTTCCTCCCACAGTCCGAATGTGCAGATTAGGTGAATAGGTCATGCTAATATTGCTGCTTACTGTCCAAAGATTTGTAGGTTAGATGGATTAGTCGTGGTAAATGTGCAGGGTTACGAGGATGCGGGGTGGGAAGTTTTTTTCAGAGGGTCGGGGCAGATTTGATGGGCTGACTAGCCTCCTTCTGCAATGCAGGGATTCAGTAGTTCCATGACTATAATTATAAATAAAAAAATGAAGTCATGTATTTGGTCCCAAGCTCTATCCCCTGGCCACCATCCCTCTCTCTAGCAACCCTCTGAAGCTGGGTCTGACCCATTCACAACCTTGGTTTGATCCTAAGATGAACATTCGACCACATATTCACTCCACCTCTTAGACCACCTGCTGTATCTCTGCAACATTTGTTAACTCCAACTTTGTCTCAGCTTATCTGCTGCTGAAAACTTCGTCTATGTCTCTGCTATCTCCAAACTGGACCATTTAATACTTGGCTAACCTCCCATTTGCCAACTTATACAACTTTGTGCTCACCTACAGCTCTGCTGCCCGTGACTTAATTGCTCCAATACTGCTGGCAGTACCTTCAGTTACAACAGCTCTAAGCTGTGGATTTTTCTTTCTGAGCTTCTCCACATCTCTGTCTCTCTCCTCTTTTAATATGCTCTTTGAAACCTATCCTTCTGACTCTCCTGGGAGCTTTTTAATGTGATGTGGTGTCAGATTTTGTTAATGCTCCTGTTATGCGCCATGGGACATTTTGCTATTTTCAAGGCATTGTAAGTTGTTACTGATAGAAACACAAAGTAGAAGGAGTAGTCCATTCGGCCCTTCAAGCCTGCTCTGCCATTCATCTTGATCATGGCTGATGATCGAATTCAATATCCTGATTTTTTTTTTCCCCCTTCGTCCTATATCCCTTGATCTCTTTAGCCCCAAGAGCTAAGTTCGTCTTGAAATCAGACAACATTTTGGCCTCACCACATCCTATGGTAATGAATTCCGCACATTCACCATCGTTTGGATGAAGAAATGTCTCACCTCAGTTCTAAAAGGTTTAACCCTAATCCTCAAACTGGATTCTGCACCATTGGAATCATTCTTTTTGAATCTATCCTGTCTAACCATATTAGAATTTCTATGCAATCCCCTCTCACTCTTCCAAACTCCAGTGAATATAATCTGAACTGACTTAGTGCCTCTCCATATGACAGATCTGCCATCCCAGGAATCAGCCTGGTAAACCTTCACTGTACCCCTGCTATAACAAGGACATCCTTCCTCAGATAAGGACACGAAAATTGCACACAATACTCTAGATGTGGCCTCACCAATGCCCTAGATAATTGCAGCCAAACATCTCTATCCCTGTACTCAAATTCTCTCGCTATAAAGGCCAAAATACAATTTGCCTTCTTTACTGCAAACTGTACCTGCGTGCTTACTTTTAGCAAATGATGCACAAGGTCTCATTGAGTATCCACCTCTCTCAATTTACACCCATTCAAGCAATAATCCGTCTTCCTATTATTGCTATGAAACCTTACATTTATCGAGATTATGCTGCCTCTGCCACGCAGATGCTCACACACTCAGCCTGTCCAAATCATGCTGAAGCATCTCTGCATCCTCCTCATGGCTCAGCCTTCCACCCAACTTTGTATCATCTGAAAATTTGAAGATAATATTTAGTTCCCTCTTGCAAATCATTAATATATAATGTGAACAGTTGGGGTCCCAGCACAGATCCCTGAGGAACCCCACTAGTCACTGACTAACAGTCAGCAAAAGACTGATTTATGATGTTTAAAGGAGAATTTGAGTTTCACTACCAACATAGCCTGTTGGCAGAATCAAATTTGCAGATTGGAATGACTTCATTTTGTTTGCTTTTCATCAGTTTTTGATTATTACAAGCATTTTCTGTCATAAAGCATCGATGTTTGATGTTTAGTAACTACAAATAAAAGCAATGATTGTATAAATATGACTGGCTGTGACAAGCCTGCCTACAGAACAGTAACATTCTTTCATACCACGTTTGTGTGCTCCAGATATAACACTGCTTTTTTCTAATCTTTTGCAGTTATATGAACACTTCATAAGTGACTTTGAGCATAGGTAAGCATTTGGCAAGGTCATGCAGGCATGGGACTTGATTGCAGACAGGTCTGATTTATCAGATCTGGAACATAAGATCTGTTTTTCTAGATGTTCTAAAATTGAGTTGAGTTTAGACCCTTGGAGTCTACGTTCTTGAGTAGAAGCATTGATGAGAATTAATAGGACTCTGCACAATGTTGGTGCACAATGGAGTGGTGTTTACACACTCTAGCCTGTGCTATTCACCTATGTTTAAAATATAATGGAAGTAGAATGACCTTTTAGAATCAATGAAAAAAGGTCACCTAGGGAGTTGTGAATGTGACAGCTATAACATGGCATCCTTAATAATCAAAGTAAACAGTGCTAGGAATACTTGGACACTGGAAGAAAGGAAGTGCCCGTTATTGTTTTGGATAGATTCCCATTGTCCTAAATCTTTTCAGGCTTTGAGTGCTTTTTATCCATTCCTGCAATTTAAACATGGTAAGCAAGACTGGCATTTGCTGCCTGTACCTTGCTGCTGTTAAGAAAATGGTGGTAAGCCACTGTCATGAACCACTGCAGTCCATGTGGTGATGGTGGTCCCATGGTGCTGTTTGGATGGACAATAGATCTTTCCTTTCTACTGTATGTGAGCCCCTCATAATTTTATATGCCTCAATTCAATCTCCTCAATGCCACCTTTGTTCCAAAGAACTATCACAGCCTATCCAATTTCTTTGCAAAGTTAAAGATCTCCACTCCTGGCAACATGCTCAAAACTTTGCACCTGTTTAACGTGATTACGTCCTTCCTGTATGCAGCACACCAATGGTGGCTTATATTCCAGCATAACCCCTCTGTTCTTGCCAACAGATAGCTTCTTGACCACAGTGTCTAGCTGTCCAGCCATTTTCAGGGACTGTGGGCATACACTCATTTCCTCAAAGCTTCTCAAAATCCTACCATTCATAGAATATTCCCCTGCCTCGCTCCTCCTCCTCGCCGCCATGCCCTGCTTTGCTCCTGCTATTCGCTGCTGTGCCCCTGCCTTGCCCTCCTTCCTTGTCATGCCCCTGCCGCGCCCTCATGGCTGCGTTCCCCTGCTGCGCCACCCCCTCCATCTCACCTGGCATTCCCCTGACCCCCTCCCGTCCCCGGGCTGCCATGCCCTCATGCAAATGGATGGCACAGTGGTTAGCACAGCTCCAGGAACCTGGGTTCAATTCCTGGCTTGGGTCACTATGCAGAGTCTGCATGTTCTCCCTGTGTTTGTGTGGGTTTCCTCCGACAGTCCGAAAGACGTGCTGGGGAGGTGCATTGTCCATGCTAAATTCTCCCTTATTGCACCTGAACAGGCACCAGAGTGTGGCAACTAGGGGATTTTCACAGTAATTTCATTTCAGTGTTAATGTAAACCTACTTGTGAGACTAATAAACTTTAAACAATCCATATTCCACAAAAAACGCAAATTCCGAGATGCTAGTTCAGCACTGTCCACTGCAGCTGACTTCAGGGTATACTCAGTGTACGCTTGATGCTGCCAATTGATGCCTACTTGAGAGCTGCCTTTCACATGAGTGCAAGCATTTAGCAAAATGGCCAAGGGATTGATTTGTGGCCAATTCAATGATTTTATTTCCATTAATTCTGGAACGTTTGTATCCAGTAGGTTCACTATTATAGCACTAATTCTGTGATTAAATGTTCTCTTACCCAGAATAAACCCATTGTCCTTGGTGGAAATTATTCTGCGTGTGGTTCGTCAGATGAATGGTATGTTTCTTAATGTATCAATTTGTCCTGTTGGTTTATATTTTACCTTAAAGACTTGCCTCCCCTTTGTATGGTTGCCCCCTATATTTTAATGATCACAGTATAAATGTCCTGAATTATTGACAATTTGCCGTGAAGTGGAGTCCACAGCTAGTTGGATGGAATGGAATGTGCTTTTGCTGTTTGTTTTAACAAGCTGAGAGAAGTACAGCACCACTTCAGGCTTAAGTAAGAATAAGAAGCAGTAGTGTTACTCTTTGATTTCAATATACTGGGAGCCTGATGATACTGCAGATGGAGGATATTAAGCTAGTGGCCAGAATTTTGTATTGCTTCAGCAGTACGCATTTGATGTAGAAGCGCAGGAAATTGTGCAAAAAGATGTTAGGCACGTGTACTGACTCACCCTGCATTCACACAGTATTTGAGTTGATGATTGCATGCATTCGTCAGAACTGTGCACACTGACAATTAAACTGGCAATTTAGTGCATTGAGGGGCCCATTAAACTCAATTTTACGTGGCCTTTCTGTTTTTACTGTCACCAAAAGTTTAGCTTCAATCTCGACCCAGGGCACGATAAACTGTCCAGGCTGAAATAAAATGTAATGTTTGGGGACTAAGATTTGTGTTTGAATGTACTGCCCAGACACTCTCTGCATAGTTTTTCCATCCTAATTTATTTTGTACAGGTCTGCAGCGGCTGTACCCTGAGGGAGAAGTGTGAGCCCGCACTCTCCCTTTTGTCAGCGCCTACCCTTCCTGGTAGCGATTAGCTTTTTCCTGTGTGAGTTATGCACTGGCTGCCCAGTTTATTGGCCACATTTTAAACCCACCAAGTGTATGTGGCTGACAACTGAAAAATTCAGGCCATCGTATAATGTATGTTGTGCTGTATTTCTTCAGAATTCCAGTAGGCTTTGCTTTGGACTAGGAATGTCCATTAAACGTGTGATGTCATTGTGTATTAATTTTACTATATTGTCTGTCTGTCTTGTGTGCAGTTCACTGTTTCAGAGGCAGGGCCCTCAGTAAGAATTCCTGCCGTATTTAGATCACAGTTCCATTCACAATAATTGGCCATGTGTGCCTTGTTGCATTTCTGATCTGTAAGTATTTTTGAAAGAAGAATAATAGGCACCCTTTTTGGCCATGTGGTCTCTGCACAGAGCATGAGTGTGAAGATAAGGAATAGGAGCAGGAATAAACCGCATAGACCATTAAACCTCCATCATTCAGAACAGTTGTGGCTGATCTCTGTCTCACCTGCATTTTCCTGCTTGCTCTTCATATCCTCTGATTTCTGAAGCAATCAACAGTCTATCTTCCCCGCCTTGGATATCCTCATTGATGGAATGACTGTAATCTCTGGGGTTGAGAATTCCAAAGATTTACAATTCTCTGAGTAAAGAAACATTGCATCCTGGTCTGCAATGATCCCTTAGTGTGATGCTGTGAACTTCAGAGTTTGCTTGTTGGTGACAAAGTGAGATGAAAAGCAGAGAGGGCAACATTTTACTTGAGCTCTGATGAAGGGTCGCCCTGACTCGAAACGCTCTATTCTCTCTCCACCAATGTTGTTGGATCTGCTGAGATTTTCCAGCACTATGTGTAAGGGCAACATTTTTGTTCATTGAGTGCTTTGTTTCCTTGGTTACTGGCTGTTAGTAGACATTTGTACATATATGTATGTGAAGTACATTTACAAATGTAGTACAAATTTATTTGAGGTGCTTTCAACTGAAATCAGGAGTATCGCTGCAACTGCACTGTATATCCAATCAGTGATCCCTATTCGATAATGCTGACTAGAGACCAAGTTTTAATGGCCAGGTTTATTACAATATTGTATAATACTGTTCCTGATTTTTTTAAAACAAAATATTTTTGAGTTTGAGGAGTTATAGTTAGTAGATCCTATTGCAAACAGTAGTGTCAGCATTCAGTGCTCCTAGGTTAGCTGCAGTGTATGGGTCACATGCAGCGTATAAGTCTTTCTATTCTGCATCAATAACACTGTTCCACTCTTGAATGTCCCTTGTTGCATGAATGTGAAATTTATCGATCTTTCACATCAGCCATCCTCTCATTGTGAATTAGTGTCAAACAGGAGACAGATTTTGCTGTAGGGCTATGTCTAATATGAACTGGATGCAAGGTCATTTCATAGCCAACACACAGCCTTCCATTTCATGAGCCTTGTGAAATTACAACCAAATCGTGGAGGTGAAAGACCACTGCCTTAATTCATTGTGCTATCAATTTGCTGAGTCCCATTATTTTAAGTGATAAATTCTGTGTGCACAAGGATGAATCTAATATAATAACTTAGATTTGTATAGCACCTTTAACATAGTAAAATTATTCATGGCACTTCACAGGAGTGTTATCAAATAAAATAATATGGGTGGCACAGTGGTTAGCGCTTCTACCTCTCAGTGCCAGGGATCTGGGTTCGATTCTGACCTCAGGTGACTGCCTGCAGTTTGCACAATCTCCCTGTGTCTGCGTGGGTTTCCTCTGACAGTCCAAAGATGTGTGGGTTAGGTGGATTGGCCATGCTAAATTGCCCCTTAGTGTCCCAAGATATATAGATTAGATGGAATTAGCCATGGTAAATGTGTGGGATTACAGGGATAGGGTGGGGGAAAGGGCCAAAGTAAAATGTTCTGTCAGAAAGTCGATGCAGACTCGAATGGCCTGTCCTGCACTATAATTCTATAAGAAGTTAACGCCCAGCTATGTAAATATTAGGAAAGATGATCAAAAACTTCATCATATTTAAGGTTTTAAAGGAGCTGTTTATAGAAGTTAGAGAAATGAGAGATTCTGGGAGATATTTCCAGGATTGAGGGTCTAGCCAGTGAAGGTGTGACCTACCAGTGGTAGAGCAATTAAAATCTAGGGTGCTTAAGATGCCAGAAATGGAGAATACCAATATCTCAAGAAGAGCTGAGGGAGGGTTAGCGTGATAGAGAGGGGCCAAGGCCATGAATGGATTTGAAAACTAGAATGGGAATTTTAAAATTAAGGTATAGTCAGACGAATGCTTTGCATTCCTTGGGAGTAATAAAGGTTGAAAATAAGCCAGAAGATCTTTTTGACATGATCTTTGCTGTCTGAAGGAGCTGATGTTTATTCAGTTTTTGTCCTAGGACACACTTAGCAATCCAATGCATCTTTTCATGTACACCTTGACCATGCATGAGCTACTAATCCTTTTTGGACATTTGTATTGAACCTTCATGAAAACTCAGGCTATGAAGCACGATCACTGGATTAGAGTTGAGCATGGGTTCCTGAAGCATTTCTTTTTTACTCCTACTGCAGTCCTCCCCTCAGCTCAGAAGTGCTAGAAGCAGTTTTAGAACTCCAGCTAAGATCAGTTAGCTCAGCACAGACAGAGCGGCATGATAGCACAGTGGTTAACATCGCTGCTTCACAGCGCCAGGGACCTAGGTTCAATTCCCGGCTTGGATCAGTGTGTGTGGAGTTCACACATTCTCCCTGTGTCTGTGTGGGTTTCTTCCGGAAGCTCTAATTTCCTCCCACATTCTGAAAAATGTCTGGTTAGGTGCATTGACCTGAACTGTGCCGACTAGGGAAATTGCACATTAATTTTATTGCATTGTTAATGTAAGCCTTACTTGTGACTAATAAATAAACTTTACCTACTGCTTTTGAGGCAGTAGCAGTGTGCGGTTATTGAAGTCACAGCAGGTGCATTAAATTCGAAGCATAGAACGCTTAGTTTTGAAGGAGACTGTTCAGCCCATTAAACCAGCACAGGTAAAAGTCCCACCCAAGATCTGTCCCTGTAACTCCACATATTTACCCTGCCACCAAAGGGAAATCATGGCCAATCTACTTAACTTGCACATCTTTGGAGTGTGGGAGGATTGGGAGCACCCAGAGAAAACTCACACAGACAAGGGGAGAGTGTGCAAACTCCACACAGACAGTGACCCAATGTCAGAATTTGAACCCCAGTCCCTGGCGCAGTGAGGCAGCAAATTCTGTAAATATCAAACACTATCTCACCATTCCTGATGCTTTGGTGAATTAGGCATTGGCCAGTCCTGCACTGAGTCATGTGGACAGAATACTTGGTCACTGATCCCAAGTTGAGGTTGGGTTGGTATAAGCAGCATGGGAGGTGTGTGGAGTTACTGAACCCTGAATTATCTGTCATAGGTAGATGGTAACTGATGATCTTTGTGTCAAATTATTTTTTAGATGCTTCTTTACTTAGGGTTAAATGTGTCATTGCATCATAAATATGTAGAATCAGTTTGTGTATAGTGTCATCAGAATGGAATGGAGAGTTAGTGTTGAAGGGCCATGACCACCCTGCAAGTTGGAGACTTGCACCTTGACTTGGTTTCTTTATATTTCCTTCTCAGATGCACAAATGGCTTTAAATCTTCTTGAAAAGACCTGGGAGAAGGTAAGGTGAAGAAGGCAGTCTTAAACTGCTTTCATGCTTTAATGTCCAATTTATACTGTACTTCAACTTGTACTTGTATTTGAAGCTTTCTGAAGCATTAATGTGTTAAATGTTCACTGAACCAAGAATAATTATTCATACAAAAGCTAAAAATTCAGAATAAAAACAAAATGCTGGAAATGTTCTGGTCACATTGTAGTTGTGGAGGGAGAAAAACAGTCAACATTTCAGCTGAAACTTTCATTAGACCTGGACAAAGTTCGAAATGTAATAGAAAGTGAACCAAAGGGAAGATCTTTGATACAGTGGAAGGTGTGAGAAATTAAATGGCATAAAGATTGGTGCAGGATCAAAGGGAATGATAGTGAGGCAAGTAAAGAAACAAATGCGTTTTTGTGTTTAGGTGTGATTTCACAGAAATTGGGATTGGATGATGATTCCATGGAGACTTAGGATTGGATATAGTTCCCATTGGAACTGGAAATAGCTCAAGTTTAGATGCCATTCCATACAGATTGGTATGGTTCCCGAGAGACTGAGTTGGTCAGATTTAGGTAAGCTTCCATGGGGACTGGGAGTGGTTCAGGTTTGGATACAGTTCCATGGGATCCCAAGAGATTCAAATACTGGTTCTTGGATTTGTGCTGGGAAATTGGCAGTCAGGCAGCCAAGGCCCACAGGGACTTGTAGACTGGAGTTGATGGGTGTGGAACAATAAATCAGCAAAAATAGAACTGTTGAGAGGTCAAGTTGGAAGGGAGAAGGTGAGTGGTTAAATTTTAGGAAATCCATAACTGAACAATGAGATTATGAATAGGCAGGTATCTATCCAGCAATTCAAGTTAGAATTCTAGAAGTGAAGATTTACCTTACACTCTCATTTCTGTGACACTGAAAAACTAAATACAATGGCAAATGCCCAAACCTCAAGCATAAATTAGACCCTAGGAGTGACAGAAATAACATGCACGAGTTTACAGTCAGCATGAGAATTTTTTTATATTTATCTATATTTTATAAGTTTACAGAGCATGTACATCAACTAATTTGATTTCACATAGAAAATAGACCTGGAATAAAATGGTCTTGGAGACATCCCAAAGCCACTCGTGAAGTGTCCCAGGAACTGATTACAACTTTTTGTCTTTGCTGTAACAGGTGAAGGGTAATGATGAAGCCATGATTCTCTGTAGGACTGCAATTGCTGCTATTAAAATCAAAATTGGAGACCTCCAGGAAACCAAGGTAATAAAGGACATGGGAATGAATTCTGTAGCAGGGGAACAGAGCTGGAGAGAAGCCCAATGTCTGTCTTAGGCAGGGAGTCAACAACACAATTTGAAATGGAATATCAGTGCTTTGCTAATGAGATGTGACTTAGGTTTTTAACATGGATGTGTGAAAATACTGGTTGTGATTGAAAGAGCACATTCAAGAGAGAGACAAACAGAGGAAAGGGTTTATTTGCTTTATTTGATTTTGGCAAGCTTTTCCAGAATATAGTTAGTTTGTTTTAGTACTGATGATAATAGGTTTGTCTTTTGGACAGACAAACCTAATGTTTAATGTCGCCATACGCCCCTATAAAGAGAGCTGCTCATGGAAAGGATTAACATCTCTGCTTGTTAATAAGGTGGAGTGCAACAATCTCATTCTCTCACTCAGTTGTGTGCTGCATGCTTTTTAAAAAGTAAAATTCCCATTGAAGATGAACTAAACATTCTAGGTTAAACTCCAATTATTTCTAAACTTTGCATTTTTTAAAAATGACTCAAGATTTTCTTAGAACAACCAAGAAGATTAAGCAACTAGAATTGTCTCAAATTCTAGTTCAGATTATTAAACATTTAAGAAATTTGAATTGGCAGCTTTTATGTGCAAGGAACCTTATAACCGGAGCTGAAGATTCACCCAAAATTTAACATAATAACCGAAATTGCACTGTTGTCCTAATGAGAGGTTTTCACAAGTTAACAGGTTTATTCACCATAATAATTCCAATATTTTATAACTGAATAGTTATCAACTAAACACAGGATAGATGCTTACTCAGAAAAGATAAATTGTCATTTTCCCTGTTTGTTCTTCGCTGCATTTCCAAATGACTAATAAAACTAAAATGTTAGGTTTCATAGTTAAAACTTCAACATTCATATGCCAGAGGATCAAAGAGAGCCAAGCTTCCTACTGCTCGAGTTCCAAGCATTTTTGGTGACAAAGTTTTGGTGACAACACTTCAATCTTGCAGTCTAACCATAGAAAAGGAAACAGAAAATGTTTCCTCTTTCTCCTTTCTTCCATTATAGATATCTTATTCTTTTTCGTCAAATCAATTTTCAATTTCTAATATCTGCTGCTTACCCTCTGTTTGAACAAGCAGTAAGACCATGCACTTTCAATTTAAACTACAGGAAACAATAGCAATTTTATAAAAATTATATTTAATTTGATTTTGATTTTATTATTGTCACATGTATTGGGGTGCAGTGAACAATATTGTTTCTTGCATGCTATACAGATAAAACACACTGTTAATAGAGGAGAGGGTGCAGAATGTAGTGTTACAGACATGGCTAGGGTGCAGAGAAAGATCAGCTTAATCAGTTTTTTTTACAGCAAGTTTATTAATTGGCCCTTTTCTTGGCATAATAGATTCAAGATAACGTGCTCTTAAGTCAGTTCTTCAACATGTACTCTAGAAAAACATCCCTAACACAATCCAACAACATGTCTTCCACAGCATTAGTACTCATGAAACTTACCCAGTCCATGTGCAGATTGAAGTCATCTATGATTACTGTAATACCCATGCTGCATTAGTGCTATGCCTGACACTACCACTAGTGTTTTGTGGCATATAAACAAAGAAAGAACAAAGAACAACGCAGCACAGGAACAGGCCCTTCGGCCCTCCAAGCCTACACCGATCATGTGTTCCTAACTAGACCATCTGTTTGTGTCCCTCTATTCCCAGTCTGTTCATGTGGCCATCTAAATAATTCTTAAATGATCCTAGTGTGTCTGCCTAAACCACCTTACTGGGTAGTGCATTCCAGACCCTCACCACCCTCTGTGTAAAATACGTCCCCTGCATATCCGTATTGAACTTTGCCCTCCTTACCTTGAACTTGTGATCCCTTGTGTTTATCATTTCTGACCTGGGAAAAAGCTTCCAACTGTTAACCCTGTTATGCCCTTCATGATTTTATAAACTTCTATTAGGTCGCCCCTCAACCTTCCATCTTTCCAGGGAGAACAACCCTAGTTTACTCAATCTTACCTCATAGCTAATACTCTCCATGCCAGGCAACATCCTGGTGAACCTTTTCTACACTCTCTCCAAGGCTTCTACATCCTTCCGGTAGTGTGGCAACCAGAACTGGACGCTGTATTCCAAATGTGGCCTAACTAACATACCAAGCTGTGATACAACCAAAAAGAATGCTTTCTATAGTGCACCTGTAAAAGTTGGTGAGAGTTGTAGCTGTCGAGCCAAATTTCCTTAGTCTTCTGAGAAAGTTGGTGGGCTTTCCTAACTATAGTGTCAGCATAGGGGGTCTGGACACCTAAAAACATGAAGCTTTCAACCGTTTCTACTTTGTCTCTGTTGATGTTGACAGGGGCACTACGCTTTCTGAAGTCAATGACAATCATGTTTGTTTTGTTGACATTGAGGGAGAAATTATTATTCTCACACCAGTTCACTAGATTCTCTATCTCATTCCTTTACTCAGTCACGTTACTATTGGAGATCTAACCCACTACTGTGGTGTTGTCAGCAAACTTGAAAATCGAGTTGGAGAGGAATGTGGTCATATAGTCATAAGTATATAAGGAGTATAGTAGGGGGCTGAGAACACAGCCTTGTGGAGCACAGGTGTTGAGGATGATCGTGGAGGAGACATTGTTGCCTATCCTTACTGATTGCAATCTGTGGGTTAGGAAGTTTAGGATCCAGTTACAGAGGGAGGAGCCAAGACCCAGGCCACGGAGTTGGAGATGAGTTTTGTAGGAATAATGGTGTTGAAGACTGAGCTATTGTCAATAAATAAGAATCGACATAGGTGTTCCAGGGTTGAGTGCAGGGCCAGGGAGATGGCATCTGTTGTGGACCTGCTGCAGCGGTAGGTGAACTGTAGTGGATCCAGTCAATCTGGGAGGCTGGAATTGGTTTGTGCCATGACTAACCTTTCGAAGCACTTTCATAATGTTGGATGTTAGAGCCTCTGGCCAATAGTCATTAAAGCATGCTGCTTGGCTTTTCTTTGATATTGGGATGATGGCCGTCGTCTTGAAGCAGATAAGGACCTCAGACTGCTGTAAAGAGAGGTTGAAGATGTCTGCGAATATCCCCGCCCACTGATCCACGCAGGATCTGAGTGCTTGTCAGGGTACCCCATCCAGGCCTGTTGCTTTCCATGGGTTGACCTTCGAGAAGGCTGCTTTGTCATGAAGGACTATTACTTACGTGGCGAAAAACTGCAGCAGGCGACGGTGCAGAGGGACCTCGGGGTCCTTGTGCATGAGTCGCAAAAACCCAGCCTGCAGGTGCAGCAGGTGGTCAGGAAGGCGAATGGGATGCTGGCCTTCATAGCGAGGGGGATTGAATATAAAAGTAGGGAGGTCTTGCTGCAGCTGTATAGGGCATTGGTGAGGCCGCAGCTGGAGTACTGTGTGCAGTTTTGGGCGCCGCACCTGCGCAAGGATATTTTGGCCTTGGAGGGAGTGCAGAGGAGGTTTACTAGGCTGATACCGGAGTTGAGGGGGTTGAGCTATGAGGAGAGGCTGAATAAACTAGGCTTGTACTCGTTAGAGTTTAGAAGAATGAGGGGAGATCTCATTGAGACGTATAAGATGATGAATGGGATGGATAGGATAGAGGTGGAAAGACTCTTCCCGCTCAAAAAAGACAGTAGGACTAGGGGGCACAGCCTCAAGATAAAGGGGGGGCAGTTCAGAACGGAGTTGAGGAGGAACTTCTTCACTCAAAGGGTGGTGAATCTCTGGAATTCTCTGCCCGTTGAAGTGGTGGAGGCTGCCTCGCTAAATATTTTTAAGAAGCGGGTTGATGGGTTTTTGATAAGAGAGGGGATTAAGGGTTATGGGGAGAGGGCGGGAAAGTGGAACTGAGCCACGACAGATCAGCCATGATCTTATTGAATGGCGGGGCAGGCTCGAAGGGCCAGATGGCCTACTCCTGCTCCTATTTCTTATGTTCTTATGTTCTTATGTTCTTATGTCATCTGCATGGTGACCTCTGATATAGGTTTCAGTAAGGCTTCAGTCTTGTGCATGTCAGGTTAAAGAATCTTAAACCTGCAATTAATGAGAAATGACAATAACATCCAAGTTTTGCTTTAAAGACCAACTTTACTAAACAGATTCAAAATTATAACCAGAGCAGAACACTAATAAAGCTGCAAAATATTATATTGGTAACAATGCCTGAGTTCATTTGATCTGAGTTGACTGTCCGAGTTACCTGTCTGACTCGAGCACCAATTGTCTTTTAACAACATCTTCTATGCGCTTTTCGGGGTGGATTTGGATGTTGTATTAACAGGACAGTACTGTCTTATACAAGTGCTGAATACAAAATGCTCAGTAGTATAATGAGTTCTTTATCTAATTACCATGGAGTAAAAGCCCACCTTTAACTTTCAGTGACTTGGGGAGGCAGTGGCGTAGTGATATTGATGCTAGACTAGTAACCCAGAGACCCAGATAATGTTCAGGGGACCGGAGTTCAAATTTCACTAAGGCAGATGGCGAAACTTCAGTTTAATAAAAATCTGGAATTTAGAACTTACTGATGACCACAAAGCCAATGTCATTATCATAAAAACCTACCTGGTTCACTAATGTCCTTTAGGGAAGAAAATCTACCTGGTCTGGCTTACATGTGACTCCAGATTCACAGCATTGTGGTTGACTTTTAACTGCCCTCAGGGATGGGCAATAAATGCTGGACCAGCTAGCGACGCTTGCATCCCATGAACAAATTTTTCAAAAACTTGCCATAGTTTCTGCATAGATGGCATACTCAGGACTGCTTTTGCTTATCCTTTTCATGTTTCCCATAAATAGTTCTGCAACTCCCTTGAATACCATCCTCAACTTTGAGGCATCATCCATATTTGCTTGTAACAATTACTTGTGCAAGAAACCAATTAACTTTCATGTTCCAGCAAGCATCATAATGGGGCAAGATTAACTGCAAGACCTAACAGCACCGAAATATCATTGTTTGTTTGTTTTTAGTTTCTCTTGAACCGCATTATCAGTGAAAGGCAAGTTGCAAGATTCAGTGGTTTTTATTTTGAAAAGATAATGGTCATTTTTTGAGTTCGGTCAAATTCAAGCAAATTTGTATTCTTATGCAGGAATAATGAATAATCTTGTTTTAAAGGATCCTCTAGGTTAGAGTGCTCATAAGAACTTTACCTTCAGTTTGAGGGTGAGAAATGTGTGTCTATAACTAGTGTCTTAAAGCGAATTGCAAGGGAATGAAATTAGCATTTGTGAAAGTGAGCTATGAAAATAAGCTAAACATGATAAGCAGTGACTGATATTTAAGGCAATATTTCATAACAGATGTATTTCATTGAGAGAAACTCCAAGAGAATGATGCATAGTCTGTGATTAAATACATAAGGTATCAAATTGAAAGAAAAGGCATATGCCACCGCAAAGATTAGTGGCAGCCTGAAAGTTTGAGAAAACTTTTGAAAGGAGTAAAGTATGTCTTTAAAAAAAGAAATTTATAGTATGAGAGAAAACAAGCAAGAAATACAACAATAAACAGTAAGAGCTTTTATTCGTGAGTGAAAAGAACAGAGTAGCTAAAGTGAGGTTGTTCCCATTGAGACTCCAACTGGGGAGTTAATTATGGAAAATAAGGAAACAGCAAAGAAAACGAGTCTTTTGTATGTTTTAACCGTTGAAGACATACGTTGGACTTGTTTAAGGTTTACTTAGATAGACACATGAGCGAACCAGGGATGGAGGGTTATAGTAGACGGTATTAAATAGGGTCAGAGCCTCGGGACGACACCGGAAATGTAGTATTACATGTTAATGTTTTGTCTTTTTATTCCACAGGTGTCGGTCCACCTTGTTGTCAAACGAGGGGCATGCACACGGTGGGTCGTGCGTGGGCTGCTCTTGGAGGTTCCGAGAGTGGCCTAGTACTTCGTGTCGTTGTGTATGCTTAATCCTGGACCAGCAGACGGGCACCGCAACAGCTCAGTGACTATCACTGCTAGCTGTGCAGATACATGGATTTGGGCCTGTGTCTGTGAGAGTTTGCGCATCCTCCCTGTGGTTGCGTGGGTTTCCTCTGGGTGCTCCGGTTTCCTCCCACACCCCAAAGATGTGCTCTAAGGCTGATTGGTGTACCAAATTGAGACTATTCTCCCCTGAATCTGGCTACATTAGGGGTTCCATTCACATACACACAGGGCAGGGTAGGTGTAGGAAGAAGCGGCGGCACGGGCTCATTGGGCCGAAGGGCCTGTTTTCCGTGCTGGGTTGTTCTTTGTTCTTAAAAAATGAGAAAGTCATGGAGCAAAGGGAGGAACTTAAAATGATCACAAGGAAAAAGTATTGAACAGACTAATGGGAAGAAAGGTCCCTGACCTAATTGTCTGCATATTAAAGCCTTTTGTAAAAAAAAAGTAGTAACAGAGATAATGGATGCAATGCTTGTAAGCTTCCAGAATTTCCAAGCTGCTGGAAAGGTGCCAGCAATTGGGAAGCCACACATGTAACATCCCCAATCAAGAAAGGAGGGAGACTGAAAGCAAGGAATTTTAACCACCACCTAAAGTCTGTCAACTGGAAAATGCTAGAATCTATTATTAAGGGGGTCGTACTGGGGCTGCTCTTGGTTGTTCGAGATTGGCCTAGTGCTTCATGTCATTAGTGTGTGCCTAAACTGGACAAGATACTGGGCAAGATGACAGCTCAGTGACTATCGCTGATTGCTGTGCAGACACATGGATTTGGGCCGGTGTCTGTGGGAGTTTGCGCATTCTCCCCGTGCTTGCGTGGGTTTTCTTCGGGTGCTCCGGTTTCCTCCCACACCCCAAAGATGTGCTGTTAGGCTGATTGGCAGTAATAAATTGTCCCTAAATAAGTTTCCCTCAATCTGGATGGCCATAAAACATTAGATAGGGGTCATGGGTAGAGAGGTGGACTGGTGGTGTTGAGATGGCGGCGTGGGCTCGTTGGGCCAAAGGGCCTGTTTCCCGGGTTGATTTTGTTCTTTGTTTCTTTGGGTAGTTGCAGGGCATAATACAGTCAGGAAGACTGTGAAAGGGAAATTGTGTTTGATAAATTTGGGTTAAAACGTTTGCAGGTGGAGGACATGATGTGGGAAATTAAAAGGTTGTTCACTTTAGGAAGACCAGAAAAGCGGAATATTTATTATTTAAATAGGGACGGACTGCAAGCTCCTGTGATCGAGGCATCTGGGTGTCCTTGTGCATGAATCATAAAAATTAACATGCAGCTACAGCTAATAATTAAGAAGGCATTAGGAGTGTCGCCCTTTATTGCAATGGGTGGTGTTGAAAGGAAGGAAAACTTGCTGCAACTGTACAAGGCATTGGTGAGATCACACCAAGATGCTATGGATGGTTTTGGCCACCTTGCTTCAGGAGAAATGTACTTGCATAGGAAGCAATTCAGAGTTGTTCACTTGGCTGAGTCCTGGGATGAAGGAGTTGTTTTAATGAGGAATGGTTGGAGTTTAGAAAATAAATGGTGATCTTATTGAAACACAAGATTCTTGACAGGATAATTGCTGAGAAAATGTTTCCCTTGTGGGGAAATCAGGAGTAAAGGGGACACAGTTTAAGTTGGAAGTGAGGGGAATTTCTTCTGAGAGTCATTAATCTTTGGAATGGTTTTCCGCAGAGAGCACTGGGTCATTGAAGATATTCTAGGCTGAGTTGGACAAAAGCTGGTCTACAAGGCAGGCAGGAGAGTAGAATTAAAGCCACAATCCAATCAACCATGATCTTGTTCAAAGGTGGAGCAGGCTCATTGGGCTGAAAGGCCTACTCTTGCTTTATCTCTTTTGGTCTTATGATCTTACACTTGAGGTGAGTTAGGATAAAGTTGGCAGGTTTGGATGACCTCACGTTAACAGAAGTGAAAGGTGGGAGCCTGCCCAGGAGAGCATTAGACAGTCAAGTGCAGAGGTAACTAAGGCATTGAGGAGTGTTTCAGCAGAAATAAGCTAAGGCAGGGACAGAAATGGATAATGTTATGGAGGTGGATGTAGGCAATCTTGGTGATGGGGAGGATCTATGGTGTAAATTTAGCTTGGCGTCAAGTAGGATGCAAAAGTTGTAATGCTGTACTGAGGGAGTATCATTCTAATGAGACTTTAAGCTGCTTTCAGATTGCTGTAACGTATCTTGTAGCAGTCTGGGAAGAGCAGAGATTACTCCTGGCCTGATCAATATTTATCCCTGAACCAAAAATTCTGAAATAAACTAACTCTATTGCTTTGTGTACTGTTTGTGAATCTTTGTGATGCACAAAGTCATCACAGTGGATTACACTTCAAAAACACGGGTGATTCTCAAGATCTCCCTGGGCAGGGTGGGGTTGGAGAGTCATGCGGGAGCGACCTAACGTGTTTAACGCCAGTGAGAACCTCCTTTACAAACAGCGCCTTCATCTCCAAGCAGGTGGCCTTGCTGGCATCTGTGGGTCCCCACTCCAAAAGTAATTGTAAGTGTGGTTGACCTGCGAACTGAATTGCACTGACCCTCCCAGTGGAAATCTCACGGGTTTTCCTGCTGGGGACAGCACTTCAGATTTTTTGGGTGAATTCTGCCAGAGTATATAGAGTCTATGAAGTATTATAGTGTGCCTTAACCATGTAAATTGTGTTATACAAGCGCTAATTCTGCCTTTCTTCCTGAAGGTGGCACTTGAATCCCCCCAGTGTAATTGTAAGGCAGTAATCTTACCGAGAGGCATGAATGATGTTGAACATATTGAGAATTCCTCGAATTCCAGAAAATAAATCACTCCAATGTATTTGAGTTCAGTTGCTGGAACATTCTGTTCAGTTACTGTGTGAAAATGTGCTCATTGAAAGATAAATAGTTCTGATACTCTGAGAGCTTCAGGGATGATCGGAATTTTGTGATAATAATCTTTGTTTGTGTGTGCATCAAACCTGTATGAATGAATATTCGCCAAAAAATTGAAACGTATTGAGGCACAAATAACTTGCATGCTAAAATGTACCAGAGGCACTCTGAAATCTCACACATTTGCAAATTACAAATGATGACCAGCTTTTAATTTACCCAAGCTCTTTTACAACTTAAGATGGGCACAGTGAGTCAGTATGAGACAGTTTTGGATTTTGTAAAAGACAACAGAGAAATCACCCTGACTCTGGGATTGATTATTTGCAAGGCTCTCTCCCAGGGAGAGAGCAGTTTCTCTGACACCAAGGATACTGGGCAAAGAAGTGCAATTCTACTAAGTATTTTTTTGCAATGTGTACAATGATTGTTTTGAAAACAAAATACATTAGGCCCCCACTCCCTGCAAAGATGTCCGTAATTTACAGGTTTCAGTGTATTATCAATTGTGGGCAGTGTACAGTTGTAAAAGGTGTGATTCTCCTGCCTGTCTTCCAATACATCATTATCTCTTCCTTTGTTTAGCGATATTCCCAATCTAAGCTGTTGCTTCGATGCTTTCGTTTGTTAGAAAATCATTGAAGAAGTTGACGAGATGCTGCAGAAGTTGCCAGGAGTGACATCTGTCCACGGCCGGTTCTATGATACCTCCAGCAGTTACTATCAGGTGGTAGGTGATCATGCTGCTTACTACAGGGAGGCTCTCCGGTATCTTGGCTGTACTGAACTCACTGACTTGTCAAGTAAGTGTCAAGCTCTGTTCCATTTTGTAACTCTGCAGTTTATCTCCTTTTCGTGACTGCTGATTTTGAAGCTGATTAGAGAGAATCTTTATAAATCCTTGCTCTTTCCTCCTTTAAAATGTTTCCTTCTCAACTATTTGTCCACAAATCTTATACAAGCTAAGGTAGATTCTGCTTTCACCATCGTTTCAGGTTTTGAATTGCATGTGGAGGAATAAGTTGTGTAATTATGAATCTTCAGAATCTTTGCTGTGAATTCATTGTCTTGACATGGTAAATCATTAGAGAGCTTGTTCTACACAGGCAGGTCATAGTGACTTTGAATGAAATGGAAGCAATCCAGCAGTCAAAGACATTGATTCACCTTATTTTTAAGAGTTTCAAATATACAGTTTGCTGTAAGACAAATTATTCTTGCACGCAGTCTTGTGGGCAGAGCTCATAAACTGAAAAAATAACAGTGACCTCGCAGGAAAATCATAAATTAATTGGTTGCAACAGGTTGAGATGAGGAAGGGGGGTGGGGGGAAGGTGGGGAGGGGGCTGCGAGAGGAGCAATGCAAGTAGGGCCGACACTACAAACAACATCATCCTTTAAGAGTGATGTCAGTGAGAGGCAGGCAGATGCTTGCTGGATGATGTGTGTTTGTTAGTCCCCGTCCTTAAGCACAACCTGCCCTCTAGTTGTCTTAGAATTCCCTGCCACTAGGCCAAGACCTCACTCCACTGGGACCGTGTGGTGGTCCTCCACCTCCACCCCCATCCCATGCACCCAAATGCCCTTTGGGATGTGGCATGTCAGGACACGTATGGACAACCCCAACAGACTGAACATCACACTGCCATCAAAGCCTGGGAACAGTCGTATCCCAACATCGACATCGCCGCCCTGACTGAGCCATGACTGGCAGGAGAAGGGCAGCTTAAAGAACAAGGTGGCAGATACACTCCCTTCTGGAAGGGGAAGCCAGAAGAAGAGTGTTGTCTCTACAGGATCAGCTTCACCATTTAAAATCAAATTGGTCAGATCTCCAAAAATTCCCTCCCACGCAGTGAGCGAACATCTCATGACCGTACAGCTCATCCTGTCGCAGACATTAGTGCCTTTGTCCCAAGCCTAGAGGTAACGGACAAGGCAAAAGAGACCACCTACTCCAGCCTTGACCAATCACTGCCCCGTATCACAAACAGATGAATGATTCTCGTCAGTGACTTCAAAACTAGGGAAGGATGCAAACCTTTGGGAAAGTTTGTTAGGCAGGGAAGGGATGGGAAAACAAATGGCAGCAGACTCCTCCTGAATGAGCTGGTCTTATAAACACCCTGTTCCTCCAGAAGAATAAGCAGAAGTCCTCATGGCAACACACCCCACTCCAAGCACTGGCACCTAATAGACTATCATCATCAGGCAAGGGACTGCAAAGATGTCTGCATCAATCGCACCATAACCTAAGCCAATAACTGCTGGACTGACTATGCCTTAAATGTGACTATCTTCAAGAAAGAAGACAAGACTGACTGGAAATTAGAGGAATTTCCCCACTCTCCGCCAGAGGAGAGGTCATTGCGAGAATCCTCCTTGATTGTGTCCTCCCAGTGGCGGAAGAGTTCCTCGCTGAGTCTCAGTGCAGCTTCTGCCCATCGAGAGACACGGTGGACATGATCTTTAGATGCTGCAAAGAGCAGCATCAGCCTCTGCATATAGCCTTTTTTGATCTTGCAAAGGCCTAGGACTCTTGTCAACCATGAGGGATTGTGGACATCCTTCTCAAATTCAGCCAGCCATAGAAATTAGTCACTATTCTCCACCTGCTTGATAATGACTTGCAAGCCATAATCTTCATCAGTGGAACCATCACAGACCCAATATGTGTACAAACTGGGTTACGTTATCGCAACAGTGCTCTTCTTCATCTTCCTCGCAGCATTCCGCCCCATTATCCTGAAGCTCCCTGATGGAGTGGAGCTAACCTATCGAACAATCAGAAAGTTTTAACCTCTGATACCTCTAGGCCCAGAACCAAGACCACCCCAATTCTTTTATCAAGCTGCAGTATGCAGATATCTGTGTGTGCGTGCACACAAAGGCTGAGTTACAAATAATCATTGACACACTCAATGAGGCATATGAGAGAATGGGCTTCAGACTAAACATTCAGGAAGCAAAGTTTCTCTACCAGTCCACTCCTGCCACACAAAATGAACCCCTGGCCAATATGAATAGTTTCCTAAACCTCAGGAGCTCCTCCCTTCTCAGCGTGAGCAGACATCAATGATGAAATCCAGCATCAACTCCAATGTGCCAGTGCAATCATCTTCGGATGCCTGAGGAACCTTAAATCCAAACACCAAGCTCGTGGCCTACAGAGCAGTCGTGGTTCCTGCCCTTCAGGAACATGGACAATATACAGCAGACACCTCTAATCCCTGGAGAGTTATCACCAATGTTGCCTCTGCAAATCCACTGGCAGGATAGGTGCACCAATGTTCTCTCCCAGCCCAATATCCCCAGTTTTGGGCACCAGTCACGTTTGACCAGCTGCAATGGACATGCCACATTGTCCACATGCCTGAAACATTTCAGAGCTCTGAAATGGCAAGCAATCACAGAGAGCAGAGGAAATGCTACAAGGACACTGAAAGCCTCCCTAAATAACTGCAATATCCGCATCAACACGCAGGAATTGCTTACCTTAGAATGCACAAATGGAGAAGAAGCTTCCACGAAGTGGAATCACCAAGTGCCATCGGCTGGATCACACAGGGGTCAAGCATAAACAGTGGAAGTGGAGTGCAGAATCCAGAGCACTCCACCCACCTCATCAAACTCTGCCTGCCAAACCTGTGGCAGAGTCTGTCTCTCAAGTAGTCCAATTCCCGTTCTGTGAAATGATGCACTCGATTCTTTCCTGCATCTCCCATTTTTAGCTTTCAGGTTATGATTTTCTTCTTGCAGATGTTGGGATTTCTCTCTCATATTGCTATTCTGTTCCACAATTTCTATCTTGAGATCACATATGACTGCTGATTGATTTAAACTTTTCTCCTAGATGATGAACTGTTGTTGACAGTTAATTTCAACAACTTCCCACATAGCTCTGTATAATTGTAGGGATACAGGGATAGGGCCTGGGTGGGATTGTGGTCGGTGCAGAGTCGATGAGCCAAATGGCCTCTTCCTGCACTGTAGGGTTTCTATGATTCTATGAACTGAGGAACAGTCTTCAAATTGGTCAAATCTTTCTGCATCTATTGCATTGGCTCAATTTCCTTATTCACATCATCTTCTAGTAGCTTGATCTCCTTCTCTGCCTTCACCAGTTTCATATTGCACTTATTCATGTTGTCTTCAGCTGAGGTTTGTAACTACCCACTAACTCTTTGTTGTATTTGATCGAGACTTTCAGCTGCTGCATCTCAGACTGAGCAAACGTTAACTTCTCCTTCTGAAACTGCCAACCTGGATTAAGTGTATACAGATGTTACTTAATTGGAACAACATTTCCTACATCTACATCATGCACAATTACTTGAGTACTTCCCAGTTTGTTCCCACATAGCTCTATATAATTGTAATAACTCTTTCAGGTCATCTTGATTTTCCTCCAGAAGGTTACTTGGTAATTTATCCCAATTTTTGATTACTTTCTCATTGTCCAATCTGATTTGAGGATTGCCAAATACAGAATCATCTGCACTTATTTCTTCACACTGAGTTGTATCAAATAACATATCTTCCTTTTGCTTTCCGTTCCTTTTCACATATTAATATGGGTTTTTCTTCTGACCGACGTTCTAATCAAAGAATTGACCTCATTTAATTTTCTTTTGATTTTAATAAGGCCCACTAAACTGCTGCGATTTTTAAAAATTTCTTATCCACTCCCTTTTTCATTACTTGCTGTGTCCCATTTAAATACTCTGTAGCCAATTCACCAGCCCTCATTAATCACTCCCCAAAGATTAACACACAGTCCAACAATGTAGTCTCAGAATGCTGACTCACCAATTTCTCCTTGATCAATTTAAGTGGTCTTCTTATGATCAAAAATTAATTTGAATGAACTGGATTTAGTTGAGTCATTAGGTGCCTCCCAAATTGCAAAAAGTACAAATGGAATTCCTTTATCCCAATCCTCTGGATAATCCTTAATATAGGCCCATAACCTGGTCTTCAAAGTTTGATGCTACCGTTCTAATGCTCCTTGAGATTCTGCATGATACGCAGTCAATTTAAATTGTTTTACTCCTAAACTATCCATAACTTCCATGAATAACTTCAATATAAAATTTGATCCTTGATCTGATTGGATTTCCATGAGCAGTCTGTATCTAGTCAAAAAAAAGTAACACCTCTATAATTCTTTTAGCTGTAATATTGCATAATGGAATGACCTCTACTAGATATATCCATTATGGCCAACAAACATTGATTCCCACTTCTCATTTTAGGCAGGGGTCCCACATAATCAATTAAGACTAGCGAAAGGTTCCTCAAATGCTGGAACGGGTATTAAGGTTGCTGGTTTGATTGCAGCTTGAGGCTGTTCTATTACCTGACATATATGACAGGCACAGCAAAATTCAACAACATCCTAATGTAACCCTTCAACGTATGGTTTCTGATACAACTGCTTTATCTCTGCATCCTTCTGTTGTAATTCTGCCAGCTTTCCTAAACTAGAGATATCCACTTCGTACTTCACCCTGAACCTCAGCTTCTATTTTTACTCCTTGATTTCTGTTCCTCCTGTCTCAACCTGTGACTTTGTGATCTTGTTATCACACAATCAGAAAACATCCCAGGATATGCTTCCTGCAACACCTCAGTTGTTTGACTTTCCACTGGTTTTTCAACCACAGGAGGCATCACTCCCACCTATGATCCAGCTGTATTGTTACCCAGGTAAACTGTATCCTTGAAAAAGGTAATTTCTCTATTACTGCTTTTCACCAGACTCTCTAACTTTGCCTTACAAAGTGGAACACTACTCATTCCACATATTACCACCTTTTTGGGCACTATTCCTTCCAAACTACATATTTCCTCATCGCTCTTCATTAAAGATTGACTTGCTCTTGCATCTCTTAAGATCTTAACTCGACAGACTGGAGGGACTGATTGTGGACAAGTCCCCAGGACCGGATGGAATGCATCCAAGGGTTCTGAAAGAAATGGCGGAGGTGATAGTGGATGCCTTGGTGGTTATTTTCCAAACGTCGCTGGATTCCGGGGAAGTGCCGGAAGATTGGAAAACGGCTAATGTTACGCCGTTGTTTAAGAAGGGTGGCAGGCAAAAGGCGGGGAATTATAGGCCGGTTAGTTTTAACATCTGTTGTAGGTAAAATGTTAGAATCCGTCATCAAGGAGGAAATAGTGAGGCATCTTGAGGGGAATTGCTTGATAGAGCAGACGCAGCACGGTTTCGTTAAGGGGAAGTCGTGTCTGACAAATTCATTGGAGTTCTATGAGGATGTGTCTAGGGCGGTGGATAGAGGAGAGCCGGTGGATGTGGTCTTTCTTGATTTTCAGAAGGCGTTTGACAAGGTACCTCACAAGAGGTTATTGCAGAAGGTAAGGGGGCATGGAGTTGGGGGTAGGGTGTTAGCGTGGATAGAGGATTGGCTGTCAAATAGGAGGCAGAGAGTGGGGGTCAATGGGTGCTATTCGGATTGGCGGTTGGTGACTAGTGGAGTGCCCCAGGGGTCGGTGCTGGGGCCTCAGCAATTTACCATTTATATAGATGATCTGGAGGAGGGAACCGAGTGTATGGTGTCGAAATTTGCTGATGACACCAAGATTGGTGGAACGGCAAATTGCGTGGAGGGTGTGGAGAGTCTGCAGAAGGATCTAGATAGGCTGGGCGAATGGGCCAGGAACTGGCAAATGGAATTTAATGTTGGCAAGTGCGAGGTGGTCCACTTTGGTAGGAATAATGGTAGGAAGGACTATTACTTACGTGGCGAAAAACTGCAGCAGGCGACGGTGCAGAGGGACCTCGGGGTCCTTGTGCATGAGTCGCAAAAACCCAGCCTGCAGGTGCAGCAGGTGGTCAGGAAGGCTAATGGGGTGCTGGCCTTCATAGCGAGGGGGATTGAATATAAAAGTAGGGAGGTCTTGCTGCAGCTGTATAGGGCACTGGTGAGGCCGCAGCTGGAGTACTGTGTCAGTTTTGGGCGCCGCACTTACGCAAGGATATTTTGGCCTTGGAGGGAGTGCAGAGGAGGTTTACTAGGCTGATGCCGGAGTTGAGAGGGTTGAGCTATGAGGAGAGGCTGAATAAACTAGGCTTGTACTCGTTAGAGTTTAGAATGAGGGGAGATCTCATTGAGACATATAAGATGAGAATGGGATGGATAGGATAGAGGTGGAGAGACTCTTCCCACTCAGAAAGGACAGTAGGACTAGGGGGCACAGCCTCAAGATAAAGGGGGGGCGGTTTAGAATGGAGTTGAGGAGGAACTTCTTCACTTCTTCACTGAAAGGGTGGTGAATATCTGCAATTCTCTGCCTGTTGAAGTGGTGGAGGCTGCTTCGCTAAGTATTTTTAAGACGCGGGTTGATGGGTTTTTGATAAGCGAGGGGATTAAGGGTTATGGGGAGAGGGCGGGAATGTGGAACTGAGCCACAACAGATCAGCCATGATCTTATTGAATGGCGGGGCAGGCTCGCAGGGCTAGATGGCCTGCTCCTGCTCCAATTTCTTATGTTCTTATGTTCTTAACTTCCTCACCTACTTCTTGTACATGAGTAAATCTTACCAACACAAATAAAACCTTTAAAAAGATCTGACACTTGCTTATTAACTAACCTCTAAACAAGCCATACATTCTTTTGCAACTCTTCAATTTTAACCATAGTTTCCTTTCCCAATTTAACAAACCCCACTGGCTGATCCAGTTTTAACCTGTCAGTCTTCCAAATGCTTTTCTTAAGCCACCAACACTGCAACTTTGTGTCCAACTTTGTTACAAACATTTAAACTTTCTTATCTCTCTTTCACCCTCATGTTTCCTTTTTAACCTGAGGCAAGCTGTCCTTCTTTTCTCCAATGAGGCTTACTTTGCACTGACCACCTGCAGATTTCTCTCTTCCCCAGTTTCTATCCCCCACAAATTGAAATTGATGTTGAAAACAAACATTGATTTATGAATTACTTTAAAATAGTCTGCCATTTCTGCTGCCAGTCTTGCAGTTTTAACTCTTGCTGTTCCACCATTTTAAGTTGAAATTTTATTTTCAATTCTTGAAGTTCAAATATTCTCTCTTTCCTTTTCCTTTGCCCCTTTTTCCTTGCTTTTAATTCTAATTCACACTCTCTTTATCCTTTTGCAGCTGTTTCATTTGTATTTGAATTTTAGCCAATTCTAATGATTCAGACTGTGTCTCTAGCAAATTTGAATGCTGCGCTATCTCTGAAATTATCTCTACCTTCCTCACTCTTTCAGATGAACTCAAGTGCAGTGTGTTCGCCAAATCCAAAAGTTTTGCTTTAACCACCCATTGTAATCCACTCCAAGTGATGTCTTCAATACCTAAGAAATCACCCGAAAGGAAGCAGCAGTTCCCCACACTCACTCTGCAGGAATAGAGCCTACGTGGGATTGTGGTCGGTGCAGACTTGATAGGCTAAATGGCCTCTTTCTGCACTGTAAGATTCTATGATTAAACAAGGAAAAAATATGTTTCTAATTGCAAGTGTATCATCACAATAAAACCCACAATCCCATTTGTTCCATTAATTATTTTCTTTACCTGCAAACACCACCAAATTTATCTGCTATTCCACCTTGCACTTTCTGCATTGAACTTGATCTAACGTGATTGTCCGTTTCACCTTTCTCCATGTCTTCTTGAAGTCTATCACTACCCTTGCTTGTTTATTTGTTCCTGTTTTGTGTTACCTGCATATTACAGAATTGTACTATGTTGTTTTTCCTATATTTATTACACATCTTTACTCCCTTCAGATTGGTTTTTAATTTCTGTTTAACTTTATCCTTAAGTTCCTGTTGTATTAACCTTTGCACCAACTGACTGTTCAGCTCTTCAATTTCTTAATTTTTTAATCCTCTTTTATAATTATTATTTCTAAAACCCTATCTGCATAAGCATTTAAGCTAACTTGAGTCATTAATTACATCTTTATCACCCCTATTATCAAAATACTTAGAAAGATATACTGTATCTTCTATAAGATCTCCATCATCATCTTGAATAATTGTTGAGTCTAAGTTGACTTCATTTTCACTGGAATCAAACCTTCAGCCTTAGTTTCCCTACACACATTAGATTTATCTTTTTCCTTTATCTTGCTTCCATTTAAACCTGCAGTCTATCTTTTATCAGTAATCTGTTTATTGGTTTTAGTCTTTATTCTCCTGCAATTTTGTTATTTTTGACAATCTTTATATTTTATCTCTAAGAAATATAGTTTTTCTGTCTTGTCTGTAGTCCAGATCAAATTAATTTTGGTAATTTTTTTCCTAACCTTTTTGCTTTCAGCAATCCTATGCTTGTTTCTTACCATTGGATGAATTTTAGAATCGTATTAACTTGGGCCTCTAGATGTTTTAAAGGATTTATCACAAATTGAATGTTTGAAATTCGATTCTTCTATATCATCGTCTATGTCTAATACTTCTGTTGTTTTCCCACCACCATACTTAGTGGCAGGCTATTAGAGATAAACTCACCTTCTTTGTTGAATTTGGAGCAATGGGCTAACAGTGGGCTAACCTATTGTGTTTCCTAAACTGTGTAATTGAATTGTAAACTGATTCAGAGAACAGTTATAAAAATTGCTTGAATAGACAACTTTTAAAGATAATCTACTTTCCCTAATGTTATTTTCCTTATTATTACTTATTTAAATAGCTAAAATTATCAACATTCGATTGTTTTGTCGTACTATCCTCACTTTCTTTAAAAAAAAATTAAAAGGGAGTGGACCCAAATCAATGTTATTATTAAAAATGGTTAATCCTTTAAGATTATTGTTAAAATAGTTAAAAGCAGTAGAAAAACCGCTGTTATCCCCCTCAGTTCCATTCGTAGTCGGAAAAAAGGGTAGATACTGGTTTCAGGTTAATTTTAGATCTATCTCCTGACTCAGATTGTTCTTTGTTCAAATGTTGTACCTATGGCTCCAAACTGTCTAAATTTTGATTAAACTGGGGCAAATCCAATATTCCATCAGCCACGCATACTTTCTTCAAAGGGCTAATGGTATCTCTCTCCAAGCTAGAGGCTGTTTTAAATGTCTGAAGGTCTTCAGGTTTTACCCTCCTGTCCTTGCAAGTGTGGCACATATCACTGGGTTTTCATTATCATGATGTGGAGATGCCAGCGTTGGACTTGGGTGTACACATTAAGAAGCCTCACAACACCAGGTTAAAGTCCAACAAGTTTATTTGGTAGTAAACGCCACAAGCTTTCGGGACTCTGCCCCTTCGTCATAGAACATAGAACATAGAACATTACAGCGCAGAACAGGCCCTTCGGCCCACGATGTTGCGCCGACCAGTTACAAAAACAATGACCCACTAGCCTATACCAATCCCTTTTCGTCCATAAACCTATCCAGAGATCTCTTAAACGCCCCCAAACTAGACGCATTTACAACTGCAGCAGGCAGGGCATTCCAATCCCTCACCACCCGCTGGGTAAAGAACCTACCCCTGACATCCGTCCTGTAGCTACCCCCCCTTAATTTAAAGCCATGCCCCCTCGTGCTAGCTTTCTCCATCCGAGGAAAAAGGCTATCACTATCCACCCTATCTAAACCTCTAATCATCTTATATGTTTCAATAAGATCCCCTCTTAGCCGCCTTCTTTCCAACGAAAACAACCCTAGATCCCTCGTCAGTGAGTGGAGAGTTCTGATCACAGAGTTCTGATCATATAAAGGCGCACACAGTTTACAGAAACTATCAGTTTACTACCGAATAAACCTGTTAGACTTTAACCTGGTGTTGTGAGACTTCTTACTGTTTTTGTTATTAGTCAGGACAGACAGTTGACTAAAACAGGGAATTTGTTTGTTTTCCATCCCAACTGGAACTCTTTGAAGGTACATCCCTGACAATCATCATTAACTCAACCGGCAAGTTCCACCTGAGGTGGAAATTGTTTTCCGCAAACCACCCGGCTGGTAGTGATATTGCTACAGTCAGATTTCGCCATACTACAAGCCTCCGGAAAGCTACACCACGCCGATAAATCAAGATGATACTGACCTTTGGGGACCTATAGTACATTTCCAGGGGCAAGGAAGTAATGACTCGACTTTGGTTAAAAACCAAAACCTAAAGCCTTAATTGCTCCCAAGGGATCAGTTGGTGTGCACACCAGGGTCCCTTTGATCCTTGGTGCTTGCCGTTCATCATGTATTCACTTGTCTTGTTTGTCCTTCCCAAGTGCATCATCTCACACTTATCCGGGTTGAGTTACATTTGCCACTGATAGTGCTTGCCAAATGGCTGTTCCTTTTCTCCTAGAATAAGGCTCTAATAAGATTCCCATCACCAATTTGAAACTGTTATTAAAGCTGCAATTGTCAGGTTTATTCTTCGTCTTTGATCAATTGTAAAAATTTGCAAATTTCCATGAAGAAGATTGACCAGTACCTCCACAATATTCCCCCTTACTTGAGCGAACTAGGATGCGTGCTCATCCGGACAGTGTGATTTACGCATTTCAGCCTTTCCAGTATTGTCTTTACTTTTATCCCATTGTCCCTGCAAGTTCCTCACTTATAGTTTATCTTCCTTGGTAAATTTGAAATGTTTGTTGTTCTGGATGACATATACTTGTTGTGTTTAATTTCCAGTTGTGCTTGGTATGAAGCAGTTCTTTAGCTAGTTGTTTCATGTTTGTTTTCCTTCTTGATAGTGGGCTCACAGCAGCAGAGAGCATTCACTCTGGGTCTGGCTGCACTGCTAGGAGAAGGCATTTATAACTTTGGTGAACTGGTGAGTACCAAATGCGAGGACTTAAATCAGCCCAGACTTTGCTCATGAATTACCTTCCCGCACTGCTTCAGAATTGGTATGGTTACTGAATGTGTAAATGGGAATCCCAGCTATGGGTTGTATACTTGAGTAATTTTCCACAATTGTACAGGCAGGTTGTTCAATAGTACAATCAAAAGTGATAGAATTCATGAAAGGTGAATTTGTGTTCAGCACATTGCTAATCACCTATTAGTGTTCTGTGTAATACTGTGCATTTGAATTTTAGCAGTTTATTCTGAGGAGCCCATTGTGTTTGCTCTGCTGACTGTGCAGAGTTTGCACATTCTCCCCATGCCTGTGTGAGTTTCCTCTGGGTTCTCTGTTCTTCTCCCACATTCTGAAAGACATGCTGGTTAGGTGCATTGACCCGAACAGGTGCTGGACTGTGGCAACAAGGGGAATTTCACAGCAACTTCATTGCAGTGTTAATGTAAGCCTTACTTGTGACTAATAAACAAACTTTAACTTGATTTACAGACATAAGAATAAAGAACAGTAGTAGACCATTTGGCCCATCATGTCTGCTCCACCATTTGATAAAGTCATGGCTGATCTATTTGTGGCTTCTTTTCAGTTCAACTTTCCATTTAACCCTTAACCTTTGACTCCTTTGTCAATAAAGAATCTACCTAACAGCCTCAAAAAAAAATTCAATAACCCTCTTCCACTGCTCTGGAGAAGAGAATTCCACAGATTAATGGTCCTCTGAGAAATAAATTTGTCTCCTCTATCTTTAACGGCAGACCTATATTTTTGAAACATGTTCACTAGATTTAGACTTAGGAGTATTGACAGGCAGAAAGATCTGGGCATACATGTTCAACAATCACAAAGTGGCAATGCAGTTAGATAAATTAGTCAAGAAAGCATACAGCATGCTTGCCTTCATCGGTCGGGGCATTGAGTATACAAACTGGCAGGTCATGCTGCAGCTGTACAGAACATTAGTTAGGCCTCATTTAGAATATTGTGTACGCTTCTGGTCACCACACTACCAGAAGGATGTGATGCTTTGGAGAGGATACGAAGGGGTTTACCAGGATGTTGTCTGATCTTGAGGGTATTAGCTGTGAGAAGAGGTTAGATAAACTTAGTTTATTCTCACTGGAATGACAGAGGTTAAGGGGTGACCTGACAGAAGTCTACAAAATTCAGTGGCATGTACAGAGTGGATAGTCAGATTTCCTTTCCTAGGGTAGAAAAGCCAAGCATTGAGGCCATAGGTTTAAGGTGCGTGGGAATAAGTTTAGAGGAGATGTGGGAGACAGGTTTTTACACAGGGTGGTGAATGTCTGGGGCACGCTACCTGGGGAGGTGGTGGAAGCAGGTATGATGGTGGCATTTAAGGGGCAAGTAGACAAATACACGAATAGGATGGGAATGGAAAGATATGGACTCCGTAAGTGCATACAGTTTTAGTTTAGACAGGTATCATGATCGGCACAGGCCTGGAGGTCCGAGGGGCCTGTCCCTGTGCTGCACTGTTCTTTGTTCTTTGAAAGCAGAATAAATAAAGCGGAGGATATTATATACTTGAATGTTCAAAAGGTGTTTGATAAGAAGCCATGCGAAAGGTCATTGCGTAAGTTTAGTGCTCATGGGTTGGGGGTAATTCATTAGCATGAACAGAGGACTGATTGAGGGACAGAAAACAGTAGTCAGAAGTGAAAAGGGCATTTGTAGGGCACAGACCTACAAATTACAATTACACAGCTGCCTTGAGGAAGGGAAGTTTAGCAGGAAAACTTTTAAATTAAAAAATGTTCGCTTTGAGCTTGTGGAAGTTGCTGGTGATTACAGATATATTCTGAAGCTAGGCCAGGATGATAACATAATGACTTGTAGAAGCGTATTACTTTTAAATAGACTGTTGCTTTTCCTCTGAGTACTGTTGTTGGTGAAACTCCTTCTTCTTTTGCAGCTGATGCACCCAATCCTGGATTCACTGCGCGATACAGAGAACCAATGGCTGATCGATACTCTGTATGCTTTCAATAGTGGAGATGTGGAGACCTTTTTCTGTCTGAAAACCTATTGGGGAGCCCAGGCATGTTGGATCTTTCTCTGACTGTATAAAACTTAGCTGCCTAACTGAACATTGTGCCTGACTAACTGTACAATATGGCATTCAAGGGTATTGGAATTTATAAAATATAAGATGCCTCAGTCTTTATTGAATGAAGTAGTTGGGGCAGACTGAGGATGAGAGCCTGGTAAACTCCAATTCAAAACCTTTGTCTGTAATAGAATTGGGAGCGCTGTCAGGGCAGTGCATTCACGGGGCGGGTTGGAGCAATGCCATGAAGATGGGCAGTACCATATTCAAAGGCAACAGTGGAGTAAATTAATTCATCCCATTGTTGCATTGAGTTGACAAACAATAATTTAGTCAACTTGTTGTTATAGACAGATGAGGCAACCATTTGCACCAGCACTATTTGGCACATTTATAATCTTTGCATTTTGTGCTTATCTATAGAAAGATTGTTGATGGGCTGGTCTATATGCACAAGAACTATTGCATGATAATTGGTGGTCTGATCTCTTGGGGGATAGATGTGGAAATGTAGTTCTGATCCGTATAGAGTAGGAGAATGTATCACTGATGCTGAGTAAGTCAGTGATCATACAGTTTGGCCAGGCTTAACAGCCTTGGAATTGCACGAAGAAATTAGTTTCTAGGGTTCCGGCTGAAGATCCTGATCCTAGAAATGCAGATCTTGCTGAAGCTTTAGAAGGTGTTTTCCCAAAGTTGTCCTTTAATCGCCTGTGAAGTTCATTAAAAAGACCTTTTACTTGCAAAAAAAAAAGGATGGTGATTCCACTCTATTGCTTTGGTCATTACCTAAGAGATAAAGTTACGAATGCATACACTAAGATTAGTTATAGAGGAAGAGAAAAAGTATACTTATTAAGATTGGATCAGTACAGTGTCTTTGCTGTGCAGGCCTGAGTTCTTCAAGATGTTATGCTGTCTAAAGTGAAGATCTTATGATTACAGAGTTGTCTCTGCCAACCATCACAGCTGCAATGTCAAATTGCGATTTTGGCAGGTAGCTCCGTGAATGGGTAGGGTGGGGAGGTGTTTGTTGGTGGGGAAAGGAAGTTTTATATTTGCTTCTGAAGGACCTGCAGCATGGCTCTTTCTTTAGCCTGTTGATTACTACTATTCAATTGTTCTGCTTGTTGGTCCCCCTCTCTCCTCCCTCAATTGGAACTCGTGTCTGCTTCTCTGAAGCTTCTGTATGGATCTGCCTTTTGTAGACCATTGTCCCAACAATGTCTCATCATCATCCAAATTAGAAAACTGGCTAGCCCTGTCCTGGGGCCGATCTTCACTTTGCCTTTCTGAGGACCTGCTGAATTCCAAATATAAGTGCGAGGTGATTCATTTTGGTAGGACAAACTTGAATGCGGATTACAGGGTTAATGGTAGGGTTCTGAGGAACGTGGAGGAATAGAGAGATCTTGGGGTTCATATCCACAGATCTCTGAAGGTTGCCACTCAAGTGGATAGAGCCGTGAAGAAGGCTTATAGTGTGTTAGCGTTTTTTTAAAGGGGACTTGAGTTTAAAAGCCTTGGGGTTATGCTGCAACCATACAGGATCTTGGTGAGACCACATTTGGAATATTGTGTTCAGTTCTGGTCACTTCACTATAAGAAGGATGTAGAAGCATTGGAGAGAATGCAGAGGAGATTTACCAGGATGCTGCCTGGTTTGGGGGGTAGGTCTTATGAGGAAAGGTTGAGGGAGCGGGGGCTTTTCTCTTCAGAGCCGAGGAGGATGAGAGGCAACTTAATAAAGGTTTATAAGATAGAGTGGGCATGCAGAGACTATTTCCTCAGGTGGATGTAGCTGTTACTAGGGGGCGTGACTATAAGGTTCATGGTGGGAGATATAGGAGGGATGTCCGAGGTAGATTCTTTACTCAGAGTGGTTGGAGTGTGGAATGCACTGCCTGCTGTGATAGTGGAGTCGGACACTTTAGGAACTTTCAAGCGGTTATTGGGTAGGCACATGGAACATACCGGAATGATAGGAAGTGGGATAGCTTGATCTTGGGTTCAGGCATAGCTCGGCACAGCTGGGCTGAAGGGCCTGTACTGTGCCGTATGTTTTATGTTCTATGTCTTTTGTGAATCCTCTTGTGGGAAATATAGTCTTGTCCATGACTTGGTGGTAAGGGCTGGTGTGTGGCTTGGTGATAAGGGCTGAATCCGCAGGATATGTCAGAATCAATTTTAGTTCCGTATTTTTAAAATCCGTTCAATATTTTTGAAAACTTTAAATGCTGTTTCTTTCAAAATTCAGCAAACCTGTGGTGGTTGGATGAAGGTGGAAGCTGGCAAAATTTTTCTGTCTCTCACAAGCCTCTTCCTTGGGCTTGGTATTCAGGAACTAAGGCATTGGCTGGGTGAGAAGGAATGGAATTTGGTTTGGATCAGGAGATGGGCAACAAGTTGAAAGTTGTAGAGGAATTTGACAAAAAATAAGGATGAGGGTTTCAGTAGCAGGTAAACCAAGGCAAAGAGATGGATAATGATGTGGAACTATTCATAAATTTACAATCTTTAATTGGAGAATAGTATGAAGTCATGGACAGATTTCCAGGCTGTGAGGTGGCCACTTCCATGACTATCTTCATCCTTGCTGATAGAGGGGGTGGCATTAGTTACTTGTGCTCCAGCTACCCATATTCACCATCGGTAGCCCACTGGATGTCAATCCATCTTTAAGAACCGGACTCCAATCTTGACTTTCTGGGATTATCTGGAGTGTGTCCTCTTTTGACTTGGTTTTGGTTGGGAAGGTGAAAGTAGTTGGGCTGTAGTGGATAGCATGTGGTCAAATTTTCTATCGTGTGGTGTGTGTGCTCTTAATGGAGTAAATTGCTGAATGTGGAAACTGTCTAAGTGTAGCAATAATAGTTCAAACAGCAACAGAAAGAGAAATTAAAATTGCTCTGCCTGATGTAGGTAAATTCTAACAGCTCGGACACCGTGTGGGGAGAGAGACCAAGAGTGTTGTTCGCAATAAAATGCAAATTATGAGAATCCTTTTGTTTAATAACTGAAGTAAAAATTGAAGGGGTGGCACAGTGGTTAGTAATCGCACTCATCGCACCAGGGCCCCAGGTTCAATTCCAGCCTAGAGTGACTATGTGGGGTTTGCACTTTCTCCCTATGCCTGTGTGGCTTTCCTCCGGGTGCTCCAGTTTGCTCCCATAGTCCAAAGATATGCAGGTTAAGTGGATTGGCTTTGTAAATTACTCCTTAGTGTCCAAAGATGTGTAGAATCGGGGGGGTATCAGCGGGGTGAACAGATGACATTATCGGGATAGGGCCTGGGTAACATTCTCTGTTGGAGAGGTCGATGCAGACTCGATGGACTGAATAGCCTCCTTCTGCACTGTGGGATTGTATGATTTTCTTCTGTAAAGATGCAGGTAGAAAGATAGTGAGAGCTGGTCCAGCCTAGTTTTAACCTGGGCCAGTTGTCACTGGGTGTAAGAGTGACAAAATTAATTTGGCTTTCTTTCTCTGGCAGTCTGACCTGGCCAATAATGAACAGCGATTGAAAGCAAAACTCCAGCTGCTCTGTCTGATGGAGGTAAATTCTGCGGTTACCAAGTTGTTGCAGTAATAAATGAAGAAGCAAGGTGATAGTTAATCTGAGTTAAGCACTTTCTAGGATTGTCATTTTTGGATTGAGATAGAATGATCCGCAAAGAGAATTATCTCAAGTCTTCCCTTTTAAACCACTTAAGATGGCACAGTGTTGCCTCACAGCTCCAGGGACTGGGTTCGATTCCCGGCTTGAATCACTGTCTGTGTGGAGTCTGCGCGTTCTCCCCTCGTCTGCATGGGTTTCCTATGGGTGCTCCGGTTTTCTCCCACAGTCCAAAAGACGTGCTGATTAAGTGCATTGGCCATGTTAAATTCTCCCTCAGTGTACCCGATCAGGCACCAGAATGTAGAGACTAGGGATTTTCACAGTAATTTCATTGCGGTGTTAATGTAAGCCTACTTGTGACACTATTCAAAAACTAACCTGAATAGATAACAGCAGAGAAAGCCACGTTTAAATGAATAGGTAGTTACATTTCTATGTTCACTGATGGGAGGTCACTTGAAGGAAACTCCGTGTCTGAAATAGAAACCAGACTTAAGGCTATGAGGTTAAGGTAGGCAGGTGAAGTGGATGTAAAGGTTTAACCATAGTACTGAATGATAATGCAAGCTAAGTGGGCCTTTTCCTCCTTTTTATTTTTTCTTTGTGCACTTAGCACGGTAACAGATGGTCAAAACATGTCACAGGAGCGTTGTAATATTATGGGCCAATTTTTCAGTCTGGTTCTTTGAGGAGTTAAGAATCACAAAAGATTGTAAATATTATGCATCATATTGATTAGTAGGATCACCAGTTTAATGCAGCTTAATGTTTCTGCAATGAAGCCGTGGGTTCCTACAGTACGTGTGGTGTAATTACAGCTGAGATTATCATTGTTATGTAGAAACCTCCCAAAGGCATTGAAAAACTTGGAACCTGAGGAATAACCAATCGCACTGATCATATCTGTAAGCAGTTACCAAATGATTTATACAACCTATGGTTTTTGTCTGTGCTCCACTCCAGATCTTACCACAGTTGCTCACGTTTGCAATAAAAATAGAAAAATTAGGGAAATACTCAGCAGGTCTGACAGCATCTGTGGGGGTATAAACAAAGTTAACATTTTAAGGCAGTGACATTTTGTTGGTCCAGTCATCAACTTGAAATATTAACGCTGTTTTTCTCTCCACTGATGCTGTCAGTATTTTTGGTTTCTATTTCAGATGTCTAGAATTTGCACAATTCTGTTTTTGTGAGAGTATCTTGCACTTTGGGTGGGAGAAGGCGCTGATTGTAGACCTCTCCCACATGTACTCTCTCTCAGAAAGGAAAATTAGATGGGTGTACAATGTGGGTGTGTATAATCACCACCTATCAATTGTAAATCCCATCTCCCCTCAGCTTAATGCGCACGTTGCCAATATTGTGTTTAATTAGTTTTTGTTGGCTTTCATTCTGTTGTTTTTATTGAAGTTCTTTGTATTTCTGAGATGGTGTTTACAAGACCAGCAAATCACCGGCAGATGACATTCCAGGAAATAGCCCACCAGGCCAAGGTATCTGTCAATGAGGTGAGTGAGGGGGCTTTATTAAACAGGTGCTGCCAGAGAGTCTGTTCTTCATGGTGATGCCCCCTCCCCACTCCCTGCACCGCATCCATCCACCTCTGATAGCAATAGGCCCCATTTCAGGGCCTTCAATATTTCCTCCCTTTCTACGTTTGAAATGTATAACTTTACGTTAGCATCTAAGTGACCTGGGTTGATTAAATCTTTCAACTGCCATTTCTCCACCTTGTTGACTGTGTGAGGTCTCAGGTAAAGATGCCGGCTGAGTCACTTTCAAAGACAAAGCTTACACGGCATGAGTCAACTAGTAGAATTCATGAATTATTGCTCTACTAAATAACAGTTCATAAATTAAAGGCCTGTAATGTTGCACAGGCCTGTAATTATTTGCCTCTAGTGCTTCTATGTTTTATCAGCTCATTTCTGAATTGGTGTTCAGGTGAGAACTAACTGATCTGCTAGGACTGAACACTACATTTTGTTTTGTACTTGTGTGTGCTTTTGCATTTCACTTCCTTAGGACTTGGGGCTGAAGCAGCGAAGAGGTTAATGGGGCTGGTATTAGACTATATGACAGCTGATATCCACTGCGAACGCATGCAGGAGGATTACATTAATCTTGGTTTCAGTTTAACAGAGACCTCAGCGGAGCGAGTTTGTCAACAACTGACCCCCACTACCCAAAATCAATCATGTTCTAATAGACAAGGTGCCATACTGAGGAGGTTGTCCTTGGACTGTGAGGGTGGGATTTATTCAGCTGGTTGACATGAAGTAATTCCTAGTCCATTTTAGACCCTATTTTGTTCTATCAGGTGGAAATGCTGGTGATGAAGGCACTGTCAGCGGGCCTGGTGAAAGGGAGCATTGATGAGGTGGACCATAAGGTTCACATGACCTGGGTTCAGCCACGAGTCATGGATCTGCAACAGGTAAATAAAGTCCATCAGATAGCAACCTCCAGTTTTATGACATAACTGTGTCAAGCTTGTTGCTTTTTAAATTGAAGGTTTTGAAGTTGGAAGCACATTTTCCACAAACATTACTGAGAATTCGGATCACATTTCCCTCCAAGATCTCTGGATGGCTTGGCCAAATGAAACTTTCAAAACTTGAGTTGGATAGATTTTTGTTAAGGAAGGGTGACAAGAATATGGAGCAAAGCAGCAAAGTGGAATTGAGGTACAGATCAACCATGATCAGTGTCTTAATGAAAGGTTGGCAGAGTGTTTAGCACTGCTGCCTCACAGTGCCAGGGACCCGGGTTCGATTCCAGCCTTGGGTGACTGTCCATACGGAGTTTCACATTTCCCCCTTGTCTGCATGGGTTTCCTCTGGGTTCTCTAGTTTCCTCCCACTCTCTCTAAAGGTGTACAGGGCATGTGGATTGACCATTCTAAATTGCCCCTTGGTGTCCAGAGATGTGTGGGTTAGGTGGATTAGAGGGGTGAATGCATCAGGTATTGGGAATGGAGTAGATGGGATGCTCTTGGAGAATTGGTGCAGACTCAATGGGCCGAATAGTCTCCTTCTGCACTGTAGGAATTCTATGAAACACTCTTGTTCTTATATTCTTTCACTGCCCCACTTAAAAATGTCAATTCCAAGTAATCATACTTGGTACTAATTGGAAAGTATTCACTGGCTTATAGCCCCGGCCATGGGATACATCTTCATGCTGTGTTCTATTCCTCATAGGTAAATTAAAAAATACAGAAATCATCTAGTGATCTCCAAAGCCAGCAGCATTTATTTATTGTGAAACTGGGTCAGATAAAGTTGTCTGTTAAATTTAGTCACACTAGTTAGAATGAAAACATGGAACTTACTAACTCAAGTGGAGATTGCTGTTTTTGCTAGAGCTATCTGATAGTTCGACACAGCAGCAGAAAGAAAACTTCTGTAAGAACAGCTGTTGTTCAGTGGCAGCTCACTTGCTTCTGAATCAGAAAGTTATGGAGGCAGAGACTCCAGCATAATCCAGGTTGACACACTGAGTGTAGTGCCAAGGAAAAAATGTTAACCTGATGCTCCCTTGTTTAGCTAGGACGGCACAATGGTTAGCATTGTTGCTTCACAGCGCCAGGGACTTGGGTTTGATTCCCTGCTTGGGTCACTGTCTGTGTGGAGTCTGTACTTCTCCCTGTGCCTGCATGGGTTTCCTCTGGGTGCTCCGGTTTCCTCCCGCAGTTAGAAATATATGCTGCTTAGATGCATTGGGCATGTTGAATTTTTCCTCAGTGTACTCGAACAGGTGCTGGAGTGTGGCGACTAGGGGATTTTCACAGTAACTTCATAATAATGTGAACCTACTTGTGACACTAAAAATAAACTTTAAACTAGCTGGATGTAATACACTTGCCTTGGTCTGCATTTAACCCTTTCTGACCTGTGGTTGTCTATATGACAGTACTTCCCACAATTCCAAAATACTCAATTATTTGTGAGGATGTCAGGTTGCGTAAGTGTAGGTAAGACACACATCCCAGCCTATAATATCCACTGCATCGATTATACTTTCCAAAAGTAAATTCTGCAATCAATGCACTGATGATTTGTTGGTTCAACTTGTAATCTAAAGATTTTTTTTGCATGTAATACTTTGTCACTTGTATTAATGTTTCAGACAATCCTGACCTTAAAAAATGAGAATTGTGGTTTAGTTCTTGTTAAGGATTCACCAAACACCTTTCTTTCCAGATAAAATTCTGGAATTAAAAAATCAAATGGAGACCGTGAAGCTATCTTGATCGTCTGTAAAAACCTATATGGTTCACTAATGTCCTTTAAGAAAGGAAATCTGCCATCCTTACCTGGTCTGGTCTACATGTGACTCCAGAGCCACAACAACATGGTTGATTCTCAACTGGCCTTGGGCAATGAGGGATGTGCAATAAATGCTGGGCAACCAGCGATTCCATGTCCCATGAATAAAATAAACTCACCATGGCTATTTATGACAGGGTCGGACTTTATTCAGACAGCCTCCCAGCCTGAACTAGCCCTGGCCACCAGTTTCTGTTCTGGGACTGGAGGTGGTTCTGATGCTGCAGAAACTAGTTGAAATCTGCTATTTCATATTTTTAGAGCCTCATTTACATATGACAAAACAATGTTGTGGGCACACCCATCATTCATATTCTCCACCTGTTATATATATCCTGCCACCCTAAATATATAATCACGGTATTGCAGTGAATCTTAAACTATAGCCTTGGGCAGGTGGAGAGTTATTCAGCATGTTCAAACACAGCCCAGTATATCTTTTGAATGAATGTCCACATGAGGCAGTGTTATTTTGTTCCTGACTCCTGGTTTGTTTAAGTATGTGAATGTGTGACTGTCTAGGTATCAGCCATGAAGGAGCGTCTAGAAGCCTGGTGTGCTGATGTGAAGAATATCTCCATCTTAGTTGAAGACCATGCTCACGAGGTTCTTGGCTGAACCCCTTTTGCACCCGCTTGTGATTTGCATTTTTGTGTTCATTCTTGCAAAAATTTAAAGAACTGTTTGAATGTTTTGTTTGCTGCTGAAGCAAGTTAATCCTGTTATTTCCTTGTGAAATTTAAATAAACATTTCCATTTTGTGTGTTTACACAGAACATGCGGCTTGAATGTGTTTACATGGACTTGTTAAAGTTATACATATCTCAAGAGTGTGTTTACCAGAGAGCATTCCCGATAAGCATATTTCCACCCCTTAGGAACAAAGCAGACCTAAGTCTAATTCTTGGGAATACGTAAGAAATAAGCCGTAGGCCATTGGTCCTTCCATCTTGCTCCACCATTCAGTGAGATCATGGCTGATCATAGTGGATTCAACTTTTCTGCCTATCTCCATAACTGTTGACTCCCTTGTAGATCAAAAATTGAGGTTGTTGTTGGTGCAGACTTGATGGGCAGAATGGCCTCTTTCTGCACTGTAGGGATTTTATCAGCCTTGAATATATTCAATGACAATTCTCCACTGTGCTCTGAGTATGGAGATTAGCAATCCTTGAGAGAGAAATTCCTCCCCATCTCTATTCTCAATGGGAGTCATCTTATTTGAACCCATCTCCTAATTCTAGATTTCCCTATGGGGGAAATCCACTCAGTAGTCACCCTGTCAAGAATCTTGCTTGTCAGTCAGATCACTTCTCATTCTTCTAAACTCCAATAAGTATTGGTCCAAGCGGCTTAACCTTTCCTCATAAGAATGAACTTAGACACTAACTTGATTTCAAGTGGGGATACCATTAAAAATGGTAGTTGGGATCCAATGCTGAGATGCTGTCCCTTTTACAGAGTGGCTGTAGATTAGCTACAATGGATGTGGGAGGATGGTGCAGGACAGATGGGCATGACAGCAGATCTCCAGGTAGGAGTAGGTACACAAACAACAGCATAAGCCAGTATAGATTCAAAGTGGTTGCAGGAAGAGACAAACTTGGGAGTAAACGTGCACAAGTCTTTGAAGATGGGAGGACAATTTGAGAAAGCTGTTGAAAGAAGCGAACAGGGTCCTTAGTGTTCTAAGTAGACATAGAGTAGGAAAACAAAGAAACTATACTAAGCCTTTATAAATCACTGGTTAGTCTCCAGCAGAATGTCAATTCCTCAGAAGATTCCAGAAGACTAACCCGGGATAAGGTTTTGTCCTTTTAACACACAAGGTTGGGATGAGATTCACAAAGTGTTTTGATAGTGTAGAACCTGTTCCCATTGGAAGAAATAAGATGACATTTTTAAAAGCACACCAATCTGGAATAGGTTCCCTGAAACGGTGATGGAAACATTCAATAATAAATTTAAAAAGGGAATTGGACAAATAATTGGAAGGCAGCATTTCCCAGAACTATGGGGAAAAGTCAGGAGAGTGGGAGTAAATGAACGGGGCTTTTAAAGTGGTAGCACAGATATGATGTACCAAATGGCCTCATGTTAGATCATCCTATAATTCTCAATTAGTTGAGGAAAAGACTGTCCTCATTGCACATGTTGGAGCGTTATTGTTTTAGAATTTAATGAGTGGGCAAAGGAACTGATAGGGCAAGAGGGAAGTGCAGATTAAATTGAAGTTTGTTTAATTTTGTTTTTAAAAATTGAAGCTAGCTGTCTCTGAAATTATCACAGTAAGAGGTCCTTTCCAAAATTATTTTTCTACCTTTAAGAATAAAGTAGAGAAAGAAATTAGGAAAGTGACAGAGCCAGACAGGGCTCAAAGAGAGAATGAGGGTGTGATGTCAGAGAAAGGGGAGAGGGGTAAAAGATATTGATGAGCCCCATTTTATTAAAGATTTTGCCAAAGTTTTAAGAGATTGAATTTTGAGGCTAATTATCTTGTCCAGTAGAAAAGCAAACATATGAACGAGGAACAGGAACAGGCTAGTCAGCCCCTTACTGCTCCTGGATCCAATAAAATCATCATTGATCTGATTGCGACCTCAACTCCACGTTCCTGCCTACACACCTCCCCCTCCCCCACTGATAACATTTGACTCCTTTGTTAGTCTAGAACCTATATACATCTGCCTTAAAAATATTCAAAAACTCTGCCTTCACCACTCCTCAGAGAATTCCAAAGATTCACCGCCCTCTTAGAGAAAAGAATTCTCATCACTGCCATCTTACATAGGAGACTCCTTATTTTTAAACTGTGACCATGAGTTCTGATCTCTCCTACAAAGGAAACATCCTCTCAGCATCCAACCTGTCAAGTTCCCTCAGAATGCTGTGTTTCAATAAGATCACATCGTTCTTCTAAACTCTGATGGTGACAGGCCCAACCTGATGAATAACCCGTAAGATAACCACCCCATCCTGGGTATCAAGTGTACCTTCTCTGAATTGCTTCTAATATTTATATCCTTTCTTAAGTAGGAAGATTAAAACAGTACACAGTATTCCAGATATGGTCTCACCAATGCTTTGTACAAATGTAGTTGTCTTCCTATTAACTTGTACCTACAAACTAACTTTTTGTGATTCATGTACCAGGACATCCAAATGTCTCTGTACCAATGAGCTCTGCAATCTATCCCCCTTTTAACGAATATACTCTTGTTCTGTTCTTTCTTCCCACATTATGCTCCATGCAGCAATGATTTCCCCATTTCATCCCAAATAAGGCGATTGTTCAAAACAAATAAAACTTTAATGAAACTGAGGAGGAAGAAAAGGTTTATGACATTGTGACCCACTCTTAGGGACAGCAAATGTGAGTAGGAGAGCAGGTGATTTAAAAATGTGGAGAATGGAAGTGAAGCAAGATGAAAGGAAGTTATGAAGGTTGAATGGGTAGTTCAAAAAAAAGGGATAGTGTAGTGATGGGAAGGCGAGATAGTGAGAAGTGAAGGGATTGTGAAAAGGTACAGAAGATTAACCGTGAGAAAGTGGGAAAAGAATGTGTGATTGAAGTGAAGATTCTCAGGATCACATTTTCTCCTATCACATTGTGTGGCTGCCAGCCATTGGTCCCTGCTTTCCTTTCCAAACCATTCCATTCCTCAATTCCCCTCACCATCCCTCCCGCCTCCCCCCACACCCCTGCCACACCCACCTGCACCATTTCATCTTGTCACTCTGATCCACACCTCCCTATCTGCTTGCTTTCACTCTGTCATATTAATGATTGGGATTCCACTCTTTCTGTCCATTGACTCCAGTTGATTTCTCATTCACCTCTCACAGTACCTCCCCTTCTGATAGTTATCACTAGTTACCATTACCTCAGTTCCTGATTGATATAAAGAAAATATGGATTATCTACATTCATTGATGTTCTCGCAATGTCAGGCCTATTGGAAGCTCAGTCAATGCTGCTTTAGGTTTGTACAGCAGCTGTACATGACAAGCCATCAGGTTGGTACTGTAATGTTTCTTGAATATCATAAGCCATTGGGCTGTTGCTGTAATGTTTCACGTATATTTCAAGCCATTCAATTGGTACTATAATGTTTTTTATATATTACAAGCCATCTGACTGATACTTCAATGATTCTTGAATATTACAAGTCACTTGGCAAGTGTTGTAATATGTATTGTTTATTACAAGCCATATCTAGACCAGTAAGCTTAACATCGATAGTGGGGAAAATTCTCGAGTCCATTATCAAGGGCTTTATAACAGAGCATTTAGAAAGCAGTGGCAGGATCCAACAGTCAGCATTGATTTATGCAGGGGAAATCATGCTTGACAAATCTATTGGAATTCTTTGAAGGTGTAACTAGTAGAGTTCACAAGGGGGAGTCAGTTGATGTGGTATATTTGGACTTGCAGAAATCATTTGACAAAATCCCACACAAGAAATTATCATGCAAGATTAAAGCACATGGGATTGGGGGAAGTGTATTGAGATGGATAGAAAACTGGTTAGCAGAGAGGAAAGCCTTTCAAATTGGCAGGCAGTAACCAGTGGGGTTACTGGATCGGTGCTGACCCCAGCTATTCACAATATATATTAATGATTTGGATGAGGGAACAAAATAAAACATCTCCAAGTTTGCAGTTCATCCTCCCACCAAATTGAGGGGGAGGATTAACTGTGACAAGGATGCAGAGATCCTTCAGAATGATCGGAACAGATTGGGTGACTGGGCAAATCAATGGCAGATACAGTATGATTTGGATAAATGTGAGGTTATTCATTTTGAAAGCAAAAACAAGAAGATAAATTACTACCTGAATGGCTGTAAATTGGGAGAGGGGAGCATGCAGTGGGACCTGGATGTGCTTGTGCACTAGTCACTGAAGGTAAGCATGCAGGTGTAGCTGGCAGTAAGGAAGGCAATGGTATGTTGGCTTTCATTGCAAGAGGTTTCAAGTACAGGAGCAGGGATGTGTTGTTGCAATTATACAGGCCTTGGTGAGGCCACACCTAGAGTATTGTGTGCATTTGTGGCCTCCTTTTCTGAAGAAAGATGATCTTGCTGTCAAGGGAGTGCAGCGAAGGTTTACCAGGCTGATTCAGGGGATGGTGGAACTGATGTATGAGGAGAGATTGACTAGGTTAGAATTGTTTTCGCTGGAGTTCAGACAAATGAGGTGGGGGGCGGGTGGTATTCTCATAGAGACTTATGAAATTCTAACAGGACTAGACAGGGTAGGTGCAGGGAGGATACTCCTGATGGTGGGATAGTCCAGAACCAGGGGGTCACAGTCTGAGAATTCTGGGTAGACCATTTAGGATGGAGGTGAGGAGACATTTCCTCACCCAAAGAGTGGTGAGCCTGTGGAATTCATTACCACAGGAAGTAGTTGATGCCAAAATATTGAATGTATTTAAGAGGTGGCTGGATTTAGCACTTGGGGCAAATGGGATCAAAGATTATGGGGAGAAAAGCAGGATTAAGCTATTGAGTTGGATGATCAGTTAAGATGGTAATGACTGGTGGAGCAGACTCAAAAATCCAAATGACCTCCTGCTCCTATCTTCTATGTTTCTATATCATTAACTTTTGTTGCATATTACAAGCCATCTGACTGGTACTGTGATCTGTTTTGTTTATTACGCTCTGTATGACTTGTACTGTAGCATTTCTTGCATATTACAAGCCACCTGGCTAGTACTGTAATATTTTTTATTTATTATAAATCATCTGGTTTGTACTGTATTTTTCTTATTTCTTACACAAAATCTGGCTGGTAATGTAATGTTTCTTGTACATTACACATCAAAGGAAAGAGATGGCCTAGTGATATTATCTCTAGACTATTAATTCAGAAACTCACCTAATGTTCTGGGGACCCGGGTTTGAATCTCACCACGGCAGATGGTGGAATTTGAATTCAGTAAAAAAAAGTCTGGAATTAGAAATCTACTGATGACCATGAAACCATTGTCAATTATCAAGAAAACCCCATCTGCTTCACCAATGTCCTTATCTAGTCTGGCCTCCATGTGACTCCAGAGCCACAGCATTGTGGTTGACTCTCAGTTGCCCTCTGAAATGGCCTAGCAAGCCAATCAGTTGTATCAATTACAACAAAGTTTCAACAAAGGAATGAAACTGGACGGACCACCTGGTATTGACCTAAGCACCGGAAAAGACAAAGCAAATCAAATAGCCCTGTTGACCCTGCAAAGTCCTCCTTACTAACATCTGGGGGCTAGTGCCAAAATTGGGAGAACTGTCTCACAGACTAGTCAAACAACAGCCTGACAGTCATTCCCACAGAATCATACCTTGCAGATAACACCCCAGACACCACCATTACCATCACTAGGTATGTCCTGTCCCTTCAGCAGGACAGACTCAGCAGAGGTGGTGGCACAGTGGTGTACAGTCAAGAGGGAGTTGTCCTGGGAGTCGTCAACACCTCCTGACCCCATGAAGTCTCATGACTTCAAATTAAACACGGGCAAGGAAACCTCTTACTGGGTATCACATACCATCCTCCTTTGGCTGATGAACCAGTAATCCTCCACATTGAACAACATTTGGAGGAAGCACTGAGGATAGCAAGGGTGCAAAATGTACTCTGGGTGAGGGATTTCAATGTACACCACCAAGAGTGGCTCGGACTCAGTATGACTGATCAAGTTTTTGGGTCCTAACAAGAGGGAAAAACATACTTGACCTCATCCTTACCAATCTGCCGGCTGCAGATGCATCTGTCCATAACAGTATCAATAAGAGTGACCACCGCACAGTTCTTGTGGAGGCGAAGTCCCACCTTCACATCGAGAATAACCTCCATCATGTTGTGTGGCACTATCACTGTGCTAAATGGGACAGACTTCGAACAGATCTAGCAACTCAAGACTGGGTATCAATGTCAGTGTCAATATCAATGTCAATGTCAGCAGCAGCGGAATTGTACTCCAGCACAATCTACAACCTCATGTCCCAGCATATGCCCCACTCAACCATTACCATCAAGCCAGGGGTATCAACCCTGGTTCAATGGAAAGTGCAGGAGGGCATGCTAGGAGCAGCACCAGGCATAGCTAAAAATGAGGTTTCAACCTGGTGAAGCTACCAAACAGGGCTACTTGCATGCCAAATGGCATAAACAGCAAGTGATAGAGCTAAGCAATCCCACAACTAACAGATCAGATCCAAGCTCTGCAGAGCTGCCACATTATGTTGTGAATGGTGATGGACAATTAAACAACTCAGTGCAGAGGGCTGCACAAGTATCCCCATCATCAGTGATGGAGGGGCCCAGCACATTAGTGCAAAAGATAAGGCTAAAGCATTCAGCAATCTTCAGCCAGAAGCACCGAGTGGATGATCCGTCTCAGCCTCCCCAGTCTGCAGTCAATTTGATTCCCTCCACATAATATCAAGAAATGACTGGAGGCACTGGATTCTGCAAAGGCAATAGGCCCTGATAACATTCCAGCAATAGTACTGAAGACTTGTGCTCTAGAACTTGCCACTGCCCTAGCCAAGCTCTTCCAGTACAGTTACAACACTGACATCTACCCAACAATGTGGAAAATTGCCCAGATATGTCCAGCACACAAAAAGCAGGACAAATCCAACCCGGCCAATTACCGCCCCATCAGTCTACTCTCAACAATCAGTAAAGTGATGGAAAGGGTCATCAACAGTGCTATCAAGCATCTTCTGCTCAGCAATAACTTGCTCAATAACTCCCAGTTTGGGTTTCGCCAGGGCCACTCCAGATTTCATTACAACCTTAGTTCAAACATGGATGGAAGATCTGAATTCCAGAGGTAAGGTGAGAGTAACAACCCTTGACATCAAGGCCACATTCAACCGAGCATGACATCAAGGAACCCTAGCAAAACTGGAATCAATGGATATCAGGGGACAAACTCTCTGCTGGTTGGAGTCATACTTGGTACAGAGGAAGATGATTGTGGTTGTGGCGGGTCAGTTATCTCAGGTCCAGGACATCATTGCAGAAATCCCTAGGCCCAACCATCTTCAGCTGCTTCATCAATGGCCTTCCCTTTGACATAAGATCAGATGTGGGGATGTTCACCAATGATTGCACAATATTTTGCACCATTCATGACTCGTCAGATACTGAAGCAGTTCATATTAAAATACAACAAGGTCTGGAACATATCCAGGCTTGAGCTGACAAATGGCAGTAACATTCACACCACACAAATGCCAGGCAATAATCATCACCAATAAACCACACTCTAACCACCATCAGTGGTGTTGCCATCACTGAAACCCCCATTATCAACATCCTTGGAGTTACCATTGACCAGAAACTCAATTGGACTCACCACATAAACACAGTGGCTACAAGAGCAAGTCAGAAGCTAGGAATACTGCAGCGAGTAACTCACCTCCTGTTTCCCCAAAGCCTGCCCACCATTTACAAGAACAAGTCAGGAATGCAGTGGAATGCTCCCCACTTGCCTGGATGGGTGAGGCTCCAACAACACTAAGTAAGTTTGACAGCATCCAGGACAAAGCAGCCCACGTGATTGGCACCGCATCTACAAATATCCACTCCCTCCACCACTGATACTCAGTAGCAGCAATGGGTACTATCTACAAGATGCACTGCAGCAATTCAGCAAAGTTCCTTAGACAGCACCTTCCAAACTCATGACCACTTTCATCTAGAAGGACAAGGGCAGCAGATAAATGGGAACACCACCACTTGCAAGTTCCTCTCCAAGCTACTCGCCATCCTGACTTGGAAATATATTGTCGTTTCTTCGCTGGGTCAAAATCCTGGAATTCCCTCCCTACTGCTATTATGTGTCAACCCACAGCACATGGGTTGCAGTGATTTAAGAAGACAGCTCACCACCACCTTCTCAAGGGCAATTAAGGATGGACAATTAATGTCGGCCAACCAGTGATGCCTATGTCCCAGAAATGCATTAAAAAGGCTGGTGCTTTAGTGTTTCTTGCATATTACATGGCATCTGGCTGGTGTTGTAACATTTCTTGCATATTACAAGCCAGCCGACTGATGCTGTAATATGTATTGTTTATGACATGCAATTTGGCTTGTACTGCAATGTTTCTTGTTTATTACAAAACACCTGACCAGTACTGCAATACTTCTTGTATATCACAAGCTATATGGCTGATTCTGTAATGCTTTTTGTTTATTACAAGACATTTGGCTGGGACTTTAATGTTTCTTGTATAGTGCAAGTAATTTGGCTGATACTGTTTTTGCATGTTAAAAGCCATCTGCCTGGTGCTGTAAAGTCTCTTGCATAACACAAGCCATCTGGCTAGTACTGTAACATTTCTTATAAGACGTCTGGCTGGTAGTGTAATTTTTCTTATATATTACATGTCATCTGCCAGTTACTGTAATGTTCCTTGTATGTTACAGGCGATCTGGCTAGCACTGTAATACTTTGTGCAAATCATAAGTCATTTTGATGATACAGTAATGTTTCTTGTATATCACAAGCTATATAGTGGGTACTGTAGCATTTCTTGTATATTACAAGTCATCTGTAATATGTATTGTATATCATAAGCCACATGGCTGGTACTATAACTTTTCTTGCATATTCCAACCCAGCTGGCTGTTATTGTAATATGTATTATATGCTGTTTGGTTTGTACTGTAATGTTTCTAATTTATTACACACATCTGGCTGGGACTTTAATGTTTCTTGTATAATACAAGTTATCTGGTTGATACTGTTTTTTGCATATTAGAAACCATCTGGCTGGTGCTGTAATTTTTTTGTTTATTACAAGCCACCCAGCTAGTACTGTAACACATCTTGTTTATTACAAGCTATGTGACTGGTTGTTTAATATCTCTTGTATATTGCAAGGCATCTAGTTTGTACTGTAATATTTGTTGTACATTACAAGATTGATACTTTAATTTTTCTTGTATATTCTATGACATCTGGCTGGTGCTGTAACTTTTCTTGCATATTACAAGCCAGCCGACTGGTGCTGTAATATGTATTGTTTATTACATGCCAGTTGGCTTGTACTGTAATGTTTCTTGTTCATTACAAGACATCTGTCTGGTACTGTAATGTTTCCTGTATAATCACAAGCTATATGGCTGGTATTGTAATGTTTCTTGTTTTTTACAAGACTTCTGGTGAGTACTGTAACATTTCTTATTTATTATAAGCCATCTGGCTGGTACTATGATTCTTCCTATATACTACATGCTATCTGGCAGTTACTTTAATGTTACAAGCCATTTGGCTGGCATTGTAATGTTTGTTGTATATTACAAGCCATATTGGCTGGTACTGTAATGGTTCTTGTTCATTATGTGCCATTTGGCTAGTGCTTTAATGTTTCTTGCATATTACAAACCATCTGGTTTGCACTGTAATTTTGTATGCATATCACAAGCCATCTGGATGGTGCTGTAATGTTTATTATATATTACAGGTCATCTAGCTGGTGCTGTAATGTTTCTTATATATTACGAGCCAACTGACCGATATTTCACTATTGTATATTACATAGCATCTAGCTGGTAATTTAAGGTTTGTTGTATATTACAAACCAGCTGGTTGGTATTGTCTTATAATTTGTCTTACAATTTGTCTTATATATTACATTCCATAGCACAAATACTGTAATGCTTACTGTATATTACAAGGATCTTGCTGGCACCGTGAGTTTTCTTGTATGTCACAAGTCATATTGCTGGGACTATAATGTTCCCTGTATATTACAAGGCATTTGGCTAATACTGTAATGTTTCTTGTATATTACAAGCCATTTGGCTGGTACTGTGACATTTCTTGTATATCACAAGCCATTATGACTGGTACTGTAATATTCCTTGTATGTTACAAGGTATCTGGTTGGCATTGTAATGTTTCTTGTATATCACAAGTCATATGGCTGGTACTGTAGTGTTTCTTGTATATTACCTGATACTATAATTTGTTTGGATATTACAATGCTAATATTTCTCATATGCTATAAGTCATCTAACTGGTAGTTAATATTTCTTATATAGTACATGTCACCTGGTACTATAATATTTGTTGTATACTACAAGGCATCTTGCTGCTCTTGTAATGTTTGTCATTTATACATAAATAGTTAAAAAGAAATCTTTACAAATCATCAACAACGTCAAAGGCAATTTACTTTTCTTTTAATTTTACAATTTTTTGTGTACACTTTGGCTCTCTAATTTTATTTTATTTCCAATAACCGCACTTTTATGTTACGTTTTCCATTCTGAATTTCCAGGTTCACATTTATACTGGGAAATATTTAGCTTACTGTTGTGCAATACACCCTCTGACCAGTGATGGCGTTTGATACTCCATTATCGCCAGCATCTCGGCCAGGCCTGCAGAGAAACTCCAAGTAACTGCATCACCGATTTACCAAACTACTCCACATTCTATTCATTAGCTGTGAGAATCGTGTCCAGAATTTAAAAGCCTTAAAGCGTCTGCCTTGTGCAAATAGCTTCCTTCTTCCAGTGTATTGTAAATGTGGCTCCTGCGTGAAATTCGATAAGACATCCGTTCTTTCAAAGGGGACATTGCTTTCTCTCCACAAACTTTATTTCTGGTTGTCACAATTTTTGCTTCTGTCAATATTTGTTACAGCAAATTGCAATATCAGCTACACCAATTAAATGTCCACTCTGCCTCCTGCCAATGCAAAATGAACCTATGTGCATGTGCAACGGTTGTGCTCCGTTGGAAGGCAGTCAATATCTTAAATATATTCGGGACATCATTCCGCTGCGATATTATGGTGAGTGTCTCTTTAAGGGCAGCACAGCAAAAGAGGATCACCTGGTTTGAGGGAGTAATTGGGATTGAGAGTGGATAATCTGTGGTTATTGAACTGGAAGCACGTTAAATAAATCCCAAAAAGGAAGGGACTGGAGTAAAAGAAAACTCCAATTCCGGAATCCTGTAACGTGGAATAACAGAGAGTGGGGACCTGGCAGAAACCAAGAACGCCAGAAAGTAGCAATCACCCTTCATTGTGGAAGATGTCCCACTGAATTAGAATTAGAATCAGACCACTATCCAATCATTTCGGGAGGCTCTGAAATCCATTGTTAGGAAAATAATATCAGAGCACCTAGATTATGATTGTATATAGTCAACATGGATTTAGCAATGGCAAATCATTATTCACAAATTTATTAGCGTTTTTGAGAGAAAAAGAGAAAATGCTGAAAAAAGACTTATTAGATCTAGTAGCATCTGTAGAGAGAGAAACAGTAAATGGGAGCGATCTTGTGGCGTGCCAGTGAGATTGTGTGAGAGGCTATGCGTCTGGGTCGCACTTGGATTTTCACTTCACTCTATCTTCCTCGCCCTGTTTTGCCAGTGAAGCCCATTTAAAGCCCCAGGGGGGTGGGTGCTCTCCAAGGCAGGGCAAAAGGGAGGGGCAATGGTGCTTTGCAGGGGTGGTGATCAATGGGGGGAGGAATCCGCAGACAGGGTATGATTAGTGGGGGGAACTGTGCAGATGGAGCAATGGGCAGGGGAAAGGATGGGAAAAGGGAGTGATTCCAGGGGTTGGGATAAGGATCAGACTGGCACAGGGAGTGATCAGTGGAGATGTAGGGGAGGGACTGGCACGGGAAGTGATTGGCAGGGGGGTATGTCCATGGTGGGGAGGGTGGAGGGAGGGTTGGGTGGGCTGGCAAGAGGTTTCCCAGTGCACTGGGAGATCAGGACGCATGCGCAGTAGTGCCCCACATGCTCTGCAACCAGCTTCACTGGTGAGTTAGGCTCCACCCCCTACTGTCAAGAATCGCCAGCGGGCTTTTTTTTGCACCATGTGCCTTAAGATTGTGACTTGCAGCTCACCAAAAAAGCAACGCAATTCTCTCCCATTTTCTCATTCATTTGGCACTCAGAATTTTTTTCATAAATTCATGCACAATGTACTGAAAGCAATATCACTCTTCAAAACTAGAGAGAGGTAGTAATGTGATGGGTTTTATGCTGCTAGAAAAATAGGGAGGAGCGTGAGGGGCAAAAGAGGTCAGGGATAGATTAGAGGGAGAGGGAGATTAAATGACAGAGATCCCCTGGAAATCAAGGTGAAGTAGTCGTGATAATATAAAGCCCAAAGCATTGGTTCAGAGTAATGTTAATAGTAGAATATAAGTCAGCACTGTCTAAAAGTAAAATAGCAGAATGTGTTGATCAGAAAAAAAGGGTCACTGCTGACTGAAAGCAAAAATATGAGAACAAGTTAGAAACAGATTTTGGGGGGGGAAAGTTTCCAAAATAGCAGTGAGAGTTCATGGTCTGAAGCTGTTGAACTCAATGCTGAGTCTAGAAACTGTAAATTGCCTAATCAGAAAATGAGGTGCTCAACATGATTTGCATCAGCGCAAAGCTAATACTGCAGGAACTGGACTCATGTCCAGCACTGGACTCCAAACTCTGGTGGATCTTGTGGCCTATGGTGTGCAAACCATCGACACGGAAGGTGTGGCCACTCTCCACTGAACAAGGGAAGCTTCAAGTTTCACATGGTCAACCATTTAGGCCTTTGGGACAACATCATCGAGGCTCATTCAACTTGGTCCAGAGGTACACACTCTGTAGTACCAGACCCCCCAGAAATGAGAGAATACAAAGATCTCTTCAACTGAGGCATCACTGGTAAGCTACCAGTAATATACCACCTGCGGCTAAATGACTCGGTACCACCAACAGCCTGTGCTCTGAGAAGGGGACCAATAGCTATGAAGCAGGATGAGTCAATGAGCTGCATTGAGTAACAGCACTGGGTGTCATAACCCCTATAGGTGAGGCCATGGAATGGGTTTCAGCAATGGTGGGCACAGTAAATAGAGATGGTACAGCTCTGGTATGCGCTTAAACAAGACACTACTTAGATCTCATCACCCTGTAAAGACAGTCAAATGTGATAGCAAAAAAAATGCCCAACACCAAGGTTTCCAGCATCCTGGGTGGTAAATGTGGGTTCTGGTAGATCCCACTCACTGAATAATCATATAATCATAGAATCCCTTCTTAAAATTTATTTATTAGTCACAAGCACAAGTAAGGCTGCAATGAAGTAACCCTGAAATTCCCCTGGTTGCCAAACTCCAGTGTCTGTTTGGGTCAATGCATGTAACCAGCATATCTTTCAAACTGTGGGAGGAAACCGGAGCACCCAGAGGAAACTCACGCAGACACGGGGAGAATGTGCAAACTCCACACAGACAGTGACCCAAGCCAAGAATTGAACCCGGGTCCCTGGCACTGTAAGCCAGCTGTGCTAACCACTGTGCCACCAATCTTTGGATTGTGGGAGGAAACCAGAGCACTCAGACACGGTTGCTGTTTGTGCACACATTACATTTCAGTACCACTGGTTTCCCTGAATTAAACCTCAGATCAGATCAGATGGTAACATGATGATGTGGTTACTTAAGAGGTCAGTGCTGGAAGTGCAGGAGTTCTTCCCGAGAGTGTGATCTGAGTATACACGTGGAGTAGCTGCTCAGCTAATGAGTAAATGATTGTTTGTTAATAGTCCTTTGTGGCCACTCTCTGGGAACCCAGCACTTCTCCAATCAGATTTAACTGTCTCCACACCTCTTAAATAAAATAAAAACAAAAAGTGCTGAAAAATACCAAACAGATCTGGCAGTATCCATGGAGAGAAAAACTGAGTTAAGGTTTTGAGTCGAATGTGACCCTTTAATGTCGAAGGAAGGGAGAAATGTGATGGGTTTTATAACATTGGAAAGGGGAAGGGGTTGGAAGAACAAAAGGGACACTCTGGGATTGGGGGGGGTCAAGGGTGGGAGCAATTAAATAACAAAGATGCCATGGAACAAAAGGCAGGAGGTGTGGAATGGTTGCTGTAAAGAATTATTTATCCAGAGGGTGTGTGAATGGACAGCTCTGTACAAAAGCCAAAAATAAGAAAAAGTAGATTCCGACCGGCATATGGTAGAAAACAGAATCAAATTGGGGTCAGAGTTCATGGCCTGAAGTTATTAAACTCACGGCTTCTCGGCCTTTGGGCTAAGATTAAGCTTCAGCTCAAGCCCAAGATGGGAAGCAATACCTTTTCTTGTCAGCTTGGATCTAGGATCTTGTGGGGACCATGAATTGAATTCAATTTGTATTTGGTTTTTGGAGCAAGCAAGGAGATGGATTGGAGTTTGCCTGGTCCACTTTGAACATTGGTTTTGTAATTTTAAGGGCTCTTCAGATATTGAAGCAAGCAGCCCATGTCTGAATGGAGCAAGACCTAGTCAATAGCCAGGCTTGGGCTGACATGTAGCAAACAACATTCATCCACACAAGTGCCAAACAATGACCATCTCCAACAAGAGAGGATCTAACCATTGGTAATTGACATTCAATGGCATTACCATTGATGAAACCCCACTATCAATATCCTGGGGGTTACCATTGACTAGAAATTGAACTGAACTTGCCACATAAATACTGTGGCTAATAGAGCAGGCCAGAGACTGGGAATTCTGTGATGGGTAACTCAGCACCTGACTCCCCAAAGCCTGTCCACCATCTACAAGGGGCAAGTCAGGAGTGTAGTAGAATACTCGTCACTTGCCTGGATGAGTGCAACTCCAACAACACACAAGAAGTTTGATACAATCCAGGATAAAGCAGCCCACAAACATTCACTCCCTCCATGACTGATGAACAGTGGCAGCTGTGTGTACCATCTACAAGATGCACTGCAGGAACTCACTAAGGCTCCTTAGGTAGCACCATCCAAACCCACGACCTCTGCCATTAGCAAGAGCAGCAGACACATGGAAACACCTGCAGGTTCCTCTCCAAGTCAATCATTATCCTGACTTGGAAATACATCACTGTCCCTTCACTGGCACTGGATCAAAATCCTTGAACTCCTCCCAATAGCACTGTGGGTGTAGCTACACTTCATGAACTGGAGCAGTTCAAGAAGGCAGCTCACCGTTACCTTCTCAAACACAACTAGAGATGGGCAATAAATTCTAGTCTAACCAGAAAATGAATTTTAAAAACTCTGAACTGCTTCTAATACATCTCCTTTAAAACGGAGACCAAAACTGTACACAGTACGAGATATGATCTTACCAAGGCCCTGTATAACTGCAACAAAGCATCTCTACTTTTATATTCCATTCACTTTGCAATAAACACCAACATTCCATTAATCACTTAAGTGAACAACTTTCTGCCACATTTTAATCCATTCACTTAACCCATCCCTATCCCTTTGCAGTCTCCTTACATCTGATTCACAGAACTATCCAATTTATGTATGTGTCATCGGAAATTTTAGCAATCTCACATTTGGTCCCTTCATCCATATCTCCTCCTGACTCCCCAATGGGGGAGTCAGGCTTGGGTCACTGTCTGTGTGGAGTTTGCACATTCTCCTCATGTCTGTGTAGGTTCCTCCCACAGTTCAAAGATGTGCAGTTTAGGTTGATTGGCCATGCTAAAATTGCCCCTTAGTGTCCTGAGATGCGTAGGTTAGAGGGATTAGTGGGTAAATATGTAGGGATATGAGGGTAGAGCCTAGGTGGGTTTGTGATCAGTGCAGACTTGATGGGCCAAATGGCCTCCTTCTGCACTGTAGGGTTTCTATGATCTGCTGGATATTGATATGATGAGATCTTATTAACTGAAGAATGGTTGTCTGGGTTCTGATCAACTGGGAACTGATAGTGAAATATTAACCTGAAGACAACTCCACTGTGAACTTATTACAGATGACTGACTAACTGGGAATGTACAAATCATGGACGGATTCACCAACAATATATTCACTGGGAACTGATCCACTGAGATCTGATTCGCTCTGGAACAATCAACTGATATCCAATTCAATTCACTGGGTGAAGTTTGACTGAAGAGAGATTCATAGTAACCTGATTCCATTGGGTTGATTAATGTAGGGATTTTGATTATATGGTGATTTGTTGGGCAATCGTTGATTGAGAATGGATTCATGGTGATTGATGTACTGGACTTGATCAAAAGGAAATTGATTCACTGGGTATTCAATGCATGGGGATTGAGTCAGGTTTATAGGGGAATGCTTATGTATGGAGTGATTCATTGGAAAGACAGTCACTGAAGAAAATGTTAATATGAGCAGATTAACTATGGACTCATGCTTCGGCAGCATAATGGTTTATGGTGGTCTGATTCACTATGGATTTATTCACTGGGATGAGATTAACTGATGATGGATTCACTGGAAATTGTATGCTGGAGATGATATTTACTTGTAAATTATCAACTGGGGACAGACCCATTGTGAACTGATTAACAGGGAAGCGATCAATTGAAGGTAGGTTCATTTTAAACTGGTTCAAGGGTGATTGATTTATTATGGAATCATCAATACCCAGTTATGGTAATTCTTTGCTTCCTATCTGCTAACCAGCTTTCGCTCCATCTCAAGATGCTGCCTGCAATCTCATGCACTTTAACTTTACATAGTAGTCTGCCATGTGAGACTTGTGGAAAGCCTTCTGGATGTCTAAATAAACCACATCCACTGGTTCTCCTTGGTCAACTCTATTAGTTACATCCTCAAAGAATTCTAATAGATTCACCAAGCATGGTCTATCCTTTATAAAAAACAAACTGATTTGCTGAGATCTGCTTTACAGGGGGATGGTCAATGGGTCTGATTCACTGAGCACTGATTCACTTGGAGACCAACAACAAGCAAATTAACTGTGAACTTGTTCAGTGTTGATTGATTAACTAGGAACCCATTAACATTGGTTGATGCACTGGAGATTGATTCGCTGTGGAATGTTCCTCTTGATGGCTGACTCAGGAGAAACTAACTCACTGCACTAAGTCACCTGAATCTTGATCAAATGAAGATGGTTTCCTCAGGAACCAATTTTCTGGATAGTAAATGGCTGAATACAGGTAATTAGAATGGGCTGCTGAGAACTGATGCACTCAAAACAGATTAACTTCCACGAAAAAAGAACAGATTAACTGGGAACTAATTCATCAGGGACTAATTGACTGGCTATGTTTGAATCCTGGAGGACTAACTAAGAATTGATTCAGTGCAAACAGGTTCAGATGGGACATTTGGTTCACAGTGTATTAATTCACACTGAATTGATGAACTGAAGAATGATCCTACTGGAAACTGAAATAAAAGCAGAAAATGCTGCAAGTACTCAGCAGATCTGGCAGTGTCTGCGGAAGAAGAAACAGAATTGTCATTCTGAGGCTGTTATGAGTCTTCTTCAGAACTAAATGAGGGTGAAATGTGATGTTTTTTATTGTAGTCAATGGGGAAGAACAGCTGGTGCAGAGTAGAAGGTCAGTGATAGGTGGGAGCTCAGAGAGATTTCAACAAAAATGTGTAGGACACAAATCAGAGAAAGTGTTAATGGCAGTGTGAAGGACCGAAGAAGGTGCTAATAGTGGCAAGATAGCAGACTGTGTTAATAAGAGAGCAAAGGTCAGTGTAAAATTAAGGAATAAATGACAGATGGCCCAAAGGAGGATGGGGGGGGGGTGGTTTATTCTGGGACAAAAAAATGTTTTTGATCAAAATAAAGGGATTAAGATGGAGGAGAAAAGTCACAGTCTGAAGTTGTTGAACTCAGTGTTCATAAGGCTGTAACGTGCCTAATGATTAACTTTCTGCACCTACTGAGCACTGCTGGTGTGTATTATTGACCCTCATTATCACCTTTTGATTTAATGTTTTAAGTTTCCTTCTGACTTTGTTCACGCTGTCCCCTTCCTTTTGGGAGCTGTCCCTTTTAATTTGTCCCTAAGTTAATTTGAGTTTGTTTACTTGTTGGGTATGCAAAAGAGGTGCCTAATGATTAACTCCCACTGGGCACCACAAGGGCTGGTGTGTGTTATAGACCCTTAAAACATTAAATCAAAATGTGATTGTAAGTTTCCTTTGGACTTTGGTTTCTGTTTGGGCCGTTTCCCCCCACCCCACCCTTCCTTCTTGGGGGCTGCCCATCTTAATTTGTCCCTAATTTGAGTTTGTTTTACTTGTTGGGTACGTGATAGGAACTGCCTAATGATTAACTCAAATCAGGTTAATTGGGGATTGACCAACTGAGCAGTGATTCCACTAAACACAGAAAATGCTTAAAAAAAAAGCTCAGCAGGTCAGACAGCATCTGTGGAGTGAGAAACAGAGTTAACACTGAGTCTGTGTGACTTTTCCAGTGATTCATTGAAGTGTTTCACTAGATAATTTTGGTGGGGGAGGGGCATGGTTGCTGGGCTGGAAACAGATTCCCTGAAGACAGATTAAGTGTGAGCTGATTCACTGAGCACAGATTACTGCTCCAGAAATAAAACCTAGTCCTTGTTTTTCATGGTCTTGTTAACCTGTGAAGCCACTTGTAGTGATTGCTGTATTTGCATTCTATCCCTTTGTTCCTCTATCCTGCCTAAATTCCAATTAGTAGTAAACTCTCTATTCTTCCCATCAAAATGTATTCCCTCACATTTGTGTTGAATTTAGTTTCCCATTAATTGCTCAATGTCCTCTTGTAATTTATTGCAGTTCTCCTCACCAATGATCACCCCTCCCCCCCCCCATTTGATGCCATCCACAGATTTAGAAATTGTGTCCTTGATGCCACATGGTTAATGTAATTTGTGAACAGTAGTGGTCACAGCACTGATCCTTGTCGAACAGGATTTGGCCTCTGGTCAATGTCTGTCTGAGTTTCCTCCAAGTGCTCCACTTTCCTCCCATAGTCCAAAGGTATGTGGATTGGCTATGCTAAATCACCCCTTCTACCAAGATGTGTAGATTAGGGGGATCAGTGGGGTAATAGGGATAGAGCCTGGGTAGGATGCTCTGTTGAAAGTCAGTGCAGACTCAATGAGCCAAATGGCCTTATTCTGCACTGTAGGGTTTCTATGATTCGATTTTAACAGCAGTCCCACTTCTGCCACTCTGAATAATTACCCCTTACTCCCACTCTGTTTTGTGACTTCCTTTTTGGAGAAATTCTCATGGGGTGTGGCCATTGCTGTCTGGAGAGACCAGCACTTTTAGCCCTTTACTAATTGCCTTTGCTACAGAGCATGTGGTTTAAATGTATCCATAGTACATTCATTTAGCTGTTCACAATCGACAGAGTATTGACCATATTCAAACAACTGTGCTTGCAGAACCTATTGGCTTAATTCCACGATTGGACAACACTTGCTGAACAATGCTGATTGTGCTAACATCCAATTTAGATTATCAGTGGGGTTCACACTCACTACAAGCTACATACAGTCACACGCACTCCTCTGTAGGTAAAGGGAACATATTCAGGCATTAACATCTTTATTATCTCTGTCTATGTGAATTATAATTTTTCTTGTAAATAACACCCTTTCTGTTATGGCCATTTTGTCATAAGAACATAAGAACATAAGAAATAGGAGCAGGAGTAGGCCAACTAGCCCTTCGAGCCTGCCCCGCCATTCAATAAGATCATGGCTGATCTGTCGTGGCTCAGTTCCACGTTCCCGCCCTCTCCCCATAACCCTTAATCCCCTCTCTTATCAAAAACCCATCAACCCGCTTCTTAAAAATATTTAGCGAGGTAGCCTCCACCACTTCAACTGGCAGAGAATTCCAGAGATTCACCACTCTTTGAGTGAAGAAGTTCCTCCTCAACTCCGTTCTAAACCGCCCCCCCCCCCTTTATCTTGAGGCTGTGCCCCCTAGTCCTACTATCCTTTCTGAGCAGGAAGAGTTTCTCCACCTCTATCCTATCCATCCCATTCATCATCTTATACGTCTCAATGAGATCTCCCCTCATTCTTCTAAACTCTAACGAGTACAAGCCTAATTTATTCAGCCTCTCCTCATAGCTCAACCCCCTCAACTCTGGCATCAGCCTAGTAAACCTCCTCTGCACTCCCTCCAAGGCCAAAATATCCTTGTGTAAGTACGGCGCCCAAAACTGCACACAGTACTCCAGCTGCGGCCTCACCAATGCCCTATACAGCCGCAGCAAGACCTCCCTACTTTTATATTCAATCTTCAATATGTGCAGCTGCTCCACCTTGCACTAGAGAGGGTGCAGACAAGATTCACTAGAATGTTGCCTGGGATGGAGTGCTTTGGCTATGAAGAGAGGCTGGTTAGGCTAGGGTTGTTTTCCATAGAGCAGAGAACATAAGAACATAAGAACATAAGAAATAGGAGCAGGAGTAGGCCATCTGGCCCTTCGAGCCTGCCCCGCCATTCAATAAGATCATGGCTGATCTGTCGTGGCTCAGTTCCACTTTCCCGCCCTCTCCCCATAACCCTTAATCCCCTCTCTTATCAAAAACCCATCAACCCGCTTCTTAAAAATATTTAGCGAGGCAGCCTCCACCACTTCAACGGGCAGAGAATTCCAGAGATTCACCACCCTTTGAGTGAAGAAGTTCCTCCTCAACTCCGTTCTGAACCGCCCCCCCTTTATCTTGAGGCTGTGCCCCCTAGTCCTACTGTCTTTTTTGAGCGGGAAGAGTCTTTCCACCTCTATCCTATCCATCCCATTCATCATCTTATACGTCTCAATGAGATCTCCCCTCATTCTTCTAAACTCTAACGAGTACAAGCCTAGTTTATTCAGCCTCTCCTCATAGCTCAACCCCCTCAACTCCGGTATCAGCCTAGTAAACCTCCTCTGCACTCCCTCCAAGGCCAAAATATCCTTGCGCAGGTGCGGCGCCCAAAACTGCACACAGTACTCCAGCTGCGGCCTCACCAATGCCCTATACAGCTGCAGCAAGACCTCCCTACTTTTATATTCAATCCCCCTCGCTATGAAGGCCAGCATCCCATTCGCCTTCCTGACCACCTGCTGCACCTGCAGGCTGGGTTTTTGCGACTCATGCACAAGGACCCCGAGGTCCCTCTGCACCGTCACCTGCTGCAGTTTTTCGCCACGTAAGTAATAGTCCTTCCTACCATTCTTCCTACCAAAGTGGACCACCTCACACTTGCCAACATTAAATTCCATTTGCCATTTCCTGGCCCATTCGCCCAGCCTATCTAGATCCTTCTGCAGACTCTCCACACCCTCCGCACAATTTGCCTTTCCCCCAATCTTGGTGTCATCAGCAAATTTCGACACCCTACACTCGGTTCCCTCCTCCAGATCATCTATATAAATGGTAAATAGCTGAGGCCCCAGCACCGACCCCTGGGGCACCCCACTAGTCACCATCCGCCAATCCGAATAGCACCCATTGACCCCCACTCTCTGCCTCCTATTTGACAACCAATCCTCTATCCACGCTAACACCCTACCCCCAACTCCATGTCCTCTGACCATCTGCAGTAACCTCTTGTGAGGTACCTTATCAAACGCCTTCTGAAAATCCAGAAAGACCACATCCACCGGCTCTCCTCTATCCACCGCCCTAGACACATCCTCATAGAACTCCAGTAAATTTGTCAGACACGACTTCCCTTTAATGAAACCGTGTTGCGTCTGCCCTATCAAGCAATTCCCTTCAAGATGCCTCGCAATTTCCTCCTTAATGACGGATTCTAACATTTTACCTACCACAGACGTTAAACTAACCGGCCTGTAATTCCCCGCCTTTTGCCTGGCACCCTTCTTAAACAACGGCGTAACATTAGCCGTTTTCCAATCCTCCGGCACTTCCCCGGAATCCAGCGACGTCTGGAAAATAACCACCAAGGCATCCACTATCACCTCCGCCATTTCTTTCAGAACCCTCGGATGCATTCCATCCGGTCCTGGGGACTTGTCCACAATCAGCCCCTCCAGTCTGTCGCGCACCACCTCTCTAGTAACAGTAATGTCATTAAGACCCTCCAGTCCTACCACCTTTCCATCGCTAACACCCAGCAAATTATTCACGTCCTCCTCCGTGAAGACAGAAACAAAAAAGTTATTCAAGACCTTAGCCATATCCCCATCCCCTACCACTAGGTCCCCTTTCTCATCCGCTAAGGGACCAACGTTCACCCTAGCCAGCCTCTTCCTTTTTATATATTTATAAAAACTCTTGCTATCCTTTTTTATATTAAGCGCTAGCCCAGCTTCATAGCTTCTTCTACCCTCCTTTATCAACTTTTTTGTCAATCTTTGTTGACATTTAAACCTTTCCCAATCCTCTTCTCGCCCACTGCTCTTAGCTACTCTAAATTCCTCCGCTTTTAATTTAACACTTTCCTTCACCTCCTTCGTTATCCACGGCTTATTACCTCTCTTCCTACTGTCCTTTTTAACCATCGGAATAAATTTCTGCTGAGCACCAAGAAAGATCTCCTTAAAGATCCTCCACTGCTCCTCAGCAGACCTACCTTCCAACGCGCTCCCCCAGTCCACATTCGCCAATTCTTCTCTCATCCTACCATACTCCCCTCTATTCAAACAAAGGACACATGTCCGGGAACCCACTTTCTCCTCCTCCATCTGCAACAGAAACTCCACCATACAATGATCACTCTCTCCAAGAGGATCCTTCACCTCAAGGTCCCTAATTCTACCCGCCTCATTACATAGCACCAGATCCAAGATAGCTCGCTCCCTCGTCGGCTCCAACACACACTGTTCCAGGAAACTATCCCAGCAGCATTCCAAGAACTCCTCCTCGAGCCCACCTCGTCCAACATGGGTCGACCAATCAATATGCAGATTGAAATCCCCCATAACTACTGCCGTCCCATTCCTGCACGCCGCACTTATTTGCGCGTTAACAGCCCGCCCCACCTCCAGATCATTATTCGGGGGCCTATAGACGACACCCACCAGCGTCTTCCTCCCTTTGCTGTTCCTAATCTCCACCCACAACGATTCCACTTTCTGCTCTTTGGCTCCGATATCATCCCTTGCTACCACCTTGATGCTGTCCTTAATCAGCAGAGCTACGCCACCCCCTCTTTCCTCCTGCCTATCCTTCCTAAACACTTGATAGCCCTGTACATTCATCTCCCAGTCCCTGTCACCTTGCAGCCACGTCTCTGTAATGGCCACCAGATCGTATCCATTTGTGTCGATCTGCGCCACCAGCTCATCCACTTTATTCCGAATGCTTCAAACCTGATTGAGCTGTACACAATTGTGAGGGACACAGATAGGAAGGAACTTTTTTCCTTAATTGAGGGGTCAATAACCTAGGGCATAGATTTAAGGTTAAGGCAGGAGATTTGAGGGAAAACGTTTTCACTCAGAGTGTGGTGGGAATCTGGTACCCACTGCTTGAAAGAGTGATAAAAGTGGGAACATTTAAAGAGCATTTGGATAAGCACGTAATACACCATAGCATACAAGGTTATGGACCAAGTGCTAGAAAATGGGATTAAGTGCTTGACAGCTGGTACAAACATGATGGACTGAAGGGCCTCGTTTTGTGTTGTAAAATCTTATGACTATCATTTCCCTGTTTTCCCCCTCTAACTTTTCGAAATATGCTATACTCTGAAATGTTTAATTCCCACAGTGAGAAGTCTCCAGGTTAAAGTCCAGCAGGTTTATTTGATAGCACGAGCTTTCGGATCCTGACCCTTCATCAGGTGAGTCAGGGACAGCACTCCAAAAGCTGGTGCTACCAAATAAACCTCTAACGCTGGCATCTCCACATCATGTTTAATTCCTGGTGCTGATTTCCTTGGAACCATATCCCAGTAATCCGCACCGTGCCTGAATTCTCCCAAAGCCTTTCGATTTTATTACAGATGTTCGGTGCATTTTGCTGTCGAGCCATTTTAATTAATGTTATAGGATTTGATCTCCAATATTGTTTAACTCTTTTTAGTCTCTCGTTCTATAGTTACTTATTTTCTTGTCATCCAGCTCCCCTCCTCTTCATTCTTTCCGCATGTCCTCCTGACTTTTCTGATCATACGCAGGCAGCTGTGTTTATTGTAATCCCTCCGCACCTACTGGTTTAAAATCGGATTCACTGATGATGGGAATTGATTTACTGGGACTGGATAACAAGGCGCCGTTTAGCTGACAGATTGCTCGCCTCATTTGAAGCGAATTAGCTGAAGGTTGATTAACTGCCATAAGATTGACTCGGAACTGATTATCTGATAGCTGGCTGAGGACTCTCTCACTGGAGACTAATAACTGAAACCTGTTTTTTACTGGATCGATTCCGTGGTGCCTGATTCATTGAAAATTGATCTACTGGGAACACTTTGACCGGGGAACAGATCTGTTAGGTACAGATTCACTGGGAAGTATTGATAAAGAATCTCCATGTCCCCCAACATGAAGCCTCTAGTGGAGGGATATCCCCTCTTGTTCGAGTGTTGGCCTCCCAAGCAACTTTACTTTAATCTCTCCATCATTGGTGGCAATGCCTTCAGACTGTAAACTCTGGAACTGCCTTCCTGAACTTCTCTCCTTCAAAATGTTTCTTAAAACACAACTTTATGACCAGATTTAGTTTTTATTCTAAACTAATATCTCCTTAGGTGGCCGACTATCAAATCGTGTTCGATAATCCTCCTGACGTTATTTTTGTTTGATTCTATAAATGCGGTTGTTTTTAAGTATACGTGGATATTTTTTCAGTAATGTGTCACTCTATCCTGTCTCTATAACTGCCCGGACATGTGAATAACTGGGTACTGTCGCTCTGGTAATATTTCAATTCATGCATTGGCCCACATCAAGAAGTCTTTGTGCAGAGTTGCTGTGGAAACTACATGACTCATGATCACGGGAATGTCTCGGATCGAATTGAAATTTCCTGGGCTTGCGTAGAATTCGAGAGTCATCAAATCCTTCGAAAAACTTGCATTCATCATTTGTTAAAAGCCAGATTTAGTTGTAACATTGGGTGGTAGCGGCTTATTGCATTCCAAAAATCGAGTTCTAAACTAAAAGATGAAAGTCAGAAGTATCACCTTCTCATTCTGAGAATAAACTTCTTACTTGTCGAGTCTTCGTTCTGAAAACTAGTTCTGTGAAACCTGAGTTTATGACTAGGAGGAAGCGATTGGTTTTGTTTATTTCGGAAGTGGGTGAGGGGGAATTAGAGTTGTGGACATGTAGGCCAGAACACCGGCAGAGTTCCTTCCCTAAAGGACGTTAATGATGAGTTTTTCCCGCCATCGATAACGGTCATCAAAAGACTTAATTTCAGCTTTTTTTTATTGAATTCAAATTTCACCAGTGGTGGGATTTGAACTTGGGTCTCCAGGGCATGAGGTTAGGACAATACCACTACATCAGCAGCCCTCTGGGAGCTATTGGAATGAAGATCAATCCCAGGTGTAGATATTTCGCTAATTTTAAACTGCTGTGTTCTCGCTCCCCGAGCAAGCATCGGTCTAAATGGAGATTTCCATACTGTCTTAGACATTCTAGAACTCAAATGTGTCTATTTTTCCCCGCTTATTTCGGAATTGTGATATTTGGACCTGGATTCACTCCCATTCCCAGGCTCAGTTTCGCGCCGACGCTGTAATAAATTACAGTGCTTTCAGTATTTACTGTGCAGGGTAGTTTCTGTATCATACTCCTGCTTCAGCTGTAGGGTGATGCAGAGTAAACTCAGCGGTCTCACTCGCCATTGGGCCTTTGGGCTAAAATAAATCGTCAAATCAAAGACAAGATGGGGGTGCCATGCCTTTGCTTGTCAGCTTGGATCTTGTATGTCTCTCTTGTGGGGACCAAGAGTTGGATTCAATTTGAATTTGGCTTTTGGAGCAAGCAAGGATTTGGATTCAGGTCTTCCCAATCCTCTCTGTGCATTGGTTTTGTAACTTTAAAAATGGAGCAAAACTTTAAAAGAAAGATTGCATTCTCAGTGGGTTGAGAGTTCAAGGCTCATAGTGTGAAACTAAGGCAATGATTCTCGGAATGAGTCTGTTGAGACTTTCCATAGAATTTGCAGAATAATTTATAAGGAGCAGGATTGTCCTTATATGGGTTTGGTGTATTCAGGGCAGGCTCCTGCAGAGGGGGCTGCAGGGAGTGGCACAGTGCACATGAATCTCAGAATTATTACAGTACAGAAGGACTCCATTCAGCCCATCATGTCTGCACCAAGTCTCCAAATGAGCATCATGATTTAGTATCCTTCTCCTGCCTTTTCCCCTGTACCCCCCTGTACATTGTTTCTATTCAAATAATCACCCAATGTCCTCTTGAATGTTTCTATTGAACCTGTCTCCACCACACTCACAGGCAGTGCATTCCAGGCCTGAATGACTCACTGTGTGAAAAAGTTATTCCTCACATCATGTTTACTTCTTCTGAAAATCATTTTAAATCTGTATCCTCTCAAACTAGATCCTTTGACAAGCAGGAACAGTTTCTCCCCGTTTACTCTGTCCAGCCCCCTCATGATTTTGAACATCTCCATCAAATCTTCTCTTGGCTGCCTTCTTTCCAGGGAAAACAATTCCAATCTGTCAAATCTAAACTCACAATTGAACAGTTTCTCATCGCTGGAACCATGCTTGTAAACCTCTTCTGAACTTGCTCCAATGTGTTCCTATCTTTCCTATACTGTGGTGCCCAGAACTGTGTTGAGTGCAGAAGGGTTGTTTTCATGAAAATATTACTAAACAGCCTTTATGTGCAGGACCTTCATTTTCTAGACATCGCACAGAAGTCTAATTTAGATGGGGTCCGTGAGGAATAAATGTGAACGTGGAATTTAGTAGAAAGATGGAAGAAGTTGTCACTTTTTACACCATTTTGACAATTGTACGGGCTCTGGTGAGACCACACCTAAAATGTTCTGAGAAAGTAAGTCAGCCATTGATCTTAGGACAACCCTCTCAGCCCAGCAAAGGTTCATTACTTTGGTTTCTGGCATAAGAGGGGTGTCTTAAGATGAAAGGCTGTGTAAATTGAGTTAGTACTTTTCCAGTGTCTAGAAGAATGAGAATTGATTCTGTTGAAATCTATAAGATTATTAAGAGGCTTGACAGGGGAGATGCTGAGATGGTGTTTACCCTAGTGGGTAAGCCTACAGTCATTTCAGACTGAAATGAAGAGAGATGTCTTCACTTTTATATTGTAATAGTGCCTAAGTTTTAAAAAATGGCTGCATTAGCATCTATTGATGTTAAGTGTCTATTATGACAGTGTTACTTATTAATAAAACTATTATTGCATTTTGAATAGAGTCTTTGATGAATAGTCATTCAAGTTGTGTGGTTATGTTAACAGTCTTGTTGGACATCAGTAAATAGCTTAGTAACGAAGTTCTGGAAGTATGGTGAGGGGGTGAAAATGTTACAATAGGTCACAATTATCATGACACCTTTGTAAAAAGGAATGTTCACACTTGGGCACTGATAAGGCAGAATTTTCCCAAAAAATTACTAAGCCTCATAACAATGAGGAAACCAGAGCGATCTACGCCAGTCTGTCTGGTGCTGTCCAGAATACAATTGTGCCAAAGTCAGTCATATTTTGGGAGAGTGGTGAGTTACCTGCTGGTTCTGGGAAGGGTGGGGCCTAAACATATCAGGGAGTCCGGCTGCAAAATAATCAGATACTGTACTGAAAGGACATCCTGATTTCACAGTGTACTGGAAGGCTTCCCCCCCATGCTCAGCTCAGCCCCAACCACACCCACTCAGGCCCCAACATTGGCAGTGTGCCAGGTGGGCAGTGCCAGATGGACACTGCCCAGTCACTTCTTCAAACACCCAGGGGCTTCAATGGCCTCAAAGCCCCCTGGCATGGTTGTCACACTTAGTCTTCACTAGTGGAGACCAGTAGTGCCTCTTGCCAGGTTTGCACCACACCTGGCAGTCAGAAGATCCCAGGAGTTGGAAGAATGCGGCATTGAATGGGCTATGCATATTTTAGTGCTACTTTAGATATTCCAAAGAGCCTCGCAGCCTTTCTTGGAGAGATCCACTCTGCAGGTGTGTAGAACCCATCTTTAGGCCCACACGCAATTTTCCAGAATTGGTGCAACCTGTGCCAGACTTAATGAGACCACAAAATCAATCCCATAGTGAATTGAAAAACTGTCATGAATCAAGGAAGATTCTGTGGTTTTAGAAAGTTTTTTTGACCCAAGAGGCAAGTAAATTAGGCATGGAGTGAAGAAAGAGAAACCATTAGCAGAAGTTGGAAGAATTGTGTAAAAATAGTAATAAGAAATAGCAAAAAGATGTATAAGAATATAGAATGCTTGTGGTGCAAAAGGAGACCATTTGGCCCATCGAGTCTGCACTGACAACAATCCTACCCAAGACCCATCCCCATAACCCCACATATTTACCCTGCTAATCCCTCTAGCGCGTGCAACCCAGGCCACTAAGGAGCAATTTAGCACAGCCAATCAACCTAACCCACACATCTTTGGAGGAAACCGGAGCACCCAGAGGATCCACACACAGACACAGGGAGAATGTGCAAACTCCACACAGCAGTGACCCAAGCCGAGAATCAAACCCAGGTCCCTGGAGCTGTGAGGCAGCAATGGTAACTATTGTGTCACTGTGTCACTAAGAATAGTTCCTTGAGCTTCTTCTGCCATTCAATGAGATCTCGGCTAACTCCACATGCCCATCTTTAACCTAATCCCTTAATATCTTGGGATAATGAAGGTATGTAAGGTTCAGATTTTAAAAAGTACACTTGATCCAGAATCAATTGCTGTTTGTGGAAAAGAGTTTCAATTTTTGCTGCTGTTTCCTAATGTCATTCCTGAAAGCATTGGTTCAAATGTTTCGATCATTCCTCCTGATTCTAAATTCCTCAAAGTTTGTCTCTATTCACTTTATTTGTATCATTGAACATTTTGAATATATTGATCAAAATATTCCTTCACCTTCCAAATGCCAGAAAATAAATATATTAATGTAACATCTCGTCATAATGTAATCTTTGCAGTCTAAGTGTCATAATGGGAACTACTACACTTTTTCTAGACCAGTATAGCATTCCTAAAATGTGGTAGAAGAGATATTCACTACACCCATCTGACGAGGGCTTTTGTATAGCTGAAGTCTAACTTCTATTGTAGAATTACTGGCAATAATCCTCTAATCATTCTAAGACTTGGTGATGCCAGCGTTGTGGAGAATTGTTCAAAAAAGAACATAGAACATAGAACACTACAGCACAAACAGGCCCTTCGGCCCATGAGTTGCGCCGATCACATCAACACCTACCAACCTACAGACCTATCTATAACCCTCAATCTCATTAAACCCCATATACTCATCCAGAAGTCTTTTAAGAGACCCCAGCGAGTTCGCCTCCACCACCACTGACGGCAGCCAATTCCATTCACTCACCACCCTCTGAGTGAAAAACTTACCCCTAACATCACTTCTGAACTTCCCTCCCTGCACCTTAAATCTGCGTCCTCTCGTAGCAACCATTTCAACCCGGGGAAATAGCCTCTGAGAGTCCACCCTATCTATTCCTCTCAACATTTTATAAACTTCTATCAGGTCGCCTCTCAACCTTCGTCTCTCCAGGGAAAAGAGTCCCAGCTCCCTCAACCTAACTTCATAAGGCATGCCTCCCAGTCGAGGCAACATCCTTGTAAAAAGAGTGTAAAGATATCTCCAGCTTTTCAGTTCAAACTCGGTGATGGAATACTTTTAGAAATTAAAATCCAGACAGAATTAACAGTCATTTGGGAAACTGTGGATTAGTTTAAAAAAGCCATCAGGGCATTTGTGATGTTGAAATAATTTATTTGAGTTTATAATGAGCTAATAGAGGATTTGACAGGGGAGATGCAATTGATCTGTACTTGGCATTCGAAAGGACATTTGATAATGTTTCACAAAACCGACTTGTCAGAAAAATCAATACCCATAGTATAAAGGGACAGTGGCAGCATGGTTACAAAATTAACTGGGTGACAGTCAGCAATGGTAAACAGCTGTTTACCGTACTGCAGGAAGGTATGCAACAGCTTCCCAAGGGTTGGTACTAAGATCACTACTTTGCTTGGTATATACTTATGACCTATACCTGCACATACAGGACACAATTTCAAAATTTACAGGCTTGTAAGTAGTAGTGATAGACTTCAGAAGGGGTGGGCAGACATGTGGCAAATGAAATTTAATGCACAGATGTGTAAAGTGATATATTTTGTATGAATAATGAGGAGGGGCAAAACAAAATAAAGGATACATTTCTACAAGGGGGTGCAGCAGAACCCTTGGGCTATACATACACCAATTGTTGAAGGGAGTATGGCAGGTTCAGAAATTGGCTAATGTGATACAAGATGCCAAGTTTTATCAATGCAGTCATAGAGTACAAAAACAAGTAAGTTCTGATTAACCTAAATAAAATATTGTTTCAGCCTCAACAAGAGTTTTGGGTCCAATTCTAGGCACCACATTTAACAAGTATGTGAACGCATTTGAGAGCATGTGGTTCCAGTGATGACAGACTTCAGTTATCAGGATAGTGTGGAGAGAATGGTTCTGTTCTTAGAGAAGAAAAGCTTGAGGGGAGAGTTATTCAAAATTATGAGGGTTCTGCATGGAGTAGATACAGCAAAACTGGTCCCATTGATGGAAACAGAAGATGTTAATTTGAGGTGATTGATAAAGGTTCACACAGCAAGAGGTTAGGATCTAGAATGCACTGGCTGAGAGTGCGGTGGAGATAGATTCACACAGTGAATGGTTAGGATCTGGAATGTACTGATTTGATTTTGGTTTGATTTATTATTGCCACGTGTATTAACATACAGGGAGAAGCATTGTTTCTTATGCACTATACAGACAAATACCGTTTATAGAGAAGGAAACTAAAGAGTGCAGAATGTGGTGTCACAATCATAGCTAGGATGTAGAGAAAGATCAACTTAATAGAAGGTAAGTCCATTAAAAAGTCTGACAGCAGTAGGGAAGAAGTTGTTCGTGAGTCAGTTGATACATAGAACACAGAACAATACAGCACAGTACAGGCCTTCGACCCTCAATGTTGTGCCGAGCTATGTCCAAACCCAAGATCAAGCTATCCCACTCCCTATAAATCTGGTGTGCTCTATGTGCCTATCCAATAACCGCTTGAAAGTTCCTAAAGTGTCAGACTCACAATCACAGCAGGCAGTGTATTCCACACCCCAAACACTCTCTGAGTAAAGAACCTACTTCAGACATCCCTCCTATATCTCCCACCATGAACCTTATAATTATGCCCCCTAGTAACAGCTACAGCCACCCGAGGAAATAATCTCTGCACATCCCCCTCATCATCTTATAAACCTCTATTAAGGCATGTGACCTCAGACTTTTGTGTCTTTTCCTCAATGGAGGAAAGTGGAAGAGAGAAGGTCCAGGGTGCACGAGGTCCTTAATTATGCTGGCTGCTTTGCCCAGGCAGTGGGAAGTGTAGACAGAGTCAATGGATGGGAGGCTGGTTTGTGTGATGGCTTGAGCTACATTCAGGACCTTTTGTAGTTTCTTGGGCAGAGCAGGAGCCATACCAAGCTGTGATACAACCAGAAATAATGCTTTCTATGCTGCATTTGTAAAAGTTGGTGAGAGTTGTAGCTGACATGCCAAATTTCCTTAGTCTTCTGAGAAAGTAGAGGTGTTGGTGGGCTTTCTTGACTATAATGTCAGCATATACTGTCTGAGGGTGTGATGGAGACAGAATCACATAGTGAGTGGTTAGAATCTGAATTGTATTGCCTGAGAATGTAGAGGAGGCAGAATCAAAAGTGGCTTTCAAAAGGGAATTGAATAATTATCTGCTGGAAAGGTAGGGGCAGATGAGTTGCTCAAACAACATTACGAAATATAACATAGTCATTAGCATTTTGCAATGTCTGAAAGTTTGCTGTGTGGCATTTCCTATGTTGCAACAGAGTAAGTGTCACTGGCTATAAAGAGTTGTGACATCCTATACTTGTGTAAGGCACTTTATCAAAATAATAATTTATTTTTACCAAGTTTCCACTAATTATATACCTTTTGGATTCACCTTTGTGTTACATTTCAGTCTCTTTGTGAGGTGAATAATGAGCAGTACAGAGAGTAATACTGAACCTATCACTGAACAGAAAGTGACGCAAAAAAAAACAAAAAAAGTGAAACAACTGCGCTGAACTCAGACGTAAGTGAAGATTGGAGGGTGCCTGGGCTAACACGTTTCTTACACCCTCTGTACTTCAGCCCAATGGATTGCTTCCTGTCAACCGCTTCTGAAAGAAATTGGAGGATATTCTAGCAATTCTAGTACCTGATGATACAGAAGGTGACACCGTCTCTATCAGAGAAATCATAAATATGGCGGACCTGGGAAATGCTTGTTAAAATTGCGATTGTCACAAGATTGTAATTGCATTATATCAGCGGTGGAAATGATAGCGAGCCAGAGAGAGCCTGTGTGAGCGGGATTGATAACTGGATGCACAGAACTTTTGAAATAAAAGCAGAAAATGCTGGAAATACTCAATGGCTCTGGCAGCATCTGTGGAGAGAGATACTGTGTTAAAGTTTTCATCAGAGATGCAACAACTGAATGAGCTTTTTGCTAAATAATGTTGCTTCTCTGGATACATTTTAAATCCTCCTATGTTACAATAAATGTTTCTCTAAAATGGGGCTGAATATACACAGATTAGGTACGGATACTTTTTGCAATGGAGCGGATGCTTCCGCTTGTGGGGCATTCTAGGACGAAGATCCTAGACTTAGATTAAGAGAAAGCAAAGTTAAAACAGAGTTGAAAGAAACTATTTCTCCCAAAGGGTTGTGAATCTGTGGAATTCGCTGCCCCAAAGTGCGGTGGATACTGGGACAGTGAGTAAATTTAAGGAGGAGTTAGATTTTTAATTGGTAATGGGTTGACGGGTTATGAGGAGAAGGCAGGAAAATGGGCTTGATGGGCCGAATGACCTAATTTTGCTCCTATGAACTAATGAGCTTATAATTCACCGCCCAGTTTCCAGTACATTGTGATCCTTGGCCAGGCTGCTGGATATTGCAGACTCGGATTCCAGCATCCGCAGTATTGTATCCTTATCCTGAATGTCTCCATGGATTTGCTCCAACATGAGGACCTTTTCCTCTTGCGGCAGTGTTCTGGCGATCGGCCTTTTGCCAATTCAGGGCATTTTCACTGTTCCATACCGAGAATCGAATGGAAGATTATTGAGGGGAGGGAAACATTATATACTTAACATATATATTTCACCAACCTATGCGGTCCGCATTGGTCCCAGTCAGTGAAATATCTACCTCACCTCATCTCGTGGTCACATGCCACAAACAGCAAGGATATGAACCAGGAAGCAAATTGTTCTCAATATGTTGATGGAGAAATAAATATTCCCAATTCTGGGAGGAATCCCGCTCTTTTCAAACAGCGGCCAAGCGATCTTTAACTTTTTAACATGGTCAAGTTAAAGGTTGCATTTGGAACATGGAGTTACGGAGAGGACAAGGCTTGTGTACAGAGTCAGGTACTGTAAAAAGATTAGGAGTTGGATCCAGGGCAGGGGCTGGAGACAGGGGTGAATTTGTAACCGGGCTGTGCCACAGATGGAGCGGCGCCGGAGACAAGGCGGGGTTGCAAACGGGTCTGGGTGGCAGACGGGACTGGAATTGCAGATGGGCTGGGTTAACGACCGAAGAGCTTGTAGACAAGCCTAGGACCGTATACAGGCTGTACGTAGGTTGTACAGCGAGGACTGTATACGGGACAGGGCTGTACATCAGCCAGTGCTGTACATGAGACAGGGCTGTACACAGGCCAGGCCTGTACATGGGACAGAACTGTACTCATGGCGGGACTGTACACAGGCTGTGTTGTACGTGGGATGGGGTTGTACATGGTCCACGCCTGCTCATGGGACAGGCCTGTACTCATGACGGGGCTGTACACAGGCTGGCTTGTACATGGGAATGGGGCTGTACATAGGTAGGATTGTAGATAGAATAATGGTTATTCACAGGGTACTGGCTGTACAAAAGTCAGAGATTGTAAAGGGTTAGGGATTGTAAACGAACCTGGGCTGAAGAGAACCTAAGGGTTGCAACAAAATCATAAGAAATTGGAGCAGAAGGAGGCCATTGGACCCATCAAATCTGCCCCATCATTCAGTAGAATCATGGCTGATCTCACTGTGGCCTTAATTCTACTTCAGGGGAGTTGCATTTGCTGCTTCCCAATCCCCACCACTTTTCCAGAATCTAGGGAATTTTTGAAGGTTACAGCCATTGCATCCATTGTCTCTGCAGCCATTTTAAAACCCCAAAATTCAGGAAATTAGATCAGGAGACATTTCAGCCTAGTCCCACTAGTTTTCCTAGTTTGTTTTTCTATTGATAGTAATTGCTCAAAGTTTATTCCCCCTTTGTTTTTGCTCCTTGATTTTCTACTATCTTTGGGATGCTTTTTGGCTGTTCTACTGTGAAGACAATTAGAAAATGTTCAAAGCCTCTGCCTTATCCTTGTTTTCCATTATTAATTCCTCAGTCTCAGTCTAAGGGACCAATGTACACTTCAGCTGTTCTTATCGTTTTTATATACTTAGAGAATTGTTTACTGTCCCTGTTTATATTTCCGACCATTTTTCTCTCATACTCCAATATCTCCCTTTTTGTTGGTTTACACATTTGTTCCAGTTCTCTAGGCTATCATTGCGTGTAGTCAAAGCTGGTTTGATACACACGATAGGGTGTGTGGATTGAGCAGAGATAGGCTGTAGACCAGGTTGGGTTTGTAGAATGGACTGAGCTTATTGTCAGGACTGAGGGCCCTGGTTGGATGATCTTCACAGTGCTGCAATCCGGTAAGAGTTACTCCTCCCTTTCAGATTTAGGGCCCCTTCCTGAAATACATTCAAGGCAGCCATTGGTATAGGGTGGTACACAGAACACCAATGCTCAATCTCATTTAAAGAAGTCACAAATATCCTTGTTATGCGACATACGAGGTTCAGACCAAATGACGCATTAATCTGGGGCGTGGTTTAATATTAAAATCAGGACAATTGCCACATTCCAATCGGCTTATTCTCGGTTACTGAAACATAGACCATGGAACCCTACAGTGCAGACAGAGGCCCTTGGGCCCATCGAGTCTGCACCAACCACAATCCCACCCAGGCCCTATCACTTACCCCTACACATTTACCCGCTACTCCCTCTAACCTGCACATCCCAGGACACTAAGGGGCAATTTTTTTAGCATGGCCAATCAAACTAACCCGCACATCTTTGGACTGTGGGAGGAAACCGGAGTACCCGGAGGAAACCCACGCAGACACGGGGAGAATGTGCAAACTCCACACAGACAGTGACCCGAGCCGGGAATCGAACCCAGGTCCCTGGAGCTGTGAAGCAGCAGTGCTAACCACTGTGCTACCGTGCCGCCCATAGGGCATGGGATGGCCCATATTTGTATTTTTTTTTGGAAATGGGCTTTGCCGGGCTCTGGGAGATGGTGGTTGGATGAGTCACTCAATGCTCAAGAACAGAAAAAGACCATTTCTCTTATTAGCTCTGACCTTGACATGGTTAATCGAAGTCTAGTCGGTTATCAGCATGGTGAGGAATTGTAGTTCCGGAGACAGACTTGAGAAGGTCCATTCGCTGGAACCAAGATTTAAAAGGGTTAACATAGTGATCGCTTGTGTTTTTTGCACTCAAAATGCCAAAGGGAGGGAGCAAAAGCCTAATCATTAGTTCCACTCTTTTGCTACCTAAAATCTTAAATCATTTAAAAATAATCCCGGGACTTTGTTTCAACAATTGTTTATGGTGGGAAATTCCACATTGAGCTCGGTCTCTATGTAGATAAATTCCAAACCTATTCTTTAACTCTTGTAATGATTAGGTTTTTGCTCCCTCCCTTTGGCACATTTGAGTGCAAAAGACACAAGCGATCACAAATTACATTATCTTAACCCTTTTAAATCTTGGTTCCAGTGAATGGACCTTCTCAAGTCTGTCGCCGGAACCCCAATTCCGCACCATGCTGATAACCGTCTAGACATCGATTAACCGTCTGGACCTTCTTCAGCTGGAATGGTCAGAATGAAGACTATACATCGACGATGGTCGAAAACCGACCCTGTGCAAACTCAGCATTAATATCTCACTGCTGTGTTAACGTACACACCGAGCTAAGATTGTGGATTTTACTCGTGCTGACACCTTGAATGTGGACCGGAGGCTACCTGTTCCTCGGTTCCGTTTGATTTTATAAGCTTAAAGCAGGGGCCCTTTAACCGTCTATAGTAAAAGGTGTTTTTAGGGCCCTTTAAGGAGGCTGTATTTCTTGATGGAAATCCAAAGCATGTCCATGAACTGCTCTTAGGAAGGGTCATCCAGGCTCCAAACGTTGGCTCTATTCTCTCTGCACAGGTGCTGTCAGACCTGCTGAGATTTTCCAGCAGTTTCTGTTTTTGTTCCCTGAACTGTTGGTCAGACTGAGTTCTTTGAGGGCGTGGGGTCTAAAGTGAAGCAAATGATTGGATATTTGAAGAGTTGGGAAGTTCTAAGAAATAAAGGCTGACTTTTACAGATTGGAGAAACTATTGGCTTAGTCCGGGTTCGTGATCAGCTGCCTCTTGCTCGGAGTAAAGCGGAAAGTGACGGACCAGGAATTATTGAAAGAGCAGTTGGATAGAATCCTCATTGGGAAAGAGTGGGCAGTTGGCGGGTTGTTCCCGCGCAAGTTGGACGATCAGGAAGTTCGGTCAAAGCTCAATCTGGAACACTTGCATGGATTCTGTGAGCGGGTAACCCCCTCCTCCTACGGCGAGGAATGATGTTTCAGTAAGAATTGCTCACATTCAAAAACAAGAGTTTTGCAACTCCGAGATTCATTTCGGCAAACATTGCTGATGTGACTGAATAACTCCTGATCCGCTCCTGATAAACTGTCTGAGGAAATGGTACACATACAAGCGGTCTGACACAGAGAGGGTGCAGGAGGGAGAGGGTAGAGGCTCCTAGCCAGGTGGGGGAAATGCCCTGTCTGAGGTTTCACATTCATTCCCTGCTCACTGATCTCTGTCTATTCCAGGCCATAAGGCGTAGATGCCAATTTCAAAACTACTGAGGCTCCAGATCTAGATTCAAGTGTTTTTCGATGGAGCTGGAGTGAGGGGGTTCAATCACTCGGCTGGCCTGGGTGTGGCCTCGACATTCCGCCAGTGTTAAATCTCCACAATGGACCATTGGCAACAAGTGCAGCAACATATTACCCCAATTTAAAAGCATTGTGCTATGTCAGATATAATTGGTGTTTAAAAACCCATTAATCTCCCTGCATCTCCCTCCTAATTTTGCACTTGAGGGTTTCTCCAGGGACGCGCTGGAGTTGTCCACTCTCACTGTGCTCGGTATTATTATTTTGCTGACCTATAGTTAACTCCCAGTTCACATCGCACGAAGTGGATTGATCGCATTAGCCCCTCCCTCGGTTATATACCGCGACCCCCTCCCGAATGCTCCTTCCTCCCAATACAGCCTTCCGTGAATAAGGGTATTTACCCGATTAGAGAGCTTTCATTGCCCGATGCAAACAAAGAATTAGAGGACCCGCAGCCACCCCTCCTCACCGCCCCCCCCCCCCCCCCGCCCCCCAAAAAACCTCAATATTTCATTTTACAGTCAGTGTAATCACTGGTGTATTGTAGGAAAAAGTCACAGTCACGTCCCAGAAACAGTAATGGTAAAACATGAACAAATGACTCTTTCTAATTGTGTTGATTTCCGGGCAAATGTTGACCCAGAGTCCGGGGGAATTCCAAACGGTGAGATTGTTCATGTTTTCAACAGCTTTAACATTTCATCAGAGACACACCACACTTCACAGCAGCAGCGACTTGTAGATGACACTGGAGTATAGGAACGTTAAAGACGTGGTTCTCGGGCAGGAATTGTACACTGGGCAGGCATTGTAAAACGATGAAGACGAATATCTCGCCAGGGCCATCCCCACACCCCCACTTCTTGCCTTCAGACAACCACAAACAGGCCATTGTTCGCAGCAAACTACCCAGCCTTCAGGAGAACAGTGACCACAACACCACACAACCCTGCCACAGCAACCTCTACAAGACATGCCGGATCATCGACATGGGTGACATCATCACATGTGGGAATATCATCCACCAGGTACCCGGTAAATACTCTTGCAACTTGGCCAACGTTGTCTATCTGATACGCTGCAGGAAAGGATGTCCCGAAGCATGGCACATTGGGGAGACCATGCAGACGCTACGACAACGGATGAATGAACATCGCTTGACAATCACCAGGCAAGACTGTTCCCTTCCTGTTGGCGAACACTTCAGTGGTCACGGGCATTCAGCCTCTGACCTTCGGGTAAGCGTTCTCCAAGGCGGCCTTCACAACACACGACAGCGCAGAGTCGCTGAGCAGAGACTGATAGCCAAGTTCTCACACATGAGGACGGTCTCAACAGGGATCTTGGGTTCATGTCATGTTCATGAGGGGAATGGGAGGGGATAGACACGAGGGGGATGGGAGGGGACAGAAATGAAGGGGACGGAAGGGGATAGACACGAAGGGGACGGGAGGGGATAGACACGAGGGGGATGGGAGGGGATAGACACAAAGGGGATGGGAGGGGATGGACACGAGGGGGATGGGTGAGGAGAGACATGAGGTGGACGGGGGAGGGACAGACATGAAGGGGACGGAAGGGGATGGACACGAGGGGAATGGGAGGGGACAGAAATGAGAGGGAATGGACACTCGAAGCTGATTAGTTATCAGGACAGGGTAATTTGAATGTGAGGATGCTGAGGGATGTAACAACAGAAGTTGGGCATTGTTGGCTCTCATCTTCCAGCTCTTCTTAATTAGAGGTGGGGTAAGGGGATGGGGTGGGGTAAGGGGATGGGGGGGGGGGTGACGTTGTAGGATTGCATTTATTGTACCCTTGTTCAAGAGGATGTAAGAATAAACCCAACAACTACAGGTCAGTCAGTTTAATCTTGGTGGTGGGAAAGCTTTTAGGAAACATAACACAGAACACTTGGAAAAGTTTGGTTTAATGAATAAACGTCAGCACGATTTCTTAAGGAGAAATCATGATTAACCAACTTAACTGAGTTTTCCATGAGCTAACAGATGTGGTGTATAGAGATTTCCAAAGATGCTTAATTACATTGAAGCCCATGCAATCCAACTATCTGACTAGGGTAACATGATATCAATTTACTGAAAAATAAGAAACGCAGGCAGTAATGCTGATAATTATAATTTGGATATTTTGGACTAGAGAAAGGTATGTGTTAGGGTCCCCCAGGGGATGGGTACTGGGACAGTTGCTTTACTTGATATATATAACTGACCTAGACCTGGGTGTATGGCACACAATTTCAAAAATTGCAAAAGATACATAACTTAGAGGTGAACTGTGAGCGGAATGCTAATAGATTTCAAAGGGTCATAGGCAGCTTTGTAGAAAGGGCAGACGCCTGGCAGATGAAATTTAATGCAGAGACAGCTGAAGTGATTCACGTTGGTAGGAAGAACGTGAGGTGCAATTGTAAAATAGGTGCATGGGTAGAGGAATTTAAAAACTTAAATCTACAAATAGGTGAAGGTAGCAGGGCAGCTTGGGAAACCATTAAAAGGTATCCTGTACCATTCATAAATAGCAAACACACACACTCATCCCAATGGAGGCACTTGATAGGAAAATAAGCTACATCTTTGGTCTGTCTGTCCCCCATAATACTCCCAGTCCAGCCACCTACCCCCTCCCCACCGTCCCCTCTTCCCCCTACCCCCCTTTCCCCCTTCCCCTTTCCCCCTTACCCCTTCCCCTTTCCCTCCTTCCCCCTTCCCCTTTCCCCCTTACCCCTTCTCCTTTCCCCCTTACCCCTTCTCCTTTCCCCCCTTTCCCCTTCCCCTTTCCCACCTTTCCCCTTCCCTTCTCCTTCCATACTTGGTGATTAATTCCTGGATTTTTATGCAATCCCAGTTGTGGCCACTGCTGCTATTTGTATTTCTGGGACTGCAGTCCCGGATTGACTGACAGCTCTGTAAGGTGGACTTTCACCCCAGGGAGAGGTGGACATTCCATCTCCAGTCAGTTAATGCTCCCCCAAGCATCCAATGGTTGAGCGGCTGCTGTAATGAGTGGGGATGCAATCTATGACAACTCTGCGGGTGGTGGGGCTGGAAATCCTGCCGCCCGAAAAAGCTCACCATTATATCAAATTGTGAGCACCATACTTTAAAACACGAAAACACTCATATGCTCATATCAAGGCTGCAGAAAGCACTGTCCAGGATGGCTCCAGGGAATGGGGTGGGTGGGGAAATGGGTGTGGGGGAATGGGGGTGGGGGAGTGGGGGGGGGCGGGGGAATGGGAGTGGGTGGGGTGGGTGGAGGAATGGGGGGGTCAGTGGGGGGATGGGGTGTATAGTTACGTGTATAGATGAAGAGGTTAGGGTGGTTTCCTTAGAGGAGAGAATGTTGAGAGGAGATTGAAAGAAATGTTCACTATGTTGAGGAGTCTGGACAGAGCAAATGGAGAAGAACGTTTTCCTCTTGGTGGAAGGATTAAGAATGATACAATCCAATCAGAAAGGTAGCAGTGAAGAGACAATGCAGGTTAGCGCCCAGCTACTATAGAATCAAAGCACCATAGAATGAAGAGGCCATTCGCCCGCTCTGTGCCAGCTCTCTCCACAAAGATCCCATTCCCCTGGCCTTTGCTCTGAGTTGTTTCCCCTCCCCTTCGCATTTCAGGGGATTCCCATTTCAAAGGTTTGATTGTATCAATGTCCACCAGACTTTCAGGCAGTGCCTAACCATTGGGATTTTGCTCAGTGATAGAAATATGCCATGAGGAAAAGATTTGCGCTAATTTGACACAGCATGGTAGTCGAATATTGTGACAGTTAATCTTCTTTAACACATAAAAATAACGACGTTTATGGGCTCTGAATCAGGAGAAGCTAAACACTGAAATAACAGCAACAAAATAAAGTTATAACTAAAACGGCAGTTAATATACACATGTGGCAAGAGCAGAAACTGACCATTGCACAACAATGGATTTAAATAAAAATAACACTCTATAGCAATATCATTCTATGGTGCTCTGAATCTACAGTAGCTGGGCGCTAACCTGCACTGTCTCTCCATTGCTACATTTCCGATTGGATTGTATCATAGAGGGGTTGATGGGGACGGTGTTTGAGGGAGCGGAGTTTGATGGGATGTGGTTCAGAGGGATGGGAGTGATGGAATGAGTGATTAAGGGATTAAATAAAGAGGTGGGAGGTGGCGAATTGGATAATGGAGAGAAAGACTTGTCAGGGAGACAGAATGGGATTAGCTACACGTGATTTCCTGCAGTGTTCGCAGAATTATTCCTGCAGCAAGGCATCCTATCTTCACATTTATGCTAAAAACGCTGTAGTCTAATGGTGGAGGATCGAATGTTGAAAGTGGTGGATTGGGTGCCATTCAATTGGATTGGTTTGTCCTAGTGTTGAACCTCTTGGGCATTGTTGGAACCGCACTCACCTGTGGTTTCCAGATTGTCGTCAAGCTTTGGGAAGTCAAGAGGTGAGTTATTCTCTGCAGAATTCCGGAATTCCAAATCACTGACCTTTTGTAGCCACAGTATTTAAATTGCTGGTGTAGTTCAGTTCCTGGTCAATAGTAACCTCGCCGCCCCCCCCCCCCCCCACCACTTTCCTCCCACCTCTTCCCCCCCCCTCCCCCTCTAGGATGTTGATAGTTAGGGATTCAGTGATGGTAATGCCATTGATTATCAATGGCGAGATTGTTAAATTCTCTCCTGATGGCACTTATTACTTGCCACTTATCAGCCCATCCATTCCATCACTATTTAGTTTAAAGGCTCCCTACTAGCGCTTGCAAACTTCTCCATGAACATTTTGGTTCCAGTTTTGCTGTAATGTAATCTATCCAGCCAGTACAGGTCCCATATCCTCCAGCACTCTTCCCAATATTCAACCACACAGCCATACATTCACTGGCTCAGTTTACCTATTTCTGTACTCAGTGCATGGCACAAGGAATAATTCCGTTTTAATTACCTTTGAGGTCCTACTTGCCTGTCTCTTTCTTAGCTCCCTAAAATCTGTGTGCATAGCTTCTTCCCTCTGGCCAATAATGTTGCTGGGACCTGACCTTAGAAACCGTAGAAACCCTACAGTGCAGAAAGACGCCATTGGGCCTATCGAATCTGCACTGACCACTATCCCAACCAGACCCTATCCCCATATCCCTACATATTTATCTGCTAATCCCTCTAACATACGCATCTCAGGACCTGTGGAGGTTCACCCTCCCTATACAGAATGCTCTATAGCCACCAGCCTGAAACTATGTATTTTGATGCCTCTCTGTTTCCCAAACTAAAGAATCCCATCTCATTGATGTTTTTCCAATCTTTCTTCTCCGCCCTCCCCCACCCCAGCACAACTGCGCTACCCAATATACCATGCAGGTGGGTCCGACTACAATCTTCAAATGAACCATCTCCTCCACCAGTATTCAGAACTAAGTACACATAGACAGGTGCGAGCAGGGAGCAGATTCATTCCTGAACTGCCTGCTTCGTCCTCTTAGTTCAGGAATTAATATTTAATCCCCGACTTCTCGCAAACCTAGTTCTCTGCTGGCTGCATTTTCCAGACAATTTCAGACAGATACCACACTGAAATATTCCAGATTAGAAATCAAGCCGTTTACTGCAACCCCACAGAATAATGTAACTAGTCCCAATCCAATCCCCCAGAATGACCTTCAGAATCTCTGATTGTTCCAGTTTGAAACCGGTTCTTCCTAATTGCAAATTTTCATTGTTTTATCTGGGAGCTCACTGCATTGTACAAAGAATGCCCAAATTTAACTCTGGTCCACTCTTCTATTCTAGTCAATAACATCGGTTACTGACTCCCTTTGTGCTGATTTTCATTTGTTTTTGCATATCCCGCTGTCCTCGCCTCCTTCCAGAGTTTGCTGTTTGCCGAACTTGGTCTCAGCTGCAACTTTGACTGATTTGCATTCAGCTCCTGACTCGAATTCGAATGGAAACAGAGGTGGTCCCAACATCCGCGTCAGGGCCACACAATCAGACAGAAGCTTGCGGCTCCCGGGGCAAGGTGCCAAACTCACTGTCTCCATTTCAGTTTACAGTTCTCCGCAACAGAGGAATTGTTTCCATTTCACCAGCTTTGAAATTAAATAACTTTCGTTATGGATTTTTGGCAAAGGCCTCATTCTCGCCAGTAGGAATAGGCTGACGTGTTTGATTTCAATCCAGAATTTCATCCTGGCTTCGGATCGGCGTAAATAAGGTTCGGAAAGGGACGGAGGGAGAGGGGACGGGGAGGGGGGAGGGAGTGGGGGAATCCTGGAGGAAATGGATGCACAAAGCTCCCCCACCCTCCTTCCCTCTCTCCATCTCACCACTCCGTCTCTCTCCCTCCACTCCATCCTTCTCTCTCTACACACTCCCCCTCAGTACTCCTCCCCAATCTCTCCCTCCCTATCCCATTCCTCCGCATTGCCTTCCCGCCTGCACCCCTCACTCCTCACCTACCCAACATCCCTCTCACCCTCCCTTCGCACTCTTGCTTCCCCAGCCACAATTCCCTTTCCATCCTCACCCCTCCGTCACCTTCCCTCGTCCTCACCTACCCCCTCCTCCCCCACCCCCCAAACCAGCGTTCCACCCCCAACACCCCACCACCCACCCCTCACATCCCTACCCCCTCCCCACCCCCTCCCCACCCCCTCCTCCTATTCCCCACCTCTCCTTCTCCACCTCTCCTTCCCCCTTCTCCCCTCCCCCAACCCCTCAGTCCTCCACGCACATCCCCCCACACGCACCTCTCCCCCTCCCCTCCTCCCCCTAACCCCGCACTCCCCTACCCTTCCCCTCCCCCAACGCCCTCCCCCAACCGCTTCCCCACAAACCCTCACCTCTCTCCCCACCCTCCACTCCCTCCCTCCCCTCCCTCCCTACCCCTCCCTCCTCTACCCTCCCCCTCCCCCCTCCTGCCCCCTCCACCCACCCCCTTGCTGCCTCCCTCCTACCTCCACTTCCCCCCTCCTCCCTTCCCCCTCCCTCCTGCCCCTGCCCCTACCCCCTCACTCCCTCCCCCTCCCCCTCCCCTCTCCCTCCGTCCCATTCCCCCCTCTTGGCCTCCCTCCCCTCACTCCCCACCCCCCCTTCCCCTCCCCCTCCCTCCCCCCACCGCCTCCCCCTCCCTCCCTCCCTCCCCCCTCTCTCTACTGCCCCCTCCCTCCACCCCTCGCTCCCTCCCCTCCCTCCCCCCTCCCCCCTCCCCCTCCCACCTCCCCCCTCCCGCACCCCCCAACCCCCTCCCTCAATCCCCTTGCCCCTCCCTCGCCCCCTTGCCCCTCCTTCACCCTCTCGCCCCTCCCTCACCCCTGCCTCACTCTCACTCCCCCCTCCCATTCCTTCCCACCCCTCCTCCTCCCCCTCTCCCCCTCCCTCACCCCTCCCCTCTCCCCCCCGTCCCCTGTACCCCCCCCGTCCTGTCCCCATCCCCTCTCCCCTTCCATCCCTGGCCCCGTCCCCTCTCCCCCTGTCCCCTCTCCGGTCCCCTCTCCCCCCCGCCCCCTGTACCCCCCCCGTCCTGTCCCCATCCGCTCTCCCCTTCCATCCCTGGCCCCGTCCCCTCTCCCCTCCATCCCCTTTCCCCCCGCCTGTTCCTGTCCCCTCTCTCCCCCCATCCCCGTCCCCTCTCCCCCTCCCTCTCTTCCCCCCTCCCCCTCCCCCTCCCATCTCCCCCCCCCTCCCATCTCCCCCCTTCCCCACCCTCCCACCCTCCCATCTCCCCTTTCCTCCCTGCCCTCCCATCTCCCCTTTTCCCCCACCCTCCCATCTCCCTCCCCACCGCCCCACCCGCCCAGCTTTTTCCCTTGGTAAGGGCAGGTGCAAAGTTTTAATTTAATATCTCAGTCATGCCTGCTGCCTTTATGCATAAGTTCACTTTTTGGTCCCTATCAGCTCCAACCTTCCCTTTGAACAAAGAACAAAGAACAAAATCAGCCTGGGAAACAGGCCCTTCGGTCCAACGAGCCCACGCTGCCATCTCAACACCACCAGTCCCCCTCTCCACCCACGACCCCTGTCTAATGTTTTATGGCCATCCAGATTGAGGGAATCTGATTTAGGGACAATTTATTACTGCCTATCAGCCTAACAGCACATCTTTGGGGTGTGGGAGGAAACCGGAGCACCCGGAGAAAACCCACACAAACATGGGGAGAATGCGCAAACTCCCACAGACACTGGCCCAAATCCATGTGCCTGCACAGCAATCAGTGATAGTCACTGAGCTGTGGTCTTGCTCAGTATCTGGTCCAGTTTAGGCACACACTAACAACATGAAGCACTAGGCCAATCTCGAACAACCAAGAGCAGCCCCAGTACGACCCATCGCGTGTATGCTCCTCGTTGGACACAAGGCGGACCGACTTAAAACCTGTGAATGAAAAGGAGAAACAAAACATTGTTATTGTACCATATCCATTTATGCCAACTTTGTGCCATAAATGCCTATGACAGACTAGTGAATTCCCTCTGTGCCAGCTGCCCACCTGCTCTCTCTGTCTCCCTTTCCTTTCCCTCTGCCCTTTTACTGTTCCTATCTTCTTCCTGATGTTCACTAGCATTACCAACTTGGTATCTGTCATGTGCATTTTCTGTTTGATCCTTACTCTCTACTTACTTTACCAGGATGCTGCCTGGTATGGAAGGACTGAGCTATGAGGAGAGATTGGGCAAATTGGGGCTGTTCTCCTTAGAAAGGCAGAGAATGAGGGGAGATCTAATAGAGGTGTATAAAATTATGAAGGGTATAGATAGAGTGAACAGAGGTAAGCTTTTTCCTAGGTTGGAAACAAAAATTACGAGGGGCCACAGGCTTAGGGTGAGGTGGGGGGGCGAGGTATAACTCGGATGTTAGAGGGAGCTTTTTCACACAGAGGGTGGTGGGGGCCTGGAATGCACTGCCAAGTAGGGTGGTGGAGGCGGGCACGCTAGAGTTGTTTAAGGCTTACTTAGGCACATGAGCAGACTAGAGATAGAGGGATACAGGAGACTGATTTAAATAAAGATCAAGAGCCTTGGGATGTCCTGGGAATCAATTGATTCCTACGGACCTTCCAACATATTGTATGGCTTACTTGCTTTATTTCTGCAGTTCTGGGGATTCCATAAATGTTTGTCAAAGTTTTGCATGTTTATTGATGTCTTTTCTTTTACTTCACAGGTGATTCGTTCCACCTTGTTGACCAACAAGGGGCATACACGCGGTGGGTCGTGTGAGGGCTGCTCTTGGAGGTTGCTTTGAGAGTTGCCTAGTGCTTCACATCGTTAGTGTACGCTTAAACTGGACCATCTGACGGGCAGCATGACAGCTCAGTGACTATCACTGTTTGCTGTGCAGATACATGGATTTGGGCCAGTGTCTGCGGGAGTTTGCACATTCTCCCTGTGATTGCATGGGTTTTCTCCCTGTGCTCTGGTTTCCTCCCAAACCCCAAAAACGTGCTCTTAGGCTGATTGGTGTAACAAATTATCCCTAAATTAGTCTTCCCTCAATCTTCCCCAATAGGTGTAGACAAAGGTCATAGGTAGAGGAGGGCACTCATAAATTTAAAATGGCGGCGAAGTTCGTTGGGCCGAAGGGCCTGTTTCCTGTTCTGTGTTGTTCTTTGTTCTTTGTTTACCTTATCATCAAGGGAGCTCGGGCTTTATTTGCTCTACCCCAGCCCCACTCGTGTGGATTCACTCCAGCACATTCCTCCTTTAAAGAAGTCTACTGGTTCGTTCCAGTTTTCCAATCTTTAACTCCAGTTTAATTAAGTCAACTCTATTCCCACGATAATGAAATTAGTCCCCTTCCAATCATTTTTCTTTAAATTACTCTAGGTTGTTCCTTCTCCGTTTTCTGAGTTAATTTAACGAGTGATATAATGACTACTGTCCTCTAAATGTTCCACTGCTGATTTTTTTTTAGCTGGAATTCGGACACCGATCAGCCCTGATCTCAAGCGGCCCCGGGGGTCTCCTCTTGTTTCTATCTTTAATTCCCTTATCTTTAAGTCTATCTTTCATTCCCAAGTTGTCTGCCCTGCAGGCTAGCGGAATCATTTCGTTCTGTAAAATGTGTTGCTTCAGTCTGATTCTATTATTCTTATATAAAGAGAATTAATTCACGATTTTATCGTCCTTGCTGGATCGGACCTGGGGATCGAACCCGCGTTGCTGTGGCTCTAACGCACTATGGAGACAGTTCCACGATCAGAACGCTCTTTAATAGCTGCTAGATTTAGTCATTGACCATTGCTAATGGCCATGAATCTGAAATAAAACTGGAAATCTGAATTTAACAGCACATTGAATGTGTATTAAATAGACAGTAATGTGGAAATATTACCCAAAAGGGAATCGGGGACAGTGTTTCGGCAGCAATTGAGAGAGAAATGGTTTGCATTGATCTAGCGCCTGTCATCCTCAGGCTACTCCAAAGCTCATCAGAAGCAATTAAATGTGTTTCGAAGTGCAGTCAGAGTGTAAAAAAATGCAGCAATTAGATGAGTAACATCTGTTGGCGGAATGTTACCATTAATCATGGCCAGATGTTTATGACTGGTCTAGGTTTCATGTCGTGCTATATGCAGCTCCCGAGTCAGGACCAACCGGCTGTTGAAACCAAGGCAACTTAGCCCCACAAGTCATTGTTATTTTCTCATTTGATGGCTGGTTCACTCTGTTTGAATTTCGCGAGCCCAGGGAGTAGGAAAGGGCCAATTGCTAACGTTGTCGTTTTATTCACGGAGGAATCTTAAACTGGAGCATCAGCGTGTACAACAGAAGCAACTTGGCATCAATAGAAATTGAGCATGGATGTACACATTACTATCAATTTTCTATGAATCACATTTCCGGAAAAGCTTACTGTACCGGATTGGTGAAGTCCCACAATTCCAGGTGATCACCACACCTCAGGCAAGGGGCAAGGTGGAGAAGTCGGTGTTTTCATGAATAATCTCATATGAAATTAAACCCGCGCTGTTCGTATCACGAACTCGCCATCCATCTAATTTGAGCTACTCCAATTTGAAAGTCTGCCCATGCTTCGTAGTTTAGACTCTCTCATTGGCCCAATCGGGGCAAGTTCGGCAAGTATTCAATGACAGCAAAGATTGTTGAGGATTTAACAGGAGATTGGCAATTTCTTCCAGAAATCCAGGAAAGTTGCTTGACCTCTACCCTATGGTCGAAACTAAAACAGGGCCACATTATTAGGGGTCTACTTAAGGCTCGTTTTAAGAGACTTTGTTGGGCCGAGACGGTCGGAGCCTTACTCCGAGCCTGGCTGCACTAATTTTCCAATTTAGAATGGAGTTTTACGGCATGGAAAGAGGCCCTACGGCCCATCGTGTCCCCGGCCAGCAACTTTCTATTTTAACCCCATTTTCCAGCACTTGGCCCATAGCCTCGTGTGACAATTTCTCTGCTCTCAGTCTTCCAATTCTGATCAAGTACAGACGACCTCTCACCCAACACTGTGATTACCTTGAAGAATATTCTGACGACCACTGTAAGCAGTGGCCCCTGTTTTTTTCCAAGCCAAGTCGGTCTAACCAACTCCAGGGCCGCCTGAAAAGGGAAGCCAATTCCAAACTCACCAAACGCCCCAAGCTTCGCTGCAATATTTGATCAATGAGTTTACCTTTCAGTCAGGTGCTAGCTCTGCTAATTCTTGTTATCTGTTTTCAGGAGGACATTGAGACATTTTAAGAAGAAAGACAAATATGAAATAATGTGATGACATGAATGGCAATTTAAAACATTGTTCCATGTAATCATCATATCTATGTGATTCGAGTGTTGCTGTGTAGTCCTGTGGCGAACCGGGATTGTATAGGGTTTATTACTCTGTTACAGCTTGGGTTTGAATCCCAGTCACAGGGTAAAGCTGACAATGAGTATACCTGACTTTTGAAGGCTTTATACCATCCGGCAGCAGAGATTTTTTTCATAATATCTGTAAGGCAGATATCAACTTTGGGCAGTTGATCTTTACGTAAACACCTGTGGCTATTGAAATGCTTCAGAAGGAATAACCATCACAGACAGGGTGAGCCGAAGGGCTTTCTTCCGTGCTATAAAGGCCTATGACTTTCAGAGGATTTCTGATCACAGGTCATCTGCCTGAAACGTTAATTCCGTTCCTGTCTCCAAAGATGCTTGCTGATGTGTCAATATACCAGCGCATAAATTAGGAGCAGGAATATGCCATGGCTGATCTGATTGTAACCTCAGCTCAAAATTCCACCTTCGATAACTTTTCTGCCCCTTACGTATCAAAAATGCAAGTCACACTCATGCCACACACATGCCAGGAAGTGGCCATCTCCAACAAGAGAGAATCTAACCATCTCAATTGACAGTCAATGGAAATATCATCGCTGAATCCCCCACTATCAAAATCCTGGGGGTTACCATTGACAAGAAACTGAGCTCAACTAGCCAAATAAATACTGTGGCTACCAGAACAGGTCAGATGCTGGGAATTCTGTGTCGAGTAACTCACTTCCTGACTCCCCACACCCTGTCCACCATCTTCAAGGTACGAGTCAGGATTGTGATAGATACTCTCCACTTGCTTGGATGACTGCAGCTCCAACAAAACTCAAGATGTTGGACACCATCCAGGATAAAGCAGCCCACTTAGTTGTGGCTCCTTTCTGATACATTCGACGTTCATTCCCTCCATCACCTATGCACAGTGGCAACAGTGTGTACCATCCAGATGCATCACAACTAATGATTCACCAATGGTCCTTAAGCAGCACATTCCAAACATATATTATCTAGAAGGGTGAGGGCAACAGATATATGGGAACAGCAGTGCCTCGATGTTGCCCTCCATGTTACTCATCATCCTGACTTGGAAATGTATCACTGTTCCTTCACTGTTGATGGTCAAAATCCTGGAACTCCCACCCTTACAACACCCTACGCTTCAGGAACTGCAGCCGCTCAAGAAGGCAGCTCATCGCCACCTTGTCAGGGGCAATCAGGGATGGGCAATAAATGCCGCCCTAGAAGTGACATTCAGGTCCCATGAATTAATTTAAAAACATTCTTCCAATTCTGATTTTAAAAAAATCAAAGACTCCGTTTTCATCACCTTTTGAGGAAGAGGGTTCGAAAGACTTCCGACCCTCTGAGAGAGGGTCATTCTCCAATTCCAGCATTTTCTATTTTCATTTCCGGTTTCCAGCACCGTGGTATTTTGCTATTAAGGGGATAATAATATAATCGGAATTTCAGGAGCAATGGTATAACTTATGTAGGTCCTCACTGGAAAAGAGAGGGTGAGATAATTAATGTTGTTGGGGGAACTGAATAACATACACCTTGGAAAACCACATCACATTGCCCAGAAGACTGCAGTCAGAGGACAGGATCTGCGCTGAAAGGGTTAAATTCAAACTGATTTAAGTGAAGATTTTAAGGTTCGAGGTAACTCATTTGGTTAGTTGGTGGTGTGTGGGGTAGGACATAGCCAATGGTGCAGATTCCATTCTCAAACTGATTTCCGGCCTGGACAGAGTAGGTCGGTAAAACTGTCTTCTCTCGTAAATGTGTCGAGAACGAGGGCGCCGATTTAGAGTGATTTGTAAACAACGAGTGGCTCGGGTCTGGAAGTAGAGATGCAGGAAGGTTCAATCTGAGCATGAGATGATCATTTGAGTAGAAACAATGCGCAAGAGTAGGGGAAAATGCCGGAAGAATTACATTAAGTTATAATGCTCACTTGGGAAGCTGGGACGGACATAATGGGTTGAATGGTCTCCTATTGCTCAGTAACAATAACTTTAATAACAGATATATCAGATGACTACATGGCTAAGGGGATGGTGCAAGGGGTAGGGTTCAGATTACAGGGACATTGGCACCAGTTCTGGGGGAGATGAGACCTTACAAACTGGATGGGTTACACCTGGGCAGGACCAGACTGATGTTCTAGGGCGGGTATTTGCGAGTGTGGTTGAGGAGCGTTTAAACTAGAATGGCAGGGGGATAGGAACCTAAGCAGGATGACAAGGGAAAGAGAAATAAGGACAGTAATAAAAGTAAATACAGTAAAATGTTAAAATAGTACACAGGGTAATCAAAGATGTGAGGCAAAGTGCAAAGTACCACAGTACAAAGCTGTGGACAGTACAAAGTTAGGATTATTTAAGAAGTTGCAAAAACGCAAGCATAAAGCTTTGTATCTTAATACACAAAGCAAGTCGAGGTAAATGGATATGAATTGAGAGCCATTGTGGAGATATGACTAAAAGGAGATCAAAACTGAGAACTTAGTATCCAGGGACACTTGACCTTTCAGAAGGATAGGAAAGAAGGAAAAGGTGGTGGGGTAGCGCTGTTAATAAGAGCTGAAGTGAGGTCAGTTGTGAGAGATGATCTAGGCTTGGATGATTAGAGTCCATTTGGCTGGAGGTAAAGAAAAGTTTGGGAAAGAAGAAATTAGTAGGAGTAGTGTATAGACCCTCAAAATGTAGCCACACTGTAGGAGAGGGTATAAATCAACAAATATTAGCAGCATATAAAAAGAATAGAGCAATAATTACAGTGATTTTAATCTTCGTGTTGATTGGATTAATCAAGTTGGAAAAGGATAGCTGTGAAAACAAATTCATGGAGTGTGCTAGGGATAGTTTTCTACAGCAATATATCATGGAGCTAGCCAGGTCACAGGCTATCTTGGATCTGGTAATGGATAATTAGACAGGTTCAATAAAGACATCAGAGTAAAAGATTCCCTAGAAGTAGTGATCATAACATGATAGAATGTAATATTCAGTGTGAGAGTGAGAAAAATGGGTCAGAAACAACTGTGTTTAATGTAAATAAAGAGATTTACAATGAAATGAGGATCAAGTTAGCTAAAATGAACTGGGCAGATAGATTAGCAGGGAAGACAGTAAGCAAGCAGTGGCAGATGTTTAAGAAGGTAATTTATGACTCTTAACAAAAATGTATCCCAGTAAGGAGGAAGGAGAGAGGGATAAACTAATCATGGCTAACCAAGGAAGTTAAATGAGAACATTAAGTTGAAAGGAAAAGCATGTAAGGAGGCAAAGCCAATAATAGCCCCAAAGGCTGGGATAAATTCAGAATATAGCAAAAGGAGGACTAAAAAGACAATAAAGAGAGAGAGAGAGAGAAAACAATGAGAGCAAACTAGTGAAGAACATAAAAACTGGTATTAAGAGCTTCCTTAAACATATAAGGAAGAGAGAGTTCAAAGTGAACATAGGCCCTTTAGAAAATGAAACGGGGAGATCATTATGGGGAACAAGGAAATGGCAGAGCAGTTAAACAGATATTTTGCATCAGTCTCTATAGTGGAAGATACTTCAAGCATCCCATTAATACTAAAAGTACAGGAGAGGAATTAATTACCATCACTAGAGAAGTAGCATTAGACAAACTAATGTGGCTAAGGAGAGATAAGTCCCCTAGCCCAGATGGCTTGCATCCTAGGATCCTAAAAGAAGTAACTACAGAGATAGTAGATGCATTGGTTGGAATTTTTCAAAAAAAATCCTTGGATTCTGTTGAAGTACTGGAAGATTGGAAAACTGATAATGTAATACCCCTTTTCAAAGAGGGAGGGAGGTAAAAAGTTGGTAACTAAAGGCCAATTAGCCTAACATCTATCATTGGAAAAAGTTAGAATCAATTATTAAAGAAGGAATAGAAGCACATTTGGAAAATTATAATCTAGTCAAGCAGAATGTTACTGAAATGGAGAAAAACAGCAAAAAGTTGTAATGCAAAGGGACAAGTACTTTATGCATGAGGTACAGAAAGCTAGCACACAAGTACAGCAGGTAATCAGGAAAGCTAATGGAATGTTAGTCCTTATTTCAAAGGGATTGAATTATAAGAGTAGGGGAGTCTTGCTGCAACTATACAAGGTACTAGTGAGACCACATCTGAAGTACTGTGAGCAGTCCTCTTCATTATTTAAGGATCGATATTATTTCATTGGAGGCAGTTCAGAGAAGGTTCACGAGGATAATCCCAATATGGAGGGGTTGTCTTATGGGGAAGATTAAACAGGTTGAGACTTCGCTCGGCGGAATTTAGAAGAGCGAGAGGTGATCTCATTGAAACATATAAGATTCCTAACAGGCTTGACAGGATAAACACTTAGAGGATGTTTCCCCTGATGGCAGGAGAGTCTGGGATCAGAGTGCATCACCTCAGAATAAAGGGCGCCAATTTAAGACTGAGCTGAGGAGGAATTCCTTCTCTCAGAGGGTTGTGAGTCTCTGAAATTCCTTGCCATAGTGAGTTGTAGGGCAGAATGCTGTGGGGCCAGAATCCGTTAGTATATTTAAGGCTGGGATAGATTTTTGATCAGTAAAGGAATCAAGGGTTAAGGGAAAAGGGCAGGAATGTAAATGTGAGGAATGTCGGATCAGCCATGATCCTATTGCATGGTGGAGCAGGCTCGAAGCGCCGAACAGCCTACTCTTTTTCCTATTTCTAATGGTGTTAGACCAACACACTGCGAGACAGCCTCACGACCGCTTTTCCCTATTTTAAGATTCAACATCTGATTATCCCCCGTAACAATTCTGACGTGATTCTCGGCGTTTCTCTCTGTAAAAGACACTAAAAATGTAGTACTTGTATCTCTTGTTCGAAAATGCAAAAACTGCGAGATAATGTTAAACTTGTACAAAACTTTGGTGGGGTTGCAGAAGGAAGATAATTATGAGGGCCTCATTTACAAAGCTCCAAAGTCGATGGTAAAGTGGGTTTCCTGGAATATATCGGGGATGGGCTGTTTCAGAATAAAAACTAGTCTGTTACCTTAGCGGTCTGGAGCTGAGAAAATTCAGGACTGACGAACAGAATTCGGATCTCAATATTATGACGCGTTATAATTGGAGACATTGTGATAGGATGTGTGTACCTTGGACACAGATATCTGACACACATTTCAGGGAATCACATAAGAATAGACGGGGAGGATGGGCCAGGAGGTGGAACGGTTGAAGCAATGTCCATAATTCATTTAAAAGATTGAAAAGCAAAATATTAAAATGAAACAGGAAGCTAGCGGTTTGGACTGCATAGTTTAGGAGGCGCAGTAACACGACCCGCTTTCAATCTTTAACTTGTTCTGAGACGAAATGAACATCCTGTACGACTGCTATTACAGCTGATGTAGGATACGCGACTGACTGGGTTCAATTTGTTGTGTAAACCAACCACAACAGTTGGCGCAGCCCAAGAGGAAGTCATTTCTCTGTTAGGGTCGACAAATTACTTGATAGGCATCATTCTGCATCGAACCTGGAATAAAAAAAGTCAGCATGGGAATGGGAGCTGTGACACTGGCATTATGCTGCACCACACGATTACTAACAAAGCAACTGAGCCACCCGGCCTCTTACGTAGCGGCAATTTTGCCTCGCTATTATTTGGCATTCTAAACAATGAACATTTCTAGTGGCGATTAGACCATTGCACGAATCGACACTTCAATGGAAAACATGCAAATATAAATTTCCAATGCTAGATGGCAATAAAAATCAAAGAAGGGGCAATCACGTTGCTAAAAATGTTCCTCCCCCACTCCCCCCCCCCTCCCCACGCCCCACAACCTCTGAAGTTGGGGATTAGAACAGCAAACACGCAGGTAAATTTCTAAATAAAAACAATAGGACAGCAATAATAGGGGATTTATCCGATTTTTAACGGGAATATAATCAGCATAAAAATCACAGAGGGCGCAGAATTTTTAAACTGTATTGAGAAGAGCTTCTTCAGCCAGAATGTACCATACCAAGCAAGAGAAATGACAGATTTTGGACTTAATTTCAGCAAATGAGATTAGGCAGTGGGAAGGATGACCAGTAGAAGACCATTTTGGTGGGAGTGATAATAACTCAGTTAGATTTAGAGTGGACAATAGAAAACGGACAAAGTTAGACGAGAAATAAAAGTTTTGAATTGGGGAAAAGTCCGTTTTCTTAAATTGTGATTTGTTGAAATTGATCTCGTAACAACTACTTGAAAGTAAATCAGAGCAATGGGAGGCATTGAAGGAAGGAAGAGAAGTAGGCTGTTCTGGATGTCATACAGTATATAGAATAGGATTGGAAAAAGGTATCTTGTGTCAAATACTGAAAACACAATAATACATAGAAGATTATAGGTAGTTCAAGGGGTTACATTAAAAAAAAGAAATGCAAAGACATTAAAACATTGTTAGAGTTAAATTATTAGTGTAACAAGTTGGCTTTCATCAACATCACAATGAAGTGTACACTGAGGAAAAACTTAGCATAGTCAATCCACCTAACCACACGTTTTTCAGACTGTGGGAGGAAACTGCAGCACCAGGAGGAACCCCACACAGACATGGGAAGAATGCGCAGACTCCACACAGTCACCCGAGCTGGAAATCAAACTCGGTTTCCTGGCACTGTGAGGCAGCAGTGCTACACACTATGCCACTATGCCATCCCAAATAAGTAAAATCAAGAAATCTTGGAGATGTAAATACATAAAGAGCAAGAGGATTATCAAGGAAAGAAAATATTCTCTTTGAAATCAGAAGCGGAGCCTGTGTGTGGAAGCAGAAGACAGAGTTATGGTTAGAATCATAGAAACCCTACAGTGCAGAAAGAAGCCATTTGGCCCATCGATTCTGCACCAACCATAATCCCACCCAGACCCTACCCCCACATCTCTACAAATTTACCCGCTAACCTCTCTAACCTACGTATCTCTTGACACTAAGGGGCAATTTTAGCATGGTGAATCAACCCAACCCACACATCCACGGACCATGGGAGGAAACCAGAGCACCCGGGGGAAACCCACACAGACACGAGAACATACAAACTCCACACCAACAGTGACCCATGCCAGGAACGAAGCCAGGTTCCTGGAGCTGTGAAACAGCAGTACCAACCACCGTGCTGCCACACTGCCCATACTTTCCTACTCATCTTGTTATTGATAAATTTAGCTACCATACATTTGGTCATTTTGTCCAAACCATTATATTGAATTATTATTGCCACCCGCATTGGGATACAGTGAAAAGTATTGATGTGAATTGTAGACAGTTGAGGACCCAACACGGATCCCTATGGCACTCCAATAATAACAGCTTGCCCACTCGAAGAAGTTCAAATCATCCCTATTCTCTGCTTCCAGTTAGCCAAGCAATCCTTTATCCATGCTAATATGTTACCCCCTACATTATGTGACCTTTGTTGTGGAATAAATTGCGCAGTAGTAGCGATTGGACGGTTGGTTTTGATATATTCAGCCATGTTATTAATGAATTATTGTTACCTGTCTTCAGGAGGACATTAAGATGTTGTAGTTAATAAAAAGAAATATGATCTAATGTGATTGGCTAAAGACAGCAAGAGAGAGATGTTTGGGGGATTTACATCTTTTGCTGCTATGGGAAGCAAGGGAAGAAGCAGTGGAGACTTTCACCATGATTTTCCAATTCTCTTTGGCTACACAGAGAAGTGGCGTTACAGAGCTGTTATACTGTTGTTTAAAAAGAGGGGGAGGGATAGATTGAGTAACTACAGGTCAGTTATCCCAGTCTCATTCATTGGAATATTATTGGAAAAAGGAAGTATTGCTCACCATTTCAAATGGCCCAGATTAATCCAGGGCATCCCACATTGATTCGTTCAGGGAAGGTCAAACCTGTCTAACTTGATAGAACTTTTTGAGGTAGTAACTAATAAGACATGTTATATGATATGGTTTACATGGATTTCAACAAGACTTCTGGCAATGTCCCACATAGCAGACTGATCCAAAAACCTAAAGAGGCCCAAGTGAAAAACGAGTTAGATATAAAATTGCCTGAGTATCAGGAACCAAAGGGTGATGATCAGTGGGGGTTATTCTAGGTGGGAGGATATTCTGAATGGAATTCAGTAGGATTTAGCATTAGGTGCTTTCTATTCACGTTGTATATTGATGATTTCGACTGAAATGCAAGGGGGATGACTTAAATTTTCAGTTGATACAAAACCTGACTGTGTGGGTGATAGTGAGGAAGAAAACTGAATTCCAGATAAGTATCAGTGAACTGATCCCCAGAAAACTGAAAAATGGAATTCCATCTGGAAAAGTGGACAGCAAACAAAGTTATGAAATACACAGTAAATGGTAAGGCACTAAGAAGTGTGGGGAGACAGAAGGAGCTTGCAGTGGACAACCAGAGATCCAGGAAGATAGCAAGATGAACAGACAAAGTGATTAATATTGCATAAGCGACACTTACCTGTCCTGTCCGATGCATTCTAGAGCAGAGAGGTTATATTGTACGAAACACGAATTAGACCACACCTGGAATACTGTACAAAATACTGGTCGCAACATTACTGGCTGGATGTGATCCCGCTAAAATGGGTAGAGAGGAAATTTGATAGGATGCTGTCAGGAATGGAAAATTTGAACTGAGATTCATTAGGCTGGACTTGTTTTTCTTCGGCAGACGAGGCTGGGAGACATGTGGTTGAGGAGTATAAAATTATGAGGATCATGTGTAGAGGGTAGGAATTAACTGTTTATATTAGCAAAGAGGTCAATAAGCAGAAATGGGGAGGGAATAGAAATAGTTTTAGAGAAATTGGTATAAGGATTGGAGAGGAATGAAGGACGCTGTTGAGGATTTGGAAATCAATGTCTGAAAGGTTGGTAAAGACAGAAACCCCGTCGCATTTTAAGAAGCACTTGGATATTCAAATAGAGAACTGGAAGTTTCTCAATTTAGGATAAATTGTTATTTTCCGGCTAGCACAAACACGATGGGCCGAATGCCGCCATGCCATAATTCTCTGATTCTATCTTAAACTCACAAGTACAGAGTTGTATGTGAGTAGAACCGCATCTTACCTCTCAAAACATTCTGCCCGCACTGTTACAGTGTCACATTTTAACCCATGTTTTGAAAAACGGCTGAAGATGGGATAAATAACTAAGGTGATTTCCAAAAACAAAATTTTCAGTCACAATAAGTAAAATTTCGTCACTCTTCCTTCTCGTTGTTTTATATAGAATGGAGCCACATCTCCCAACCTGTCCTTCCGCTTAACATTTCTCATGTGTCTCTCCCGGTTGAAGGATTTTATATTTTTAATTTTGCGTTAAGCTGTAGTACCTGTAGTGCACAATTTCTGACCATTATTCTACTATCTTCCTTTTCACTTGTTTCATAATCGTTTATTTTCCACCAGCGTCCTTCCTCCATTTATCAGTTTAAAGTCCTCGTGCTCACCCCTCTCACCGTGACCCAGTTCTCAGTCCAGTCCCGTCCGAATAGAACATTATCCCAACTGATGAGAACGTCCCGTCTGTCTATCCCTTGAAAGGCTACACTCTTGAGTATAGACAGATTGGGCAGTATTAACAATCAGCAATGTCCCTTCATCTCCGCAACTGGATTCTATCTCCACAAAACATTCTTCCGTCCGCTTTATGTAAAGATTCTTAGTGAAATACCCTTGGCGAACCATCAATAAAACCCTCGTGGGTCTATGATCATAGGACAGACCTGCCCTAAAAAGCGCTAACTGGTAATCTCACTCTGCATATCTTGAAGCCTGGATTCGGCGGTATTAATTAGACAGCGACATCATAGATTTGCAAAGGAAAATCAGGCGGAATGTGGAGCAGACGGGGTCCCCAACCACTGGCCGCAGACTATCTTGCGCCACTCGGGTACCCAAGTGGCCAGCGGCGGTCCTTCCCGTGGATTAAGGCCCCGGGGCGAAAGCAGAGAGCTGCCAGCCAATCAGAGACCGACAGCTCTTGTGTGCTCAGCAGTGTTACAGGTGAGGGATTGGAGGTTGCCTATTGGTTTCAACAGAGATTTGATCAGGAGGCTGGAGAGAGAGTAGGTCTAATGGTTATGTCGTCACATTGCAGGATGTGACCAGTGGTAGCCCCTATGATGTGCTTGGTTGTTGCAGGTTTTCACTACATTTCAAAATGACTTGAATGAAGAGACAGCGAGTTCCCTGGCCAGCCAACAAAAGTTAGAGAGCACAATAAATAGTGATCTCCTTGTGTACCATAAATCTTTCTGTTTTTTCAAAATCACAGAATTATTACAGCGCAGAAGGAGGCCATTTGGCCCATCGTGCCTGTCCGTACTAACCACTCGCTTCGTAACACTGCTTTTCTTCGTGTCACTTTTACTTCATTTAATGTGCCAGTTTCTATGTGGATGGGAACATAAAGTTGCAAAGCCACACGATGGATTTACCAAATGCCCAAAACTATGACAGGTGGAGTTCAAAGTGGGAAAATGTGGGCACATCCATTTTGAATCTCAGCAGGATATTTTCTAAATGGCGAGAAGCTGGGTATTATCGAAGAGTAGAAGGATTTAGCGATCCGAGTACACAATCCATCAAATGCCAATGGACAAGAAAATAAATAAAAGAGTAAAGACATGTTGGCCTTCATCTCAAGAAGCAGAGCTCGTGTCCCATCTGCAATACTGCCGTCAGCTTTGGGACAATTGGTTTGGAGGAGGGACAATGCAAATTGTCAGGAAGATACCGGGGTTAAAGGAGAAGAGGCTGCAGACACTAAGTTTGTAACTCTTTGAAAATATAAACTAAATGATGATCGATCAGGAAATTGCTAGGCATCTAACAGAAATCTTTGTTCCTTCGTTGGTCACTGGTGAGGTCCCAGAAGATTGGAGAGTAGCCAGTGTTGTTCCGTTATTTGAAAAGGATAACCCGGGTAATTATAAGCCACTGAGCTTGAGGTCAGTGATAGTAAAACAATTGGAGAAGATTCACAGGAATAGGATTTATACGCATTTAGAACTGAATGGTCTTGTTAACAACATACAGCATGGTTTTGTATAATTTAATTGAGTTTTTTGAGGAGGTGACAGAAATGATTGACGAGGGAAAGGCTGTGGATGTTGTCTACATGGACTTTAGTAAAGCCTTCGATAAGGTCCCTCATGGCAGGCTGGTGAGGTATTAATCCTCATGGGATCAGGAGTGAACTAGCTAGATGGCTTCAGAACTGGCTTGGTCAAAGAAGACAGAGGGTAGCAGTGGAAGGGTGTTTTTCTGAATGGAGGTCTGTAACTAATGGTGTTCCACAGGGATCAGTGTTAGCTCCTCTACTATTTGTAATACATATAAATGACTTGGAAGAAAACGTAGCTGATTTGATTAGCAAGTTTCTGGATGATACTAAGTTGGCGGAGTTGCAGATAGTGATGAACATTGTCAGAGAATACAGCAGGATGTAGATAGGCTGGAAAAATGGGCTGAGAAATGGCAGATGGAATTTAATCCGGACAAATGTGAGGTTCAGGTGGGAGCTATAAAATAAATGGCAGAACCATCAAGAGCATAGACACAAAGGGAAATCTAGGAACACAGGTCCACAGATTCTTAAAAGTGGTAACACTGGTGGAAAAGGTGGTGAAGAAAGCATATGGCGTGCTTTCATGGTACAGGGCATCGAGTATATAAGTTGGCAAATTATGTTACAGTTATGTTACATGTATAAAATGTTGGTTAGGCCACATTAGGAATACTGTGTCCATTTCTGGTCACCACAATACCAGAAGGATGTGGAGGCTTTGGAGAGATTCCAGAGAAAGTTTACCAGGATGTTGCCTGGAATGGAGGATACTAGCTATAAGGAGAGATTGAATAAACGAGGATTGTTCTCCCTGGAAAGATGGAGACTGAGGGCTGACCTGATAGAAGTTGATGAATAGTTGGAAGCTTTTCCCCCAGGGCAGAAATGACAATTACAAGGGGGCACATGTTCAAGATAAGGGGGGAAAGGTTCAATAGAGATGTACAGGGGAAGTTTTTTACACAGAGGGTGGTGGGAGCCTGGAATGCATTGCCAAGTGAAGTGGTTGAGGCAGTTACATTAGCCAGATTTAGGACTTATCTTGATAGGCGTATGAACAAACGGGGAATAGAGGGAATAAGTGATTGGTCTAGATAGGACAACTTGATCAGTGCAGTCTTGAAGGGCTGAAGGGCCTGTTCTTGTGCTGTACTGTTCTTTGTTTTTTGACTTAGGAACAGGAGTAGGTCATTTAGCGCTTCAAGCCTTATCTGCTATTCAACAAGATCATGGCTGATCTGGCTGTGTCAACTCCAATGGAATTCAGAAAAATGATTTGATTTGATTTGATTTGACTTATCATTGTCACATGTATTAACATCTAGTGAAAAGTATTGTTTCTATACATACAAAACATACCATTCCTAGAAAAAGAAATTAGAGAGTGCAGAATGTAGTGTTACAGTCATAGATAGAGTGTAGAGAAAGATTAACTTAATGCAAGGTAAGTCTATTCAAAGGTCTGACAGCAGCAGGGAAGAAGCCGTTCTTGAGTCGGTTGGTACATGACGTCAGACTTTCATATCTTTTTCCCGAAGGAAGAGGGTGGGAGAGAGAATGTCCGGGGTGCATAGGGTCCTTCGTTATGCTGGTTGTTTTACCAAGACAGTGGGAAGTGTGGACAGAGTCAATGGATGGGAGGCTGGTTTGTGTGATGGATTGGGCTACATTGCAGTCTTTTGTAGTTCTTTGGTCTTGGGCAGAGCGGAAGCCATACCAAAAAGAATGTGTTCTATGGTGCATCCATAAAAGTTGGTGAAAGTCATAGCTGGCATGCCAAATTTCCTTAGTCTTCTGAGAAAGTAGAGGCTTTCTTAACTATAGTGTCGGCATGGGGGGACCAGGTCAGGTTGTTGGTGACCTGGACACCTAAAAACCTGAAGCTCTCGACCCTTTCTACTTTGCCCCCATTGACGTAGACAGGGCCATGTTCTCCTTTAAGCTTCCTGAAGTCAATGACAATCTCTTTCATTTTGTTAACATTGACAGAAAGATATTGTTGCTGCATCAGTTCACCAGATTCTCTATCTCATTTCTATACTCTGTCTCATTATTGTTTGAGATCCGACCCACTACAGTGGTGTTGTCAGCAAACTTGAAAATCAAGTTGGAGGGGAATTTGGCCGCACAGTCATAGGTGTATAAGAAGTATAGTAGGGGATTGAGAACAGTCTTGTGGGGTACTGGTATTGAGGATGATCGTGGAGGAGGTGCTGTTGCACATCGTTACTGATTGTTGTCTGTGAATTAGGAAATTCAGAATCCAGTTGGGGAGGGAGGCGCCGAGGCTCAGGTCATGGAGTTCGGAGATTAGTTTCGTGGGAATAATAGTGTTGAAGGCTGATCTGTTGTCAATAAATAGGAGTCTGACATAGGTGTCTTTGTTATCTAGGTGTTCCAGGGTTGAGTGTCAGGCCAGAATGAGGAGCGATCTTATAAAAACATATAAGATCATGAAGGGAATAGAAACAGGGAAATTATTTTCACTGGCAGGAAAATAGGGGGGCATGGCCTCAAAATGAGGGGGAGCAGATTTAGGACTGAGTTGAGCAGGAATTTTTTCAACCAGTGAATCTGTGGAATTCCCTGCTCAGTGATGCAGTTGAGGCTACCTTGTTGAATATTTTTTAAGGCAAGGATAGATAGATTTTTGAACTGTAAAGGATTTAAGGGTTATGGTGAGGTGATGGTAAGTGGAGCTAAGTCCACAAAAAGATCAGCAATGATTTTATTGAATGGTGGAGCAGGCTTGAGGGGCCAGGTGGCCGATTCCTGCTCTTAGTTCTTATGTTCTTATTTCTAATTCCACTTTGCTGTCTGCATCCCATATCCCTTGTCTATCAAAAATCTGACTAACTCTGTCTTGAATAAATGCAATGACCCATCCTCTACTGCTTTCTCAGGAAGATGATTCCACAGTCTAACGAAGCACTGAGAAAGAAAAGAAAATCCCTTACCTTTGCCTTAAACAGTATTCTTAAACTTTGTCACCTGGTTATAGTCTCTCGCACAATTGGAAACACCCTATCAAACCCTTTCAGAACCTTACATGTTTCTCTAATATCGTCTCTCATTCTTCTAAACGCTAATGGGGCCCGACCTGTTCATTGAACCTTTCTTCATAAGATAAGCTCTTCATCCCAGGAATGAGTTGAGTGAAGCTTCTCTGAACGTCTCATAAGGCAATTATATCTTTTTTTTTCCAAATAAGCAGACCAAAACTGTCCAGAATATTCTAGATGTGGTCTCACCATATATAGCTGCAGTAAACTTCCCGACTTTTATATTCCATTCCCTTTACAATAAACACCAACGTTCCACTTACCTTCCCAATCGCTAGCTGTACCTGCGTGCGAACGTTTTGTGACTTTTTTTTGTACCAGGACTCCCAGATCCCTGTGTACTTCAGAGTTCTGCAATCTCTCTCCATTTAAATGATATATTTCCCCACACTGATGGAGAGAAACGCTTTCCTCTGGTGGATGAATCCAGAACAAGGGGACATATCCCTGAAGTGAGAGCCAGGCTGTTTGGTGTCAGAAAGTATTTATTCACAGAAAGGGTGTTGAAAATTAGGAAGTCCCACCACTCAAAAGCTGTCGAGGCGGCAGCCAATTGAAAATTTCAGTTAAAATTGATATTTTTCGTTAGGTAAAGGTATGATGCACAACAGAATTAAGGAATTAAGACACGGGTGAACATAATCTAACTGAGAAACAACCCATTCCAGTTCTTATGTTCCCATGTTTTACGATCGACATTAAAATATCACACTTATCGTCTGACATATTCAGAGAATCATAGAATCCCTACAGCGCAGAAAAGGCCATTCGTCCCATCTAGCTTGTACCTACACTGACAAAGGATCTTACCCAGGTCCTCTCCCCCGTCCCTGTAACTCCGTGCATTTACCATGGCTAATCCACTAAGGAGCAATTTAGCATGGTCAATCTACCAAAGCTACACATCCTTGGACACTAAACGATAATTCAGTTGGCCAATCCACCTAACCCACGGGAAAACATGCAACCTCCACACATACAGTCATGCAAGGCTGGAATCAAACCGGGTTCCTAGCGCTATGGAGGCAGCAGTGCCACCGTGAAAATAAATCTCTTCATTTGGTTACTACCCTTCAGCGAGTCTCTTTATCAAAGCCCCTCACACTTTTAAACTCCCGTATTACATCAGTCCTCAATCTTCTCCGATCCACGGAGAGCAAATCCCAGCTTCTCCACATTAAGTGATATTCCTTATTCCTCATTCAAAGGGAGATTTTTTTTTACAGAATACGATAAGCTTTATTTTGTAACCAAACCAGACAACGCATGCGTGAAAAGAAATCAGTCAACAGCAGACATTTCAAAGCAAGTAGCAGAAATCTACACGCATCTTACTGCTTTCTGTGATTTAAAACCCTCGATTGTTTTTGAGATTATTGTTTAAACCGGAAAAGTGCTGGAAGCCCATGCAAATTGTGCAGTGTATTGCACTAAACTGACCCAGATCTCAAACGTAAGAGCAAAATACTGCGGGTGCTGAAAATCCAAAATACAAACAGACAATGCTGGATAAACTCAGCAGGTCTGGCAGCGTTTGTAGAGAGAAACAGAGCTCACTAACTAACTGAGTCTCTTTGCTATGGGATACCACTGTATTTTTAAGGTGAAAGGTGGCATTGCCCAGTAAATAAAGACTTCTTTCCAATGCCCACTCAAAGTTTCTCTTGATCATTTGCTCAGCTCCAGGAGTCATTTCTTTAAAATCATGATATCGACTCTTTTTGCCCCAGTGTCAGTGTTGAGTCTTTCTAAACCAGGTGTGTCTCGGGTTAAACATTCGGCAAACTCCCGTCTGTGTTCTGTCCTTAATAATATATTTAACATCAGGTTAAGAATGAAATAGAATACAATTAGCTAGAAAATAATGAAACAGTCAGGCTTGTTAGAGACATCTCTCTGACATAGGCAGACAGGTTAATGCCCAGATGGAGTCTCAGTTTTACTATTGAGCGCTAGACGAGACGGAAGTCAGTTCAGAGTGCATGCTCACACGCAAGGCAAATTCATGCCACGTCCCATTTGCCCATTAGGAACCACATGACAGAGTTGGAAAGAACTGTCTGACATGCCAAGCTCATGTCACGTGTCCGTGTTATTCATTCGCTTATCCAAGAAAAGTTAACAAACACAAACACTGCATAATAAAAGGTTGAAGACCGTCTTTTGTTTTATTGCTTCTCCACCGTTGTTCGTAGTGAAACTGGGGACTTTGTTCATTGGTTACCTGGTAGCAGGACCTTCCTCCTGGCAAGTGACGTGGTGACATTCTCAGAGGTGTTCCCGTTCCGTGCAATGGCAGTCACAGATCAGAGGCTGTCTGTGCATTTTATTTGATGGTAAATGAGGGTTGGGGGAGGGTTGTTGAAGCAGCTGTGATTATTATTTGAAATGTTTCATTTATTTATATTGCTGCTCCAAATGCTTTCTGGTCAAACATGTCACACTTTGCATTTTTCTCTGTTATATTTTAACCCGGTCAATCTCTGAAGTTCACAACCTCTTAGAGTTTCCTGTCAGGAACAGGCCCAATATTTCCAATCGCCTTACTAAATTTCCACTTAAACAATTCTAAAGGGTCTGGCTGAAGCTCAAAGCCGGAAGCTAGAATCTTTCCTCGGTGAGTGTGGACAACACCAAAGTAACTGAAGCGGTGTTGGTATCTGTATTCTAAAGGAGATAAGGCAGCAACCAGCGTCCTCTTAAATATCAAGGGATTTGGATTCCGAAGAGATAGTCGGACGCTATTTTTTCATTTAGCAACATCATTACAGTGAATTTCAAGATGGCATTTGAGGCTTTCTGCCGGGCTTTCACTTGTAAACTACCTAATTGTCACAATGCTTGTATCCGTGTTGAGGTGTCGCTCTGCCCTCATCAGTGAATGTGCTGACAGAGAGAGGAATGACTAATTGGAAAGATCTTTCAGAGTCAGCATTATCACGATGGGCGAAATGGTCTCCTTCTATCACTGGATGAGTCCAAGGAATGGCCAGGACAAAAGTGGTTCATCCAGACTAAAGTGGGTGGTCTTTTCATTGCAGAGTTCTGTTCCGAGGACAGAATCTAAATTTGTCAACAGTCCAACCGATGTCAATGCGGGTTCCGCAGGATAGAATGCAGCTGGTGAGTGATGGAAGAATGAAATCATTACGAATAGCGGTGTCACTAAGTCCAGCTTTCATCAAGATAGTGATCCGCTTCTTCACATTACACTTAACACGAAACGCCCTGAGATCAATGTAAATTAAATTAGATTTTAATAAGCGGCTACTAAATAAAGACAACTTGAAGCAATGATGTCCCAAGACGTTCATCGTTTCATCGTCATACTGGTTCAAAGATAAAATGTTCTTTGGAATGAAATCCCCTGGGCGAACATCATTCGGGGCGGCAGAAAGGTGCCTCAACAATTGATACCGCCTGGTTAGCGATTGTTCTCCAAATGGGAACAGTGGCACCCATTTATTTTGTACACACCCCTCATGATGTTGAACATTTCCATCAAATCACCTTCAACCAACTCTTCTCCGAGCATGACATGCCCCGGTCTCCAATCTATCCTGCGACCAGAATCATCTTACATTGTGCCATAACGCTTCTATAATTTCATTGTCGTAAACCTTCCCCGTACGGTTTCTACAGCCTTTACATCCATCTTAAGTGTAGTGCTTAGCATTGTACAAGTGGGCACAGTCTTCCAGTTGAGCACAAGCTTTATAAGGGTTAACCGTTTCGTCTTTTCTTGTGTATTCTATTTATAAAGCCCTAGGATTCTGCGTGCCTTTTTAACCACTTTCCCAAACTGTCCTTCAACAATTTATGAACACGTTCGGCAGGGTAGCACGGTGGTTAGCACTGCTGCCTCACAGGGCCACAGGGTCAGGATGGGGAGAGGGCCTGGTTAAAATACTCTGTCAGAGAGTCGGTGCACACTCGATGGGCCAAATGGCCTTCTTCTGCACTGTAGGGATTCTATGATAATTGGCATGTCAATACCCTATCTGAGTTAATGTTGAGAAATGTAATATAGTTCTTTTCAACAAAGCAGGTGCACATGTACACTGATGTGCACCCAGCTGTCTCCACACATTTCCTACTTGTCAGACTGCTTGGCTGAAACTCAGTACAGGATGAGTAGAAATATATGAATACTGGCAATACTGAAGGCACTGTTGATGATTCCCACCTCAAATCGTGTTCGTTAGCCACTAAATGCATCTCTCTGACGTTTTACAGAAATTAACTTCTCACCAAATATCATACTATCTCATGGCCCAACTCTTCACTTAGTTCCACCCATCCGAGGCTAAAACTCTTGGACATGCCTGTGTTATCTCTAGACTTATCTACTAACACACTCATGGTTAGACTCCCATCTTCCATCGTCCAGAAATTACCTAAATCATAGAACCCTACAGTGCATCGAGTCTGCCCATCGAGTCTGCACTGAACACAATCCATCCAGGCCCTACCCCCATATCCCTACATATTATACCCACTAATCCCTCTAACTTACGCATCCCTGGACACTAAGGGGCAATTTCTTAGCATGGCCAATCAACCTAACCCGCACATCTATGATCTATAAAAGTAGGGAGGATTTACCACAGCTGTGCAGGGTGTTGGTCAGGTCTCATCTGGAACACTTTACACAGTGTTTGTCTCCTTATTTAAGAAAGGATATAAATGTGTTAGGAGCAGTCCACGGAAGAGTCACTCGATTGACACCCAGGAAGGGAAGTTTGTCATCTTATGAGGAAAAGTTGGGTAGGTTGAACCTGTATCCACTGGAGTTTAGAAGAACGAGAAGCGATCTTATTAAAACATATAAGGTCCTAGAGGACTTGACAGGATAAATGCTGAGAGGAAATTCCCCCTTGCGGGAGAGATAAAACTCAAGGTCACAGTTTAAAAATGAAGAGTTCCCCATTTACGACAAAAATAAGAACATTTCTCTTGCAGAGGATTATGGGTCTTTGAAACTCTCTTCCTCACAGAATGGTGGAGGCAAGATCAGTGAATAATTTTAAGGAAGAGGTGGATGGATTGTTGACTAACCAGGCAATCAAAGGTTATAGGGTGGGTTTGGGGGAGGGGGAGGGGGAGGATGAAGGGGGCTGGGTACACGGCAGTGTGAAGGTGGGGGTCATAATCAGATAAGCCTTGATCTTTTTTGAATGCAGGAGCAGGAAGAGGCCGAATGGCCTGGTCCTGCACCTATTTTGTATCTCCTCATGTGACTCGGTGCCAACCTTTGTTTGATGGCGTTCTTCTGAGGCCCATTGGGACGCTACTGCATTAAAGACGCTATACAAATATAATCCATTGTTATGAATAATTGATGCGACACTTCAAGGTATGTCAAAAATCCAAAGACTCCCGCAGAATCCCTACAGTGCACAAGGAGGCTATTCGGCCCATCGAGTTCTCACCGCCTCTCCGCAAGAGCATTTTATCTAGGACCACCCCTCCCCCGCTATGTTCCCGTTATCCCGTGCATTCACCATGGCTAATCCACTTAACTACACATCTTTGGGACTGCATGTTTAAAGAAAGTAAATGAAAATAGGGATAGAAATAGACTTAACAATTTTGATAGATGGACTGGAGAAACATTTCATATTAAAGAGATTGCATCGCTATTGATCAATGTTCCAATAAACATTAGAACGGGTGCCAGACTGGAAATAATTTATGACTGATATTCTTAAAATCGGTAATCTAATATCTGATCTAATAACTAAATGCGACCAAATATTGAAAGCTTTCTTGTTGTTTACGGCGTCAGTTGCAAAAGACAAGGGAAATGCTCGGGTGCCGAATTTGACCTGTGATGTCCAAATCCACAGATGTGTTCTGGTACTACTTTGTAAAGCATCAGTTAGATAACATTGGAACGCAGTATTTCCCTCCGACATGTCACAAAATGTATTTAGGCAGATTAAAATAGAGCAAGAATATAAGGCCGGCTTTTTGAGGAAAATCGCTATGGAAGTATCCAGGGGGACTGCACAAGGCACCAGAACTATCCACAGGAGGTATCAGCTTCGAACTCAGGGTGCGGAATTCAAAAACTACTTTATTGCCGTACTGAGTCTGCGGACTCTGCTCAAGAATTCCCGACCGAATCAGATCAATTCCTCCTTCAACCCGGAAAAAGACAATGGAATTTACAAATTCAACGTTTTTTTTCAAAGAGTGGGCGAGAAATGACTTTTCCCTCTGGTAAAAACAGAAGGGTTTTTTTTGAATGACAAAGGAAATGAGTGGTTTGAGTTCGATAAGCGAGGTTTTCATCCAGAGCAGAATTAACTGTAACGATGTCAGAAAACTAAAAGAACGGGCACACAAAAGATGAGAAATGCAATACAAGGACGATATGAAAACTGGGAGCGTGTATCTATCAGAAAAGATTGAACAGACTCTGTTTTTTCTCTCTAGACTGACAGGGACGAGGTCGGCTGATACACGTCTTTAAAATCATAAAGGCATTAGATAGGGCAGGGAAACAGAAGGGATTTTGACTTGGGGGGTGGGGGGGGTGCAAAATTAAGGGCCAAAACTGAAAATAACGATTAATAAATCCAATAAGCAATTAATTTACCCAGAAAGCGGTTAGAATGTGATGTTTTCTACCAGATGGCATAGCTATTGTGAATAATACAGACAGTTTGTCAGTATTGCTGACAAACGAGACATCGGCAGTTAACTATGCGTCACTATCAACTGGCGCGCTTTCATGACAGTCCCTCTGTCAATCAGAGTGCACTTGGTAACCAATCAGCGCCCCTTTCTTATACAATATAAATGTGTTGATTTCCTTATACAGTATTTTTCCGATTTTCCTGATGAGTGCAAGACGAAAAACTTCGACATAAAATGTCTACTTCAGCAATAGTTCCATACTACTGAAAGACTATTGGTACATTTAAGAGGAAGTTAGATAAGTATATGATGGAGAGAGAGAGATGCAAAGATGTGTTGATAGTGAACTAAGATACGATGAGATCCGCGTGGTTTACAAACGCCGGTACAGGGCAGTTGAACCGAGTTTCCTGTCTCTGTGCCGCAAATTGGAAATAACTGGTGGTTGTGACTCTGGGGGAAGTTTAGAAGATTATTCAATCGGAGCAATGAGAATAAATAAACACGTTCGCTCGCTGATGTGAAACAAATGCCACGCTGCTGCAGTGATGAGCAATCTGTTGATGCTGGACTAAAACCCATTTCTGTGGGCAATCAGGCTGTGGTACATCAGTTGGGAACCATCATGCTGAAACCAGGGTCTGAATTAGAAAATATTCCATTCACTAACACCCCCGAACCTATCGCCACGCCCACCCCTCCCACCACCGCCCGATCCCTGGGGGGAGGGTGGGGAGGGGGGAGTAGAATATCCGTGCAAAATCATTTTGCTGATTATCTCCATAAAGGGCAATTCAACTGCATTATTTTCCGCAGTTTGAATTCATATCGGGACAATATACCATTGCCCGGTGGAGGGCACCAACCTGAACACTCACTTAGGTATCTACTAGATTGTTAGAAACTTTCATTAGAAATATTTAAAAAGGAGTGAGCGATGTATCCTACCAGCATTGGAAACAAGCAATTTGGATTGAATGCACATCCCTACCGGATCCTGTTGGATACGCTTTCATCTATGCCTTGCTCATTTAAAGCCTTTCATGTAACGGTCCAACTATATCAACTTTATTGGCAACTTCAGTCATTGAACTACTGCAAGCCTGATCTATCATTCGGCCCACTCCTGTTCTCAGGGCATAGTTTAAAAATAGTATCCTGACAATAAGATCTTAACCCAAGTCCATCAACCTGCTGAGGTTGTTTTACTGGATGGCGAAGGCTCCATCGCACCATCCTAGAAAGTATGGGGCATTGTGCTGGGCAACAAACCTCCAATCAACTAAATACACCAAAAGCAAATTAAACGTTTCATTCACTATGGCATAGGAACGTTCTGCTAGGATTGGGTCATTCAGTCCCGCCAGCCTGTTATTCAAGTAAATTAAATTACGGTTGATCTGTAACGAAACTCTACTTACGTGTCACTATGATTCGTCTACAGTCTTGTTTTGCTAATTTGTTAACATGACAACAACTATAACTGTAATCCAACACTGTTAAAAAGCTGATATAGCTTTTATCTGTGGCTCTGAAGTGATCAAACGTAAGGGAGTTGTGCTAAAACTTCAGAAACCACTGATTAGGCCTCAGGAATATTGGGCTCAGTTTGGGGCGCTATATTTTGGGGAAAATGCCAAAGGCTTTGAGAGAACCCAAAAGAGATTGATTAGATTGGTACCCGGATAGAGAGACTTGGGCGAGGTGAAAAGATCAGAGGTGCCGGTATTGCGCAACCTGGAGTAAGAGGTCAAGAGGAGATTTGGTGGATGTGTTATAAATCATTAATGGTTTTGATAGAATAACGAAGGAAAAACTATTTCTAGTGGCAAAAAGTTGGTGACCAGAAGATGCAGACTGAAGGTGATTGGCAAATAACCAGAATAACGTGAGGAAATATCTTTTCCACGGCGTGTTGTTATGGCCTCAAAGGCGGAAGCAGATTGGAAAGTACTTTGGAAACAAAATTGGGTGAATAGTTGGAAACATTTCCAGGCTAATGGCGGGAAAGAGGGACTGAGGGACAAAATGGACAAGGGAGGGCACTATGGTCGGCATGGATCAGTTGGGCCGAAGGACCTGTTTCTGAGTTCCATGACTCTATAACTCTTAACACCCAGGGCCAAGTCACCTCCTTCTGTGCGCACCGTCCTGTACTCTGGACACCTCATTCCTTGTACAGGAAGCGCTGTGACTCGAGAATTCTGTATCCGTGAGAGTCAGTCTTTGCCGGGTGCAAGACCGGTGCTTTTTTTTAAGCGACTCAGTGTGAGTCAGCATTTACCAGAAATTCAGCCGTTGCGAGTCAGTATTTAGAGAGTGACACATGAACAGAAGTCAGTGGTTAACAGGAAATGGAAGAAACAGCTCTCAGCGCCCATGACCACGCGGCTCTGTCAGATTTTCCATTGCAAGTTGTAAGGTATCGATCGGCCTCTCCGTTGTTCGTACTGTGAACTGAATCCGAATCACTCCGTCTATCGTTGTTCGGTTCATCGAATCAAGTTAGTTTATTTTAGAGGTAAGTATAAGGAACAAGAATGAGAGGAAATTGCTCAGTCTATTTCACCCTTTTGGTTCCCGTAAACAACCCGCTCAGACGTGACCTTATTCAGCTTACTTCCGTCGGCGTACAAAGCACTAGGCCGATACAAAGCCTTCGGACTAAATTAGCTTCAACAGGAAATGTTAGTCCGCTGGGTAACGTCCCAGCCACGAAAACAAAAAGCTGTGCGGCGGTTTCATTCTGACACAGGACTTCCGCTTATTTACACACAAGAGCTCTCTGGTTACCTAGCAGTTGTAAACCTTTTACATTCCAAACTCGTCACTGGAATCTTGTGAATAAACCCGAGCAGAATTATCTTCCGAATTGTGGTGAAACTGTACAACCCACTGAAGACTTGGGAGGCAAGATCGGCATCAAAAATCTGGAAAATAAGGAGGGAAAGGGTGTTTCTTTGTTTGGGGGCCCAGGTATGTATACTCACAAAAAAAGTTTCAAGGACTTTGGACAAGTGAACAGAGGAGATTGAATGTGTGTATTACCAGGATCTGTTATGAAAGAAACTTTCCACAACACCTTACAAAAATGCTTCGTAACAAAGGACACTTGCCCCAAGTAGGCCGTTGATCAGAGATCAAACTCACCCTGACAGAAGAGGACATATCTGTATAATTACAGGGTACACATGGGCGGGGAAACATACACGGAAGAGCAAAATATAAATACATAGATGGGGGTCAAATCCCACATAAAAACACAGGGGCAAAATCATAACAAAACCGAGGCAAAACACACAGCCACACGCACGAGTGACACACAGATTGAAAGCTCGCATACACAGGAGCAAAACAAACACACAAAAAATACACATACATGTGCTCACAAAGGGAGAATACATAGCATACTTTAACAGAGGTAAAACACACCCTGGGCAAAAAGCACGTGCACATGGAACAAAACACACACACACACATCAACACACAGGGACAATTACTCTTACCCGGACAAAATTCACACAGGGTAAAACTCAAAATTACACAGGGAAAAACACACTTACACAGGGTAAAAACACATGTACACAATGGTAACGTGCACAGACAAGAGCAAAACGCACAAACAGGACTAAAAACAAAGACGTATGCGCAAAACATGCGTACGCAGGCATGAGTACATGGTGACATACACTGGGGCAAAGCATAAGTACAACATGGGGCAAAATAAATAAAACCGGGAAAGCGCCCATACTGAGACAAAGTATACACAGGGCCAAACACTTAGACACACAGAGAGATGAATCACACATGCATACAGGCGAATGCATTCTGAGGCAAAATACACAACCACAAAGAGCCTCATCTCCCACACACAGGGGCAACATATATAGGCGAAACACAATATTCATCTAGGGGGAGATGCACGGAAAATATACACAAACGTGGGTAAACACACACAAATATACAAGGGGAAACATACAATCACACACACAACAATTCTACTGCAAATGGTCTCATAGAATTCAACCAAATTAGGACGGCTATTTTCCTCCGCGTGTGTTGGGGAGGAGGTATACAGAAACTCGGTGCGATACTTCTCCGATTCAAACCATGACGTTGGTCACGTCGGCGAAGCTCGGGTTGGGAACAGGCAGGCAGCAGGAACCTACAATTACAGCAATCCTCCTGACCTGGCGGCTGAAACGCTGTTAAGTTCCCGTGAAACAAATAGTCGGGTCAGAAGACCGCTTTTAGAAACTTGCAGAAACACGGGTTGAAAGAATTTGGCAGTCAACCTCGCTGTGAACTCCCGAACTTAACAGTGTCAGCGGCTGCGCAGGTTTTAGCTAGAAACGCTGGATCATGGCGACCGCATCTCTCACACACAAGAGGGGAGGAGCGCTGAAGGATCCGGCGCTGCTTCAAATAATTAAAACCAGCAGCTTCGAACATGCACCAATAGAATGTGGCAATGGCGATATTTTTATTATTAATTGTGTAAACAGCGTGAGAAGTACAAGGGGAAATTTCCGGGTGTTGTTTGGCGAGGGTAGATAACACAGTGCGGAAAAGATTGTGTGCAACGGTCTTTGGAGTAAATAACATACGTTGCTGAAACGTCTATTAAATAGGCTACAAAGACACCGCTGACGGAGGCTGCGCATTTTCCACAGGAAATAAGAGGACATTAGTGCTTCCTGTGCAATGGAGAAGAAACAGGAATTGTAGTTTACACAGCTTGATATTTGAGGCGACTGCTTTCATCAACAATCATGTTGTAATCTGTCCACGTCACTGATCACTTTGCTGTCTGAGTTTAGTGCGAGTTTTGAAACAAGTTCAAACTAAAAGGAGCAAACAAAAAATGGTGATTGTTGAAGCAGCATGTATTGGATGGTAGATATTTCCCCAAAATATTCTTTATTCATAGATCTGTGAGAACATGACAAACATTCCAAATTGAGCATCACACAAAAAGCAATAATATTCAGGCTGTTTACATACATCAAGTAACATTATAGAGTGGATATAAATCTGCAATAAATATAATTTGCATTAATTGGGATGCGGTGATGCAGATTGGATAAGGGAAACTGTCCTGGATTGGAAGTTGTCCTGGCTGTTGCATTGCCAGCTGAGTGTTTTGGGCGAATTGGCAACTCACCCCGTTCCCAAGGGTGGCTGCGCGGGCGGGAGGGAGGGGCGGCGGGGCGCCCCCTGATTGGCGCTGGCTGACGGTCAGGGTTCACCCGACGGCCAATCAGAGGGGCAGACGTCGTGTGGGTGTGGCTTCGTGCGTGGAGACGCCGGCCGTTGGATCGGGACCAGGTAACCGCACTTCCCCAGCAAGGCAGCGGTGGTGGCGGCGGCACTGCAGCTCGCCCGCCCGCCCGCCCGGAGCGGCCAGCAAAACTCTGATTGAAGTAAAACCCGACCCCCTTCACCCCCAGGTTAAATCCATGAAGTTTATTGTTTGTTAAGTGCACAGCTTTCTCATGGCTGTCAGATTGTGCAATGTCTTGGCCTTGCTTCCCCGTTAACCAGCCGTCTGCTTTGTTTCTATTCCAGGCTGAGCCGCTGCTGCACTGTCTCCTCGGCCTCGCTCTGCTTCAGCCTCCAATTGCCCTCCCCGCGCCATTTCTCGCTGCCAGCTGTGCTGAGGATTCTGGGAGCGGGGCTTGCGCTTGCGGCCGTCACCGCCTAGTGGCGCTGCCGAGCCTCCCGAATTACAAGAGGAGCAGATACAGGCGCGAGGGGGAACTGCGGATACAGGAGCAACTGCCAATACAGGAACCGGGGGTGGGTTGTGGTACGGAAGCTACAAGAGGAATTGCGCAGAAAGGAACGAGGGAAACTGCGGTTACAGGAATCGGGGGACTAGCGGCTATAGGAGCCAGAGGCAACAGTAGATACAGCAGCAACTGGGTATACAGGAGCAAGTGCCAATACGGCAACTGGGGGTAAGGGTACTGCAGATACAAGAGGAACTGTGCATATAGAACAAGTGAAACTGCGGTTACAGAAACCAGAGAGAATTGTGGCTATTGGAGCTAGAAGCAACTGCGGATACCGAAGCCAGGGGTGACTGCAGATACAGGAGCAACTGTGGATACAGGAGTGAGGAGGAACTGTGGATACAAGAGCGACTGCCAATATAAGAGCTGGGGTGGGAGTACTGCAGATATAAGAAGAACTGCGTATATTGGAACGAAGAAAACTGATTATAGGAATCGGGCAATTGCAGATACAGGAGCCAAGGTGACTGCAGATATAGGAGCCAAGGTGACTGCAGATACAGAGGGAACTGTGGCTGCAGCAACAACTGTGGATATTGGAGTTGGTGAACTGCAGGTAAGGGGCCGGGGCAACTAAGGATACAACAACGAGGGAAACTGCTGAAACAGGAGCAACTGTGAATAGAGGAGACCGGGCAACTGCGGATACAGGAGCCGTGGGGGAGGGGTGTGTAACTGTGGATACGGGAGCGAGGGGAAAGCTGTAGATACAGGAGCGAGGGAAATTTGCGGATATAGGAGCGAGAGTAGTCTGCGGGTACAAAACCGAGGGAAATCTGCGAATACAACAGCATTTGGACCGGACGAGGGCGCAGTTGGTAACATTGACTGTGGGCGAACAAGATTGGCAACGGCTTTGATCAGGACGTCTTTCTCAGCTTCCACCATGAATAACCGCCAGCCTCTGCTTTTACGGAGTACAGACAGCACGGGCAAAGTTCCGTGGTAAGTAACTGCATTCATTTAAAACGGGCACTCCGGCCTTTACTCTTCTACCTGTTTCTGTTGCGAATCATAAACAACATATCCGCCTACTGGGCAGTTTCAGAATTCAAGGGCGGAGCACTTGACAGCCGTTTAGCTTGCAGTAGGGAATTGGAAACAGCGCCATGTAAATACCCCTTAGCGAGTCAGTGCGGGTGTGTTTTGAGTTTAAAAAAACCCTTGTCTCCACTACAATGGCTGAATGAAGAGTTACATAGAAATATGTTTGAATAGCATTCTGAGTCAATTATTGCTATTATTAACTGGAAAATGTTGAGAGTGCGATAACCTTTCAGTTTGTTAAGGCTGCTACTCAATGTGTTTGTGACGGAACTTGAGGGGAGGTGAAGTGATGGGAACACCTTGTTACCATCGATGTAACAATGAGGGGAGGGGACTGTGACCTTTACAGCCAAAAGATAACCAGCACCAAATGTTTGAAGCGGCAAAAGACCCCGTACAAAAGTAGACTAACGAATCCAATCCGTCTCCACACCCTACTCCCCCAACACGTCTGTCTGTCGTTCTCTGTGCCCCCTCTCTTGACCTTTTTCTATTTCTTCCTCTCTCTGCGTGTCTCTCTCTGTCTCTGCGTGTCTCTCTCTCACTGCGTATCTCTTGCGCGTCTTCTCTCTCTGTTTCGCTGTCTCTCTCTTTCTGTTTCTCTTCCTCTCCCTGTCTGTCTGCTTCTCCCTCTTTCCCTCGCCCTCTCTTTCTGTTTTCTCCCCCTCTGTTTTTCCTGTTTCACCCCCCACTCTCTTTCTCCCTCCCACACTCTTTCTTCCCCCTCCCACTCTCTTTCTTCCCCCCTCCCACTCTCTTTCTTCCCCCCTCCCACTCTCTTTCTTCCCCCCCCCCACTCTCTTTCTTCCCCCCCCTCCCACTCTCTTTCTCCCCCCCCCCCTCCCACTCTCTTTCTTCCCCCCCCCCCCCACTCTCTTTCTTCCCCCCCCCCCCACTCTCTTTCTTCCCCCCCCTCCCCACTCTCTTTCTTCCCCCACCTCCCTCTCTTTCTTCCCCCCACCTCCCACTCTCTTTCTCCCCCCCCCCCACCCTCTTTCCCCCCCCCACTCTCTTTCCCCCCCCCACTCTCTTTTCCCCCCCCACTCTCTTCTTCCCCCCCCACTCTCTTTCTTCCCCCCCCACTCTCTTTCTTCCCCCCCCCTCCCACTCTCTTCTCCCCCCCCCCCTCCCACTCTCTTTCTCCCCCCCCTCCCACTCTCTTTCTCCCCCCCCCCCCCCTCCCAACCTCTTTCTCCCCCCCCCTCCCACTCTCTTTCTCCCCCCCCCTCCCACTTCCCCCCCCTCCCTCTCTTCTCCCCCCCCCCTCCCACTCTCTTTCTCCCCCCCCCCTCCCACTCTCTTTCTCCCCCCCCCTCCCACTCTCTTTCTCCCCCCCCCTCCCACTCTCTTTCTCCCCCCCCCTCCCACTCTCTTTCTCCCCCCCCTCCCACTCTCTTTCTCCCCCCCCCCACTCTCTTTCTCCCCCCCCCCTCCCACTCTCTTTCTCCCCCCCCCTCCCACTCTCTTTCTCCCCCCCCTCCCACTCTCTTTCTCCCCCCCCCCCCACTCTCTTTCTCCCCCCCCCTCCCACTCTCTTTCTCCCCCCCCCCCACTCTCTTTCTCCCCCCCCTCCACTCTCTTTCTCCCCCCCTCTCTTTCTCCCCCCCCTCTCTTCTCCCCCCCCACTCTTTCTCCCCCCCCACTCTTTCTCCCCTCCCACTCTCTTTCTCCGCCCCCCACCCACTCTCTTTCTCCGCCCCCCCTCCCACTCTCTTTCTCCGCCCCCCTCCCACTCTCTTTCTCCCCCCCCCCCCCACTCTTTCTCCCCCCCCCCCCACTCTCTTTCCTCCCCCCCCCCACTCTCTTTCTCCCCCCCCCCACTCTCTTTCTCCCCCCCCCTCCCACTCTCTTTCTCCCCCCCCCCCACTCTCTTTCTCCCCCCCCCCACTCTCTTTCTCCCCCCCCCCTCCCACTCTCTTTCTCCCCCCCCCCCACTCTCTTTCTCCCCCCCCCACTCTCTTTCTCCCCCCCCCCTCCCTCTCTTTCTCCCCCCCCCTCCCACTCTCTTTCTCCCCCCCCCTCCCACTCTCTTTCTCCCCCCCCCTCCCACTCTCTTTCTCCCCCCCCCTCCCACTCTCTTTCTCCCCCCCCCCACTCTCTTTCTCCCCCCCCCCCACTCTCTTTCTCCCCCCCCCCACTCTCTTTCTCCCCCCCCCCTCCCACTCTCTTTCTCCCCCCCCCCTCCCACTCTCTTTCTCCCCCCCCCCTCCCACTCTCTTTCTCCCCCCCCCCTCCCACTCTCTTTCTCCCCCCCCCTCCCACTCTCTTTCTCCCCCCCCTCCCACTCTCTTTCTCCCCCCCCCCTCCCACTCTCTTTCTCCCCCCCCCCTCCCACTCTCTTTCTCCCCCCCCCCTCCCACTCTCTTTCTCCCCCCCCCCTCCCACTCTCTTTCTCCCCCCCCCTCCCACTCTCTTTCTCCCCCCCCCCTCACTCTCTTTCTCCCCCCCCCCTCCACTCTCTTTCTCCCCCCCCCCCACTCTCTTTCTCCCCCCCCCCTCCCACTCTCTTTCTCCCCCCCCCCCTCCCACTCTCTTTCTTCCCCCCCCCCTCCCACTCTCTTCTCCCCCCCCCCCTCCCACTCTCTTTCTCCCCCCCCCCTCCCACTCTCTTTCTCCCCCCCCCCCTCCCACTCTCTTTCTCCCCCCCCTCCCACTCTCTTTCTCCACCCCCACCCCCCGCCGCCAACTCTCTCCTTGTGTTTCACTCTGGTCCTATTCTCACTCTTCGGCTCTGTACAGGCGGGCGGGTGCTGGGTGCTCAGAGCCAGGCAGCTTTGGGCAGAGCGCGGATCAGATGAATTCCATCCCCGCTGCTGTGTGCGGGAGCTTCCCGTGTTGGGCACACAGCCGCTGGCTGACGACCGGACTTTCGGATAATGCCCAACCGTCAGCCGGGCTCCGAAGCACCCCCTTCCGGGGTTCCTCCCCCCCGCTCCCCCCCCCCCCCACGCTCCCCCCCCCCCCCCCACGCTCCCCCCCCCCCAACCCTGCTCCCCCCCCCCCAACTCTCCCCCCCCAACTCTCCCCCCCCCTCTTCCCCGCGCCGCGCGCTCCTCCCGCGCTCTCTCTCTCCCCCCCCATCCCCCCCCCCACGCCGCGCTCTCTCCCCACCCCCTCCGCCCCTTCCCGGGTCCACTCTCTGCCCTCCTTCCCCCGCCGCTTTTCCTCCCGTTTCCCCTCACCCCACCCTACCTCCCCCCTCACCCCACCCTACCTCTCCCCTCACCCCACCCTACCTCTCCCCTCACCCCACCCTACCTCCCCCCTCACCCCACCCCCTCCCCCTCCCCTCCCCTCCCCTCCCCCACCCCTCTCCCCCCCTTCCCCCCCCCACCCCTCTCCCCCCCTTCCCCCCCCCACCCCTCTCCCCCCTTTCCCCCCCCCACCCCCTCCTCCCCCCCTTCCCCCCCCCCACCCCTCTCCCCCCCTTCCCCCCCCACCCCTCTCCCCCCCTTCCCCCCCCCACCCCTCTCCCCCCCTTCCCCCCCCCACCCCTCTCCCCCCCTTCCCCCCCCCACCCCTCTCCCCCCTCCCCCCCCCACCCCTCTCCCCCCCTTCCCCCCCCACCCCCCTCCCACCCCCTTCCCCCCCCCACCCCTCTCCCCCCCCTTCCCCCCCCCACCCCTCTCCCCCCCTTCCCCCCCCCACCCCTCTCCCCCCTTCCCCCCTTCCCCCCCCCACCCCTCTCCCCCCCTTCCCCCCCTTCCCCCCCACCCCTCTCCCCCCTTCCCCCCCCCACCCCTCTCCCCCCCTTCCCCCCCCACCCCTCTCCCCCCCTTTCCCCCCCCACCCCCCATCCTCTCCCCCCCACCCCCCATCCCCCACCCCTCTCCCCTCTCCCCTCTCCCCCCCCACCCCTCTCCCCCCCATCCTCCACCCCTCTCCCCCCACCCCCACCCCTCTCCCTCCTCTCCCCCACCCCCCACCCCTCTCCCCCCCACCCCCTATCCCCCACCCCTCTCCCCCCCACCCCCCATCCCCCACCCCTCTCCCCCCCACCCCCCCATCCCCCACCCCTCTCCCCCCACCCCCCATCCCCCACCCCTCTCCCCCCCACCCCCCACCCCTCTCCCCCCCACCCCCCACCCCTCTCCCCCCCACCCCTCCCCCCCCACCCCTCTCCCCCCCACCCCCCACCCCTCTCCCCCCCACCCCTCTCCCCCCCACCCCTCTCCCCCCCACCCCTCTCCCCCCCACCCCTCTCCCCCCCACCCCTCTCCCCCCCACCCCTCTCCCCCCCACCCCCCACCCCTCTCCCCCCACCCCCCACCCCTCTCCTCCCCCCCACCCCCCACCCCTCTCCCCCCCACCCCCCACCCCTCTCCCCCCCACCCCCCACCCCTCTCCCCCCACCCCCCACCCCTCTCCCCCCCACCCCCCACCCCTCTCCCCCCACCCCCCACCCCCACCCCCTCCCCCCCACCCCCCATCCCCCCACCCCTCTCCCCCCCACCCCCCATCCCCCACCCCTCTCCCCCCCCATCCCCCACCCCTCTCCCCCCCCATCCCCCCACCCCTCTCCCCCCCCATCCCCCACCCCTCTCTCCCCCCATCCCTCCTCCCCGCCCCCCTCCACCTCCACCCCCTCCCCCCCTCCCCTTCCCCCTCCCCCCCTCCCCTTCCCCCTCCCCCCTCCCCTTCCCCCTCCCCCCTTCCCCCTCCCCCCTTCCCCCTCCCCCCTTCCCCCTCCCCCCTTCCCCCTCCCCCCTTCCCCCTCCCCCCTTCCCCCTCCCCCCTTCCTCCTCTCCCCCCTCCCCTTCCTCCTCTCCCCCCTCCCCTTCCTCCTCTCCCCCCTCCCCTTCCTCCTCTCCCCCCTCCCCTTCCTCCTCTCCCCCCTCCCCTTCCTCCTCTCCCCCCTCCCCTCCCCGGCCACCCCCCCTCCCCCTTCCCCCCCCTTCCCCCCCTTCCCCCCCTTCCCCCCCTCCCCCCTTCCCCCCCCTCCCCCCTTCCCCCTTCCCCCCCTCCCCCTTCCCATTTCCCCCCTCCCCCCCCTCCCCCCCCTCCCCCCCCTCCCCTCTCCCCCGACAACGGGTTTGCGTCATCACGTTGGAGTGTGGCCAATAATTGGCTCCCTTTGCAGCCAATGAGTTGGAGGAGTCTGGCTGAAGCCTGGCTCTGATTGGTCCGCATCGTGTTTCCGTTCAGCCTCCTGTGTGTGTGACAACAGAGGCGGAAGCGCCGAATGAGCCCAGAGAGCAGAGTGAGCGAGCCCAGACTGCAGAGTGAATGAGTCCAGAGAGCAAGATGAGCCCAGAGAGCTGGCGGCAGACACAGAGTGAGCCCAGGCGACTGACCGAGTGGGCCCAGGCAGTGGGTGCTCAGAGGGCACAGGGGGCGGGCACAGGGAGTCCAGACACTGAACCCAGACCCTGCACATAGCCCAGAAAAATACTGAGAACGCTGAGCCTGGACAATGAGGTCATTTGGGGAGCTGCCCCTTACTTTGTCCTAATTTAATTTGAGTTTGTTTATTTGGTTTGAGCTTAAAAGAGGACGCTGAACATTTAGGGCAAAGCCCAGACATCAGACGGAGCCCAGACACTGAACTTGGAAAGACATCTTTCTTGCAGACCCCTGTCCATCTTGCTGTCACAGTAAAAAGTCTGACAACACCAGGTTTTAGTCCAACCTATTTATTTGATAATATACTCACAAGCTTTCGGGGTTAGTCCCTTCACCTGACGAAGGGACTAACCCCGAAAGCTTGTGAGTATATTATCAAATAAATAGGTTGGACTAAAACCTGGTGTTGTCAGACTTTTTACTGTGTTTACGCCAGTCCAACGCCGGCATACCCACATCATGACTACCATCTTGCTGTCAGCAGCATTAGATTCAAGGACTGGTAGATTGGGCATCAGAACTAGTTTGTTATTTCATTTCAACAACTTTGAGATGACCTCTCGGAATCACCAAACTGTTAGATTTTAAAGCGGTAGAGTATTTTGGGAGTTTATGTTGTTGTTGAAGCCTCTGTGAAAATGCTTTAAAAACTGGTGTTGCTATGGACTGTAGAACATTCCGGCTCCAGTAAGAGATTGAACGCCAAGTTTTGTTCCATAACCCGGATAGCAAGAAACAATATTTCACTTGTTACACTTCGTACGAGTTACCGGATCCAAGGTGCCCTTCAGTTTAATGTAGCCCACTTTAGTATCCAGTCTAATGGGGATTTTTCACCCGGCGTGGATCAATTAAAGCGATATCCATCTCTTGCGCCATATGTTATCGTTTGATTGCATTCAGACATTTCCTACCATTTACAGAGTGTCCGATGATGTGATATATTAAACAAAGCCTTGCAAATCTTACGCAGGATAGTTCAGATCAAAGGTTGTAGTTTGATTAAGTAAATAGACATGAGCAAAAGTCCAATTTAACCACGCGCTAATGGGTTACATCAGTGTAGGTTATAGAATCATAGAAATCCTACAGTACAGAAAGAGGCCATTTGGCCCATTGAGTCTGCACTGACCACAATCCCTCCCAGGCCCTACATATTTTACCCACTAATCCCTCTAACCTATGCATCTCAGGACACTAAGGGACAATTTTAGCATGGCCAATCAACCTAATGCGTACATCTTTGGACTGTGGGAGGAAACCGGAGCACCCAGAGAAAACCCACGCAGACACAAGGAGAATGTGCAAATTCAGACAGTGACCCAAGCCAGGAATGGAACCCAAGTCCCTGGAGCTGTGAAGCAGCAGTACTAAACAGTGCCCATTATGTCAATGTATAAAGGACAGGAGTAATTCAATAAAATGTTTGTGAGGGTAGCGATGATGGGTGAGCGATCTCTCGGTTTTAGACAGAAACATTTCTCTATTGTAGTTCTGTCCCTGTTACAGGCGGTTTTTTTCCACCCATTTCTCGCTTTAGAGGCCAGGTTGTAGAGGGTCTGGGGAGGGGCGCTAACTGAAAATCTCGGGTTCCATTGCCGACATTGAGCAGTACGTGGGGAATCGGGACAACAGTGACAGCAAACAGCTACACCCATTCAGAGTGCACCTCAAACACCCAAAGCTCCCAGTCACCCTCGTCCCCGCTCGTTGATATTTTGAAGTTGTTCTCGGGTTTTGAACCCAAGTGTCAGCCAAAACATTTAGTCCCCCCTCACAAAAAAACAAATTGCCCAGAAATAATCGGACCATTCCTTGATAGATTCAGATCGGTTTACAGTTCGGTGCAAAATCAAGTTGGTTTTGGAATCCTGTTCTGACTTAAAGCATGCACTTTATCGGAACAGTCGTTAGTAATCGGGGAAAGATGGGGGAATTATTCTTACGTTAGTGAAAACTGGTTTACTGGAGGGGGCGTGGTCAGTAACAGTGTTCTGGTGTTTTGTAAATAACCTTGTGTGAAGGAAAGACTGCATGCAGATTCCTTCCTCAATGAATGGGTTTCAAACACGTCAACGCACATAAAGTATTGGCGTCATCTGTGACTCCGCCCTTTAACTGTGAAAGCTATTCGCAACCATGGGGGAATTCTTTCCTGGCTGTACATGTGCGGGTAAAGTTCCGGGTCCAGAACATGTTTGTACACTTCAAAACACTCCCAACTGAACGAGCGAATCCCCAATGCAGGATTGAGGAGGCAGCGGTCGCTGTGATTATCCATTTCTGATTTTTGTCCCGTTATCCAGCTAGATCGGATTATTGTTAAGCAGGCTTCTATCTAATTGTTGCACCCACTGGTTCAGTAATAATGAGGTTGGACACTAATGTGTTGGGCAGATGTTGACATTTCATTGGATCCACAGCCTTACAGCGGTTAGTAACTGCCCAACAAAGGCGGAGTTATGTTGGTTCAATGGACCGATTGGTTCATTCCAGTGGTGATTTGTCCAATGGAAGTGGCTAACTGGCTAAATCCCAAACCATCCAATAAATGAACTCTTGGATTACAGATTTATTCTGAATATCTCTTAGAAAGTTATAAAATTCTAACAGGGTTAGACAGGGTAGATTCAGAAAGAATGTTCCCGGGTGTGGAGGACATCAAAACTGGGGGGTCATAGTTGGAGGATAAGGTGAACCTTTTACAACTGAAGTGAGGAAAATTTTCTTCACCCAGAGAGTGGCGAGTGTATGGAATTCACTACCAAGAATATAGTTGAAGCCAAAACCTTGTCTGATTTCAAGAATAAATTAGATACAGCACTTGGGGCTAAATGGATCGAGGTTATGGAGAGAACGGGGTATCAGGGTATTGAATTTGATGATCAGCCATGATCAAACTGATCACTCGGCCCGAAGGGCCGAATGACCTACTCCTGCTTGTAGTTTCTATGTTTTTATGATCAGCGACTGCAAATGGTTAGTTGTCCCTCGAGCTGGCTAAAGGGACATGGAGAGGGATCCCCGAGATTTGGAATGCAACGTGCAATCTCCTGGTCGGCGTGCCTTGAGCGAATATAGCAGACACAATATTCCTGAGGAAATTCGAATGGGCGATAATGCTGGAACATAGAACATTTATGGGGACGGGAGGTTTGATGATCTACCTGCGAAGTGCCCAGTATTCCGGGTGGAGCTCCACAGAAAACCAGCAGGGTGTTTAGAGGCAGGTCCTCTCCTTCCCAACTGCCCAGAGGTTCACTTGGGGCTATCTCCTGCTGATGCGGGCTCCTGCCTTGGGTTCTCGATGTCAAGCACGTGGAGACAATTCAAATTAACTTCCTGCTCATTTTTGATGGGAGCGTTATTTCTGCGAATTTCTTGTAGACTGCTGTTTATACTGCCCTCTCTACATTCTGCTGCTGTTTCCATTTATCTGTCTTATTTGAACCTTAATTGCCCCGGTGTGGGGTGTGGTGGGGGCGGTTAAATTGTTGAACTACGTGTTACTATTTCGGATTGAAATAAGACCGGGATTAACCCATTCTATTAATATCAAACTTCACCGTCTTCTAAACCATTCATTTGGGTCACAGCTGGGTTCAAAAAAAAACACACACACAAACAAGTAAGATTTAACGATTGTCCATCTGTTCTCAAATTTGTACAGATAAGTCTCAATGCCGAGTTTTAAACCCTTGTGTACAAACCGCAGTCCCTTTCCCGCCCCCAGCCGACACAGAGTCGTACACAAAGCTTTCTGAACATTGAGACAAGGGGCTGAAACTGATAGCTAGGACAAGCCAGGAAATAGGATCAGCCTCCGGGTATAGCAGCATCAATTATTGATGCGTTCTAGTTTTATGTCTTGCCGCTATCCGCATTGAAATCAAGAAATATGTGACGAATACTTACCCGGGTTTAAACATCTCTGACCAATTAATCCGGCACAGGACTGGATAAGCTGTGTGCTTGCGTTACGAACCGTTTAAACCTTTATATTCAAACCCATTGAAGAACTTCCCCATGTTATATCTGTAATCAAATTTGTTTTATTCTCCCGTATAAGTGGCAAAAGTTTTTTCTATTTGAATTTTTTTTAAAGTTAGAAATAAAATCCCACATCAGGGACCAGATGTAGGCTGACAGGATGATGCATTGCACCCCCTCCTGGGTTTGATCAAATGCTTCATCTTAGCCAAAAGGCTGAAATGGCTTTGATAAGTTGCATCAGGTAAAGCCTCGGTTTAACCTCGTTAGCTACCCTGACCTTTTACTTTACCCTAACCAAGGCAAACCACCCGCTCCGATGTAAATAGGCTAGCCTCGTCCCAGTTGTTGAAGTCGGAAGTCTAGAGAACAGCCTGACCATTTATGACCAATACATTACCTGTCTCATTTTAAAGTCGATGCCTGCTTCAACGAATAGAACGGAATAGCGCCTGTGCCGTTAGTAGTCCTTACTGTGAGCTGTGAAGACGGTACAAACCCATCACACAAAAGACGTTTCCCGGGGTTACTTTTTTAAAACAAATTCACAGAGAAGGGCTGTTTCTGACTTGGAGTTTTAATCGGAGACCGATGCGACACAGAGGGAGACAAATCACCTCATCATACCCATGTTGAGTAGAGCTATCCAAACAGCTCTTTCTTCATATTTTTATCCCGAGATTATGAACCTAACTACCATTGGAAAGTTACGATTGAGCTTGCTTCCATAATCCCTTCCCCGCTACAGCTTTTAGCAGATTTACCAAATTCTCCCAGCTCCATGCCTGAACAGATTCTCTGGCTTGGCGTTCCTGGTTCTGTGTTCTCTTGTCATTGATCCCGTAGGGAAGCGTTTCTAATTATTTCCTCGATCAAATCTTTCATATTGGTGAACACCTTTTCTGAGTCCCCTCTCTGAGACTGCTTTAAATCCAGCTTCTCTTGTCTCTCGCATAACTGAAGTCTCACATTTGTAGCATTATGCCGAGAAATCTTTTCTGCATCCTTCCCAAGGCCTGCATATCCTCCTAAAGTGGGATGCATAAAACATCTTAACCAATGATTTGCCAAAGTCTAGCATGTTTGCGTTGCTTTTGTAGCCCTTTGCTCTTCTGACAAGGCCAATCGTGGTAGTGCTTCTCAATTGCCTGCAAATAATTGTGAACATATGACCCCAAGATTCTCTGTTCCTGCATCCCATTTAAATTTGCATCCTTTAGTTTATAATGCCCTCTCCTATTCTTCCTAACTACCATCTCATATCCCTGCATTAAATGTCATCAACTATGTATCTGCCCTTATCACCATTCTCCGTTTACTATATTTCTCATTGTTTACTATATTTCTGAGATTTGTGGTCATCTGCAAATGTCTTGTATGCCGAAGTCCAGGGCATTTATGCACATTGTTATGGTTCAGGAGCCCACCTGCATTTCATTTCAGGTATGATTCAAGTGATCCACTAGGGAGCTTTTATCAAACAAAGTTTATTTAAGAATCGAGTTAACATATATAGTAAGAAAATTAGCAAGAACTTTTATGAATTACGAACAATCATGGTAATGTATAACCCTTAAGAAATATCCCATAGAAAAAAGACTCTGTTTCATGGGTTTAACACAGCACAGCTCAGTTGACACTGGAAATTGAGTCCGTTGAAGAATTGAAAACTCTCAGTCTTGATTTATTCAGAACAGTTTGAAGACAAGACAGCTTCCCAAAACACCAAAGAGACTCTAGTCCAGCCCCCAACAACAGCAGATTTTCACCCTTTAGGAAAACTGTTCATCATAGAAACCCTACAGCACAGAAAGAGGCCATTCAGCCCATCAAGTCCGCACTGACCACAATCCCACCGAGGCCCTACCCCTATATCCCTACATATTTATCCACTAATTCCTCTAACCTAACATCTCGGGACACTAAGGGCAATTTTAGTATTGCCAATCAACCTAACCCGCACATCTTTGGACTGTGGGAGGAAACCCATGCAGACACGAGGAGAATGTGCAAACTCCACACAGACAGTGACCCAAGCCGGGAATCAAACCCAGGCCTCTGGAGTTGTGAAGCAGCAGTGCTAACCGCTGTGCTACCGTGCTGCCCCTGTTCTTGTTTTCAGCTAACCAACAGAATTTTCAAAACAACAGGGAGAGAAGAAAAACACTTCTTTTCATCTTGCTGTCCTTTCTAAATCTAAAACTCAAATCTGCAGCCTCAAACTAAAACGTTTGAAAAAAAACGTGGAAAACACATGACTGTCTAAACAATGCAGTATCGTAAAACTAATCCCGGAGTAAACACAAACAATCCCATTTAAGCCACTTAAGTAGCAATAAAAGGATGATTCCAATCAAGCCAGCAACAATGACATCACTGAAGCTGTGAGCTATGAAAGCACTTCAACTGTGAGAGAAATCATGATTTAAAAAAAAACTTTCTTAAAGGTACACTAATGTCACAACATTAAAAAGAAGACAGGTTGTAATGCCAACTTCTGGGAAACACCACTGCATATTTCCCTCCAGTCTGAAAAAAGAACAATTGTTCAGCACTACTCTCTTTTTCCGTCTTTTGGCCAATTTCTTATTCACCCTGCTAACGTCCCTTTGGTTGACTTGTTGCTTTCATGCTTTTTGGATTGGGAGGCCATTTTCAGGTATTTGGTAACCTTGATGACAAAAGCTGGCAAGGTTTCAATGAACCAGCACATCACAGAGACCACTTAGTAGTGGTGCAATGGTAAAAATCACTGGACAAATAACCCAAAGGGCCCAGTTAATATGCCAGGGACACAAGTTCAAATCCCATCATGGCAGCTGGTGGAATTTAAATTCTGGAATTCAAAGCTAGTTTGGGTAATGGTGGCCATGAAACTATCATTGTTGGTTGTAAAAACCCTTTAAGGAAGGAAATCTGGCATCATTAGCCTGGATAGTTGTACCTGTGACTCCTTAAGTGCTCTCTGAAAAAGTGTAGCGATTAGGGATGGGCAACAAATGCTGTGCTTGTAAACAATGTCCACACCCTTTGAAGGCCCATATACATCAATGTCAACCACACGACCAATCAACTATCTCCATTACTTATCATTGAACTCAGTCAAGTTAATGAAATATAATTTGCCTTTAACAAAGCTGGGCTGATTTTCCTTCATTAACGTAAATTTTCCCAAGATCTAATTTGTTTTTAAGTTTAAAGTACTACCTCATCATCATCATTAGCTGTCCGGCCTGCAATTGGCAGATTTATCCTTTATTTAACCAGAACTGTAACATTTACTGCTTTCTAGTTCATATCCAAGGAGGATTGGACGATTGTGGCCAGAGACTCTGCAATTTGATTTTTGTATCACTGTGACCAAGGGTACACTCATCAAGACCAAGTCACTTGCCTGCTTTGAGTATTTGCAACCTTATTTCTCCCCTTTTTCTTTATCCTATCCAATATTGCTATTATCTCTTTTACATTGGCAACATCCTCTTCTCTGATGAAGAAAGGTGCCACGTACTCATTTCATACCTCAGTCCACACTCCCACCTCACAAGAAGATTCCCTATTCACTCCTAATTGGCCCCACCTTTTCTTTGACTATTACTGTTTAAATGTTTCTAATAGACTTTTTGTGCTTTTGTGCTAGCTGTTTATCTACTCTTTGCTTGAGCCATTCAAATTTAGATAGTCTCATTGTTTATCTCCTGTGTAATGACATTTAGGGTGTGGTTGTAAAGCAGGGAGTCAGAATGTTCTGGAATACACTGTGAAAATGTAGTTGAGACTGAAAACAGTAATTTTCAAAAGGAAAGTGGGTAAATTCTTGAAAAGGAAAATCTTTCTGTGTTATAGAGAAAGACCTAGGGTAGTGTGATTAATTGACCAAACACAGGCGCAATGTGCTGAATAGCCTCCTTCTGTGCTGTTTGATTCTTTTGGTTCTATTGTTCTGCTTCATTGGAATCTGTCTAATTTACCATAACTTCTTGAAGGCCTCCTACTGTTTTGCACATTCAGTTAACAATTGTGTCTGATTGCAACTGCAAAGATTTGCCTAAAAGGAGAAACCCTTGCATTTCCTGATCTGAGTGTATTATCACAAACGAAATACTATTCAAGTGTAGCCACTGTTGTAATGCAGGAGACATGCAGCCAATTTGCACACAGCTAGCTTCTGCAGACAACAATGTGACCGTGATTAGACAATAACTCCCCTGCTCTTTGTCAGAATAGTATCGTAAGCATTTTTATGTCCACCAGTCAGGTCTCAGTTTAACATTTCATCCAACAAACATCACCTATGACAGTGCAGCACTCCCACAATATTACACTGGAGTGTCAGCCTATATTTTTCTGATCAAATCTATGGAATGGTGCTACCAGCTGATCCATGGCTGACATGTCCAATGTCTACTTGTAAAAACTTTAAGACAAGTACTATAAATAATACCTCAAATCATTCCAATGCAACAGGAAAGTGCTTATTGTTGAAAATTGTGTTTGTGTGATTTACAGCAATCATTTTATATCCTTATTCTTTATTAGTTGTAGCAGCTAAATTTCATCTTTGGTTGATGAGATGGGTGGGGAGAATCCAATGATTCCTTTTTGGTTAATTTAAAAAATGAACAAACAGTGGATTGGTGCCTTGCTGATTGTGCTGTGATATTATTGGTCATTTGGCTAACACTAACCAATATTGGTAGAGAATCAATTTCACCAGGTCGCAGACATTGAACCCGGTCCTTATGATTTTCCCACTTTATCCCATCCCGGATTTTTTCATATCTGTATAATTTCATCAAAAGACGCCTGTTACTGTCTGTTCTGGCTTAACTTTACCTCACCACATGAGGGGAGCTGCCCCACAATAAGGTGCCAATCTTCGTACTGCCCCATGCTATGAGAAATGTTAGATACTGGAATTGCTTCAACCCACCCTGCTTGACTCCACCCACACTTCATCATTTTAGTAGGGTTTACTTAAATGTATTTTTTAAAAATTCAACCATTTTCACTTTACTTTGTGCTTTGAAAAAGGCCATCTAAGGCTTAACCATATTCAGATAACTGACTGTTCCTCTTATTTAATGTAGTCAGGAGGACATCTTTTCCACTGTTGCATATTTTAAGGTTGTAAATTTAAGTTTGCAAGACTCACACTGTACCTCCCAGCCCCATGCTCTGGCCTCTCACTGAATCCCAATCCAAGATCCCTTGTTCCTTCTCTGATCCTGATCTTCACATTCCCTCCCTCCATCCATAGGGCCTAATTGACTGGTTCCTCCAAAGAGATATCCCAACTTCTGTTTTCAAACTTTAGCTTCTGGTTTATCTCTTTTTATTCATTAATGCCAGCATTTTTGCCCATCTGTAATTGCCTTTTTGTGTTGTAGCAGTTTTTTACAGCCCCAGTTTCATTTTGATTTTGGTTTCTGCACCCACCACAAAGGAAACACCCTCTAATCCAGAGTAAAGGCAGTTTTCAGTCTCTGAACACAGCCAGTGTTTCTCTCTTGTAACACTAGGCCTCTTCCTCTGCTTTGAAAGGAGCACATTCATTGTGACACTGCCTCAGGCAAACGTTGCTTTCTTAAAGTGCTGACTAGTGCTAACCAGAGCTGCAAGTTAGAGTTCAGATTTACAGCTACAGAATTATATGCACAACATCACGAGACATCTGTCAGTAATGTTTTCGAAGTCAGTCTATTCAGAGGCCATTGTCAAGTTTACATCATGTCGTCTAATGATCCAGGGGTTCAGCAATCCTCCTGAGTAACAGTGTGAACATGACACATGTTTTCAATGGCAATAACTGACTGTAATTGGAAGTCCAAAACAGTTTTATTAGAGGAACTCCACTGGTATAAGTTTTATGGAATAGGCAAAGATTCCAAGACCAATGAACTGCTTTTAGTATGCACTCTCTGGAAATAATCTAGTTTCAGTGATTGCACTTTTGCCTCTGACCACAGGATGAATTGAGGTCCTAGTCCAGAGAGCTGAACACATTGTTCCAATAAGAGATTGCTGCAATGTTGGAGGTGCTATTTGCCATTTCACATGGATATAAAGGATCAAATGCACTATTTTGAAGAAGTACAGTGGAGTTTACCCTGATTGTCCTAACTAATATTTATCCTTCAATCAGTATTGTTAAAACAGATCATCTGGTCATTATCAACTTGTGTCAAAAATGGTTGCTGTGTTTCCTGCATCACAAGTCACTACACTTCAAACAAAATACTGTAAACTGCATTAGGATAGCTTCAGGCTTTAATGGGCATATATCAATACAGACTCTGTGTACTAAAAAGGTTTTCCAATTCTTCTGAAGGAACCCTGTTGCAGAAAGTTGTGGAGTGGGAACATTCATTCGTTTGATAAAGTCCCCCATGCAAGACTTCTTGAGAAAGTGAGAGGGCATGGGATCCAAGAGGCTGTTGCCTTGTGGATCCAGAACTGTTTTGCCCGCAGAAGGCAGAGAGTCGTTGTGGATGGGTCTTTTTCTGCATGGAGGTCGGTCACCAGTGGAGTGCCCCAGAGATCTGTTCTGGGACCCTTGCTGTTTGTAATTTTCATAAATGACCTGGATGAGGAAGTGGAGGGATGGGTTGGTAAGTTTGCCGATGACACGAAGGTTGGTGGTGTTGTGAATAGTCTGGAGGGATGTCAGAAGCTGTAGCATGACATAGATAGGATGCAAGACTGGGTGGAGAAGTGGCAGATGGACTTACATAGAACATTGAACCCTACAGCACAAACAGGCCCTTCAGCCCACAAGTTGCGCCGATCATATCCATACCTACCAGGCCATAGAACTATCTATAACTCCCAATCCCATTAAATCCCATGTACCCATCCAGAAGTCTTTTAAAAGACCCCAGCGAGTTCGCCTCTACCACCACCGATGGCAGCCGATTCCACTGACTCACCACCCTCTGAGTGAAAAATTTACCCCTAACATCTCCTCTGTACCTGCTCCCCAGCACCTTAAACCTGTGTCCTCTCGTAGCGACCATTTCAGCCCTGGGAAATAGCCTCCGAGAATCCAACTTATCTATACCTCTCAACATTTTATAAACCTCTATCAGGTCGCCTCTCAACCTTCGTCTCTCCAAGGAGAAGGGACCTAGCTCCCTCAACCTATCTTCAAGGCATGCAATCCAGATAAGTCCAGATTGGGCATGGGCACCCTGGTAGTGCTTGCCTTTGCCTGCTGGCACTGTCCAAGGGGCAAAGTATCCATGCCCAGGGAACACCTTGGCACTGCCCATTGGACAGTGCCAAGGGGGTGGGGCCTATTGTGGGTGAGGTATGGGGCGATCAGTGGAGTTGGGGGGGGTCCTGCTACCACTCTGCAGACAGGATCGGTCTGGGATGGAGGGAAGCCAGCAATTGGGGCAGGCTGGGGGGTTGGGGGGGGGGTGGCGCTTTGCTGAGATTGGGGGGGAGGGGAGGGGGGATCTGCCAGGGTGAAGAGGTGGGGTGATCGCCACTGCTGGGTATGGGGGACTGTAGATCGGGGCACTCAGGGATGGGGTGGAGGGGGTTCAGGGCTGGGGGGCAGACTGGAGAGGCAGCACTGCAGGCAGGCTGGCCAGCAAATGGGGAGTCTGACAAATCGGAGCCACTGTGCATGCACAGAGTTCCAGAACTGTCAGACTCTGGCGTGAAAACCACCCCCCCCCCCCCAGGGTTTTTAATGATATTCATGATTGGGACCTCTGCAAGTGTCCAGAGTGGGGACACTCAGGTGAGAAGCTGAACTGATAAAACAGTTGGGATCTAGAACAGTTTTCCTGCCAATTCAGTGCTTTTGGGAGAATCGCTGCCAACATTTCGAGTCTAGATGACGCTTCGTCAGCTCTGATATAGGGTCATCTAGACTCAAAATGTTGGCTCTATTCTCTTCCCACTGCTGCTGTTAGACCTGCTGAGATTTTCCAGCATTTTCTGTCTTTGTTTCAGATTCCAGTACTTTGCTTTTGTAAAAATTCTCAACCTTGTGTTGAAACCTTTTTATGGTATCTCCCCATCTTATCAATGTTGCCATCTCCAGCCCTACAAATCTTTTAGATCTTTATATTCCTCCTATTCTGGCCTTTTTTTTGTCGCTGATTTACACCACTCTGCCATTAACATCCATATCTTACCCAGCCTTGGGCCCAAGTTCTTAAATTGCCACCCTGAACATCTCCACCTATCCACCCCACTTACCTACTTTAAAATACTCTGTAGACCCTTTAGTTTTGACCATGCTTTTGATCATGTGTCAGTTTCAGATTTTGTAGGTTATAATCCTGAAAGTACCTTGAGGTATTCACATGCTAAACATTAAAAACATACTAGTTGTTGTTATCGGGCATCATATAGTTGGAAATTTGCACTGATGTTGCATGGAGAAATGTTATTGGTTGTAAGTTGTGAAGAAGTGAAACAATTGATATATATATAAGGTAATGGTACAATCTGAGTTATTAAAGAGCTTCAAGCATGAGTGGATAATGTAAATAGTGTGAGACATGAAGTAGAAACACACAAGTCATGGAATCACTGATCATGATGATGATAATCTTATTGACATAGTAAAGCAGGAAACCCAGCAGCCAATTTGCTGTCAACGTGTCCTGCAAACAAATTTAATGGTGGCCAAATAATCTGTATTTCTGGGATTGACTGAAGGATAAATATTGGTCAGGACACAGTTGAAATGCCTACTGAAGCAATGACTGAAATCAAAGAACGTTTGGTACAGTTCTGAATGCGATGCTCCATACACAGGAAGGTAGAAGAATCTATTTTTACCTTTTGGGTTGGAAAGAATGGGTTGGAGGAATCTTGAATTAATAATTGCATTGTATGCACCAGATTAAGATGAGGAGAATGCTGCTGATTACAAGAATTGACAAATTCAGTTGATGTTCAAAGACATAAGAATCATTACAGTGCATTGGCTGCAGAGTTGAAGATCCCTGTTGCTTCACATCGTTAGACATAGAACCCTCCTAAAGATTTGGCAGGAACCTTGTCATAAATTTAATGGGAAGTGGACAGACAGTATGGGAGCATTGTGCACTGGAGTTGCAATATCTTACTGCTGCATCAATTAGAGATTTGAGACACCTAATTGATTAATTAATTATAGACTTGAGGAAATGCGTTGTGTAAGCCCTGTATTACATTGGAAGTGGAATGAGAAAACATGTGATGTAATTGTTGTCGGGGAGAACTCTGCTGGAGGATTTCTGTGTGGAGTTGGAGAATCGTCAAAGATTAAAGTCTGAGGATCCATCCCTATTGTATCACATTTGAGGAAGGTGTTTGAGCTAAACTGTGCAGAAATTCTGAATTTTCCCGTGGAGTTGATACTATCGGTGCAAAGGGCAGTGAGCTGACAATTGCAGTGTGTATAGTCGGGTTGTGGGTGCTCTGGGTTGATTTCCTCAGTGTCCACCATGAGCTCAGATTGATGCAGTGTGGAGCTTTCCGCTATGGGTGTCAGTGAGTGAGTGCTGGCCGCTGAAGGTTGAGCTCCGTCTGCTCAGTGACTGCATTGTCCCCCAAGGGGGAGGGGGAAGGCGGGGCTCCGTTTCCCCCGGGGAGAGGCGGGGCTCTGTGACCCTTGGGGGGAGAGGCGGGGCTCTGTGTCCCCGGGAGGGGAGAGGCGGGGCTCTGTGTCCCCGGGGGAGGGGGGGAGGCGGGGCTCTGTGTCCCCGGGAGGGAGGAGGCGGGTCTCTGTTCCCCCCTGGCGGGGAAGAGGCGGGGCGCTGTGCCCTGGGGGAGGGGGGGGAGGCGGGGCTCTGTGTCCCCGGGAGGGGAGAGGCGGGGCTCTGTGTCCCCGGGAGGGGAGAGGCGGGGCTCTGTGCCCTGGGGGAGGGGGAGAGGCGGGCACTTTGCCCTGGGGGGGGGAGGCGGGGCGCTGTGTCCCCGGCGGGAGGCGGGGCTCTGTGTCCCCGGGAGGGGAGAGGCGGGGCTCTGTGTCCCCGGGAGGGGAGAGGCGGGGCACTTTGCCCTGGGGGAGGGGGAGAGGCGGGGCACTTTGCCCTGGGGGAGGGGGAGAAGCGGGGCTCTGTGCACCGGTGGAGGCCGGGCTGGGGGGTGTGCGGTCGGGAGTGGAGTGGACGGGGGCGGGGACGTGTAGGTGTGGGCGGGGCTATGTCAGAGCAGCGCCGTGGGCCTCTCGGATTGATATCAGCGGCGGGGGTCTCGCTGGAGGGAGGCTTGATCCAGTGGGCCGGCTGTGGCCTCCTCCTCCTCCTCCCTGTGTGTTTATAATGAGTAAGAAGTCTCGCAACACCAGGTTAAAATCCAACAGGTTTATTTGATAGTCAACGCCACAAGCTTTCAGTACGCTTTTCCTTCCTGAGGTGAGTGGCGAGTTCTGCTCAACTTTGTACTCACAGCAGAACTCTCCACTCACCTGACGAAGGAACAGCGTTCCGGAAGCTTGTGGCGTTTACTATCAAATAAACCTGTTGGACTTTAACCTGGTGTTGCGAGACTTTTTGCTGTGTTTACCCCAGTCCATGTTTATAATGGCCCAGAGTGTATCACCGCCTCCAGAATATGTTCCAGTGCTGTCTGGATGGCTCACCCTCCCCATCTATATTTTATACAGTTTAATCCAATTAGAGGGAGCTGGCAGTGGGCAAGTTCTCTGGGTTAGTTGGTATTGATTGGGCTGGCAGTGGGCAGCTACTTTCCAGAGTACATAAGGAAGTGTCTCTAGAAATACTGGGTACATTGGTGGTCATTTTCAGGATTCTATAGACTCTAGAACAATTCCTGCAAATTGGAGGGTAGTTAATGTCACTCATATTCAAAAAGGGAGGCAGAGGGAAATTATAGATCATTAAGTTTAACATTGGTAGTGGGGAAAATTCTCATCCATTATCGAGGATTTTATTGCAGATCATTTAGAAAGTAGTGGCAAGATAGGACAGTCAGCATGAATTTATGAGGACGAAATCATGCTTGACAAATCTGTTGGAATTCTTTGAAGATTTAAATAGTAAAGTTGACAAGGGAGAGCCAGTCGATGTGGTATATTTGGACTTTCAAAAAGCATTTGACAAAGTCCTGCACAAGCAATTACTGTGCAGGATTAAAGCACATGGGATTGGGGGAAGTGTTTGAGATGGATAGAAAAGTGGTTGGCAGAGAGGAAACAAAGAGTAGGAGGTAATGCGTACTTTTCACATTGGCAGGCAGTGCCACAGGGATCGGTGCTGGGACCCCAGCTATTCACAATATATAATAATGCTTTGGATGAGGGAACAAAATGTAACAGCTCAAAGTTTGCAGATTATACTAAATTGGGTGGGCGGGTGAACCGTGAAGAGGATGCAGAGATCCTTGAGAATGATGTGGACAGGTTATGTGAGTGGGTAAATCAGTGGCAGATGCAGTATAATTTGGATAAGTATAAGGTTATTCACTTTGGAAGCAAAAAGCGAGAAGGGAGATTACTACCTGAATGGCCTTAAATTGGGAGAGGGGAGTGTGCAGCGAGACATCGGTGCCCTTGTGCACCAGTCACTGAAAGTAAGCATGCAGAAGCAGCAGGCAGTAAAGAAGGCAAATTGCATTTTGGCCTTCATTGCGAGAGGTTTTGAATCAAGGAGCAGGATGTGTTGTTGCGATTATATGGGTCTTGGTGAGGCCGCACTTAGAGTATTGTGTGCAGTTTTGGACTCCCTTTCTGAGGAAGGATATTCTTACTCTTGAGGGAGTGCAGCAAAGGTTTACCAGGCTGATTCCAAGGATGGCGGGAGTGATGTATGAGGAGAGATTAACTAGGTTAGAATATTTTTCGCAGGAGTTCAGACAAATGAGGGGGAATCTCATAGAGACTTAAAATTCTAACAGGACTAGACAGAGTAGATGCAGGGAGGATATTCCCGATGGTGAGGCAGTCCAGAACCAAGGGTCACAGTCTGAGGATTCAGGGTAGACCATTTAGGATGGAGATGAGAAGCCATTTAATCACCCAAAGAATAGTGAGCCTGTGGAATTCATTGCCACAGGAAGTAGTTGATGCCAAAACATTGAATGTATTCAAGAGGTCACTGGATATAGCACTTGGGGTGAATGGAATCAACGATTATGGGGAAGAAGCAAGCTTAGGCTATTGAGTTGGATGATCAGCCATGATTGTAATGAATGGCGGAGCAGGCTCAAAAGGCCAAATGGACTTCACCCGCTTCTACTTTCTATGTTTCTATGTACTGAGCTGGCAGTGGACAGGCCTCCTCTAGGTTAGGTGGCATTGGATTGGCAGTGGACAGAGTCTCTCTGGGTTAGTTGTTATTGGGCTGGCAGTGGGTTATTGTTGGCTCATCACCACAGGGTATGGAATGCCAAGCACAAATTAGCTGAGTTAAACATGTTCCAGCACCACTATAAACCTCATGGCAGCTGTGGCTCAGTTGATAGCATTCTAATTCTAAAAATTCACAAGTTTTCAGTCTCGAGTTGAAGGTCTTCAGGGAAAGAAAATCTGTGCAGATGGACAGTGCAGGACAGGGAAAGAGTGCTGGCACAATGTAGAAGAACAAAGGGTTTTTCCCCAGTGTACGAGTCTATAGTTAATCTTAAATACAACAAAATAAACATTATCTGGCCATTATCATATTGCTATTCACGGTACTTTGAGTGCAGTTTGGCTATCACTCTTCTACACCACAATAGTGACTACACTTCTACAAAGTACTTCATTACTGTAAAGCACTTTGAGATGTCTTGTGGTTGTGAAATGAGACATATAATGCAAGTTTTTTTTTAAAGATGTCCCTAGTCTCATGAGGCTGTGATGTTGCCCACTTGGCACATTTTCTGTGTTTAAAAGATAGCTCCTCTTGACTGGCTGCAGTAATGTCTGCTCATAGTAAAGCCTGAGGCCTCTCCTTACTACAACAGCTTCCAAATTGTTTGTTTTTTCCTTTTGGTATTTTGCTGGGATATTATGTGCCCCCCTCATTATTTGATATTTGGTTATAATTGATGCTTGAAGTACCCTTGCATAATTGTGGTGAATGTCTTGTGTCACTCTTGTGGAAATGAAGCCACTTGTGAGCATGCCTCATCTGTTTCTGCACCTGCGTCAGATAGGACTGAGTGCCAGACTTTTGAGGCCATTGTTCATCAAATACACAAGATTAAACTCAGGTACATTAGGTGGATTGTGGTGTTGATTGATACTCATCTAACTGGTGAATAGCCAAGAATAGTGAAGTCCAAAGAAAATGTAGACATCACATCACTAAAATGTCATAATCAGATACAAAAAAGAGTGACAAAGGCTCATGAGATATAATATAATTTGAGGGGCAGAATATGAAAGGGGGAAAATCTTGCTGCCATTATGCAAAGCTTTGGTTAGAAGAAGCCTGGAGTACTGTGGCACTGTACCCCAACTTAGAAAGGATATCTTAGCCTTGGAAGGAGAATGTCATCTGGGTTCTTAGGGTCAGATAATGAGTAAGAAGTCTCACAACACCAGGTTAAAGTCCAGCAGGTTTATTTGGTAGCACAAACCACAAGCTTTCGGAGCACTGCCCCTTCATCAGGTGAGTGGGAGTTGTGTTCACAAACAGGGCACATAAAGACACAAACTCAATTTACAAGATAATGGTTGGAACGCGAATCTTTACAGGTAACCAAATCTTAAAGGTACAGACAATGTGAGTGGAGAGAGGGTTAAGCACAGGTTAAAGAGATATGTATTGTCTCCAGCCAGGACAGTTGGTGAGATTTTGCAAGCTCAGGCAAGTCATGGGGGTTACAGATAGTGTGACATGAACCCAAGATCCTGACTGAGGCCATTCCCAAGTGTGCAGAACCTGGCTATCAGTTTCTGCTCAGCAATTCTGCGTTGTCGTGTGTCGTGAAGGCTGCCTTGGAGAACGCTCACCCAAAGGCTTAATGCCTGTGACTGCTGAGGTGTTCCCCAATAGGAAGAGAACATTCCTGCCTGATGATTGTCAAGTGGGGTTCATTCATCCGATGTTGTAGTGTCTGCATGGTCTCCCCAATATACCATGCTTCGGGACATCCTTCCCTGCAGCATATCAGATAGACAATGTTAGCCAAGGTGGAAGAATATGTACCGCGTACCTGGTGGATGGTGTTCTTAGTGAGATGATGGCATTATTACATAATGAGGCCAGTATTATGGAAACTATGTTCGTATTTAGTGGAATATAGAAGATTAAGAGGTGACTTAATTGAAGATTTTCAGGAAAATAATTTATAGGGTAGAGGGAAACATTTTCCACTGTTTAGTGGTAAATGCCAATCTACATCAGTAGTGCCCTTGCCATGGTGGGGTGCCAGACTAGCATCTATGTGGACAGCAGCATGCATTGGTTCAAATTGATGAATTTGTAAAGCATTGGTATAGTAGAGGGAGAACACCATGATTGTTTGTCAGCCAGCACTGACAAGTGTTAGCCTATTGATAACCTGATACTAAACTCTGTTGACCTCTTATAGGTCCTACAGCGAGGCTCAATTGTCTGATTTGATTTATTATTGTCTCATATATTGATGTACAGCAAAACGTATTGTTTCTTGCATACTATACAGACAAAGCATACCGTTCATAGAGAAGGAAACAAGAGAGTGCAGAATATAGTGTTACACTCATAGCTAGGGTGTAAAGAAAGATCAACTTAATGTGAGCTGGTCCATTCAAAACTCTGATGGCAGAAGGGAAGAAGCCGTTCTTGAGTCGGGATCTCAGACTTGTATTTTTTTCCCGAAGGAAGAAGGTGGAAGAGGGGTCCGGAGTACGGGGGGTCCTTAATTATGCTGGCTCCTTTGCCAAGGCGGCATGAAGTGTAGAGTCAATGGATGGGCGGCTGGTTTGTGTATATTTGGCTATGTTCATAAGAACATAAGAAATAGGAGCAGGGGTAGGCCATCTAGCCCTTCGAGCCTGCCCCGCCATTCAATAAGATCATGGCTGATCTGTCGCTGCTCAGTTCCACTTTCCCGCCCTCTCCCCATAACCCTTAATCCCCTCTCTTATCAAAAACCCATCAACCCGCGTCTTAAAAATATTTAGCGAGGCAGCCTCCACCACTTCAACGGGCAGAGAATTCCAGAGATTCACCACCCTTTGAGTGAAGAAGTTCCTCCTCAACTCCGTTCTAAACCGCCCCCCCTTTATCTTGAGGCTGTGCCCCCTAGTCCTACTGTCTTTTTTGAGCGGGAAGAGTCTCTCCACCTCTATCCTATCCATCCCATTCATCATCTTATACGTCTCAATGAGATCTCCCCTCATTCTTCTAAACTCTAACAAGTACAAGCCCAGTTTATTCAGCCTCTCCTCATAGCTCAACCCCCTCAACTCCGGTATCAGCCTAGTAAACCTCCTCTGCACTCCCTCCAAGGCCAAAATATCCTTGCGTAAGTACGGCGCCCAAAACTGCACATAGTACTCCAGCTGCGGCCTCACCAATGCCCTATACAGCCGCAGCAAGACCTCCCTACTTTTATATTCAATCCCCCTCGCTATGAAGGCCAGCATCCCATTCGCCTTCCTGACCACCTGCAAGCTGGGTTTTTGCGACTCATGCACAAGGACCCCGAGGTCCCTCTGCACCGTCGCCTGCTGCAGTTTTTCGCCCCGTAAGTAATAGTCCTTCCTACCATTCTTCCTACCAAAGTGGACCACCTCACACTTGCCAACATTAAATTCCATTTGCCATTTCCTGGCCCATTCGCCCAGCCTATCTAGATCCTTCTGCAGACTCTCCACACCCTCCGCACAAGTTTCTAGCAATCCTGGGCAGGGCAGAATCCATACCAAGCTGTGATGCAACCAGAAAGAATGCTTTCTATTGTGCATCTGTAAAGATTGGGGAGAGGCGTTGCTGGGCTTTCTTAACTACAGTGTCGGCATGGGGGGACCAGGACAAGTTGTTGGTGATCGGGACACCGAAAACTTTGAAGCTTTCGACTATTTCTACTTCGTCCCCATTGACTTAGACAGGGGCATGTTCTCCACCACGCTTCCTGGTATTAATGACAATCCTTTGTTTTGTTGACGTTGAGCGAGAGATTATTGTCATTGCACCAGTTCACCAGATTCTCCATCTGATTCCTGTACTCTGTCTCATCATTGTTTGAGATCTGACCCACTACGATGGTGCAATCAGCAAACTTGAAAATTGAGTTGGAGGGGAATTTGGCCACACGGTCATAGGTGTATGAAGGGGGCTGAGAACACAACGTTGTGGGGCACCGGCATTGAGGATGATCATGGAGGAGGTATTGTTGCCTATCCTTACTGATTGTGGTCTGTGGGTTAGGAAGTTCAGGATCCTGTCACAGAGAGAGGGACCGAGGCCCAGGCCATGGAGTTGGAGATGAGTTTCGTGGGAATAAAGGTGTTGAAGGTTGAACTGCAGTCAGTAAATAGGAGTCTAACATACGTGTCTTTGTTATCCAGGTGTTCCAGGGGTCTGCTACAGTAGGCGAACTGTAGTGAATCCAGGCAATCTGGGAGGCTGATTCTTGCCATGACTAACCTTTTGAATCTTATTGCCCATTTAGTTTGTGGAGCAAAATTATTTTGACTGTTATGAAGAACTTTAGAAATAGGAAAAAGGTAGACTAGTTGCCTCTCAGGCCATTCAATAACATTGGGGCTGATTCTTTAAGTCAGCCACATCCTCCTGCTGTATCTCCATATCCCTGAGTATCCAGACTTGACCTTCAACAGACTTAATGACTGCATAAATAGCTCTCTGAGGTAGAGAATCTCAAAGGTGCACATCCCTTTTGTAGTGAAGACATTTTCTTACTGACTTCTTATTCTGAAACTGTGACTCCACCCCCACCAGCTCTAGACTTTTGAATGGACCAGCCCACATTAAGTTGATCTTTCTCTACACCCTAGCTATGAGTATAACACTATATTCTGCACTCTTGTTTCCTTCTCTATGAACGGTATGCTTTGTCTGTATGGTGTGCAAGAAACAATACTTTTCACTACACCAATACATGAGACAATAATAAATCAAATCAGACAATTGAGCCTTGCTGTAGGAGATCATCTTCTCAGCATCTATCCTGTAAAGGCCCTTAAGAAATGTATCTTTCAATGAGATCACTGCTCATTTAAACTTTTAAGTATAGGCATAGTCTTTCAATTTCTCCACATAGTCCGATCCACTCCCCACCACCTGTCCAATCCTATTCGAGAAGTCAATCTGGTAAATATCTGTTGCATTCTCTCCAAGTTAAGTATATCCTTAGGGTAAATAGGCTGCCCAGAACTGTAGACTGTACATCAGATATGGTCTCACTGATCTTGAGGTAAATCTTGTACTCAGGTATCAATGGGCAAGATGTATGTTATTCACTCCTGTCTAAATCCTTTAGCAGCTGCTTTGCATTCTCTTCATGGCTTAGTTTCACACTTACCTTTACATCATCCGCAAACTTGGATACAAACACTTGGTCCCCCCACCTAGGCCATTAATATTATTTTTAAGTAGCGGAATCCCAAACATCAATCCTTTCAACATCCCACTGGTTACAATCTGGTTAGCTGAAAATGAGCCTCTTATTTGTACATGCTGTTTTCTGTCCATTAATCAATTCACAGTCCATGCTAATGTGTTATCCCCAATCTCCTGAGCCCTAATTTTGTGTAATTAACTCTCATGTGGCTCTTCGGTTTATCTGTGACCTTTTTGAAAATCCCAAAACACTACACCCACTTGTTCCCTCTTTTCTATCTTACTTGTTAAATCTTCAAAACTCTCCACTGGATTCGGCAAACATTTTTCCCTTTCATCGATCTGTGTTGACTCTCCCAATCATATTTATGATTTCTAAGTTTCCCATTGGTGCATTCCTAATAATAGGCTGTTGCCTCTTCTCTACTAACATAAGGCTAACTGGCCTATAATTCTGCTGCTCCCAATGCGGTCTACTCTGCATCGGAGAGATCAAACGCAGATTGGGCGACCATTTTGAAGAACACCTTCAGTCCGTCCACAAGCAGGACCCAGACCCTCCTATTGCTTGCCATTTCAACACGCCACCCTGCTCTCCTGTCCACATGTCCGTCCTTGGCTTTTGCAATGTTCCAGTGAAGCCCAACCCAACGCAATCTTCTGATTGGGCACTTTACAGCCTTTTGGACTGAACGTTGAACTTCAGAACACCTCTCCTCCACCTTCACCCCATTTTCTTTTATTTTATTACTTCTTTTCATCTCATTCATCCATTTTTATCACTTTTTATTCTTATTTTTATTTTTCAACTTCTGAAACCTAGGTCTCACTCTTATCTCCAGCAACCTCCCCACCCCCATCCTCACCACTGGGCCAACTGCCACATTCTGTAGGCAGTCCCTTAACAATCTGTACCTTTCTTCTTCCACTTACACATTCTGATCTCTTACTGGACACTTTTAGTACCTTTCTCATCACAATTTCCATTCTCTTTGTCCAATTACAGCACCTCTCCCCTCCCCCATATCAGATATCCACACAAATCTTGTCTAGTTTTCTTTGCCTTCAGCTCTGATGAAGGGTTGTCCAAACTCAATGTTGGCTCTATTCTCTCTCCACAGATGCTGTCAGACCTGTTGAGATTTTCCAGGATTTTCTGTTTTTGTTTCAGAATCCAGCATCAGCAGTATTTTGTCTTTGGCCTATAGTTCTGTTTTCTCTCTTCTTTCTTTCGCAGAATTATAGAAACCTTACAGTGCAGAAAGAGGCCATTGGGCCCATCGAGTCTGCACCGACCACAATCCCACCCAGCCCCTACCCCTGTATCCCTACATATTTACCCGCTAATCCCTCTAACCCATGCATCTCAGGACACAAGCGTGGCCAATTGATCTAACCTGCACATCTTTGGACTGTGAGAGGAAACCAGAGCACCTGAAAGAAACCCATGCAGACACAAGGGGAATGTGCAAACTCCACACAGATAGTGACCCAAGCCAGGAATCGAACCCAGGTCACTGGAGCTGTGAAGCAGCAATGCTAACCACTGTGCTATCGGGCTGCTCTCTTGAACATTAACGTTGCATTTGCTACCTTTCAATCCACAGGCTGGTTCTTGATTGTGGCTTTAATGTAATCATGCAGTCTCCTACTTTAGCTCATCCCTTCCTGGGACCTCAAATCCCAAACTCACTTGTTTCCTCAGCCCTTTTTCCTACAGGTTGAGAGAGTTGATCACCTAATGAATTCTGGCTTTCATTATTCTCAATCTTTCACGGCCATGGCTACTGTACACAATTTAGTTACTTGTTTGGTGTGAGGAACAAGTGGAGGGATACGCTGGCATTAGGGAAACTACACTAGAATTTCTAATAGTTATGGCAAAAATGTATTTGAAAACTATTGCTCCAAGTCAGGTATGGAAAACGATGCAATAATATTATATGGCATGTATGAGTTTTTTTTAAAGAAAAGCCATCCTTCTATCAGTTTAGTTAAGATAAAATCATCTGTTTCTGTGAACAGTTTGTTGCTATGGGCACAATAAATGGTCAATGTGTGCAGTGTATGTTGTAACTTGGTTTCTGATACTGTAATCTGCCTCTATCACTTAAAACATTTCAATGTCTCTCCTAGCAATTCAGGATGCATGTATCGGATTGTGCAGACTACGAGCCTGGATGGGAAGAATCTCCTGAAACTAATTCCACTTTCCAACGTCTCTGGACAATACGTCCCTGTTTCTGTTCCCGTTTCCACTAGTAGCACTCCTTCCAAAATAACTGTGCCAACCATGTTCCGGGTTGCAACACCACCTCAAACAACAACCTGCAGTGCTCCAACGGCATGTTTCCCTATGTTGCAGCGGACCAGCACAGGAACGTTTATAATAACATCAGTTGAAGGATCGTCCAGCCAAAGTGTGACGTCCCCTGTCAATCCTTCACGTGAAAACACATTAACAGCACCAGCAGTTGCATCTTTGCAACGTCCTCGTTTGACAACTGTCACTTTGCCTGGCCTACCTGTGCAAAATTCCCAAGGAATTTCCAGTTTAACTATGGAGCAAAAATCTAATAGTGTAAGAACAGTTGCTCAAAATGATCAAACTGTACAAAAAACCCAAGCATCATCTACTTTGCCATCAGGCCAAAATGCTTATAATCTAAAAACAGTGACTTTACCTCGTACACCCATGCAGAGGGTCCAAGCATCTCCCGCATTGCCTCCCGATCGAATAGATTATAATCTAACAAAAGTTACTTTACCTAGTCCAGCTGGACAAAATATCCAAGCATCTTGCACTTCAGCTTTGGACCAGAACACATACATGCTTTTAAAGTCTCCTGTTTTGCCTGCTGGCCACCACCTTCAGATCCCTGCAAATGCAGAGGTTAAATCTGTTCCAGCATCTTCACTCCCCCTTGCAATTCAGCAGAAGATTTTGCCTACTGCCTCATCTCATCTCCCTAACACGCCTGAATTCACAAAGTCTTCTCCGACTGTCATTTATGTTTGCCCAGTGAACACAGTGCAGACAGTGCAGAAGCGCCTCCCAAACATTCGCCCCAAGAGCACTTTGAACCCATCCACAACCTTCACCACTGGTGATGTACCTTTGCCAAGCACAACTGCATCTGCTACCTTTCCTTATGGTGGAGTTATTTCTAATGAGCAAATCCAATTCAAGGATAGTCCAAAGAAATGGGTGATGCAAACAAATCTACAATCTTTAGCGCACTGCCTTATTCCAGTTAAATCTTCCAATAACTTGGCTTCAAAGATCTTAAAGGGCTTGGCTGATCAGCAGCAGACAGAGAGCAGCAGCACCACCAACCTGTTACCATCACTGTCAATCACACCTACACAAACAGAGGTTGACTTATTTTCTCCATTCAAGGAAAATGCCCTGGTTATGTACAATGGTAAAGTCTACCTAGTTGTGCAGAAGAATGGTGGTTTGCCCAGTACGTGCCCCAAGAGTGTACCAGCTTCTGAGAATCATGCAGAGAAAGAGAATGCTGACTCTGCTATTTTATCACAGACTGAATTAGTAACCAAAATCAAAGAGGAACCAGAGGATCCTGAGCCTATCAAACAAGAGCAACAATGCTTAAACCAGCCCACAGATTACTGTAGAAAGGCAGTCAGTGTCCAAAGTTTCCATGATCAGCCCAGGGCTCAAGGTATACCAGGCACTTCGCTTAAGGTAAGTCTTTTTGTAGCTTTTTAAGTTTAGTTGGATAGAATGAAGAAATATTTGTACTCTGATTGTGGTGGACTTTGCACTGACATATTACTTTATAGATTGTCTGCTGGTGGTTTTAGTACTCAACTGCATAGATTTACTTTGAACTCTAACAAGATTTTTGTTTGTATTTTGTGGAACTGAAGTTTCTCATAACTGTTAGGTTTGTATGTCCGAGGTGTTGTTCATCACTTTAACATTACACAAAAATATGGTTCCTTGCTTACTCACCCAGTACAATTTTCTGGTGTTGCATGGCCTGAATTAAGTCAATTAGTTAATGGTGGAGGTGATAAACGCTCAAATATTTAGCTGAAAGTAAAGATGCGATTCACTGTACTATCTACTTGACAGTTTGTTGAACTTAGTTCAAATGGAGCAGTAAATTTGTTTTGAGAAAGAAATTATTGTTATATCTGTATAGACTTGATTTATGTATGTGAGTAGCAGCTATGTTTCAGTCTCTACTTTTTGTATTAGATACTTACAGATTCAAATGAGCTGCACACTTAACGAGCAGTTCTTTTCCTTCTGCACTGGCTTTTGTTGAGCCACATTGCACTAGGCAACATGGGACCTTTTGGTGTTTTGCTGAGATGTATGTACAAAGATCTTAGGGATGCAGACTTTGCTGCTTTCCTGTCTAAGTATCTAGGGTTAGTGAATAGCAGTGACATGATTTCTGCTTCTAGTTCAGGCTGCAAGGATTGCCCCCGCTGCCATCATAACCTAAATATAGAGGTTTACAACAAGGAAACAGGCCCTTTGGCCCAACTTGTCCATGCTGCCTAGTTTTTACCACTAAACTAGTCCCAATTGCCCACATTTGGCCCACTAACCCTCTATATTCATCTTACCCATGTGACTGTCTAAATACTTTTTAAAAGACAAAATTGAACCTGCCTCCAGTACTGCCTCTGGCAGCTCATTCCAAACACTCTCCACCCCCTGTGTAAAAACTGTCCCCTGGACCCTTTTGTACCTCTCCCCTCTTCCTCTTAAAGCTATGCCCTTTAGTTTTAAATTCCCCTACCTTTAGGAAAAGATTTTGACTATCTCTCATCTTTATCTTGGCTCTGAGGCTCTGTATTCGTATTGGTGCCTTGTGTTTCAGATAACTTCAAGTCTATGATGTATTTTTTTACAAAAATATATAGGCAATTTGGACAATGCTAATTCAATGCTAATTGAGTATATAATATTTACAAATGAAAACTTTAATTTTTCTATTACTAATAACTCATTTAGGAACCCACAACTCATTCCATAGAAGAATATATAAAGTATCACGCTTTGCACTTGTCTCATGAACTATAGGAAATCTGTTGTGTATCATATCAGGTTTACAATATTGAGCTAACTATACATTACTTGAACCTGATGCTTCTGTGGAATGCACTTTCAGTCATTTTGTTCTCTCACTTTTATCCAACTGAGATTGTTCTATTCTAGAGCATCAGCTCAGTGCTTTAGCATGCAAGCACAATTATCTGTAGTGACACACCACATACCATTTGTTGCTGAAATCATTGGGCATTGATTTTAATGTGATGACATTTGGCTTCACTGTGTTATGATCACATTACTTCAGAAAACAATGCTAAGCAGGTTTAAAGATAAGGAAGTCATGGAGGAGTATTTCTTATTTCAAGTATAATGTGAAGTGTGTTTGGTGGTTTAAATGGGCCACACTATAGCATTGCCAAATTAACAGTGCTAAGGAGTTGAAAAGGAAAGTTGTCTCCCTGACTGTGCTTTATCTAATTTGGAAGTGCTTCATGTTGACACAAGTCCCTTGGTGTTCCATCCCACACATAGCGTTATCGTCCCACACCCTGAAAAAGCATAAAATTAATGTTCTGTCTTTTCATTTTCCATGAAGACCTGCCAATTAGAGGTTTTCATGGAGTAGAACCATCATCAGCGAGCAACCCTTTTATGTTCTGGAAGAGTTAAATTAATTGCAGTGGGGCCACAACAATGGGTCAACCTGTCCAACATGTCTCATGAAGTCATATTTTGAGCTGCCAATAATAGCATGATATGGCCCATTAATGATTGTCCAATGAACAGATTCATATCAGATACCTTGATGTTTTCTTTTGAGTGTTTTCACTTTTTTGAAGAATTATGGGGGCAATTCTCCCTAAAAAATTCAGTGTGTTAAATTTGCATAAAAACTGGAGTAAATCCCACTGACTTTTTCAGCAGGACATTCAAAATGAATCTCCCACGTTCCGCTGAGTGCACTAGTGTGAATCAGTCCAAAAACAACTAATTATTCCCTCTGAAGAGGCCAGCAGCGCAGTGCTGAGCGGGCCATTGCGCGTGCGCTGATGTGTCAGCGCTGAGGTCAGCTTATGAGCAATGGCCCCTGTTTGCTGACCTCTTGATTGCTGGCTAGCTCGATCGCTGGCCAGCCCCACGACACCCACATTACCGGCCATGTGATCCCCCTCCCCACCGATCGTTGGCCCCTGAAAATGCCCGGGTCAGCTTTGACACCATCCCCGCAGCCCCGATCTTCCACCTCCCCCACCCCACAACCCTGATCACTGGCCTCACTGCTTCTGTGACTCAGTCCAAAGTGCAGAGTGACAGCAGGATTCACCACCCCCACAAATCTCCCCCAGAGGTGCCGCCCCATCAGGCCCCACTCCCTTGGCACTGCTCTATGCCCAGTAGGCTGTGTCAATGGCCACTTGGGCTGGCACTGCCAAGGTGGCAAAGCCCATGGGACATCACCCTACTAATGCCTGACTCTCTGGGGGGCCTCAGTTGCTCCCCCCCCTTCCTTCATTCCAGTGTGGTTGGGCTGCCATTATTCGCAAGTAGAGATTTATACTACCCCCACTGGAGTTAAATACTTCTGGCAGGGCAGGGGAGAAGCTAGCAGGCCTGGAAATTTCACTCCCAGGTCCACTAATGGCATTTAAGTTGTATTAAAATAAGGATCTGCATACATTATGCAGCTCTGCGCCGATCTTTGGCATGAAGTGACAGCACTGGGAATCCAGCTGCCAGAGACGTGCAGAAGCCGTGGCGCACAGCAAGGAGCCCACAAAATGGCCTCTGCCAGAGTCTCCCAGCTCACTGCGCTACAAAAGCACACAGCAGGCTGGGAGAACCACCCCTTTGTTTCTATACAAATTTTAATCTGAATGAAAATAGCACCTTGGACTCTTCTCCTATTTTTTAAATTTGCACATAGTATGAAGGATAATGTAGCATTTTATGATATAATATGAAATGTTAAGAGATGGCCTGAGTTTCAGTCTGCATAATTTACAGTGTTACCTCTTGATCACTAGCTATCTTAGCAGCATGGTGGTATAGTGGTTAGTGCTGCTGCCTCGCAGTGCCAGGGACGCAGTTCAATTTCTGGCTTAGTTCACTGTCTGTATGAGAGTCTACACGTTCTCCCCTTGTCTGCATGGATTTCGTCCGGTGTTCCAGTTTCCTCCTCCCACAGTCCAAAGATGTGTACCTTAGGTGAATTGGCCGTGCTAAATGCTCCCTCAGTGTAGCCTAACAGTAGCCAGAGTGTGATAACTAGGGAAGTTTCACAGTGACCTCATCGCAGTGTTAATGTAAGCCTATTTGCGACTAATAAATGAACTTTACTTGACTTTTTTTATTTACCTTGTGCATTTTTGAACTTGATTGTAGGACGCCTCATTTGTGTGTGTAAATTATGGGCCATTTAACCCAACACAGTAGTGAATCAAAACCATTGGATATTATATAACTGACAGGATGATAATTGTGTTTTTAATGTTGTTCTCTGTTGTATTAAAATGTATCTAGTTTTAAATTAGTTCAGTTTGTGAACACTGCAGTTGAATGCCTTCAGCCTTGTATACCAAAAAATGATTGCATTTGTTTCATAATTAAAAACTTTCTTCCTCTTGTTTTCCCTGTTTCCACCTCCTGACAGCATTCAAAGTGGATTTCTGGTACTGCTCGCAAGGAAACTGATGAGCAGTTACTGAAGAAGGCAGGAATTCACAACAATCTCCGAATCTGTCTCACAAGGATATCCCAAAAACAGCTGGAACAGTGGGAAAAGAGCAATCCCCCCACAAATTCAGGGCCACTCGAGTTACTGTCACTTCAATCCAGGAAAATGGATGACTTAAACACTGATGCACTGAGTAAAGATACTCAAGTGAATGTGACACTTCCAGTTGTTAAAAAGGAACCTGTGGAGACAGAATATTATTCATACCCTACAAAGGACATCAAGGTATATCATGATTTCTGTAGCAGTAATTTATTTTTTTAAGACTTGCTGAAAATTGTGAAGTTGTGTATGTGTGGGAGAGGTTTTGAGTAAAGTGTTGAGTCTATGGCAAACACTTGAGAACCAATTTTCAGTAGCTATTTGAGTTGTGTCTTTAAATGTAGTAACTAGCAAACATGTCAGTTAATAAACTGTATTCCATGTTAATATAATTTCTTCTCACCTTCTTTCATCTTAAGATGTTGATTCTTACATTATTTTTGGAATTGACAGATGTTCAATCCTGCTGTCAACTGGCCATCCTTCATGTTTGACCTCAAATTGGGAATTCAACAATCAATTTGACTATAAAAATCATCAGAGCAGAATCCTGTTCATGATTAATGTGTAAACTATTTCTAACAGGAGTCACTAGATGTCACAGGAACATAAATCCTGCCTCAAATATTTCCTCCTCTTAGTCTAGAAGAAGTGAAGCCAATTATAGCATCCATACTAGTGCATAGGCAGATTTCAAACCAGACACTTTCTGGTCAATGTGTCTTAGCAACAAGCCAAATAGTACCTTCTTTCCATCAGAGGAGCTCTAAAGATCCTTTTAATGCATTTTTTTTAGTTTCAGATAATTGCTTAAGATTATATATTGAAATCATTAGAAAGAAATAACTTGCCTCTATGCACAGTCATTCACAACTTCTGCACTTCACATTCAATGAAGTACCTTTGAAGTGCAGTCACTATTGTAATGCAAGGAATACAGTCAATTCACAGCAAAGTTCCACAAGCAGATAACCATCTGTGGATGGTTAGCTAGGGCACAAGGCCTAAACATCCCTCCACTTCCCACAGTGCCTCAATAACATTTACATCCTTGTGATGGCCCAGATTATATGCTCAAGTATATGGAATGGGACTTGAACACATAACCTTCTGACTCAGAAGTGAATGTGGTATCAACTGAACTAACGCTGAAAACCAGCTGAATAAGGAGTCTTAAAATTCCTTCTTTTCTGCAGGTTTCAAGTAAATTTGATTATATTTGAATGTAAAATTCAAGGTATGCTCATTAAATATGTAAATCCATACTTCAAGAAAGTCCAGTGATTTTATGTGAGCATTGCAAAATCATCCTGAAATTGAATGAGCAGAGAGGCAGTGACATACTGCTTCGTCACTAGACTAGTAATCCGGAGCCCCAGGGCAATGCCCTGGGTTCAGATCCCACCAGGGCAAATGGAGAAATCTGAATTCAATGAAAATCTGAAATAAAAGTCTGATGATGACCAAGAAACTATTGTTGATAGTCGTAAAAACCCATCTGGTTCACTATTGTCCTTTGGGGAAAGAAACCTATTCTCCTTACCCGGTCCTACATGTGACGGCAGAACCACATCAATGTGTTTGATTCTTAAACGCCCTCAGGGATGGACAATAAATGCTGGTCCAGCCAGCAATACCCACATCCCATGAATGAATAAAAAATGCAAGACAAACTAAGATGCATGTATACTAATTTTGTTTTTATTTTTAATTTGTGTTTCCATTTTTAGATTAAGCTTGAGCCTAAATCACCAGTGAAAAGAAAAGCAGAAAGCATCCACTGCCCAATACCAGATAAGAAACAATGTCAAAAACGGTTCATTCCAAACTGGGAATCTGAGCATGCCTACAGCTGCCTTCCTGTACAGAATGCAGAAACACCTTCACACAATACAGAAGCAACTTCCCACATCAACTCTCATGATGAACAAGAAGTGTTTACTAGCATGATAATGAAGAGCATGATAATGGAATCCGCCCCCGTGACGACTTCCAGCACTGAGACAGATGATATACTCAACACCTCGACTGTCTCCATTGACCCTGTTCCTATGCCCAGCACCTTGACTCCCTCAATGGAATGCTTCAGCACGACTGAGATCAGTGCAACATGCAGTTACTCTCCTCTCCCCCTCTCAAGTATTGATGAAACTACACGAGATGAGAAGATCAAGCGACTAAAGGCGATTCTGAAGGCGAAGGAGGTCGCGGTGGAAGCAATACGAAAGAAAATGGTTTTGACACCTTTATAAAGTTCTTTATCAAAATTAAGATTTTGTGGCATTGCTGTGCTATTTATCTGAAGACCTGAATGATAACCGATCTGTGTGATCTCAGTCTCTCATGATAAGTTTAAGATGACGAATATTCAAAGTGTTTATCTTTAAAATGTTGCTTTTGCTGCATTGTTGAGCAGCTACTTTTGAATGTCAATATTTGTCATTTTAAATTGTAGCAAATTTGATAACTAGACTGGTGGTTGCATTATATTATACAATGTAAGGGACCAATATATGGTAGTATAACTTTCTATTTAATGTGCATTTAACCAAAAGCATTATCTTGTTGCATTGTTCATTTGGAAAAGTGATGCAGAAGGACAGGCTGAATGGAGGTCTCCTGTGCTGTAACTATTCAGTAATTCTGTATTTCTAGGTTCACTGTTGTACCTGCTATATTGTTGCTGAGTTTGAAGCACATGGCCCCATCTCATAGCCTTTTTCTGAACTTTAGGATCTAAATTCATTTCATTTATTCAGGGAATATTATTATCATGGGCACAACCAGCAGTATCATCCATGCGAAGGTGGTGGTGAGCTGCTTCCTGTGGTGGAAATGCTTGCATAGTCCTGTTAGGGAGTGAATCGCAGGTGTGGCAAGTTGCACACTATACATCTTTTAGTTCCATTTATCTACGAGGGTATTCATTACACTCCCATGTTGAGTCTTGTAGTTGTTGGAAAGACTTTGGGAAGTCAATAGATAAGTCATTCTTTCTGGAACACCCAGCTTCAGTCATGCTGTCAACATATTTGTATGGCTATTCCAGTTAGACTTCTTGTGGATGGTGAACCCAAGATGTTAATGGTGGAGGATTTGATGATTGTAATACCATTGTCAAGAGGAGGTTGTTAGATTTTCTTCTGTTGGTGATGGGTTATTGCTGGCACTTGTGTGGTGCAAATGATGCTTGCTAGTTATTAAGCCAAGTCTTGCTGCATGTGGACACTGACTGCTCCATTATCTGAGGAATTGCAAGTGGAATTGGACATTGTGCAACCACCAGTAGACATTTCCACTTCAGACCTCATTGATGAAGCAGCTGAAGATGATTAGGGCTAAGAAGCTGCCCTATTGAACACGGCAGCAATATCCTGGGGATGAGATTGTTGGCTTCCTTCAGTCATCTTCCTTCATATACCCATGGCTCCAGCCAATGGAGAATTATCCCCCTGGTTCCCATTGACTTCAATTTTACCAGGGCTCTTTGTTGCCATACTGCAGTGACATTTAACCTTTTTTTTCATATTTGCCACTTTAATAGGTCTTATTAAGATTTATTCCCAAGTAAATATGAACTTTTGGGAATTTCTGAAACATTTTCTATGAGTGCATTTTAAGTTGTTTGTCTTTTGAGAATACCTGTATGTTAGTTTCTCTTAAAAATTGTGTTTCTTAAGAGCTCACAACGGGTTTCTTGTGCTGTAGAATAGTCCTATTCATGAATCTGTTCTTGTTATAGGATTAGATTTTTTTTGGGAGGTGTAAAAAATTAATTCTTGCCTCCAGCTCTAAGCTGTTACTTATTCCTTCCATTTCATTTGTACTATTTTGAATCTTAGAAACTTCCAAAATGTTATTGGGGGTTTTAGGAGTATGTAAAGTGCTCCTCTGTTTTACTTGGCAACTCAAGATTGGTGACTCTGTTGGTCTGTCATCCAAATGAGAGATCTTGATTTTTTTTCAGTTTATCCAAAGTTGTCTGATCAACCTGGTGAGCCTTTAATAGAACATTGGAACATCCTCTTTCAAAGAAAGTAGAGCAGTAGCCAGCAAAGTAGAGTGGGATAAGGACCTTTTGACACTGAAATCACAAAACTGGATCCTGATGTAATGGCTCAGTGTTCATACTGGTAGCTAGTGTATATAAAGTCAGTACTACCAGTTATTGTACCTAGTTAGGCTTTGCACTGACTGTGCTAAGGGCAATTTTACTAGGGCTCCTTGTTATACTGCAGTGGCATTTAACTTTTTTCCCCCTATTTGCCACTTTAATAGGTTTTATTAAGATTTATTCCCAAGTAAATATGAACTTTTTCTTTAGTGCATTTTAAGTTGTTTGTGACATGTTTGTGTAGGTCATGGGCTCCAAATGCACTACTTATTTATTTGAGCCTGACCATTATATGTGTCAAAGCTCCAGTTAAATATTTTGTGCAGTTTTGAGGTTGGCCCTGTGGATCCAGAATAACTACCATATTGTTATATTGCTGATTGTATTGCTGTTGCCATTCGACAGACAGTTATGTAGTAAATACCCTTTCTACAGAGATACTTCAGATTTTCATTTAAGGTTAGACCATATGACATTAGAAAAAAATGTGCTTGGTGAACGTTCATACTCATTTTTTTGACCATTGCATACTTGCATGCCGAGCTGACCTTTGCTTCAACAAGGCAAGTCATTATCTCTTAGGAAATTGCAATTTCAATTTGGTCTCTTGCATTGGAATAGAACTTTTTTTTTACTATGTGGGTATCTAAGAATCTCTCCTGCTATATTGATAGGGTGCACTAATTTTTAAATAAAGCATGTGAACACATAGTGAACATCTATTCGACTTAGTGAACATCTATCAACTTTTATGGAGGAAACCTTTGGGTAATGTCAATGATCATCTGGATTGGCTTGCCTACAGCTTGGCGAGATTGCTACTTGGAATATCCTTTATACTTTAGCACATGAAAAATTAGACAAGAATGATTGCCAAAATGAAAATAAAACAGCTGTAAGAAAGGAAATTGGCTTCTTAGAATAAAACCCCCACTATTTAAAGCAATGCTTCTCTGATTATTAATTCTGTCAAGTGCTTTATGTGAATATAACCAAAGGTAAATGCTTGCTGGTCAACAAATGATTGACCATGAAACTAATTTGCAAAGTTTTAGCATGAACCATTCTGCCATCCACATTATGATTCAACCACCAAGCTGAAAATAACTTGCTCTGATAACTTTTTGCTGAGGAAATGCTTTATTTGATGGAAAGTGTATGTTCTGAAACCTTGCAGTTTCAGGTGCCTTTAAACAAACTGATTGATTGGTAGAACTGTATGTGTTTGCTAATACTGAAAGGACTAATAACTAATGAACTGCTAGTTCCAATGACCTATGGATTAATATAAAATATATATCTACATCAATTGCAAAGAAAGGTGAGACCATATTTCATAAAACTAGTAATAGATATCAACACAAGCTTGGGCTGAATAAAGTGAAGGTGAAAGTGTGCTAGCAGGAGCTCCCAGACATGTACCTGGTATAATACCTATTAGAAGATAGGTTCTTGGCCATAATAAATCTTAACAATTCAAAGGAGGTTCCTAAAGTGTTGAGGACAGTTCAGCTGCATCTAATTTAAGGTCAGTTATAGGAAATTGCCATTCAACAACAGAAGTATCTCAACAAATGTGAACTCATTGCTCCCAAGTGCATTCCCTTAAAGAATGAATAAGATATTTTTAGATCTGAGATTGTTGATAAAGGATGAATTGCAACTGGTTGCAAAATTGCAATTTGGAACATCTTCAAGTGCCTTCCAAGTGTCCATTTCACTTGAGGTAAAGGTGTAAAAATAATGCTTGGCCTTCTTGCCCTGAAATCCCCTCTTAAGATTCACTTCGAACAAAAGAAGGCTGGATTCTAAGAGGTGACATCAGAGGAACCCTGGTGCCTTTGCAGTAATTTGATTCAGTGCTGAAATGGAAACTTGTGCACCGTGTAATAAAGTACAGAAAGCCATTGGCATTAGAAACCCAGTACCAAAGACAACATGCATCAGTAATAAGACAACAAAAACCCAACTGTTTAATTTTCCATCTTGGTGGCAAAATATTAATGCCAAGAATGCTCAGCAGAGACCTTGATTTTCTGGTCAAGGAGCATTTTGGTGGTTATATGAAGTTTAGATTGCTTTTATCCAACTGAAGGCAAACCCACCATGTCTGAGGTAATAGTGACCATTGATTGGAACCAATTCATGCTTAATGCAGATAAATAAAGCTTTAAAATAATTATCCAAACTCAGTTCTGATAAACTACTTTATCCTTGTAAATTACATACTTAGTTCATGATGGATGTGGATAAGCCCTATTGGAGCTCATTTAACAACTTTGGATGTGGGGAACATATGCAGGCAGTTTGAGTTGAGTTGGGACTAGTTGGGCATGTGGAACTATAGTGAACAGCCACTTGAGAATTGTATAGGTGTAAAACTGTATATTCAATTCTTTAGATAAAGATATTGTTCATCCTTGAAGCATAAATAGCTCTCCAGGTGATCTTGGATCTAAGTGGGAAGAGCATGTATGAGGGCCATGTTCAGATTTCTATGCATGTGGAGTTTCTGAATATCTACTGGAAAGGAATGATAACCTTTTTTCCCTTTCCAGTCCAACACTTAGTGTAGACTTTGCTGATCATTAGAGCAAACAATCCAAATGGCAGATTTCCATCAGCTTTCAAAAGTACTTCACAAAATTTCCACTGCAGTCTTAAATGCTGCATAGTAGCATATGTGGGTTCTCTGTGAAGTGTTTTTCTCGTAACTAAGAAAGATTATGCAGGTGAGAGCGTGAGAATATTAGGTGCATTAAACATTCACGTCAGCGCAAAACTGTTCAAGGCACTTCATGGCCTGAAAGGAGATGTTTCTATGTTAACCACAAAAAAATGTTATTGCTAAATCCTCAGTGGGAAATAGTTTGCCATTTAATCTATTGGCTTTTTATACAGTCAACTACAAACTAGCGTGATAACTTTTGTTTTTGCTCAGTTCAGTCAAATCCATGTTTCATTAATGGGTCAGACAGTTTTGAAAATGGACTAGTGTCAGGTTTCATACATGATACTGCCCATATAGAAGGAATTTAGGTCCAGATGAACTATATGCAAACATAACTTTAGTAGCTATGGCTCAATTGGTACCACTTTCTGCGAAGGTGGATTTTTCAGATATGACATTAAATTGAGGCCCATCTGCTTGCTCCGATGGATGTAAAAGATTCCATTGCACTGTACTGAAGAGAAGTAGGGAAGTAGAAAATTTGGTGTTTTTCCCAATGTTTATCAACCAAAATCACAAAACAATTATTTGGTCACTATTAAGTTGCTGTGTGTGGTGCTTGCTGTTTGCACATAGACTGTTCCCTATTACAACAGTGACTATGCATCAAAATGTTTTAATTAGCTGCCAAGTGCTTTGTAACATCTTGAGTCTGGAAGGTATGCTGGTGAGGAGAATTGGCCGTGCCAAATTCTCCCTCAGTGTACCCAAACAGGAATCGGACTGTGGCGTCTGGGGGATTTTCACAGTAACTTCATTGCAGTGTTAATGTAAGTCTACTTGTAACACTAATAAATAAACTTAAAACTTTAAACTTTGTCATGGAAGAATCAATAGAAGTTAGTCTGTGTCTTTCTAGATCACTATCAGCTTGATACATCCGTTGACATGGAATGGATGAACTACAGTTTTGATTTTGCCTTGCATCCAGAAAGAATCCAATTGCAACCTATAATTATTACAATATTCCTTGATCTGTAATTAAATAAGTTAGAATGAAGTAAATATACTTATTCCATGCACACAACTCACTTGCTAATGATCCAACTTGTTGCAAGGCCTACATTTTGCGGAAATGGCTAAGAATTCTCAGTTGGCTTCAACTGCTTTGCAAATTCCCACCCCAGACTGACTTTATATTGAATATTAGAATTAAAATCAATTTGTTAAAGGTAAATTGAAGCCAGCTACTCAGTTCTGAGTAGTTAAACCATGATGATAGGATTAAGAGTTAAGCAATGCTTTAACGTTTCCATTCATATTTTGGCCAAAGGTAGCTCATTTGGCTTTATGATGTCTTTCATGATGTCACCTGGACGAAGATGAGAAAATCCATTCAACTTGCCTTAACTTATCCATTCAGAAAGATTTGACTATCCAATTGTCTCTTTAATAATTCCACATTTCTCTCCCCCCCCCCCCCCCCCATGCAAAATTCAACGAGAAAGAACTCCCTGAGTCTAGTCCTAAGATAGGGTTTTCCTATTTGGAACCCACTCACCTTTCTCCAACTCTTGAGAGTTCAGTTAAAGTAATGTTCCTGTTGTACTTTTCTATTATATTTGCTATCTTATATAAAAAAAACACCTTCATGTTGCCTCATTTTGTGCATTAGAAGCATATTTAATCCCTATTAATTGTCCTTGGGCTTGAACATGAAGAAATGCACAAGATCTGGTCTGACATTATTTCATTGTTTTGACTATAATGTTCAGTATTCCACTTACTTCACTCTGGAGTGGTTGGACATATTGAATTCTGGATTCTATTAAAACACATAGTTCTCTTTCAACTCAAAATCCTTAGTGAGAAATAAATGAATATCTCCACTGCAATTAACAACCTCCCTGTGACTTGCTCCTCCAAATATGTTGCCTATCTAACCATTTTATTCTCTTAGCTGCCTCTATAGATAACAATTATCAGACCTCACCATTAGGATCATCTAGAGCTTCAATTGTTTGCTTCAAAATACCAGTTGTTAATCCGAATTAGAAACAGTCAAAGCTCCAGCATTGATCCCGGGCGCCCTGCATGATATTTCTTAGCCCTTTCCAGAATTGACCTTGGATCCCTTTGGTTGAAAGCTGTACCGTTTTGGGGGTGGACATGTCAATTGCTGTTTACTTGGCTCTAGTCCGATAAATCATCTGCTCTTGATGCGATAAAAACACATGGCGCTCCAGCCAGCACCAATTTTCAACAAAATGATGGCTAATCTGGCCTAGGGCTCAACAATACCTTCCTGTCTCTTCCTCCTAATTCTTGACAACCCCATTCTTACCCAATTCTGAATATGAGGTAGAGATGGTGGCATTGAACTGGGTGGGCACAGTAAGAGGTCTCACGACATCAGGTTAAAGTCCACAGGTTCATTTGGAATCACGAGCTTTTGGAGTGCTGCTCCTTCTTCAGGTGAATGCTCCTTCAGCAGCAACACTCTGAAAGCTTGTGATTCCAAATGAACCTGTTGGACTTTAACCTGATGTGAGACTTCTTACTGAGCCTTAAATATATTCAAGCACCCAGCCACCCCAGCTTTCTGTAGTAGAGAATTCCAAACAACCCTTATCTGTGTTGTAATAACATTCCAGTTTCTATGTTCCACCAGAGCACAAACTTATAAATACATCAGTAATAACTGGATAATGCCTACAAGATTATTGACTTACGAGTTTATTTGTTTGACTATTGAGCCTTTCTCCTCAATGGAAGGAAGGTTAGCAAAAGGGAGAGGGGCAAAAACCAAAAAGTTTTCTGGTTGGGGCAGAGTATCTGCCAGCGATAAAGAATCTCGCTATGTGAGCATTCAGTCCTCCTCGGATGGTACTGTCTCCAGGGCTTTAGGCGAATTACAGCTGTTTCATATAACTACAGAGAGGATAACTCTTTTGCTTTATGTCTTCAGCATAGAAGTGTGGGCTGTGATGAGTGTTAAGCAATGTATTACATGAAATTTGTGACTCCTTTCATTTTAAAGCAATCACTTGGCTTATCTACATCCGGTGGCACCAATCTCACAGATGGGAATGAACTAGTCATGTTCAGCTTAGAATACAACAGATCATTTCCAGTGAGTTCGGGTCACAAAGGTAGAAGTAAGCACATGCAAATCTTATGTTCATTTTCTGATTCTGGTCATTTTAGGTCAAGGCCAAATTGGCTGAGAAGAGAAAATCCGAAAATAGCAAAGGCCCATCGACAAGCAAGAAACAGCGGTGTAAAAAGTGGATCTTGAACAGGGAGTCAGAACACGCTTACAGCTGCCTCCCAGGAGCTCAGGCTGAGGGAGCGCTCCACGTGGCTCCTCGATGTGGTCATGAGAAGTTCACCTCAGTGCCACAGGCAGCCACAGGGGCACCGGAATCCTCCCGCATGGTGACTCGCAGCACAGTGACAGACACTATACCCTGCACTGAGCAAACATTCCCGATGATTCCAACCCTCCCTCTTCCAGGCGAAGGCAAATCTCCACGTGAGGAGAAAATAAAACGGTTGAAGGAGATTCTGAAAGAAAAGGAGGCCGCGCTGGAGTCAATTCGGAGGAAAAATGCCTCGGCACCTTCATAAAGTCCGAGAATAAATCCTGATTCTGATGCTAAAATTAAAGAACTAACGGTCACCCTTTTGTGTGATCTCTGTCTCCCTTGAAGATTTACAATTACATATATTTGAAGTGTTAGTCTTTTTAATGTTATTTTTACCGCATATAAATTTTAATATCTCGCATTGTAGCGGAGTTGACAATTTATAATGAGGATAGCGATTTCATTACATTGTACTATGTAAGGTTGTGTGTGTGTGTGTGTGGGGGGCGGGGGGGGGGCGTTAACCCGCATAATAAATTGTAAAATTTCTGTATAATTTTTAAATATGCATTGAATTAGAAGATGCATTTTATTCTTCTGTATATTCTTACGGAAGTTCTGAATATGAAATTGATAACTTATAGTAATGTACTCATTTTTCTAAACATTAAATCCCACCACTTGGCCCTTTTGGGAATTCTGGGATCTTACTTTGTAGTTTGACGACCTAGCCCACACTAACTTCGCTGAGTGCTTTCATTTAGTCGGGGCTCCTTCCTGGATTTTGCCAACAACTTGCTCTCTGGATTTAGCAATAACTGTTGGAGGTGCTGTCTCCCGAATGAGGGGGCGTCTACCCGAGATTCTCATCTCCTGGTTTGGGGGCGGGAAGCGAAGAAGAGCAGTTCAGTCAACGATTCAAAAGGCGGTTATATGTCACTTTGCTCTTTGTGGAATCTTGCTGTGTCTAAATTGGCTGCTGCATTTCCGACTTTATTGCCTTAGCTGTGAAACCCAACACCAAGTAAATGGAGGTCTGTCCTTTTCATTGGCCAAAACAGCAGCAGTTAGTTGGGTTCTGAGTGTTCTTCATTCACCCTCCACTGGATTGGGATTTCCACAAACGATATTCTCTGCATATTTACGGAAAGGACTGCTTTCCTTCTCAAGCCACTTTGTTTAAAACAAATCCTAAGATTAGTTATAGCCATTGAAACTTCTCTTAATCTGACATTTAGATTTCTGAAGCAATGGGACCGTTTTTGGAGATGGCATGTGGGTTGCACCTGAACCAAAATTGAACAACATCCTTGCAAGGAGAGTTGCTCGTGCTGTTAAGGCGGGTTTAAGCAAACTAGGCAGGGGGTGGGATCCTGAGAGAAGGTTCAGCAGTGGGAGATGCACAGCGCAAATTAGAAGAGAGAGCAAGTGAGTCGGGAAGGCATAGAGGTTATTCACCAGTTAAGGGAGAAGAGAATTTGGCAAGATTGGGTAATATTTTAACACAAGGAGCCTGACAAACGGATGAGTTGAGGGATAAATTAAAAGATGAGGATATGATGTCATTGCTGTCTCTGAGACATGGTTGTGAGAGGGACAGAATTGGCCACTCAGTATTCCAAGATATAGGGTCTTCAGGTGAGACAAAGGAGGAGGTAAAAGACGAGGGGGTGTCACAATTTTGATCAGGGATTCAAAGATAGCAGTAAGGAGGGATGGCATCTTAGAAAGCTCTTCAAATGAAACCATACGAATAAAACTTAAAAACCGAAAAGGAGCAATCACATTACTGGGAGTATTCTATAGGCCACCAAACAGTCCAAGGGAAATAGTTATGAAGGCAAATTGCAGAGAAGTGGACAAGTAAAATGTAATGATACCGGAGATTTCAACTTCCCCAACGTTAACTGGAGTAGTCATAGCATGAAAAGTTTAAACGAGTTTAAAATGTATTGAGGAAAACATTTTGAGCTAATATGTAGAAGGTCCTACAAGAAAGGGGGTGCTCCTGGACTTAATTTTAGGTTTCAAAGCTAGACAAGTATCAGTAGGGGAGTATTTTGCAGTCGGAGATCAGCGGGGGAACCTATACCTGGGGTCACCATTGCAGACGTCAAAGCAGCTTTCTTGAAGGTCAATCCATGGAAAGTGACTGGCCCAGATGGGGTACCTGGACAAGCACTCAGATCCAGTGTGAATCAGCTGGTGGGAGTATTCACAGATATCTTCAACCTCTCTTTACAACAACCTGAGGTCCCTATCTGTTTCAAGAAGATGTCCATCATCCCAGTGCCTAAGAAAAACCAAGCATTGTGCCTTAATGACTATCGGCTGGTAGCTCTGACATCCATTATTATGAAATACTTCAAAAGGTTAGTCATGGCATGAATCAGTTCCTGACTACCTGGATCACTACAGTTTGCCTATTGCCACAACAGGCCCACAGCAGACACCATCTCCCTGGCTCTGCACTCAACCCTGGAACACCTAGATAACAAGGACACCTATGTCAACTCCTATTTATTGACTATAGCTCAGCCACCACCATTCCCACGAAACTCATCTCCAAACTCTGTGGCCTGGGCCTTGGCACCTCCCTCTGTGACTGGATCCTGAACTTCCTAACTTACAGACCACAATCAGTAAGGATAGGCAACAATACCTCCTCCACAATCATCCTCAACACCGGTGCCCCACAAGGCTGTGTTCTAAGCCACCTCTGAGGAGGTCAGCGCGGTCCTTGGCTGTGGCGCATCTCCATTAAGGGCAGTCGCCTCAGTGCATCGCTGTGCCACTGGCCCGCGGATAACCTCTCGATGCTGCACTTCTCCAGCTTCTACCCTAAACACGTTGGAAGGGCTATCCCCTATGGACAAGCGCTCTGAATGCACGGGATCTGTTCAGATGGGGAGGATTGCAGCAGACACCTCCAGATGCTGAAAGATGCCCTCATGAGAATGGGATATGACGCTTGACTCATTGGTCGACAGTTCCAACGCGTCACAGCCAAGGGCTGGGCTGACCTCCATGGAGGACAAACACGGAATGCAGTGAACAGAGTACCCTGCGTCATCCAGTACTTCCCCAGAGTGGAGAGGCTGTGATATCTTCTCCAGAGTCTTCAACATGTCATTGGTGAAGATGAACATCTTGCCAAGGTCATCCCCACACCTCTACTTCTTGCCTTCAAACAACCGCACAACGTCAAACAGACAATTGTCCGCAGCAAACTACCCAGCCTTCAGGAGAACAGTGATCACGACACCACACAACCCTGCCACAGCAACCTCTGCAAGACATGCCGGATCATCGACATGGATGCCATCATCTCACGTGAGAATACCATCCACCAGGTACACAGTACATACTCTTGCAACTCGGCCAATGTTGTCTACCTGATGTGCTGCAGGAAAGGATGTCCCAAGGCATGGTACATTGGGGAGACCATGCAGATGCTACAACAATGGATGAATGAACACTGCTCGACAATCACCAGGCAAGAGTGTTCTCTTCCTGTTGGGGAACACTTCAGCGGTCACAGGCATTTGGCCACTGATTCTCCAGGGCATCCTTCATGACACTTGACAGCACAGAGTCGCTGGCAGAGACTGATAGCCAAGTGCCGCGCACATGAGGACAGCCTCAAACAGGATCTTGGGTTCATGTCACACTATCTGTAATCCCCACAACTTGCCTGGACTTGCAAAATCTCACTAACTTTCCTGTCTGGAAACAATACGCACCTTTTTAATGTGTGCTTAATTCTCTCCCCACTCACATTGTCTGTACCTTTAAGACTTGATTAGCTGTAAAGACTCATATTCTAATCATTATTCATGTAAATTAAGTTTGTGTCTTTATATGCCCTGTTTGTGATCAGAACTCCCACCCACCTGATGAAGGAACAGCCAGTTCTGAAAGCTAGTGGCATTTGCTACAAATAAACCTGTTGGACTTTAACCTGGTGTTGTGAGACTTCTTACAATGTGTGTGGAGCCAGGGGATGTAGCTAGCATTCTAAATGAATACTTTCTGATGCTGTTCATTAGTAAGCAAGACAATATGGGCATAGAAATCAGGGGAGCAGGACTGTGATACAAGAAATTAAATTAAAGACAGAGGAGGTTCTGCGTAGTTTGGCAGCCTTAAAAATAGATAAATTTCCGGGGCTGAATGAAATGTATCCTAGGCTGTTGAACGAGGCAAGGGAAGAAATAGTAGTGGCGCTGGCAGTAAGTTTCAATTCCTCTCTGGCCACAAGTGAGGTTCCAGAGGTCTGAAGCACAGCTAATTTTGGACCATTATTTAACAAGGGAGGAAGGGATATATCAGGAAACTGCAAGCCAGTCAGTCTAACCTCATGATGGGAAACTATTGGAAGCAATTCTGAGAAACAGAATTAATCTGCATTCGGAGATGCAGAGCTTAATCAAGAACAGTCAGCATGGTTTTGTTAATAGGAGGTCATGTCTGACCTATTTGAATTTTTCATGATGTGGAATTGCTGGCGTTGGACTGGGGTGGGCACAGTAAGTAGTCGCACAACACCAGGTTAAAGTCCAACAGGTTATTTGGTAGTACGAGCTTTCGGAGCACTGCTCCTTCATCAGGGACTGACTTGATAAAGGAGTAGTGCGCTTAAAGCTTGTAATACCAAATAAACCTGTTGGACTTCTGAGACTACTTCTTGAATTTTTCAAAGAAGTGACCAGATATGTCGATGAGGTCAGTGTACTTGAAGTAGTTTGCTTGGATTTCAGCAATGCTTATGATAAGGTCCCACATGGGAGACTGATAGTGAAGATAAGAGCCCATGGGATCCAAGGAAATTTGGAAACTGAATCCAGAATTGACTGAGTGGCAGGAAGCAGAAGATGCTGTCCAGGGATGTTTTTCAGATTGGAAGACTGTGTCCAGTGGGGTCCCACATCAATCAGTTGGGGCCCTTGCCATTTTTATAAGAATGATTTAGACTTGAACATAGAAAGGTTGATCAGTAGCTTCATGGATGACATGAAAACTAGTGGGGTGATAACTAGTGAGGAGAATAGCCGTAGATTGCGGGAAGATATAGAAAGGCTGGTCAGATGGGCTGATGAGTGACAAATAGAATTCAGTCTGGATGAGTGATGCACTTGGGCAGGACAAACAAAATAAGGGAATGCATGATGACCCCTGGGAGGCACCAAGGATCAGAATGACCTTGGCATGCACCAGCATGACAGTTAGATAAAATGTTTAAGAAGTCATAATGATATACTATGTATATTAGAGAAGCATAGAGTTTAAGGGTAGGGAGGTTATGCTGGAACTATATGAAACATTGTTAGGCCACAGCAAGAGAATTGTGTGCAGTTCTGGAATTCACATTATAAGAGGGATGTTGTCGTAGGTGAAAGGTATCTCTGAGATTGTTAGTGAGTCAAAGTACAGCAGTTTTATTACAAAAGCTTTTGGGAGAGACCTGGCACAGGCTTCTCCCTGAACACAAATAAGTGTGGGTATTTATACATCATGATTCCCAGCACCAGTTATGATGAAAACTCTGGTGTCAGTCAGGACTCACAACACTTCTGACTCCAGTCACGATGCAGCCCCCGGCTTCAGCCAGGATCCACAGCTCGTCTGGCAGCTTCAGTCATGACACAGACATTGGTACAGTCACGATCCACAGCTTTTCCGGTGGCTTCAGCAGCTTCTTCATTGAAGTAACTTGTGTGGTCATAGCTTCCCAGCAGGAGTCCTCTTGTCAAATAGCTGTTATCGCATTCTACCATCTGCAGCTGTTTAACTATGTTTAGCTAGTAAACAAAAGGTAATGTTTGCAATGTCTGCAAAATAACATTCACATTTAACTGTCTTTATGGAAATGAAAGTTAAAGAATGAAAGACATGAACAAGTAAGGAAAACATGAATAAATAATTTATATTGATGCTAGGAGCAGTATAAGCTTGAGGAGATCAGCCATGAGAAAGGGTTATGCTTGTGATATATGCTAGGTACAAAATGCATTAAATTCATGAACCCTTTCCCCTCTTCAGTCCCCCCTTTTGGTCGGGGCAGGTCCAATCATGGCTCCATGACCAATTCAGATCCAAATGTTACCAGCATATGGACCTACTTCCTTTCAAAAAAAAACAAAGGACAACTTGGGGTTCTTTGTGCCCACATAATCAATAATCACCCACCCAACCACAATAGGTTATCTTACAGGAAAATACTAAAGTTCAAGTATAATACGAGACCTTGACTTAACCTTGCGTGACTGGCAAGTACCCAAGCAGATATTGGCCTTTATCTGTGCATCAGTCTCGGTTGTCCTCTGTGTAGCCTAGTCCTTTGGTCTGGCCTGGCACCCTGGCTCTGGTCTTCCTTCCTTCTCAGGTGGGTGGCTCCCCTTGTGCTAGTCATCACTGGCAATGGTCATCATTGTTGTAGCTCGTTTGTGGGGTCAGAGGGAAAGAGATTCCTGGTTGCGCAGTACCCTTTATACCCTGTTGGGTTTCACGCCCCTTTTGACCATTTCCAATCAATCAATCAGGACTTGACCCCCCTGATCAATAAGAGTCCTATCAGGTGCTGCCACACCGATCTCTGGGTGTGTCCCCAGTGGCCATGTCTGTAGGTGCTGGAGGCACATTGGTCACATATCTCCCTCCTAAATAAGAGGTCAAGGTGCCCTAATGTCTGATAAATAACCCAGTGTGACCAGAAAGTTTCTTCCATTCTGGAGATGACCCATATCCTGTTTATTCACTCATCAGGGTTGCAGCCTGTTTGTCTCTGTCTTTAAACTGCAGCCTGTCATTTTAGTTTTTGCCCAATTGTCCCAAAGTGCTTTACAAGTCACCATTTAGATGGCCCGTTTGGCCACAGTCTCCCCTTTGATCCTGAACGTGAAGTGTGCTGGATCACAAACTCAGGACCAGTATCTGTCAGGAATTCCCCAGTCACCCAATAGTCAAGCAAGGCCCAGGTATTGGCATGCACAGTGATAATACATTCCAACAGCATATTCCAGAAGCTACAGACAACAACACTCTACAAATACAAACAACCACATATTCTAAGCCCCATTATTACAATAAGCTAATTACCCACAAATACAAACAACCACATATTCTAAACACCGTTTTGGGTTCAGAGTTATGCACAGAACAATAATAAATCATTGATACAGAGGCAAAAGGGAAATAACATTTAAATTTGGATTTTGGAGGGTCATGCCCCAAAAGTGCTGAACGGTAGGTTTAACTCTCCAAAGTATTTGTTATTTAAAAATGATCCAAATTTGCATAGAACATAGAACACTATAGCACAATCAGGCCCTTCAGCCACAAGTTGTGCCGATCATATCCATACTTACCAGGCCTATCTATAACTCTCAATCCCATTAAATCCCATGTACTCATCCAGAAGTTTCTTAAAAGACCCCAACAAGTTCACCTCTACCACCAACGACAGCAGCCAATTCTACTCACTCACCACCCTCTGAGTGAAAAACTTATCCCTGATATCTCCTCTGTACCTGCTCCCCAGCGCCTTAAACCTGTGTCCTCTCGTAGGGACCATTTCAGCCCTGGGAAATAGCCTCTAAGAATCCACCCTATCTATACCTCTCAACACCATATAAACCTCTATCAGGTCACCTCTCAATCTTCGTCTCTCCAGGGAGAAAAGACCTAGCTTCCTCAACCTATCCTCATAAGGCATGCCACCCAATCCAGGCAACATCCTTGTAAATCTCCTCTGCACCCTCTCAATAGCTTCCACATCCTTCCTGTAGTGAGGCGACCAGAACTGCGCACAGTACTCCAAGTGGGGTCTGACAAGGGTCTTATAAAGTTGCAGCATTACCTCCCAACTCCTAAACTCAATCCGTCAATTAATGAAGGCTAGTACACCATATACCTTCTTGACCACATCCTCCACCTGCGACGCCGATTTAAGAGTCCTATGGACCTGGACCCCAAGGTCCTTCTGATCCTCTACACTGCTAAGAGTCCTAGCCTTGATATTGTACTCCTTCATCCCATTGGACCTGCCAAAATGTACCACCACACATTTGTCCGCGTTGAAGTCCATCTGCCACTCCTCCACCCAGTCTTGCATCCTATCTATGTCTCGCTGCAACTTCTGACATCCCTCCAGACTATCCACAACACCACCAACCTTCGTGTTGTCAGCAACCTTACTAACCCATCCCTGCATAATAAATACTTTTTGTCACAGTTACCATTTTAGATTTAAACTTCCACCGTCATAACTCAAAATCTGTCTTCTTTTGGCATACACATACTATGTTCGCCTCTGACCCAATTAACACAATGTAACCAAAGTACAAGTTAGAAGTCATTCAAATGATTTTTTACCAGTTTAACAAATTATAGAGGAAACTCCTCCATCATTCTGTCCACTTCATCAATTTATTTATGAATAATATGATTTGCACAAATGGTTTATTTGTTCCCTTTTAAGCATTTTAACTCCTGTAACCCCAAATAACTAAGTACTAGGAAAAATCCTGTCATCTGTTGTAAAGTCACTGACACTCTCCAGAGCCCTTAACTTTTCAGAAGAATTAACTCCCAACTTACTAGCATTTAGAGACACATAGGACAAGGGGCCATGGACTTAAGGTGAGGGGGGAGAGGTAAAACACAGATATTAGAGGGAGGTTTTTCACACAGAGGGTAGTGGGGGTATGGAATGCCACCAAGTAAGGTGGTGGAGGCAAACACGCTAGAGTCATTTAAGAGTAACTTAGACAGGCACATGAGTGGGTTGGAGGTGGGTGGATATAGGAGACTGTTTTAAATAAGGGTCATTAGCACTAGGGCGTCCCTGGTAAGGTAAATGGATATGGTACAATAATAATGTTTTTTTTTCCTTTTCATTCACAGGTTTTAAGTCGGTCCGCCTTGTGTCCAACAAGGGGCATACAGGCGATGGGTCGTACTGGGGCTGCTCTTGGTTGTTCGAGATTGGCCTAGTGCTTCATGTCATTAGTGTGTGCCTAAACTGAACCAGATACTGGGCAAGACGACAGCTCAGTGACTATCACTGATTGCTGTGTAGACACATGGATTTGGGCCAGTGTCTGTGGGAGTTTGCGCATTCTCCCCGTGCTTGCGTGGGTTTTCTCCAGGTGCTCCGGTTTCCTCCTACACCCCAAAGATGTGCTGTTAGGCTGATTGGCAGGAATAAATTGTCCCTAAATCAGTTTCCCTCAATCTGGATGGCCATAAAACATTAGACAGGGGTCGTGGTTGGAGAGGGGGACTGGTGGTGTTGAGAGGATGGCGCGGGCTCATTGGGCAGAAGGGCCTGTTTCCCGGGCTGTTTTTGTTCTTTGTTCTTTGTACATGCATTGAACCGAGCAAACTTTACATGTGAACATGAGGATTACCACAGATAACATTTACTCAGTATAGGAAAGTTATAAAACAAACAGATATTACTTTGTAAAATTATCTCACATTCAAATGGTTACATAATAAACTGAGAATACTCAGGCCTGGTTAGTACTTGGACGGGAGACCGCCTGGGAATACCAGGTGCTGTAGGCTTTTGCTGCCAGCAGGGGCTGCCCACAACGCAGGCTCTCCGCACTGTCGGCCCAGAGGCAGCCAATCTTTTGGCTGGCAGCTGAGGGACTTTGCTGGTGCTTTCTGGGAGAAGTCAGAACAGCAATATCCACCAAGAAGTGCCAAGCGCAGTATCTCTGATGTCTCAGTGCTTGGGCCAGCAATATCCACCAAGAAGTGCCAAGCGCAGTCAGTATCTCTGGTGTCTCTGTGCTTGGGCCAGCAATATCCACCAAGAAGTGCCAAGCGCAGTCAGTATCTCTGGCCTTTTGGCTAAGATCAAGTGTAGTATTGACAGGCTGCACTTGGTTGAAGTCATTAGGTTACATTTCAGCTTCATTTGAAGCAATTTTTTAAAGCGGTATCTTGGCCATTTGGCTAAGATGCAAATAAGATCAAGCCCTGGAGGAGGAGCTACATCTACTCCAGTCAGCTTGGATCATGTAGATCAAGCCCAAGACAGGAGGTGAGAGCCCTGTCTTGTCAGCTTGGATCGGGAATGTCCCAACTTGTTGGGACTCTGAATTGGGTTTAATTTGACTTGATTGGATTGGAATAAAGTTTAAAAAAAAACTCTGGCCTTTTGGCTAAGATCAAGTGTAGTATCGACATGCTGTGCTTGGTTGAAGTCATTGGGTTGCATTTCAGCTTCATTTGAAGCAATTTTTTAAAGCGGCATCTCGGCCATTTGGCTAAGATGCAAATAAGATCAAGCCCTGGAGGAGGAGCTACACCTACTCCAGTCAGCTTGGATCATGTAGATCAAGCCCAAGACAGGAGGTGAGAGCCCTGTCTTGTCAGCTTGGATCGGGAATGTCCCAACTTGTTGGGACTCTGAATTGGGTTTAATTTGACTTGATTGGATTGGAATAAAGTTTAAAAAAAAAATCTCTGGTGTCTCCGTGCTTGGGCCAGCAATATCCACCAAGGAGTGCCAAGCGCAGTATCTCTGGTGTCTCAGTGCTTGGGCCAGCAATATCCACCAAGAAGTACCAAGCGCAAGATCTCTGCTGTCTCAGTGAGGTTAGAATAACTGGGGTTAGAACAGTTGGTGGTTTGTGTTTGACAGGAACAGTTGTGATGGGTGATGGATCCAAGGGCTGTTTTCTGTGCTGCAGACCTCTATGGCTCTACAATTGAGAAGATTAGTCTCTAACAACTACAGGTTGTTACTGTTAGGTTAGCTCAACTAGTTGAATTTTCCCTCCAATTCCCATAGACTTTGATTTTGCCAGTGCTTCCAGTTGCCAGACAAATGCTGCCTTAACGACAAAGCAGTCACTCTCATCTCACCTCTTTATTTAACTTTTTTATCCATGTTTCGGCCAAGGCTATGATGATGATAGGGTGGACTCCAAACTGAGCATCAGTGAACAGTTATTGCGTTGATGCCACCTGATAGCACTGCTGATGCCACCTTCCATCACTTTGCTGATGACTGAGAGAAGGCTGATGAGGTGCTAATTGGCCAGATTGAACTTATAGAACATAGAACATAGAACATTACAGCGCAGAACAGGCCCTTCGGCCCACGATGTTGCGCCGACCAGTTAAAAAACAATGACCCACTAACCTAAACCAATCCCTTTTCGTCCATAAACGTATCCACGGATCTCTTAAACGCCCCCAAACTAGGCGCATTTACAACCGCAGCAGGCAGGGCATTCCAATCCCTCACCACCCTCTGGGTAAAGAACCTACCCCTGACATCCGTCCTATAACTACCCCCCCTTAATTTAAAGCCATGCCCCCTCGTGCTAGCTTTCTCCATCCAAGGAAAAAGGCTATCACTGTCCACCCTATCTAAACCTCTAATCATCTTATATGTTTCAATAAGATCCCCTCTTAGCCGCCTTCTTTCCAGCGAAAACAACCCCAAATACATTCAGTCTCTCCTCATAGGACCTCCCCTCCATACCAGGCAACATCCTGGTAAACCTCCTCTGCACCCTCTCCAAAGCCTCCACATCCTTCCTGTAATGTGGGGACCAGAACTGCACACAGTACTCCAAGTGCGGCCGCACCAGAGTTGTGTACAGTTGCAACATGACGCTGCGACTCCTAAATTCAATCCCCCTACCAATAAACGCCAAGACACCGTATGCCTTCTTAACAACCCTATCTACTTGATTCCCAACTTTCAGAGATCTATGTACACATACACCTAGATCCCTCTGTTCATCCACACTATTCAAAGTCCTCCCGTTAGCCCTATACTCGACACATCTGTTATTCCTGCCAAAGTGAATTACCTCACACTTCTCCGCATTAAACTCCATCCGCCACCTCTCGTCCACCTCTTTGGTCACTTTCTCAAAAAACTCAATAAGGTTAGTAAGGCACGACCTACCCGCTACAAAACCATGCTGACTATCTCCAATCAATTCATTACTCTCCAAATAACTATAAATCCTATCCCTAATAATTTTTTCTAAAACCTTGCCCACAACAGAAGTGAGACTCACTGGTCTATAATTCCCGGGGAAGTCTCTGTTCCCCTTCTTAAACAATGGGACAACATTCGCTAACCTCCAATCTTCCGGTACTATACCAGAGGCCAACGACGACCTGAAGATCAGAGCCAGAGGCTCTGCAATCACTTCTCTTGCCTCCCAGAGAATCCTAGGGTAAATCCCATCCGGACTTGTCCTGCTTTTTGTTGGCATATATACAGCGTGCAAGAAACAATACTTTTCACTGTTTACCAATGCATGTCACAATAATAAATCAAATAAATCAAAAGTATCTCAACAATTTTTCACATCGTTTAGATGTCATCCGTGTACTGGAACAACTTGGCTAGGGGTGTAGGTAGTTCTGGAGCATAAGTCTTTAGGACTACAATTGGGGATGTAGGTGTGGTCACGATCCATAACCTTTGCCGTATCCAAAACCTTCAACTATTTTTGTGCATTGAATCAAATTGGCTGAAGACTGACGTCTGGAATGCTAGTGACCTCAGTAAGATGGATCATCCACGCGATACTTCTGTTTGAAGATGGTTGCAAGTGTTCCAGCTTTGCCTTTTGCACTGACTTTCTTGGTGCTTCAATCATCGAGGATGGGGATATTTGTGGAGTCCCCTCTCTGGTTAGTTGTTTAATTGTCCACCAGCATTCCAGGATGCTTCACGACTGCAGAGTTTAGATCTGATTCAATGATTGTGGGATCATTTAGCTCCATGCTGCTTCAGCTGTTTGACATGAAAGTTTTCCTATATTGGTTGGCACAAAATATCAGCATGGTGGCACAATGGTTAACACTGTTGTCTCACAGCACCAAGGACCTGGGTTCAATTCCGGACTTGGATGCCTGTGTGGAGTTTGTACATTCACGCTGTGTCTGTGTAGGTTTCCTCCCAGTCCTCCGGTTTCCTCCCATAGTTCAAAGAAGTGCAGGTTAGGTGGATTGGCCATGCTAAATTGCTCTTCAGTGTCCAAAGACATGTAGGCTAGGTGGATTGGCCATGATAAATGCACTGGGTTATGGGGATAGGGTGGGCATGTGAATCTGCTTAACATGCTCTTTTGGAGAGTTGGTGCAGACTTGATGGGCTGAATGGCCTCCTCCTGCACTGTAGGGATTCTATGGTTCTAAAAGTATTCTATGAGCCCTGCATCAAACTTATAAATATTTTGTTTCAAAATGTGAAAGATATTATTCTGTAAACTTGTCCTAATTAATTTTGTTATATAACAATCTATTATTTAACGAAATTAATATTTAAAGAATAATATCTTTGACATTTTTAAACAAAATATTTGAAAGAATTTTATGAATAATTTGTCAATCATATTCAAGTTAAACGAAGGGCGAGGCTGCACACTGACCCAATGCTTCTCACCGGATTAAACTCATTACATCTCTTTGAAATTTGAGTGAAGAAGACATTTGAAGTCTAGGTGAGAATTGGTGCTACTGCATTCTTCATTAGGACATTTCAGGATGTCAACAATACAGCAGGTTAGCGCTTACTTAGAAATAAATCTCCCAAGTTCCTAGAAGTAGAGAGGATGGGCTGTAACACTAAAGGACCATGGTGACACAGTTTACCAATCTATCCATGAATGTCATTGTTCAATGGCCCAGATCCCTCAATAGGACCAGATCCTCACAATGTGAGGAAGATAGTCTTTTATACTGGACAGCACACGTATAGTCTGTACAAGAATGTTATCAACCTGCACATTGTCCCTCTACTTCCGTGATATCAACCTGTGCAATATATTCTCCACCTGAAGTGTCTGCAATGAGCAGTTTAACTCAGAACTACGATAAATCACTGCTTTTGACTTAAGAACATATAAATAGGAGCAGGCATAGGCCATCTAGCCCTTCGAGTCTGCCCCGCCATTCAGTAAGATCATGGCTGATCTGAAGTGGATCAGTTCCACTTTCCCGCTTTCTCCCCATAACCCTTAATTCCCTTGTCTGTCAAAAACCTATCTACCTGTGACTTAAATATATTTAGCGAGGTAGCCTCCACCACTTCAACGGGCAGAGAATTCCAGAGATTCACCACCCTTTGAGTGAAGAAGTTCCTCCTCAACTCCAATCTAAACTGCCCCCCACCTCCTTATCTTGACGTTGTGCCCTCTAGTCCTGCTAACCTTTCTAAGCGAGAAGAATCTCTCTACCTCTACCCGATCCATCCCCTTCATTATCTTATACATCTCTATAAGATCCTCCCTCATCCTTCTAAACTCCAACAAGTACAGACCTAGTCTATTTAGTCTCTCTTCATAGTCCAACCCCCTCATCTTCGGTATCAGCCTAGTGAACCTCCTCTGCACTCCCTCCAAGGCCAATATATCCTTCCCCAAGTGCGGCAACCAAAACTGCACATAGTACTCCAGCTGCAGCCTCACCAGTACCCTGTGCAGTTGCAGCAAGACCTCCCTGCTTTTATATTCTATTCCCCTCGCTATAAAGGCCAACATTCCATTCGCCTTCTTGATCACCTGCTGCACCTGCAGACTGGGTTTTTGCGACTCGTGCACAAGGACCCCCAGGTCCCTCTGCACTGTAGCATGCTGCAGCTTTTCACCCTTTAAACAATAATCTCTCCTACTATTATTTCTGCCAAAGTGGATAAACTCACACTTTTGACCACTTGCTAAGTGGTCATTTGTTAGAACCAAATGTGATTATTGTGCAACAGCAGGCTCTTTGCATTTATTTTATTCGGTCGTAAGATGTGGACATCATTAGCAGAAAATTCATTCTCCATCGATAGCTGTCCCGGAGACAGTGCTGGTGAGCCTCATTCTACATCTACCATGCTGTTAGGTTTATTTATTAATGTCACAAGTAGGCTCAGATAAAAATTGGAGGGCATTCTGGGTTTTTGACCAGCGAAGAGGAACCTTTCCCATTCAGGATGATGAGAGGAACTTGCACACGGGCAGTGTTCCTACCCGCTGCAGTTTTATATTTTAACACAGTTAAGTACCAGGGCTCCTCCTGGGAATGATATCAACACAATTTGGAACCAGCCACATTAGGTGAGCAGAAGCGTGGTCAAAGAGTCTTTAAACACAGAGAGGTTTGGAGAGGAGATTGTGAAGTGTAGGCTCTGATCAGGCATGACAACTCAGGAAATTGAGAATGGGCAAGATAGTGGGAATGGTTTGGAATCTGGTGTGAGGGACTCTGTTGAAATCTGTCAGTCTTTCGACACCATAGATTTCCAACTGAGAGGCTCACAGGTCTCTGTAAAATCTTTCCCTCCCCCTGACAGTGGGTTGGTTCCTTGGAAAGGAAGTGGAAGAATTCGTATAGTTCAAACCTCTCCAGATATATGGTCCGCATTTGGAGATCTGAAAAATCATAGAACTATCATGGTTCTGATATTTGAATACAATTATGTATTCAAATATCAGAATGTGGTTTCCACATTCTTGACCCATCAGCATTGTTAAGCCACTAAGTTTCAAAGCTGTGCTGGGACAGCTCCTATCCAGAAATATTTGCAATGATCACAACTGCACCTCAGGGAAGGTTTCAGTAATCTCCTACCCTCCATCTATCAAAAGTCCAGCATTAGAATGAAATTCTCTCGTTTAAATTTTCCTCTTCAAATTGACCTCAAAGGGGATATTTTTATTTGATTTGATTTATTACTGTCACATGTATTAACATTTAGTGAAAAGTACTGTTTCCTGCGGGCTATACAGGCAAAGCATACTGTTCATAGAGAAGGAAAAGAGTGAGTGAAGAATGTAATGTTACAGTCATAGATAGGGTGTAGAGAAAGATCAACTTAATGCAAGGTAAGTCCATTCAAAAGTCTGGTAGCAGCAGGGAGGAAGCCATTCTTGAGTCAGTTGGTATGTGAGCTCAGATTTTTGTATCTTTTTCCTGACGGAAGAAGGTGGAAGAGAGAATGTCTGGGGTGCATGGGGTCCTTAATTATGCTGGCTGCTTTGCCGTGGCAGCGGGAAGTGTAGACAGAATCAATGGATGGGAGGCTGGTTTGCGTAATGGATTGGGCTCCAATGTTACCCTCCCGTCCCCCATCATCTCCCCCCCAGTATTAATATGAGCGTACTTGTGACACTAATAAATAAAAACTTAATAGAATGGTAGCTGTAGAATGGGGCTCACCAGCACCGTCTCAGGGACAGTTACCGATGGGGAACAAATTTTCCACTAATAATGCCACATCCTGCGAATGAACAAAAATAAATGCAAACAGCCTGCTGTTGCACAATAATGCCCTTTGGGAATACTCCTAAGTTGCTCATGATGCCAATTCAAATTGACAATTCCACTTTCATTAGGACAAGGATCCATGTCGGATTCTTCCTGAGGTTCTGGCTTCCAATTGACCAGTTGGACAGCGGCCACATGGTCACATTTTATTTGATATCAGAGTGTATCCAAATGGTAAAATGGAAGGTACAAATGGTCTCAGGAAATCTGTTCAATATAAACAATCCATCCCAGGTATTACTAATGAAGTATCTGATTAAACCATATAGGACATTGCTTGAATCCCGAAGTGCTGTCTCAGGATTCCAAGTGTTAGGATTTCTCACGCTGGTGGCTCCTGTCCCAGTGAAATGTCTGTGCATAATCAAGGCTGTCCTGTAAATCAACTGTTTATGCTATGAAATACAGAACTAACGCTCCAAAGCAGCTAAATCCCAACTCCAATCAAATACGCAATGGCATCAATTCGGAGACTGGTGGTTCCGGATTCTTCAATTTATACCAACGTATTCAAGGACAGGAAAAGTTTTTTCCAATTAGACATGTACTGCAATTGAAGAGAAGTAATCAGATCAGGGACTTAACTGGATAAAGAGGTGGAACAAAGAAGACAGCTTGAATTGCCTCCAGCTCTTACAGGCAGGAAACATTACTTCATGTTTCTCCCTCCACTGATGCTGCCAGACCTGCTGAATGTTTCCAGGATTTCCTGTTTTTATTTTGAATAATCTCCTTCTGTGCTGTAAAATGGGCACAGTGCTTAGCATCACTGCCTCACAACACCAGGGACACAGGTTCGATTCCCGGCTTGGGTCACTGTCTGTGCAGAGTTTGCACATTCTCCCCGTGTCTGCACTGGTTTCCTACGGGTGATCTGGTTTCCTCCCACACTCCAAAAGACATGCTGATTAGGTGCATTAGCTATACTAAATTCTCTCAGTGGACCCAAACAGGTGCCAAAGTGTGATGACTAGGGGATTTTCACAGCAACTTCATTGCAGTGTTAATATAAACTGACTTGTGACTAATAAATAAACTTTTACTTTCAGACTTAGAATTAGGTTGGCTCACCCAGTTGTTATGCCGAACTCAGCACAACATTCCCAGCGCAAATCCAGACAACCAAAGATCATTGCCTAGATCATTGCAATGACCCTCATTTATACAAAACATACTTCCTGTAGAAGACAGATACAAACTGATGGAAAAGCATACATTTTCCACAACTTACACATGGCATAACAAGTGTTCACTGTGATGAACTAAAGGCAGCAAGCGGGTTTGTCTGAGAACAGCAAAACATTTCTCCTCTCAGCCTGTATTTTAGCTTTATCATTATCAAGCTGGCCTGTCAGCTCTCTTCATTCAAAGCAAAATACAGCTGCTGTTGGAAATCTGAAATAAAAATGGAAAATACTAGGTAAACTTGGCAGGTCTGGCAGCATCTGTGGAGAGAAATAGCGTTAATGTTTCCATGTGAACTGAGGAGGGACAGAAATGTGATGAATGATATGGCAGGAGGGTCATCGAGACTCAAAATGTTGGCTTTATTCTCTCTTCACAGATGCTGTAGACCTGATAAGATTTCTAGCGTTTTCCACTTCTGTTGTTGAACTCAATGTCGAGTCCAGAAGGCTGTAAAGAGCCTAATCACAAGAGGTGTTGTTGCTTCAGTTTGTGTTGGGCTTCACTGGAACACTGCAGCCAGACAAGAACAGACATGTAGACATGAAAGCAAGATGCTGAGTTAGAATAGCATGCAACAGGAAGGTTGGGGTCTTGCAGACTGAGTGAAGGTGTTCCTCAAAGCAATCATTCAGTCTGCATTTACTTTCCCAGTGTGGAGGAGACGACATTGGGAGCAACAAATACAGTAGAGCTAATTGAAAGAGATACAACGGAAATGTTGCTTCACCCAAGAGGAATCCTTGGGGCCTTGGACAGTGAGCAGGGAGGAGGTGAAGGGGCAGGTGTGATTGTAAGAGGCGGTGCCTTGGGAAGTGGGTGGGGAGTTGGGTGTGTTGGGGAGTGGACCACGGTGTTGCAGAGGGTGTGTTCCTTGCAGAACGCTGACAGTTTGGGGCGGGTGGGGGGTGGGGGAGGGATGTGTCTCATGGTGGCATCATGCTGAAGTTGGCAGGAATGGCAGAGTTTGATCCTTTGGTGGGACAAGGGGAAGAAAAGGGCTGAGGGCAGAAGTGCGAGTGATGGATTGAGCATAGTTGAGTTCCCTGTCTCCCACAGTGGGAAGGAAACCTCGGTTGAGGAAAAAAAATAAACATATTTGGAGCACCGTTCTTGAAGGCGGAATCATCGGGTACAATGCAGTAGAAGCAGAAAACTGGGAAAACAGGATGGAGTCCTTACAGGAGGCAGTGTGTGAGGAGATATAGTCAACCACTCTTCGGTCCTTAATGTACCATTAACAAGTTCTTTGTCTGATATCTATGATATCTTTGTCAATCTCTCAGTAGCTTCAACCTATCTTTGACCTTCCATTCAGCTCCATCCCCTCTCCTTTTATATCATTCATCACATTTCTATTCCTATTCAGTTCTGTGGAAGGTCTAAAAGGACTCAAGATATTAACTCTGTCCCTCTCCACAGACACTGTCAGACCTGCTGAGTTTATCCAGCATTCTCTCATTTTGCTAGTCCAAGCTTAGGACAGGATTGACCAAGTAGAAGGGAAATGGGGGAAAGATGCAAAAGAAAAACAAAACACTGAAGATGATGTTGGAAATCAGAAATAAAAACAGGGAAAGCTGGAAAGCATTCACCGGGCCGAGCTGTAGCTAATAGATTGAGAAACATAGTTAATGTTTTGGGTCATTCACCTGTCATCTGAATTTAAAGATGTTAGACAGTTTAAGCTGATAGAGGGCACAGGAAAAAAAGGGTGGGGACATGCGTGAGGATTTCTGATGGGAGGTGACAAAAAGGACGATGGTGCAAGGTGGCGGAGGTGGTAATGGGACAAATAAAAAAAGATTGGCAACTTAGTCCGTGTAAACAATGGGAAAGTTTTTTAAGTCAGGGTGAAATTCCCATTAAAATGATTGGCTATTGGAGATTCACATTGTCTACAGTTCTATTGTATGCTGGGATGGGGGAGATTCCTTCCCTCAGATTCATTCTACTGAACAGAATTGTTCATGATTGAAATTTGTAAATAAACCTGCCCAGATGTCTGGAATTCTCTGCCCGTTGAAGTGGTGGAGGCTACCTCGCTGAATATATTTAAGTCATGGGTAGATGGGTTTTTGATAGACAGGGGAATTAAGGGTTATGGGGAGAAAGCAGCAAAGTGGAACTGATTCACTTCAGATCAGCCATGATCTTATTGAATGGCGGGGCAGGCTCGAAGGGCTAGATGGCCTACTCCTGCTCGTATTTCTTACGTTCTTATCCTAGCTTACAGTAAACATCCTATTTTTGAGAAAATATTCATGCTTATACAAAATACTCTAACCTATAGAAACTTATGGAAAGTCCTAATGATAATCTTTGAAAGCATCTTCTCCCAAAAGGAGTACAGAATGTTGTTAGCTCCTAGGATGTCCTCTCCAGATTACCAATTACTAGCTACTCTTAGTATCAAGTTTTGACAAGAATTTGGAATGTGCCAACTTAGAATTCAGTACCCCAATGTGGGAATTTTATGAGGGCATCATTTTCGATCCCTTTTCAGGTATTTTGGTTCTAAACAAATGTGTATAGAGCCATCATTGTTAATGACACTCATAGAATCATAGAACCCTACAGTGCAGAAAGAGGCCCTTCGGCCCATCGAGTCTGCACCAAACACAATCTCACCCAGGCCCTACCCCCATATCCCTACATATTATACCCACTAATCCCTCTAACCTATGTATCCCTGGACACTAAGGGGCAATTTCTTAGCATAGCCAATCAACCTAACCTGCACATCTTTGGACTATGGGAGGAAACTGGAGTACCTAGACGAAATCCACACAGACACGAGAAGAATGTGCAAACTCCATGCAGACAGTGACCCGAGCTGGGAATCAAACCCAGGACCCTGGAGCTGTGAAGCAGCAGTGCTAACCACTGTGCTGCCGTGCCGCAACTCATAATGGAGTTACACCAATCTATGTGCTGTTGGATATTTAGACTACTCACTCTCTTCTAACATATCCAATTCAGCTTTCATCTTATTCTGAATGTGAGGCTTAAAATTAAAATAATTCCAATTAAAATGGAAACTCCAAAAAGAAATGTGACTTAATGGAATGCATGAAAGCAGATCATTCCAGAGCCTTCATCATTAGTATCTGTTTTTGATCACTGTGTATGTCCTCACTATGTACTGTCTCATTACTGGATGTATGTCCACATGATATTACTGTAAGTTGCCCTTTATTTGTGCTACTATTACTTAGCTAAACTAATTATTTTTAGGAGGTCACTAATGTGGTGAATAAGGGAAAGTCTATGGATGTTATTCATATTGGCATCCAGAAGACTTAATAAAAAAGGAGAGTAGGAATAACAAATATGCATTTCAATCAGCAGTTTATGACCAATGGGTACATTAGGTGGCTTAGTAAATAGTGTGGTGAGGAGCAGACTGTTACAAAAGACCAGTGTTAGATTAAATGAGAGCCAGATGGAGTTCAATATGGGGAAGTGTGAGCTCATCCACTTTAGACCCAAGATAGAAAATTCCTTTCACACAAAAACAGAAAATGCTGTAAAAACTCAGGCGCTGTGGCAGCATAGCATCTCTACAGTGCAGAAGGAGGCCATTTGGCCCATCATATATTGGCTTTTATACTGATGAAGAGGGGGTGGAAACATCTGGAGCAAAGTAGAAGGTCAGTGATTGATCGGAGCTAGGAGAGATTGGAACAAAGATGTGTTGACCACAAATGAAGGAAGCATTAATGGCAGGAGAAGATGATAATAGCTACATTTAGTTAAGATATCAGAATGTGTTAATGAGCGAATAAAGGGCAGTGCTCAATGAAAGCAAATTTATGAACAAATGACAGATAGCCGAGTGGAAGAGGCGTTGTAAAAGCTAAGATCATTGCAATCCCCAATCCTGGCAAGGTACGTAGAGACGTTTCCAGTTACAAACTAATTTCTCTTCTATCCATGTGTTATAAACTGCTAGAAGTAATATCTTGCAACGTATCCAAACAACCATGAAAGATATGCTTTCCATGGACCAAACTGGATTCTGAATGGAACAGTGCAGAAGACCAGCTACTTGCCCTCACCATGCACATCGAAAATGACTTTCAGAGGTGCCTAATCACTCCAGCCAACAATACTGTTTTACACAAAGGCCTACTAGTCAAGCTTTCCAGGGTCCTACCACCCTGGGTTGTAGATACTAGCGTTTCCCTTCATAAAAACAGACTTGTTGATTTGATTTGATTTATTATTGTCACGTGTATTAGAATACAGTGAAAAGGATCGTTTCATTCACGCTATTCAAACAAAACACACAATGACAAAAAGAGTACACGGGGAGAAGGAAAGGAGAGGGTGCAGAATATAATGTTACAGTCACAGCTAGGGTGTTGAGAAAGATCAACTTAATTTATGGTAGGTTAATTCAAAAATCTGATGGCAGCAGGGAAGAATCTGCTCTTGGATCGGTTGGTATGTGACTTCAGACTTTTGTATCTTTTTCCCCAACGGAAGAGAGAATGTCAGGGGTGTGTGGGGTCCTTAATTGTGCTGGCTGCTTTTCTGAGTCAGCGGGAAGTGTAGATAATGTCAATGGATGGGAGGCTGGTTTGTATAATGGACTGAGCTACGTTCACAGCCCTTTACAATTTCTTGCGGTCTTAGTCAGAGCAGGAGGCACACCAAGTTGTGATATATCTGGTAACGATGCTTTCTATGGTGCATCTGTAAAAGTTGGAGAGAGTCATCGCAGACATGCTGAACTTCTGCTGGCACCAACTACCCTCTCAGGTGAACATAAATGATCTCAAAGACAAGGGTAGTGGAATTAGGTGTAAACATCACCAAAATAATGCTGGTGTCAGCATGGAGGGACCAGGACAGGTTGTTCATGATCTGGACACCTAGAAACATGAACCTCTTGACAATTTCCACTTCATCACCATTGATGTAGACAGGGACATGTTTTCCACTACGCTCCTGAAGTTAATGACTATCTCCTTCATTTCATTGACATTGAGGGAGAAATTGTCATTGCATTAGTATACCAGATTCTCTATCTCTTTCCTATACTCCATCACATCATTGCTGGAGATCTGACCCACTACAGTGGAGTCATCAGCAAACTTGAAATTGGAATTGGACTTGGGGCTTAGGGAGGATGTGAAGAAAAAGAGAGTGCTGATGGTCTGGAACGCAATGCCTGGGAGGGTGGTAGAGGCAGGTTACCTCACATCCTTTAAAAAGTATCTGAATGAGCACATGGCATATCATACAGGGCTATGGGCCAAGTGCTGGCAGATTGGATAAGGTGAGAATTCAGGTGTTTCTAATGTGTGGTGTGGACTTGATGCTCCATCAGGCTCTTCTGTGCTGTATGATTCTATGAGTGAAATCTAGCCACACAATCATAAGGGCTGAGGACACAGCCTTGCAGGGCATCAGTATTGAGGATAATTGTGGAGTAGGGGTATTGTTGCCTATCCTAACTGATTAAGACCTGTGGGTTAGAAAGTCTTGGATCCAGTTTCAGAGACAAGAGCCGAGCCATAGGCCATGGAGCTTGGAGATGAGTATTGTTGTGATAATGGTGTTGAAAGCCAAGCTGTAGTCAATAAATAGGAGTCTGACAATAAGTGCCTTTGTTATCCAGGTATCCTAGGGTTGCATGTAGGGTGATGGTGTCTGTTGTGAACCTGTTGAGGCAGTAAGTGAACAGTAGTGGATCCAGGCAATCTGGAGACTGGAATTGATGCATGCCATGACTAACCTTTCACCTTGGATTTTGAGTCCACATGGGGCCCAAAGCCAGCACATGGAAGAGGCAATGAAATAGGCTATGAATCAGTACTGGCCCCATCATGTTAACCTGTAAATAAATGACTTGCCAGCCACTTGCAGCCACAAGTTCATCTATACAGATGACATCTGCTGCACTAACCAAGCAAGAGATGTCAATGTGCTTAATGATGACCTTAATAACCTCAGTAGTCTCTGACTGGTCAAAACTGGTACCTCAAATCAAGTGCTGCCAAAGCCATATCCTGTGTCTATAACCTTGACAATGCAAGAACTTGACTTCTATCTGAAAGGCAGCCGCAACAAACACTAGCTTACACCCTCCTACCTGAGTGTCCATTTGGAATGCACACTGATCTGTGTCACTGCATTAGTGTGTTTCCCCTGTCAGTGTCTGTGTAATTTGCCCCATCGTTGTACAGGTTTGTATTTGTGTTGCCCCGATCAATGTTCGTGTTGTTCCTATCAAATAAATGCAATTTTCAGTTGGTTTGTGGATTACAGCTTTGCGAATGAAGGTTGCATGTTCCTAACTACTGTTTGTTGCAACTGTGCGAACCGAAATAAATACGTGTTGGGTCAAAGCTCAGATAAAGGGAACCCAGTTTACCTGCTGTTGCTCGGAATTCTTCTGTCTATTCAGTGTGAAATGTTAACTTCCTGTTCCGCAGTGAAATAGAACCGTATCTGCGGATTAGACAGGAAACATCAACTTCGACCAATCGCTCAATGCCACCAGCTGTTATAATAATAAAAACAACAGCAAGTTCTGGGAAACGTCAGCGTCTGTGGAGAGAGAAGCCATTCATCTTTTGAGTTGTCCTCAGAACCACCCGCTACTAAATGAATGTAAACCATGAAACTATTGTGCATCCTTGCAGCTGATTGTTTAAAAATAACCCTGAAATGTAAACTGTACCACTACTTGCCAATTCCTAATTAGAAACGTATTTTTTAAAATGTGTCCTGTCTCCTAAACTATATAATTACTTTCATATATTAAATGAGCACTTGGGACTCCATAACATGCAAGGTTACGGGCCAAGTGCTGGAAATGGGACGAGAATAGATGGGTGCTTGATGGCCGGCGCAGACACGATGGGCTGAAGGATCTCTGGTTGTGTTATAAAACGCTATGACTCTAGAGAGAGAGAGAGAGAGCAAGACCTTCAATCCATTGCATCCAGTTTCTTAACCATTAATGAGCAGAGCTGGCTGTTTCCATTTAGTTTAGATGTTCTTTAAGTTGGTATTCTGGTAATGAACATATTAAAGAAACAATCAAAATATTTCCTTATCTCTTCATTCAAACTCGAAATTTAATTTTGGAGCTCCAGCCCCGGAATCTCCCCTTGTTTCCCACGCCAGTCGCGATCAGCACAAAAAAGGAAATGTCAGAAGGCACCAACTCATCAGCCTGACCTCCCACAGAAAGAACAGCACCAAAAGAGGGAGCAATCGATTCTGATTCACTATAACTGCACCACATCGAGAATTGAGGGCAATGAAATACATTTTAATGTTAGGCAAGCTTTGTGTGCATAAATCAAATATCTTTCAGCAATGGGGGATATTTTATATTTGTTCATGTTATGTTGTTGTTTCTGGCATGAGAAGGTGCTGGTGAGCTCCTTAATATGAATGAGTATCTCACTTGGTCATTCAAGAGTCATTGCTGTGGACCTGGAGTCACATATAGGCCAGACCCGGTAAGGATGGCAGATTTCCTTCCTTAGGGGATTTACGACAATGGTTTCATTATTTCTTTTAATTGATTACAGATTTGATTACCACCATCCACTACAATGAGATTCTAATCCAGGTAGCCAGAACATTACCCTAGGTCTTTGGATTACTAGTCTAGTGACAATACCACTACACCACCATATATATAGAACATAGAACAGTACAGCCCTCAATGTTGTGCCAAGCTACGTCAGAACCCAAGATCAAGCTATCCCACTCCCTACTATTTAGTGTATTCCATGTGCCTATCCAATAACCGCTTGAAAGTTCCTAAAGTGTCCGACTCCACCATCACAGCAGGCAGTGCATTCCACACCCCAACCACTCTCTGAGTAAAGAATCTACCTCGGATTGTCTACCATTGTCTGTTTGCAGCAAACTACCCAGCCTTCAGGAGAACAGTGACCATGACATTATACAACCCTGCCACAGCAACCTCTGCAAGACGTGCCAGATCATCGACACAGATGCCATAATCTCATGTGAGAAAACCATCCATTATGTACATGGCATATACTCTTGCGACTCCACCAACATTGTCTGCATGATACACTGCAGGAAAAGATATCCTGAGGCATGGTACATTGGTGAAACCATGCTTGTCTTCATCGATGACATGTTGAATGGACACTGCTTGACAATCACCAGGCAGGAGTGTTTCCTTCATGTCAGGGAACACTTTATCAAGTGTTCTCTTGTAAGCATTCTCCAAGGTGGCCATCAAGACATACGACAACGCAGAATCACCGAGGAGAAACTGATAGACAAGTTCCGCCCACATGAGGACAGCCTCAAATGGATTCTTGGGTTCATATCATACTATCTGGAACCCCCACAACTAGCCTGGGCTTGTAAAATCTCACTAACTGTCCTGCCTGGAGACAATTCACACCTCTTTAACCTGTGCTTAACCCTCTCTCCACTCGCATTGTCTGCACTTGTAAAGACTTGATTACCTGTTAAGACTTGCATTCCAACCATTACCACATAATTGAGTTTGTGTCTTTATGTGCCCTGTTTGTGGAAAAAATCCTGCACTCACCTGATGAAGGAGAAGCGTTCTGAAAGCTCGTGCTACCAAATAAACCTGTTGGACTTTAACCTGGTGTTGTGAGGCTACTTAAAGTATTTATATACTGTAGTCAGCTGCAAAGTACTATCCTACTGGATGAAATGATACAACTGCAACTGGAGTGATGCTGGAAGGTTAAGGAAGTTGAGGACTAAGGTGTTCTTTATTTTAGAAACAGGCAAATTCCAAGGGGATCTAATTTAATTTTTGAAGGTTAAGGTACTTGATAATCCAGGAAAATATTCACACAAAGATGCAAACAATAGGGGATACAGCTGAATGTTTGCAGCAAGAAGGGCAAAAGAATGAATTGGAGAATTGGAATGCTGGAATAAATTTCCAGGGAATGCCACTGAAGCTGGCATTGCCCTAGTACCATCCAATCCAAGGACAGTTAGGTATCTCTCTGTAAAGGAGAGGGATTGAGGGAAATGGTCAGAAGGCAGGTAAGTGGAATTGAAAGGACTACAACCTCAGGGTGTTTGTTGAGATTGCTCCTAAACATAATGCTCTAAATGATAAAAAAAATCAATAAATTAGTCGAGAAGAAAAGCACAAGTGCACAAGTAAAACCGTAGTTGTGGTACAGTGCCACCTTGCAGAGACCTGGCTTTCTACCTGCAACTTAATATACTTCTGGAGATTCCATCACATGACTTGCCCCATGCTCCATTATCTAGCCAACACACCCATTCTTGTGACGCAATGCCTTCCTGCACCAATTGGAAAGCAAAAAGACTCATTACCCAATTTGATGTTGTTCAGGGATGGTCCGAAACGACTGGAGAATTGCAAATGTTACCACTTTCTCCAAACGATCAGCCTAGCAACAACTGAGCTTAACTTTGGTTCTCCCCAAGAAACAATACTTCAGGAGAAAATTAATAGTCACATGGATAGATGTGGATTAATTAAGGAAAGCCGGTATGGATTTCTTAAGACAAAATCATATTTGTCTAAATTGTTGGAGTTTTTTGAGAAATTAACTATTATGAACCCCACTGATGTTATACAAGAGAATGTCTCAACTTGAAACATTGATTCATAGTGGTGTATATTTGTTTGGATTAATGTGAGAAGCCACAATCAATCCAGTGAGAAAATAGTCTTTGAGTAAACAATTAATAAAGAATATTTATCAAAGTAAAATAACAAGAAAAATACATGACAAGAATGATTATAATACATTCTCACACTTTAGTAGATCAATGATTAAAAACACACTGTTTCCTCTGAGATTACCTCTCATTTCCAGGGTAGAAATGACAATTACTGGGGGACGTAGGTTTAAGGTAAAAGGGGTAAAGTTTAAAAGAGATGTGAGAAGCATTTTTTTTACACAGAGGGTGGTAAGTGACAGGAATTTGGTGGTAGAAGCACTTACAATAGCAACATTTAAGAAACATCTTAACAAATACATGAATAGATAAGGAACAGAGAGATTTAAACCTCATAGAGGCAAAAGAAAAGCATCATATGTTGGTGCAGGCTGAAGAACCTGCTCCTGTGCTGTATTGTTCCTTGTTCTTTTTCTTCGTTCTTTGTACATCCATGTTCCTTGAACTCACTAATGCACCTATTTTCCAAAGCAACATCTAATTTAGTAACTCTATAAGTCAAACTTAGCTCATAGTTATCACAATACAGCATAGATGACCAGATCTGGCTAACGGTCTTTTTTTTTGTCATTGGTTCAGTGAACTTACAAAATGTGTCTTGCGGAAAAGAATATCTGCAACCTGCTGTGGCTCAACCTGTTAGGTTGGACAGGCCCCATGAGCCTCCTGGGCTGCCAGATGTACTGGCCTCCTTCCCCCTGAGGGTACTGGCAATTATACCATTTAGACACTTTGATATTTGATTCTGTGGATTTGGCTGTCTGCATCTGCTGGGCAAATTGTATTTGCTAGATAGCTCCTTAACAGAGGAGGTTGATGAAGGTAATGCTATTGATGTGGTGTACATGGATTCCCAAAAGGAATTCAATACAATGCCACAAACAAACTGGTGAGCAAAGTTATAGCTCATGGAACAGCAGCATGGATATGAAATTGGATGACTGACGGAAAACAGAGAAAAGTGGTTAATGGATGTTTCTTCAGGCTGGAGGAAGGTTTTTTTAGTGATTAAGGGGCAGAGCCCTGAAAGCTAGTGGTGTTTGCTACCAAATAAACCTGTTGGACTTTAACCTGGTGTTGTGAGACTTCTTACTGTGTTCACCCAGTCCAACACCGGCATCTCCACATCTAAATCTTGATATACAGAGCACAATTTCATACTTGTGGGAAGTACAAAATTTGAAACCATTGTGAACTGTGAATAGAACTTCAAAGGTAAATGGATAATTCTGTGGGAAGGACAGGCAGGTAGCAGATTAAATTTGATGCAGATAAGTATGAACTGATTTATTTTGGTAGGAAATATATGGAGAGACACTACAAAATAATGAGTACAACTCTTAAAAGAATTCTGGCACAGAGGGACCTGGATGTATTTGTGCATAAATCACTGAATTTAGCAGAACAGCTTGAGGGAGCAGTCAATAATATTTTTAATAGAGCATGAAGTACATGACAATGGAGGCTACTGAATTTGTATAAGTTATCAGTTCGGCCTCAGCTAGAATTCTGGGCACCATATATAGGAAGGATGTGAAAGTATTGGGAAGAATGCAGAAAAGATTCACACGGTTGGTTCCAGCAATAAGAAACTTCCAGTCATAAAGATGGTTTGGAGAATTTGGGACTGTTTTCCTTAAGGAAAAGAAGGTTGAGAGGAGATATATTTAATAGAGGTTTTCAAAGTCATGAGAGGTCTGGACAGATAGGGAGAAACATGTCCATTGGTGGGAAGATCGAGAACAAGAGGGCACAGATTTAGAATAATAAGTAAAAGCAGGATTGATATGAGGAGAATCTTTTTCACGCAGTGAGTGGTCAGGGTCTGGAATGCACTGCCTGATTGTGAAGGCAGATTTAATTGAAGCATTCAAAGTGGAAATAGAATTAGAAGGAAGAATCATAGAATCCTAGCAGTACCCATCGAGTCTGCACCAACCACAATCTCACCTAGGCCTTATTTCCATAATCCCACATATTTCCCCTGCTAATCCCCCTGACACTAGAGTCAATTTAGCATGGTCAATCAACCTAACCCACACATCTTTGGGCTGTGGGATGAAACTGGAGCACCCGGAGGAAACCCACAGACACGGGGAGAATGGGCAAACTCCACACAGTGATCCAAGGCCAGAAATGAACCACTGTGAGGCAGCAGTGCTAACCAGTGTGCAGAGTTGTGGGGAGTAGACAGGTGAAGTGCCCTTTCAATGATGAGAGAAATGGCCTCTTTCTACACTGCATCAGTTCTATCATTATGTGATGCTCGGCTGTCAGGTACATAACTTTCTCCCCATTTTCATTTTTAATATATCTTGTAAAGAGAAATGATAAAAGAAAATGAAGAAAAAACATTGTAATGTCCTTATGATAGCTCTGTAGGATTGCACAACAGCAATATCCTGGAGATTGATGTCCAATTCCTGGAGACTCCTGGTCAATCCTGGAGGATTGGCAACCCATGGAGAATAAGAAGTCTCACAACACCAGGTTAAAGTCCAACAGGTTTATTTGGCAGCAGAAGCTTTTGAACCCAGGTCCTTGGCACTTAAGCTTGTAATGCCAAATAAACTTGTTGGACTTTAACCTGGTGTTGTGAGACTTCTTATTGTGCCTACCCCAGTCCAACAGCGGCGTCTTCCATATCATTGCACATGGAGAAGCAGACAAACATACACAACAAAAGACAGTTCATGACAAAGCCTCATTGAGCATGCGTAGGTGACAAAGCATAATCGCGCATGCGTGAGTGATAAGGGGCTCACTGAGCATGCGTGAATGGCAAGGCCTCCATGCGTGGCTGCCAAGGCTCACTGAGCACGCGTGGCTGCCAAAGCTCACTGAGTATGCGTGGCTGACAAAGCATAATCGGGCATGCGTGGCTGATAAGGGGCTCACTGAGCATGCGTGAGTGGCAAGGGCTCAATGTTCATGCGTGGCTGCCGAGGCTCACTAAGCATGCGTAGTCAGCAAAGCTCGCTGTGTATGCGTGAGTGGCAGGGGCTGACTGAGCATGCGTAGTTGGCTGACCAAGAGTTGCAGTTGTGAAGTACCGAGCGGGAGTCGTGTCGCTGTATGTGCGCTGCTTCGGAATAAACTGCTAAGTGTCTGCTCTGCTGGCTTAGGCGGAATAAGATCATCGAATCTCGCTGTAGAGTAAAACAGATTGGTTACTGTATTGGTTTTAGTATTGTGTGTGGGATCTTACCGTGCATGAAGAAGTCAGTTTTTCAGCAGAAACACTCGCTCTTTTTGGGAGTTGCCAGAGTCTGACTTTATCTTAGATAATCCACTAGGGCTGATTTATGCTGTAAAGTGCGCACAATCTAAGTTTTAATGAAAAATGAATGAAAACATTCTTTCTGGTTGTGTCACAGCTTGGTATGGCTCCTGCTCTGCCCAAGACCACAAGAAACTACAAGAGCTCATAAATGTGGCCCAATCCATCATGTAAACCAGCCTCCCATCCATTGACTCTGTCTACACTTCTTGCTGTCTTGGCAAAACAGCCAGTATAATTAAGGACCCCATACACCGCGATCATTCTCTCTTTCACCTTACATCGGGAAGAAGATACAAAAGTCTGAGATCACTTACCAACTGACTCAAGAACAGCTTCTTCCCTGCTGCCATCAGACTTTTGAATGTACCTACCTTCCATTAAGTTGATCTTTCTCTAGACCCTAGCTATGACTAACATTACATTCTGCACTGCTTTGTTTCCTTCTCTATAAACGGGATGCTCTGCATAGTGCGCAAGAAACAATACTTTTCACTGCATGCTAATGCATATGACAATAATAAATCAAATCAAAAAATCAAAAATGAATGACCAATTCCACATTGTCTATTAAACGGAAAGGGTTTAAATCCCACAACTGAGTTAAACACTTGCAGATTGTAGTATATGGGAGGGTGCTAAAATGCAAAATGACTTCCTGTCCCCATCTTTTTAAAATGCTTAACGTACTTTAGTCCAATCAATTGTTTGCAACCTGTCTGTCCTCTTCTGCTGGCTTTTTGTTTCTTCATACAGTGATTATTTGTAACAGGAATCACTCCATAGTTTAAGCTGAGGAGCTGGCCCATACCAGGGAAGTATAAATACAGTGGGGCAGCTTCACAGTTTGGAAGAAAATATGGACATAGGAATTTACAATAGAAGATAAATGCCAGAAAAACATGACAAAACATGACCACACAAAGTGAGATTTTGCAGATATAGTACACAGTACTATAAGATTTTTATTATATAAATAACAAATCAATAATAAAGCCCATGAAGAATTCCCAAAGGAATGATTAGAATGTGGAACTAGCTACAAGAGTATTTGAATATTGTGGATTCCTTTATGGGGAAGCTGGTTAAAGGCATAGAAAGATATGAAGGTTGGGCTAGCAGAGAATATGGGATGTAACGCATAATATCAGTATGGACCAGTTGGGCTGAATGGTCTGTTTCTGCATTGTAAATTTTACGTAATATAAAATATTGAGTGTCCAGTTTAAAGACATGCATTTGGTCTTTATTATAGCAATAACATATTGATATATCATCTTCAATGTAATGCAATGTTCCAAGGTGCTTCACAGGAGCATAACAATACAAAATATGACACATATGAATCATATAGGGAGGTATCAGGTCAATTGACCAAAGGCTTGGGCAAAGAAGTAGTTTTTAAAGAATGCCTTACAAGTGGAAAAAGAGGCAGTGAGGGTATTCCAGAACTTGGGGCTGAGAAAATTGAAGTACAGCCACCAATGGTTGAGCATTTAAAATTGGTAACATATGAGAGGGCAGAATTAGAGAAACACAGATATTTTGGAAGGTTGGGGAGGAATGCAGCCATGGGGATTTGAAAAGAAAGATGAGAATTTAAAAATCAATATATGGCTTGTCTGAGAATCATTGTAGTCAGCAAGCATGAGGGTATTAGGCAAATAGGTCTTGCTGTGAGTTAAGACACAGACAGCAGAATTTTATAGATGACATCAAGTTTACAGAAATCCAAAATTGGCTCACCCCATGGTGGATAACATTCAACCTCACAATTCCTGATGATAATTGCTGATTTGCTGATGACATCACTGTAGTGAGTCAAATCTCAAAATTTCAAACAATGCTAAGATGCAGCGCAGGAAAGAGATAGAAAATCTGTTGAAATAGTGCAATAACAGTTATCACTCCCTCAATGTCAGTAAAACAAAGGAGATAGTCATCAACTTCAGCAAGCATAAGAACATGCCCCTGCTTCCATTAATGAGGATGAAGTGGAAATGGCCGAGAGCTTCAAGTTCCTAGGAGACCAAATCACCAAAACCTGTCCTGGATCCTCCATGCTGATGCTACAGTTAAGAAAGCCTACTAGTGCCTCTACTTTCTCAGGGGGCTGCACGGTAGCACTGCTGCTTCACACCTCCAGGATCCTGGGTTCGATTCCAAGCTCGGGTCACTGTCTGTGTGGAGTTTGCACATTCTCCTCATGTCTGCATGGGTTTCCTCCAGGTACTCCGGTTTCCTCCCACAGTCCAAAGATGTGCGGGTTAGGTTGATTGGCCATGCTAAGAAATTGCCCCTTAGTGTCCAGAGATGAGTAGGTTAGAGGGATTAATGGGTATAATGTTTAGGGAAATGGGGGATAGGGCCTGGGAGGGATTGTGTTCAGTGCAGACTCGATGGGCCAAAGGGCCTCTTTCTGCACTGTTAGGTTATATGGTTATGGCTAAGGAAATATGGCATGTCTGGTTTAACTTCATCAATTTTTACAGCTGCACCATAGAGAGCATCCTTTCTGGAGGTATCTCAAATTAGTATAGCCCCTGTTCTGACCAAGACCGCAAGAAACTACAAAGGGTTGTGAATGTAGTCACGAACCGGCCTCCCATCCATTGACTCTGTTTACACTTCCTGCTGCCTTGGAAAAGTAGCCCACATAATCATGGATCCCATGCATCCTGGACATGCTTGCTTTCACCTTCTCCCATTGGAAAAAAGATATAAAAGTCTGAGATTGTGTACCAGCAGACTCAAGGACAATTACTTTCCTGCTGTCATCTGCCCTCTCAATGAACCTACCATATGTTAAACAGATCTTTCTTTAAACCATAGCTATGACTGTAACACTATATTTTGCAACCTCTCCTTTCCTTCTCCTCTATGTATTCTATGAATGGTATGCTTTGCCTGTATAGTGCACAAGAAACAAAACTTTTTACTGTATACCAATACATGTGACAATAATAAATCAAATCAAATCAAACTTGGCTGAGAGAAACTGGGAAAGAGGGAGATTGTAGGGTGCAAAGTAGATTAGAATGGTGTTGTGGGAAAATTACCACTTCAGAGTCAGACTGGAGGTGCAACAATACAGTTTTATTTAGCGAAGCTTCATGGAGAAAAGGCACCAGCACTCTGCAGTACTGGGCAGCTACCTTCTCTCAATGAAACAATAGGAGCGGTCCATCTTTATACCCTTTACACAATAGATGGACCGGACACTATTAACACATCGTTGTAATCAAATGGGTGAACATCCCTTAACACTTCGTTATGGACAGGTACAGTCATGATCATTTCAATATCACATTGTTCCATGAATGGATACATTTCTTCTTTATCAATGACATAGTTTCAGTCTATTCTTACATTAATTGGTTTCCCTGCATTTATGCATTCCTGTTCCTACTTGTGGCTAACCCCCCTATCCGACCTCACTGTCCCAGGGCTATCTTTATCTTTTAAGGTGCCTGGCTTCCTGCAGCATTTGTTCCCTGTATTCAAGTAATCAATTCAAGTAACTGTCTGTCCTGTGGTTTAAAGTTCAAGTAGTTGTCTGTGTTGAAAGTCAGTGTCTGCTTAATGCCTTTTAACCCTTCATGTGCCATGCAGCTATATTTATGCCAGGTATCCATCTTTATGGCTTTTTTTCCATTACAATGGGAATGTGAGAGATTGCGGAATTGGAGCCAGGAAAGGCTGGTTTAGGTGGAAATAAGAAAACTGCAGAATGGAAGCTTCCATTGAGGGAAATGAGGAAATGGGTCATGGAGGAAATGGAGAACATGCGAATGGAAGCTATAAGGAATCAAGAGTGGGGATAGGATTGATAGATGCCAGGGGCTATTGGTTGCTGGAGGCCTTAAGGAGGTCAGGGCTTAAATGGAGGGGGAGCCATAAGTTGCTTTGAGGGGAGGGCATGGGAGATATGTGGTTTGGGGGATGCTATGCATGGACTTGGGACTCAATAGGTCAATGGAGACTGGGCTTTTCAGAAACAAACAGATCTGAGGGTTGAAGGCAGGTGATGGAAAAAGGGCCTTAAGGGGAGGGGAAGAGGGTTGGAGGAAAGTACTGATGTGAGGTGAAGGGAGGAAGCTGGGGGTTTATAACTGGAGAATGGAATGTTAATGGAGATGGGAATGGAGAAACCTGGAGAAAGAAGATTTGGTTAGAAGGGTTGGTGACTGGGAATAGAGGTGAATTAATGTGATTAGTAAATGGGGGCATGAGGAAAGATGGAAACTGGGGAATGGAGGCTCATGGGGTTGGGAAAGAGACTGGGAAATGAGCATTCAAGGACAGGGAGAGAGAGAGAGAGAGACCCAGGAGCTATTGGAATGGTAGAATTATGGATGAGGCTTGGAGTGAGAATAACTGGGAAATGAGGAACAGAAAGGAGATTAGAAATTTTCATTTTAGAATGGAAAATTGCAAACTGTTTAAGCAATATGAGAAAAACAAGGAACTCCTAGACCTATTGATCTCATATTTGTAGTGAGGAAGTTATTGGAATCTAAGGATAAAGTATCTGATGGGGTGAACGAATTGAAGCTAATTTGAGGGAGAATCATCATGGATTTGTGAAGAGCAGATCCTGTAAACATGACAGATGGATTGTGAGGCCACCCATTTTGCATAGGTTTGAATTTTGTTGATGTTGAAAGATTAGGAACAGTAAAGGTTTAAAACAGAGTAATGGTCTGTATACAAATCAGTAAAATATTGTGAATAGTAACAAAGGGTAATCAAACATTCGAATGGAATGTTTGTCCTTAACTAGAAGGCCAAAATATAAAGGGAGAATGTTCTCCTTTAGCTGTCCAAAATCCTGGTTAGACCATATTTGGAAGACTGTACAATTCTGGGCACCACACCAGAGAAAGAATATATGGACGTCAGAGGACAAACAATATGATTCAGCAGAGTATTAACAGGGTTAGATGATGAACAGAATTTGCATAAAGCAGGCCTGTATTCCCAAGTATATATATGATTGAAGAGTGCTTTAATTTTAGGACTTTTAAATAAATTAACAGAGTACGTAGGAAAACTTGCACTGTTAGAGAAGTCTAGGGTAACAGGCTTGAATGTGAAACCAGAGGTGGTGCTTTACAGAGGAAAGATGTGAAACAATTCTTCATAGAATGTGTGGTGGAAGTATGGAACTGTGTCCTAATCGAATGATGAAAAGGCTTGAGGATCGTAATGGTCTCCTCATAACATTCAAGGCAATGGGCCAAGTGCTGGTAAATGAAATTAAGTGGGAGGTCAGGTGTTTTTCGTGTGTCGGTGCAGACTCAATGAGCCAAAGGGCTTCCTTCACACTGTATGGTCCTTTAATTCTATTGCAGTTTTGATATTCCTATGAGATGGGTGAGGGCAGACAGCATTATGCATCAGAGTTCATAGAGCGGGAGAGAGATTGAGCCAAAGTGGAATGGTATGTGGGTGAAAGCCAGAATTTTCTGCAGAGTCTGAAGCAGCACTGAGAGAAGCAGCTATAAAAGATGTAAATGTAACCTGGGTGCTGCATTGTAGTAAGGTCTTACATATTCTGAGTCTTGTATGGTTGAACATTGTCTTAATTGACAACATGGCTGTACATATATGCAGCATATGGCCCAAATCATGACATAGCTCCCTGCCTGCCTCTACAGAGGCCTCTGTCCAGTTCACAACAGACTCAGGGCATGTGTCTCTTTACATCAGATGGTACAGTTTTCAACTCCCACATTAACCTTCACTCTGCCAGATACCTTCATACGACTGTGGAAACCCCACTGTGGGTAAATGCTGAAAGACTGTTTTCACCAGTCGACAAGTAGGGATCAAGGGGTGAGAAACCAAAGACTATTGCTGGAAGAATTAAGGGGACAGATTCTTCAAGTGAGGGCTATTAGACCATTGGGCTTTTCATCACATTTGGCTATTGAACTAAGAGACAGAAACTTTGTTTCAAAGAGAAGTGGATAAATATCTAAAGAAGGGAATATAAAAACATCTGGAGGGAATGAAATTATGAGCAGCAGCACTAAGGTTTGAAAAGTCTCTTCCAGTGAATGACTGAACTGCTGCTCGTGGACAAAATGACTGGATTTCTGTCTCCAGCTGTCTTCAGATTTTAAGGTGAAAAACAGTGAATTAAACATGGAAATTAAGTTCATCACAGGGGTTATATCCTGAAATTTTCTTAGTGAGATTCTAAAATAGTCTACTGTATTTATCCATGTTCTTCTACCCCCTGATCTGGCTATTCCAGTGCTCCCTTGTTTAACCCTCCCATCCCCCACTTTCCATAAACCAGGGTTCATCCTCAACTCAAATCCTGACTTGGACCATATTTGTTTCATTGGAGAGAGAGTGGAATAGTGGCACTGTCGTTGGACTAATCATTCAAAGATCCAAGCTAATACTCTGGGGTCATAGAAACTGGCGGGATTTAAATTCAATTGATAGATCTGGAAATATTAAAAAAGCTAGACTGGGTAATAGCAGCCATGAACCTACCGTCAATTGTTGTACTGGTTCATGTAGGTGGCATGGTGGCACAGTGGTTAGCACTGCTACCTCACAGCATCAAGGACCCAGGTTTGATTCCCAGCTTGGGTCACTGCTTGTGTGGAATTTGTACATTCTCTCTGTGTCTACGTGGGTTTCCTCTGGGTGCTCTAGTTTCCTCCCACGGTCCAAAGATGTGCAAACTGGGTGGATTGGCCATGCAAAATTGCCCCTTAGTGTCAGGGAACTAGTTTGGGTAAAGGCATGGGGCTGTGCAGATAGGGCCAGGGTGGAATTATGGTCGGTGCAGACTATTAAGCCGAATGGCCAACTGTAGGATTCTATGATTCACCAACATAGAAATCTGCCATCCTTACCTGGTCTGGCCTACATGTGGTTAACTCTTAATTGCCCTCTTAAAATGTTCAGTTCAAATGTAATTAGGGATGGGCAACAAATGCTGGCTTTGTCAGCGACACTCACATGAAAGAGTGTAAAGCATTGTGTGTCACTGTGCTCAGTGACATACAACATCAATGCCTCTATTTAAAATTTGTATTATGGCATTTAAATCTCTCCATGGTCTCACCCGGTGAAGGGTAACCCAGGCTAGTAAGTGGTCCTCCTTCATCTCAGTGGGCTGCAAGATTGAAATCAGGGTTGTCCACTAACCATGACCCTGTGAATACAGTTAAATATATTGAATATATGCCAAATAGCACAGTGGTTAGCACTGCTGCTTCACAGCTCCAGGGCCCTGGGTTCAATTCCCAGCTTGGGTCACTGTCTGTGTGGAGACAGTGTTCATGTCTGTTCTGTTCATGTCTGCGTGGGTTTCCCCTGGGTACTCCGGTTTCCTCCCACAGTCCAAAGATGTGTGGGTTAGGTTGATTGGCCATGCTAAGAAATTGCCCCTTAGTGCCCAGGGATGTGTAGGTTAGAGGGATTAATGGGTATAATATGTAGGGTTATGGGGGTAGGGCCTGAGTGGGATTGTGTTCGGTGCAGACTCAATGGGCCGAAGGGCCTCTTTCTGCACTGTAGAGTTCTATGATTCTAAATGTTATTCATGTGATAATAGAAATATTATCAACTTCGAATGGTAAAAACAAAAGAAATATTGACACTTTGGACATAGAATGAGTGCATGATTCTCACAGTCAATGTTATGAGTAATCAGTATGCACCCCACTTCAGTTGCCCTTGCTTTATGTGTGAATCACTTCAGGAAAAAAGCTATGCACAGAAACCAAAAGAACATGGCAATCCTGTGCTTGGACAACAGTCAACAGAATGTCTCATGGGGCCGCACTCAGAACCCAGATGGGCTGCAAATGGCTGCTGGGCTGCAGGTTGGCCACCACTGATCTAGGTTGTCCTTAACTTTCTTTGTAATAAACTCCACAACCCTCTGAGATCTCTAGGTACTTCTAGTTTTGTGTTCATTTCTACCTATTTACCCTCCACGATCCGCAACTATATTTTCAATTGTCCATGAGCAGCGGAGTGAGCAGGGAGCAGAGTGAGAGCTAAGGGTATTTGGCTCATCAGGCTTAGGCGGAATCAGGCGAGGCAAGGTAGGATTAATTCTTAGTTTGTACTACCTTTAACTAGGTAATTGGGATGGAGGGTCATGTGATGTGCTGTTCCTGCATGATGTGGGAGCTGGTGGACCCCAAGGTGATTCCCAGTGAGCATGTCTGCAGTAAGTATTGGTTGCTTGAGGAATTCCAGCTCAAAGTTGACGAGCTGGATTCTGAGCTTCGGACACTGCGACATATCAGGGAGGGGGAGAGTTACCTGGACAGTGTGCTTCAGGAGACAATCACACCCCTTAGACTAACTAATTCAGCCAGGGGTCAGGGACAAGAGGGTGTGGCTGCGAGTGAGACAGGAAGTGGGAGGAAGAAGGCAGGAAGTGGGATCCAGGAGGTAGAGTTCCAAGAGCCTCAGTCCCTGAATCTGTACAACAGGTTTGAGATTCTTGGGGACTGCAAGGAGGACAAGCAAACTGTCCACAGCACCGTGGTGCAGGGAGCCGCTCAAGTGGAGGAAGTGAAAGGAAATGTAGTGGTAATTGGGGATAGTGTAGTTAGGGGCATTGACGCTGTTCTTTGTGACCAGGATCGAGAATCTCAAAGGTTGTGTTGCCTGCCTGGTGCTCGGGTCCAGGATATCTCATCTGGGCTGCAGAGGAACTTGGACTGGGAGGGTAAGAATCCAGTTGTCGTGGTCCACGTAGGTGCCAATGACATAGGTAGAACAGGAACAAAGGTCCTGCAGAGGGAGTATGAAAAGCTAGGAGCCAAATTAAAAAGCTGAACGAACAAGGCGGTAATCTCTGGATTACTACCTGAGCCATGAGCGAATTGGCACAGGGTCAATAAGATTAAGGAGGTGAATGCGTGGCTCAAAGATTGGTGAGGGAGGAATGGGTTTGAATTCATGGGGCATTGGCACCAGTATTGGGGAAGATGGGACCTGTTCAGATGGGATGGTCTCCGTCTAAATCGTGCTGGGACCAGAGTCCTGGCAAATCGTATAACTAGGGCTGTAGATAGGGCTTTAAACTATATAGTGGGGTGGGGGGGGGGGGGGGGGGGAGGGTTCAGGGGTATGGGGAATTACAAATCAAAGGTAAAGGAGAGGGTACAAGTGCAGGTTAATGATGAGGACATTCAACTAGTTAAAGGAGTCGAGGGCTCAGGAGAGGTTAGTAGCATTTCAACAAATCGGGGTCCAGATAAAGGCTTGCATTAAGACACTTTACCTGAATGCACATAGCATTTGAAACAAAATGAATGAGTTGATGGCACTAATCAGTACAAATGGGTATGATCTAGTGGCCATTACAGAAACGTGGTTGCAGGGTGACTGGGACTCGGAAATGAATATCCAGGGGTATCAGACATTTCGGATGGATAGACAGGAAGGAAAAGGAGGCAGGGTGGCTCTGTTAATTAAAGATAACATTAGGACAATAGTGAGAGATGATATAGGCTCTAAGGAGCAAAATGTGGAATCGTTGTGGGTGGAGATAAGGAATAGTAAGGGAAGAAAGTCACTGGTGGACGTGGCCTATAGGCCCCCAAATAATAACTTTAAGGTGGGGCAGGATATAAACAAGCAAATAATGGATGCGTGCAAAAATGGAACGGCGATAATCATGGAGGATTTCAACCTGCATATTGATTGGTTGACTCAAGTCGGATGCGATGGACTTGAGGAAGAGTTCTTAGAATGCTGTCAGGGTAGTTTCCTCGAACAGCATGTTACAGAACCTACGAGGGAGCGAGTTATCTTGGATCTGGTCCTGTGTAATGAGACAGGCGGGATTAAAGATCTTCTTGTGAAGGATCCTCCTGGGATGAGTGATCACAACATAGTTGAATTTCTAATACAGATGGAGGGTGAGAAAATAAGGTCCCAAACTAGTGTTCTCCGCTGGAACAGAGGGGAGTACGATAGGATGAGGGTGGAATTGACTAATGTAGACTGGGAGCGCAGACTAGTTGTTAGGATAGCTGAGGAACAGTGGAGGATTTTTAAGGAGATTTTTCTCAATACTCAGCAAAAATATATTCCGGTGATACAGAAGGAATGTAAGAAAAGGGATAACCAGCCATGGATAACTAAGGAGATAAAGGAGAGTATCAAATTAAAAACCGATTTCTACAGAGTGGCCAAACTAGTAGGGAATTAGAAGATTGGGAAAGCTTTAAAACATGACAAAGAACAACCAAGAAAGCAATAAAGAAAGGAAAGATAGATTATGAAACTAAACTAGCGCAAAACATTAAAACTGATAGTAAAAGTTTTTACAAATATATAAAAAGGAAAAGAGTGGCTAAAGTGAATGTTGGACCCTTAGAAGATGAGAGGGGGGATTTAGTGGTGGGAAACGAGGAAATGGCCGAGGCCTTAAACAAGTTTTTTGTGTCGATCTTCACGGTACAGGACACAAATAGCTTACTGAAAATTGACGGTCATGGGACTGTAAGGGGTGAGGTCCTTAAAACCATTACTATTACTAAAGAGGTAGTGCTTGGTAGGCTAATGGGACTAAAGATTGACAAGTCTCCAAGCCCGGATGGAATGCATCCCAGGGTACTGAAAGAAATGGCAGAAGTAATAGCAGATGCATTAGTCGTAATTTATCAAAATTTGCTGGACTGTGGGGAAGTGCCGGCTGATTGGAAAACAGCTAATGTGACGCCACTGTTTAAAAAAGGAAGTAGACAAAAGGCAAGTAACTACAGGCCAGTTAGCTTACCATCCATAGTTGGGAAAATGCTGGAATCCATCATTAAAGAAGAAATAGCAGGACGCCTGGAAAAAAGTGATTCGATCAAGCTGACGCAGCATGGATTCATGAAGGGAAAGTCATGTTTGACGAACTTACTGAATTTTCATGAAGATGTAACAAGTGCGGTTGACAGAGGGGAACCGATGGATGTGGTGTTTTTAGATTTCCAGAAGGTGTTCAATAAGGTGCCTCACAAAAGGTTGCTGCAGAAGATTAAGGTACACGGAGTTGGGGGTAAAGTGTTAGCGTGGATTGAGGATTGGCTATCTAACAGAAAGCAGAGAGTTGGAATAAGTGGATGCTTTTCTGGTTGGCATTCCAAAGATGTGCAGGTTAGGTTGATTGGCCATGCTATATTGCCCCTTAGTGTCCTGAGATGCATAGATTAGAGGGATTAGCGGGTAATAAATATATAGGGATATGGAGATAGGGCCTGGGTGGGATTGTGGTTGGTGCAGACGTGAATGAGCCGAAGGGCCTTTATCTGCATTGTAGGGTTCTATGACCCTATGAATATTGGACTAGTGGCACACCGCAGGGATTGATGCTGGGGCCTCAACTGTTTACCATTTACATAGACAATCTGGAGGAGGGGGCTGAGTGTAGGCGAACAAAGTTTGCTGATGAAACAAAGATGAGTGGGAAGGTGAATTGCGTGCAGGATGCGGAAAGTGTGCAGAGAGATTTGGATAGGCTGAGTGAGTGGGTGAGGATCTGGCAGATGGAGTATAATGTTGGCAAGTGCGAGGTTATCCACTTTGGAAGGAATAATAGTAAAATGGACTATTATTTAAACGGTGATAAATTACAACATGCTACTGTGCAGAGGGACTGGGGGGGTCCTTGTGCATGAACCGCAGAAAGTCAGTTTGCAGGTGCAGCAGATGATCAAGAAGGCGAATGGAGTGTTGGCCTTTATCGCGAGGGGGATGGAATATAAAAGCAGGGAGGTCTTGCTGCAACTGTACAGGGCACTGGTGAGGCCGCAACTCGAGTACTGTGTGCAATTTTGGTCCCCGTATTTGCGAAAGGATATATTAGTCTTAAAGGGGGTGCAGAGAAGGTTCACCAGGTTGATACCAGAGATAGGGGGTTAGCTTATGAAGAGAGATTGAGTAGATTGGGCCTGTACATATTGGAGTTTAGAAGGCTGAGGGGGGGATCTTATAGACACATATAAGACAATGAAGGGGCTAGGTAGGGTGGAGGCAGAGAGATTCTTTCCACTTAGAAAGGGAACAAGAACTAAAAGACACAGCCTCAAAATAAGGGGAGGGCAGTTTAGAACAGAGTTGAGGAGGAACTTCTTCTCTCAGAGGGTAGTGAATCTCTGGAATTCTCTGCCCATTGGAGCGGTGGAGGCTACCTCATTGAATATGTTTAAGTCACAGGTAGATAGATTTCTGATCAAGAAAGGAATTAAGAGTTATGGGGAGCAGGCGGGTTAGTGGAACTGAATCACTACAAGATCAGCCATGATCTTATTGAATGGCGGGGCAGGCTTGAGGGGCTAGGTGGCCTACTCCTGCTCCTATTTCTTGTGCTCTTATGTCTAGCTCCCAAAATCTCTTTCTGCCTCTCTGGTACATTTAAGGCCTTGCTTAATCTTCACATTCGTCCAGGACCTTTCAATCAATATCAATTTTTACCTGATTGTGCTCCAGTTCAGAACCTTGAAACATTTTCCTACTTAAAAAGTTTATCTTTGATTCATTCATGGCTGTAGCTGCCACTTGCAAGGCCAACCTTTATTCCATCCTAATTTTCCATTGAGAAGGTGATGATGAGCTACCTTCCGGAGCCTGCCGTCCATGTGGTGTGGGTACACCCACAGTGTTAAGGGGGGGGGGGTGTATTGGCAAACGCTTTATTATTTGAAGTGATTTCTCTGCGATTCTTTTGTGGAGTATGATAAACAGTGCAGGTGATTGTCAGCCTGGTTGAACCAGCCGGCCCAACAATCTGTACATTCGTTTCTGCTCCTATCTGGAGAGAGGCGGAGCTTCCCAGGCTGCAGGCAGGAAAGCCCGGAGGCCCCGTGCTACTGAAAGGGGGAAGAGGAGAATCATTCGCACATCTTTCATGGCAGTTTTCCGGAGCCATTCTCTCAGCTGCAGGGACAGGCTATCATTTCTGCAGCTTCACTCTGAGGGGCAACCATGTTTCATACAGGCAGATAGATCAGACTGCAATGCAGGGAGCTGGGAGGGGAAATCCCACAAAATAACTCGTGGAAATATAAGGAATTGGATGCCACAACAAATAGATTGTACATTACAAATATTATGGAACATCACAAAGAAAAGTAGTTTCCAAGAAGTAACATTAATTAGGCCACATTTTTAAATTATAGCCAACATTATAGCAACAGCTATGCCTGATTGACATTTCACTCTGGTTATGTAGGTAGTTAATACTGTGCATTAGTTTTAATTTATATTAATTTAATTCCTTATTTTTAGTAATTCATGATATAAACTTGACATAGGCTGGTAAACACTGTGTACCTTAATTTAAATTTACATGAATTTAGTTTCGTATTTGTAGTAATTCGTGATATAAACGAAGCATCTAAACAGATCTTGGGCATGTTGGCGATGGCTATGTAAGGGTTGGTTAATGGTTTGGTTTCTGAGCCATTCACTGGCGATGCTGCCTCACATGGAACCGTTTCCAGCTGCTGTTAGTCTAAAGATGTGTGCAATCGGGGGAGGGATTAAAGATTATACAGATTTCAGTAAAGCAGTTCCAGGCACAGGATTACAGCGAACATTGTTGTTGTCAGAACGCAGTTACTGGGCTGAAATTAGACCCTTCCAAATGACAAGAGGACAACAAAAGGAGCCGCTTAATAAAAACACAACGCCGCATATCTGAAATAGAAACAGAACATTCTGGAAACATTCAGCAGCTCTGAAAGCTTCCGCGGCAAAAAAAAACAGCATTAACGCTTCCAGTCCAATGTGACAGTTCTGGTTAAATGAACGAGTGCCGTCCCTCCCCCAGTCCCAGAGTCGGATCTGACAAGACCGGCCGTATAGGGGGAGGGGAGGGGAGACAAGTGAGAGGGGGAAGGAGGGGGGAGGAGGAAGAGGAGGAGGGGGGACGAGGGGGGGACGAGGGGGGCAGGAGGCGGGGAGAGGGGAGGCGGGGAGCAGGAGATGGGGAGGGGAAGGGTGGCGGGGAGGGAGGGAGGGAAGGAGGGGAGAGGAGTGGAGGGGGAAGGAGGGGGGAGGGGAAGGACGGGGGGTGTGGGAGGGGGTGGGGGAAGGAGTGAAGGGGGAGGGGAGGGGGTAGAAAGAGGGAGGGGGAAGGAGGAGGGAGGGGGAAGGAGGAGGGGAGGAGGGGAGGGGGGAAGGGGGAGCGGGGAAGGAGGAGGGAGGGGAGCGGGGAAGGAGGAGGGAGGGGGAGCGGGGAAGGAGGAGGGGAGGAGGAGGGGAGGAGGGAGGGGGAGCGGGGAAGGAGGAGGGGAGGAGGGAGGAGGAGGGGAGGAGGGAGGGGGAGCGGGGAAGGAGGAGGGGAGGGGGAGCGGGGAAGGAGGAGGGGAGGGGGAGCGGGGAAGGAGGAGGGGAGGAGGGAGGGGGAGCGGGGGAGGGGGAGCGGGGAAGGAGGAGGGGAGAGAGAAGTGGGGGGGAGAGAAGGGGTGGCGGGGGGAGGGGAGGACGGTGGGGGGAGGGGGAGATGGGGAGGGGGAGGGTGGCAGGAGAGGGGGGAGGGTGGCAGGGGAGGGGGAGGGTGGCAGGAGAGGGGGGAGGTGGGAGGGGGGAGAGGAGAGGGGGGGAGGTGGGAGGGGGGAGAGGAGAGGGGGGAGGTGGGAGGGGGGGAGAGGAGAGGGGGGGAGGGGGGGAGAGGAGAGGGTGGGAGGGGAGGAGAGGGGAGGGGGGAAGGAAGGGGAGGGGAGAGGGGAAGGAAGGAGGGGAGAAGGAAGGGGAGGGGAGAGGGGAAGGAAGGAGGGGGGAAGGAAGGGGGAGGGGAGAAGGAAGGGGAGGGGGGAAGGAGGGGGAGGGGGGAAGGAGGGGGAGGGGGGAAGGAGGAAAGAGGAGTGGAGGGGGAATGAGGGGAGGGGGGAAGGAGGAGTGGAGGGGGACGGAGGAGTGGAGGGGGGACGGAGGAGTGGAGGGGGACGGAGGAGTGGAGGGGGAAGGAGGGGAGAGGAGGGAGAAGGAGGAGTGGAGGGGAGAAGGAGGAGTGGAGGGGGAAGGAGGAATGGAGGAGGAAGGAGGGGAGGGGGGAAGGAGGGAGGGGGAGGGGGGAAGGAGGGAGGGGAGGGGGAAGGAGGGGGGAAGGAAGGAAGAGGAGGGGAGAGGGAGGGGGAAGGAAGGGGGAGGGGGAAGGAAGAGGGGAGGGGGTTGGGGGGAAGGAGGAGGGGAGAGGGAAGGGGGAGGGGAAGGAGTGGAGGAGGAGGAGAGGGGGAGGGAGGAGGAGAGGTGGGGGAGGGGGAAGGAGGGGGAGGGGGAAGGAGGAGGGGAGGGGGAAGGAGGAGGGGAGGGGAGAAGCAAGGCGGGAGGGGAGGGGGGAGGAAGAGGAGAGGGGGAGGAGGAGGGGAAGGGGAGGGGGTATGGGGAAGGGGAGGTGGAGGGGGGATGGAGGAGGGAGGAACGAGGAGGGGAGCGGGGAGGGGGGAACGAGGAGGGGAACGGGGAGGGGGAAGGAGGAGGGGAACGGGGAGGGGGGAAGGAGGAGAGGAGGGAGGGGGGAAGGAGGAGGGGAGGGAGGAAGGAGGAGGGGAGGGGGAAGGAGGAGGGGAGGGAGGAAGGAGGAGGGGAGGGGGAAGGAGGAGGGGAGGGGGGAAGGGGGAGCGGGGAAGGAGGAGGGAGGGGGAGCGGGGAAGGAGGAGGGGGGGAGGGAGGAGGGAGGGGGGAAGGAGGAGGGGAGGGAGGAAGGAGGAGGGGAGGGGGAAGGAGGAGGGGAGGGGGAAGGAGGAGGGGAGGGGGGAAGGAGGAGGGGAGGGGGGAAGGAGGAGGGGAGGGGAAAGGAGGAAGGGAGGGGTAAGGAGGAGGGGAGGGTGAGCGGGGGAGTGGAAGGAGGTGGGGAAGGGGAGGGGGGAAAGAACATAAGAAATAGGAGCAGGAGTAGGCCACCTAGCCCTTCGAGCCTGCCCCGCCATTCGATAAGATCATGGCTGATCTGTCGTGGCTCAGTTCCACATTCCCGCCCTCTCCCCATAACCCTTAATCCCCTCGCCTATCAAAAACCCATCAACCCGCGTCTTAAAAAATATTGAGCGAGGCAGCCTCCACCACCTCAACAGGCAGAGAATTCCAGAGATTCACCATCCTTTGAGTGAAGAAGTTCCTCCTCAACTCCGTTCTAAACCGCCCCCTCCTTTATCTTGAGGCTGTGCCCCCTAGTCCTACTGTCCTTTCTGAGCGGGAAGAGTCTCTCCACCTCTATCCTATCCATCCCATTCATCATCTTATACGTCTCAATGAGATCTCCCCTCATTCTTCTAAACTCTAACGAGTACAAGCCTAATTTATTCACCCTCTCCTCATATCTCAACCCCCTCAACTCCGGTATCAGCCTAGTAAACCTCCTCTGCACTCCCTCCAAGGCCAAAATATCCTTGCGTAAGTACGGCGCCCAAAACTGCACACAGTACTCCAGCTGCGGCCTCACCAGTGCCCTATACAGTTGCAGCAAGACCTCCCTACCTTTATCTTCAATCCCCCTCGCTATGAAGGCCAGCATCCCATTCGCCTTCCTGACCACCCGCTGCACCTGCAGGCTGGGTTTTTGTGACATGCACAAGGACCCCGAGGTCCCTCTGCACCGTCGCATGCTGCAGTTTTTTGCCACTTAAGTAATAACCCTTCCGACCATTATTCCTACCAAAGTGGACCACCTCACACTTGCCAACATTAAATTCCATTTGCCAGTTCCTGGCCCATTCGCCCAGCCTATCTAGATCCTTCTGCAGACTCTCCACACCCTCCGCACAATTTGCCGTTCCACCAATCTTGGTGTCATCAGCAAATTTCAACACCCTACACTCAGTTCCCTCCTCCAGATCATCTATATAAATGGTAAATAGCTGAGGCCCCAGCACCGACCCCTGGGGCACTCCACTAGTCACCATCCGCCAATCCGAATAGCACCCATTGACCCCCACTCTCTGCCTCCTATTTGACAACCAATCCTCTATCCATGCTAACACCCTACCTCCAACTCCATGTCCCCTGACCTTCTGCAATAACCTCTTGTGAGGTACCTTGTCAAACGCCTTCTGAAAATCAAGAAAGACCACGTCCACCGGCTCTCCTCTATCCACCGCCCTAGACACATCCTCATAGAACTCCAGTAAATTTGTCAGACACGACTTCCCTTTAAAGAAACCATGCTGCATCTGCTCTATCAAGCACTTTCTCTCAAGATGCCTCGCTATTTCCTCCTTGATGACGGATTCTAACATTTTATCTACCACAGACGTTAAACTAACCGGCCTATAAATTCCCTGCCTTTTGCCTGGCACCCTTCTTAAACAACAGCGTAACAATAGCCGTTTTCCAATCTTCCGGCACTTCCCGGAATCCAGCGACGTCTGGAAAATAACCACCAAGGCATCCACTATCACCTCCGCCATTTCTTTCAGAACCCTCGGATGCATTCCATCCGGTCCTGGGGACTTGTCCACAATCAGCCCCTCCAGTCTGTCGAGCACCACCTCTCTAGTAACAGTAATGTCATTAAGACCCTCCAGTCCTACCACCTTTCCATCTCTAACACCTGGCAAAGGAGGAGGGGGAAAGGAGGAGGGGGAGGGGAGGATGGTGGGAGCAGGGGGAGGGTGGGGAGGGGAGTGGAGGGGGAGGGTAAGGGAGAAAATGGGGGAGGGGCAGGGAATGGGAGGAGGGGAAGGGAGGGAGGGAAGAGGGTAGGGGAAGATGTGGGAGGGAGGGGAAGGGGAGGGAGAATCGGGGGGAGGGGATGTGGGTGGGTGGGTGTGAGGGAGGGGAGGTGAAGGGAGGGAGAACCAGGGGGAGGGGATATGGGAGGGAGGGGATGGGAAGGGGAGGGACAATCGGGGGAAGGGGGTGTGGAGGGGGAATGGGGAGGGGAGGGGGTTGGAGGGAGGAGGTGAAGGGATGGAGGAGAGGGAGTGGGAAGGGGAGGGGGTGGAGATGAGGGAGGGGGAAGGGGAAGAGGTGTAGGTGGAAGGGGGAATGGGGGTGGAGGGGATGTGGGGGAGGGGCAGGGAGGGGAGGGAATGATGGGCAAGGCGAAAGAGGGGAGGGAGACAGGTGAGGAATGAAGGGCAGGATTTGGATGGGGGCAGTGAAGGGATGCAAGGGAGAGGGTGGGGATGGGGTGCTAGGAGGAAAGGTTTGAGAGATGTGGGGGAGGGGTCGGGGGACTGGGGAGACAGGGAAGGGGGAGGGAAAGAGTATTCAGGAAGTGGGGGAGGGGCCAGTGAGAGGGGCAGATAAGGGAGTGTGGGTAAGGGGGGAGTGAGGGTGCGGGAGTGGGAGGAAGGGCGGGGAAGGAGGCGAGGGGGCAGGGGCAGGGGGAGGGTCAGTGGAGGTGGCAGGGAAGGGGGGTTGGGGAGTGAAGGGGAGTTGGGGCACTGGAGGGGAGAGGGGGTAAAGGGGAGGAGGGGGGAGAGGGGTAGGCAGCAGGGCAGGGGAGGGAAAGGGGACAGGGCAGGAGAGGAAGAGGGCATGCAAGTAGAGGAAGGGGGCAGGGGAGAGTGGAGCAGGGGAGGGAAAAAGGGAGGGGAGGGTGGGAAGGGGGTGCAGGGGAGGGGGTGTGGGGGATGAGGGCCGGGGATCGGCAGGAAGAGGGGAGGGCAGCAGGGATGGAATGAAGGGGGGCAGAGGGGAGGGGGAAGGGGCATGGGAGGGGTGCAGGGGAGGGGGAAGGGGGCAGGGGAGGGGGGCATGGGAGGGGAAAGGGGGCAGGGGAGGGGGACATGGGAGGGGAAAGGGGCAGGGAGGGGGGCATGGGAGGGGAAAGGGGGTGGGGGAGGGGGGCATGGGAGGGGGCAGGGGGGTAGAGGAGGGGAGGGGCACTCGGGAGGAGGAAGGGGAGGGTGGTAGGGCAGGGAGGAAGGGGCAAGGGTGGGGAGGGGAGGAAGGGGGAGGGGAGGAAGGGGGCAGGGGAGGAGAGGGGAGGGGGACAGGGGAGGGCAGGGGAGAAGGGGGCACTTGAGGGGAATGGTCTGCGGAGGGTGAAGGGGACAGCAGAGGGAGGGAAGTGGCAGTGGAGGGGGAGAGGGTGCAGAAAAGGGGGCAGGGAGGGGGGAAGGGAAAGAGAGGGGAGGAGAAGGAGAGGACGTGGGGCGGGTGGGGAAGGAGGAGGGGAGGGGGAGCGGGCTGAGGAGGAGGGGAGGGGGAGCGGGGCTGAGGAGGAGGGGAGGGGGAGCGGGGCTGAGGAGAAGGGGAGGGGGAGCGGGCTGAGGAGGAGGGGAGGGGGAGCGGGGCTGAGGAGGAGGGGAGGGGGGAGCGGGGCTGAGGAGGAGGGGAGGGGGAGCGGGGCTGAGGAGGAGGGGAGGGGGGAGCGGGCGGAGGGGGAGGGGAGGGGGGAGCGGGGCTGAGGAGGAGGGGAGGGGGGAGCGGGCTGAGGAGGAGAGGGGGGAGTGGGGCTGAGGGGGAGGGGAGGGGGAGCAGGGCTGAGGGGGAGGGAGCGGGCTGAGGAGGAGGGGAGGGGGGAGCGGGGCTGAGGAGGAGGGGGGGAGCGGGGCTGGGGAGGGGGGAGTGGGGCTGAGGGGGAGGGAGCGGGCTGAGGAGGAGGGGAGGGGGGAGCGGGGCTGAGGAGGAGGGGGGGGAGCGGGGCTGAGGAGGAGGGGAGGGGGGAGCGGGGCTGAGGGGGAGGGAGCGGGCTGAGGGAGAGGGAGCGGGCTGAGGAGGAGGGGAGGGGGGAGCAGGGCTGAGGAGGAGGGGAGGGGGGAGCGGGGCTGAGGGGGAGGGGAGGAGGGAAGCGAGGAGCGGATGGGAGAGGGGGGCAAGGCTCGAACCTTGCTTGAATTCCTTGACTTTGGATGGATTGATGTGATCTGAATCATAGATATAGAGAAACATTCGCCTCTGATAAGGGGATCCAGAACAAGAAGGCACGATACCCGTATCTGAAACAAGTACTCGGGAGCCGCTGATGAAAATCCCCTCCCTAAATGCGGTGGACACCAAACTGAGATGAAACAGATTCCAACTTTTATTAGGCAAGAGTGTGAAAGGTTAAGGGTTATGTACAGGGAGGAAGGAGGGCAGGGGGTGGGTGCAGGGGACGGGGAAGAGGGTCCTTCTGTACAGGGTGATGTACAGGTCAGTTGTGACCGAATAATGGGCCACATCCCCTCAGTTTGAGGATTTGGGATCTTTCCTTTACAAATATCAATAATTATCTCTGTCAAAGCGAGTGAGCTAGAAATAATTTAACAAGGAAACCTTCAGCTTCAGTCACTCTTATATCAGGTTGCTGACAGGAGTGGGGTGGCAGCGTCAGCGGGTGGATATTCCTGCCTTTAGTCAGTCGGAAGTCTCATAACACCAGGTTAAAGTTCAACCAGTTTATTTGATAGTAATCCCACAGCTTTCGGGGTTTGCCCCTTCGTCTGGTTGGACTTTAACCTGGTGTTGTGAGACTTCTTACTGTGTTTACCCCACTCCAACGCCGGCATCTCCACATTTAGTCAGTCAGGGGAGTAAAGTCTCCTGCTCAGGATGGGAGGTACGGTCGATAGAGGAGCGAGGGAACCAGGTGATAACCTCTGCATTTAGGTGCAGAATCCTTCAGGAACAGAATTGTATCACCGTTAAATGCAGGCGATAGGGAATCATCTCATGTATTCTTTTCCAAAATCATATTACTCACTCAGATTGAAAATGGGAGGTTCTTAAAGTAACGAAAGACGAAAGTGTAGAATAGCGAGGTGTCTGGGCATATCAAGAGTACAGAGGCAGATTGTGGGTGGTGGGATGCCCCGAACTGGAGCTATCACCTTTCTATCCTTTTTCTGTTTAAAGATCAAGGAAAAGACTTACATGTTCAAATTGACAGGAATTCATGAATAACCACGGGGGCTGCTCTAATAAACAAAACAGACTAGACAGCGCAACTATCACTGCCGTGACTCGGATTCGAACCGAGGTTGCTGCGGCCACAACGCAGAGTACTAACCACTATACGATCACGGCGTGCTACTGACAATCCCGTTTAAAATGTTATTTATTTCACATACTGTGTTTGGAAAACCAAGGCAGTTTGAGATTCTCGGGATGAAATATTGTCAAATGGTGACGAACAGGAAGTTACAAGGCTGGCTGATCAGAGTGAGGAGGGTACAGACAGATGAAGATATGACTCAGCATGTATTGGGGGCAGGGTGTTTATACATTTTGTGGTTTGGCGTTTCCCGAGCAATGTGTTTGTTTGAGTTAAGTCCCTATCGGCTTGAGTGAGTGTACTGAATGATTTTAAATTATCAGATTATTTTTACAACCACCCAGCCCCCTTACTTCCTGAATCCACCTTGACGTATTTTTTTAAATGATTACAAGTTGTTCAGTCCCAGAGAGCAAGGGGACGGTTGGGGCCTGTCCCATACTCCCTCTGGCTTGACACATCCTGTACCCTCTATCCGTTCTTCAATATGCGCAACTGAAGGAACTCTGAAGATTTTTTTTTTCGTATTTTGATGAATATTTCCAATTCAAGGTTTTACTCTATCCTTAAAGTTACAGAGTGGACTAGGCAAAATAAAATTCATCTCCTTGCTTGCTCCGAAAGTACAAATTCCAATTGAATCCAATTCCACATCCCCAAAGGAGACAAACAGGATCCAAGCTGATAAGACCTTACAGCCCATCTTGGGCTTGATCTGATATTTGATCTTAGCCAAAATTAAAAGTTGCTTTTGATTCTGGGCCTATCGTCCCTTTAGACAATGTATTCGAGATTACCAAGAGGTAAAGATATGGTTTACAACCTCCCCACCTAACCCCAGTGAATTTCCTTACTGAAGTGTCACATTTTACAGAATAGACTTGTTCAGTTTAAAGATACGTGGGTGTTGTAGACACGTGGTAATCTTCCAAATTGCTGGCACTGGTAGCTCTCTGAGTTAGAGGTGGTGATTTGAAAGTCCCCCTGCAGACTGCATTTTAGTGCAGTCCTGAAGGAGCTTTGTCTCTTCCTCGGTGCTCTCTCCCTCGGAGCCATTAAACAGTGGACCAGTTTGCCCTATTGTAAAATATGCCACCGCAAACAGGTCAACGTTTAACCCGCGGCCAACAACTAAGAACCAGGTTAAAATCCGCCCCCCCCCCCCCCAAACCGCTCTGTGGGTGTACCTACACCTCAGGGATTGCAAGCGGGTCAAGAAGGCGGCTCACCATCATCTTTCCAAGGGTATTTAGGGATGGGCAATAAATACTGGCCTAGCCAGCGACACCCACATCCCCTGTATGAATAGAAAACATCTTGTCATTTTTAACGGTGACTGCACTTCCTGTGCGGATGTTCATAACGTTGGGGCTTCCTGGGGTGGTGAAAGGCACCATAGAAATCCAAGTCTTTCTCCCTCTGCAGACTGAATATTAATTTAAGACGCAATCCATTTAACACACAATAGATTTCAAATTGCCAGTGGGGTGTCTTCTAAACCTTGGCAATATTCGGAGTAAGTTTGAAGCCTTGTATAGCTGCCACCGGAAGGGCTGCGGTTTGTCAGTGTACTCGGAGGCTGCTGCCTGGCTAGACTAAGCAAATTAGTGAGCGGAATGTGACTCTTTAAGCTGATAAATATTCATGTAGATACCTATGGAGGGGGAGGGGGATCTGATAAACTGCAGCTACGTGGGCTAGGAATTTTCCACTGTAGGTTGATTTCACATGCTGGTTGGTTCTTTATTGTGAATTTTACATGCAATTTCAGGGAACGCCTTCAGCTTGGTTGTGATCTGCAATTACACTATCAGCGAGGCTGGTGGAAGCAGATTAAAAGCGAATTGGATAAGAATTTCAAAATTACGCATTTGGATTGTTAGGTGGAGTTGGACTAATTGAATAGCTTTTCCAAACAGCCGACACGTACAGTGGGCCGAATGGTCTTTTTCTGTACAGTCAGATTACATGATAGAGCAGTGTGTCTTGAGTTTTAAATTAATCTACAGGATAAACATTTAATCTGCAGGAGTTGAGCTGCAGGTCAATTAGGGTTTCACTGAATGTGGCAATACTATCGCCGAGCCGAATGGCCGCTCATGTTCCTCAGAAAGGAGGGATAGACATTAGCATAGGGACCGAGGCCTATCAGAGTGGAACATCCAACCCTCCAAGATTGGCCGCATTGAAGCTCTCTAGGATGCTGCTGTGTGAAACCGGGGGGAAAAAAAGTCATTGAGACTTTATAAAATAGATTGTTTTTGTCATTTTCTTTCAACATTTCTTTTTACCAGATATTTTAAACTGAAAATTGATAAATAGCTGTGTGGCTGACAGTCAAGCATCATCCAATTGGTTAATGAGTCTTTCTACTTTCCAATTGCTGCAGGAAGGTACAAGGGTGGATATATTGGCTGACCAATTATTGGAGTGTGGGGCAAGTCAGGTGATGAAATCTCCAGTCATATTTTAACCACAGTTGGGAACCCTAGGCCGTGCGGTATTCGCCATTCCAATTGGTGGTGCCCCACTCCCTGTGTTAACTTACGCACATCTTAAACTGATAGAAGGATAGTTAAAAAGGGAGCTCATCTCCTATTATTTCCGAATACTAGATTGCCCTGTACTCAGTGAATCAGAGATCACAGTCCCACCGTTAGAACCCACATCATTTAAAATCACGGTATTGACATTAGACGCATAAAGATAAAACAACGCTGAGAACGGTGAAAAAACAAAGGCTGTGTATAAATAAGACGTAAATGGCTGCATACAAATTATCTGAATGCAGATTGAAGGGATAAAGAAAAGAAAGACGCCAACATCAAAAGACATATAGAACGGTAGAGAGACAGTGGTTCTGATCTAAAGCTGTTGAACTCAGTACTTAGTTCAGTCGGTTGTAGAGGGCCGTGCTGAAAGGCGAGGCGCCGTTGAGTTTGCATTAAGTTTCAATGGAAAGCGGCTGCAGATCTAGGACAGAAATGTCTGAGTGGGAGTGAGGTGGAGAATTAAGATGACAAGCTTGCTGGAAACTTGAGTCATAGCCTGTGGACTGAATGGGAGTGTTCCTCTAAGTGGTCACCCAGTCTGCATTTGGTCTCCTCGATGTCGCAGAAATCACATCGTGAACTGTGAATGCAGTAGACGACAATGATTGAATGCTCGGAGCTACCATATTTCTTTGGTAAAGAGGATTCCAACCATGTCTGCTGAACATATGGTGGAGTAATTAATATTGGAGATAGTCAAGAGGCCACGTTTGGAGGAGGGTGAGGGATTGGGAGGTCGTACGGCCAGAGGAAGTCACTAAAATAGCGAGGGATAAGGTCATGGAGAGTTTTGAAAACAAAGATGAGAATTTTAACCATGAGACATTGCTTAGCATTGAGCCAATATAGATCAGCAAGCTGGGGATAATGGGTGAATGGATTTTGTGTGAGTTATGAGCAGCAGAGTTTTGGGTGGACCTAAGTTAACAGAAGGTGCAAGATAAGAATCCAGCCAGGGGTGGACGGGGGCTTCAGGTGGGCAGAATGTTGAGGAGTTGGGCACAGAGATGGAAATTGGCAGTCCACGTGATAGGGTGAATATTTGTTCAAAAACCCATCTCATGGCAGAATATGATACCAAGCCTATAAACAGCCTTGGGAATTGCCAGGGAATGGAGTTTTTGGAGTGTTAAGAACCAGGTCAGACACCTCAAGCTTTATGAAGCCAGATTGGACCCCAATAATTTTCTATTTTGGCATTAGTGTAAGGATAAGATGTTTCAATCCAAGCATGATTCAGCTGACATACTGGGAAGCTTTTATCACAACAAACTTTATTTAGTAACACAGCTTTACTGGAATCCTCTTTACCAAAGAAGTAGGGTAGCTCCAAGCATTCAATCATTGTAGTATACTGCATTCACAATGTGATTTCTGCGACATCGGGGAGACCAAATGCAGACTGGGTGACCACTTTGAGGAACACTCCCATTCAGTCCACAAGCTATGGTCCAATTAACTATAACAAATGAATTAGCTTAATCTTTAACAATTGAACCACACTTGAACATACAAGATATACATCTTACCTGCTAACCTATCGCTGTGAGTTACAATTCAAACTTATAGACTTAACTCCTTCTTTAAAATTAGTCAGGAAAACATAGGCCCACAATGCATATCTTAGGTTAGCTTTCAAAACACCTCTGGAGAAAGACACAGAGAGACAGTGTTTTATTTAGGCAGCTCAGGCAGCAACTGTTTGTACTTTAAAACTACATTGAAATAGTACTTCTTCTCTCAAGCTTAGCTCCTCCCATTAACCACATGACTCTGCATACTGAGTCAGAAATCCCAGGAGTACTAAAGGTTCATCAAGTTTTCAAAGGAATACATTCCTAGCTGAAAACAGTTATTATCCTGCGCTCAGCATTTCAGCTGTATGTTTTCGTAGACAAATCGACTCCTGTAACAAAACATCACCTCTTAGAGAACCCCACCTTAAACTTAAAATATATTACAATGACAAATATCGTCACAAGAGGGAACACAGGAACATATTGATTTTCCCAATATTTAGCTGGAGGAAATTGGTGCTCACCTAATACTGAATGTTTGCTAGGCAGCCTGAGAGTTTAGGGAAGGTGCAGAAATTGGAGGTGCAGTTGGGTGCTCTCAACAGCCAGCTGGAATGTAACTGAATTAACTGTCTAGTCATTATTCCTATGTTTCTTGTTCGTAAGGACAACTTGTCCATCTGGTTATTGAATGACATTTGACACTGATGTGTTTATATCCCTCTGAGTGATGGTTACGTGCAAGAACATCCCAGTTTCCAAAGACAACCCATCACTTTTCTATCGAGCTAATAAACAAGTGATGAAGAGAAAGACCACAGTGCTACCTGGGGACAGCAGCGGCCAACAATCAAGTTTGAAACGTTGTTATTTAGTAATGGCCTATTGAAGTCGCATTTCCGTATATTGAGTTCATTGACTGCATTGGCCATAAGTTAAGCTGAGGCAGGGGTGCACTTGGGCAATTATTGCTGCTGAAATGGAAGTAGGTTGTCACAGTGATTGTACCGATTTGTGGTCAGAAGTGTATGTAAGAGTCAAATATGGCAACAGAATTGCAGTGTGGTTGAGTTTCTAGCGAGGCATGGGATCGAGGCTTAGGGAACGGCTTTAAACTGTGGGTTAAATGGCCTGATTTTGCGCTGTGCATTCTATAGAATGCTGTGTAAAGCCGCCATTTACAGTTCAATTCTCTGGAAGACCCTGGGGAGAGCAAGTGTAATGGGGACATCCTGTTACTTTTCACAGGAGGCCAGTTTGGTATACGACTTGGCAGGAAATTGCACCTGATCCAAAAGGAAGCTATTGATGCAATAACGGAAAATCGCCCAGTTCAGTAAATGACACAAGCGTGCTGAATGAACACGGGCTGAACACAAGAGCCAGATTCAGCGCTGGATTTTCAAAGTGGAGTGGCAGCACAATCAGTGGAAGTGGATTCTATGTCAGGTTGCAGAGTTGTGGGCATAGGTTCGGCACCAAGGGCAGGTCTCCTCTTAACACGAATTTAAATGTAGCAGGAATCCTCAGTTTAAAATGGTCTGGAGTATATCTGTAATCCCGTTTTGGGAAATGGGCAATGGTGGATATTCCAAGATATTCACATTATACCGCTGCTTTATAGCAATTGTTCAATGTTTTCTGGCCCTTTTCGACTGTTTTTGATGACTTGGTCATTGGTCACATTTGCTTAGTTCTCTTTCAAGTGAGGCGGTCCCACGATCACAATAATGTAAACACGAGATCAAATCAAACCAAGGGAAGTTCGCAATAATAACCATAAACCTGTTTTATCAACAGGTACTCTGCTGCCTATTATGTCCACTGCCACTGTAGACCCGAGGGTATATCTAGGTATAAGATCTTCAAGACTCGGATGAGAGACAGGCAGACAGAGCTTTCCCTTGGGTCATTTTCATCCTGTAGATGTTGCCACTGCTGTTGCCAGGTTGAGAAGCAGACTCTCGAGAAGTTCATCCGAGTTGGCCGCCTCTCCCGGAGTCAGGTTTTCTGCGGCTCTGTCCCTCCATCATGAATGTCGGTCTATCCTGAATCGTCTTGAAGTGTCGGCCAATGCCCTGTGCCACAGGCCCTATTAGAGAGTAACTAGTGGCGGACGATCCGCCTCTCAAAGCGCAGTTACCATTCTCTACCTGTAGACTCGCCTGTAAACATATCCTGGAGTGCGAACCATTCAACTAGCATTGCAATAACCTGCTATTGACTGGGTACTCTTAGCGAATCCACACTCAGAATGGCGGGAATATTGAGAAGGTGAAAGGGTGGAGAGGGAATGAGGCTCGGGACTCGGCCAGGGACTGCTCATGGGATGGTAGGGCAGCTGGCAGGATGTTTTGATAGGATAAAGGGGATGGGGGGCGGGGAGGGGGGGGGAGGACGTCTCAGAGTCAGTTAGAGTCACTGTTGTTTCCAGAGAATACTCTGTAGATGATATGAAAGCCAAGAGAGAGAAAATTGACACTGAAAAGTCTTCATGTCTATAAGAAAATTACAGAAGTAGAATCTTTGGAATAGTCTATCCGGGACTTTATAGTCCACGTGATCTATCCATTCTCATAGCTCTAGCTTGCTATCTGCTTCAAATACTCCATGTGGCAACACATTCCACATTATCACCAATGTAAAGAAATTACATTAAAGTCAAATGTTAAAGAGATAAATCTAGTTTCTCTGGAAGAAAATTTGGAATGAGGATTCACAGGGAGCTATGATGAGATCATCGTTATTCGCAATTTCCACAAAGGCTCTGGGATTGGGATCTACAATTTTAAGATTTGCAGTTGACAATTGAATGGGAGTGGCAGTAAACAGTGACCAATACAAGGGTCAGTGATTTACAATATCAATCAATGTGAGCTGAAGCAATTTAGCGGCCAGGTAATGTTTGGAAAATGGAGTATCGATGATATCCCGTGGACTACCCGTCTTGAAGTCAATGGAATTAAACATTATGAGGATATTTAATACAATTAAATGTGGGCCACAGGACCAATTCTCCGGTACGCCCCCCTCAGAATTTAAATGCGGCAGAAGAGTAAAGAATACTCAGGGCGCACATTCACAAATAATTAAATTTGCAACGCGATTATCAAGATCATACAAAATACCAGCAAAGTAATTTCCAGAGGAATTGAATTAAAAAAGCAGAGAAATTGCTAAACTTATTTAAAACGTTGGTTTAACCACACGTTACCCGGAGAGTGATTAGATGGGGAACTTGCGACCCCATTGAACAATTAAACGGAAACAAATAGATATTTCAAAGCAAAGCTAACTCGATTGACGAGAGTGACAGGAAAATGGTTCAACTGGTGCGGTTAAATGATGCACAATGGCTCATGTCTGGTCTCGTTCGGTCCTGTAAATCATTTTCTTCTTCGAGGTCATATTCTCCAAACTTTCCCTTTAATTATTTGGTCTGGAAACCATAAAAATACTTATCTCTTTCAGAAGTCCAGAATAAACAGAAATGGATGCAAAAGCGTTAGAGATCAAGATGGACCAGAGTAGACCAGTTCAGAAGAAAGGAGTCCAAAATGGTTCAGGGCAAGATCAATTGATCCTGAAGAAGGAGGAGGATTATGACATGCATAGGCAGCTGGGATGAAGTTGATCCCTTGAAGAGTTTAGAAGGTGTAAGGGTAGAATTAGGAGATAAGTCAGAAGGGCATAAGGGGACACGAGATCGTTCTGGCACATAAAGCAAAGAAGAATCCAAAGAGCTTCTACAAATACATAAAGGGTAAAAGAGCAACTAAGAAGAGAACAGGGCCTCTTAAAGATCAACAAGATCATCTAAGTGCGGATCCACAAGAGATGGGCGAGATCCTAAATTAATATTTCTCATCAGTATTTACTGGTTGTTAGGAAACTTGGGGAAATAAATAGTGATGTATTGAGGAGTGTACATATTACAGAGAAGGCACTGGAAGTCTAAAAGTGCATCAAGGTAGATAAATCCCTGGGACCTGGTGAAGTGTGTCTCATGACATTGTGGGAGGCTTGGGAGGAAATTGTGGGGACCCTAGCAGAGATATTTGAATCATCAATAGCTACAGGTGAGGTACCTGAAAAATTGAAGAGTGGCAAATGTTGTGCCTTTGTTTAAGAAGGGCTACAGGGAAAAACCTGTGAACTGCACAGCTGTGAGCCTAACATCTGTAGAAGGTATTCTGAGAAAAAGGATGTACAAGCGTTTAGAGAGACAAGGACTGATTAGGGACAGACAGCATGGCTTTGTGAATGGAAAGTCATGTCTGCCAAATTGGATTGAGTTTTTTGAAGGGGTACTCAAGAAGGTAGGTGAGGGCAGTCCAGTTGGTGTTGTCGACATGGACTTTCACAATACCTTTGACAAGGTTCCGCATGGTAGGTTGTTGCATAAGTTTAAATCTCATGGGAACCAGGTGAGGTAGCCAATTGAATACAAAATTGGCTTGATGACAGAAGACAGAGGGTAGATGTAAGTGTTGTTTCTCAGATTGGAGGCCTGTGACCAGTGGAGTGCCTTAGGGATCAGTGCTGGGTCCACTGTTATTTGTCATTTATATTAATGATTTGGATGAGAATTTAAGAGGCATGGTTAATAAGTTTGCAGGTGACACCAAGATTGGGAATGGCATAGTGGACAATGAAGATTACAAAGGGGTCTTGATCAATTGGGCCAGTGGGCTTACCAATGGCAGATGGAGTTTAATTTAGATAAATGCAAGGTGATGCATTTTGGTAGATCGAACCAAGCCGCAGAAAGAGATGTCAGAGTAGATAATCCAAAGCTTAGTTAATGGGATAGGTTTTAAGCAGCGCCTTGAGCAGGAGAGAGGTATAGAGGCTTGGGTAGAGGTTTCGGAGTGTACCCTCACCACCCCCCCACCCCCGCCCCACCTCCCACAGCTAAAGAAGGTCGCTAATGGCGAAGGGAAGGAATGTGGTGTGAAGGGGGTGGGGGTGAAAGTGGGGTTGGCGGAGGGGCTTCAGGAGAAAGACAGAGTTCTCAGAGTGTTGTAAAGCTGGAGGGGTTACACGGCGAGTTGAACACGAAACTGGGAATTGTAAAACAATGGCTAATGGGACTGAATGAGCGATAAGGTCGGGATTGGGATTAATTTCTGTTTAGGGAGAGCGCAGCAAGTGTCCAAAGTTGGAACACCAATGAGCATGGATGTGCGTTTGAGTAACGGAGAAGCTGGAGCTGGTGGCCGAGTGGCATGGTCACTGTACTATCCACAGCAAATAGTGAAATTTGTGCTCAATAAAAATCTGGATTCATAGTCTACTGATGACCGTGAAGCCATTATCGCTTGTCGTAAAATCCCATCTGGTTCACTAATGTCCTTTAAGGAAGGAAAGCTACTGTCTGGCCTCTATGTGACACCAATGTGGTTGACTCTGAAGTGGCCTAGCAAACTGGTCAATTCAGGGGCAATTAGAATTGGAATAAACACTGACTCACAGCCAGGCTTACATCCCTGAACGAACACAAACAAAACTGGATCGGAGTGTTAGATTCAGGTCAAACAGGGCACTGAATGTTGTGAGTGGTCTAATTCAGGACCACACCGTGGCCAATGGTTTAGAGATAAGATCTATTATAGGAGCTCGATCCCTTGAAGGATTTGGACAGAATCAATTAGACACGGACTAGCGTGATTTTGTTTTCTCTGGAATGGTTGGGAAGTTGATAAATACACTGCCGGATATAGTGATTGAAGCAGAGACCAAGTTTTCATTTAAGAATGCGGTAGAAAGGATGTTGAATGCAAATATGATTTGGCACATGGCAAATGTATGGGATTGAAGCTACTGCCCATGCGCAGAATGACACCATGGATGTTGTCATTTCTGGAAGTAAATATTACAAATCACACTGAGACTCAGAGAGCATCTTCACTGAGAACGATGAATAGATTCCAGTGTGACCCGGCTTCCAAACCACGTGTGTTATTCTCACAGACTGCCTCATTGTCTCTGAAAATTCCTGCTCCCATTCCCGCTTTAACAAATCTTTCAGCTAGTTTCCACTGTCACATGTTACAGGTGTGTTACTATTAACCCCATGATTAGAAACTAAACATGGTTCTATGAACCGGACTGTAAATTATCAAATCAGATATAAGCCCTTTCCCAAATTCTGTTTTTAGTCTGTGGCGTGGCTGTGATGTGCCGAGAGCGGTTTGCTACAACCAGCTATCTCTTCGGGCCCGTTAAATCAGAAGGGCGACATCACAGGCTGGCAATATTCGCTTGGTTATTTCCTACGGGAACTGACCCATTCTGCTTCGGAATATTACCTATCTTTCCTGGTCGGCATTCTTCACACTCATCTGAGACTGTCGACCGCTTTAGGCACCGGATTTTTGAGGAAGGGGCACGGGACTGTGGATACAGCAGCTCTACACTGTCCTTGGTGCAAACACAGTAAGAAGTCTGACAACACCAGGTTAAAGTCCAACCAATTTATTTGATAGGAAACTCACAAGCTTTCGGCGTTTGCCCCTTCGTCAGGTGAATGGAGAGTTCTGGCCTCAGACAGTGCATATAACAGCACACGAAGCTTACAGAATCATGATTAGAATGCGAGTCTTTACAACTAACCTGCTATTCAAGTCTTAAAGATACAGACAATGTGAGTGGAAAGAGCATTAGGCATAGGTTAAAGAGATGTGTACTGTCTCCAGACAGTACAGTGAGGTTTTGCAAACCCAGGCAAGTCATGGAAGTTACAGACAGGGTGACATGAACCCAAGATCCCTGTTGAGACCATCCTCATGTGTGTGCAACTTGGCTATCAGTCTCTGCTCAGCGACTCTGCGCTGTCATGTGTCATAAAGGCTGCCTTGGAGAATGCTTACCCGAAGGTCAGAGGCCAAATGCCCGTGACCACTGAAGTGTTCACCAACAGGAAGAACATAAGAACATAAGAACATAAGAAATAGGAGCAGGAGTAGGCCATCTAGCCCTTCGAGCCTGCCCCGCCATTCAATAAGATCATGGCTGATCTGTCGTGGCTCAGTTCCACTTTCCCGCCCTCTCCCCATAACCCTTAATCCCCTCTCTTATCAAGAACCCATCAACCCGCTTCTTAAAAATATTTAGCGAGGCAGCCTCCACCACTTCAACGGGCAGAGAATTCCAGAGATTCACCACCCTTTGAGTGAAGAAGTTCCTCCTCAACTCCGTTCTAAACCACCTCCCCTTTATCTTGAGGCTGTGCACCCTAGTCCTACTGTCTTTTTTGAGCGGGAAGAGTCTCTCCACCTCTATCCTATCCATCCCATTCATCATCTTATACGTCTCAATGAGATCTCCCCTCATTCTTCTAAACTCTAACGAGTACAAGCCTAGTTTATTCAGCCTCTCCTCATAGCTCAATCCCCTCAACTCCGGTATCAGCCTAGTAAACCTCCTCTGCACTCCCTCCAGGGCCAAAATATCCTTGCGCAGGTGCGGCGCCCAAAACTGCACACAGTACTCCAGCTGCGGCCTCACCAATGCCCTATACAGCTGCAGCAAGACCTCCCTACTTTTATATTCAATCCCCCTCGCTATGAAGGCCAGCATCCCATTCGCCTTCCTGACCACCTGCTGCACCTGCAAGCTGGGTTTTTGCGACTCATGCACAAGGACCCCGAGGTCCCTCTGCACCGTCGCCTGCTGCAGTTTTTCGCCACGTAAGTAATAGTCCTTCCTACCATTCTTCCTACCAAAGTGGACCACCTCACACTTGCCAACATTAAATTCCATTTGCCATTTCCTGGCCCATTCGCCCAGCCTATCTAGATCCTTCTGCAGACTCTCCACACCCTCCGCACAATTTGCCTTTCCCCCAATCTTGGTGTCATCAGCAAATTTCGACACCCTGCACTCGGTTCCCTCCTCCAGATCATCTATATAAATGGTAAATAGCTGAGGCCCCAGCACCGACCCCTGGGGCACCCCACTAGTCACCAACCGCCAATCCGAATAGCACCCATTGACCCCCACTCTCTGCCTCCTATTTGACAACCAATCCTCTATCCACGCTAACACCCTACCCCCAACTCCATGTCCCCTGACCTTCTGCAATAACCTCTTGTGAGGTACCTTGTCAAACGCCTTCTGAAAATCCAGAAAGACCACATCCACCGGCTCTCCTCTATCCACTGCCCTAGACACATCCTCATAGAACTCCAGTAAATTTGTCAGACACGACTTCCCTTTAATGAAACCGTGTTGCATCTGCCCTATCAAGCAATTCCCTTCAAGATGCCTCGCAATTTCCTCCTTAATGACGGATTCTAACATTTTACCTACCACAGACGTTAAACTAACCGGCCTATAATTCCCCGCCTTTTGCCTGGCACCCTTCTTAAACAACAGCGTAACATTAGCCGTTTTCCAATCTTCCGGCACTTCCCCGGAATCCAGCGACGTCTGGAAAATAACCACCAAGGCATCCACTATAACCTCCGCCATTTCTTTCAGAACCCTCGGATGCATTCCATCCGGTCCTGGGGACTTGTCCACAATCAGCCCCTCCAGTCTGTCGAGCACCACCTCTCTAGTAACAGTAATGTCATTAAGACCCTCCAGTCCTACCACCTTTCCATCGCTAACACCCAGCAAATTATTCACGTCCTCCTCCGTGAAGACAGAAACAAAAAAGTTATTCAAGACCTTAGCCATATCCCCATCCCCTACCACTAGCTCCCCTTTCTCATCCTCTAAAGGACCAACGTTCACCCTAGCCAGCCTCTTCCTTTTTATATATTTATAAAAACTCTTGCTATCCTTTTTTATATTAAGTGCTAGCCCAGCTTCATAGCTTCTCCTACCCTCCTTTATCAACTTCTTTGTCAATCTTTGTTGACATTTAATCCTTTCCCAATCCTCTTCTTGCCCACTGCTCTTAGCTACTCTAAATTCCTCCGCTTTTAATTTAACACTTTCCTTCACCTCCTTCGTTATCCACGGCTTATTACCTCTCCTCCTACTGTCCTTTTTGACCATCGGAATAAATTTCTGCTGAGCACCAAGAAAGATCTCCTTAAAGATCCTCCACTGCTCCTCAGCAGACCTACCTTCCAACGCGCTCCCCCAGTCCACATTCGCCAATTCTTCTCTCATCCTACCATACTCCCCTCTATTCAAACAAAGGACGCGTGTCCGGGAACCCACTTTCTCCTCCTCCATCTGCAACAGTCTTGCCTGGTGATTGTCGAGCAATGTTCATTCATCCGTTGTCGTAGCGTCTGCATGGTCTCCCCAGTGTACCATGCTTCGGGACATCCTTTTCTGCAGTGTATTAGGTAGACAACGTTGGCTGAGTTGCAGGAGCATGTGCCGTGTACCTGGTGGATGGTATTTTCACGTGAGATGATGTCATCCATGTCGATGATCCGGCATGTCTTGCAGAGGTTGCTGTGGCAGGATTGTGTGGTGTTGTGGTCACTGTTCTCCTGAAGGCTGGATAGTTTGCTGCGAACAGTGGTCAGTTTGAGGTTGTGCAGTTGTTTGAAGGCAAGAAGTGGGGGTGTGGGGATGGCCCTGACGAGATGTTCATCTTCATCAATGACATGTTGAAGACTTCGGAGTATCTGTAATCTGTAAACTATGTGTGCTGTTATATGCTCTGTCTGATGCCAGAACTTTCCATTCACCTGACGAAGGGGCAAACGCCGAAAGTTTGTGAGTTTACTATCAAATAAATTGGTTGGACTTTAACCTGGTGTTGTGAGACTTCTTACTGTGTTTACCCCAGTCCAACGCCGTCATCTCCACATCATGACTACTATCAACTTGGTGCAAACACCAGGGGGGGCGGAACCATCTCACAGGAAGATGAGAATTTACTATTCAATACAAGCCACAAATCTTGGCTTTGCACAGACTATCTCTATGCTTGTACATGCAAGTATATCTGTGTGCATCCACATGTACTGTAAGTAGATAACACTGATTGTCATGGGTATAGTTGCATATGTCTAATATTCTGGTAGAAGGCGTAGAGTGACTGAGTTTACAACACCGAAAGAGGCCCCCGGTTCATCGTGTCTGCACCGGCCATTAAGCACCTACCTGTATTAATCCTATTTTCCAGCACTTCGTAGTCTGTAGCCTTGTACGGTTTGGCATTTCAAGTGCTCATCCAAGTGCTTCTTACATCTTGTGAGGGTTCCCACCTCTACCACCCTTCAGGCAGAGTTCTAGATTCCCATCACCCTCTGGGTGAAAATGTTTCCTCTCACATCTCCCATAATCCTCCTCCCCTTAACTTAAATATATGTCCCCTGGTTATTAACCCCTCTGTTAAGGAGAAAATGTTCTTCCTATCTTATCCCTTCCTATTTCCATTCTATAGTTGAGGCCAAAACGTTGTCTGATTTCTAGAAGAAATTATATATAGTTCTTCGGGCTAAAGTGATCAAGGGTTATGGAGGGAAGGGGGATCAGGATATTGAATTTGATGATCAGCCATGGTCAAGATGAATAGCGAAGCAGGCTCGAAGGGCCGAATGGCCTACTCCTGCTTCTAGTTTCTATGTTGTTACATCCTAACTCCACCTTCATAATTGTGTACACCTCAGTCAGGACCCCCTCAGCTTCTCTGCTCTAAGGAAAACAATCCCAGCCTAACCAGCCTCTCTTCATAGTTGGAACGCGCCATCCCAGGTAACATCCCACTGAATCTCCTCTGCATTCCCTCTAGAGCAATCATATTCTTCCTATAGGGCGGTGACCAGAACTGCACACAATAGTCCAGCTGTGACCTAACAAGCGTTTTATACAGTTCCATCATAACCTCCCTGCTCTTGTATTCCATGCCTCAGCTAAAAAATGCAAGTATCAGATATGCGTTCTTAACCACGTTATCTACCTATCCTGCTGTCTTCAGTGCTCCATGGACATGCACCCCAAGGTCCCCCTGGTCCTCTGTAAAAAGTATGAGGGCGAATAAAAGAAAGAAAGGACGGGTCTGGGATAGTTTACGTATCAGAAGGATCAATGATGCAGGCAAAGGACTCCCTTTAAACAGAGAAGGCACATCACGAATCTTTCTCTCTCCACCGGTGCTGCGTGACACGTTGAGTAGTTCCAAGATTCTCCTGATTCCTATGGTGAGTAAGAGTCTACAACAAGCGGTTCAGGCCAAAACTTTGCATGTTTTCAAGGAGTTAGATATATCTCTTGAGGCTAAAGGGATCAAAGGATATGGGGGAGGGGGTACGGGCGGAGGCAGGTTATTGAATTTGATGATCAGCCATGACCATAATAAATGGCAGAACAGGCCCAAAAGGTCGAATGGCTTACTGCTCCTATTTTTTGTGTTTCTATGTTAACCCCTTATTGCAATGAAGGAGTCACTGTGAGAGAGATTAGATGGACGGAAACTATTCACAGAGCCAGGCTGAGGGGAGCCAGGGGTACGTTGCAATTACAAATATTTGTCAGGGTAAGTTGCTTAGTTTCGAAATGGACCTTCCCATTGTTAAATGACAGTTGAGTCATTAGGGCGGTTGGGAATTCCCACAATGGGGAATTATGAATCAATCTGGGAGTTTACGGGCTAGCACCAAGGAAACATTGAGAATGGACGCTGTGGCAGTGTTATTCAGGGACCATTGTAATGGGACCAGATCATTGCATCCCTGACCCTGTCCAATACATGATAGCTAATTTATCTAACATTAATATCCTAACTAAAATGATCAATATTAGACGAATGGCCTAATTCTGCTCTTATATCCTATGGTCTAAGCTTTCAATCCTCAGCACTGATTTTGATAGGGTGAGACTGAGTGCGTTCCTGGTTTCCACTGGGCTTTGTATGGAAGTTCTTCCTGCTGTCACCTTGAATAGCCGTGGCCTTTTCCCTTACTGGAAGAAATCATTTCTCTTTATATATTCGAGCAACTCCTTCACCCTAAAAATCCCAGTTAGATCACCCTGAATCATCTATAGTCGAACGAATCCATATCTTGTTTATGTAACCTGTCCGAAACTTCGGGGGGCGGGGGGGGGGTGGTGGTGGGGTGGTGTGGGTGGAAACAGACATGCATTTATGTAGCGCCTCTCACGACCGGGGGATTGCTCAAAGCGCTCCACAGTCAATTGAAAGGTTAATGTCATGTCGGAAAAGCCAATATGTGCACAGCAAGCTGTCACGATCTAAAATTACCACATTTTTATGTGATGCTGATGGGACAAACATCGATTCAGGCGCTGGGGAGACTCCCCCCCACCGACCTCTTCAAAAAGCGACACGAAATCGCTTACAGCTGCCCTGACAGATCGGTTTCAGCTCCAATCGTGCAGTATTCCCTGGAGATGTCAGATTTGATCTTTTTGTCCCAGTCCTAGAGTGGGATTTGAACCCGGAATTTTGTGACTAAGAAGCAAAATTGCTATAGAGTGAGCGGGAATTCAGAAAGTGAAAGAAGGTAAATTACCACCCCTCTCTGGTCTGACCCATGCTTAAACCCACACCCCCCCCCCCCCACCTCATACACACATTATAGTTATTTCCTTAAAAGTCACAGACCTGTACCAAGACCACGTGCATCTGGGAGATAGGGAGTCAAAGCTGGATGTTGTCAGCATGATGTGAGATGCCGGCATTGGACTGGGATAAACCCAGTAAGAAATCTCACAACACCAGGTTGGACTTTAACCTGGTGTCAGCATGCACAGAGATGCACACTTCCAAAGGAGTGCAGAGACTTAGACATTGTTGAGGCAGAAGGTTTGATAAAGGGATGCGATTACAGGAGGTGACTACTGTGGGAGAGGTCAGGGTTTAACTGTAATACATGGCAGCTGGGCCAAGGATAGAATGTTCTAGAACACATATTCATTAGGAGAGGCTAGGGCTGACTTTAATCTGTCACTTCCTTCTACGCCTTTTCATGTAATTAGTGAATCTCTTGACCCAGTTTATTACCTGTGCATTTTGCTCATCTGCACAGGGCTGGTATTGTGGCCAAAAGTCAAGCCATCGGCCAATACATAATTACATACTTTATATAGATAGATTGGAGAAGTTATGACTCAAAGATAACAAGGAAAGTAGGTTATGAAGAGGAGGCTACAAAAGGATATAAATAGTTTAAGTGAGTTGGCAAAGATTTGGCAAATGGAGTATAATGTTGGCAAATGTGAAATTGTCCATTTTGGCAGGAAGAATAAAAAATAAGCTTATAATCTACATGATGATTGCAGAGGTGCAGAGGGATCTGCATGAAGCATAAAAGGTTAGTATGCAGGTAAAGCAAGTAATTATGAAAATGAAAAGTATGTCTACTTCTGCTCCTCTGTCCTTTAAGTACTACCAAGACTCTCTAATAATAATATTCATCTCAGCTGCTCCAGCTGGCAGCCGTAACCACATCCTAATTACTCTCTGGGAAAAGTGGTTTCCCCATAACTTCCAGGTTGGATTCAATTGTGATGATCATACATACTCATGGCTCATAGACTGTCTACACGTGGATACATCATTTCTAACTCTACCTATCACAGAGTCTTTACATTGCAGGAGGCCATTTGGCCCATCGAGTTTGCACTGGCTCTCTGAAAGAACATTCTACCTAGTCCCACTCCTCTGCTTTATCCGCCCAACCTTACACAGTATCTCCTTTCAGAAAGTAATCTCATTCTTTTCTGAAAACCTCAATCGAGCCTCCACTACCTTCTGAGGAAGTTCATTCCAGACTCCAACCACCTTTTGGGTAAAACATTTTCCCTCACATCACTTTTACTCCTTGTGCCCATTACTTTGAACCTGTGCTCTCTGTTCTTGATGCTTTCTTGAGTGGGAACAATCTCTCGCTATTTATCCTTTCCACATCTCTCAGGATCTTGATTCCCTCTATCAAATCTTCTGTCAGTTTTCTTTTCTCCAAGGAAAATAGTCTCAACATCTCTGATCTATCCTTATTGCTACAGTTCCTTATCCCTGGGATCATTCTTGTGAATCCCCTTTGTACTCTGCCCAATCCTTCACTTCCTATCAATCTTTGTAACTTCCAATCCCTGACCTGTCAGCCATTCCTTTTGAAGCCAGTTTCTCTCCATGGTTACAACCTCTCACATCTGATATTACCCGGTGTAAATCTCGTTTGCGCCTTTATATTCTTTGCACAGTGAGAAGTCGCACAACACCATGTTAAAGTCCAACAGGTTTATTTGGTAGCACGAACTTTTGGAGCGCTGCCCCTTCAGGTGAATCTTATATTCTTTGCGCAATACTCCAAGTGTACAACTTAACTATTAATTCTCCGCCGTTGCAGAAGCTTGGTACGGGCGAAACGACTCGGAAAGGCATGCGCTTTTTAAAGCCCGGAATTTCTTGGGGCTGGAGTTTCCAATTGGCTGCCCTTTCATTGGTGAGAAGGAGTATTTGGCAAAGAACGGGCAGCACGGTTAAAAGGAGCGGTGCGTTCCCAAGGAGATATAATGTTCCGTGGCAATGTCAACCATCAACTGCGGAGTCAGGCTTCGGGGTGTGTGTCAAAAATCATAAAATGCACGGTTGGATTGGAAGCAAAGTGAGCACATTGTGAATGTGCTGAGTGTACATGGGAGTTTCAGATCACGTGTGTGTGACCTAATGCGCAGAACATGCAGGAGGAACAATAGAGTGTAGCCTGCAACCTGAACACTCGCTGCAGCGTCGCATGGGTGAGTAACAAACTGCAACGGATCCTCTTCTTTCAGGGGCCCTCCTCTCGCTCTCGTCTTTTAAACTAGCTAATTTGCACAGTCAATACCTTGCTACTTTTCAAGGTGCGACGCAGCCGGCAGATTACAGAGGCTGCTGGATTCTCTTGGTTGTGTTTAGAAAGCTACTCCCCCCTTCCACCGCCAAGAATCCGGAGCAACTTCAACTGAGGAATAAAACGTTTCCCAGGACTAACGGCATTTTGGTGGATTAGGCAACAGCGCACTCTGTTAACGCACTGTTGGAATTAGTGGGCTGTTGTTTTTTTTAAAAAAAAATATTTTTTTCTCTCTCATTTCTTTCTTTGCAAATGTTAACACACATTTGCGGGAGAATCTTCCAGTTTACCGTCTCTTTCACTTTGAGGTGTGGTGCATGATGGGGGTGGTGGAAGGACAGCGGGCTGGAGGAAGAACACCACCCACAGTCCAGGGCTTGTTACTGCTGCAAAGCCAGGCCTGTGTATTCACCCAGTAGTACTTGATGTTTACAACACCAGGCGATAGACACTGCCTTGGGTGTTTTGTCCTCTCTGTCTCCACCACTGGTGACCGTGTCTTGGATCACAGGCTCTGGAGTTTCCTGCCTAAGCATCTACTCCTCTCTTTCTCGATTCAGACTCATACATTCCTTGGGACAAACTTTTGATCCAGTATGTGGCTACGTGTCTGTCATGCTTTGTTTTAGAAAATTCGGGTGGTGCTCCTTGTTTGTATCTTTTATTATGTAAAAGCTATATACAAATTGTTGTTGTTCTGCTAGCCAAGACTTGATTCAACTGTTTATCGTTCAGTGAACTCAGTTTGTCCCTTCCCCACACTCCCAACGCTTCCCACTCACAATAACCAAGTCCTAGTTGCCTATCCCGACGAAGGATCAGTCACCTGGCTCGAAACGTTGACTCTATTCCCTCTCCACAGATGCTGTCAGACCTGCTGAGATTTTGCAGCATTTTCTGTTTTTGTTTCAAAGTCCAACATCAGCAGTATTTTGCCTTTATCCTACTTGCCTGCCACTATACCAAACCATTAATTGTCACTGTTCATATCTGAGTTGCTTGTTCTTGCCACCTTACTTAGTTTTATACCAGCATCAGACAAAGAACCTTTTATTGGCGAGTCCCGAATTCCTCATATCCCTAAATTCTTCTTGGGGACTATGCCCCGCTCATTCCTCACTTTATGCTTCTGACCTTCAGCCATCGATTCACCGACCAAATTGCACGGCCTTGCTTTAAACAGTCCCAACTTCCTCCGGCATAAAATGATCCTCCAATTTTCCGCCACTTCCATATTTTTTTCCCCCATCCAGTCAGATGTTAAAATCTCCTGCAACCTGCAGAAATGCCCTAAAATTCAACTCTTCTTTTGCGTCTGCCTCATGTTTTGCCCCCAACTTAAATATATATGTATCACTCTGCTGCGCCCTGGAAGCAGCAGCGGCATGTGATTGACAGCTGTCAGAGTCTGATCCCGGATTCAGCACCGCAACCTCTGATAGCTGGGCGTGTCCACCACAACTGTGATTGACAGCTGGGCGTGTCACCCAGCGAAGCGTGTCACCTGGAGGGGCGGGTCTTGGGAATCATTGGCAGATGGGCGGGTCACATAGTGGGACGGGCACAGGTGATTGGCAGATGAGCGTCACCTGGTGGGGCGGGCCACCAGGGTGAATGGAAGGTGGGCTGGTCACGTGGAGGGGAGGGCCCGGAGGAGATTGATAGCGTCACCTAGAGGGGCGGGCCCGGGAGGCGGGGATTGGCAGGTGGGCGTGTCAACTGGAGGGGCGGGACGGGAGTTGATTGGCAGGTGGGCGGGGCCGGCGCGAGACTGGCGTCAGACGGTGATCAAAGAAGCAGCGCCGGCCTTGGCACTTGCGCACTGAGTGCGGTGCCGGTGGGAAGAGGCTCGGCGATAGCTGGGCCGGAGAGGCCGCAACAGGTACTCGACCTCGCGGACTGAGCGCTGCCTCGGCTCGGGGATCGGAGTGTGGTTCAACGGCCGGATAGTGAAGGGCGGCTAGGTCGGTGGCTCTCCCCTCCCCTCGACACGGCTGGCCCGGGCGGCGGCGGTGGTGTGTCGGCGGCTGGACTCTGGCCTGTCCCTCCGGGATCAACTCCGCCCGAGCGCGGCTCACTGCCGGGGAGGGGGACGCAAATTTGGCCGGGGAACAACGGGATATGCCACACATATGGACACGGCTGTACCCCTACCCCTACTCCCCCCCGCAACTACGGCTGCCCCATCCCCCCTCCGGCTGCACCCCAGCCGGCCCCACCCCCGCTGCACCCCACCCCCACCCCTACCCTCACCCTCACCCTGCTGCACTGCACCCCACCCCCGCCCCCATCCCCACTCTTGCTGAACCCCCCCCCCCCCCCCCCAAGCTAACTCTCATCCCTCCTTCCTCCCTCAGTCACCCACACTCCCCATTGGCTCTCCTCCCACCCTCTTGTCCCATTCACCCTCACCCTCATTCCCCCCCCAATTTCTCCCCCCCCCATTTTCCCCCATTCCCCCCCCCCCCCCCCCATTTTCCCCCATTCCCCCCCCCCCCCCCATCACCCCTCTGTGCTTCCCCCAGCTGCCTGCCTTCCCTGGCGGTGCGACTCCCCTCTCTCTCTCTCTCCTGTTTCCTTCTCCCCCCCCCCCATCCCCCCCCCATATCTGTGCGCTCCACTTTCTAATAAAATTGTTGATTTATCTGAGGTAAATCCAGCAGTTAATACTTTATTTGTGCTTTCAGGACCTGGAACTACTGTTGTGCACCTTCTGTTTAGAGACTATTTCCTTTTGCCTCTCAACATCAAGTGGTCTACAGTCAGTATTCTGGACCTTCTTAAGCAGAAGACTTTGTTGGAAACATACAGTTGCCACTTGTCTTTCCGGGTGACTGGATTCATAGGAGCTATGAACCAAAACCAGCTGGGTTCTCAATCCCAGACAGCACGTGCATCTAGGCCTTCTGTCAGCAGCCTTGCCGACGTTGGTGAGCAAGTACACTCCTCTGTTGCCTCTCCCGCACATGGTGCAGCCACCAGCCCATCCCTCAGCACAGGCACAGTGATGGCACAGAGTGTGGCCAGTCCTGGAACCTATATCCAGATCCCCATCAACGCTGAGGTTCGCTTTGTCTCCACGTTCACTTTGCCCATGGCAGTTCAGCAGAAAATCTTTGGCGGATTCCGCAACCTGCCCAAGAGCAGTGACAGCAGCAAACCAACCACAGCCATTTACATCTGTCCAGTGAACCCAGTTAAGGTGACTGAGGCCAAGCGCCTCTTGCCTTTGGTGCCTAAACCATTGTCATTGAACTGTGGGGCTAGGGCTGTGACTGATTCAGTTCAAGAGACACCCACCTCATCACCTGTGGCCAAAGTGGCAAGCAAGGATCCTTTATCCAGCAAACAAGACAGCAAATTGAACAAGGCAGGAAAGGAAGCTGCTATCCCGACACCTGTTTCTGTAAAATTTTGCAACAACCTAGCTTCTCAGGTGCTGAAGACGTTTGTGAAGCAGCAGGCTAAGGGAGTCAATATGGATAGTTTGATGAAGGCTTACTCCAACAGTCAATTAGATACCAAGGTCGGGGGAGGTTCATTCAAAGAAAATGCACTGCTTCTCTTCAATGGACAACTATACTTCTTAGCCCAAAAAGGCATTGAGATTCCCACTGGTGCAGATAAAGGGATGCTGTCTCGAAGGGAATCGGGAGCACGTGAACCAAAGGTGGTTCTTTCTGCGGAAGAATGTGTGAAACAGAGGATCAAGACCAGTCAAAGTTCACTTAGCGCTGCAAATACAAAACAGAATGCCAGTGCACCTGAAATGAGCCATGAACTTGACACTCAAGGACAGGAACACACTGTAAAGCAAAATGACTGTTTAAATAACCCTCAGGTGACAGATATGGGTACCCGTGACAGAAGCCCAGCTGAGAATGGATTGGATCTGAAACAAGAGGTGATAAGCTTTGAAAACAAGTATCTAAGATGCATATACCTACACAAATGGGCATCAGGGAAACGCATCCAATGACTGATCATAATTGTGACCTGTTATAATGGGAGCCTATTATTGTATTGGGTTGTGTGCTTATTTAGCAAGCCCTAGTTTCTGTCCATTTATATGGTAACAAGCTTGAGCAAATAACCATTTGTCATGGAATGATGCATGCCAACTAAATCAAAATGTTAGGGAGTGAGCAACAAATGCTGGCCCATCAGCAATGCTCAGAACCCATAAATGAATAAAAATTTAAGATGTCCCTCGCAGAAGCCAGTGTTGCACAGTAATGTAAATTGGTGACATCTACTGGCAGCTTCAGACTTAGTTTGAGATAATTGAGCTGTTTTTAAAGAGTTTCCCCTATCTGTCGAGAGGCCTGGAGAACAGTCATGACGCTGATCGTAAAGTTATAATAGAGGTATACAGCACGGAAACAGCACCCAACTCGTCTATGCCAACCTGGTTTCCTAAACGGAATCTCAGAATACCATAGCACAGAAGAGGCCCTTTGGCCCATCAAATCTGCACCAATGCATGAAATGCCCTGACTTGCGCACCTAATCCCACTTGCCAGGCTTGATCCATTAGCCTTGAATGTCATGGCACGCCAAGTATTCGTCCAAGTACTTTTTAAAGGATGTGAGGCATCATGCCAGGCAGCGTATTCCAGATTGTCACCATTTTTCCTCAAATTTCCCCCACGCCTTCCAGCCCTCACTTTTAACTTGTGTCCCCTCATAATTGACCCTTCAACCAAGGAGAATAGCTTATACTGATCCACCTTGCCCTTGCCCCTCATAATCTTAAACACCTCAGTCAGGTTGCCCCTCAGTTTTCTCTGCTCCAACAAAAACAATTTAAGCCTATCCAACCTCTCTTCATAACTTAAATGTTCCATCCCAAGCAGCATCCTCTCCTCTGCACCTGGTCCATTGCTTTCACATCCTTCCTATAACATGGCAACCAAAACTGCGCACAATACTCTGGCTATGGCCTCACCAAAGTTCTATAAAATTTCATTGTGACTTCTCTACTTTTGTAATCTATAACCTGATTGATAAAGGCGATTGTGCCATACGCCTTTTTCATCATCCCTATTAACCTGCCTTTCCGCCTTCAGAGATCTGTGGAAAATACCCCAGTGTCTCTTTGGAACTTCCCAGTGTCAGACCTTTCTTGTCAAAGTACTCCTTCCAAAGTGTATCACCTTTACACTTTTTTCAGGGTTAAATTCCATCTGCCACTTATCCATCCATTTGACCATCTTGCCTATATCTTCCTGTAACCCAAGACACTCGTGCTCATCCTCACTGTTTACCACCTGGCCAATCTTTATGTCATTGGCAAACTTATTGATCCCCCTCCTCCACCAACCACCGCTTCCCCCCCACCCCCCCTCGCCGCTGCCGCCAAACCAACACACGGATGATTATGTCATTTATATAAATGATGACCAAAAGGGGGCCCAGTATGATCTCTGGTACTGGTCACTGGCCTCCAGTCACTAAAGCAGCTTTCTGTCCCCTACCGCTAAACCAATTGTCAGATCACCCTGTATTCCATTGCATTAGCCTCCTTAATAAATCTCCCATGTAGGACTTCGTCAAAGGCTTTGCTGAAATCCATGTAAACTACATGAACTGCACTACTCTCATACACACCCTTGGTTACATACTCAAAAAATTCAGTCAAATTTGTTAAGCATGACCTCCATCTAACAAAACCATGCTGACTATCCCGGATCAAACCTAGCCTCTCCAAATGGAGATGGATAGATTCTCTCCTTCAGAATCTTCTCTAGTAGTTTCCCAACCACAGACGTGAGACTGACTGGTCTGTAGATCCCTGGCTTGTCTCTACAACCTTTTCTAAATAGTGGGATCATGCTGTTCTCCAGTCCTCTGGCACCTCCTGGTTGACCAGGGAGGAATTAAAAATTTAGGTCAGAGCCCCTGCAATTTCCTCCCTTGCCTCCCACAACAGCCTGAGACACAATTCATCCAGACCTGAGATTTGTCCACTTTTATGCCTGCAATTGCTCCAAAAACTTGTCACTCCCTATGGTGATTTTTCTGTAGAGCCTAAGAGTCTCTCTTCTCAGGTTCCATAACTACCTACTCTTTCTCTAATCCCATTTGCCTGCATTTGGCACACATCCCTCTAACCTTTCCCATCCCACCTCTGCCACCACCCTTGGCAGCTCATTCCATGTACACACCACCCTCTTTCTAGAAAAAGTTGCCCCTCGGGTCCCTTTTAAATCTTTCCCCTTTCACCTTCAATCTATGCCCTTTAGTTTTGGTCTTCTCAACCCTGGGGAAAGACCTTGGCTATTCACCTTATATATGCCCCTCATGATTTATAAACCTATATAAGATCAACCTTCATCCTCCTACGCCCTAGAGGAAAAACGTTCCAGCCTATTCAGCCTCTCCTTATAATTCAAATCTTCTAGTCCCAGAAAAATATTTGTAAATTATTTTGCATTCTTTCTGGTTTAGTAACATCCTTCCTACAGCAAGGTTACCAGAATTGTATGTAGTACTCCAAATGTGGCCTTACCCAATGTTTTGTACAGTTGTAGCATAATGTCCCAGCACCTGTACTTAATGCTCTGACTGATGAAGGCAAATTGCCAAACACCTTCACCACCCTGGCTACCCGTGATGCCATTTTCACTGAATAGTCAGGCACAGTGCTGTGGTGATGATGAGGCTTGCAATGTATTTACATCAACTGGTCACTGTACATCTTCTCTACCAACAGTCTCAAAGAAGTTTGATTTTTTTTCCTTCTGTACCAAACAGTACTTTTCCACTCATTGTGATTGAAAGTGCTTTCTGGATAGACATCTGTGGGCTGTGAAGTGAAGTGAGGATGCTTTCTTGAGATGTAGCGCTAGAACGCAGCCTTGACTCTGGGTTCTAGCTACATTTACATTATTACTTGATATGTCAATGCACAAAAAATTGGTTGAAATCAAGAAGAGATTATTTGCTATGAATGCCCATTCCTCTATTCTCCTTAACTTTCCACATATGCATCTAATTGTTTGCTGAATATCCTTAACATATTTGACTGTGTTGCATAAGAATGCGAGGAATCAGCCTCTGAAGTTTGTACCTTTCAGTGAGATTATGGCTGATCAGCATCCTAATGTCATATACTTTCTAGGCATCATAGCAAAAATCTATAACGCTCAGATGGAAAGTAATTAATTGAACTTTCATTTACTACTTTTTTTCTCAAAGAGAATTCTGCATTCCCAATGTATTCTCTAACTTCTGATTAGTCTTGCTCTTGATTTTTAAGGTTATTCTCTTGTCCTAAACTCCTCCAGCTTTTCAGTTGATTCCTTTGAAAGTCTCAGTAAGTTCAAACAAATGGCACATCAGTCTAACTTTCTGTATCGGAAGGATGCAAGCCCAACTTTTTGAATCTTTTAAGTTAACCTGCAGAGCCTGTCAACATTCTAGTAAATCTGTGCTTTATTGCATCCATTCCAAGTCACTTCACCTCCTTTCTAAGGTATAGTGCCCAGGGTTTATACACAGTACTCTAGATGTGGTCGAACAAGGACTTTGTTTAACTGTAGTAAAACTGCCCTTTATATTCTAGGTCAGCATTGCATTCATCGTTTTGGATTTTTTTACCAAACCACAATTCAGCTCTGAAGAAGCCATACAAACTTGAAACATTAACTCTGTTTCTCTCGGCACAGACACTGCTGAGTCTTTCCAGCAGTTCCTATTTTTATTTCAGATTTCCAGCATCCACAGTATTTTGCTTTTAATGGGCTGCATTTTAAAGATTTGTGACATAGATTCCTACATCTCTTTAGACCTCCACTATGCCTAGCTTTCGATATTTAAAAAAAACTTTTATTTCTGGCCACAAATGGATCATTTCAAATTTATCTGCAATTAAATTTATCAGCCTGCTATTTATTAATTTTATGTCATTGGTAAACTTGGATATGTGACTGCATGAGATATGAACTGATAAATTTAGTGAATAATTGAAGTCCCAACAATGATCCGTGTGGGATGTTTCTAGTCTTGTGACTTCCAGTTTGAGCGTATATCTGTTTTGTCTTCTACTTCCTAAGCAGGTCAATAATTTCATGAGTTTCGCTAACAGCCTCTTATGTTGAATCTTACTGAATGCTTTCTGGAAGTTTATGAATTCAATTAAACACATTCAATTAGGTGTGTTAATCAAAAGCTGGCGATCTGTTCAGCTGTAAGTGTTCAGTCACTTTGTTCTTAATTAGAGATTCTAGTTTCCTTGCCATGACTAATCAATAACCAACATGTCCATCATTTTCTGTTTTTTTTCTTCCCCATTCATTACATTTTCCCTTTCCAATTGGGAGACTTCACATCAGGAGAACATTGTACAATAATAACATCTGTAATTTCCTCATCTATGTCCTTTAACGCCCAGGAGTGGAAACCACCAGAATTTGTCATTGAATTTGAGAAAGATTTTTATTGAACTTAGGAACTTGTACTGTTGAATTCAGCTTTTGTTGTGATATTTTACATGGCCCAATAAATGTAACCATAGGAACCTCTTCAGATCAAGAGCCCATTGATATTTTCATCAGTTTCCATGAGGAATACAGTTTTGATGGAACGAGTCCTAACCACCTTGTGCATAATTCCAATATATAGACATGATACTCCTGATCTTTCTTTCTGCAGGCACGTGTAAGGATTTCTTTACACACCTTAATATAATTCATCTTGTGCTCACATTGACTTTTGAGTTAGAGCTGCCTAGCATTCTCTCTTGATATGTTAGTTGAAAAGTCTGATAATCGGTTTTCTGTTACTGTCTACTGCAAGCTTATCTTCAGTTAATGTACATCTTGAAATTCATACAGCTCCATACACCATAAGGTTGGCCTAATCAGCAATCTTGTAATAGGATACCAGCCAGTTGCTGACTTTGCAAACTTGACAGAGCGCATCAAAGTTATCCTGTGGGACAGCAGCTATTCTCATCAGACAGTTTGCTCTGGATTGTGAAAACTGACAAATGACAAAGGCAGCCATTTTCAGACATGAAAATGAAGATCTACCTCAAATTATCTGGGAAAGGATTTCAAAAATTTATACAGTGGGCTAAGGAAGCTGTTTTATGCTCCTACTATGCAGTGGTTACATGAGTGGTATTTTCCACCAAATGTTGCTGCCATTAGTTCAAATGGATATTATGTCTGATCCACAGTTGAGCAATGTTGTGTATGAATTTCAGTGCTGGCATAATGCCAGGTACATAGGCCATACAGCCCAATGATTAATCAAATCAAGCAGATCAAATGTTCCGTTGGTTGCTTGTAATAGGTAGAATGTAGACTGTATTCAGAAGAAGAAGAAATAGGAGCAGGAGTAGACCATCTAGCCCCCCGAGCTTGCCCCGCCATTGAATAAGATTATGGCTGATCTGAAGTGGATCAATTCCACTTTCCTGCTTTCTCCCCATAACCCTTCATTCTCTTGTCTATCAGAAACCTATCTACCCATGACTTAAATATATTCAGTGAGGTAGCCTCCACCACTTCAACAGGCAGAGAATTTCAGAGATTCACCACTTTGAGTGAAGAAGTTCTTCCTCAACTCTGATCTAAACTGCGCCCCCCCCGCCCCCCCCTTATCTTGAGGCTGTGCCGTCTAGTCCTGCTATCCATTCTAAGCGGGAAGAATCTCTCTACCTCTACCCTATCCCTTTCATCATCTTATACGTCTCTATAAGATCCTCCCTCAGCCTTCTAAACTCCAACAAGTACGGACCCAGTCTATTTAGTCTCTCTTTGTAGGTTAACCCCCTCATCTCCGGTATCAGCCTAGTGAACCTTCTCTGCGCTCCCTCCAAGGCCAATATATCTTTCCGCAAGTGAGGTGACCAAAACTGCACACAGTCCTCCAGCTGCGGCCTCACCAGTACCCTGTACAGTTGCAGCAAGATATTCAATCATCCTGTTCGCAAAACCTACAACAAAACATCTTCTGATGTGGTTCCATGATTGGGTAGCACTTCCTGAGCACGATGATAATATGACAACCTGATGATCAGTCAGTCTTGTAACTTGGCTGATTTAACCTTGCTAAAAATGATATACACTCATATGTAGGGACTTACTCACTACAAACAAAATATGTTCAAGCCTTGCCCTTGTTTTGAAATGTCTTGGAGCTTGTGGAGCCTTCTCCATGGCAATGCTCTGATGAATCAGAGTTGACTTGCTACCAATGAGCAACCTTTTATCCTTTAATATAAATTGAGATTGTTTGAAATTTGGCATTCTTACACTTGTTATGATGAGTGCAAGATGAAAAGCTTTGACAGTGTGTCTTTTTTCAGCAATATAATTTGTTAAACCAATTTTTGCTTTCATTTTAGTACATTTCAGTTCTTGGTTCACAATTAGTTTCTCTGGAATATCATGTATTCTTTGAAAAGTTGATATCTATTTCTTGTTTTTAATTTGCAATATTAACTCCATTTGTTTTTAGAGGGCTTACGATATCCTTGCCTACCAAATCTTGCTGCCGCCCCCAGTGTAATCGTAAAATATTTTTGTTAATCTTGATTATCCAGTTCCTTTCTGTTTTGGTCTTCCTTTGCTGGTGGTTATATATCCCCCAATCCCCACGATCAATGCTATTCTTTGTACTCCTGCATGCTCTTTCCTGTCACCCCTTTATGGTTTTTTATATTTGATAAGTATAGAGTTCTTGCCCCTTATGTACTATATACTGTTTTTAAACTAGAATTTGTTTTTAAACAGCAGCCACCGTGTCTTCCTCAGTTACTAGTTTTGACTAGTTTCTTTCATCCACATTTGACTCAACCTGCTAAATGTTAGCTATAACAAAATACAAAATCTTAGAAACTGTGATAACTTTCTCCTTTTCTGAGCAGAATTGAATTTGATTATACTGTGATCACTTAACAAGCTGATTAAAAATTAAGTCTAGCTCATTGTTCATTATTAAATCTAGTACTGCCTTTCTTTTAGCAATTCCTTTTTGTATATTAATTTTAAGTTATTTTTTCTGATTAAGTAAACACTGCTCCTGCCCCCAACCGCTATACTGCAGAACTCTGCAGTACACAGTGATATGATACTATGGTCATTGCTCCTTTATATTTGTTTCCCATTCTTTGATTTTCTATCCACTGATAACTACACAGAAACAGAAAACCCCAGCTATTTTTTTCCATTCTGCATCCTCACCATGCTGAAATGAAGTTTTGTGACAATGTCGTCTGTGTCTTAAGAATCTGATGTGGGTATGCCGGCGTTGGACTGGCGTAAACACAGTAAAAAGTCTGACAACACCAGGTTTTAGTCCAACCTATTTGTTGGACTAAAACCTGGTGTTGTCAGACTTTTTACTGTCTTAAGAATCTCACAGCTTTGGGATGACTCATAATGTCAATACCTGTGTCTTCATGCTCCGTAAAAAGTCTGACAACACCAGGTTTTAGTCCAACCTATTTATTTGATAATATTCTCACAAGCTTTCGAGGGGACAGCCTGTCCCCTCGAAAGCTTGTGAGAATATTATCAAATAAATAGGTTGGACTAAAACCTGGTGTTGTCAGACTTTTTACTGTGTTTACGCCAGTCCAACGCCGGCATACCCACATCATGTCTTCATGCTCCCCCAGCCCAATCATTGTGAGGTCTCATTGGGTTCCTGTGCTCCAAAGATTACATTTTTCCACTATTTCTCCTGTTATTGAAAGACAAGGGGGTGAAAGGTTATCAAGGTAGGTGGGAGATTATGATCAGATCAGCCATGATTTTATTGAATGGTGGCGGAGCAGGCTTGAGAGGCTTGGGGGCCATGCTTGCTTCTAAATTTGTGTGTTCATATTGGTAGCTATTATTTATTATTGTCATGTATTAGTATGCATTGAAAAGTATTGTTTCTTGCGCACTATACAGACAAAGCATACCACATTCGTAGAGAAGGAAACGAGAGGGTGCAGAATGTAGTGTTACAATCGTAGCTAGGTTGTAGAAAAAGATCAACTTAATGCAGGTAGGTCCATTCAAAAGTGTGATGGAGCAGGAAAGAAGATGTTCTTGAGTCAGTTGGTAAGTGATCTCAGATTTTTGTTTTTTTTTCCCTTGATGGAAGAGTATGTCCGGGGTGTGTGGGGTTGTTAATTATGCTGGCTGCATTACCAAGGCAGCAGGAACTGTAGACAGAATCAGTGGATGGGAGGCTTGTTTGCATGATGGATTGGACTACTTTTCACAACTTTTTGCAGTTTCCTGTGGTCTTGGGCAGAGCAGGAATTACACCAAACAGTGACATAACTAGAAAGAATGCTTTCTATGGTGCATCTGTAAAAGTTAGTGAGAGTTGTAGCTGCCGTGCCAAATTTCCTTAGTCTTCTGAGAGGCATTGGTGAGTTTTAACTATTGTGTCGGCATGGGGCGACCAGGACAGGTTTTTGGTGATCTGAACACCTAAAAACTTAAAGCTCGCAACCATGTCTACTTCCTGTTAATGTAGATAGGGGCATGTTCTCCACAAACTTCCTTAAGTTGATGACAATCTCCTTCATTTTGTTCGCATTGAAGGAGAGATTATTGTCATTGCCTCAGTTCACCAGATTTTCTATTTCATTCCTGGACTATGTCTCATCATTGTTTGGCATCTGACCCACCATGGTGGTGTCACCAGCAGACTTAATCGATTTGGACTCTCCTTTATGTCGCCTTAGGAACATGCTCCCTTGCCCCTTCTCTTTGACTATGCTTTTGGCTTTTTCTGATTCGGATGCTGTTTCTTCCTCCACTTCCTTTAAACTCATTTCTTCTCCCTCTTAAAAAGATACTTTTGTCCAATAGTTAGCATTTTGTAAAGTGAATTGACATATCTTTGGACAGAATCAGTGCTATTCAAGCATCAGTTAATGCCAATCTCTTGTAATCTTGTCAAAGTACATCTCCTATGAAAAAAGATTTGTAAGCTTGGTCATCAAGACTGGAGCTAGAATCTTGTATTGTTCGGGCATATGGGTGTGTGCATGTGAAATGATATTGTACGAATGCTTGATGAGATTGCACATTCAAACAATATTTTGCTCTGTAGGGCGCACATGCACCTTTATGGCTTGTGGGTGGGTCGGTTGGCCAGGTAGCCATTACGTTTTAGCTTCAATCTCAATCCAGGGCAGGTTGCACTGTCGGGGCCGAAATAAAATTTAAGTTTTTCTGGGGACGGATGTTTGCATTTGAATGTGCTGCTGAGATATTCTTCACAGTTTTTCCATCGGAATTTATTTTATACATCTGCATTTCCCTGAGACAGTTCTGCTGCAGCTGCCCTGTCCCTGTCGAGAGTGCCCATTGGCAACGCCAGCTGGAGCCCTCACTTCTACTCCCACCCTCTTCCTTCTGTGCCTGGTCTCCCTGGTAATGCTGACTATTCCCAATGGGCGACTCACATGGGCTGCCCGTTAATTGGCCAGCAGTGTGAAATCATGTTCCAGGGCCAATTGTGGCCAGAAGCACATTATGTACTTGCTTCCAGGTCCACGGAGACCACGCCCAACAGATGAAAAATTCAAGCCTGAGTCTAAGCAGCATGCTGTAGTGGTGCTTTTCAATTGAAAAATTGTAAATCTAGTTACATAAAGGACTCGAAATATGGAAAATGTTAGTTTTGTCTTTTAGTTAATATTAGTCCGTTACTTTAATGGTGAAATAAAATTCCTTTCACATTAAACATTTCCTGACATTTAGGATTTTTTATCCCTTTTTTCTAACCTCTGTATTTAAAAAAAATCTCTTAATTAGGTTCAATTTTTCCACTCACTGTGCAATGTAGCACAATGAGGAAGTTACAACTTCATCCAGTGCAAGCCTAATAATTCATATATTTGTTCTTTTAACCCCTAAACAAAATGGCAGGTGAGGTTGTAATTGGGATTCCTGAGGAAAACATTTTGAGAATTTGGCTTAGATGAGGTCATCCCGTAGCTGATCCTAGGTTGGCTGTGGTGTCCAGGGCTTGCTTGTTTTTTTTATACGGAATAGTTTAAGAATTTCTCTCCACTTCTGCTCGAGTTGTTTGTACACAAAGCCCAATTCCTAGAGCTTTGGAGGATCTTAGCAATTTGATGGACCTCAAAGCTCTTTGAGAAAAATGTTGTTGGAAGTTTGCTCCTCTACACAAATACTTGCAACATTTTCTTTATAAATCAAAAATCTTTCATGAGGAAATCCCAATTTAAATATTTAAAACATTTTTACCATCACACATTCATCCATTTGAGTCAGCCAAAATATTTTTGAAGAAGCATTTATCTGTTCCTTTTTACCTCAATAATTGAGTTTATGTTTATAACCAGGCTTTAAATAAGTTTAAAAATCCATTTTCCACAACGTTATTTAAATTAGAGTCATAGGGTCATTAATAGTGCAGAAGGCAACCAGTTGGTCCATCATGTCTGCACACTCCCCAAATATGCAACTCACCCAGTACCATTACCCGGCCTTCTCGCCGTAACCTTGCACATTTGTCCTTTTCAGATGACAGATCATGCCGACTCTGGTAGAGCAATCCTGTCAGTTCCACTACTGCCCCCCCTCCTCCCCAATAGTTTGCAGCTTTATTTCCTTCAAGTGCCCATCCATTTGAAATCATTGATTGTTTTCTCTTCCACTAGCCTCGGGAGAGATGCATTCCAGGTCATTGCATGCATCACCTCACACACGTATTAAATTCCATTTCCCGTTCCTGCCCATTCTGCTTGCCTATCTGTCATGTTGCGGTTGATTTGTATTCTCTCCATATTTGCACTTCAAATTTGGTACAGTGGTGAAGTTTGAAATTTTACTCGCTGTTCCAAGGTCCAAGTTATTTTAAATAGTAAAAGAAAGCAGTGTTCCTTGCACTGGCCCTTGGGGAGCCTTCCTCCAGGCTGAAAAAACAGCCCTTTACTATGATCTACTGTTTTCTGACTCAAGCCAATTTTTTTGTCCAAGGGGACACTGACCCTTCTATTCCTTGAACCTCAATTCCATTCAGCAGTCTTCTTTGTTACTTTGTCAAACATGTCCTTAAAATCCATGTAGGTAACATCCTTTGTATTCTCTTCATTAACATTCTCAGTTATTTCATAATTTTTTAAAAAAATGCTCTTTTTGTTTTAACTTTAAAGCCTTTAAAGTCTTCATTTCACTTGTCTGGAAAAACTGACTTTGACCTCGGATGTTTTCACCTTGGATAGCTTCTGATCACAGCTGTTTATTCTGAGCGTGTATGGACTTGTGCATCATACAATATGTATGTGCTGAAGGGTAGACACAGGTGTCTTGTAAGGATTTCATAAGAGCCGTAGAACCTATTGAAGACATTGGGAAAAGTGCATTTTAGCCACTAGTATTTTGAGTAGCTGTGTAAAACCATACTGGCTCGGAGGTAAGGCACTTGTACCTTTTTCTGGATCAGGATATGAGCAGTGTGGTTCAAGAACTGCAGACTTTGTGGCTTGAACATAGTTTTGGTTACATTTCAGGAGTGCAGAAATTTGTGATTCCCACATCCTAATTTGCAGTAGTGTTTATATAGCTTCTCCAACACTTTGTACAAAGGGAAATATATCACTAAGTTTGTTTGTATTTTTGTTTTATTTGTGACATTTTGGGGCTGTGGGGCATTTTCCAGTGCAAATCCTTTACTGATATTCTTGCCTCTCATTTTCACAGGTTGTGAAGCAGTTACCAAATCCCCTTTCGCGCAGCTCTACAAAAACACCTACGGATAAAGACTTATTGTTGAAAGCTGGGATTTATGCTGATGTCCGAGTTAGCCTTGATAGAATCTCTATCAGTCAGTCAGATATTCCCATAAAATATATTCCAAAACTCTCGAAGGAACCTGATCCACCGGATTTGGAAAAATGTGAGGAACAGCCATGGGTGCCTGGGCTGCCGGAACTGGAGGAATGCCCAAAGCTCATCAGGGAGCATGACCCAACAGAATTCGGAGAGTGTCCAGAGCTTTTCAAAGAGGCTGGACCAGCAGACTTAGAACAAAGTTCAGATACCTCGAGGGTACCTGATCCAGTAGCACCCCAAGTATGTCCAGAACTGTTTAAAGAACTTGGTCTACTTGAAGAATATGCAGCTTTGTCGAGAGTATTTAGCCCAGCAGAATTGGAAGAGTGCCCAGCTATCTCAAAGGAGCCCAGCCCACTAACGTTGGAAGAACGTCACAATTATTCCAAAAAAAGTGTCACAATAACATTGAAAAAAGATGTTGATACCTACCGAGTACCTGGCACACCAGGATTTGGAGAAGATTCAGCAGATTTGATGGACTGTCTTTCTGAATCTGAAGAGGAAGGCCATGAATTCGGAAGGAAGAGGAAAAAGGTATTTAATTTTACTGTGAACATGATAATCTGTTTAATGCTCAAGAATGGTTCAGGAAAAACTGATAAAACTGAAGAGGAAGACAAATAAGATGTGTTTCATGTAAAAGAATTGTAACATTTTAACCGGTTAGTGCTTACTCTTCATTTTATTGTAATGGGAGAATCATTCAGAAGGGAAAGGAGAGGAACTAATTCTATGTGAGTGGATTGTGAAGTAGCTTTGCCATCAGAATTGAAGTGCGTCTTGTGACACTTTGTTGGATTCCAATCTAAATGTGAAAGGGGGGAGTAGAAAATAATATTCAGAAGATCAGTGTTATAAGTCACTAACAAGTTATAGGAGTATTTCATAGACACTTCTAACAGGAAAAGGGTGCTGCACCTTGTGATTTTAGGGTATCACTTACTGACTGCTGAGAGGCTCAATTTTGTATATAGTAACAAACTTAATTTCAAATGTTCTGTGATGAATAAAGCATGAAGTTAGCCTCCCTGTTTATAGAGATGAAGTTAAGTACTTGTCTTCTGTGATTACTATGTTAGAGTCTATTCTTGGGCCAATAACTGGACATGCCTGTGGCAAACATAAATTATTCCTTTTTTGTGCTTGCGCCTTTGTAGCTTGAGTGTGTCATCCAGTTCAATCTTGACAACTTGTTTTGATGGTAATTTGAGTCTGAATAAACAAGCAGAACGTTCCCCTCCAGAATTCCCAGTTGTATGTATGGGTGGTTAAGCAACCTATTCCCATCTGATGGCCCACAGCTTCTCTGCGAAAGTGGGAAATCCACAAGCATATTAGCGTAATAGTGATGTCAAGTTAATTCTGCATACGTTGGATTTTTATCCTCTCATCATTGTTTAAAAAATTACCAATTCTGGTGAATACAAGGTGATCATGTTGAAAATCACTGAATGCAACCATGTGCCTTGAACGTTGACCGTAGTCAGCTTAGTTTGATTTCAGCTATCATTCTCGTCTGTAGGTAATTACTTTTAGCAAAAGTTCTGTTTTATGGTGGCCGTTGTATTGTCAAAAGGGCAAATTTGTGCTCTATTCTGATATTTCCCAAAGAATTGCTTATGGTATTTTGAAGTATAGCTAATGAAGAAAGGTCATGGACTATTATAACATTCTTCAATATCTATTGATTACCTTTCAGCTAAAGAAATGTACATACCAATATAAAAGCAAAATACTGCAGATGCTGGAAATCTGAAACAAAAACATAAAATGCTGAAGAAACTCAGCAGATCTGACAGCATCTCAGAGAAACCAAGTTAATGGTTTGAGTCGAATATGACTCCTCTTTCAAAGAAGTCATGCTGGTCTCAGTTTTCCCAGCACTTTCTGTTTTTGACATATAACAATCCATCCTAGTCCATCAATAGGCTACCTGTCTTACTCCTTTTTGTTTGTCCTTTTGCATCTTCGATCTGTGGTTCTTCTTCCACAGTCAGGTTGTTTTTTTTCTATCAAGTTTAGGTTGCTCTTAATGTTACTTCTGTACTTTGGGGTTCTCCAGTGCTCAGTTAATTGCAAGTTAGAGAAGGATAGAAGTTAGGGTCCTTGATGATCTTTCATACTGGTGTTTGTCATGCTAGTTTTGTGAAGTAGTCATTAATTAACTTGAGATGAGGCGAATATTTCTATCATCTGGCTTATTTATTCACTTATTTTGATCTTTTGTCTCAACTTATCAAAAATTATTTTGCAAATGTACTGTTTACTTGAGGTTGCTGCCTTGAGTGCAAAAGTAATTCTAGAATCCATGCTAGGATTAATTGAGAATCCCAAGTATGAAGTCAAGGCTTGAGCAAGGCTGAGATTTAGTGACTCTGAAACAAGCTATTTACGTGATAATGGTGCAGTATTGGAGTAATTAAGGGAGGTGGAGAGATCGCTTGAATTAGTCTCACTCAAAGTCCTTTCTTTACACTTCACTCTGATTCAGTGGGGACTGGTTGGTGAACAGGATGAAAATAAGGGGAAGCTGGAGATAGTTTTTTGCCCAAGCTTCAAAGACTACATGGATCGAAAACTGCCAGCGATAGATAGGAATGACCTGTGTTAGTACTTTGAGGTTTTGGGGGACAGCATTTTGTAACTGTTGGTGAAAGACTCTTGCATTTCAGCTACCAAGTATTTAGAAGTGTTCAGGCTGCATGGTGGCACAGGCGTTCGTACTGCTGCCTCAGCGATAGGGATCTGGGTTCAGTTCTGGCCTTGGGTCACTGTCTGTGTGGAGTCTGTATGTTCCCCCCCATTTCTGCATGGGTTTCCTCTCGGTGCTTTGGTTTCCTCCCACAAGTCCAAAGATGTGCAGGTTAGCTTGCTTGGCCATGCTGAATTGCCTCTTAGTGTTGGGGAATAGCAGGATAAATATGGGATTAAGGGATGTGGTCAGTGCAGACTTGACAGGCCGAATGGCCTCCTTCTGTTCTACAAGGATTCTGATTCTATGAATACTTATTTATACTGCTTGTCTGGAACTGCTGGGGCAAATGCAAATTATATCCATCTTTGACCTCCACTGGCAGGACATTGTTACATTATTACCATTATACCTATAATAAGACATATATTACACCTATTAATATAATTAGTGAGGAGTTTTACTTTTTGTTGCTGCAGAGTTAGTGGAAGTGTTGTGTTTGAGAAATTGGCAGAAGTTCATTCAGAAGGGTGTGGTATGGCACCTGTGGAAGGAGTGGCCTCTGAGCAGAAAGCTGATAGTTGCAGTTCCTCTTGGGCTGGAGATGGAGCAGAGGCAGCAGAGAGGGGAAGGATGTACGCAGTGGGAACTGGAGGAAGGCTCCCAACAGGAGGCTTTATAGGCTAGCATCTTCAGAGAGCACATGTCCATCTCGGCCAGGAGCAGTGACTTCATCAACAATGTGTTAAGCACACTGCAGCCACAGAGTATAGCAAGGACCATGCTGCCATTAGGGACACCGTGGCCTTCCTTCCAGACTGGAACTCATGTTACGAGCAATATTTCTAAGTTGACCATGCATTCTTACATCTGGGAGGCTGTTGGTACTCCTGTACTAAGGGACAGGGGACATCTCTCTCTCTCTCTCTTTCTCTCTCTCTTTCTCTCTCTCTCTACTTAGGCAGCTGACAATAGACAGGGCACATGGCTTTGCCAGGACCTTCCCAATAATGCAGGGAGCCTGTGAATTCACGAATGTGGCTCTGTTGATGCCACATCTCAATGGAGAAATGCACCACAACCTTCAGATTCTACTCTAGGGAGTGTAGTTGATGTGTGACCAAGCGCGCACCATCACTTTGATGAATTGCTGCTACTGTGGTAGGAGTTACGATACTTTCATTCTACATCAGTCAGTCCTTCCTACTACGCTCAAGCAACCATATTGAAGACAATAGCTTCTTGCCAACAAGGTTCACCTGCTCAACACATGGTTCATGACTGTCCTCTGCCACCTAACCACTCAATGTTTCTACATGGTGATGCAGGACATTGGAATCCTGAAATGACCATTCCATTACCTGAAGTGTGTCGTGTGATTCAATGGTCTGCTGCTTCCTCCACCACCTGACAGTCATGTGTACAGCTTTTGCCAACCACCTGAAGAGGAGGAGGAAGAAAGGGCTCATCTGAAACACCATCGTTCTGGATGGACTATCTATGGCAGTCTTATCAGGCTCCAGTACCCCTAACAAAATACAGATACTCCAAGATCACAGTGCTGCACACTTTCATACTTTACTCTTGACCAAAACCCTGTATTAAGAGACAACATAAAATGTTATCCACATTTCCAATAATACAAACAGCATTCATTTGCCACCCCATAGTGTGTGTCTTCTAGTTGCTTTTGTCTGATTTTGATACTCCTGTGTAAATTGGGAACAATCTCACTTGATGAACGTTGGCAACTGCTGCTCCACTTTTCCTGCGCCATACGAGAGCAGGGAGGGAGAAAATGGTGAACAATAGGTCCATTAGGCTAACATCAGTTCTGAGGGAAAATGCTGGAATCTCAGTCTTAACAACATACTTAGAAAAGCATTGTATGATTAGAACAAGTCAACATGGTTTTGCTAAAGGGAAATCTTGTTTGACAAATTTATTCGTGCCTTGACATGTAACTAGCTGGGTAGATAAAGGAGGACCAGTAGATGTACACCTGAATTTCCAAAAGGCATTCAATAAGATGTCTCAAAAGATTAATAGGCAAGATAAGGGCTCATGGAGTTGGGGGTAGTATTTGAGCCTGAGTAAAGTATTGGTTACTGGATAGAAAGCTGAGAGTGGATACAAATAGAGCTTTTTGAAGGATTAGCGCTGGGACCTTAGCTATTTACAGTCTAAATTCATGACTTTGATGAAAAGAGTGAGTAATGAATGTATCAGCATTTGCTGAAACCAAACTAGGTGGTGAGCTGTGGGGAGGACACATTGCAGATTTATAGACAGGTTGAGCAACAAGTTGGAAGATGCTGTGAAGTTATTTACTTGATTGTAACAATAGAAGGCAAAATATTTTTAAATTGTAGAACTGGTAAGTGTTGATGTTCACAGAGACATGGGTGTGCTTGTACAAAAAACAGCCTATGATTAGGAAGACAAAGGGCACGTTGGTCTTTATTGTGAAGGGATTTGAATAAAGGAATAAATAAATCCTGTTACAGTTGTACAGGTTTGTTTTAGACCACATCTAGGATACTGTGCAGATTTGGTCCCCACATTTGAGAAAGGATATGTTTGCATTGAAGACAGTACAGCAATAGTTCACTATATTGGTCCCTGGGATTGTCCATTTCCTGCATTAATGCAACTAGCTAAATGATGAATGGCTAAATAAATTGGTCTTATATTTGCTGGAGTTTAGAAGAATGAGAAGTAATTTCATAGAAACCTATAAAATTGAGGGAACTTGGTAGGGTAGACACAGATTCCTTCTGTTGGTTGGGGAGTGTAAAACAGGTGCAGGTTCTCAGGATATGGGGCAATCATTTAGGACTGAGAAGAAATGTCTTCATTCAAAGTATTGCAAATTTTTGGAATTCTCTACCACAGAGGGTTGTGGATGCTCCATTGTTGAACATGTTTAAAGCTGGGATAGACACATTTTTGGTGTCTCAGGTAATTAAGGGATGTGGGGAACAGGCTTGAAAGTGGAGTTAAGATGAGATCAGCCATAACCCTATTGAATGACAGCAAGCTTGGTGACCCTGTGGTATACTCCTGCTCCTATTTCTTGAGTTCTTACATAGTGTGACCCTAGTGGCTACAGTATGCTTGGTGGAATAGTATTCTGTTTCAGTGAGGGAGTACTGCAGAGAACTTTGCTGCTCCCTCTTGCTATATACTACTTTATCCTGCATAAGAAAGTGAGAAGGTTAGTGAGTATGTGTTTGGATAAAATACTTATAACAGAAAAGCTAGGAGTGTGTGGAATCTGAGTGATGGTGTGAGACTTTAGCAGTGGTACGTATTTCATGAGCAGGAGCATAAGTGTTCTGATTAGGCTTGTGTTCTGATTATTAGAGATTGTAGATAGGTGAGTGATGGGTTGTGGCAAATCTGCTAGGAGGCATGTAAAGATGCATTTTTTTGGACAGACATTTTGGTCAGACAGCTCTGTTACTCTCATTGCCTTTGCAGCATATGTATGAATGGCTTGTTGGTGAAAGATGATCTCTCTCTCCTTTTTTGCACTTTATGCATTAATTAGTGCTGCATCTGAAAACCTGGAGCCCTCTTTCTGACCATTGCTCTGGTTTGTTTCTGCTGAGAAAATCTCTCCCATCCACTGTTGCAGCCAGAATGCATTTCTCTTTAAGAAACACAAGCTAGCTTTAATTGTTGCTGGCATTGCATAAACAGCATGTAGACGCTCAGTAGTAGGCTTAGTATTAGGTTGCATACCACAATTAGACCATGAGAAATAAGAGCTGCCCATTCAGCCCCTCGAACCTGGTCCACCATTTAATAGAATCTTAACTGATCTGACATTCCTCATGTCCACTTTCCTGCCTTTTCCCCGTAACCCTTGATTCCCTTACTGATCAAAAATCTATCTTTGGCTTAAATACACAAAAGGACTCTGACCCCACAGCCACACATCCTCGCTCCCGCAGCTCATGGTGGCAAGGAGTTCCAAAGACTCAACTCTCAGAAGAAATTTCTCCTCATTCAGACTTAAATTGGTACCCCTTTATTCTGAAACTATGCCCTCTGGTTTGATACTCTCCTACGAGGGGGGGAAGCATTCAGCATTTACCCTGTCACGCCCCTTAAGAATTCTATATGTTTCAATGAGATCACTCCTCATTCTTCTAAATTTGAGTAGTCCCAGGCTATTTAAACTTTTCTCGTAAGACAAGCCCTCCATATGGCAAATCATTTGAGTGAGCCTTCTTTGAACTGCCTCCAGAGGAGATGAGCAGGCAGTACAGTTTGTATACGTTATTTGATGTAGGATAATCACTCACTGCCTGCCTACTAACGTGGCTTATTCAACTTTAGCCCCTTTTTTAATTTATTCACCCGATGTGGTCTTCAATGGCAGGGTCTGCATTTATTGCCTATTCTTAATTGTCAGAACCATAGAGGTTTACAACATGGAAACAGGCCCTTCGGCCCAACTTGTATTTGCTGCTCTTTTTTTGAAGAGGCAAAGCTAACCCCAATTGCCCACATTCGGTCCATATCCATTGATAGCCACCTTACCCATGTAACTGTCTAAACATTTTTTAAAAGACAGAATTGTACCTGACTCTACTATTATCTCTGGCAGCTTGTTCCAGACATTCACCACCCTCTGAAAAAATTGCTTCTCTGGATCCTTTTGTATCTTCCCCCTCTCATCTTAAACCTATGTCCTCTAGTTTTAGACTCCCCTACCTTCGGGAAAAGATTGACTATCTAGCTGATCTAAGCCCCTCATTATTTTATAGACCTCTATAAGATCACCCCTAAGCCTCCTACACTCCAGAGGAAAATGTCCTAGTCTATCTAGCTTCTCCTTATAAGGTGCAATCATCTGCAAACATGCCCAGTTCCAGTGTTAGAGAGGGCAGGTCTTTGAACCTTTCACTGTCCCAGACTGCTCCATCACTACCTGGGTATATCCTGCCACACTAGTAGAACAGGCCTAGCAGAGATGGCAGCATTGAAGCAGTCAAAATGTTGTGAGTCTTCAACATTTACTTGAACTCCATGAAGCCTCATGGCATCAGGTCAAACAGACAAGGAAACCTCTTCCCCATTACCATGATCCTGACCCATGCTCCCAAGCTGATGCATCAGCATTCTTCCATATTGAATACCATTGGAAGAAACATTGAAGGTAACAAGGGTACAGGTGTATTTGGGATAGGAATCTACTGCGGGTCTGTGATAGGTATGTCCCTGTCAGGCAAGGAGGAATTGGTAGGGCTAGGGTACCGTGGTGCACAAAAAAAGTTGATTTGTTGGTTAGGAAGAAGAAGGAGGCTTATGTTCGGATGAGGCTTGAGGGCTCGGGTAGTGCAGTAGAAAGCTTTAGATTGGCTAGGAGGGAGTTGAAGAGGGAGTTAAGAAGGGCTAGAAGAGGGCATGAGATGACTTTGGCTGATAGGATTAAGGAGAATCCTAAGGCGTTCTATAGGTATGTCAAGAACAGAAGGTTGGTTAGGGCAAGATTAGGGCCAGTTACAGACAGTAGGGGGAAGTTGTGTGTGGAACCGGAAGAGATTGGAGAGGCATTGAACCATTATTTCTCTTCGGTGTTCACGCAGGACGATATGAATGTAGCTGAGGAGGTCACTGGGGTGAAGGGGTGTAAAATAGAAAGTATTGCAGTTGATACAGAGGATGTGTTGGATATTCTAGAAGGGTTGAAAATAGATAAGTCCCCTGGTCCAGACGGGATTTACCCTAGGATTCTATGGGAGGCAAGAGAGGTGATTGCAGAGACACTGGCTCTGATCTTCAGGTCGTCATTGGTCTCTGGTATCGTACCGGATGATTGGAGGACAGCGAATGTTGTCCCATTGTTTAAGAAGGGGAACAGAGACTTCCCTGGGAATTATAGACCAGTGAGTCTTACTTCTGTAGTGGGCAAGGTTTTAGAAAGAATTATTAGGGATAGGATTTATAGTTATTTGGAGAGTAATGAATTGATCAGAGATAGTCAGCATGGTTTTGTAGCGGGAAGGTCGTGCCTTACTAGCCTTATTGAGTTCTTTGAGAAGGTGACCAAAGAGGTGGATAGGGGTAAGACAGTAGACGTGGTATATATGGATTTTAGTAAGGCGTTTGATAAGGTTCACCATGGTATGCTTCTGCAGAAAATGCAGATGTATGGGATTGGTGGTAATTTAGGTACTTGGATCAGGAATTGGTTAGCAGATAGGAGACAGAGGGTGGTGGTTGATGGTAATTATTCATCATGGAGTTCGGTTACGAGTGGTGTGCCTCAGGGATCTGTTTTGGGGCCACTGCTGTTTGTAATCTTTATTAATGATCTGGATGAGGGTATAGTTGGGTGGATTAGTAAGTTTGCTGATGACACCAAAGTCGGAGGTGTGGTAGATTGTGAGGAAGGGTGTCGAAGTTTGCAGGGTGACTTGGACAGGTTGCAGAGCTGGGCTGCGAGGTGGCGGATGGAGTTTAATGCGGAGAAGTGTGAGGTAATCCATTTCGGTAGGAATAACAGATGTGTTGAGTATAGGGCTAACGGGAGGACTTTGAATAGAGTGGAGGAGCAGAGGGATCTAGGTGTATGTGTACATAGATCCCTGAAAGTTGGGAATCAAGTAGATAAGGTTGTTAAGAAGGCGTACGGTGTCTTGGCATTTATTGGTAGGGGGATTGAATTTAGGAGTCGCAGCGTCATGTTGCAACTGTACACAACTCTGGTGCGGCCGCACTTGGAATACTGTGTGCAGTTCTGGTCCCCACATTACAGGAAGGATGTGGAGGCTTTGGAGAGGGTGCAGAGGAGGTTTACCAGGATGTTGCCTGGTATGCAGGGGAGGTCCTATGAGGAGAGACTGAGGGATTTGGGGTTGTTTTCGCTGGAAAGAAGGCGGCTAAGAGGGGATCTAATAGAAACATATAAGATGATTAGAGGTTTAGATAGGGTGGATGGTGATAGCCTGTTTCCTCGGATGGAGAAAGCTAGCACGAGGGGGCATGGCTTTAAATTAAGGGGGGGTAGTTATAGGACGGATGTCAGGGGCAGGTTCTTTACCCAGAGGGTGGTGAGGGACTGGAATGCCCTGCCTGCTGCAGTTGTAAATGCGCCTAGTTTGGGGGCGTTTAAGAGATTGGTGGATAGGTTTATGGACGAAAAGGGATTGGTTTAGATTAGTGGGTCAATGTTTTTTTTTTAAAAATAAGACTGGTTGGCGCAACATTGTGGGCCGAAGGGCCTGTTCCACGCTGTAATGTTCTATGTTCTATGAATCTGCTGGGATGCCTCTCCTGTTCTGGTTCAGGGGAGCTTGTCCCAGTACTGTCCCGTGAAGGAGTTTACAATTAAAATACAGATAAAATAGGGTTACATAGGGAAAGTATGAAGTGATAATGGGAGAGGTCAGGGCAAGGGCAGTGAGGGGGAGCAGCAAGAGGTTGGGAGAGGAAAGCATTGAACAGGAGAGTGTGAAGGCATTGAGAAAGGGTGAACAGAAGGAACTGAGAGGGGGTAAGTTGAACAACAGAGAGTGAGGGGTTTGAGAGAGGTGACAAGTGAATCAGACTGAACACAGTTACAAGATTTGAAAAGTAATTCTTTTTTTTTAAATGTAGGTTGAAGTTGAAACTCAAACCTCTGACTGTCTAAACTCAGATTGGACTGATCAATCCAGAACTGCCAAGAGGAGAAAGCAGCCTGAAGTAGACCTTCGTTCTGAATCCCCTGATGCCTCTGAAATGGAGATGTGTGGGGATCTTGATGTGAAAAGCCAGGAGAGCATGGACACTGAGCATTCTCTCCCAGTGCTGCCAAGCTGTGATGAAGTTTCAGCTGCGCTTGAGTTGAACAGTCAGGCTGCCAAGGAGAAGAGCACATCTGTGTCCCTTCATAAATCGGATCCTCATGAGGGGGTTGACTCCACAGACCCCCCATTATCAAACCTGGTTGAGGTTGACGAAACGATCCGAGATGAGAAAATAAACCGCCTCAAAGAAAGGCTGAAGGAGAAGCAAGCAGCGTTGGATCAGATGAGGAAGAAAATGTCACTTTCAAGTATTGTCAACTTCTGATACTTTGGAGTCTTTAACACTGTAGTTTTTGAAGTGAACTGTATACCATTTAATTAATGTGTTAAACATCAGCTTTCAAAAAGGCCATAAGAGAAGGCAAACCAGAAACCTGACAATTCTATAAAAGGTTAATGAAAGCCTCCCAAGGAGAGCTGCAACACAAATATTCCTTCAGGAAGGTAGTGACTCATACTTGTACCTGTATATATGAATTCAATAGTTACAAATAGTCACAATTAAAAAAATGGATTTGTTTCTTTTGTAGTTCCAAGAGTTTGATTTGTATTTTGCTATGTGTATAGAATATTGAGTGTTTAAAGGAATTCCTTTTGCCATTGTTCAAAATAAAATCATTGTTGTATTAAATAAAACTCAACTTGCATAATAATGTAGTTTTATCTGATTCTTCCACTTTCTGGTACTTAAAGATTTTATCAAGGGTGAAATTTGGTAAGTGAATAAACCAAGTGCATTCTAATTAGTTCTAATTTAGTGTATTTATTATTAGTTGTGAATTTTATTCCACCTTCAAAAACTGCTATTCTAATGGTATGTAGTTTCATCATTGGTTTCATGTGTAATTTAGCCCTGGGTGACCATTCAGTAAAAAACAGCAGCTTCCACAATATAAGCAGAATTTTTTGTTAAAGAGCTGTGCTGGTGAAGGGTGAGGTAATTCAGACTTAACTTGGATGCAGTGGGAGGTGCTTCATTTGAAAAATTTACAAGTCTTGAAGTCAGAGACTTAGTATGACAACTGGTTATTCTAGAGCTGCCCCAAGAGAAGAGGCATGATGAGGATTATTGATATTTTAAATTGGAAATGAGTATTCAAGGTTGCAGCCAGCATAATAATGTAGCTAGTACCCTTTTGCCTCTGGGAGCAGGCTATAAATCTAACCCATTCCAGCATCACAAGTCTTTTCTGACTCCCAGAGCCTTGGAAAACTGGTTAGTTTGCTTCCAAGCCAACACAAAGTCACAACTCTCAACTTAGAAACAAGTTGACTACTCTGCCAAAAGGATCAGGCTGGTGTCATTGATATCAAAAAGCTTTAATCTGGTCACAGATGGAAGTGTTTTGTTCATCTCTTTAGTGTAATAAGGTGAAATGGTTAAAGTGTGTGGATCACCTTAAGATAGCTGGTTTATTGGAAGATTTTTGGTAAGATCATCTTCCTCTTTTGCACATGGGTGTTAGTACTAGAGGAAGAGCATGTAGTGATAGTCACTGGACTAATAATCCAGAGTAATGCTCTGGGGAACCTGGGTTTAAATCTTACTGTGGCAGATGGCAGGATTTGAATTCATTGTCATTAAAAATGTAAACTATTTCCAATTTTTGGAAAATAAATGTCCTTTAAGGAAATCTGCCATTATTCCCAGGTCTGGCATACATGTGACACTAGATCCATAGCAATGTGGTTGCCTCAAATGCCCAACACAAACCACTCAGGTCAAGGGCAATGACTGCTGCCCAAGGCCATATACCATGAATGAAAAAAATGTGCTGCTAAATTACAAATTAGAAACTAGAAACTGATAAGCTGGCACAAAAGCTAGTATGCAACATTATTTTCATAATGTCAGTATGAGGATTCAAAATCTCCAATTATTGTGGATATTTGTAAGGGATTTAAATTGATACAGTAAGGCTGGCAGAGAGAATTAGAATACATTAAAGTAAACCCCATGAATATTACCTACAGGTAGAATTTTGAAGTTCTTAACAAGAGGTGGATAGAGAGCAAAAGGTAGGTATAAGGAGTGAATCCTAGGAATAGAGTTGCTAGGGAGAGCTGCACAGACTTGGTGGCTGAATAGGAACCTCATATGACTAGGAAACAGTTATAGTTAACATACAGGTTAACAAACCAACAGTTTCAGTTAACTGACTAGTTGTGCTACCACAAGGGAAAAGTTCAGTTTGTGGACAGTGAGATGGCCACAGACCCCCCTTTGACCTTGTGAAAGTGGCTACACCTTCTGTAGCCTGTCCACCATTTGGAGGGTGTGAAATGTTTTCAGGATTTCAGAGTGTATAGCTGTGTGTTGTGGTCTGGTGGCAATTAGACTGCTTAATTAGTTGCCAGTTGGTGTTATTTTGGCTATTGTCCCTTTGGCCATCAGGAGGTTTGGTGTGTACCACAGGCAATCACTTGCACTGTTCTGGTCTCAAGCACAGAAATAACCATCATGACTTACTAAAGATAGATAGCTAGCATATTTGTGTGGTGGTTCTTCAATCAGCTTAAGCAACAATACTGTTAGGTAGACCAGGGCAAGTGAAGTAGTGCAGTGTTTACTCCACTGCCAGTTTCCATACAAGATTCACTCATTTTTGATTGATCAACTTTGAAAAATTTGACACCAAGATACCATGAATGTGAACCTTACAACAAGAAGCTATGTTGAGGCAAATCTACAAACCAAAAAACCCACATTAAATAACAAGAACAGAAAGGAAGCCCATTTATACATAACTCAATCTATACCTCATGTTTAATTAGGTCTCATCTTATGATCATGTGGGGTAGGAATGCTAAAGGAATCCAAACTTTTCAGTAAGTGATATTAGCACAAGGGAAAGTGAACAGTAACATTTACAGGACATCTGTCAGATGGAGTGCACATTCTGTGCCATGTCAGAACTTCCAGAACATTTCTACCCAACAGTCACATGTTTAAAATGTCATCAGTTGAAGCAGTTTGAACTTTGGTTCAAGTCACTATTAGCACAATGTGAATACTATGTAGATAGCATGAGGTGGTCATCCCAAAGCTTAAGGATATGGAGGCAGGAGGGAATTGGTGACTGCCAAATTGGGGAGACTAGGTAAGTAGTGCAGCAGTCAAGTGCATTTTGCTTTGACTGGTATTCAGTTTTGAATGATACTGGACCAGTTGAGTATTTGACATTGTGTCAGTGAAGATACTGGAAATTGTTATCAGAAGAGAAGCTTGTTCAGGAGAACTTTGATCAGAACACATGTCTCTAATGAGGAAAGAGGCATTGGTGTTTCTGGAGAATGAGGTGGGGGGGGTCAAGTGGCAGAGGAACATTTAAGGGACAATGATCAAAGGTCATAAGTTTAGTTATGGAAGCATTGAGAATGGTGAGGATTGTGATAAAGACTTGAATGGGCAGACACCACAGAGGAAGGTGAGGTGATACATTTTGGTAGGAATTGACATGAGGATGCAGGAACACCCCCTTGAGATGGATTTGAGGGTATGTGCAGTCAGCCCAAGTGACTGGGCTGGTAAGGAAGGATAGTTGAATCCTGGGGTTTAAGGATTCAGGAATGCAAAAAAAAAGATTGGTAATGAAACTCTATAAAACTGATACAAGAAAAATACTGGTCAGTGTTCTTGATTTGACCTGAACTGTATTGTGCCCACTCCCAGATACCACACTTTAGAAAAGGATTGTGGGTTTAGAGAAAATGCAGAAAAGATTCATGAGAATGTTGCCAAAGATCAGGAACTTCACTCAGTTACAGGAATACACAGAAGCTGGAGTTCTCCTTAGAGAAGACTTGACTGAGATATTCAAAAAAATATCAGTAGATAGTCTAATTGGTGGCAAGGATATCAATTCAATATAAAAATCAAAATGCTGGAAAAAAACTCAGGTCAGGCAGAGAAACAGGAGGTAATGTTTTAATGATGATTGGCAAAAGCAGCAACATAAGTATATATTAAAAAAGTTAGTGAATGGTTAGGAATGCATTGCCTGAGTGGCAGAGATCAATTCATTTGTGGTTTTCAAAAGGAAATTGGATAAGTGCCAAAAGGAAGGAAAAGGAAAAGTAAAAAGAGTGCACAGGAGGGTACCAGGCATACCTAAAAAAAATGAGGCATCAACCTGGTAAAGCTACAACATGTGCCAAACAGCATCAACTAATCAGATCTAAGTTTCAGTCATGTCCAGTCATGAATGGTGGTAGACAATTAACTCACTGGAGGAGGCAGCTCCATAAACATACCATCCTCAGGCGATTAAGACCAGCCTTCAGTGCAAAGACAGCTGAAGCATTTGCAGCGACCTTCAGCCAGAAGTGCCAAGTGGATGATCCACCTCAGCCTCCTCCAAAAGGTCCCCAGCATCTCACTCCACCTGATAAACAGTTGGAGGCACTAGGTATGGCAAAGGCAATGGGAACTTGCCACTTCCCAAGCTAAACTGTTCAGTACAGTAACACTGGCATCTACCCAATAATGTAGAAAATGTACACAAGAAACAGGACAAATCCAACTTAGCTGGTTACTACCCAGTCCATTCTTGATCAAAGTGTGGAAGGGGTTAACAATACTACCAAGCAGATTTTGCAACATTTGCTCCACAATAATGTGCTCAGTGATGTCATTTGGATTCTACCAGAGTCACTCAGCTCCTGACCTCATTACAGCCTTGGCTTAAAATTGGACAACAGCAGAATTCCAGGTGAGAAGAAAGTGACAACCCTTAACATCAAGGCCACATTTGACTGTGGCACCAAGGAGCCCGAGCAAAACTGGAATCAATGGGTATCCAGGCAAACGCTCTGCTGTTGGGGGTCATACCTGACAAACAGGAAGATGGTTGTTTGTCTGGGGAGGGGGGGGGGGGGCAGGAGGAGGGAGGGAGGGAATTGCAGCAGGGTGAGAATAGTGGGGGCCGGTCATCTCAACTCCAGGGCATCACTAGGATGTAGTCAGGACTTAGGCCCAACCATCAGCAGCTTCATCAATGACCTTCTCTCCATCATAACATCAGAAGCAGGGATGTTTGCTGATGACTGCATAGTGTTCACCATCATTCATGGTTCATCAGATCCTGAAGCAGTCCATGTTCAAATGCAACAAGATCTGCACAATGGGCTGAAAGTGACATTTACTGGTGTTACTATCACTGAATTCACCACTAACAGTATCCTTGGGGTTACCATTGAACAAACTCAATCGGAGTTGCTGTATAAATAGTGGCTACAAGAGCAGGTCAGAGGCTAGGAATACTGCAATGAACAACTCACCTCTGATTTCTCAAAGCCTACCATCGACAAAGCACAAGTCTGGAGGATGATGGAATTCTCTCAACTCGTCTGGATGGGTGCAGCTCCAACAACACTCCAAAGTAGCCTACTTGTTTGGCACCACATACATAAAAATTCCACTCCCTTCACCATTGACATGCAAAGATCCCTGGACAGCACCTTCCAAATCCATGACCACTTCCATCTAAAAGTAAGAGGACTGCAGATATGTGGGAACACCACCATCTGCAAGTTCCCCTCCAAGCCATTCACCATCCTGACTTGGAAGTATATTGTCTTTCCTTTGCAGTCACTGGGTCAAAATCCTGGGACTCCCTCCCTAATAGCATTGTGGGTCAACCTACAGCACATGGACTGTAGTGTTTCAAGACAGCAGCTCACCACCACCTTCAAGGGCAACTAGGAATGGACAGCAAATGTTGGGTGTTGCTGGCCAGCCATGCCCCATGATTGACTAAAAACTAGATGAGTTGCTCTTGCAGACATCCGAAAGGATGTTGTATTAATAGCCTCAATATTATAATCAATGATTCTGTAAGTGATTATTCAACATCTGCCATGTCCTTATTTTAACTATCACTTACTGGGCTTCAATGCTCCACTATTTCCCCCAATCAAAAATTATTTGTGATGAATATTAGTCATTTTATAGTTAATGTTTCCAATTTGCCATCAACTGATTTATTTTTATACATGTTGGTTCTTACATCCTTAATCATCCATGATGGTTTTGGAAAGTAGAGCGCTTGAGGGGTATGTCTCTTAACGGCACAATGAGTAAACAAACTCAAATTAACTTAGACAAATTAAGAGGGGCAGCTCCCCAAAAAGGACAGGGGGACAGCCCGAACAGAAACCAAAGTCAAAGGAAACTTAAAACGCTAAATCAAAATGTAAGGGTCTATAACACAGCAGCCCATGGTGCCCAGCAGGCACAGAAGGCGTCAACTGTGCCCATGAACACCACATGCTCCCTCTCCAGGGACACCAGGCCAAACGTAGCCACGGTAGAGGGGCAGATAGTCGGGATGGACAGCCTGATGATCACCTGCTGCCTGGACCTATTGATGGCGCATCTCACCAGGCCCAGGTTCAGAGGTTGGCAGCGTTTGAGGGGTAAACTTGTCTTTTGATTTACCCAGTTTTCTGTGGGCAGTCATCTCATTGCAGTCAACCTTACTTAATAACTTCAGTCATGGTTTCTCCCTTTCAAACATTAACTGAATCATATGATGGCTACTCCTCATCACTAAACACAAAATAGCTTCTTCTCATTGGGTCAAGCCAGTCCTGGGTATCTGGGATGTATTTTCTAGTAATTTTCAATGGATGAGTTCTGCTTGCTATATGCTTGTACAATTTACCACTTGTAGTAGAGACCCTATCCATAATTTCCACTATAATTTAAAATCTTTTGTTCCATTTCTTTATTCTGCCAGTGAAGTATCTACAGGCTACTTCTCATACCTCTTATCACAGATGGCTTTCATCCTTAGTCACCAAGGCTATTCTTTCCACCTACCACTTTCCCTATAGTTAACCTAGTATATTTAGTTCCCAGTCCTGTCATCTCAGTAACAATTACCATGCCATACTTCCCAATTCTTCTGCATATTTCATGAGTTTGTATAATGAACATGCATTTGTTCCCCAGACACTAACACCACTTCTTCTGCTCAGTTTCTTAATCGTGAAGTGTAGTTTTTCTGGTTGTCATGCCTAAAACACAAGTTCTAACTCTTCCTCACCTGTCATTTTTTCAACCATTGTTATGCAAATTTACCATTTAAATGTTTTGTTGCTGGCCTATTTATCCTTTCCATTCAGACCTGTCTCAGCCTGGATCAGGTGGAGCACAATCCAATGTCTACATCAGTAATGCAAGATGACATGACACCAAATCCAGAGGGATGGTATGAGAAGCCTTGTCCTGTACTTGGTTGGAAGACAAAGGTAATATTTACCAACTGCCTTGTCTCAGGACAGTTTGGGAAAATAATTTCAACAGAACTCAAAAGCCTTAGTGCTTTCAACACATGGAAGACCCCATGAAGAGAAGTGACAGAACAAGTTGTTCAAGAACTCTTCCATGCAGACTAGGACAAATGATCACTCATAATACCCATAATAGTCACTCACCTTGGATAGTAAACAGGCTTCTTGACATGTTAATCCTTACAATATCATTCCTTTCAATGCCATATCCATCACCTTCCTCAATTTCTGATATGTTTCAGTAATTTGAGAAACTGACAGGCAAATGATTAGCAAAAAATTAAGAAACTAGGTGGTATCCACTCAGTGAAAGTGTGATATGCATCAGTATTAGCATGATACTGGAGATCAGTGACCATCTTTGCAATCAACTAGCAGCAATAGTTAAGGGTTGATCAATTAATGCAAAATGATAACCATAATGAAAGCATTGCACACCAAAAATTATACTCAATGCTTCTTTTTCCTCGCTGAGCCTAGTTAGTTTCAGCACTAATCAGAATACACAAAGCAAAAGCTATTGGTCGTTCTTCTCCCAAGAGCATAATCTGAGATACAACTATTAGGGGAAGTGTTGCAAGCAAATTGTTTAATAGCTTCAGATTTAAATGATTCAATACTTCAGACTCCTGCAGAGCACCTTTGATATCCTGCTTCTTTTTTTAAAACATTGTTGCCCAATCCCATGACTGATTTACTCTAAGTTATGCAAAGTTAGGAACAAATATCAATTTACTAATTAGAAAAATTCTCAGTTGTATCACATTGGTTGGACATGGCACATCTAAAATCGTGTCCATCTTTAATTTGGTGCTTTCTTTATAGGCCTTATCAATAAATAGCTTGGACAGATGTGGAAAAATTCACTGTTATGCACACCATATGTGTGAAAGACATTCCAATGTTGTTCTTGTTCACTGAACCCTGTAATTCCAGATTTTAATGAAGTCAAATTTCACCATCTGCCATAGAATCATAAGGTGCAGAACAGGCCTTTCTGTCCATCAAATTCATACCAACACATTAGAAACACCCAAACTCGCACCTAACCCCACAGCTCTGAATGTTATAATGGGCCATGTGCTCATTCCAAATACTTTTTAAAGGATGAGGCAACTACCTCCACCACCCTCCCATGCAGTGCATTCCAGACCATTACCACCCTCTGGGTAAAAATAGGCTTTTTGCCACATCCCCTAAACTTCCTGCACCCCACCTTGAGGTCATGTCCCCCTTGTGACTGGCCCTTCAACTAAAGGGAACAGCAGCTTCTTAATCACTGTCTCAATCTTATGCACCTTGGTCTTCTCTGCTTCAATGAAAATAACCCCAGCCTATCCAACCTCTTTGTAACTAAAATGTTCCATCCCAGGCAGCCCCCTCTCCATGCAATCACATCCTTCCTTTAATGTGGCAACCAGAAGTACATACTGTGGCCTCAAAAGTTCTATACAACTCCAACATGACTTCCCTGCTTTTGTAATCTATGTCTCAATTGATAAAGGCAAGTGTCCCATATGCCTTATTTAGCACCCTAATGACTAGATTTGAACTCAATCTCCAAGCATTACACTGGGTCTCTAGATTAGTCCAGTCCAATGGCAATACAAATATTCAACCACCTCCTCTCCTCCCCCTGCCCCCACCCCCCCATGCTAAGCCTTGTCTGATGTTTAGTTTGACAAAAGATCAAGTTGACCAATAGCCTCGTCTCCAGCAGACACCAATCCTAGCCAAGGATTGAGAGTTCAGCTCCTTGCAATCAACTAATATCAGAACTGGAATTGCCTTGTATCTATTTTTTTAATTATGTCTCAGGAAGATTTTTCTTGGGAAAAAAGCAATCTTTATAGCATTTTTAGATTAGTCCAGTACAGACTGCTCACCATTTCCAAATGCATATTAGCAATTAAATACTGTCAACCTCCAGCAATTATCATTAGGAATAGAAGCAAAATGTGGGACTTTGAGGCTAAGTTTAAATCCACAAGGAAGAGGAAATTCCAAAATTCAGCAACATTGCAATTTGGGGGCCAAGGCAAGTCATTTTGTGCGCTATTCAAACTGGTCTGCTGCCATCTGGTGCTGAAGGCATCTGCAATGTGGAATTAGGAGCAGAGTACACAAGGCCAAGTCAAGAGAATTGATGCCCTTTGTTGCCCAATACTTCAGTACAACTCAATCCACCAAGTGCAGCCAAAAATTTAGGCTATATGATGATAGTCTTGTGAAAATTACTTAACTCAAGCATACACAAGATGGCATTTGGATGTCAATTCAAATTGGTAACTAATCAAATTAGTTCAATTGGTCTGTGGTCAGAGACCTGCTAAATTGCACAGTATTTAGCATAATGTTAAACGCACAAAAACAATTCAGATACAAAAAGCTGAAAGTTCTCCATTTTCAATAACATGAAAAGAAACTTCCTTTTCCTGCTTAACAAATTTAGGATCAGGCTTCAAAACGTCTAGAAACAATGCCAATACAAAAACATTGGGCACGATCTTGAGTCTGCACTCTCCATCCACCAGATTGCTGTCCAGGGCTATCCAGCAAAACCTGGAAACCAGGAATCTAGTTAGCAATTTTCTTGCCAACCTAACAGCAATAGGGTAGAGCCTAGGAGGAAACTTGTGTGGGCAAACAGCTGTTTGTGTTGTGGGGGATTGGGGGGGGGGGGGGGGGGGGGCGAATGGGGGAGCACACATTGCAAGTGATGGGGATCCAGCAATGATCAGTGGGGTGGGGGAGGGCAAGAGGCCACAGGTACCCTTTAAGATCGGTATCCCGATCTCAGTGTAGTTGGTTCCCAGCATTCAGAGTCCCTGATGCACCAGAGTGATGGCACTACCCACATTTTGGCAGTTAAAATGACAGTCTTGACAGAGAAAACTGGCCACTGGAGGAGTGTTCCACACCAGAACTGCCAAATTTTTTCAGATTCTTCCCATTGTTTAGATCAATAATCAGCTCCCCCCCTCATTATTCCTGAGAAATGAAAATTGTTTCAAAGGCTGAGGGGAAAGTTGACAAGAGGGATTCAAAAATTAAGGTATTGTGGTATACAGGATTACATAGGCAGTCCAAATTAAGTGACTCACTGCAATGGCTTAAACTATCGCGAGAGCTAGAAACCCAAGTGTAAAGTCCTACTTGAGTTATACAAGGCCCAGGTTAAGTCACATCTGAAGTTACTGTGATCAGTTCTAGGCACTCTACCTTAGGAAGGATATATTGGCATTGAATATATTCAATGTAAAAAACAGAAAATGCTTCAAAAACTCAGCAGATCCAATAGCATTGGAGGAGAGAAAGAACAGAATTAACTTGAGTCTTCACTTTTCAGCACTGGAGAGGGGTAGAAATGTGAACTTTAAGCTGTTGAGAAGAGAGGGGGTAATATTTTATGTTTGAGCTACAAAACCTTCAAGTAAAATTTCCAAGCTCTGAATTTCTTTTTTCTAACAGGTTATGCTTAATCTAACAAGGGAGGCAATTTGTATGAATCAAGTATAATTTATTCAGTTTTTGTATAGTTAAAAAAGTGAAGGCAATAGAAGTTCTTCATCCTTCTCCCTCAAATTCCTAGAGTCCTGAGCATTTCCAGTACAATGTCTTTTGCTTCTGTCTTTGAAGTGATGTTGAACTGTGTCCAGAAGAGCTTACACTGTGAAGATTCAATTTTTCAACTGTTATCCCCTAGTCTTATTATTCCTCCTCATGTGGAAATAGTCCATTCATCTCTTTAGGACACTGTCACCCCATCTCAAAGTAGAGCCATTTAGATTATAGACAGCATTGGGCTCTTCAGTTTGCACTCCTCTGCAAACAAATTTCTTCAATAGACAGATTTAGTCAACATAATTTATGCTGCTCTTGGAAACAATAAGAAGTCTCATAACCAGGTTAAATTCCAGCAGGTTTATTTGGAATCACAAGCTTTCAGACCATTGTTCCTACCTCAGTTGAGAGGAGAGGAAGGAAGAGAGTGCTCCGAAAGCTCATGTTTCCAAATAAACCTGTTAGACTTTAACTTGATGTTGAGACTGCTTATGCTAACGTAATTTAACCATTCCCACAAATATTAAAAACGATCAAGAACAAACATTTCCTAACATACCAGAAATACAATTACACATTAAAGCAATGCATGGTTTCACTCTAGGAAATGCAAACAACTGCCAAATACAACTTAAGACAGCTGCAAAGTACCCCAACTTCCTTGATTGTCCATTGTCTCACTAAAATTTAAGCTAAACAATTTAATTTAAACAGTGGTTAAAGGATAAAATCCACAAATGATACAGATCCTAAATTATCAAAATCTTGGAGACAGGTGGAGCAAAAGAGGCAGCTAGGGATAGATTGGAGATCAGGAGAGATGTTGCTTATTTTAGACATATTCAAGATCGCGTTAAATGTTTGATTTATAAGGGGTCAATCATTATGCAGATAGAAATGTGTGGCCAAGGCTACAAACAGATCAGCCATGATCTTATTAAATGGCAGAGCAGGCTCAAGGGGCCAAATGGCTGACAACATCCATTTCTTCTATTGGTTGAAAGTTTAGCAGAAAAGATTTTAAACTCCAATGGTTAAATTACAAGGACAGGTTACACAAATTAGAATTTAAAAAGATTACAGGGATCTGATGAAATAGAAAGTTTATCCTACTCAATTTCGCTTTTGTGCAGAATAGAACTGGGATCAGAGTCCAAAATGAGAACTAGTCCCTTCAGGAGAGAAATTGACAGAAGTAGTTAGAACTTTCAGCAAACAACAATTGACACAATTTTAATCCAGAGATTGTTTACCTTACTTGTATTTATGGAAAAGTGTCAAAAGCGGGATTCCCCAAGAATAGGCTTGAAGGTAGGGGTCTATACAGTTGGGTGGTAGACACTGTCCATATTTCCTACCTACCGTTGCTTGCATTTTACCAGCAGCAGGCAAGGAACTGATTGGGGAAAGAGTTAGGCAATCCACCCACTTTCAGGCCAATTGGGACATGTTTTGGAACAGAATTCAACCAGTCAACTGCATTGGCCGTTTCCTGTCTGACTTGTACTGTAAAAGGAAAAGTTGCCACAGTCCCACATGACCATAGGCTGTGACTGGTGGTAATTTAACCAGAGGATCATCACACATTAGGCAAGGAGCAATGGCAGGCAGGGCCTTCATGAGTAAACTCAGTCAGTATCAGACTTGAACCCGCACTGTCAATGTCAATCAGCTATCTAACCAACTCAGCTTAACTTGCGTATGGATACAAGTGGTGGCGGGTGGGGAGGGAAGCAGAAGGGAGATGGCTGCAAAGAAAGCAATAACAGAGCATAATAATGGGTAATCGCCAAATATGATGGTTGATGTAATAATGATAGAACTTTTCTCCCCATAGCTAAACATTTAAAAATGTAAGATTTAAAAACAGCATTTCAACAATTGTCTGCACAAGTGTCAAATAGCTGGAATCTTCCAAAATTCACAGTGCCCTCTATTCCAACCCCAACTCTTTCACAATGTTAGCTTGTCAATCACATGGGTCGCAGATCATGGTTTTCCATTTTAATCTTAGCTGAGTTAGGAGTGGAGCTCTAAGTGTTAAGGATTCACTTTTACTTGAGTTCAAGGTAAAGAGATGGGTATAGGCTAGTGCTGTGATCCAACCTCCCATAACCTTGTCATCACCTGAATAGCCACTTGAACAATACAATAACTAAACTCTGAACTTGACACTAAATGGGATATTTCATTTGGAGGACCTGTTAATTACATACTAATGTGCTTCAATACAAGTCAACTCTTAACTTCTCCACCCAAGTCCTCAGCAGAGCAATAAACTAGACTGGGCATTAATACCCATAATATACAGACAATAAGCAGACAAGTAGACTATGTATAAAGGATTTTAGTGTGTTGTAAAAGGAGGCAAGGTAGGGTGCCACAGTGTACACATTTTAAAAGATTTACTGTACCTCACCCTTACTATTGTTTTAAACACCCATACACAACTAACCCCCAGCATCCAAATTTTAGTCTGTGGAGAACTTTCCAACTCAAACCTCCATGCCACTCATTCCTTCACAACCCTCAAATCCAACAACCACGTCCTCATGTCACCTCCTTTAGCTTAGCACCAATTTCTGTCCGATTATGTTGCTGTACAGAACCACAGTATGTGGCGCTATATAAATGTAGGAAGTATCAACGTCATCTCAAAAGCCACAGCTTACTGTGTCTTTGGAATGCAATTGCTAATGTATCCATGCCTTGCCTTCCATTGAGAAGTCTTACAACACCAGGTTAAAGTCTTATTTGTTAGAATAAGCCAGAAGCTTTCAGAGCACTGCTCCTTCAGGTGAGTGGAGTTCTGTTCCCATTACCTTCCATTAGTCAACAATTGGAGAAAGATTCCTTCAAGCTGAAGTTGTGCACTGACCACTAGGTAGCAGCAAATACCAACACTTTCTCACAAGAAAAAGACTATACCAGACAGCAAAAAAGTGCAGTAAAATGCCCGAACTTTATTTGCATCCTATCTTTATCCTTCTTACCACAAAATCCTAGTGCAGAAAGAGGCCATTCATCCATATGTCTGCACCAACCCTCTGAAAGAGCATCCCACTCAGGCCCTACCCACAACTCCACACATTTAGCATGGCCAATGCACCTAACCTGCACATCTTTGGATTGTGGGAGGAAACCAGAACACTTGGAAGAAACCCACATAGACATAGGGAGAGTGTGCAGACTACACAGTCACCTGAGACCAGAATGAACCCAGGTCCCTGGTGCTGAGGCAGCAGTGCTAACCACTGTGCCATCCAGATACACATTTTGACTCCCAAATCTTCACTCTCCCAGGTGATTCCATTGTGCATCGTTGAGCAAGATTTCAATCACCTGTGCAAAATTTGGAACAAGGCCATTCTGTCCACCATCCTTGTGCTGGCTCTTTGAAGCTATTCCAAATAGCCTTTCACCCCTGTTCATATCCAATAGCCCTGAATCTCCATCTTTGCAAGTATTTATCCTGTTCCTATTTAAAAGGCATTATAAAATCTGCCTCTATTCCCCTTTGTGAATTCCAGATCAGAACATTGTGTAAATTAATTCTATCTCTTGCTGTTGCCGATTATCTGGTTAACAAAGATAACCAGCTTGAAAATGCTAGAAAGCCAATCAAATTTGAAGAGTTCATGCAAGGGTCAAGAATAATGAAAAAAAAAGAGCATTGAAGACAAGGTTTGAACAGGAAAATGTTCAGAGCAGAAACCCTACAGCCAGAATTTTACCACCCCACCCACCACAGGAATCAGAGCAGGCAAGGGATGGACAATGGGAAGCTCTGTTGACCTCAGACAGGATTTTATAGTTTCAGGGAGAGGGGCCATAAAATCCCACCCTACAATTCAAAAGGGACCAGGCAGTATTTTACAAGGGTCAAACTTGTTAACGGAAGTGCAACCCAAATTTAATTATGAAAAATGGTAGTGGTATTTTCTAATTACTTTAGATCAACACTTACTAAAAGGATAATGGAGGGGGGTTGTTGTTGATGTTATCAAGAGTGACATTTGTGACTGATGGCCAATAGGAAAATTTAAACAGAAAAATCTTACCATCCTGAAGGGTATGAGGGCAAAATTGCAGCAGCCTTGGGAAATATCTCAGGACTGGACACGTATCAGATGACCGAATGAGTGGCCAACATAATAAACATTTTGAAAACGACGTCAACCAATTTAGGGTAATTACAGACCAGATTGACTAACATCTGTGCTAGAAAAAGTCTAGAGTCCAAGGACAAAATTACTATGCATTTAGATTAAAGGAATGGTTGGAATTCCTAAAAGAAAATCATGTTTGACAAACCTCAGCTCGTTTGAAGAGGTAACAAGCATGGAAAGTGGAAATGCAGAAGATAGAGCATACATGGAAATCTTTGACAATGTGCTACACACAAGATGACCAACTTCAAGGGTATAGAACCAGAAATAGGAACAAACTGCATTAAAGGATTTGCCATTTTTAAATACATAACTGAAGGATAGTTTCTTTAATTATATTAAAGTGTAGTGGAAAGCAAACAGTGGTGTGCAACAAAGATCAATTCTGGGCTACTCTGTTCACTTTGTACCAAGGTTTGGATAAAAGCCCAGAAACTATTTCCATCATTCAAGAGTACAGTTCTCAGGAGATGGTCTAAAAATTAAATCAGCCCATTCAAGAGTGAAATTAGAAAACACTTGTACATGCAAAGGGTGGAGGAACTAGAACTTCCTTTCACAACTGGCAGTTAAGTTCAGTTACAATTAAGAGATAGTTGCCAGAAAGCTATTAAGAGGGATGGGACAAAAGATGGAATTCCATCCCAGAACAGCTATAATCTCATGGATGAGACTAAGCATAACAATGTTGGAAATACTCAAAAAGTCTGGCAGTATCTGAGGAGAGACAGGGTTAAAGTTGAGTCCAATATGAAGCTTTATTTGCTGGCTATTGCACAAGGGTCACTACACCAGATAGTGGGTCAGAACTCACACATATCTGCTCAGTTATCTCATTTCTGAAGCTGGCAGGCCAATAACACCAGAATCATTCATTCCCCTCCCACCTGGAGCTCACCATTCAATGTTCTGCAACTCAAATTTATATACTACAGTTACATCAACAAAAGAGAAAAACACTGACAAAATTGGACACGCAGGCAAAGGCATTAGGACAAGTGACCAAAGTCTTGACCAAAGAGATCAGCTGTTAGAAAATTCAGGGTTTAGGGGTTAGCCCCCAGAGCCATCCCTTCAGCTTTTTAAGGGATCAGAAAACTAAGAGGCCAGAACTGAAACAGCTTGGGGGAAGGATAGAGGAATTTGGAACACCAGGGATGAGAAAGTTGAAGTGGAGGGGATGCTGCACCTGGGGTCAATGAGCAGAGTAGTGGGATTTGGAGAGCGTTTGGGATTAGATGGGCTCAGATTTACAGAAGGCTGAATAGGAGATCATACAGTCAAGGAGGGAAAAAGTATGGATGAGAGTTTCAGCAGCAGATGGGCTGATATTGAAATGTAAACAAGCAAATTGGTGACCATACGAGATGAGAAGTTCAACTTGAGGTTAAATAGGACACAACTGAACAATTTGCATCAGAAACAATAAAGGGCTGAAAAAGTTGATGGGATTAGAATCAATCCCTACAGTGCAGCCAGTGACTATTCAGCCCATTGAGCCTGCACCAACAATTCCACTCAGGCCCCATCCCCATAACCCCACACATTTACCCTGCTAGTCCCCTGACACTAATGGTCAATTTAACATGGTACATCTTTAGACTATGGGAGGAAACCAAAGCATCCAGAGGAAACCCACACAGACATGGGGGGAATGTACAAACTCCTCAGACAGTCACCCGAGGCCAGAACTGAACCCAGGCCCCTAGCATTGACACAACAGTGCTAACCACTCTGCCAACAGGTTATTACAGCAGTGGAGGATCCTGTGCACCATTGAGGTCATGCTGCTGCTAAAGAAAACCCAGCAACTGAGCAAGGTTTATATCCAAAAGAGAAAAAACCCCCTGACTTGCGCCTTAATTTAAACTGCTCAATTCACAAACTCTAACCCCGTAGGAACCCTACAGTGCAGGAGGCCATTCGGCCCATTGAGTCTACATTGACAACAATCCCCTCCAGACCCTATCCTCATCACCACACATATTTACCTCATTAATCCCTCTAACCTACACTTCCTGGGACACTAAGGGGCAATTTAGCATGGCCGATCAGCCTGACCTGCACATCTTTGGACTGAGGGGGGGGGAACCCAAGCAGACATGGGGAGAACATGCAAATTCCACACAATGACCCAAGCCAGGAATGAAACCGAGGAACCTGAAGCTGTGGGGCAGCAGCGCTGACTACTGTGCTGCCCCACAGTGGGGGTGCAGGGAGGATTAGAATGGAGTACACGGGATAATTGGTCATTAATGAGACTTTATTTTTACTTGTCCTTGCAGCTTTAAACATCAAGTTAACAGGGAAGCAGTCTCTAGTGTGCAAATTCAGCCTCTCCACAGTTTTACCCTTCATTCAGCATCCCCTGCAAAATACATCACTGACTTCTGCACACATGCAGGCAAGTGTAAATGCGCAGACAGACATTGGCAGGAAGTGTAGTGTTTAATGCAGGAGTTCTCAATGCCAGAGTATTGGATCATGGAGGAAGATTGATTGGGCCAAAAGACAATTTCATGTTGGAACTGTATCTATTTCAACCTTACATAAATGCAAGGTGATTCATTTTGGTAGGACAAATTTGAATGCCGATTACAGGGTCAACGGCAGGGTTTGAAGAATGTGGAGGAACTGAGATATCTTGGTGGCTAGAGCTGTGAAGGCGGCTTATGGTGTGTTAGCGTTTATTAACAGGGGGTTTGAGTTTAAGAGCCATGGGGTTATGCTGCAACTTTACAGGACATTGGTGAGACCACATCTGGAATATTGTGTGCAGTTCTCGTCACTTCACTATAAGTAGTATGCGGAAGCATTGGAGAGAGTGCAGAGGAGATTTACCAGGATGCTTTCTGGTTTGGAGGGTAGGTCTTATGAGGAAAGGTTGAGGGAGCTGGGGCTTTTCTCTTTCGAGCAGAGGAGGATGAGAGGCAACTTAGAGGTTTAAGATGAGGGGGATAGGTAGAGTGAACATGCAGAGACTATTTCTTTGGGTGGATGGAGCTGTTACTAGGGGGCGTAACTATAAGGCTCATGGCAGGAGATATAGGAGGGATGTCCGAGGTAGATTCTTTACTCAGTGATTGGGGTGTGGAATGCACTGCCTGCTGTGATAGTGGAGTTGGGCACTTTCAAGCAGTTATTGGATAGGCACATGGAGCATGCCAGAATTTTGGGGGGGGGGGGGGGGGGGGGGGGGCGGTGGGTGGAGATAGCTTGATCTTGGGTTTAGACATAGCTTGGCACAACATTGAGGGCTGAAGGGCCTGTACTGTGCTGTTCTATTTTTCTAGATTACACTAACAGATGCTTAACATGACAAACTGAACATATTTTCCATTAGAAAATTGCATTTAGACAAGTGAAACAAAAAGAATTGTTCTTTTTCACCATTGCAATTGTACTAGTTTGAACTAGTCAGAGCTTCTTTAGTGACTTGGAAAACATTACTGAGACTTCCTGGATTTGGATAACCATTCACTTGGAGAAAATTGGCCATCATACTCAGCCTGTTTGAGGCACTTGGCTTTTCCCTCCAATGAATGAAACATGCAACATTTGTATCAAGTTACACTTCGAATATGATTTTGACTGGTTTGTTTTTCCCTCAAATTCCTTGCGATTAGTGACCAATTTGGTGGGAAACCCCTGCAAAGCCAGAACGGCTCTATTTCTGGTCAGGAGTTTAACCTTCATTTGAACATTTAACTCCTATAGTTTCAATGATACACATTTCCACAACTACTTGGAAATTATCAACTTTCCCTTTGATCCAACTAGACCATGTGTGACATTCTTCTTTAATTGCCGCAGACGTTTTTAAGTTTTCAAAATTTGTGTCATAAGTAGGTTTACATTAATAGTGCAATGAAGTTACTGTGGAAAAACCCCTAGTCGCCATATTCTGGCACCTGTTCAGGTACACTGACAGAAAGTTTAGCATGGCCAATGTACCTAAACAGCACATCTTTCAGAGAGGAAACCAGAGCACCCAAAGGAAACCCACACAGACATGGGGAGAATGTGCGGACTCGTGACTTAAGCCAGGAATCGAAACCAGGCCCCTGGTACTGAGGCAGCAGTGTTAACCACTGTGCCACCCCTTTGTCTAGTCACCTGCACATAGTGTGAATATAGGTTACAGTTCAAACTGGTCGCAGGATGGCATCTTATAGGAATTTAGTCAGAGACAGTACCAGAGTATATTAGACAGCCATCCCACGGGTCGAATGTCAGGCAATTCTTGAAAAGAGACTAATGCAAAGACTTGGCTTGAAACTTCCAGCACCATTTTCCAAAACTATTTCATAGCACATTTCCTGTCTGGAAAGTCTTCAAGTATCACTTAAAGTTTGCAAAAGCATCAATTTGCCTCAGGAAAGATCTGATAAAATGAAGAAATAGGAATATCAGTGAGAAATTAAATGGATGCATTTACTGAACCAGCTTGTCACTGCATTGTACTTTATACAAGCCACATAACAGGACAATACATACATGTATTACAGAAAGTGAGATACCTTTTCCATTCTAAGGTTATGGATACTCTGTAGTGCACAGGCTACAAGCAGAGGAGCACATTCCCAACCCCATATCCTACTTGCTATCCCTTTCGTCTTCAATTCCTTTTGATTCATTGACTAGTTAATTCCACATTCTAACTGTATGGAATATAAACCTTCTGCCCAAATTACCTATTGGAACAGGATACCTTTTCTGGATCTCTAAAACCTCTTAATTTGGGTTGCATCCTGTAATTTTTTTCCCTCTTTAATGCCTTGATAATTTTCCTACAAGAGAACAGAACCATGCATGGCGTTCCAATTGTAGTCTAATTCAGGTTCAACAAGCTTGACACAACTTCTCTATTTTTCACTTCTGTCCCACCAGAAAATGAATTCAGTTTGGTTTCTACTTTTAAAAAAGGCTTTTTTTTTTAATTACCCAGTGTTGCTACCTTTACAATTTCTTTACCTATACCCCAAATTCCTTGGCTCCTCTAAGACATTTGGACTCTTTTCCAAGTTGTATGTGGCTTCTGGCAGAGTGATAAATGCTCAGTTAGGATGTGGAAGAGTTCCAAATTTTCAATTATCCTTCGTGCAATATCAATCCCAAATTTCCTAGCCAGATTGTGTCCTTGTTCTGAATTCCCCTAGAGGGGACCACATCGTAATCATCCAAAGTCAAAGGAAGCCCTACCTGCTATGGTGGGCCCCAGTCAAAATGAACAGGCTGCCGCCAGCACAACTCAAAGCAATGATCACTTCCAAAAACTTCTGCTCACCATTCAAGATCAAAACATGGGAAAAGATCACTGAATTTTGCAGAAGCTGGAGAAGATTGCGAGTCTCCTTGCTAAACAGTACAAGAAGCCAGCAGACTGGTTTCACCAGGATCCTGAAGGGGAAGTCCTCCAGAAAGCCAAGAGCTGAGGAGCAGCCTGCTTTTGAGGGATACAATGTGTTTGCACACTTCAATACTCCAGCACTAGCTGAATACAAGCAGGAGCAGCAGAGAACGATCTCCAGAACTGTGGAGAAGCCCTGTGCCAGAGGACTTTCCCAGCCAGAGTGGGAGAAACTTTCCAACCCCGTGGGCAGTAGGCAGCTTCTGATTCTCTCTCCAATGCATCTTCCAAAAGGCTGCTTGAAAAAGATACAGGTTTGAGTCTTAAGGGCTCACCTCAGGGCAGCAGGATGGATTCAAGAATGAATCTGAAAGCTGAAATGGCCAAAGCTCCCAGTGAGCAGGAGGTAGGCAGTATGGATGCAGCATGCCCTAACCCTGAAAGCAGGCAGCACCTGCACAAACTGCTTGTTCCCCCCAAAGCTGCATGTGCTACAGATTACTGCAAGGCTTACTATCACCTGGTGCTATTGGCTATCCTTACAATGGAAGCTCAATTCTTATTGGCTAAAAACTTACCAGGTGAACACTACCTGCATGAACTGCTCAAACCTTAAGTTTTTAAGCTTTAATGGTAATTTACCAGTTGAACATTTTTGTACCACAACTGAGCCAATACAATAAAGATTTCACCCTTCTGAAAAAGTAGCAGCTCATCCCAAGCAATCTGTCCTCAATATCAAAGCAAAAATTAAAAATGGAGTCAACTGCTCAGTTCCTTGAGCTTGCTTCAACAGTCATAAGATAATGGATGTTTGATTGTGGCCTTAGCTCCAGTTGTGACTCAACCTTGAATACATTGAATGACTCAAGATCCACCACTCTGGGGAAGAGAATTCTACACACTGATGTTCCTAGTGTCTACATGACAGCATCCCCCAAGGTCAGTATATAAGATGCCCGATATCCAGAATGTAATACTCCAAATGGAGTCTGCCAAAACTCTGAATAATTGAAGCATTACGTCTATTCTTTTGTATTCCAGCCCTCTAATGAAGGGCATTGTTTGTTGACACACCAGGTTCACATATGGGATTAAGGGAACTGTGACCTCAAAGTGACAAGATCCCATAACACTAGTTGTAGAACATGATGTTCTACTTGACCTCATTGCCAGCAGAAACTATCAATCCATTATTGTTTGATTGCCTCTGTTGGCAATCAGCTGTACACATACACACTACTTCAAATCTATCAAGTGTTTTAACAGATTTGAAATCTGATAGTGCTCTCAAGTCTGTGCTTACTGATGACTGCACCTATTTACCTGCCTCATTTCATAAAATAGGACAGTACACCACTCAGCCTCTCCAGCCCATCCCACCATTCAATAAGATCATGGTGGATCAGATTGTGGCCCCATTCTGCTTACTCACCATTAATGCTCAATTCTTTCCCTTGTAGTTCAAATCCAACCTTCACAGCTAGTTCATGGAAACAATTCCAAAGTTTAACAATTCTCAAGAAAAGCAATTTCTATTCATCTGTCTGGAGTAGGGAAGGAACTTACTTTGAAAGCAGGTCCCCTAGTTGTAGATTCCTACAGGAAGAAACATCTTCCCCATACTGAACCTCTGTCAAGCCCCCTGCCCCACCAAATCTTGTTTCACAAGTTCACTTCCAATTCTAATAAACAGACCCAACCTTTCCTTATAAGAAAACACTTTCATTCCAGGGAGCAAATCTCCTCTGAATTGTATTCAGTACAATTTTATTGCCAATTCTCCCACAGGGAGATCAAAACTGTACACTGGGTGCAGTCTCACTGGTGCTCTGTACAGCTATAGCAAGACTTCCGTTCTACTTATAGTAATACCCTCACATTTGATTTACCTTCTGAGGACACCATGATCTCTACCAGAGCTCAGCAATCTTTCCCATTTAAATATGCTGCTTTTCTATTCTTCCTCCTAAATAGACAACCTCATTTCTCAATATACCTCATCCGCCACTTGCTTAATCTAGTTATAGCTTTGTAGAGCTTAGTTTTCTCTTACAACTTGCTTTCCTACCAAACTGGCATCTCAGCAAATTTAGCAACCATACATGGTCCCTATTTCAAGTCATTAATATAGGTCTTAAATAATTGTAGCCACAACACTGGTCCCAGTGGCATCCCATTAGTAATGGTTAGGATTTATCCCAACTGGCTTCTGTTGTTATTAATCTTTTAGCCACACTAGGCTGTTACTCCAACACCATAAGCTCTTATCTGGTGTAGTAGCCTTTTGAGAGATACTTGCAGATCACTGAATAAACATTTATCACAGAAATGTTAAAAACAATAGGCTAATGAAAGTCCTTCGTAAAGATTATTGTACAAGGTGAAACTCACTCCCAAGGCTGTCACAGCCAACGATTTATTAAAAAGTATCCTTGGGAAATACACAAGGAGCAGACAAATAGACAATGAATGAGATTAGACAAATGACCAAAAGTTTGTTTAGTGATAGATTTTAAAAAGGTTCATCTCAAAATAGGAGATAAGGGAGAGGCAGAGCTCTTCAGGTAGCAGAGCTTACGAGTTTCAGAACTGCGGTCAGAATCAGTTACAAGTTGCCTATGGTAGGGTGGAGTGCAGAATACACAAGAGACCAGAAACAGTTGCCTAGTAGATTGTGGGGCTGGAGCAGGTAAGCAGTGGCAAAGCCAGTTTTGAACATCATGAGAACCTTAGACCAGGAACCAATATAGATCAGACAAACACAGGTGAACAACACAGTAGATTCACAGTTGTGGAGGAACAGAAATTTATGGAAAATGAAAGACTCTTAAGTTGAGCTGGGGACAGGAACCAAAATGACAACTGTTCCTTTTGACAGCTATATTACACACTCATCACAATGTCACTTCCTCACTCAGTTTCCATGTATTTCAACAATTGTGGGAGATTGCAGACAATTGTTCCATTAACAGAAAATATAGCTTGTCCTTAATACAAGGCCAAGTGAAATCAATTGCAAAACCCCATTTGGATTGAGATCAGTTGACCAAACCCAAGAGTAGCAATCAAACCTTCCTTCACCACATGGCCTATTGCCGCACCACACAGCTGAGCTTTTGGGAACTGTCCTGGCTGTTGTAGGAATGTATTTCCTACTCCAGATAGGAAACTGCCTTGGTCCAGGTGGTATGGCCAATTTCCCAACATTCCTGGACAATAATCAAGACAAGAATTGATTTCAAGGAGAAGGGGCAACTAGCATATTTTCAGAGTGTTGGAGTACAGTATCTAAATAAATCTTAACTCCATAAAAATAGAGCTTAAACAGCCCAAATGCTTTGCTCCATCATCCTGAAGTTCATCTTAGCCCAAAGGCAGGTTTGACATGATCTGCACCATGGGTAGGACAGAGAGAGAAAGGTCCCAAATCCACCCAAACAAGGATTAAACCCCATACATCAACTGCTTCACAGCAGATAGTCAGCAACAAGTAGAATAGTCACCTTTGAGCGTAGGTCCAGATGTCAAGCTTACCACATCTTCAATCATTTATTATAAACAGCAAGATTAGGCCAACCTATAAAACTCACCTAGAATACAGACACTGCTTTACAGTGGCACTAGTTACATATAGCCCACTCATCTTATCACATCAGCAAATCAATCTCCCTTCCAGATGAGGCATTAACCATGACCACATTCAATTTAGAGGCAACAAAAAGCAACTACAAAAAAAAAGGTACACATATACAGCAAGTTTGCAAAACTTGGGGATTATCAAACATCTACTAGAAGATGATGCATTAAAGGGCAGGAAATAAATATAATCTGGACACCAATATTCTAGCTCTGGTGGAAAAAAGTAGATTGGAGCTCTCAAAGTTACAAAATGTATTAAAGTTGTTACATTGCCATTGAAATTCTAGCTGTTTCCACAGGCACAAACTCAGGACACCATTCTTTCTAATGCTGGAACTAACATTGCTACTTAAATCTTCATTTGCAACTTAGGCCACCACTATATTCACAATCAAAAACTCATCACAAAACAATGACCAGAATATTGAAAGTTAGGAATTGGAAAGTAAGAGTTTGCTAAATCATAAAAAGGTTACATCTAATTACTTCACTAGACCCAAACACTGATAATATCTGGCCTGTTAGACAACTACAGCCCACAAAAGAAACCACTCTCTCATCAGCTTTCTTCCATAGGCTCAACCTGTGCTAACCTCTGCCATTATTGCACAGAAATGAACTACAACTCAATATTCCTGCTTCAGGGGTTCTTTATAGATGTTCTTGCCAGCCAGTAATGGGAGTAGATGGAGCTCATTAATCATTTATTAATTGGCTATCAGGATGCATCCGATCTGCAAGTAGGTTTTCAGATCAATTTAATATGTTAATTCCTCATGGGCCATTCATGGTTTTCAGAATAGCTAATCATTGGGTCTATTCAGACATATACAAAAAAGAAATCATCCTTGCCCCCAACATTTCCTACAGGTGCTCCCTAGTGATGGTGTAAGATCCCATTAATAGCTGGAGGCCACTAGGTAGCAATTTATTTATTTTTTAATCAGCATAAGAGATAAGTTTTTATTGTGCACTTTGCAAACAGGAACATGCCAGCAGAAGAGAGCTAACTCTGCACTGAACAAAGTCATGTTCCTAACTGTATAACAAATAGCACCTTGCTACAGGAACAATCCACAAACAAAAAAAGACTGCAAGATTTTAGTTCCCATTATGTTTCTTTGCATCATTTGAATACTTCGACCTGCAATGTTGCTGATGACCTACATCTGGATCCACTCACCATCTCCCATTACCTGGTTCCAATTCCATTCTTTTCTTTCCTTCCTTTTAATCCTACAAATTCTACTCTTAAAATTCTTCCACCGCTTCTTTCCTATTTTGCTGTCCCTTTTTGTCTGTTAATTCCCAGAAAACAAAAATAAAATTATTCATTGTCCTTAGATATTGCTTTACCAGACCCCACCAAACATCTTTTCATTCCCAGCTGAATATGATGGCACCAGCTAGACAGTGCCCAAACTCAACATTAGAAAACAAATTCTTCAGTTGCATCTCCCATCAGATAACCAATTCAAGGCTTTACTTCCTGAAGTTTCAAGGCTAGCGATTTATTTTCAGTCTAGTGAGGGGCAGACTAACTATAGAAAATATATTATCTTAAAACTGCTCTATCCTCAACTGAGACTCATATAGAAGGAAGCTTTCAAAGAATCATACTTTACAGAAAGTGGCCCTTTGCCCATGTGGTTAGAATGAAAATCTCTGGTTGATCTTACACACCTTGACTAAAGTTAGTGATCCAGCTATTCATGCTACCAAAACAGACCTTCCATTTTGGATTGAATTTTCACCTTTTATAAAATACTTCATTATCTCTAATGTTTTAAAGGTGAGTCACTAATTAAAATATATTGATGTTTGGATAGGTCACACAGTAAGCCATCAGTATGCTTGTATACTATATCCCTGAGAAAATAAAAGCAGTTTTGATTTTAATCTTACAAAGTCCTATGTATCTTGCAATAAATCCCACAGTTCTATCCACTTAGTATTCAAGTTGATTTCTTCATAAAAACTTCATCGTGTGAAGAATCAATATGATTCCTTGTCTTTGACTATGCAACATCTCTGAGTTGAAAGAGGGATGGGTAGGTTACCTATAAATAAGGCTCTCCATAGGGATATTGAAAGAAGTTTCTTCTCAAGGGTGACTGTCACTTATGTTTTACTCTCTTTAAAAGGTAATGATTGCCTTACCAAGTGTATTTGTATACTGACAGTGCTGGCACTGTATACAAATAAAGCAATGCTTTCTCCCCTGTGTAAATGTGTTAGGCTGTAGATAAGATGGAACTTGCATTTATATAGCACCATTTGTGACATTAAGCCATTTCAAAGCTCTTCATTTCCCAAAAAAAACTTTTTCAATCAGAGTCACTGGTGCAATGCAGAGTGACTCTGCAGTCAATTTGCAATACAATATGCTCCCACAGTCCCACAAACAGCATTAAGATAAATTGTTTTTTTTAAATGATGTTAGTTCAGGGCTAAATGTTGGCTAGGACACCATAGAGAATGCCTCGGTTTGTCAAATAATGACTCAAAGCTTTGCTAAAGTGTCATCTTGTACATATATTATAAGTTCCTTGAGTTAGAACCCACAAGCCTCTGACTCAGATGAACTAGATCTGATGTCTTACTGCGTAATACATTGCGTAAGTTTTGGGGGCTTTTCTGTGCTTTTCAGTAGAAGTATAATTCTTATGGTTTTTGGTGTTCCAATAATGGACATTTCCCAAGATTTGCTTGTCTCCTATTTATCACTGTGAGCTTTCATTTATTTCCAACATTGCAGTTATTTGAAATAAAGTTAAATCAGGCACATATCTCTCAGGAAATTTCACATTATATCACACTTGATGTGACGAGATGTGTTACACATTCCCCTGATTTGACTTTACTCATTTTGTAAAGCAAAACTTTTATAAAGTTTATTTTTATTTATTAGTCACAAGTACGCTTACATTAACACTACAATGAAGTTACTGTGAAAATCCTCTCATCGCCAAACTCTGGCACCTGTTCGGGTACATTGAGGGAGAATTTAGTATGGCCAATGCTTGTGTTGATTGGCAGATTTAGTAAATGGCCAGGAACACTATCAGTGACAAATAATTACAAGAAAGAGAATGGGATGAATAACCTACAAGGGCATAACCATGAAATAAATCAACACAAAACACAACACTGCTCACAGCAAAATACAATCACCAATCCTTCTCTCCAGGAAGAAAACACCACTAATAAAATGGTCATGCTAATTGAAGTTCTGTTGTGCTGTTCAATTAAAATGGGGGTTATTCCCAGAGAGTGGAGTATTGCAGCATTGAAAAGTGCCATACTTGTAGTAAGGTTACCTCAGTTGTATTTCAATGATTATTTCCAGCATTTTCTATTTTAGTTGTTTCCCCTCCCTTTCCTTTTTTAATTAACACTATTAAGACATGACTGCTTTGTGTTTTAAACCTTAATCACCTACCTTTAGTCCTTGATACCACCCCCATCCCCAAACACCAATTCCACTTTCAGTATCTACAGCTTTCTACTCTTTGTTTAAGAAGTGCCCCCTAATTTCCCTGCTAAATGGTCTAACTCTAATTTTAAGATCCTGTCCCTTTGATCTTGATTTCCCAGCTCTTCTCTCTTGAATCCTTTGTTTTTGTACCTTTTGGTGCTTTATTACTAATCAAAAAAGCCAATTCAAATAAAGTCCAATCTTGGGCCCCATATGAGGGACAAACCAGATCCAAATTAACAAGACAAGACATTGTGTCCCATTTTGGGCTCGATCAAACCAGATCCAAGCTGACAAGATGAGGCATTGTACTTCCTCCCGGGTTTGATCTGATGCTTTATCTTAGCCAAAAGACGAAGACGGCTTTGAAAAATTGCATCAGGTAAAGCCTTGTTTTAACATCATTAGCTACCCTGATCCTTTAGTCTACCCTGGCCAGGACAAACCACCATCGCAGGAGTCAGCACACCCCCGTGCAAATGGGCTAGCCTTGCCCTACTGCCTGGTCCTGGTGTCACCCCTATGTATATGGGATTACTGTTAATCTTCTACTTTCAAGAGAATATAAACCAAGTTTATTCAGCCTTCCCTCTTAAATTAACTCTTTAAATGCCCCCAAAAATCCCGATGAATTTGCCTGCAAGGTTTCCTGAGGTGTAATGCCCAGACTTGGATACTCCAAACATGATCAAGCTCAGTTCAGTTGAAGCCTAACTCCCTCCCCTTTGGATTTCAGCCATCTGAAAATAAAGGCCAACATTCCATTAGCTTTTTGATTGTTCTTCGCACTTGTCCAAAAGCTTTGTCACAATCCCACATGGCAAAATAAGCAGACCACTTCTAGCATTCCAGAATGCAAACCGACTGTGCAAGTGTGTTGAATTCCTGTAAGTGCAGCAGACCTGTGCATACACTGACAGGCAAGGTTTTGCTGTTAATATCCCAAACTGATTGGTGTTCTTAGCCTGTCAAGGAAATCTCTGGGAACTTGGAACATGTTGTTTCCTGACATCTGGCAAGTGAATAAATCAGGATGGAATTTCCTGTATTTTCTCTCTAACCAGAGGCACGTAAAGTCATGCAACATAAAATACCCAGTGTAAATGAGAAAGGAGACTTGGGGAAGTATACTGTGTGTGTAGTTACACTACACAGGAATTTCCTTACCTTTGATCATCGCTGTATCCATGCACACTCAGAGAATTATAACAGCCTCAACATCAGGCTAAAAAGTCAAACGCAAACATTTAGACAATATTTGGCAAGTTAGGCAACATGTGAGGAGAGAGAAACAGAATTACCCTTACTCACGACCTTTCATATTTCCAGTATTTTCTGTGTTTATTTCCAGTTTCCAGCATCCACAGTATTGTGGTTCTGTATGCACAGATCTTTTCTGGCATTACATTGGTTTGAAACGAGTGCAAAATTAGACCCAGAATTTTAGGGCCAGCAGGAAACAAGCATTTTTCTGATGTTTTATTGTGATTAGTTGAACACAATTTTCCTCCTCACTGTGATCTACATTGTAATTTCCCTTTCTTTGTATTGATGTCTATAGCAGTGATTCCCAACCTTCCATATGTCATGGCACATCTCTATACAATAAAAAACTTTGAGGTATGCCTCTTACTTTCTCTTTCTTCTTCCTTTAATGGGAACTTTATTTGTAACCTTTCCCTGTCGTCCTGCCTCTCCCTTCCTCTCTTTCTCTTGTTTCTCCCAAGGGTTTTTGGACCCTTTTTTGAGTTTTGATTTTTTTGTGCAGGTGCATGCCTTGGCACACTGGTTGGAAACCACTGCTCTACACTGTTATACAGAACGTTGGTTAGACCGCATTTGGAGTACTGCGTCCAGTTCTGGTCACCTTATTACCGGAAGGACGTGGAGTCTCTGGAAAGGGTGCAGAGGAGGTTTACCAGGATGTTGCCTGGCATGGGGGGACTGGGTTACGAGGAGAGACTGAAGAGACTGGGGCTATTCTCCTTGGAAAGAAGGAGATTGAGAGGGGACATGATAGAGGTATATAAGATACTGAAGGGAATAGATAGAGTTAATAGTGAGAGACTGCTCCCTAGACTGGGTACGAACACAAGAGGTCATCAATTAAGGGTGAGGGGGGGGAGGTATAATTTGGAGGTAAGAGGAAGGTTCTTTACACAGAGAGTTGTGGGGGTCTGGAATGCGCTACCGAGTAGGATGGTGGAGGCAGGCACGTTGGACTCGTTTAAGATGCAGTTAGATAGGCATATGAGTGAAACGGGAATGGAGGGATATGGTAGGGGCTATTAAATAGGGTAAACCTCGGGAGACACCGGAAGGGCAGGCTGTATAACTAATATGTTTTGTCTTTATTCCACAGGTGGAGGTCCACCTCGTGTTAAGCGAGGGGCATGCACACGGCAGGTTGTGCGTGGGCTGCTCTTGGAAGTCCAGGAGTGGCCTAGTACTTCATGTCGGTGTGTGTGCTTGATCCTGGACCGATAGACGGGCACCGCAACAGCTCAGTGACTAGCACTGCTAGCTGTGCAGATACATGGATTTGGGCCTGTGTCTGTGGGAGTTTGCGCATTCTCCCTGTGGTTGCGTGGGTTTCCTCCGGGCGCTCCGGTTTCCTCCCACACCCCAAAGATGTGCTCTTAGGCTAATTGGTTTCCACCAAATTGACACTATTTCTTCCCTGAATCTGACTGAGTAGGGTCCCATTCGTAGACATGCAGGGTGGAATAGGTGTAGGGCGATGCGGCGGCGCGGGCTCGTTGGGCCGAAGGGCCTGTTTCCCGTGCTGGGTTGTTCTTTGTTCTTTGTTCTTTGTTCTATAGTATCACATTGCAAATTGAAAAGCTATCACAGCTGCTAGGGGTGACAAATATAGGGCGGATGTCAGAGGTAGGTTCTTTACTCAGAGGGTAGTAAGGGCGTGGAATGCTCTGCCTGTAGCAGTAGTGGACTTGCCAACTTTAAGGGCATTCAAATGGTCATTGGATTGGCATATGGACAATATTGGAATGGTTTAGGTTAAAGGGTCATTAGATTGGTTCCACTGATCGGCCCAACATCGAGGGCCGAAGGGCCTGTACTGTGCTGTAATGTTCTATGAGCGTAATGTCTATGAAGGATAAATGGTTTAACACTACAATTTACGTACTTCAAAAGAAGTACATGATGTGAGCTCGGACTTTCCTCAGGCCGCAATTGTTTACAACATGCGTGTTAATGCGACTCGTCCAAAATCTGGGTAAGTACACATTGGCAAAAAATACACATCATGTGTAAATTCAGTTGCAGCTTCCCAATTTTGCCCATCAGGAAACTCCATCACAAAAAAGATTCATTTAGACATCACATGAGACAAAGCTTTGTAATATTATAGAAAAGTGGGGGGGGGGGGGGGGGGGAGAGCAGGTTGGGGGGGGGGGGGGGGAGAGCAGGTTGGGGGGAATATATAACATGTAAACTTAATAAAACCCAGCAAATACCAAATACCCTAGCATTTTGTAGGACGCAGGAAGATATAGGGAGCTGAGTGCAGTGCATTGAACAGTATTAATGTTAAACTGATTGATGGTCATGGGCTATCCCTACATTTGGTAACAATATTCATGTGCAAGTAGCCTGCCAAAAATGTTTCTTCCATCAGAACCACATCTGTATGAATCTGACCCAATTAAAAATCAAACTGAAACACGCAAAACAACGAAAGATGAATAAACAGTTGTAGGTGGGAGTAGCAGAATGCTTCGAAAATGCCGAATTAGCAGTTGTATATTGAAGTGTGCAGCAGGAGATTTATCGCAGCAGTCAAGCTTCAGTGGCCCCAGTCCCAGGAAACACAGCTGGCTCTGGTTACGGATGCCTGCATTTTTTTGCTCAGGAATAGCTGGAGCTGTAGACTCCAGTCACCTTGCACGCCTGTAGTTTATAATCTGTACTCTGCTGTGTCACTGAGAGACAGATAGAATGATAAGCTAGGTAAGTGTGGGCCATCTTACTAGAAAACAAAAGATTTTGGGAATAAAGAACTTGCCAGTCCCTGCAACTTGTTCTGCTACTTAATTAGACCATGGCTGATCTATGTCTTAACTCCATTCGGTTGACATTTTGAACTGACCTACCCTCAGTAAGTTTTGGGGGACAGAATTTTAACCATCCTTGGTGTAGACAAAAGCTTCCCACATCAGTAAACTGCTCTAGTTTTCAGTTTTGTTCTGGACACTATCACCTGAGATCAGAGTTTCCCTCTATCTCCTCTATTAAATTCTGTAATCATCTTAAACAACTTCATTTGATTGCCCCTAAGTTTGCTCTACCAGGGACTGTCTATCTTTTTCTGCTTCTGAGGATCCAATGATGTTACAAAAAGCCTATGGGCTCCAATATCACAAGTCAAAATGCTTTTACTGTGTAAAAGTAGTTCCATTCTTATTGTGTGTGCTCTCCCTGCAGTCAGGCCCTTAGCTCACCATCTTCTGATGTTTCATCCTGAGTTGCTTTTCTTGGCAGTTCTTTTGTCTATAATGGTTTACTATTTCCTTCCACTCTCGGGGCATGCCAAAGAGTCGAGTCCCAAATCTACCTTAGCTGGAAAGGAATCAAATATGCATCTTTGGCATTATTCTGAAACACACGCTAGCTATCAAGTCAATTGGCCCCAACAAATGTAGCTATACAATTGAATATGTATATACATTTATCATTTTCATTTTAATTACTTACTTTGAAACTTAATTTCTGTTGGCTCAGATTAACAATTCTGTCAAGGTCATAATATGATAAAATTTCACATTTAGTTTGAGGGTGAGAAACTTGAGTCTTAAATTAGTGTCTGAAACTTAAATAAAGGTAATTACAAACATATGAAGACAGAGTTAGTGGACTGGGAAAATTGGCTACAAGATGGTAAAGAAGCAGTGACAGACATTTCTGGAAATATTTCATTACACTCAACAAATTTATAAAGGACAAAAGAGTAACTAGGGAGAGAATAGGGCCTCTTAAGGATCAATAAGATCACCTGTGTACAGATCCACAAGAGGTGGGTGAGATCCTGAATGAATATTTCTCATCAGTATTTACTGTTGAGAAATGCATGGATATTAGGGAACTTGGGGTAATAAATAGTGATGTCTTAGGAGTGTACATATTACAGATAAAAAGTCTTAAAGCGCATCAAGGTAGATAAAGTCCCGGGACCTGATGAAGTGTATCCCAGCTCATTGTGGAAGGCTAGGGAGGAAATTGTGGGTCCCCTAGCAGAAAAATATGAATCATCGACAGCCACCTGTGAGGTGTCTGAAGATTGGAAGGTGGCAAATGTTGTACCTTTGTTTAAGAAGTGCTGCATGGAAAAGCTTGGGAATTACAGGCCAGTGAGCCTAACATCTGTAGTGGGTAAGTTGTTAGAAGGTATTCAGAGACAGGGTCTATAGGCATTTAGCAAGGCAAAGACTGATTAGAGACAGTCAACATTGCTTTGTGAGTGGAAAACCATGTCTCACAAATTTGATTGAGCTTTTTGAAGGGGTAACCAAGAAGCTGGATGAGGGCAGTGCAATTGATGTTGTCGACCTGGACAAGGCCTTTGACAAGGTACCGCATGGTAGGTTGTTGCATAAGGTTAAATCTCACAGGATCCAAGGTGAGGTAGCTAATTGGATACAAAATTGGCTTGATGACAGAAGAGAAGAGGGTGGTTGTAAAGGGTTGTTTTTCAAACTGGAGGCTTGTGACCACCAGTGTGCCTTAGGGATTGGTGCTGGGTCCACTGTTATTTGTCATTTATATTAATGATCTGAATGAAAATTTAGGAGGCTTGGTTAGTACGTTTGCAGATGACACCAGGACACTGAAGAAAGCTATGTAGGATAGCAATTGGATCTTGATCAGCGGGCTGATGAATGGCAGGTGGAGTTTACTTTAGATAAATGAGAGGTGATGCATTTTGGTCGATCAAACCAGGGCAGGACTTACTCAGTTAAAGTTAGGGCATTGGGGAGAGATGTAGAATACAGAGATCCAGGGGTACAGGTTCATAGCTCTTTGAAAGTGAAGTCACAGATGGACAGCGTGGCGAAGAAGGCATTCAGCATTCTAGGTTTGATTAGGCAGAAGATTGAATACAGGAGTTGGGACGTCTTGTCGAAGATGTACAAAACATTGGTAAGGCCACACTTGGAATACTGTGTACAGTTCTGGTCACTCAATTGTAGAAAGGATATTATTAAACCAGAAAGAGTTCAGAAAAGATTTCTTGGGGGGTATCTTATAGAGGTCTATAAGATAATGAGGGGCATAGATAAGTTAGATAGTCAACATCTTATTCCAATGATCAGGAAGTCTAAAACTAGAGGGCATAGGTTTAAGGTGAGAAGGGAGAGATAAAAAAGGGTCCAGATGGGCAATTTGTTCATACAGAGGTTGGTGAGTGTCTGGAATGAGTTGCCAGATGTTGTAGTAGAAGTGGATACAATTTTACCTTTTAACAGCGTTAAGACAGTTACATGGATAAGATTGGTATTGAGGGAAATGGGCCAAATGCAGGCAATTGTGAGTAGCCTAATGATAAAAACTGGGTGGCATGGACAAGTTGGGCCAAAGGGCCTGTTTCCATGTGGTAAACCTCTATAACTCTATGAGAAGGATATATTCCATTGAGAAAGAGACACTCTAAGAGAAGGACAATCATCAGTGGCTAATTAAGGAAGATAAGGTTGGTTTCAAATTGGAATAAAAAGTGTACACTGCTGCTGCAAAGATTAGTGGTACGGCAAAGGGTTAGAAACATTTTCGAAATTGTCAAAAAAATTAAAAGTTTATTTATTAGTCAGAAGTAAGGTTTACCTCATACTGCAGTGAAGTTACTGTGAAAATCCCCCAGTCCACACACTCCGCTGCTTGTTCAAATACACTGTGGGAGAATTTAGCACAGCCAGTCCATCTAACCAGCACGTCTTTCGGACTGTGGAAGGAAACCAGAGAACCTGGAGGAAATCCATGCAGTCACGGGGAGAATGTGCAGACTCTGCATAGACAGTGACCCAAACCAGGAATTGAACCCGGTTCCTGGTGCTGCGTGGCAGCAGTGCTAACCACTGTGCCAGGATGACTAAAAAGAATAAAGAAAGAGAGATTGGAATTGAATAACCTCACAGGAAATATAAAAACAGCCAGTAAAAGTTTCTACAAATATACAGAAGGGAAAAGAATAGATTCATAGATAGAGGCTGAGATTGGGAGATTAGGAATGACGAAATGATAAAAGCTTTAAAAAGCCTTCAGGGTAAAAGTCACTAAAGGCATCCCAAAGATTATAGATAATTGATTAACAAAAAGGGTGGAGGGGGGGAAGTGTCAGTTGGAGGAGGAACTTAGAACAATCACTTGAGAAAAAGTAATGGGTAAATGAATGGGATGGAGGAGGAGAAAGTGGGTTCCCGGACACGCGTCCTTTGTTTGAACAGAGGGGAGTACGGTAGGATGAGAGAAGAATTGGCGAATGTGGACTGGGGGAGCGCGTTGGAAGGTAGGTCTGCTGAGGAGCAGTGGAGGATCTTTAAGGAGATCTTTCTTGGTGCTCAGCAGAAATTTATTCTGATGGTTAAAAAGGACCGTAGGAGGAGAGGTAATAAGCCGTGGATAACGAAGGAGGTGAAGGAAAGTGTTAAATTAAAGGCGGAGGCATTTAGAGTAGCTAAGAGTAGTGGGCAAGAAGAGGATTGGGAGAGGTTTAAATGTCAACAAAGATTGACAAAGAAGTTGATAAAGAAGGGTAGGAGAAACTATGAAGCTGGGCTAGCGCTTAATATAAAAAAGGATAGCAAGAGTTTCTATAGATATATAAAAAGGAAGAGGCTGGCTAGGGTGAATGTTGGACCCTTAGAGGATGAGAGGGGGGACTTAGTGGTATGGGATGGGGAAATGGCTGAGGTCTTGAATAACTTTTTTGTTTCGGTCTTCACGGAGGAAGACGTGAATAATTTGCCGGGTATTAGCGATGGAAAGGTGGTAGGACTGGAGGGTCTCAATGACATTATTGTTACTAGAGAGGCGGTGCTCGACAGACTGGAGGGGCTGATTGTGGACAAGTCCCCAGGACCGGATGGAATGCATCCGAGGGTTCTGAAAGAAATGGTGGAGGTGATAGTGGATGCCTTGGTGGTTATTTTCCAGACGTTGCTGGATTCCGGGGAAGTGCCGGAAGATTGGAAAGCGGCTAATGTTACGCCGTTGTTTAAGAAGGGTGCCAGGCAAAAGGCAGGGAATTATAGGCCGGTTAGTTTAACGTCTGTTGTAGGTAAAATGTTAGAATCCATCATCAAGGAGGAAATAGCGAGGCATCTTGAGGGGAGTTGCTTGATAGAGCAGACGCAGCACGGTTTCATTAAGGGGAAGTTGTGTCTGACAAATTTATTGGAGTTCTATGAGGATGTGTCTAGGGCGGTGGATAGAGGAGAGCCGGTGGATGTGGTCTTTCTTGATTTTCAGAAGGCATTTGACAAGGTGCCTCACAAAAGGTTATTGCAGAAGGTAAGGGGGCATGGAGTTGGGGGTAGGGTGTTAGCGTGGATAGAGGATTGGTTGTCAAATAGGAGGCAGAGAGTGGGGGTTAATGGGTGCTATTCGGATTGGCGGTTGGTGACTAGTGGAGTGCCCCAGGGGTCGGTGCTGGGGCCTCAGCTATTTACCATTTATATAGATGATCTGGAGGAGGGAACCGAGTGTACGGTGTCGAAATTTGCTGATGACACCAAGATTGGTGGAACGGCAAATTGCGCGGAGGGTGTGGAGAGTCTGCAGAAGGATCTAGATAGACTGGTCGAATGGGCCAGGAAATGGCAAATGGAATTTAATGTTGGCAAGTGCAAGGTGGTCCACTTTGGTAGGAATAATGGTAGGAAGGACTATTACTTAGGTGGCGAAAAACTGCAGCATGCGACGGTGCAGAGGGACCTCGGGGTCCTTGTGCATGAGTCGCAAAAACCCAGCCTGCAGATGCAGCAGGTGGTCAGGAAGGCTAATGGGATGCTGGCCTTCGTAGTGAGGGGGATTGAATATAAAAGTAGGGAGGTCTTGCTGCGGCTGTATAGGGCATTGGTGAGGCCGCAGCTGGAGTACTGTGTGCAGTTTTGGGCGCCGTACTTACGCAAGGATATTTTGGCCTTGGAGGGAGTGCAGAGGAGGTTTACTAGGCTGATACCGGAGTTGAGGGGGTTGAGCTATGAGGAGAGTCTGAATAAACTAGGCTTGTACTTGTTAGAGTTCAGAAGAATGAGGGGAGATCTCATTGAGACATATAAGATGATGAATGGGATGGATAGGATAGAGGTGGAGAGACTCTTCCCGCTCAAAAAAGACAGTAGGACTAGGGGGCACAGCCTCAAGATAAAGGGGGGGCGGTTTAGAATGGAGTTGAGGAGGAACTTCTTTACTCAAAGGGTGGTGAATCTCTGGAATTCTCTGCCCGTTGAGGTGGTGGAGGCTGCCTCGCTAAATATTTTTAAGACGCGGGTTGATGGGTTTTTGATAAGCGAGGGGATTAAGGGTTATGGGGAGAGGGCGGGAATGTGGAACTGAGCCACGACAGATCAGCCATGATCTTATTGAATGGCGGGGCAGGCTCGAAGGGCCAGATGGCCGACTCCTGCTCCTATTTCTTATGTTCTTATTAAAGGCTGACAAGTTGTCTGGACCTGATGGCCTATTGTAGGGTCCTTAAGGAAATGGCGGCTGAGGTAGTGGATGCATTGGTTGTAATCTCCCAGAATTCATTAGAATCTGGAAAGGTGCCAGGGGATTGCAAGAGAGCAGGGAGTTAGAAAACTGGATCCATACTGTGCATTGAGTGCTGGCTGAGGCAGGGACACTAACGTGCAGCTCTCCACATTCTCACCACACTGTGCAGCAACCTGTGCAGAAAATCTCTGCAGGTATGGCCCATGCTGGCATGGCAGGGCTGGAAAAAAGCCAACAATGCCAGGAATCCCTAGAGCGGGGCACTGTTTCTAAAAGGTGCTCAATCTCCAATGGAAAAGACAGGAACCCTCCCCACACACAGGATTTCTGCCAATACTTGCATAAGGGGAGCCCCACTCATGGACAGGCCACCCCTCCCCCCAACAATGGAACTCCCAGAAGGGTCCCCCGGCACTTCCCTGGCACTGCCGGGGCATTGTCAAGGTGTCAGAGGGAAGGGTCAGGATGCCATGGGGCAGGGTCAGGATGCCAGGGGACAGTGCCGTGGTGCCAGGAGCTTGGCCCGGATGCCAGGCTGCAGTGCCATGGAGAAGTGCTGGGGACCCTCTGGTGAAGCTCCGTTGGGAGATTAGCAAGGTACTACCATTGCTGAATCCATCACCGTCACGATCCTGGGGGATACCACTGATGAGAAATTTAATTGGAATAGCTACATAAATACTGTTACTGTTACTCCACCTCTATCCTATCCATCCCATTCATCATCTTATATGTCTCAATAAATACACCAGTATTTATGTAGCTAGTCCAATTGCTGCTTGATCAGCCCCCTATCCACCATGTGGAGCATTTACTTCCTCTGCCACTGACGCACAGTGACAGCTGTATGTACCACTTATAAAGTGCACTACAGTGACTGACTTCAAAGGCAGCATCCAAATCTACCAGCTCCACCACCTGAAAAACAAGGGCAGCAGATACATGAGAACAGCACCACCTGCAAGTTCCCTTCCAAGTCACTCACCATCCTGACTTGTGAATATATTGGTGTTGCTTCATTGTCACTGGGTCAAAATCCTGGAACTTCCTCATTACCCTAACAGCAGTGTGGATGTACCTACAGCACATGGACTGCAGCGATTGAAGCAGCCAGCTCACCACTACCTTCTCAAGACAATTAGAGATGGGAGATAATTGAGAAGATAGCAACGATGTTCATCATGAATAAATATTGAAAAAAGATCATCCATCGTTACATCGGTCCAAAGATGTGTAGGTTAGATGGATTGGCCATGGTAAATATGTGATGTTACAGGGATAGGGCGGTGGGGGGAGAGGGCCTGGGTAAGATCTGCCAGAGAGTTGGTCCAGACTTGATGGGCTGAATGGCCTCTTCTGCACTGTAGGGATTCCATGGTAAGTTACAAGACCATTTAGTACCCAACATTAAAGAATGGACAAGACTGGGATGTCATGAAAAAAAAAATTTATGTGAGTTACGTAAACAACAAGAACTTAACAAAACAACATTTTCTCAGGTAGTCACGCGCATATCCTTGCACAAGTACACACTTTCTTTTCCTACTCCTATCATTCTGGGAGTACTAGAACTAACAGAATCTGGAAGTAGGGTCACTCACTCAAGACAGAGATGAGGAGAATATTTTCTCTCAGAGGGCGGTAAGTGCCCAGAACTCTCTTCCTCAATAGGCCATGGAAGCGCAGTCTTTAAATATTTTTAAGGCAGTGCTGGATGGATTCTTGATTAACGCGGGGGTGAAAGGTTATCAGGGTTAGGCAGGAATGTGGGGTTGAAGTTACAATCAGATCAGCCATGATAGTATTGAATGGCTCGAGGGGCCAAGTGGCCTACTCCTGCTCCTAATTTGTATGGGACTATCGTACTGCAACCCCTTTATCTTCAGGCAGAGTAAAGCTGCTCACATCCCTGATTTACCTACTCAGATGTTCTTGGATGACATCCTCTAGTTTTTGGAGTCCTTGTGGGTGCTGCGAGTGACAACCCAGGCAGGGCGGACTGGGCTAACCAGAGACGATGTGGGTACTGACAGCTGGGATTGTGGGTGAGGTTTTACGTTTCAGTGCTATCACAGCGCTGGAGAATGCTTTGGTGTAAATGGGTGCAGGTATCTGTCCGATGTTTGCATGTTGATATTCAACGTATTCATCATCCATTTGTTTGGAGACAATGACAGGCCTTGGTGGCAGCCATCGAAGAAGATGTGACTGGTCACATTCTGTTCTCTGGAATGGCAGTGATTCTGTTTTGAAGACCTCCCTGCAGATTGCACAGTTTCTGTTACCCCTCAACATTCTCCTTTTTGATGCTGACCCTCATGATATAGCATCTGTGTCCAGTTGAGTAGAATTGGGGAAGGCTGAAAGGCTAACTCTCTTTCTCCCCGCACAGAGGCTGCCTGAGCTGCTGAGTATTTTCAGCATTTTCTGTTACTAAATCCTGGTGCTGACTCTGGCCTGTGACATATACTCTTCACTATTGTCCCTGGGCACGATCTCACCGGCCGTACGTGCCATGCTCCCGCTGCAGTGAAGTTGGAGAATTTGGCGGCCAGCCAAATCTCCCGGATGGGAAAATCCCACCGGTGTGAAAAGTGGAAAAATTCTGACCCCTGTCTTTGTTATCTGCCCTCGTGAAGTTAACATTATCTATTTTACTGAAGTGGCAGGTCAGTATGATTGCTGGCGCTATGAGGCTCTCACTGTGAAGCTGTTACTGTGAGACTGTCACTGTGAGACTGTGAGACTCTCACTGTGAAGCTGTTACTGTGAGACTGTCATTGTGAGACTGAGGCTCTCACTGTGAGACTGTCACTGTGAGACTGAGGCTCTCACTGTGAGACTGTCACTGTGAGACTGAGGCTCTCACTGTGAGACTGTCATTGTGAGACTGAGGCTCTCACTGTGAGACTGTCACTGTGAGACTGTGAGGCTCTCACTGTGAAGCTGTTACTGTGAGACTGTCACTGTGAGACTGAGGCTCTCACTGTGAGACTGTCACTGTGAGACTGTGAGGCTCTCACTGTGAGACTGTCACTGTGAGACTGTGAGGCTCTCACTGTGAAGCTGTTACTGTGAGACTGTCACTGTGAGACTGAGGCTCTCACTGTGAGACTGTCACTGTGAGACTGTGAGGCTCTCACTGTGAGGCTGTTACTGTGAGACTGTGAGGCTCTCACTGTGAGGTTGTTACTGTGAGACTGTCACTGTGAGACTGTGAGGCTCTCACTGTGAGACTGTTACTGTGAGACTGTGAGGCTCTCACTGTGAGGCTCTCACTGTGAGACTGTCACTGTGAGACTGTGAGGCTCTCACTGTGAGGCTGTTACTGTGAGACTGTGAGGCTCTCACTGTGAGGCTGTCACTGTGAGACTGTCACTGTGAGACTGTGAGGCTCTCACTGTGAGACTGTTACTGTGAGACTGTGAGGCTCTCACTGTGAGGCTCTCACTGTGAGACTGTCACTGTGAGACTGTGAGGCTCTCACTGTGAGGCTGTTACTGTGAGACTGTGAGGCTCTCACTGTGAGGTTGTTACTGTGAGACTGTCACTGTGAGACTGAGGCTCTCACTGTGAGACTGTCACTGTGAGACTGTGAGGCTCTCACTGTGAGGCTGTTACTGTGAGACTGTCACTGTGAGACTGTGAGGCTCTCACTCTGAGACTGTTACTGTGAGACTGTGAGGCTCTCACTGTGAGGCTCTCACTGTGAGATTGTCACTGTGAGACTGAGGCTCTCACTGTGAGACTGTTACTGTGAGACTGTGAGGCTCTCACTGTGAGGCTGTCACTGTGAGACAGTGAGGCTCTCATTGTGAGGCTGTTACTGTGAGACTGTCACTGTGAGACTGAGGCTCTCACTGTGAGACTGTTACTGTGAGACTCTGAGGCTCTCACTGTGAGGCTGTTACTGTGAGACTGTCACTGTGAGACTGTGAGGCTCTCACTGTGAGGCTGTTACTGTGAGACTGTCACTGTGAGACTCTGAGGCTCTCACTGTGAGGCTGTTACTGTGAGACTGTGAGGCTCTCACTGTGAGACTGTTACTGTGAGACTGTCACTGTGAGACTGTGAGGCTCTCACTGTGAGGCTGTTACTGTGAGGTGAGGCTCTCACTGTGAGGCTGTTACTGTGAGGTGAGGCTCTCACTGTGAGGTTCGGAGACTCACTGTGAGGCTGTGTAGACTCACATTGTGAGGCTATCGCTGTGAGGCTGGGTAGACTCTCACTCTGAGTCTGTCACTATGAGGCTTTCAACTTGACAGTGACCTGACACAATCTCAACTCCACTCTTTAAAGAGAGAATCCATTGTCGGTGACTTACAGCAGCTGCTGGCCTCTATGTGCTGGTCTTTGGGAGAACACAGAACAAAGGATTTGGGAGAAATTACCATTGGGAAGATGATCATCTCTCATTTGCTGTTGTACCTGCTCACATTACTGAGTGTTGCGTGACAATTTAAGTGGCTTTTATTTACAGTTGCATCACCAAGAGCTGAGAGTTGTCATTGAATTATAGAATCATTCAGCCTATCGAGACTTCATGGACAATAATTCCATCCAGGCCCTATCTCTGTAACCCCTCTGTAACCCCCGTATTTACTCTGCTAATCCCCCGACATGAAGAGAAACTTTGCATGACCAATCCACCAACTCACACATCTTTGGACTGTGGGAGGAAACCGATGCACCCAGAGGAAATCCATGCAGACACGAGGAAAATGTGCAAACTCCTCACAGTCACCCAAGGCGGGAATCAAACCTGGGTCCCTGGCATGTGAGGCAGTAGTGCTATTACTATCACAGTACTATTGTCCATCTCCCTCCCTGTGGTAGACAGACAGGCTGAAATTCTATTGATCTTCCTCTGTGTTTGCCGGCTGTACATTGGTCACAAGGTCACATGTGGCTCTCATCCTGTCACTCGTGTTCTCTTGCAAGAGATATATGAACAAATGTATTGGCATGTGTTCATCTGATGGATAGAGAACATTGTGAGGGTGACTGTAGGAAAGAGGCATGACATTGACAAGGACGAGGATGAGTTGGAGTGATGAATACACAGTGAGGGAGTGCGTTGCAAGTGGATTGACGTACCTGCAAGATGAATAGATGTGAGATCCCCCTTTTTTCTTTATTGAACTGATCAAGAGTCCGTCTCCAGAAACAGCCTCATTGCATAGTCATAGAGTCATAGAATCCTACAGTACAGAAGGAGGCCATTCAGCCCATCCAGTCTATACAGACCATGATCCCACCCAGGCTCTATCACCAAAACCCTCATGCATTTACCCTGCTAACCCCCTGACACTAGGGTCAATGTAGCATGGCTAATCCACCTAACCCACACATCTTTGGACTGTGCGAGAAAAACCGGAGCACCCGAAGGAAACCTGCACAGACATGGGGAGAACGTGCAAACTCCACACAGGCAGTGACCCAAGCCAGGAATTGAACCCAAGTCCCTGGAGCTGTGAGGCAGCAGTGCTAACCACTGTGCTACCGTGCCCCTTTCACATGACTATGGAAAGCCAGAGGTGTTCATTCGACAAGTTACATTTCAAAACCCAACATCATTGCTCCCAGCACATTACAAATTTACAACCCAACACCAGTTTCTACTCTTCCCCTGTACAAGTCCTGGGGATTCAATACCCCTCAGTGTTCCCAGCTCTTGGGGAAGAAGCCTTTGAGACATGAGGGTTAGCACCTGTAGCTGGTAGGACATCATCATCATAGAATCCCACAGTGCAGAAGGAGACCATTCTGCCCATCAAGCCTGCACTGACCACAATCCCACCCAGGCCCTATTCCCGTAAGCCCACATATTTACCCTGCCAATCCCCTGACACTAGAGTCAATTTAGCAAATTAGTAAAGACACAGGGAAAGAATTTCAGAAGAGGGAAAACTGTCACAGCTGAATCGTTCACTGCTGTATGGCAGGTTGGAAATTAAAAATCCGAGATTTTAATAAACTTCAACAACAAAGGGAAAAATCACTGAACTCCATCAACCTAATAAGAAGTCTCATAACACCAGGTTAAAATCCAACAGGTTTATTTGGCAGCATTAGCTTCGGTCGTGTGGCGTGAAGGCTGCCTTGGAGAACACTTACCTGAAGATCAGAGGCTGAATGCCCGTGACCGCTGAAGTGTTCCCTGACTGGAAGAGAACACTCCTGCCTGGTGATTCTCGAGCACTGTTCATTCATTCGTTGTTGTACCAACTGCATGGTCTCCCCAATGTACCATGCCTCAGGACATCCTTTCCTGTAGTGTATCAGATAGACAACGTTGGCAGAGTTGCAAGAGTATGTACTGTGTACCTAGTGGATGGTATTCTCACGTGTGATGATGGCATCCGTGTCGATGATCCAGCATGTCTTGCAGAGGTTGTTGTGGCAGGGTTGTGTGGTGTTATGGTCACTGTTCTCCTGAAGGCTGGGTAGTTTGCTGTGAACAATTGTCTGTTTGAGGATGTGCGGCTGTTTGAAGAAAAGAAATGGGGGTGGGGGGATGGCCTTGGTGAGATGTTCATCTTCATCAATGACATGTTGAAGGCTCCGGAGAAGATGTTGTAACTTCTTCGCTCCAGGGAAGTAATGGACGATGAAGGGTACTCTGTCTGCTGTGTCCCACGTTTGTCTTCTGAGGTGGTCGGTGTGGTTTTGCTGTGTCAGGAAAAGGACAAGAGGTGATTTTGCAATGAAATTTCAGGATCACTACCTATTTTCTGCAGGTTGTGGTAAGAGAATCACACTTCTCTCTGTCTGAGGTTGATCCATGCTGGGCAAAAGATTCCCAGCTCTGCAGGGAAGTGCAGGGAAGAAGGTTTTCAGTTGGGACTGGTGTCTGCGAGGGGTGAGGAGGATGTGTGGGGGGGGTGCAATTGACATTCATTCTGGGAAGGTAGCAGTGCTTGAGCAGTGTGATCCTCTAAGCTCTGCCCTGGACTTGGGTATGGCTTTCTCCCTGGAAAATTTTCCATGGATAACAGACAATACATTGGTCAATTCAATGGAACCAAGACTGAATGCAGCTCACTTCTCTAAAAAGAAAACAGAGACTTCAGAACATGTGCAATGAAGTCACTGTGAAAATCCCCTAGTCACTACACTCGAGCGCCTGTTTGGCTACACTGAGGGAGAATTTAGCATGGCCAATGCACCGAACAGCACGTCTTTTGGACTGTGGGAGGAAACTGGAGCACCCAAGGAAACCCATGCAGACACGGGGAGAATATGCAAACTCCACACAGACAGTGACCCAAGCTGGCACTCAAGCAGGTCCAGTGCTAACCACTGTGCCACCATGCTGTCCCTCGTGACTAGTTTTTGAAAGAGACTGCCCACAGGAGTTAGAAGAAATAAATACGGATTACCGGCATCGACAAGTACACTGACATTTCTGATCATTGGAGCTACTAAGAGCCTTTATTGAAAGACCCCATCACAGGCTCTAACACGTTCTAGCTCCTGTGAATTCACAGTGGCCAAGCCCCTTTGTTACTGCGCGAGTTGCTGTGAAGCAGGTAGGTTTGAAGGGCCCCGTGAAATTGATTAGCCAGGGGACCAGGAAGTTTTCAGGTAAGTGGATAGGATTTGGGAGATCAAGGTTGGGGACATCGGAGGGGGAGGAGAAGATAGTGTTGAGAGGGTCAGAGATCAGAATGTGGGAGCATCAGAAACTTGTAAGCGGATATGGGTGGGGGGGGTGGGGTTAGAGGTCAGGGTGGGAGGATCAGAGGTTGGTGAGAAGTATGGAGGTCAGATGTCTGAGTGGTTGGGAGAAGGTTTCATAAGAACATAATAAGAACATAAGAAATAGGAGCAGGAGTAGGCCATCTAGCCCTTCGAGCCTGCCCCGCCATTCAATAAGATCATGGCTGATCTGAAGTGGCTCAGTTCCACTTTCCCGCCTTCTCCCCATAACCCTTAATCCCCTTGCCTATCAAAAACCTATCTACCCGCGTCTTAAATATATTTAGCGAGGCAGCCTCCACCACTTCAACGGGCAGAGAATTCCAGAGATTCACCACCCTTTGAGTGAAGAAGTTCCTCCTCAACTCCGTTCTAAACCGCCCCCCCTTTATCTTGAGGCTGTGCCCCCTAGTCCTACTGTCCTTTCTGAGCGGGAAGAGTCTCTCCACCTCTACCCTATCCATCCCATTCATCAGCTTGTACGTCTCAATGAGATCTCCCCTCATCCTTCTAAACTCTAACGAGTACAAGCCTAGTTTATTCAGCCTCTCCTCATAGCTCAACCCCTTCAACTCCGGTATCAGCCTAGTAAACCTCCTCTGCACTCCCTCCAAGGCCAAAATATCCTTGCGTAAGTGCGGCGACCAAAATTGCACACAGTACTTCAGCTGCGGCCTCACCAATGCCCTATACAGCTGCAGCAAGACCTCCCTACTTTTATATTCAATCCCCCTCGCTATGAAGGCCAGCATCCCATTCGCCTTCCTGACCACCTGCTGCACCTGCAGGCTGGGTTTTTGCGACTCATGCACAAGGACCCCGAGGTCCCTCTGCAGTTTCAGAAGTTGGAAGAATAGGTGGGTCAGATATTGGGGTTTGGAGCTTGGCCCACAAGCCAAAGGGGGGGTTGGTTCCATGGGGCGTGGCTTTGGCCTGCGGGGGAATCAGGCCAGGTCACTTCAGACACAGGGGTGTTCATAGGTCAGGGGCAGGGGCAGGGGAGGTCAGGTCAGCAAAGCTTTGGGGAGGGGAATCCTGGTGGGAAAAGGGCGGTGGGGAGCACTGTGGTGGGGAGGGAGTTGGGGGGAGTCCCTTGTATGTTGGTCTAGGTCTTAGCAATAGTTACCCAGAAGTCAGAGGTTTTCATTCCTCTAACTGTTTCTGGGCAATTATAGATGGAACCCTGAAGGAATCATTCAAAGTTAACGATTTAAATCACATTCTTGGATGATTTCCAGTGCAGCACAATTGTCCAGAGGAAGTTAGTAATTCTGGGCAATTGCCGTGCAAACCCTTACCCGAGACTGTCTGAGAGGGATTCCCCAGTGCATCTTTGGGGGGGCCTCTGAAACCCAACACTCGGGAGCTTGGATGTTACGGCCCAACTTGCGGTGCATCCATCATCTAGGAAGATTGGGGCTGCACGGTGACACAGTGGTTTGTACTGCTGCCTCACAGCGCCAGGGACCTGGGTTCAATTATGGCCTCAGGTCACTATCTGTGTGGAGTCTGCACATTCTCCCTGTGTCTGTGTGGGTTTCCTCCAGGTGCTCCGGTTTCCTTCTGCAGGTTAGGTTGATTGGCCATGCTAAATTGACCCTTAGTATCAGGAGGATTCGCAGGGTAAATATGTGGGGTTTCAGGAATACAGCCTGGGTGGGATTGTGATCGGTGCAAACTCACTGCGCAAATAGCCTGTCGGGCTATTTGATTCCAGGAGGATGAATCCATCTTCTGGGACCTCCAACTCCAAGACCTCACTCATACTGTTGGAGATGTTGGTGTTGCATAGAGTGGGCACAGTAAGAAGTCTCACAACTTAAAGTCCAACAGGTTTATTTGGAGCTTTCGGAGTGCTGCTCCTTCCTCTCCACTCACCTGATGAAGGAACAGTGCTCCAAAAGCTTGTGATTCCAAATAAACATGTTGGACTTTAACCTGATGTTGTGAAACTTCTTATTGTGATCACTCACACTGCAAGAGATTTTTCCTCATCACCCTCGAACAAGAGCAATTCATGGCTAGCAGGTCATGATGGGAATGGTCACCATCTGCTGAACTGCCTTCTGCCTGTCACTGCTCCCCTTACTTCATGAAGAACTGAAAAGTCCACAGCTTCAATCTGGAATCTAGTGGACAGTGTAGAAACTCCTTCAGCTTCTGGAAAATACCTTTAAAATTGATATTGGAGTGGCTGTTAACATATTAGCAGATGACCTCAACTGGCTTCAGCCAATGACACTTCCTTCAGATACCAAGTTACAAGGTCCAAACAGCTTAGACCGTCCAATCGGAGGCAGGATTATTGTTCCTCTTAACTACAAGAGGCAACAGGTCATTGATTCTCTCTGTTTTTCAGAATCAATATACATCCTTATTGATGTTGACATACTTCTAGGAATCTTGAAAAAACAGACGGTGTAGATCATCTGAATGACTCACTGTCTTTCATGCAATAATCTTCAACGTTTTGTTTTAAAGCAGTGGAACTTCAGCTGTCAAAACCTTGAACGTCCCCAGGAACTCTGCAATTTCATCACTTTCTTGATTTTCTGGTTCTTGGAAGGAGTGTGTTTCGAATATGTGTTTCACATTTTCTGACTTTGGATTTAATTAAACTTGCTGGATTTGCAGAAATACTTGAAATGTCCAGTTTCACTCCAGTGAAGCATTCCGTATCCCTGGCCGGGCTATCTTGGTATCTTTGCTGAGTTGACATTCCACAATGCAAGCATCTCAATTTGTCTCTAGTGTGGAGATTCCTGATATGGTGGGCTTACTTGTGGGTGGGGTCCCTGGCCTTGGGACTACCTTGGGGTCACTGTGAATTACAGCTTGATTAAACGCTTGAAGCTCGGCCTGCCTCGCACACTGGACCACTTGAACAAAGAACAAAGAACAAAAACAGCCTGGGAAACAGGCCCTTCGGCCCAACGAGCCCGCGCCGCCATCGCAATACCACCAGTCCCCCCCTCCACCCATGACCCTTATCTATTGTTTTATGGCCATCCACATTGAGGGAAACTAATTTAGGGACAATTTATTACTGCCAATCAGCCTAACAGCACATCTTTGGGGTGTGGGAGGAAACCAGAGCACCTGGAGAAAACCCACGCAAGCACGGGGAGAATGCGCAAACCCCCACCGACACCGGCCCAAATCCATGTGTCTGCACAGGAAACAGTGATAGTCACTGAGCTGTCGTCTTGCCCGTCTTGATACAAAGTAAAATCATCTTTGGCCTGCAGAAAGTCACAGAGCTTTTCTATCAGACACACATGACTCTGTGATCATAGATTCATCCTTCAGTAAGAATCTGAAGTAGCTGCAAACTAGTTAAGCAAAATTGTCGAGTAGAAATCATTCAACTGATTCCCCAAGTCATTGGGAGCACTGTTTAAAATAGGCTTGTTTGATTACTAAGATCTTTGAGGGTTAAAATAGACATCAAAGGTTTTAGTAATGAACCCAAAATCCACAATGGATTCCTGCATACCCTGCCTTAAGAGAGTGTTGTCTGCTACTGGACCTACTGCACAGACTAAGAATTGACTTGAAGCTTTGTCTACTTTTCATGAAGACCTGATCCTACTTGGTACCGGAAAAAATGGCATTTCCATAACGCCCACTGCTGGTATCTCTGCGGGCCCCTAAGGCAGACAAGCAGCCTGGTTAAGAGCAGGATTACTGCCTACCAGGTAAGATCATTGTTACCTCTCTCCATTGTGCCTCCTTATTCCATCAGACTTTTACAGGCTGCTTTCAAATGTTTCTTCAGTGTGGTTCCATTGATATGGTGCTCACATCTTACACTGATATTTTCACCACTGCCACCATGTCTGAACTTCTACCTTGGACTCGAGGCGCCAGGCTTTGTTTTTAGACAGACTGTAGACATACTCTGGAATCTGTATAACATTTGCTTATTAGTGCTAATTTGAACAGGCCACTGAGTAGGCTTGTTGCTTTGAAGCATGATTCCAACCTTTCTTTTTCTTGAGTCTAACACATGACCCACTGGTACATCGTCATCCATGTCATTGCAGATATGAGGAAGGATCGGATAGACTAGATGTGGTTCCCTCAGAACAGAGAAGGCTGTGAGGTGACCTAATTGAGTTTTATAACATTATAAAGATGCTAGATAGGATGGAGAAGAAAGGATTGTTTCCCTTAGCTGATGGGGTCAGTTACCAAGTGACATAGATTTAAGATGATTGGTAGAAGGATTAAAAGGAACATGAGAAAAAACATTTTTACAGAGGGGTGATGGGCATCTAGAACATAGAACATTACAGCGCAGTACAGGCCCTTCGGCCCTCGGTGTTGTGCCGACCAGTGGAACGAATCTAATGACCCTCTAACCTAAACTATTCCAATGTTATCCATATGCCTATCCACTGACCATTTGAATGCCCTTAAAGTTGGCGAGTCCACAACTGCTGTAGGCAGGGCATTCCACGCCCTTACTACCCTCTGAGTAAAGAACCTACCTCTGACATCCGTCCTATAATTACCACCCTTTAATTTAAAGCTATGTCCCCTTGTGTTAGCCATCACCATCCGAGGAAAAAGGCTCTCACTGTCCACCCTATCTAACCCTCTGATCATCTTGTATGCCTCAATTAGGTCACCTCTTAACCTTCTTCTTTCTAACAAAAATAACCTCAAGTCCCTCAGCCTTTCCTCATAAGACCATCCCACCATACCAGGCAACATCCTGGTAAACCTCCTCTGCACCCTTTCCAATGCTTCCACATCTTTCTTATAATGCGGCGACCAGAACTGTATGCAATACACTCTAGAATAGACTGCTTGGCTTTGTGATTGATGCTGAAGCACTGAACTCATTGAAATGATACCTGGTTCTGTACGTGAAGTGCTGGAACCGGTGAAGCTATGGACCAGGTGCTGGAAAGTTGGATTAGAATGGAAAGTTTGTTTACCCTTTTTTGTTTTTTGGCCCACACAGACACGATGAGCTGAATGGCCTCTTTCAGTGCCATAACTTTATATGATTCTATCTCTCTTGTTAACTCTTGATAGCCAGTTCTATCCTATGAGCTCCTGACTCAACCCTTACATTGCTTCTGCTTTGCTGCACCGTTTATCTGACAACCAGTACTGGCTGAGCAGAAATTTCCGTCAATAAAATATTGGGAAGAGCAAACTCATTGCCTTTGGTTCTCAAGTGGCAACATGGGTGGCACAGTGGTTGGCACTGCTGCCTCACAGCCCCAGGGACCCGGTTTGATTTCCAGTTTGGGTCATTGTCTGTGTGGAGTCTGCAGGTTCTGCCCATGTCTGCATGGGTTTCCTCCAGGTGCTCCCACAGTCCAAAAGATGTGCTGGTTAGGTGCATTGGCCATGATAAATTCTCCCTCGGTGTACTCAGAAACGCACCAGAATGTGGCGACTAGGGGATTTCAGTAATTCATTTCAGTGTTAACTTCATTTCAGTGTTAACATAAGACGACTTGTGACACTAATAAATAAACTTTAATCAGAAACGCCACTGTCTAGCCTTTCAAACAATGGCTCCATTCTTATTTTTAACAAATGTTTGAGAATGGACCAGGCCTTTGCAGACTTGGTATTATGTTTGGCCTGAAGGTGAACTTGTAGCCACATTTCTGAGCCATCACTAAGACCACCTACATCAATCTCTGTACCTACACCCATTCTAACCCTGCCTTGGCTCCCGTGCTGCTGAAACACCCACCGTCACTTCATTACCTCTGGTCTTGACAATTCCAGTACTCTCCTGGCCAGACTCCCACCTTCAGTTCTCTCTAAACTACCCTTCCAGAACTCTGCTGTCTTTATCCCAACTTGAATCAGGATCCAATAAACCCTCACTCCTAGTCCTGCTGACTCCCACTCTGGCGAAATCTCAATTTAAAAATTGTCATCCTTGTTTTCAAAAGCCTGCTCAGTTTTGCCTTTACTTTATCTAACTTTCTCCTGCTCTTAAAAAACTCCAACTCAACCAACTCGCGCCTCTTGTCCATCCTCCATTCACCATTGACAGCTATTCAGCTGCCTGGGCCAGGAGTTCAGGAATTCTCTGCTTGCACCTCTCCAAAAATAAATTACTCCTTAAAACCTGCATTTTTTACAAAGCCCTTTGCCATTAGTTCCTCATGAGCTAGCTGTCAGATGGTGATCGCTAATATGCCTGCAGACAGCCTCATATGTTTCACCCCATTAAAGGTGTTATATAAATACAAATTGTTATTTGAAATAACTACATTTCAAAGCAGTAATGGGGTTAAACTCCACTCAGTTCAGTGAATTTGTTTTGCCTGTAATTAACATGAAGCACCGAGGGAGATGACTTGGCATCCTTCAGCTGAGCAACAGCCAAAGATTTGTTGAAATGTACAACATATTGGAATCTAGTGACGAACATATTTTTAGTTTTGAACTGAACATATTTGTGATTATCTTTTCCCAATGATGAGATTTTTTTTTCCTGGAACTTGTTGTTTTCCAATGGAATTGGTTTTGTGTTGTTTGGCCATTCTTTCATGTGTAGTGGACCCCACACGGTGAGCCCTTACGGTAAAGGGCTGCAAATCTAATGTTGCTAAATCTCACTCTTTGCAAAGCGGTTTCTTTGAGACGTTCTTCCTAGTGAGCCCTAAAGTAGTTGCCTTATGAATGATTCCAGGCTTCTGTGGCTTTCTATGATACATTAAATATGCATTGAATGTAAGTACTGCTGGCAAGGCCAGAATTTGTTGCGCAGTTTGGGTTGACCTTGTTTTTCAGAGGACACCTAAGTGTCAACCACTTTAGAATCAGATAAATGCCAGACTCTTTTCTTTCTCTTAAGGACATTCATAAACCAATTTGGATTCTCCTCAAGAATCTGACAACTTCAGAGTCTTTTACCAGAATTAAAAGATGTTATTTCAAAATTGCCAACTGCGACAATGAAATCTGAACTCATTTTCAGGATTATTGATGCAGACCTCTAGGTAAATAGCCCTGTACCAGAAGTAACACATTTCCATAACCACCCATGGTGGTGTCAAATACAATCACAGGATGCTGATCACATTTTGAGGCAGATGCTCTTTGCTAAGATGCAGCCTGGTATAAGGAAATACAAGTACGAAGGATGGGACAATGCAGATAGAAGCAAACGGTTTCCAGTGTGTGAGGGCTCTACAATGATAAGCCAGATATGCAAAAGTAAATTAAATTTAGGAGGAACTTCTTCATTGAATCCTGGCAGCGGGAGGTTGGCCACTTTGTTCATAAGCTGCAAAGTTTAATGAGCAATATAGCATTCCTGTTTATGCCCACCATTGCTGCAATAGATGGGTATGCTTTTGGTGGTGGTCAGGAGTTAGCGTTGGCATGTGATCTTCATGTTGCAGCATCTTCTGCCGAAATGGCTTATGGAAGTTGAGTCACGGCAGTGGGATTCACTTCCAGGATTAGTACTTGCTTCAGAAATGATATCAACATTCAGGATTGAATTGGACAGTGCTGAATGAAGAAAAAATTAGACAAAGGGTTTTGGAATGAGGCTGGGTAAATGAGTTGAATATTATCTGTTCTTGTGATGAGTAAACATTGACATTGTAAACATTGTTAGGACTGAATAGCCTGTTTCTGTCCAGTTACTGAGGAACATAAGAATTCGCGGATGGAAAAAGGCAAAGGTGCACCTCGTTTGCCATTTTTGCAAGTACCTGATCTAAAGATAATAGTGACATTGACTAATAATCTCAATACATCACCAATCATTCTATAATGGAACCTGACATTGCACAAATAAAGCTTCAGTGGCAGAAAATGTTGTAAACTTGTGAGTGGAAAATCATGTCTCACAAATTTAATTGAGTTTTTTGAAGGTGTAATCAAGAAAGTAGATGAGGGCAGTGTAGTTGATGTTGTCTGCATGGACTTTAGCAAGGCCTTTGACTTTATCTAACTTTCTCCTGCTCTTAACCCTTCAAAACTCCAACTCAACCAACTCGTGTATGTTAGGTTGTTGCATAAAGTTAAATCTCCTGGGATCCAGGGTGAGGTATTTAAATGGATATAAAATTGGCTTCTTGACAGAAGCCAGAGGGTGGTTGTAGGGAGTTGTTTTTCAAACTGGAGTCCTGTGACCAGTGATGTGCCTCAGGAATCAGTGCTAGGCCCACTGTTATTTGTCATTTATATTAATGATTTGGATGAGAATATAGGGGGCATGGTTAGTAAGTTTGCAGATGACACCAAGATTGGTGGCATAGTGGACAGTGAAGAAAGTTCTCTCCAATGGCAATGGGATCTTGATGAATTGGGCCAGTGGGTTGATAAATGGCAGATGGAATTTAATTTAGACAAATGCGAGGTGATGCATTTTGGTAGATTGAACCAGGGCAGGACTTACTCAGTTAATGGTAGGGCGTTGGGGAAAGTTACAAAGAGATCTAGAGGCACATGTTCATGACTCCTTGAAAGTGGAGTCACAGGTGGACAGAGTGGTGAAGAAAGCATTCGGCATGCTTGGTTTCATGAATGTTCTGAGAAAGAACATTGAATTAAGGAATTGGGACGTCTTGTTGAATTGTACAATACATTGGTAAGGCCACACTTGGAATACTGTGTGCAATTCTAGTCACCCTGTTATAGAAAGGATATTATTAAACCAGAAAGAATGCAGAAAAGATTTACCAGGATGCTACCGAGACTTGATGGATTGAGTTATAAGAAGAATTGAATAGGCTGGGACTTTTCTCCCTGGAGTTTAGGAGGCTGAGGGGTGACCTTATTAGAGGTCTAAAAATAATGAGGGGTATAGACAAGGTAGATAGTCAATATCTTTTCCCAAAGGTAGGGGAGTCTAAAACTAGAGGGCATAAATTTAAGGTGGGAGGGAGAGATACAAAAGTGTCCAGATGGGTAATTGTTTCTCACAGAGGGTGGTGAGTGTCTGGAACAAGCTGCCAGAGGTAGTAGTAGGGGTGGGGTACAATTTTATCTTTTAAAAAGCATTTAGATAGTTACATGGGCACAATGGGTATAGAGGGACATGGACCAAATGCGGGCAATTGGGATTAGCTTAGAGGTTTTAAAAAAAGGGGTAGGATGGAGTTGGGCCGAAGGGCCTGTTTCCATGCTGCAAACCTCTACGACTCTATGACTCTATGTTGGAGATAGTCATTGCCTGGTACTGACATGGCACAAATTTTGGGCAACCGGGCCATAGCTTCTGCACGTACATATGGGGCAGACTTTTACACTTGGGCTGGACCGATTCTGTGGTGAGTGAGGTAGTAGAGTTCCGGCTATGGTTTCACACAAGGTCCGCTGCATCCCACACATCTTCTCAGAAAGGCATTGAGATAGTGATGACTGAGAAGGAAGGAGGAACCAGAGTCAGAGGGGCTCTGATGCGATGAGAAGCTACAGGGTCACATATACCTGGATGAGGTTTTCAGCAATGTTTGATCACTTACTGATTCATAATTCTTGGAGTGCAAAAGCTGCTTTATCTCATTTAAAATACAACCTTTCAAACATGAAATTCACAATTAAAGCTGAAGCTTGAGTGGCTCTGAAAGGGATTCTCAAAGAGAATCATCGCTTTGTCTTTGGTGACTTTCTGATTGTGTTTTTGTTCTTCTTAAGTTCTACTCTTCTTAGACAGAATAGATTCAGAAAGAATGTTCCCAGTGGTGGGGGAGTCCAGAATTAGGGGTCATAGTTTGAGGATAAGGGGTAAACCTTTTAGAACTGAGGTGAGGAAAAATTTCTTCACCCAGAGGGTGGTGAATGTGTGGAATTCACTACCACAGAAAATAGTTGAGGCCAATATGTTGTGTGATTTCAAGAAGAAATTAGATATATCTCTTGGGGCTGAAGGGATCAAGGAATATGGGGGAAGGAGGGTTCAGGATATTGAATTTGACGATCAACCATGATCAAAATGAATGGTGGAGTAGGCTCGAAGGGCCAAATGGCCTACTCCTGCTTCTAGTTTCAATGTTTAAGTACCAACTAAGGACCTTGGATCTGAGGTAAGAGTCTCAGGTCTGGATTCCTGTAAGGATGAAGGATAAAGTATGGCAAGTTTTGGAAACCTTGGATAACGAGAGATATTATGAGCCTAGTCAAAGAGAAAAAGGAAGGATTTGTCAAAGCTAAGAGGCTGGGAACATGCAAAGCAAATGTGGGATACAAGGAAAGTAGAAAGAAACTTAAGCAAGGAGTAAGGAGGGTTAAGGAGAGGTCATGAAAAGTCATTTGCCAGCAGGATTAAGGAAAATCCGAAGGTCTTTTATAGATACATGGAGAGCAATAGGGTAGCCAGGGAGAGGATTGGCTCACTCCGGGACAGGGGAGAGAATCTATGCACGGAGCCAGAGGATATGGATGAGGTATTAAATGAGTGCTTTGCGTCAATATTCACCAAAGAGAAGGACTTGGTGGATGATGAATGTGGGAAAGGGTGTAGATAGTTTGAGTCATGTTGAGATCAAAAAGGAAGTACTGGGGTTCTTGAGAAACATTAAGGTAGATAAGTCCCCAGGGCCTGATGAAATATACCCCAGAATACTGAAAGAAACAAGGGAGGAAATTGCTGGGGCCTTGAGAGAAATCTTGTATCCTCACTGGCTGCACTGGAGATTGGAGAATAGCTAATGTTTAAGAAGGGTAATGTTTAATAGTTTTGTTTATAGCAAGAATAATCCAGGTAATTACAGACCAGTGAGCCTGATGTCAGTGGTAGGGATATTATTGGAGACGATTCTTTGAGACACTATTTACTCCCACTTGGAAATAAGTGGATGTATTAGCAAGAGACAACATGATTTTGTAAAAGAGAGGTTGTGCCTCAGTAATTTGATCAAGTTTTTTGAGGAAGTAACGAAGATGATTGATGAGAGTAGGGCAGTGGCTGTTGCCACTTCCGTAAGGCCTTTAACAAGGCCTCATGGCAGACTGGTGCAGAAGGTGAAGTCGCATGGGATCAGAAGTGAGCTGGCAAGGCAGATACAGAACTGGCTCAATCAGTGAAGACAGAAGGTAGCAGCGGAAAGGTGTGTTTTTGAATAGAGGGCTGTGACAACTGGCGTTCCTCAGGGATCAGTGCTGGGACCTTTGCTGTTTGTAATATATATAAATGACTGGGAGAAAAATATAACTGGTTTGATTAGCAAGTTTGTGGACGACAAAAAGGTTAGTGGATTTGCAGATAGCGATAGGATCATCAGAGGATACAGCAGGATTATAGATTGGTTGGAGATTTGGGTGGAGAGATGACAGATGGAGTTTAATCCAGACAAATGTGAGGTAATGAATTTTGGAAGGCCTAATACAGATGGGAAATATCCAGTAAATGGCAGAATCCTTAAGAATGCTGATAGGCAGAGGGATCTGGGTGTACAGTACACAGGTCACTAAAAGTGGCAATGCAGGTGGAAAAGATAGTCAAAAAGGCATAGGGCTGGGGCACTGAATTTAAAAATTGGCAAATCATGTTGCAGCTTTATAGAACCTTAGTTAGGCTGCACTTGGATATAGTGTTCAATTCTGGGCGCCACACCACCAGAAGGATGCGGAGGCTTTGGAGAGGGCACAGAAAAGATTTACCAGGATGTTGCCTCGTATGGAGAACATTAGCTATGAGGAAACATTGGAGAAACTTGGTTGTTCTCATTGGAACGACGGAGGTTGAGGGGAGACCTGATAGAAGTCTATAAGATTTTGGGGGGGCATGGACAGATTGGTAAGTTAGAAGCTTTTTCCCAGGGTGGAAGAGTCAGTTGCTAGGGGGCAATGGTTTAAAGTGCAAGGAGAAAGGTTTAAAGGAGATGTACGAGGCAAGTTTTTTATGCAGAGGGCGGTGGGTGCCTGGAACTCGCTGCTGGGAAAGGTAGTGGAAGCAGATATGATAGTGACTTTTAAGGGGCAGCTTTACAAATGCATGAATAAGATGGGAATAGAGGGATATGGTCCCCGGAAGAGTAGGGGGTTTTAGTTCAGATGGGCAGCATGGACAGTGCAGGCTGGGAGGCCCAAAGGGCCTGTTCCTGTGCTGTAATTTTCTTTGTTCTTTATTCTTTGGATAATCGATCCCATTGGGTATGGTTTCCCCTCCTGTCACAGTATTCTGGGATGGACACGCAATGGACAATTTATCTGAGCTGTGAATGTCTGCAACCTTGAAGACCTGTGAGGAGTGTGAGCAATGAGGAGGAAATACTCGAAACCATCTCCTGCCTTCTCACAAGTCACTAATTGACATTATTGGTGGCCAATGATGTACAAGAACACAGATTTATGGAATTACTATCATCCTTTAATTCCTGGGAGACAGTATTAATATCCAGGAAGCTGTAGTTCCTGGACATCTCAGAATCTGACAGATATTCTCCACATTCTGTCAGTGGGTCTGAGCCGGCAGATTGAAGATGGTGACTGGCTCCAGGCCTCTGATCTGTGATATGGAAATGGAAACTCTTTTCGTTCCGGCTCCACATCATAGTTGAAGATCCATGTCAGTGAAAAGAGAGATATCCAGCATGGCCACTGGCCTCCCATTTCCTACACATCTTTAGAAGCTCTTTGCAGTGCTTTCCTGGCAGCCTTATCAGCCCTGAGATATTAGACCAAGAACATCCTTCTGCACCTCCACCAATTCTTCTTCTGATGTCCTTAAGTGTAATGTGACACCTATAGTCTACTCCTGATCTGGCCCATCTACATCACCACGTTGAACAATTCTCTATTTGGACTGGAGAGAGAGGGTGGATACCATTGGGGTGAATGTTCCCCATCCCGATTCACAAGGGCCTTGAGATTTGTTCACATTATTCTCTCTACTTTCTCCTTGCTTCGAGCTCCTGTATGTTCAAAACAGAATCAATAGATTTCTAAACATGAAAGATATCAATGGATCTGGGGATAGTGCAGGATGTTACAGACAGGGCAGTGGTTAGTTAATTTTTCCTCTTACCATCCATTCATAAGTAGAAAGTTGTTTTAATTTTCTTCCCTTTTGTAAGCAAGATGTATTTCCCAACCCCTTGTTTTTGGTATGATCCCATTTTTTATTAATAACCCCACAGCAAACTCATGATATGATTAACTCAGAGGGTTAGTTTATTTACACGCACTCAAAGCATGGAGGAGGGGCCACAATGTCACCTCCTTCGCATTTACACGGTAAAACTGGGATTAAGAAAGAGTTACAGTGCAAAGGCCACAGGGAAAAGAAATATTGTCTCATGTAGGTTCCAGAGTCCAGAATCAAAGCCTAGTGAAGTATTCCTTCACGGAGAAGAGTGCGTTGAAAACTATTACTGAATAATTCACTTTTTGAGTGGTGTTGATTTCACAAGATGAGATAGGCACTCAGCAATGAATTGGTCTTATAGGCAATGGTACAGAACTTCCAGTAGAAGCTATGTAGATGGAGTCAGGTGTCCAACCTGGACCAGAGTTACTTGATTGTGATGTTGCCTGTTAGATAGTAATATGCAGACTGTGCAGTACAGCAAGGCAACATTGCTGGTTCCCAAACTAGATGTCCATCTCACATGACTCCCAGCTCTCCACTCTTGTCTTGACAACGGATGTGTATCCCTTGTTTGGATTCCAATATGTCAAATGTCTCAACCATTAAGAATTGAAAGGGAGATTGTGGGGCCCTTTATCCTAGCAGACAACTAGACTCTGGTTAGGCAGCTTGGGTTGTGAAATGCAGATAGCCTTTGTATAATTCTCTTTGAATTTGGTCTGTGCCGTCCTCTGGGGTGTTGTGAGTGACTCTTCAGGGATAACAAGATGCAAGTTTCTCTGATACTGCTCCTTTTAATTGGGGTCACAGCCAGACACAGATTCAGTTTATGAAATAGCAATAAGCATATCTCTGTATATGTAATAAAAACATTATGCAGAGTGAGGCCTCAATGCCTCACAGGGAAAATGACATTGAGGTAAAAGATCTATCGTGGTAGAGTTGAAGGTTAGGGGTGGCTTGAGGGGTCAAAAGGCCTATTTCTCCTGTTTTCTATATTCCTAGGTTTCTGTGAGATCCAATGAGGCGGGTAGAATTAGGGACCTTGCGGTGAAGGATCCTCTTGGGGAGAGTGATCATTGTATGGTGGAGTTTCTGGTGCAGATGGAGGAGGAGAAAGTGGGTTCCCGGACACGTGTCCTTTGTTTGAACAGAGGGGAGTACGGTAGGATGAGAGAAGAATTGGAGAGTGTTGACTGGGGGAGCGCGTTGGAAGGTAGGTCTGCTGAGGAGCAGTGGAGGATCTTTAAGGAGATCTTTCTGGGTGCTCAGCAGAAATTTATTCTGATGGTTAAAAAGGACCGTAGGAGGAGAGGTAATAAGCCGTGGATAACGAAGGAGGTGAAGGAAAGTGTTAAATTAAAAGCGGAGGCGTTTAGAGTAGCTAAGAGTAGTGGGCGAGAAGAGGATTGGGAGAGGTTTAAATGTCAACAAAGATTGACAAAGAAGTTGATAAAGAAGGGTAGGAGAAACTATGAAGCTGGGTTAGCGCTTAATATAAAAAAGGATAGCAAGAGTTTTTATAAATATATAAAAAGGAAGAGGCTGGCTAGGGTGAACATTGGACCCTTAGAGGATGAGAGGGGGTACTTAGTGGTAGGGGATGGGGAAATGGCTGAGGTCTTGAATAACTTTTTTGTTTCGGTCTTCACGGAGGAAGACGTGAATAATTTGCCGGGTGTTAGCGATGGAAAGGTGGTAGGACTGGAGGGTCTGAATGACATTACTGTTACTAGAGAGGCAGTGCTCGACAGACTGGAGGGGCTGATTGTGGACAAGTCCCCAGGACCGGATGGAATGCATCCGAGGGTTCTGAAAGAAATGGCGGAGGTGATAGTGGATGCCTTGGTGGTTATTTTCCAAACGTCGCTGGATTCCGGGGAAGTGCTGGAAGATTGGAAAGCGGCTAATGTTACGTCGTTGTTTAAGAAGGGTGCCAGGCAAAAGGCAGAGAATTATAGGCCGGTTAGTTTAACGTCTGTTGTGGGTAAAATGTTAGAATCCGTCATCAAGGAGGAAATAGCGAGGCATCTTGAGGGGAATTGCTTGATAGAGCAGATGCAGCACGGTTTCGTTAAGGGGAAGTCATGTCCGACAAATTTATTGGAGTTCTATGAGGATGTGTCTAGGGCGGTGGATAGAGGAGAGCCGGTAGATGTGGTCTTTCTTGATTTTCAGAAGGCGTTTGACAAGGTGCCTCACAAGAGGTTATTGCAGAAGGTCAGGGGGCATGGAGTTGGGGGTAGGGTGTTAGCGTGGATAGAGGAATGGTTGTCAAATAGGAGGCAGAGAGTGGGGGTTAATGGGTGCTATTTGGATTGGCAGTTGGTGACTAGTGGAGTGCCTCAGGGGTCGGTGCTGGGGCCTCAGCTATTTACCATTTATATAGATGATCTGGAGGAGGGAACCGAGTGTATGGTGTCGAAATTTGCTGATGACACCAAGATTGGTGGAACGGCAAATTGCGCGGAGGGTGTGGAGAGTCTGCAGAAGGATCTAGATAGGCTGAGCAAATGGGCCAGGAAATGGCAAATGGAATTTAATGTTGGCAAGTGCGAGGTGGTCCACTTTGGTAGGAATAATGGTAGGAAGGACTATTACTTAGGTGGCGAAAAACTGCCGCATGCGACGGTGCAGAGGGACCTCAGGGTCCTTGTGCATGAGTCGCAAAAACCCAGCCTGCAGGTGCAGCAGGTGGTCAGGAAGGCGAATGGGATGCTGGCCTTCATAGCGAGGGGGATTGAATATAAAACTAGGGAGGTCTTGCTGCGGCTGTATAGGGCATTGGTGAGGCCGCAGCTGGAGTACTGTGTGCAGTTTTGGTCGCCGCACTTACGCAAGGATATTTTGGCCTTGGAGGGAGTGCAGAGGAGGTTTACTAGGCTGATGCCGGAGTTGAGGGGGTTGAGCTATGAGGAGAAGCTGAATAAACTAGGCTTGTACTCGTTAGAGTTTAGAAGAATGAGGGGAGATCTCATTGAGACATAAAAGATGATGAATGGGATGGATAGGATAGAGGTGGAGAGACTCTTCCCACTCAGAAAGGACAGTAGGACTAGGGGGCACAGCCTCAAGATAAAGGGGGGGTGGTTTAGAACAGAGTTGAGGAGGAACTTCTTCACTCAAAGGGTGGTGAATCTCTGGAATTCTCTGCCCGTTGAGGTGGTGGAGGCTGCCTCGCTAAATATTTTTAAGACGCGGGTAGATGGGTTTTTGATAAGCGAGGGGATTAAGGGTTATGGGGAGAGGGCGGGAATGTGGAACTGAGCCACGACAGATCAGCCATGATCTTATTGAATGGCGGGGCAGGCTCGAAGGGCTAGATGGCCTACTCCTGCTCCTATTTCTTATGTTCTTATGTTCTTATGTTCTCCTCTCCCTTAAGAATATGGCTGCCAGAAAGTATAATTATTTCTTAACCTTTAAACTTAGGCACTTGTTCAATGAGCCATAATCAAAGTCATAAAGGTCTACAACACAGAAGAAGGTTCTTTGGCCCATCACATCTATGCTGGTCAAAGACAAACCCCCTAACTATTCCAATTCCATTTTCCAGCACATGGACCATAGCATTCCATGCCTTGGCATCATAAGTGCACATCTGCATTCTTCTTAAATGTTATGAGTGTTTCTACCTCCACTACCCTTTCAGGTAGTGAGTTCCAGATGCCCACCACCCTCTGGTTGAGGAAGCTTTTCCTGACATCTCCGCTAAACCTTCTGCCCCTTACCTTAAATACATGCCCCTGGTCATTGATATCCCCAAGGGGAAATGTTTCTTCCTGTCTATATGTCCCTCACAGAACTTACAATGGGTACAGGATCTTCGTGCCTCCGTCTCGCCTCCTGATGAGAATTCTAGGATGTCAATTCCATGATTCTCCAATGATACAACTAATTGTTTCTTGTGAGGGAGTTTGCAGAATTCAGTCAGTTCATAGCTTGCTACCCTTATCTTTACTAACCTTGTGAGGTTATGAAACCTGTTCCCATATTGCTTAAAGGGACACCGAGGCTGGAATTTATGTAGTTTTACACTTGCTTTCTGTCCTACTGCCTGTAGCGGCGCAGTGGTTAGCTCTGCAATTTTGTCATCCTGAAATCTCACTTTGCTTCTCAGCAATGCTGACAACAATGCTGATAAAGATACTGGTAGCACTGCTGCCTCACAGCACCAGGGACCCTGGTTCGATTCTGGCCTCGAGTCACTGTCTGTCTGGAGTTTGCATACTCTCCCCGTGTCCGTGTGGGTTTCCTCCAACAGTCCACAGATGTGCAGATTAGGTGGATTGGCCGTGCTAAATTGCCCTTCAGTGTCAGGGGGACTAGCTATGGTAAATTCATGGGGTGATGGGAATGTGGCCTGGTTGGGATTGTGTCTGTGCGGACTCAATGTGCCAAATGGTCTCCATCTGCACTGCAGAATTCTACAGACCTGGTTGGCATCCATGCCCATGAATGTATTCCTCCTGTATCTAGTTTCATCAAAAATATTGCCATTACTTTCAGCAAAAGTTTTTCTCCTATCTTTAACTTCCCGAGGGATCTCCTTTATTCAATTCCTCGCAAGCTGGTTCTACTGGTCATGCAACACAGCTGAAAATCCTGCACAATGTCCTCCTCCAAAACACTCACTAACCGTCAGCACTCACCACCCCACCTTCCTCCATCCTGAACATCCCAACCCATCCTCCACACTATACCCAGCCCACCCTTCACATTAACTAACTGGTGCTGGGACTTCCAGTGGCGGGTGGCAAGTCTGCCACATCTCCAGAAAACCATCAGAGATACAAGATTGTATTGGTAAGATGCATCGATCCAGTAGGTGGCAGGACAGACCATGGTACATCAGAATGAATCAATTGACAAGGTTCACATTGCACTTGTTAAAGGTTAAGACAATAGTGATGATCATAGCAGTTGTAGGACAGAAGCAATCGACTCAGGCTAATGCTTTTCGAAACATCTGAAGCACACTGAGGTTCACCTTTTACTTGTTAGCAAGTGTGTTCATATATATGGCCTAAAATAGTTGCTGTAACAACAAATTGATTTTGATCCCTGATCCCAGTAAAAGCATTAAGCGAGCTGTCCATTTCCCAAAAGGCAGCCGTCCTCTGCTGCCTGGAGGTCAGGCATGGGGGGTGTTGGTGGTGGATTGGGGGGTGGGTGGTGTAGAGGGTGGGGTGGGGGGGTGGCGGCCAGGGTTCGGGTGTTAGAACCTGTGGAAGCCCCTTAAAGGGATCAGCTATTAGCATTGGGTGTGAGAACAGCAGGCAACGTGCTGCAGAACCCCTCGCAGACTTAATAGCTCAGAATCCATGGAACAGCCATGAAAACATTTCCCAAAACTACATCCAGCTTTCCCTGACGACAGCCGGCTGCTATCTCTGGGTGTTAGTGGCAGCAGTTAGAACCAGCATTGACTGCTCAGCCTGCCCTGATCTAATCTGAAGTCAGGAACTGTGGGGAAGCGATGGTATTATCACTCGACTGTTAATCCAGGAACCTCGATAATGTTCTGGGGACCTGGGTTTGAATCCCATCATGGTAGATGGTGGAATTTGAATTCAATAAAAAATATCTGGAATTAAGAGTCTATTAATGACCATAAAACCATTGTTGATTATTGGAAAAATGTATCTGTTCACTAATGTCCTTTAGGAAAGGAAATCTACCGCCCTTACCTGGTCTGGCCTACATGTGACTCCAGAGCCACAGCAATGTGGTTGATTCTCAACTGCCCTCTGAAATGGCGTAGCAGGTACTCAGTTGTAACAATCGTTACAAAAACTCTACAAAAAAATGAAACTGGATGGTCCACCTGACCTCGACCTAAGCACTGGAAAGGACAATGCAAAACAAACAGCCCTGTTGACCCTGCAAAGCCTCCTTAGTAACATCTGGGGCTAGTGCCAACATTGGGAGAGCTGTCTCACAGACTAGTCAAGCAACGTCCTGACATCGTCATTCCCATAGAATCATAACTTACAGCTAACAGCTCGGACACCACCATTACCATCCCTGGATATGTCCTCTGCAGGACAGACCCAGCAGAGGTGGCAGCACAGTAGTATACAGTTGGGAGGGATTTGCCCTGGGAGACCTTAACATTGACTCCAGGCCCATGAAGTCTCATGGCTTCAGGTTATACATGGAAAAAGAAACCGCTTACTGGTTACCACGTACCGTCCTCCTTTGGCTGATGAATTAGTATTCCTCTATGTTGAAGAACACTTGGAAGAAGGATTGAGAGTGGCAAGGGTGCAAAATATACTCTGGGTGCTGGATTTCAATGTTCATCACCATTGATAGAACTGGTTGGGTCCTAAAGGATATAATTGCCAGACTGGGTCTGCAGCAGATGGTGAGGGAACCAACAAGAGGGAAAAGCATACTTGACCTCATCCTTACCAATCTGCCAGATGCAGATGCATCTGTCCATTACAGTATTGATAAGAGTGACCACAGCACAGTCCTTGTAGAGACGAAGTTCCACCTTCACCCTTCACAAGGGGGTCCTTGTGCATGAATCGCAAAAACCCAGTCTGCAGGTGTAGCAGGTGATCAAGAAGGCAAATGGGATGCTGGCCTTTATAGCGAGGGGGATAGAATATAAAAGCAGGGAGGTCTTGCTGCAATTGTACAAGGTACTGGTGAGGCCAAAACTGGAGTACTGTGTGCAATTTTGATCCCCTTATTTGCAAAAGGATATATTGGTCTTGGAGGGAGCGCAGACAAGGTTCACCAGGTTGATACTGGAGATGAGGGGATTAGCTTATGAGGAGAGATTGAGTAGATTGGGCCTGTACTCGTTGAAGATTAGAAGGCTGAGGGGGGATCTTATAGAGACATATAAGATAATGAAGGGGCTAGATAGGGTGGAGGCAGAGAGATTCTTTCCACTTAGAAAGGAAACAAATACTAGAGGACACAGCCTCAAAATAAGGGGGGGGAGGTCAGTTTAGAACAGAGTTGAGGAGGAACTTCTTCTCTCAGAGGGTAGTGAATCTCTGGAATTCTCTGTCCATTGAAGTGGTGGAGGCTACCTCATTGAATATGTTTAAATCACAGGTAGATAGATTTCTTATCAAGAAGGGAATTAAGGGTTATGGGGAGCAGGCGGGTTAGTGGAACTGAACCACTTTCAGATCAGCCATGATCTTATTGAATGGCGTTGCAGGCTCGAGGGGCTAGATGGCCTACTCCTGCTCCTATTTCTTATGTTCTTATATTCACATTGAGAATAACTTCCATCATGTTGTGTGGCACTATTACCGTGCTAAATGGGACAGGCTTTGAACTGATCTAGCAACTCAAGACTGAGCGTCCATGAAGCACTATGGGCCATCAACAGCAGCGGAATTGTACTCCAGCATAATTTGCACCTCATGGCTCGACATACCCCCCACTCAACCATTACCATCAAACCAGGGAATCAACTCTGGTTCAATGGAGAGCGCAGGAGGGCATGCCAGGAGCAGAATCAGGCATAGCTAAAAATGAGGTGTCAACTTGGTGAAGCTACCAAACAGAACTACTCTCATGCCAAATGGCAAAAATAGCAAGGTGATAGACAGGGCTAAGCGATCCCACATCCAGTGGATCAGACCTAGGCTGAGCAGTCCTGCCACATCCAGGATGGTGGACAAATAAACAACTCACTAGAGGACGAGGCTCCACAAGTATCCCCATCCTCAATGATGGAGGAGCCCAGCGCATTAGTGCAAAAGATAAGGTTGAGGTGTTCGCAGCAATCTTCAGCCAGAAGTGCTGAGCGGATGATCCATCTCAGCCTCTTCCAGTGGTCCCCAGCATCTCAGATGCCGGCTCCAACTAATTTGATTCACCCCACATGATATCAAGATACAGTTGGAGGCACTGGATACTGCAAAGGCAATGGGCTCTGATAACATTCTGGCAATAGTACTGAAGACTTGTGCTCCAGAACTTGCCGCTGCCCTAGCCAAGTTCTTCCAGTACAGTTACAACACTGGCATCTACCCAACAATGTGGAAAATTGCCCAGGTATGTCCTGTACACAAAAAGCAGGACAAATCCAACCTAGCCAGTTGCCGCCCAATCAGTCTACTCTCGATCATCAGTAAAGTGATGGAAGGGGTTGTCGGCAGTGCTATCAAGCAGCACCTGCTCAGCAATAACCTGCTCAGTGATGCCCAGTTTGGGTTTTGCCAGGGTCACTTAGCTCCTGACCTCATTACAGCGTTGGTTCAAATATGAACAAAAGAGCTGGACTCCAGAGGTGAGGTGAGAGTGACAGTCCTTCACACCAAGGCTGCATTTGACCGAGTGTAGCATCAAAAAGCCCTAGCAAAACTGGAATCAATGGACATCGGGGGTCGGGGGGGTGTGGGGAAGCTCTCCACTGGCTGGCGTCATACCTGGTACATAGGAAGATGGTTGTGGTTGTGGACAGTCAGTCACCTCAGCTCCAGGACATCTCTGCAGGAGTCCCTCAAAGTGGTGTCCTAGGCCCAACAATCTTCAGCTGTTTCATCAATGACCTTCCCTCCATCAAAAGGTCAGAAGTGGGATGTTCGCCAATGATTACAGTGTTCAGCACCATTCGAAACTCCTCAGGTACTGAAGCAGCTCATGTTCTAATGCAACAAGATCTGGACAATATCAAGGCTTGAGCTGACAAGTGGCAAGTAACATTTGTGCCACACAAGTGCCAGGCAATGACCATCACCAATAAGAGGCACTCTAACCACCGCCTCTTGACGTTCAGTGGTGTTACCATCACTGAATCCCCTGCAGTCAACATCTTTGAAGTTACCATTGATCAGAAACTCAACTGGATTCACCGCATAAACACAGTGGCTGCAAGAGCAGGTCAGAGGCTAGGAATACTGCGGCGAGTAACTCACCTCCTGACTCCCCAGAGCCTGTCCACCATCTACAAGGCAGGAATGTGACGGAATGCTCCCCACTTGCCTGGATGGGTGCAGGTCCAACAACAGTCAAAAAGCTTGACACCTTCCAGGACAAAACAGCCCGCTTGATTAGCACTACATTTACAAACATTCAATCCCTCCATCACCAACGCTCAGTAGCAGCAGTGTGAACTTTCTACAAGATACACTGCAGCAATTCACCAAAGATCCTTAGACAGTTCCTTCCAAAGCCACAATCCCTTCCACCTAGAACGACAAGGGCAGCAGATAAATGGGAACATCACACCTGCAAGTTCCCCTCCAAGTCACTCACCATCCTGACGTGAAAATATATCGCCGTTCCTTCGCTGTTACTGGGTCAAAATCCTGGAATTCCTACCCTAACGGTATTGTCGGTCAACCCACAGAACATGGACTGCAGCAATTCAAGAAGGCAGTTCACCACCACCTTCGCAACGGCAACTAGGAATGGGCAATAAATGGTGGCCAGTCAGTGATGTCCATGCCCCACAAATGAGTAAAAAAACCTCTGAACTCACCTGGATATCTACAAGAAATTCATCCACTTCCAGATCACATGGACTTGAGCAGTGATCATGCAGGATTAGGCTATTGAGTTGGATAATCAGCTATGATCGTAATGAATGGCAGAGCAGGCTTGAAGGGCCAAATGGCCTCCTCCTGCTCCTATTTTCTATGTTTCTATGATTCTCAAAATGGATACTACTTTGCGGGCAGGAATTGGGAGATTTTTCTGCCTGTTTTTTAGGGGAACTTTAATCAATTTAGTCAGTTGTATTTCTGACACACAGTGCTTCCCAGAGTCTGCTGGGAAATTAACACTGATAGTCCGGGAGGGGGGCTAGTTGGTGGTCGTGGTGGTGGTTTCAGAAATATAAGCTTCTGGGTGATACCGTCCAGGACTCGCTATTGAGATGGAAATGTCAATTTCCATATTGTAATCAACCTCACGCTGTTTTCTAGTACAAGGCCGATTAGGGCCCAGGAAAGGTGCAACCTGTGGATGCCAGTCGCAGTTCCTGTTTTCAGCTCTCCCGCTGACATTTCCCGGCATACTGCTCTATTCAAGCAGCACAGCAGGCTGGGAAAATCATGCCAAAATCGCCCCAAACAATGTGAATTTCAATTAATTTGGGACTGCACAGTGGTCACTAACATTTTACCAGACCTACTCTATCTCCCGAGAATAAGATAACATAATGAAACTTATAAATGCCAATCACAACATTATCTTATTACCTTTCGGACATGGCAGTGAGTTCTGACCGTTGAGCCGTAACAGGGTTGCAGCACAGATGGGGAGGCCATTTGGCCCACCATGATGATACTGGTTCTTTTGTGAAACGCTCCCTTGAGTGCCTTGCCCTAGTCTTTGTGTCGCTTGCCGACAAATGCCACGCATCCAAGAATGGAATCTGAGTGTCTTCCACCAGATGGACCACAGCCAGGAGGATTGTTGGCAGAAACAGGGCATTGATCTGGTTAATTAATACAGCCTCTACCACAGTTTGCAGCACAGCCGGATGTCACATCACTGAGAATGGAGCCAGATCAGGTTAGTTCTTGCTCGTATATCTGGAGCCGTTTAACCTTAAAGTCATTGTTTGACCATGATGCTTTAATAGTAAAACTACAACAGCACAAAATAGCAGCACAACAGATCTAACAATGTTCTAAACTACGATTCCCTTCTCACACAACCCTGGAGCAGCACTGCTCGCCAACCTGACCCTTGGGACTCGATAGACATTAGTCACAAAGGTAAACTCTCTAGGTTCCTGCAAACCCCCTCCATGTTCTCATCTCTGATTTTGTGATCTTTTTGAACAAGGCAGAACACCAACATCCAATCATTCCCTCACACCAGGCACTGATCCTACATTCACAGACTTTCCTTAGGGCTCGTCCATGGGAGTCGAGGTCTTCTCTTCTTCAGCCTGACAGGCGCTCCAAACACCCTCTGAGTGATCGAATGCTCTTCACCTTGCTATCCCCAGATTGAATGGCATGAACCAATCATTCTTTTGTGTTTTCTTTTTGAAAGTACAGGTTTTAAAGCCCAGGAGATAATTCTCGGCTAGTTATACTCCGAAGTCACCGACATCCATCAGAATGTGGTAAACATCATCCTCGCAGGACCACTGGTCAGGACTGTGGCTTAGAACGCCAAGATCACCACAGCTACGTAACTGTGCCCTTTCACTCCCTGGTCCAACGATACTACTGTAATTGCTGATAGTCTCGGGGTAGTAGTGAGCTGGAGGAGCGCAGTCACTCCCGATATTCATTTCTCAACCAATCACTTTAGATATTATCACTCGATGCCCACTGTGATAATTTCCCAGCAGTACCTGCAGGAAGGCGTGACTCACTGTCTTATAGAAAGTGGGAAAATTCATACAGCTTTTAGAACTAGTCTCAGAGGAGAACTATTTTATGCATGAATGGATTTGAGATTCTAGTTCTACTCGCCTGCCACGTAATTGCATCCCTTTGCGGAGGGCGAGAGAGATGCAGTTATGCCTGCTATTCACTTCTCAGCCAATTGCTTTAGCCATCATCATTTGGCCGTAAATTAATGATGTTCCCGGTGAGACCAATAGGGACGTGTGACTCACTGTATTATAGAAAGTGAAAAACTTCACAGTTACTGTAACCGCCCCTCTTTAAGGGAGTCAGTTATTCGTGCCAAGAGCTACATGGCTAGTCCCACTCCTTCTCCCATTACGCTGCATTTTTATTTTCTTGACGAGTTTATCCGATTCCTTTTAGAAAGCCACGATTAGATCTGTCTCCACCAATGCCAGTCCAGCACAGTTCAGATCCTAAGCACTCGCTGAATGAAAAAAGATTTTCTTCACATTGTCAGCAATTCTTTTGCCATTCACCTCAAATTGACAAAAAATTATCTTCCATTTCACTTAGAGTTATTATGAAGCGAATCACATTCACTCCCAAAATATAGCCTTCTAATGCTTCCCATACACCCCCATTTAGATAAAGAACTAATGACCCATTTCCATTCTCATGCCCATTCACTCCCATATCAAATTTCAATGCATTGAATCATTTCCCACCCCCTTTACTTTGGACTACGATAAATATTAGTTCCAGGTCATCCCTACTTATACAGCCAGAAAGATATGAACCAGTTCTTATTCAATGTCCCTACAGAGCCTGTCTGAATGAGAGTGAGACATCTGGGTCTCTGGGGTGGTCTGTTTGTCCGGGAAGAATGGGTGTATCTGTGTGAAATTGCTCTATTCACTATGTGTGGATCAATCACACAGAACTTGCACAACAGATACAGGCTAGACATTCCAAATTGTTGTTACTCGACATGAGCCTTCTTCAACCTCGCTTCATTTAACCCTATCAGCACATCCTTTTATTCCTTTCTCCTTCATGTGTATCCAGCTTCCTCTTCCATACATCTGTGCTATCAATTCCAGTAATGAATAGATTCATCACAACCTGAATAATGAACCTCCTGAATTCCTTCTTAGATTTAGAAATGATTTTCCTACATCTATGGCTCCTGGTTTTAACAGTATCTAAGTTAATAGCACTGCAGCCACAAGTCACATTGGAGTCATTGTTACCATATATGGTGAGGCTATGTAATTTACATGCAATTTGGTATCAACATTTGGGCGTTGTTTATAAGTAACTCACTTGGCCCTGATCGAACAGTGTGATTGATCAGATCAGCCATGATCTTATTGAATGGCGGGGCAGGCTCGAAGGGCTAGATGGCCTACTCCTGCTCCTATTTCTTATGTTCTTATGATTGGTTTCCATTGATATAATTGGCTGAGTTTCAGAGAACTTTCTGAAAGATTGGAAAAGTTTGAGGATAAGGTGGGTGTATGAGCCTTTTTCTCCAGCAATAATTCAAGACCTCCATTGCAAATGTGCCCTGAAGAACACTGGCATCGGAATCTTTGGGCTAATATGCAAATGAGATCAAGCCTTGGAGGTGGAGCTATACCTACTCCAAACAGCTTGGATCATGTAGATCAAGCCCAAGACAGGAGGTGAGAGCCCTGTCTTGTCAGCTTGGATCGGGCTTGATTGGATTGGAATAAAGTTTCAAAAAAAAACCATGAGGTAATATTTACATGGGGAAGAGCTGCCTGGCCGGTTCACTCAAAAGTGGGGTAAGTATTTGTTTTCGGTTAAAGAGTTAAAGTTAAAAGAGTTAAAGTTAAAGAGTTAAGTGTTTCAACTGTTGTAAGCTTGAGTTTTGGTACGTAAAATGTTGAATAAACAAAAGTTTGTTTAAGTGAATTTGAGTCAACCACTGTCATTCAGTCTGTTATGCTAAAATAAGTACTTGGAATGAGATTTCATTTTAAAGCCAGATAACAGCATACTTACCTCTAACTCAGGTTGTAGTTTCAAGTTCCACTGTAGAGCAAAAATGAAGTCTGACACCGCACTCTAATTCTGAGGCAGTGCTTTAATATCTTTTGGGAGAGATGTTAAACTGAGATCCCATCTGCCTACTTTGTGGATGTTGAAGATCCCATTTTGAAGAAGAGTGGGGGAGTTATTGCAGACATTTCAAAGAAACAAACTATCTGGTCATTGTCACATTGCCTGAGTTGATTTCCTACATAACAACATTGATGTCATCTCAAAAATACTTCATTAGCTGTAATTTCACTTTGAGATATCTGGTGGTTGTGAAAAGCATGATATAAATCTAAGACTTAATTTTAGACTTCCTCACAAGAAGAAAGATCTCCTTTCTATCTCTATCTCATCAGCCGCCTCATTTTGAGAGAAAACACCTTCAAAAATCCACTCAAATTTTCCAGGTACAGGTATATTATTCAATGAAGTTGTCCAGATTTATGCAAAGCCATAGACAACATTTAGCGCATCATGTCCAGAATGGCTCCCTGCAAAAGCAATTCATCTTATCCCACAGTGGGATGAGGTGAATTCCCCATTGCTGTTTTTTGTTTCTCTTGTTCAATTTTCTTTTCAAAGCGATGACTGAATTTTCCTCTACCACAGGGAGTGCAAGATAGATCCTAACCACTTGCAATATATAAAAATGTTTTCCCTCACATAGGTTTTGGCTCTTTTGTCATTCACCTTAAATCCATGCCTGTGGTTCTGGATTTTTCCACCAATGGGGACAATTTCTCTTTTTCTTGTCTGTAGCCCCTTATGAGATTGAAAACTTCTTCACTATGCAGAACAGCAGCAATTCCTCCTATCTATCCATGTAACTGAACTTCCTCATCGCTGGAAACATTTCTGCATTCCTGCAAACTCTTTTATATCCTTTTTAAAATGTAGCGCCCACAATTGGGTGCAATACTCCAGCTGAGGCAGAAACAGTGTTTTGTGTTTCATCATAACTTTGTTTCTTTTGTACTCTATGCCTTTATTTATAAAACTCAGGATGCTGGTTGTCTTTAGAACCACTTTTCTTAACTGCCCTGCCATCTTCAATGTTTTATACACATACACACACCACCAGCCCCCTGCCCCTCCCACCCCACCACCTCCCCCAGGCCCCTGCTCTTCCACAGTCTTTGGACTGTTCACTTTATTTTGCTTTTCTTCATTATTGCTACCAAATATATCACACCATACTTCCCTGAATTAAATTTCATCTGCCATGTGTTCACCTATTTTACCAGCCTATGTATTCTTGAAGTCTATCACTTGCCTCTTCACAGTTCATAATACTGCCAAGTTTTGCATTGAGTTTGTGTCTGTACCCCCAAACAGTTATCAGTTTTGTCAAGAAATGCAGTGGCTTTTGTAATATGCTTTTAAGGAACATCATCATGACATAATTCAAAAGGAAATATATCATACGCTTCAGTCTTAGTTTCACTTTAGCTTTGAGCACAGCACACACATGACTTCAAGCTTTATGGCTTTGCATAACTGTTCTCATGTACCTTAATAAATGAATGGAACAGTTCTAAGCTACATTGTATCCCATTCAGATTATGCTGTTTTGGACTCTGTTAGCCAGGATCTCTCTCAAGTTTATGTGGACCATATTACATTTACTGAACCAGCATTCATCTGTATCACACTTCTATTGCAGTTGTGAAAAGAACAAAGCATGAACATGGCCAAAATCTGCATTTATTGATATGAGCAGTACGTGATGAAGGATTGGTGTTCAACAGTCTGAAAAGTGCAGCGGATCAATTAATTTAGTTCTACTTATTCCAAAGCTGGCATTTGTTCTGATCCAAGTAAATTAAAAGATTTTAAAACCATGCCAACTCCTCAAGCTAAGAACAATCTTCAAAGATGTCTACATCTTTTTAATTTCTTTATACATTCCAATTTCACTTAAAAATCCTCATCTCCAAGGGAATTGTTCAGAAAGGAATATTCTTTTCTGTGGTATGAAGACCACAATACATCTTCATTGCTTCAAAATAGTTATTATCCGACACACCAACATTGCAATCTTACAATTCTAGGGAGACAGCTATCTCAGAGATAGGTGCCTCACAGAAAGGTCAGGGAGCATGCATACTGCGAAAAGACAAACTGATTGGATTTGCGGTGAGATCTCTGCCACAAAATCCAACTACTCCAATATTGAGCAGGAAACATTAGCTTTACAATTTGAATCTTGTGTTTTCAAACCTCTCCATTTGGCAAGAGATCTGGGGTGGAGACCGACCACAAGGCACTGGAGGTGATTTGGTGAAAACCATTGACCTGCGGACCACCAAAATTGCAACATCTCTTGATAAAAATTCAAACTTACGAGTGAGAGATTAGGTATAAGCCAGTGTGGTGAAACTGTACCTCTGGTGGCAGGATGGCATGGTGGCTAGCATTGCTGCCTTACAGAGCCAGGGACCCCGGGTTCAATTCCCGCTTGGGTCGCTGTTTGTGTGGTGTTTGCACATTCTCCCTGTGTCTGCTTGGGTTTTCTTCAGGTGCTCTCGTTTCCTCCCACAGTCTGAAAGATGTGCTAGTTAGGTGCATTGACCATGTCAAATTCTCTCTCAGTGTACCGAATTGGAGCCGGAGTGTGGAAACTAGGAGATTTTTCACAGTAACTTCATTGCAATGTTAATAAAAGCCTACTTGTGACACTAATAAGTAAACTTAAACCAAGATATGTATTTATATCATGTTTCTTGTCTGTTGGTCAGGTATGAACAGTGACTTTGAAGTCATCATTAAGATGTGTGAGGTATGTCAAGTGCATTTGCCAAGTCAGCACAAAGTGCCATTGATTCCACATGAAGTTCCTGCCCATCCGTGGTCCCGAATCACATCTGGCCTCTTTGTCCTTGGCACTGACTTCAACATCATTGTCAACTACTTTACTAAGTACCGTATTATTCAAAAATTACATAACATATCAAGCACAACTGCTATGCACACTCTTGTTTGCTATTTTCAGTTTATACTGTATGTTCCCAGGGAGATCATTATGGCTAATAGTCTGCAATTTATTAGTAAGTCATTTCATGATATGTGTGAGAAGTGGAATATCACTACTTCATCTCCTCATTACCTGAGATCTAACATCTAGCTGAATGAATGATTCTCAGAGTGAAATCCATAATTCTCAAATGTAGACACAACAAGCAAGATCTACACATTGCAAATGATGCCTTTATGAGTAACTATTCTATCACTGGCGGAGTTTATGTTTGGCAGACCGGTGTACACCAATGTATCTATTCTTAACATTCTACTCTCTCAGAAACTTAGTAACTTTTAAAACTATAAGAGAAGCTAACCAAATTGCAGAAATGCAGGTACATAATTGCCACGTTTACAGTTGGAACAAGATTACTTCCATGACCCCACAGAGGTATGAGGCAACCAGCTGAGGAAGTAAGGAATTGTTCAGAATCAACGTCTTCTGAAGTCATTACACACACAAGTGCAGTGGTGAGATATAACTGAAGACAAGTCAGATCCATTCCAGATCCTCAACTACTGGACAGTCCTATTGCATTGAGGACAAGATCCCAAAGCAACCAGAGCAACATCCAAGAATGACAATCCCACAGCTCACTGTAAGCAGTTACAGGCAAGGTCACCATTATAAAATCTGGACAGACTAGCTGATTACTTCCATGCTTTACAGACTCACAGATTCATTAGTTCGAAAGTCTAAAGTAACGGGCCAGACTCCTATGTTTGCCCCCTCCCCCCACCACCTGCGAGTTCTGAAGTGGAGAATGTGGGGGGTATGGGGGTCTGTTTGAAATTCCGTGGATGGGAACCATTCCAGGTTCCCACTCTCCTGACCTGGTTGTGATTCCACACTGAAAGTCAGGCCCTCAGATACAAAGATCACTCTTGTCCCACTTAGTGACCACTTCAGGACCTTTTCCTGCCCAGCCTTATTTTTTAGGTTGAGGGGTGGATAACAGTTTAAGGGGAAAGGGCAGACAAAAATAAAGTTTGATCTCGGGCTGGAAGGTGGGAGGTGGGGGGCATCTCCATCAGAAGGTTCCCATTTGACTGATGATGTCCTTCCCTTAAGCCCCAGTGATCTTTTTAGCCTTTCCTCTGAGACTCTGATTACTGCTCTTTGACAGACATTCCTACCCTCCCTGGGATATCTGTCATAGAATCTAGAATCCTTACAGTGCAGAATGAGGTCATTTGGCCAATAGAGTCTGCACCAGCTTTCCAACAGAACATCAGACCCAGATCCTTTCCCATAACGTCCACATATTTACACTGCTGATCCCCCTAACCTACACATCTAGAACACTAAGGGGCAATTTAGCATGGCACAGTCCGCTCATTCAGAGATTGGAGTATGGCACAGTGCGCTCACTCAGAGACTGTGGTATGATACCCCAGTGTCTGAGCAGACTGTATGACACCTAACTTGCATATCTTTGAACTGTGTGAGGAAACCGGAGCACCCAGAGGAAAGCCATACAGACACATGGAGAACATGCAAACTCCACACAGACCTTCTTCGGGTCCCAGGTCTTTGTTCCAGGCAGTTCCCTGCATTACCTCTTCTGACCACTATGGCTCTGTGCCTGGCGGGACTGGAGAACTGTTGGTTAATCTCCAAGACAAGACTTCCTCCCCTTGTTAGAGTGCAATATGGCATTGAAGCTACTGGAGTTGACATAGTTTGGCCTCTGCTATCCTAATGATTTAAACCATGGTAACTAAATATATCGTAAATAGTTGTACTTTTTGGAAGGGGGAATGTACCTTTTAGAAGAAAGGAGATGTTGTAATATGCCTTTAAGAGTTGGCAGCATGACATTACCAAAAGGGAAATGTGTCATGTGTTCTTAGCATCAATTTTGCTTTGAGCAGAGCAGACATGGATAGTTCTGATGCCTGTAAGTTTTATATATATTTATAACTGTTCTCATGTATCTAGTTTTGATAAATGAACTCACGATGTGTTTATGCAATTCTTGAATACTGATTTGTGCCTTTTACCTTGTGTCCGAAGATAATCTCAAGGATATTATTGTAATAGTAATACCTCCAGAATCCAGCTAGCTACTTTCCTCCAGTCTGAAAAATAACCATTCACCACAACATTCTGGATGGCTTAATGACTAATTATGTAATGTAAATTCAATCCTCAGTACTAAATTACAAGCTGTTTCCAAAGTCAGGTTGCAGTCTGGTAAAGATTGTTGGACATGGAGCCTCTGATTTTCATACAGCAGTTTTGCAACCAATGAGAGACTCTAATCCAGATGAGGACTGAAGAGAAACTGGCCTCAAAATGAGCGTATGGTGTCATACAGACTGATCAGAGACTGGGGTCTCATACCACAGTCTCTGAGTGAGCGGGCTGTGCCATACTCCAGTCTCTGAATGAGCGGACGTGTCATAAGAACATAAGAACATGAGAAATAGGAGCAGGAGTTGGCCATCTAGCCCTTCGAGCCTGCCCCGCCATTGAATAAGATCATGGCTGATCTGAAGTGAATCAGTTTCACTTTCCCGCTTTCTCCCCATAACCCTTAATTCCTTTGTCTATCAGAAACCTATCTAACTGTGACTTAAATATATTCAGTGAGGTAGCTTCCACCACTTCAATGGGCAGAGAATTCCAGAGATTCATCACCCTTTGAGTGAAGAAGTTCCTCCTCAACTCCGTTCTAAACCGCCCCCCCCCCCCTTATTTTGAGGCGGTGCCCTCTAGTTCTGTTTTCCTTTCTAAGCAGGAAGAATCTCTCTACCTCTACCCTATCTAGCCCCTTCATTATCTTGTAAGCCTCTATAAGATCCCCCCCTCAGCTTTCTAAACTCTAACAAGTACGGATCCAGTCTATTCAATCTCTCTTCATAAGCTAACCCACTCATCTCCGGTATCAGCCTGGTGAACCTTCTCTGTACCCCCTCCAAGGCCAATATATCCTTTCGCAAATACGGGAACCAAAACTGCAGACAATACTCCAGTTGCGGCCTCACCAGTACCCTGTACAGTTGCAGCAACACCTCCCTGCTTTTATATTCTATCCCCCTCGCTATAAAGGCCAACATTCCATTCGCCCTCTTGATCACCTGCTGCACCTGCAGACTGGGTTTTTGCGATTCTTGCACAAGGACCCCCAGGTCCCTCTGCAAAGTAGCATGCTGCAGCTTTTCACCCTTTAAATAATAATCCCTCCTACTATTATTTCCACCAAATTGGATAACCTCACATTTGCTAACGTTATGCTCCATCTGCCAGGTCCTCACCCACTCGCTCAGCCTATCCAGATCTCTCTGCAGACTTTCCGCGTCCTCCACGCAATTCGCCTTTCCACTCATCTTCGTGTCATCAGCAAATTTTGTTACCCTACACTCAGCCCCCTCCTCCAGATTGTCTATGTATATGGTAAATAGCTGAGGCCCCAGCACAGATCCCTGCGGCACTCCACTAGTCATCAACTGCCAACCAGAAAAGCACCCATTGATTCCAACTCCAACTTCCTGTTAAAGAACTGATCCTCAATCCCCGCTAAAACCTTACCCCCAACTCCGTGCACCCTAACCTTCTGCAGCAACCTTTTGTGAGGCACCTTATCGAATGCCTTCTGGAAATCCAAAAACACCACATCCACCAGTTCCCCTCTGTCTACCACACTAGTCACATCCTCATAGAAATCCAATAAATTTGTTAAACACAACTTCCCCTTAACGAATCTGTGCTGCATCTTCTTGATCAAACCGTTCTCTTCTAGGTGTCTTGCTATTTCTTCTTTGATGATGGATTCTAGCATTTTTCCAACTACTGATGTTAAGCTAACCGGCCTATAATTCCCTGCCTTTTGCCTGCTACTTTTTTTAAACAGAGGCGTAACATACCCCAGTCTCTGAATGAGCGGACTGTGCCAGGCCCCAGTCTCCAAATGAGCAGACGGTGTCATACCCTAATCTCTGAAGGAGCGGACGGTGTCATATCTCTGTCTCTGAACGAGTGGACAGTGCCAAACCCCAGTCTCTGAACGAGCAGACAGTGATATACCCCAGTCTCCAAACGAGCGAACGGTGTCATACCCCAATCTCTGAATGAGCGGACATTCGCATACCCCTGCCCTTGCATGAGCGGACGGTGCCCTTCTCCAGGGAACTACGCACATTTCTCTTGACTGCTCAGTATATTTTGCTTGGGGTTTGCATGAGGTTTGAGGGCTACTGATGATTCGCTAACTCTCAAACTTGTTTGGGGATTTACTTTAGGAGATTACCATGGCCACTGTTAAACCAGACCCACCCTTTGCCTGGTATGGCAACTTAATAATGTTGGTTATGTTCCTTTGTGGCCCATTCACCACAATTACAGAGTATTTCGAGATGAATTTGAAGCCCTAACCAGATTAATTGTGAAAAGGTCACATTCCACATTTGGAAGGCACCACAATGAGGCTACACAGCATTTGGAAGAGTAAGATTTTCAGATTTACTTACAGTGAAAGCTAATGTCTGCTTTTTGTAATTCACCGAGAAAACAAAGGATTTGTTTGCTGGATGGAAATTATATTTTGATGTTTGTCCCTGGGCATTATTGATATTAACTGGAAACATTTAATATGATATAGAGTAAGTCATTCTCCAATCAATGGCTATATCATATTATCACTATCTGAAGCTTTTGGCTTTACTGCAAGAGGATTGGAATACAAAAGAAAGGAAGCCTTGCTCTGGCTGTACAGGGTTTTGTTGACCACATCTGGAATAGAGTGCATGGTGTTGGCTTCCACATTTAAGGAAAGATATACTTGCTCTAGAGGTTGTACAGTGAAGTATCACTAGATAGACCAACGCTCTCAGCCCAGGGGCGAATGATGAGACACTGAGTAAATTGGGTTTGTATTCTCTGGAGTTTAGAAGAGTGAGAGGTGATCTCACTGGAACCTACCGTTTCCTGAAGGTGCTTGAGGGGTTAGATACTGGAAGGTTAAAATAAAAGCAAAATACTGCAGATGATGGAGATCTGTAATAAAAACAGAAAATGTTGGAAAAGCTCAGCAGGTTCGGCAGCATCTGTGGAGAGAGAAACAATTAATGTTTTGAGTCTGAATGACTTGTTGGGAGATAATGCGAGGGTGAAATGTATTGGATTATATACTGTAACAGAGGAGGTGGAACAGAGTAGAAGTTTCGTGATTGGTGGGAACTAAGGGAGATTGCAACAAAGCTCTATGGGGCATCAGAGGGACGGAGTGTTAATGGCTGTGTTAGTAGCGATATAAGGTACAGGAGCAGGGATTTCGCATACAGAAACAGGGATGTCTTGCTGCAATTGTACAGGGCCTTGGTGACGCCAGATCCTGGAATATTGTGTGCTGTTTTGGACTCCTTATTAAGGAAGAATGTTCTTGCTACAGAACATCCCCCCTCAGTGCCTGGTGAGCAGTGCCAGGGTGACAGGCTTGCCTTGCCCCCAACCACCTGAGTGAGGGCTTCAATGACTTCTGGTCCCCGGGTGAGGCCACCTCGTCTGGTCCCTGTTGCTGGGACCATCAGTGATCCTTACCGCTGAGGACCTCAGCTAAGGTAAATGAGCCCGGACAATTGTACCAGGCTTGTTAATGACATGTAAACATGTCATTAGTATTTAAATCAGCTCTTCCTGGCCTGGCAAAATGGGGCCAGCAGGATCGCGAGAGGTGAGAAACTGGATGTGAACCTGCTTTTCTGTCTTTCGCCTTATCTTGAGGGCTTGCTATTGAGCTACAGCAGTGCTAACCACTGTGACACCGTGCTGCCCCTTCCTATGTTCCTATTGCAGCCCAAGACCTGCAGATGGCTGCTGAATCAGCCTGAAACCTAATTCCTCAGCTTCAGACAAGAGATATGCCACTGCTCGGCTGGTAGAGGGATTAATGCAAACTGTCAAGAGTCTGTGATGCCACATGCTTTGCCCTCAACATCCTAGGATGAACCAAAGACACAAAAGTGCAATGCTTCTTTGAAAGACCCCTTCACAATGAGATTAGAGCCCAGCGTATCACTGGATCAGACACGGGGCATGAACAGTTAGTCCTTGTAGTGAAACTTGAACAAGTCACACAGTATAAGGGGAATCAAAGACCGAATTGCGTTTCTGTAGCACCACTTTACAAAACCGCAGAATTTCCCAGAGCACATTATAATCAATGAAAAAAACATACAAGTGTAGTCACTGTAGTGATGTGGGATACATGGCAAACTATTTGGATACAGCAAGATCCCACAAATGGTAACAGGATAATGACCAAGTGATCTGTTTGAATGGATTTGCTAAATCATCCTTGTTCTGAGCCAGTGAGCAAGTATTCATCAAAGTAGCTGAACCTGTGTCTCTAGCAAGGCATCATTTATTGCTATGACGTGAATGAATGCAGGGAGCTTGTTAATATTTATACTCAGTGTTCTGTATTTGCCTGAGCCACTGCCCTGAACTCCTTCATTTCCACATTAATGAGATTTGTTAACCTTAAATCTGACGCAGTTATATTGCCTGTGACGAGTGAATTGGTGAGTTGATTTTAAATCCAGTAAATTATTTATATTGATTTTCTAATGGCCGTTTTACAAAGAATTTAAATGAATAACAGATATTCATTCCAAACCATAAGTGCGCAAACCATTGCTTAACAAAGTCAGGATGTTGCAGGGATGGGGGAGGTTGGCGGATGGGAGCCATGTTGAGCAGAATTGGCACAGTTGGTACAGTGGAATCTGCAGGTCACTTTGTGATGGAGAATAGGACTCAAAGTTGTCATTATGTGAGATGGGCAAACAGTGGGTCACTCGATGTTGTGAGGCCCAGTGATGGAGCTGAGCAAGGAGAACAGAAGGCTACTGCTTTGAAGAGCTGCTGCTGCTGGTATTGATGGGATTCATTAAGCTGCTACTCTGTACAACTGAAAATTTGCTGCAACAAGGGCTAGAATTTGAAGGATTGTGAGCGATAAGTGCTCACCTTCCCAAGAATGGTACTTGTGCTCCCCCCCCATGACTTCTGATTCCATTGTCTATCCACAATCTGTCTGATCAGTCTTGAAAAAATGCAATGCCCCAGTCTCCACTACTGTCTGGGGGAGAGAGTTCTACAGACTCGAGCCCCTCTGAGTACAAGCAGAGGAAGCAGGAGAGTGCATTAAGGGCATTCAAATGGTCATTGGATAGACATATGGATAATATTGAATAGTTTAGGTTAGAGGGTCATTAGATTGGTTCCACTGGTTGGTGCAACATCGAGGGCCGAAGGGCCTGTACTGCGCTGTAATGTAATGTAGTGACTCTCCGCCCTGGGGCTGAAGAATTGGGACCCCATTGGGTCTGACTTCAGATGTGGTTATTGGAAGAATTGAAGGTTTTCAAAGGCCAGCCTTTGTGTTCACCATGACCAGCCTGTAGCAGTTGGCATCCCTGAAATCCCACAGGAGTAATTTTCTGGGAAGTTATCAGAGATTTCTGTACAACAGAGTATGCTTAGAACAAATATCCTTCAGAAAGATCATCACCTACACCATTTATTCACTCACTCCTTCTGCTGAACTATTAACAGGCCAGAGCAACTGAGAAATACTAAGGAGATATATCATCTACTTCTGTCTTTTCTAAATATTTCTTTTGTTGCAATATCTTCTGATTAACTATTTTTAAATGATCATTCACAGGATGGCTAACAGGTATTGTGATGTTCAACATAAAGAAATATTGATTCATCAGCTGAGTGGTAACCAGTAGGAGATTTCCTTGCCCATGGTTGGTCTGATGAAATTTCAGAGGGTTCAACATCAATGTTGAGAACTCCCAGGGCAGCTCCTTCCTGACTCTATACCACTGTGCTGCCACCTCTGCTGAGTCTGTTCTATTGATGGGACAGGACATACCCAGGAATGGTGATGGTGGTGTCTGGGACATTATCCGTAAGGTATGACTATAACTGGTCTGTGGGATAGCATTATTATCACTAAATCCATCATTATCAACATTCAGGGGGGTTATATGGACCAGCCATATAAATACTGTGGCTGCAAGAGCAGGCAAATAACTGGGAATCCTGCAACGAGTAACTCACCTCCTGATTCCCCAAAGCATGTCCACCATCTACAAGGCACAAGTTAGGAATGTGATGGGATACTCTCCAGTGGCCTGGATGAGTACAGCTCCAATAACACTCAAGGAGCTTGTCACCATCCAGCAAAATGCAGCCCCACTTGATTGCGCCACTACCTCCTCTTAGCAGGAATGCATTCATCGCTGACAATTCGGGTGGGGGGACAGGGGAGCAAACCCCATTGTTTGAAAACTCATGGCCCAAGTTAATTGAAATATTGTAACAAACAGTGAATCTGGCAACGGCAAGAAGATATGACTTCTCTCTCCTCAACATTTCAAGATCGCTTTGGAAATATTTCAGTAGATGGAGTGAGTGAGTGACCAGGACTGTGACTGATTGCTGATGGGATTTTGGGAGGGCTGCATACTGGCATCACTCAGCTACATTCGCAACACTACCTTCCCGGTCCAGAATGTTAGGTTCCTTAACCCAAACCCCACGGTATATTGTGAAGCCATACTGGACCCCAACAACCTTTTAAAACATTTTTGACGTAACTGTGAGGATAGGATGTTTTACTTCAGGGGGTAATTCAATGGACAAATTAGGGATCCTTTTTATCAAAACAAACTTCTATTCATAACATAACATAAATATAACTCTAACAAAATGAAGCAGCTTATCTTTTAACTGTTGAACAATAGTTAGTAAAATGAAAGGAAGCAAATCTAACTTCTAAATGATCACTATTTCAGTTCTCATTAAGCAACAATCCTCTTAGATGCAAATACCACTTTAAATAAATCAGCAATGCAGGTATACTTGCTATGTATTAAGAACATAGAAGCCCTACAGTGCAGAAGGAGGCCATTCGGCCCATCGAGTCTGCACTGACCACAATCTCACCTTGGCCCTATCCCCATATCCCTATATATTTACCTGCTAATCCCTTTAACCTATGCATCTCAGGACTCTTAAGGGGCATTTTTTTTAGCATGGCCAATCAACCTAACCTGCACATCTTTGGACTGTAGGAGGAAACCGGAGCACCTGGAGGAAACCCACGCAGACACGAGGAGAATGTGCAAACTCCACACAGACAGTGACCCAAGCCGGGAATTGAACCCAGGTCCCTGGAGCTGTGAAGCAGCAGTGCTAACCACTGTGCTACCGTGCCACCCATTAGGTTTACACCCTTGAAGCTTTAGACAGATTTTGATTTTCGGAGCAGCTCTCAGACTTCTGTCTTTAAACTATCCCAGCCAGAAACTGAAAAACTATTTCTGTTATAAACCTATTCCAATTAACCACATGACCGAATACCTAAACCTATGTTCCATTCCTTTAATCAAAAAACCCCAGGGGACCTTTTTATCTATAAACAAAAATCCATTGGTTCAATCCAAAGTAAACACTACTTGGTAAAATGAGTAATTATCCTGCTTTCCCAGCATCTGAGCATCATATTTTTCCAGATAAACTAACTGCCTGCAGAAAAAAATTGAACTTCAAAACATTCCCCTGAAACATATCAATAGCACTATCATTACAAGAGGTGTCTCGCTTTAACAGCAAATTTCCTTCCCATTTGTTCCAGTGAGCCCAAGAGAATGGAGAATGACAAAAATGAACCAATCCCATCAGCTTTGACCAGTTGTACAGCACAGGTAGAGAGAGAGACGTCTGCAGAGTCGACAAAGGGAGATTGATGGAGTTGGAACCAAATAGTAACTCAGAGGGTCGCTTTTTCACCAGGGCAGTTTGTAGAAAGTGAGAAAAGTTATCTGAAGCATTCAGATTTGACTTTGTTGGAGCAATAGACAAACTTAACAATTGTACAATTCACAAATGATAGAACTAAGCAACATAAAAAGAACACATTGTTTATCGAGTTCAGTAATTCCAATTGCACAGTAAATGAGTCCAGATGTCTGAGCAGCAAACATATAATGCAGACTGTATTGAAATGAAACAACTGGTTTGAATAACAGCAGCTGCGTATGTTACACATTGCCCTGTGTCCTTATATTGCCTAATACATCTCAATCTCTGATTGCTGAAAAGAATGTGAGTGTAATGGGAGCCAGCTGACTGACGGGTGACACAGAGAGAGTGCAGCTCAGGGACACTGACTCATCTTGCTGTCTTCCACTGTCACAGCACTCACTGATGTACAAGGGCTGAGATACTTCACTTAAAGGATTGGAAAGTAATGCAGCAGCAATGCCTCTCACTCCATGCAGCAAGAGGGACAAACCTGCAACTGTATCTGTAGCAAGTGGATATCTCAGCACCCTGAGCATATATAGGACGGCCTAACATTCCAGCACAATGTGTGCAAGCTGTGGTAACACGGCACTCCCAACATGTGCAAGAAGCAGTAATATTGTTCATTAAGCATGTGTGGATGGAGAATCCTTTATTCTAAATGTATGTTAACAACATGTAGGATTGAAGGTTAGTGGGCGGAATACTTATAATGTGGTGCAACACTGCATCCAGTTGACAAAGAATATGATAATATAGTATCTTCTAAGTGTAGGATACAGTAATGATGTACCACCTATACATAGCTTGAATCATGTGCTTGTGTAGAATAGTTAATGGTGATATCCCAAATATATGTAGGAAAGATGAACCCATAGCCAGTGTTGTGTAACCCTGTGCTCTGACAACGGAAATCAAAATATCCATTGTATCCACAGTAACATTGTATTCAAGTATCATAGAATGACAGAATACTTCAGCATAGAAGGACAGATTTGTGAAGGGGAAGTCGTGTTTAATAAATTTACTGGATTTCTATGAGGATGTGACTAGTGCGGTAGACAGAGGGGAACCGGTGGATGTGGTGTTTTTAGATTTCCAGAAGGCGTTCGATAAGGTGTCTCACAAAAGGTTGCTGCAGAAGGTTAGGGTGCATGGAGTTGGGTGTAAAGTGTTAGCATGGATTGAGGATTGGTTATCTAACAGGAAGCAGAGAGCTGGAATCAATGGGTGCTTTTCTGGTTGGCAGTTGGTGACTAGTGGTGTGCCGCAGGGATCGGTGCTGGGACCTCAACTGTTTACCATTTACATAGACGATCTGGAGGAGGGGGCTGAGTGTAGGGTAACAAAATTTGCTGATGACACGAAGATGAGCGGAAAAGCGAATTGCGTGGAGGGCGCGGAAAGTCTGCAGAGAGATCTGGATAGGCTGAGCGAGTGGGTGAGGACCTGGCAGATGGAGTATAATGTTAGCAAATGTGAGGTTATCCACTTTGGTAGAAATAATAGTAGGAGGGATTATTATTTAAAGGGTGAAAAGCTGCAACATGCTACGGTGCAGAGGGACCTGGGGGTCCTTGTGCACGAATCGCAAAAACCCAGTCTGCAGGTGCAGCAGGTGATCAAAAAGGCGAATAGAATGCTGGCCTTTATAGCGAGGGGGATAGAATATAAAAGCAGGGAGGTCCTGCTGCAACTGTACAGGGTACTGGTGAGACCGCAACTGAAGTACTGTGTGCAGTTTTGGTCCCCTTATTTGCGAAAGGATATATTGGAGGGAGTACAGAGAAGGTTCACCAGGCTGATACCGGAGATGAGGGGGTTAGATTATAAAGAGAGATTGAATAGACTGGGTCTGTACTCATTACAGTTTAGAAGGCTGAGGGGGGAACTTATAGAGACTTACAAGATAATGAAGGGGCTAGATAGGGTAGAGGTAGAGAGATTCTTTCTGCTTAGAAAGGAAAACAGAACTAGAGGGCACAGCCTCAAAGTAAGGGAGTGGGGGGTAGTTTAGAACAGAGTTGAGGAGGAACTTCTTCACTCGAAGGGTGGTGAATCTCTGGAATTCTCTGCCCATTGAAGTGGTGGAGGCTACCTCATTGAATATATTTAAGTCATGGGCAGACAGATTTCTGATAGACAAGGGAATTAAGGGTTATGGGGAGAAAGCAGGAAAGTGGAACTGATCCACTTCAGCTCAGCCATGATCTTATTAAATGGTGGGGCAGGCTCAAAGGGCTAGTTGGCCTACTCCTGCTCCTATTTCTTACGTTCTTATAGAACATAGAACTTGGAACATAGAACATTACAGCGCAGAACAGGCCCTTCGGCCCACGAAGTTGCGCCGACCAGTTAAAAAACAATGACCCTCTAACCTAAACCAATCCCTTTCCATCCATAAACCTATCCACGGATCTCTTAAACGCCCCCAAACTAGGCGCGTTTACAACTGCAGCAGGCAGGGCATTCCAATCCCTCACCACCCTCTGGGTAAAGAACCTACCCCTGACATCCGTCCTATAACTACCCTCCCTTAATTTAAAGCCATGCCCCCTCGTGCTAGCTTTCTCCATCCGAGGAAAAAGGCTATCACTGTCCACCCTATCTAAACCTCTAATCATCCTATATGTTTCAATAAGATCCCCTCTTAGCCGCCTTCTTTCTAATGAAATTCAGCCCATTGTGTCATACCTACACTCTGCAAGAGCAACCCAATCATAGATTCATAGAATCCCTATGGTGCTGAAGGCCATTTGGCCCTTTGAGTCTGCACCAGCCACAATCCCACGCAGGTCCTATTCCCGTAACCCCATATATTTACCCTGCTAATCCCCTGACACTAGGATTAATTTAGCATGGCCAATCAACCTAACTCTACATCTTTGGAGTGTGGGAAGAAACTGGAGTGCTGGAGGAGACCCATGCAGACATGGGAAGAATGCGCAAACTCCACATTGAATTGAACCTGGTGCTATGAGGCAGCAGTACTAACCACTGTGTTACCGTGCCACCCCTTCTTATGCCCTTTTGTGGAGCCCTGCGCATACCCCTCTCCACCGCACTCTCAGACAGTACATTTCAGATCCTAACCACTCAGTGTGTGAATCTGTCTCCACCACATTCTCACATAGTTCATTCCAGATCGTAATTATTCACTGCATTAAAAAGAATCCTCATTGGTTATTTTGCCAATCACCAAAATCGGTTTCCTCAAGTTCTCAACCCTTCTGCCAATGGGAACAGATTTTTCCTGTCACCCTGACTAGACCTCTCGTGATTTTGAACACCTCTATCAAATATTCTCTCATCTTCTCTTGTTCAGAATGGCCCCAGCTTCCCCAGTCTATACAAACACCATCTGACTATTCTTCTGAATCCTTTTTGCAGCCTCTACAATGCTTCACATCCTTCTTATAGTGTGATGTCTGGAATTGGACACAATACTCCAGGTGAACCCAGGATCTTATCCCGGTTTATCATAACCCCTAGTTTTTGCACTCTGTCTCTATTTCTAAAGCCCTGGATCTCACATGCTTTATTAACCATTTTCTCAACCTGCTCTCTGTACTGCAGCATCCTGTTTAGAATTGAGGCCTTTGATTTATGTTGCCAATCTGGTCAAATCAGGTCATACTGTATTCCAACTATTATGCTGTAATATCATTTGGCAAGTATCTCTCCGCTGAAGTAACACCAATACCCCAAGTATCTACTGGATAGAAGAACCATAAAATCCCTATATTACAGAAGGAGACAATTCAGCCCATTGAGTCTACACTGCCTGTATGAAAGAGCATCCCACCTTCCACCCCATTCCCTGTAACTACACACATTTACCATGGCCAATCCACGTAACTTACACATCTTTGCAGTGTGGGAGAAAACCCATGCAGACAGGGGAGAATGTGCAAACTCCATACAGACAGTCACTCAAGGCTGGAATTGAACTCAGGTCCCTGGTGCTGAGAGGCAGCAGTGCTAACCACTGTGCCAATAGGACAACATGGTATAGCATTTATCTATATTGGATTGATTTGACATTGTAGTTCCTTTTTGTGGAATGGGGCAATACTTTAATAAAGTAAACGAGATTGAGATTTTCACTCGGTGGTACATAGCACATAGAACATTACAGTGCAGAACAGGCCCTTCGGCCCACGATGTTGCGCTGACCAGTTAAAAAACAATGACCCTCTAACCTAAACCAAACCCATACCATCCATAAACCTATCCACGGATCTCTTAAACGCCCCCAAACTAGGCGCATTTACAACTGCAGCAGGCAGGGCATTCCAATCCCTCACCACCCTCTGGGTAAAGAACCTACCCCTGACATCCGTCCTATAACTACCACCCCTTAATTTAAAGCTATGCCCCCTCGTGCTAGCTTTCTCCATCCTAGGAAAAAGGCTATCACTGTCCACCCTATCTAAACCTCTAATCATCTTATATGTTTCAATAAGGTCCCCTCGTAGCCGCCTTCTTTCTAACGAAAACAACCTCAAATCCCTCAGTCTCTCCTCATAGGACCTCCCCTCCATACCAGGCAACATCCTGGTAAACCTCCTCTGCACCCTCTCCAAAGCCTCCACATCCTTCCTGTAATGTGGGGACCAGAACTGCACACAATACTCCAAGTGCGGCCGCACCAGAGTTGTGTACAGTTGCAACATGACGCTGCGGCTCCTAAATTCAATCCCCCTACCAATAAACACCAAGACACCGTATGCCTTCCTAACAACCCTATCTACTTGATTCCCAACTTTCAGGGATCTATGTACACATACACCTAGATCCCTCTGTTCATCCACACTATTCAGAGTCCTACCGTTAGCCCTATACTCTACACATCCGTTATTCCTGCCAAAGTGAATTACCTCACACTTTTCCTCATTAAACTCCATCCGCCGCCTCTTGGCCCAGCTCTGTAACTTGTCCAAGTCTCCCTGTAGACTAAGACACCCTTCCTCACAATCTACCACACCTCCGACTTTGGTGTCATCAGCAAATTTACTAATCCACCCAACTATACCCTCATCCAGATCATTAATAAAAATTACAAACAGCAGTGGCCCCAAAACAGATCCCTGAGGCACACCACTCGTAACTGAACTCCATGACGAATATTTACCATCAACCACCACCCTCTGTCTTCTATCCACCAGCCAATTCCTAATCCAATTTCCTAGATCACCCTCAATCCCATACATCTGCAATTTCTGCAGAAGCCTTCCATGGTGAACCTTATCAAACGCCTTACTAAAGTCCAGATATACCACGTCAACTGCCTTACCCCCATCCACCTCTTTGGTCACTTTCTCAAAAAACTCAATAAGGTTAGTAAGGCACGACCTACCCTCCACAAAACCATGCTGACTATCTCTAATCAATTCATTACTCTCCAAATAACTATAAATCCTATCCCTAATAATTTTTTCTAAAACCTTGCCCACAACAGAAGTAAGACTCACCGGTCTATAATTCCTGGGGAAGTCTCTGTTCCCCTTCTTAAACAATGGGACAACATTCGCTAACCTCCAATCTTCTGGCACTATACCGGTGACCAATGACGACCTGAAGATCAGAGCCAGAGGCTCTGCAATCACCTCCCTTGCCTCCCAGAGAATCCTAGGATAAATCCCGTCCGGCCCAGGGGACTTATCTATTTTCAAACCCTCAAGAATATCTAGCACATCCTCCCTATCAACTGCAATACTGTCCAGTTTACAACCCTGTAACCCCGTGTTCTCCTCAGCTACATTTATGTCCCCCTGCGTGAACAGCAAAGAGAAATATTGGTTCAATGCCACTCTAATCTCTTCCGGTTCAACACATAAATTCCCACCGCTATCTCTAACTGGCCCTAATCTTGCCCTAACCAACCTTTTGTTCTTAACATATCTATAGAACGCCTTAGGATTCTCCTTAATCCTATCAGCCAAAGTCTTCTCATGTCCTCTTTTAGCCCTTCTTAACTCTCTCTTTAACTCCCTCCTAGCCAATCTAAAGCTTTCTAGTGCACTACCTGAACCCTCGAGTCTCATCCGGACATAAGCCTCCTTTCTCTTTTTAACCAGCAAATCAACTTTCCTAGTGCACCACGGTTCCCTAGCTCGACCATTTCCTCCTTGCCTGACAGGGACGTACATATCAAGGACTCGCAGTAGCTGCTCCTTGAAAAAACTCCACATTTTGGACGTTCCGAGACCCTGTAGTCTCCTAGTCCAACCTATGCTTCCTAATTCTCTCCTAATAGCCTCTCCTAATAAATGGTGGAGAGGAATTTACAAATGGGACAGAATAAATAAATGCAGATTAATAAAGGAAAGCTAGCATGGATTTAAGAATTGAGTTTAACGAACTTTCTTGAGTTTTTTTTAAGAAATAACAGAGGGGGTTGATGAGGGTAATGCTGTTGATGTGGTGCACGTAGATTTCCAAAAGGCATCAGTAGACTTGTGAACAAATTTAAAGTTCATTGAATAAAAGGGACAGTAGCAATCCTATTGGCTGAATAATAGGAAGCAGGGAGCAGTGAGTGACTGAATGAAAGTGCATCGTGGATTTCCCCAGGGGTTGATGTTAGGAGCCCTGCTCTTCCATACGACCTAGGCCTCCATATACAGGGCACAATTTGAAAATTCACAGTTAATATGAAACTTGGAAGTATTGTGAACTGAGGAGGACAGCGTTGAACTTCAAAAGGACATAATGTTATTAGAGTGGGCAGATAGATAGCAGATGAAATTCAATGCAGAAAAATGTAATGATTTATTTGGAAAAATGCAGAGAAATAATATAAACTCTAAAGGGTGTGCAGGGGCAGAAGGACCTGGCTATATACGTGCATAAATCACTGAAGGTGGCAGGGCAGAGCATGTTAGTAAAGCATTTATTATTCTGGGCTTCATGAATAGGCGCATAAAGTACAAAAGCAAGGGTGTTATGCTAAACTTGTATAAAATACTGGTTTGGCCTCAACTGGAGTATTGCTTTCAACTCTAGGTGCCACACTTTGGGCAAGATATGAAGGCGTTAGAGAGAGTGCAGAAAAGATTCATAAGAATGGTTCCAGGGATGAGGAATGCCAGTTATGCAGATAGATTGGATACATTGGGATGGTTCTCCTTGAAGAAGAGAAGGCTGCGAGGAAATTTGATAATGTTTTAAAACACAAGGTTTCAGGACGGAGTTGATAGAGAGAAATAGCTGCTAAACAGGACCAGAGCACACAGGTGTAACCTAACTGGCAAAAGAAGCAACAGCACCAAGAGGAAAATTACCTGAAAAGAAAAGTTTGCAGTTAAAGGTAGGGGAGCGGTCTACATGAATTGCTCTTTCAGAGGGCCAACACGTACGCAATGGGCCAAATAGCCTTCCATTGTGCTGTAACCATTTTGAGTTGATGATTTGAAGTGGGAGTTTTGAATCAAGCAGTGGGTGATGAAATGATGCTGGAGGATTGCTCATAGATGGATTGTTTCAGTGAGACAATGGAAGATGTCTAGTGGTGACACTAATTGTGATTTTGTATTCAACTTATGCATTTTACAAACTGTGAAATAGTGAAAACGGTGATTTCTTGAGCTATCCTGTTTAGAACTTTAGCTTTAATGAGTTTCAGCTTTGTCAAAACAACTTTAACTGGGTCCCAAACCCACAAAACCATTTTCTTTCATAAGTAGTTTTGAATGCTAAGTAAAGATTGTCCAGGAAAGATCCAGATGGTGTTGGGGTCAATTAGAGGCAGGAGGAGGTTTTTCTGCATTTACTTAAACAGTTGTTCCTCTGATGATCCAAGTCACATTTTGCTTTCTGATCTATTTTGGTTTTACTCAGCATCTGTTTATTGAATTCATCTTCTTTGCCACATTGTACTTTGTATCTCACTCATTGCTAAAGTTGCACTTCATGGATGAACTGGGATAACCATCCTTAGATGATCATCTTGTGGACCTTGTCTTCTTTACCCACAAGTGATCTTGCAGTCAGGCTCACACCCAAGCCCCAAAGCTGGGCTGAGTGTGGTTTCATTTGAAATGACCTGAAGTTGGGTATGAGTGATTATCCATTACCCAATATTCTCCAATTCGTGGCTTGCTCCAGTGGGAGCCAACAATCCAACCAATGCGGCAATGCTTGGCACAAATCAGCAATTGACCACATGCCTTTCCTCCCAAGATATCATTGTAGACAGCTGGGGGAATAGCTGCACTTAATGTTTGCCTGACCACGCTCTCCTACTGAAACCATTGATGTTTAGGTTGCCAGGCATCAACATCTGGACAAATCTGACTTGAAACCTGCTAGAAGCATGGAAGGAACTATGCAAAACTCTGAATATGGTTTTTGATTTGATTTATTATTGTCATATGTATTGGTATACAATGAAAAATATTGTTTCCTGAGTGCTGTATAGACAAAGCATGCGTGCATAGAGTACATAGGGAAGAAGATCCAGAAAGTAGTGTTATAGTCATAGCTAGGGTGCAGAGAAAGATCAGCCTAATACAAGGTAGGGCCATTCAAAATCTAATGGTGCAAATACGCAGCAGTATTAACAGTTAAAGTGCCAGGTTGATAAATTTTTCATCAGGATAGGGAAAAGTTAGAAATGGAACAGATGTTGATCAGGTGGAAGGGGTAGGGTAGAAAACAGGAAATGTCTGTCATAAAGCAGGAAAGATTATGTGAGAAGAGCGTTATTTATGCAGGGTCAAGGGAAGTGGGAATGGGATAAGTTAAAGAAACAAAAGGTGTCTAGAGGAGGTGTGAATGACAAGAGCCTGAAATAGATACAGTTCGAAAGCGAAAAGAAAAACAGAAATGAGGAAGGAAGAAACCAAAAAAGCAAAGAGAAAAGAAATAATATAGGAGGCAGAGATTCAGATCTAAAATTGTTGAACTCCATGTTGAGTCCAGAAGGCTGTAGAGTTCCCAGTTGAAAGATGAAGGGCTAGAGCTTGGGTTAAGCTTAATCAAGAGAAGCAGGCCAAGGACAGCAAGGTCAGAGTGGGAGCAATGACAGGTTACTGGAAATTCATGGTCATGCTTGTGAACTGAATCCGCAAGGCAGTCACCCAGGCGTAGAGCAGACCACATTGTGAACAGCTGATATAATTTACTGAACTGAAAGTAGACAAAGTAAATTGCTGTTTGATGTGGATGGCATGTTCAGAGCCTTGGACAGTGAAAGGAGATGTAAAAGAGCAAGTCCTGCCTCCCTTGCACTCACATTGAAAGGTGCTGTATGAAGGGGAGAATGCCACTGAATGCCAGCAGCTCTGTTGGTGTGGAGCAGTGGAAAGACACAAGGGAATTCACCAGTAAAAGCAGGGGAGAATAATAGGAAAGGGAGAGTGTGGGAGAGAAGTAGGGTGAAAAAGGCATGGGGGCATGGTGGAGATGCAGCAAAATAAAGGGGAATGGGGTGAAGCTGAGGGAGAGAGGGTAACAGTTTGGGGAAGCGGGGTGGGAGGGAGGGGAGTGGGGTGAAGGGTTGGGAGTGGGGTGAAGGGGTGGGAGGGAGGGGAGCGGGGTGAAGGGGTGGGAGGGAGGGGAGCGGGGTGAAGGGGTGGGAGGGAGGGGAGCGGGGTGAAGGGGTGGGAGGGAGGGGAGCGGGGTGAAGGGGTGGGAGGGAGGGGAGCGGGGTGAAGGGGTGGGAGGGAGGGGAGCGGGGTGAAGGGGTGGGAGGGAGGGGAGCGGGGTGAAGGGGTGGGAGGGAGGGGAGCGGGGTGAAGGGGTGGGAGGGAGGGGAGCGGGGTGAAGGGGTGGGAGGGAGGGGAGCGGGGTGAAGGAGTGGGAGGGAGGGGAGCGGGGTGAAGGGGTGGGAGGGAGGGGAGCGGGGTGAAGGGGTGGGAGGGAGGGGAGCGGGGTGAAGGAGTGGGAGGGAGGGGAGCGGGGTGAAGGGGTGGGAGGGAGGGGAGCGGGGTGAAGGGGTGGGAGGGAGGGGAGTGGGGTGAAGGGGTGGGAGGGAGGGGAGCTGGGTGAAGGGGTGGGAGGGAGGGGAGTGGGGTGAAGGGGTGGGAGGGAGGGGAGTGGGGTGAAGGGGTGGGAGGGAGGGGAGTGGGGTGAAGGGGTGGGAGGGAGGGGAGCTGGGTGAAGGGGTGGGAGGGAGGGGAGTGGGGTGAAGGGGTGCAGGGAGCAATAAAGGGGGCACGACGTGGGGAGATGAGAGGGGAGTAATGGAGAGGAGATTGAGAGCTGAGTGCTTATCTCCAAATGTCCCCCCCCACCTCCACTCCCACTGGAATAAAGTTGTCATTAAATCCTGCATCCTGGAGTCTAGGCCTTGGAACGGCTTCTTCACCTTTGTGACCAGAGCTACAGTAGGAATTTTTTTATCATGACCTCTAGAGTGACTGCTGGCCCATTGTTGCTGATCCATCATATTCCTATAATTGAGGAATCTCAGCTTCTGATATTGATTCCCTTCCTTTTTGTGTAGATAGCATGGATACTGCCTTCACTCTAGAAGACTTTATGTCAAAATGTCAGTTAGGTCCTTCTTTGACTGCACTGCCAATGGATATTGATGGGAATACACTGAGGATTTTAGTCCTAAAATGGCAACTGGGGTTCTTTTGATGTCTTAGTATCGACTAAGTCTGGGCACAGACTTAGTCCTAACTTCAAGAATTAGTATTGCAGGTAATGTCAAGCTTCCCTTGAAAGGGAAAGATAGAACAAATAAACCTTGACCACCCTGAATGACGAGAGAGATAAAGGTGAAGATGAAATGGAAGACATTTCAGATGGCAGATTTCACAGAGAAAATGCGGTGAAGAATCAAGCTGAATACAGAATGACCAGAGGGGGAGTCAAAAACTATTCAGAAAAGCAAGACAGGAATGTGAAGAGACTAGCAGGTAATGTGAAGGGAATCCCAAGGTCTAAAGTTTTTACAATCAATAAGGAGGATGTGTTAGAAAAACGTTCTTTATTTAAAATTAACAAGGTACCAGGACCAGATGAGAGGCATCCAAGGATACTGAAGGAGTGGAAATTGCAGAGACGTTGAGGACAATGAGGAAAGTTCTCCAGCCCTTCCTGCTGTTGGGATCTTCCTGTCCTGCTGTAGTTGCCCCCCCCCCCCCCCCCCCCACCCGCCCCCACCCCAACCCCACACCTGGGTTCCCCAACAGCAGCATGGGTGAGGAATGTAAATTGCCATCAACTGATAGGACTGGAAGATCCCACTGGCTGCCAATGGCAAACTGCCTCTGCTGTGAGAAAACCTTCCGAGGGGTGGGGGGGGTGGTGGGTGCAGATTCTGCCCAGCCTTCCTTAGATACAGGGTGGTACCAGAGCTTTGGAGAATTGTAAATATTCCATCCTTGTTCAAAAAGAGCTGTCAGTTTGGCTTCAATGGTAGAGAAACTTCTAGAAACTATAGTTCAGGACAAAATAAATGTCACTTAGACAGGTGCATGATAAATAAGGGAAACCAGCATGGATTCCGTGGGTGGCACGGTAGCACAGTGGTTAGCACTGCTGCTTCACAGCTTCAGGGACCTGGGTTCAAATCCTGGCTTGGGTCACTGTCTGTGTAGAGTTTGCACATTCTCCCTGTGTCTGCATGGGTTTTCTCTGGGTGCTCTGGTTTTCTCCCACAGTCCAAAGATGTGTGGACTAGGTTGATTGGCTATTCTAAATTGCCCCTTTGTGTCCTGGGAAGCATAGATTAGAGGGATTAATGGGTAAATATATGTGGATAGGGCCTGGGTGGGGTTGTGGTTGGTGCAGACTCGATGGGCTGAATGGCCTCTTTCTGCACTATAGGATTCTATGATTCATTAAAGGAAAATCATCTTTAATTAACTTGCTGGAGTATTTTGAGATGGTATCAGAGAAGGTTGATAAGGGCAATGCTGTTGACTTGGTGTATATAGATGTTCCAAAGGCATTTAATCCAGTGCTACACAACAGACCTCCGAACAGAATTCTAGCTCATAGAAGGGAAAGCAGACACCTGGATACGAAATGAACTGAAAGGTTGTTTTTCAGATTGGAGGAAGGTTGGTAGTGGTGTTCACCAGCGGTCAGTGTTGGACCTTTGTTGTTCCTGATACACATTAATGACCCAGACTATGGTATTCAGAGATGATTTCAGAATTTGTGGATAATAGGAAAATTGGGAAGGTTATCTGTAATGAGAATAGTATTGAACTTTAAAAGGACATAGACGTGTTGGTGGATTGGCAGACAAATGACAGATGAAATTCAATGCAGAGAAGTGTGAGGTAATTCATTTTGGCAGGAAGAGTATGGAGAGACAGCATAAAATAAAGGGAGAAGTTCTAAAGGAGGTGCAGGAACTGAGAGATCTTGATGTATATGTGCACAAGTCATTGAAGATGGCAGGACATGTGTATGGGCTTGAGAAGTTAATAAAGTACTTGGTATCCTAGGTTTTATTAACAGGGCATTGAGAGTAAACAGGTCATGTTGAACTTGTCCACGACACTAGTTGGGCTTCACCTGGAGCATTGCATCCAGTTCTGGGAGCTATACTTGAGGAAGGATGTGAAGGGATAGGAGAGAGTACAGAGAGATTCAAAAGATAGTTCCAGGGTTAAGGAACTGTAGCTATGAGGATAGACTGGAGAGGTTGGAACTGTTTTCCTTGGAGCAAAGAGGCTGAGAGAAGATTTGACAGAGGGACTCAAGGTCTTGAGGGGTATCGACATGATTAATAGTGAGAGACTGTTCCCACTCAAAAGCATCAAGAACTAGAGTACACAGATTCAAAATAATGGGTCCAAGGAGTTAGTGATGTGAGAGAAAATGTTTCACCCAGAGGGGAGTTGGAGTCTAGAATTAACTTCCTGAGAGGGTGGTGGAGGCTTGTTCACTTGAGGTATTCAGAAAAGAATTGGATTGCTATCGGAAAAGAAGCAATGCGCAAGGTTACAGCAATAAAGCAGGAAGCGGCTATGTAGAATGCTCTTTCAGAGAGCCAGTGCAAACTTGATTGGTCCAATGGCCTCCTTCTGCACCATAGAGCTTCTGTGACTCCAGGAGTCTAGTATCAATGCACAATGATTAGTAAGCTCCAGTGAAGTGTACAACCAAGCAGGGTCGGTGAATATTGTGACCAACATGACTGCAGCAACAGTGATATCAGCTAATGAATGGCGGCAGCTCACTGTCCTCAGCCTTGGTTACTGCCACATCATTTCCAAAAGCCAGAAAAGTCTATTTAGTTCATCCATTCCACATATTAGTTTGCCAAATGTTAAAGCTTTTTGGGTACACAGATTGTTGCGGAGGCATGTACCAAGGGTTGTGCCGAGGAAATCAAAGATAAACTAATCTCAAACATTGGAAATTGGTAACTAAATTGTTGGGAGATTTTTCAAATGAGGGATAATATTACTGCTCACTTTAGCTAAATGCTTTGCTAATGTGAATTAGAAATAAATATAAAATAGGGAAGATGAGTCTTGGGTTTTTGTTGTATATTTTATTGATCAGAATAACATTAGAGCAATGCAGACCAGTTACAAGTCTAACACAGATTTGTGTTAAAATGTTCTCAATCACAGGATTTCCATGTGCATGTTCGCAGCTGTGGCTTCAGGTCTTTCCAGAACCTTTTGTTTACATTCTCTCTGAGGCTACATCTAGGTTTAATTAATCAAGCACTGTGAGCATAGGTCAGTCAACAAGCTAACATAATCAAACAATTAAACTACTGAACACTCTCCTGAGAACATGAGCAGGAGTTGGAGTGAACTATTCAGCCTACAGCACCTTTCAACAAGAACATGACTGATGTTTGATCTAAACTCAATCTTTCTGCATTGTGTCCAAATATCTATCAATCTCTGACTTAGCTATCCTCAAGAACTGAAAATCCATAGCTCTCTGCAGCAGGCAATTCCAAACGTCACAACCCTTTTAGTGAAGACACTTTCCCTCCTTGCAGTAACCTCCAGTTCTAATTTTCCAGTTAGAGAAACATTCTCTCAGCATCTACTCTGTCAACACCTTTAAGAATTTCAATGTTCAATTAGACCTGTTCTTCTAAACTCCAGGGAATATAAACCTGTTTTACTCAATTCTCACCTCGCATGATAATCCTCTCATCCCAGGAATTAAGTGAATTAAGGGTGGCACAGTGGTTAGTAGTGTTGCCTCATAGCGCCAGCGACCCGGGATCGATTCCTAAATAGGGTCACTGTCTGTGTGGAGTTTGCATGTTCTCCCCATTTCTGTGTGGGTTTCCTCTGGGTGCTCCAGTTTCCTCCCACAGTCTGAAAGATGAGCTAGTTAGATGCATTAGCCATGCTAAATTTTCCCTCAGTGTACCCAAACAGCGCCAGAGTGTAGCCGACATTTTTGCAGGAACTTCATTGCAGTGTGAATGCAAGCCTACTTGTGACACAAATAAATCAATTTTAAGTGAGCCTTTGATGAACTTTTTCTATGTCTGCCCCTTAAGTAAGGAGACCAAACCTGTACACAACACTTACAGTGTGGCTCATCTAGACTCTAACTTGATTTTATTTATTATTGTCACGTGTATTGGTGTACAGTGAAAAGTATTGTGTCTTGCGTGCTATACAGGCAAAGCATACTGTTCATAGCAAAGGAAAGGAGAGAGTGTAGAATGTAGTGTTACAGTAGGATATAGAGAAAGATCAACTTAATGCAATGTAGGTCCATTAAAAAGTCTGATGGCAGCAGGGTAGAAGTTGTTCTTGAGTTGGTTGGTATGTGACTTGTGCATCTTTTTCCCAACGGAAGAAGGTGGAAGAGAGAATGTCTGAGGTGCTTGGGATCCTTAATTATGCTGGTTGCTTTGCCAATGCAGCTGGAAGTGTAGACAGAGTCAATAAATGGGAGGCTGGTTTACGTGCTGTATTGGGCTACATTCACGACCTTTTGCAGTTCCTTGCGGTCTTGGGCAGAAAGAACCAGAAAGAATGCCTTCCTTGGTGCATCAGCAAAAGCTGGTGACAGTCATAGCTGACATGCCAAATTTCCTTAGTCTTCTGAGAAGTAGAGGCTTTCTTAACTATAGTGTCAGCATGGGGGGACCAGGCCAGGCTGTTGATGATCTGAACACCTCAAATTTGAAATTCTCGACCATTTCTACTTCGTCCCCATTGATGTCGACAGGTCCTACCCTATGCTTCCTGAAGTTGATGACAACTCCTTCATTTTGTTGACATTGAGGGAGAAATTATTGCCATTGCACCAATTCACCAGATTGTCTATCTTATTCCTGTTTCATCTTTGTTTGAGATCCAACCCATACGGTGGTGCGATCAGCAAACTTAAAAATCGAGTTGGAGGGGAATTTGACCACACAGTTACAGGTATATAAGGAATATAGTAAGGGGCTGAGGACACAGCCTTGTGGGGCTGAGGATGACCATGGAGGAGGTGTTGTTGCCTATCCTTACTGATTGTGGTCTGTGGTTTAGAAAGTTCAGGATCCAGTCGTGGAGGGAGAAGCAGAGACCATGGAGTTTAGAGATGGACTTCATTGGAATAACGGTGTTGAAGGCTGAGCTGTCATCAATAAATAAGAGTCTGTCATAAGTGTCTTTGTTATCTAGGGTTGAGTGCAGGGTCAGGGAGGTGGCATCTGCTGTTGCAGCGGTAGGCGAACTGTAGTGATTCCAGTAGGCTGGAATTGATTTGTGCCATGACTAGCTTTTCAAAGCACTTCATAATGATGGGTGTCAGGGCCACCGGATGATAGTCATTAAGGCACACTGCCTGGCTTTTCTGTAGTACTGGGATGATGGTCGTCTTCTTGAAACAAATAGGGACCTCAGATTGTTGTAAAGAGAGTAAGATCTCTTTACACTAATGTTGCAATCTGTCTCTAATAGGGCTAACATATAATTTGCTTTCCTAATTGCTTGTTGTGGTATTGTTCCAGTTCACTCGAGGAGTCCCGAGTTGCTGTGGCAACATGCATCTTGTAGTCTGGAGTGATGGGTGGTGATGGTAGAGTTACGACTTTCCTTCCATCACGTAGGCTGAAATTGCTCCTACTCTTACCATCTGCTACTACCATGTTTTGGAAGGATTTCTAGGTTGATACTCGAGCAGATCACGTTACGAATGCACCTTCCTCAATCATCGATTCCTGGGGTGGGACTCGAACCTGGAACTTCTGATTCAGAGTCAGGGATGTTGAGCAAACGATTTTGTTTGAAATCTTATTTGCGCAGTGTAACTATTTGCTCATTATTGCTAGTGTTTGTTTTATTCAAATTGGTACAGTAAAGATTTTTTTGGTGTTACAATTTAATCTTGGAATCCTGTGGTTTATTTCCTTACCCTGGGTTCCTCCATGTGTTCATTATTTAAATGACTATGGTTTATTAAACCGGGTCCTAACAATGCTCCTCAGCAGTGTGACCATTGCAAGAATGCTTTATTTATTACTATGCAGCAGAATTCCGTAAGTTAATGTCTCTTCCTCTTGACCCTGTTCCTCTCATCTACTTGTGCACCCAGGAGCTGACATTTCAAAGTGCAATGCTGTGTAATAATCATTCTGGGATGGTGATAACTGGTGAAAGAATTGAGAGAGCGCCCACTCAGTAGGGTAACTCAGAGCTGAGGACACACTGGTATAAATTGTACTGTATCTGTGCTAATTGTTTCTTACAATCTCCAAACCTAGCATTTGCCTGTTTTGTGAATGAGCTTTTCTGAACACAATGCCCTCATCTCTCTCTGCCTCTGGCTGTCTTTGAGGATGTGGTTTATAGTTGAGTCCTCGTGTTATTTAGAATGAGTGAAATGTGCGTGATCGACTACATCTGGATCTGGTGTATCCTTCCCCACCCAAGGGGAACCAATTGTCGGATCAAAGATGAGATCCAAAATTGCAGTTTGCTTTCCAAACACTATGTGCTCTCACAGGCATTGACATAACAAGTGTTTTACAAAGCGTCTGTCAAAACACTGTCACGCAGATGGGTGACAGTGGCAATATTTATCATCCTAACGACTAAATCACACCCGAGATTCTCGACATCAGCGCTGATAAATAATAAATCTAATGTGCCACATTGGTGACAATTGGTCCAATGTGGCACAGTAGATTTATTATTTATCGCCAATTGTCTGGGTAACTCCCCGTGTATTCACGGTAGAGACCCCAGGGAATAATACAAAAATATTGTGTCAGGTTGTAACAGTGGAAAATGCCACACTTAACGTCCTTTCCAAAAGAGTCAAGCATGTAACATGTGACTGGAGTCAGTGTCAGTGGGGGTGGGGTTTTGCTGGTGCTGGGGTGAGGTGAAGGCACAAGCTCCTTTCCTGGGAAAACTTGCCTGATCCAATTTACCTCGATAGAATTTGAACTCAATATGTCAGCTATAATTGCCAAGTTAATACACTGAACATGTTGTTCCAATTTTCATACATCCTTCCAACCAGCTCTGCTGGAACAGGATGACTGGCCTACTCATCTTCATATGTTGGCATGTTCCACACCAGCCAGGAACCTGTGCAAGCTGGACTTAGGCACTGATGATGGGCAGATTTGTGGTTGCACCAAATGTTTTGATGGATAAGGGAAGTGAGAGTGAGAGAGACGGAGAGAGAGGAATGGCCATCTGTCAGTGAGACTGAGAGAAAGAGAGAGAGAGAGGGAAGAATGGATACCTGCCAGTGAGACCCAGAGAGAGAGGAATGAACATCTGTCAGTGAGACCCAGAGAGAGAGGGAGAGGAATGGACACCTGTCAGTGAGACCCAGAGAGAGAGGGAGAGGAATGGACACCCGTCAGTCAGATTGAGAGAGGGAAGAATGGACAGCTGTCAGTGAGACCAAGAGAGAGGAATGGCCACATGTTAGTGAGACTGAGAGTGAGAGAGAGAGAAATGGATACCTGTCAGTGAGATTGAGAGAGAAAGGGAGGGAGGAATGGACACCTGTTAGTGAGATCCAGAAGGAGAAAAAGGGAAGAATGGACTCCTGTCATTGAGAGAGAGAGTGATGGACATTTGTCAGTGAGATCCAGAGAGGGAGGGAGAGAGGGAGCAATGGACACTGTCAGTGAGATCCAGAGAGGGAGGGAGAGAGGGAGCAATGGACACTGTCAGTGAGATCCAGAGAGGGAGGGAGAGAGGGAGCAATGGACACTGTCAGTGAGATCCAGAGAGGGAGGGAGAGAGGGAGCAATGGACACCTGTCAGTGAGATCCAGAGAGGGAGGGAGAGAGGGAGCAATGGACACCTGTCAGTGAGATCCAGAGAGGGAGGGAGAGAGGGAGCAATGGACACCTGTCAGTGAGATCCAGAGACCGAGATAGGAATGGTCAGTGAGATCAAAAGAGAGAGGGAGGAATTGACTCTTGTCAGTGAGATTGAGAGGGAGGAAGGAATGAGATCGAGAGAGAGGAGAGGGAAGAATGGACACCTGTCTGTGAGACCAAGAGAGAGGGAGAGAGGAATGGCCACCTGTCAGTGAGATCGAGGGAGGGAGGGAGGAATGGACACCTGTCAGTGAGTTCGAGGGAGGGAGGGAGGAATGGACACCTGTCATTGAGAGAGAGAGTGATGGACATCTGTCAGTGAGATCCAGAGAGGGAGGGAGAGAAGGAGGAATGGACACCCTTCAGTGAGATCCAGAGAGGGAGGGAGAGAAGGAGGAATGGACACCTGTCAGTGAGATCCAGAGAGGGAGGGAGAGAGGGAGGAATGGACACTGTCAGTAAGAACATGAGAGAGGGAGGGGGGAGTGGATACCTGTCAGTGAGAATGAGAGAGAGAGGAATGGATACCTGTCAGTGAGACAGAGAGAGAGAGAGAGAGAGAGGGAGGAATGGATACCTGTCAGTGAGACCGAGAGAGAGAGAGAGAGAGGGAGGAATGGATGCCTGTCAGTGAGACAGAGAGAGAGAGAGAGAGGGAGGAATGGATACCTGTCAGTGAGACTGAGAGAGAGAGGAATGGATACCTGCCAGTGAGACTGAGAGAGAGAGGAATGGATACCTGTCAGTGAGACCGAGAGAGAGGAATGGATGCCTGTCAGTGAGACAGAGAGAGAGGAATGGATGCCTGTCAGTGAGACCGAGAGAGAGAGGAATGGATGCCTGTCAGTGAGACCGAGAGAGAGAGGAATGGATGCCTGTCAGTGAGACCGAGAGAGAGAGGAATGGATGCCTGTCAGTGAGACCGAGAGAGAGAGGAATGGATGCCTGTCAGTGAGACCCAGAAAGAGAGGAATGGATGCCTGTCAGTGAGACCGAGAGAGGGAAAGAAAGAGATGGGAATGGACACCTGTCAGTGAGACCAAGAGAGAAAGAGAAGAATGGACGCCTGTCAGTGAGATCAAGAAGTCTCACAACACCAAGTTAAAGTCCGACCAGTTTATTTGATAGTAATCCCACAAGCTTTCGGAAACACTGGCATCTCTACATCAGTGAGATCGAGATCAGTGATTCATTTTGGTAGGACAAACTTGAATGCAGATTATAGGGTCAATGGCAGGCTTCTGAGAAATGTGGAGGAACAGAGAGATCTTGGGGTTCATATCCACAGATCTCTGAAGGTTGCCACACAAGTGGATAGAGCCATGAAGAAGGCTTATAATGTGTTAGCGTTTATTAACAGGGGGTTTGAGTTTAAGAGCTGTGGGGTTATGCTACAAATATACCAGACCTTGGTGAGACCACATTTGGAATATTGTGTTCAGTTCTGGTCACCTCACTATAAGAAGGATGTGGAAGCATTTGAGAGAGTGCAGAGGAGATTTAGCAGGATGCTGCCTGGCTTGGAGGTTAGGTCGTATGAGGAAAGGTTAAGGGAGCTGGGAGGAGCAGAGGAGCTGGTTAGAGCGGAGGAGGATGAGAGGCGACTTAATAGAGGTTTATAAGATGATGAAGGGATAGACAGAGGGGGCATGCAGAGACTATTTCCTTGGTGGATGTAGCTGTTACTAGGGGACATAACTATAAGGTTCATGGTAGGAGATATAGGAGGGATGTCCGAGGTAGATTCACAGAGTGGTTGGGGTGTGGAATGCATTGCCTGCCGAGATAGTGGAGTCAGACACTTTAGGAACTTTCAAGCAGTTATTGGATAGGCACATGAAGCACACCAGAATGATAGGGAGTGGGATAGCTTGATCTTGGGTTTGGACATAGCTCGGTACAACATTGAGGGCCGAAGGGCCTGTACTGTGCTCTAATATTCTATGTTCTATGCTCTTAAGAGAGAGAGGGAGAGAGGTCAGTGAGACCAAGAGAGGGAGAGGGAGGAATGGACACCTGCCAGTGAGATCGGCAGAGATAGTGAGAGAGAGAGAGAGAAGGAGGGAGGGGAATGGACACCTCAGTGAGTTCGAGAGGGAAAGAAGGGAATGGACATCTCTCAGAGAGATCCAAAGAGAGAGAGAGGGAGAGGAATGGACACCTGTCAGTGAGATCCCACAGTTCGAAAGACGTGTTAGTTAGGTGCATTGGCCATGCTAATTCTCCCTCAGTGTACCTGAACAGGTGCTGGAGTATGGTGACTCGGGGATTTTCACAGTAACTTCATTGTAGTGTTAATGTAAGCCTACTTGTGATTCTCAGAAATAGGAAAAGAATGCGTTACTCTCAATATAACCTGAGGTGTGAATAAGAACATAACAAATTCTATGAACTGTTTTGATCCCCTCATCTAAAGAAAACTTTACTGGCATTGGACGCGGTCCAGGGAAGGTTCACTAGGTTGGTTCCAGCTATGGAGGGATTTTCTTATGAGGAGACGGTTTGTAGGTGGGCTTGTACTCATTGGAGTTTAGATGAATGAGAGGTGATCTTATCGAGCCATATTGGATTCTCAGGGGGCTTAACAGGGTCAATACTGAGAGGTTGTTTCTCCTTGTGAGAGAGTCTAGGACCAGAGGGCAAAATCTCAGAGTAAGGGGTTGCTCATTTAAGACAGATGAGGAGGAATTTCTTCTCTGAGGGATGTGAATTTGTGGAATACTCCACTACTCCCCCGGAGCAGAGAAGCTATGACATCTACTCCGGAGCCTTCAACACGTCATCGATGAAGACAAACATCTCGCCAAGGCCATCCCCACACCCCCACTTCTTGCCTTCAAACAACCGCACAACCTCAGACCATTGTCCACAGCAAACTACCCAGCCCTCAGGAGAACAGTGACCATGACTCCACACAATCCTGCCACAGCAGCCTCTGCAAGACGTGCCGGATCATCGACATGGATGCCATCATCTCACACGAGAACAGCATCCACCAGGTACACGGTACATAGTGTTGCGACTTAACCCAACGTTGTCTGCTTGATACGCTGCAGGAAAGGATGTCCCGATGGCATGGTACATTGAAGAGACTATGCAGCTGCTACAACAATGGATGAATGAACACTGCTCGACCATCACCAGGCAGGAATGTTCTCTTCCTGTTGGCGAACGCTTCAGCAGTCACGGACATTCAGCCTCTGATCTTCGGCTAAGTGTTAACCAAGGCAAACTTCACGATACATGACAATGCAGAATCAGTGAGCAGAAACTGATAGCCAAGTTCAGCATGCATGAGGACAGCCTCAACTGGGATCTTAAGTTCATGTCAACTATCTGTAACCCCCATGACTTGCCTGGGCTTGCAGGGTCTCACTAACTGTCCTGGTTGGAGAAAATACACAAATCTTTAACCTGTGCTTAACCCTCTTTTACATTATCTGTACCTTTCCGACTTGATTACCTGTGAAGACTCGCATTCCAACCATTATCTTGTAAATCGAGTTTGTGACTATGTATGCCCTGTTTGTGAACACAATTCTTCACTCACCTGAAGAAGGAGTGAGGCTCTGAAAGCTTGTGTTAACAAATACACCTGTTGGACTTTAATCTGGTGTTGTGAGACTTCTTATTGTGTTTACCCTAGTCCAACGCTGGCATCTCCACATCATGAGTTCTTTAACCTCAGAGGGCTGTCGAGACTGGGTTATTAGTTATGTTCAAGGCTGAGATATATAGATTTTTAATCACACTGTGACTCCAGGGTTATGGGGAAAAGATGGGAAAGTGGAGTTGAGATTTATCATATCAGATTTGTCATGATCTCATTGACTGACACAGTTGTCCTGATGGACTGAATGGCCTACTTTTGACCCCTCACCTTATGGTCTTAAAGAAGCCTATTGGAAAGAGGCAGAGGCTGTCAATAGTGGAGCAATAAAAATCCCGATCTGAAAAGTCCCAAGCGAAAGGAGTGCAGATTCCTCGAAGGTTTGTCAGGCTGGAGGATGTTAGTGATGGAGAGGGGCATGGGCAGGGAGGGGGACTTTAAAATAGCTCAGCCAGGACTCAGTGTGCATTGGCAAACACCATAATGATGGCTGAATAGGACTTGGTGCAAATTAAGAGAAGGGTTGGGATTTTCCAGACCTTCCCACAGTAGAATTTTCCAGTGCTGCCAAGGGACTTTTGGCTTGCTCTCCAACCTTTTTGCTCCTGCCTGCACCGTGTCCAGCAGTAGCGGTCTGGGCTACAGCACATTTACAGAAGCTGGGAGTCCAGCCAGGAATGTGTCAGAATCGAGGTTACAAAGGCATGGGTGAGAGTTTGAGCAGTGAATATTCAGGTGATATTACAGACATGGCATTGGTGGTCTTAGTGAAAGCATTAAGTATGATCAGGAGCTCAGCTCAGAGCCAAGTACGATATCAAGGTTGTGAACAATCATGTTCATGTAGTTGCAAGGGGCAGATAGGAAATCTGTGGCCAAAGAATGGAGCTTGTGGCAGTGGCTACTGTCTTCTCAATATTTAATTGGAGGAGATTTCTTCTTATCAAATTTGGGATGTTGGACAAGCAGTCTGATAATTTAGTGATGGTTGAGGGGTTCAGAGAGGTGGCGGTGAAATAGATCTGGATGGCAGTGTACAAGTGAAAGCTGACGCTGTGTTTTCAGATGGTGTCACCAAGGGACAGCATGTGGATGAGAAATGGTTAGGTGCGTAGGCCATGCTAAATGCTCCCTCAGTGTACCGGAACAGGCACCGGAGTGTCGCAACTAGGAGATTTTCACGGTAACCTAACGGCAGTCTTAATGGAACCTACTTGTGACTAATAAATAGAGTAGGGCCAAGGATAGAAGCAGAGAGAGCAGTGTGGGAATGTGAAGGGAAGAGAAGCAGTGTGGGAATGGGAAAAGAAGCCACTGCAAGTGATTCTCTGGCTACCACTGAATAAGTAAGGATGGAACCAGTCCCACCAAAACTGTGGGCGATGCCGGAGAGGGGTTATATGTGAAATAAAAGCAAAAGTAGGTCATTTGGCCCCTCAACCTGCTCCACCTTCAACAAGATCATGGCCGATCTGTTTGTGTTAAGTTCCACATTTCCATCTGCCCCAGATAACCACTGATTCCCTTACCTAGCAGAATCTATTTACCTCTGCCTTATAACTATTCAACGACCCCCACCTCCATCGCCTTCTGAGGCACAGTTCCAAAGCCGTACAACCCTCAGAGAAAAAAAATCTCCTAGTTTGTCTCCCGAAAAGGTGCCTCCTAATTTTAACACAGTGCCCCCCCCCCCCACCCCCCCCCCCCACCCCAAGCTCTGGATTCACCCACTAGAGGAAACATCCTTTTCATACCCACCCTGTCGAGGGTTGGAGGATGACAATGCGGTGAAAAGCTGTAGACTGGTTGAGAAAGATAAGGAGGGAATGTTTACCTCTGTCAGTCTCGCGTAGGATATCATTTGTGATTTTGATAAAACCTGGTTGGGTATTCTGATAGGAAGGATTCATGGAGTGGTCCACAAAAGATTGGCATGGATACACAGGAATTGGCAGCAGTTTCAAGGATCTGAGAGGGGGAGGAGTTTGGAGATGGGTAGGTAGTTTAAGGAAAGAGAGGTCAGGAATTGTGTTTTTCAGGGGAGGGATGATGACAGATTCAAGGGAGAGGGAGAAACACCTGGTGATATCATTGGAAAATACAGCACCAATTTTCATCTGTACGCTGATACCCAGATCTATCTCACTGCCACCTCTCTGAACCCCTCAGCCATCCAAAATTATCAGACTTCCAACATCCCAAACTGGATGAGAAGAACTCTCCTCCAACTAAATATTGAGAAGCTAGTAGATGATGAGCAGGTTAGTGGGAATAGGGTTGAGGGAGCAGGAGGTGGGTCTCTTGGGCAAGATGAGTTCAGAGAAGGCATGTGAGGAGATAGGAGAGAAAGTGGAAAATGATGACAAGAAGAGGTATACAAAATTATGAGAGACATAGATCGGGAAGACCATAAGAATCTTCTCCCCATGGCAGAGGTGTCTAAGATCGGTGGCTATAGGTTTAAGGGGTAAGTGTTATAGAGGTGACCTGAGGAAAAATATTATCACCCAGAAGGTGGTAGAAATATAGAACATGCTGCCTGTGAGGGTGGTGGAGACAGGTTCTCTCACAACATTTAAGCAGCATCTGGATGAGCACTTAAAAGGCAAGGCATAGTAGGCTATGGTCCAAGTGCTGATAAATGGGATTAGTATAGATTGGTATTTGATGGCCAGCATAGACATCGTGGGCCAAAGGGCCTGTTTCTGCACTTTGTGACTCTATGACTCGATGTGAGTTTAGGATCAGGGTGGGGGGATCTTTAGAGGCAGTTTGGGGAAGGAATGGAAGTGCCAGAGTCACTGGAGGCTCTAAATCAGAGAGACAAATCAAAATAAACGGATCTGCACTGGGACCAGCAACTTCCCCACTCCGAGAGTCAGGGATTACTCAACTCACTCACTCCTGTATGTTGTTAATGATTATCATCTTCCCTAGGCCACACATGTTGTGCTCGTTTGTAGAAAATAAGAGCTGAATCATAATAAATATCTCAAAGTTTAGGCTGGGAACAGGATTTCTATAAACTGTTGATCCAAATGTTAATCTCTGACACGCACACCAGATCTACTCATTCATTCAAGGAGTCTTGAATGTTTTGTGAGGATTGTCAGAGGATACAGCAGGATATAAATCGGCTGGAGACCTGGGCTGAAAGATAGCAGATGGAAGTTAACCCAGACAAATGTGAGGTGATGCAATTTAGAAAGTCTGCAGCAGAAGAAAAGTATACAGTAAATGATAGAGCCCTTAAACATATTAGCATACAGAGGGATCTAGGTGTGCAGATTTACAGTTCCCTGAAGGTGGCAATTCACATGGACAAGGTGGTCAAGAAGGCGTAAGGCATTATGGCCTTCATCAGTCAAGGTGTTGAGTAAAGGAATTGGAATATCATGTTGCAGCTGTATAAGACTTTGGTGAGGCCACATTTGGGATATTGTGTACAATTCTGGTCACCACACTACAGGGAGAACATTGATACATTGGAAAGGGTGCAGAAGAGATTTACCAGAATGTTGCCTGGGTTGGAAGATATTGACAATGAAGAAAGGTGAACAAACTCGGATTGTTTTCATTGGACCGTCAAAGGATGAGGAGGGATCTAATAGAGGTTTATAGGCTTGGATGGAGTGGATAGTCAGAGCCTTTTCCTCGGGTTGACGGGTCAATTACTTGGGGGCATAGGTTGAGAGTGAGAGGGGGCAAATTTAAAAGAGATGTAAGGAGCAAGTTTTTCACACAGGGTGGTGAATGACTGGAACATACTGCCAGAGGAGGTGATGGAAGCAGATTTTATAACAACATTCAAGAGGCATCTGGATTGATACAGGAATAGGCGGGGAATAGAAGGATTTGGACCATGTAGTGGCAAGAAAGACCGCACACCAGTTGAGCATTCAGGGAATGGAATCGTTTCCTGTTAATGAACATCAGGGGCTGCAGCTATGGAGAAGTCCATGTGATCCAGTGCATCCATGTGATCCAGTGATCCAGTGCAGTAGAAAGCTTTAGATTGGCTAGGAGGGAGTTGAAGAGTGAGTTAAGAAGGGCTAAAAGAGGACATGAGAAGACTTTGGCTGATAGGATTAAGGAGAATCCTAAGGCGTTCTATAGGTATGTTAAGAACAGAAGGTTGGTTAGGGCAAGATTAGGGCCAGTTACAGACAGCAGAGGGAAGTTGTGTGTGGAACCAGAAGAGATTGGAGAGGCATTGAACCAATATTTCTCTTCAGTGTTCACGCAGGGGGACATGAATGTAGCTGAGGAGAACACTGGGTTGCAGGGGTGTAAACTAGACAGTATTGCAGTTGGTAAGGGGGATGTGCTGGATATTCTTGAGGGTTTGAAAATAGATAATTCCCCTGGTCTGGATGGGATTTACCCTAGGATTCTCTGGGAGGCAAGAGAGGTGATTGCAGAGCCTCTGGCTCTGATCTTCAGGTCGTCGTTGGTCTCAGGTATAGTACCGGAAGATTGGAGGATAGTGAATGTTGTCCCATTGTTTAAGAAGGGGAACAGAGACTTCCCCGGGAATTATAGACCGGTGAGTCATACTTCTGTTGTGGGCAAGGTTTTAGAAAAAATTATTAGGGATAGGATTTATAGTTATTTGGAGAGTAATGAATTGATTGGAGATAGCATGGTTTTGTAGCGGGTAGGTCGTGCCTTACTAACTTTATTGAGTTTTTTGAGAAAGTGACCAAAGAGGTGGATGGGGGAAAGGCAGTTGACGTGGTATATATGGATTTTAGTAAGGCGTTTGATAAGGTTCACCAGGGTAGGCTTCTGCAGAAAATGCAGATGTATGGTATTGAGGGTAATCTAGGAAATTGGATCAGGAATTGGCTAGCAGATAGGAGACAGAGGGTGGTGGTTGATGGTAAATATTCGTCATGGAGTTCAGTTACGAGTGGTGTGCCTCAGGGATCTGTTTTGGGGCCACTGCTGTTTGTAATTTTTATTAATGATCTGGATGAGGGTATAGTTGGGTGGATTAGTAAATTTGCTGATGACACCAAAGTTGGAGGTGTGGTAGATTGTGAGGAAGGGCGTCATAGTTTGCAGGGAGACTTAGACAGGTTGCAGAGCTGGGCCGAGAGGTGGCGGATGGAGTTTAATGCAGAGAAGTGTGAGGTAATTCACTTTGGTAGGAATAACAGATGTGTCGAGTATAGGGCTAACGGGAGGACTCTGAATAGTGTGGATGAACAGAGGGATCTAGGTGTATGTGTACATAGATCCCTGAAAGTAGGGAATCAAGTAGATAAGGTTGTTAAGAAGGCATACGGTGTCTTGGCGTTTATTGGTAGGGGGATTGAATTTAGGAGTCGCAGCATCATGTTGCAACTGTACACAACTCTGGTGTGGCCGCACTTGGAGTATTGTGTGCAGTTCTGGTCCCCACATTATAGGAAAGATGTGGAGGCTTTGGAGAGGGTGCAGAGGAGGTTTACCAGGATGTTGCCTGGTATGGAGGGGAGGTCCTATGAGGAGAGACTGAGGGATTTGGGGTTGTTTTCGCTAGAAAGAAGGCGGCTAAGAGGGGATCTTATTGAAACATATTAGATGATTAGAGGTTTAGATAGGGTGGATAGTGATAGCCTTTTTCCTCGGATGGAGAAAGTTAGCACGAGGGGGCATGGCTTTAAATTAAGGGGAGGTAGTTATAGGACGGATGTCAGGGGTAGGTTCTTTACCCAGAGGGTGGTAAGGGATTGAAATGCCCTGCCTGCTGCAGTTGTAAATGCGCCTAGTTTGGGGGCGTTTAAGAGATCCGTGGATAGGTTTATGGATGAAAAGGGATTGGTTTAGGTTAGAGGGTCATTGTTTTTTAACTGGTCAGCGCAACATCGTGGGCCGAAGGGCCTGTTCTGCGCTGTAATGTTCTATGTTCTATTACTCTAGGTAATGCTGAAATAGCTGCAAATCCAGAAATGTAGTAGCCTGGCTAGCTCCACTGAAACTGAATTTCACATAATGATGAGCCTTACTGTGGAGAGCATCAGTTACCTCCATGATACATTATGTGCTGATGTCTGAGAGATACCACATAGGTCCCCTTTGTATCCCTGGATCCGCAGGCAAAAGAATTAAGCTTGATGGTGACCATCAGGGGCACTGGCAGGGGGTGTCCTCCCACTTCATGGAATATTAGATTCTCCCACAGAATGCGGCAGATATGATTTAGATGCACCACATCTAAATCATAGAATCGTAGAACCCTGCAATGCAGAAAGAGGCCCTTCGGCCCATCGAGTCTGCACCGAACACAATCCCACCCAGGCCCTACCCCCATATCCCTACATATTATACCCATTAATCCCCCTAACCTACGCATCCCTGGACACTAAGGGGCAATTTCTTAGCATGGCCAATCAACCTAACCCGCACATCTTTGGACTAAAGCTTATTTTATTAATCACAAATAGGATTATATTAACACTGCAATAAAGTTACTGTAAAATTCCCCAGTCAACACATGCCTGTTCAGATCAATTCACCGAATCAGCACATCTTTTAGAATGTGAGGGGAAACTGGAGCGCCCAGAGGAAACCCATGCAGACATGGGGAGAATGTGCAAACTCCACTTAGACAATTACCCAAGCCGGGAATCAAACCCAGGTCCCTAGCGCCGTGAGGCAGCAGTGCTAACCACTGTATCACTGTGCCACTTCATCTCTTGATAAGCGCAAATGGGAATGGCATTATTTTTCACATCCCAAAGTAACAAAGTCTTCTTTGGTAGACCCTTGGTTTGTGCGAGTTGCCTCCATGGTGTCCTCATTCTGAGAGTGTTGCTGGGGCTTCCCTGACCCATGGACCTCAAGCTGAACCTCACCCAGAAGCAGTGCTGGGCCCTTCTCCTCAGTCAGATCACTGCCATCAATGAGGCAGCACTGAGCGCAGCCTCCATTTTTTAATCCTTCTCTGTAAGGACTGATGGATGCAACAGATTAATGAATACTGGGTTGATATAGTAAACTCCCAGCACATTGTTCATCCCGCTCTTGCTGTGAGTGTCTGTGTAACCCATTCCTCTTGTGCCACACTAACATAATTCCTGTTCTTCGTGCCTGACCTTCAGTTCGTATATTCTGTTGCCATTCCAGCCCCATCCAGTCTTCCATGTCAGGCTTTCCCACCCTCTGTCTTTCCCCTGCTGTCATTTTCCCCCTCTGTTTCCCAACCCAACCTTGACTCACTGTCCCATGTCTCTTTCTCCTTCCTCTCTGAGCCCACTTTTTCCCCTTTATCCTCCTGCTCTTAACCCCACATTTACCCATTGTTGTCCATATCTCTTTCTTACTCTTTTGTTCATTTTCCTTCCTTGTCATTGTTCCCATCAAAATATGTTTTCAAACCTGTAAGTATCAAAGCATCTGATCAACCTAGTTAGATAGTCCTAGTAGGTAGGGATATGATCAGGGCAACTTGTGGGCCGAAGGGCCTGTTTGTGCTGTAGTTTTCTATGTTCTATGTAACCTGTTATTAACACAGTTAGTGTCTCTGTGGAAGCAAATAGTGATGAAGTGCCAGAAGAGGTATCCATTATTGCAGTTCCTGTTAGTGTCGATCCTGTGAAAGAATCTCAGATTAGAGAATTCAACCAGAAACAGAAAAAACCCAGACTTGATTTTTAATTGTCCAACTTGTTTAGTTAGAGTTTAGAACTGATTAACTTGGTTACTGAGGTTTTGTATAAAGGAGTTAAAGGGGAGGAATGTGGTGGTTGTCAGCAGAAAAAGGACACATCGCGTGGGAGACCAGTTGGTATAAGAGTGGGTAATCACTCCAGGGGATGGAGCTCTCTCTTAGGCAGAAGACAGACAAGGACTTGGGCAGCCAGGGGACTGTCAGCCTCTGTACAGTTTTTCCTCATTAATAAACACCCCTTGTGTTCCAGAAGTCTGTGAGCTTGCATCATTAATTTTCATATAGACTGAGCAGAGGTGAAGAGGCATATTTTAGGAGTGTTTTAAAACAGGAAAGCAAGGTAGAGAGGGTACAGGTAAAATAAATTGGCATGAGTTATTTGGAGGATGGGTTCATGGAGTACGCTCATGGCACAGCAGAAGAATGAAATAGAACCAACCAGCTAAGAAACAGATCTTTTTGTGTAATGAGAAAGAGTTAATTAACCAAGATTGACACCAAGATTGGTGGGACAGCAAATTGTGCGGAGGGTGTGGAGAGTCTGCAGAAGGATCTAGCGAATGGGCCAGGAACTGGCAAATGGAATTTAATGTTGGCAAATGTAAGGTTGTCCACTTTGGTAGGAATAATGGGAGGAAGGACTATTACTTACGTGGCGAAAAACTGCAGCATGCGACGGTGCAGAGGGACCTCGGGGTCCTTGTGCATGAGTCGCAAAAACCCAGCCTGCAGGTGCAGCAGGTGGTCAGGAAGGCAAATGGGATGCTGGCCTTCATAGCGAGGGGGATTGAATATAAAAGTAGGGAGGTCTTGCTGCAGCTGTATAGGGCATTGGTGAGGCCGCAGCTGGAGTACTGTGTGCAGTTTTGGTCGCCATACTTACGCAAGGATATTTTGGCCTTGGAGGGAGTGCAGAGGAGGTTTACTAGGCTGATACCGGAGTTGAGGGGGGTTGAACTATGAGGAGAGGCTGAATAAACTAGGCTTGTACTCGTTAGAGTTTAGAAGAATGAGGGGAGATCTCATTGAGACGTATAAGATATCGAATGGGATGGATAGGATAGAGGTGGAGAGACTCTTCCCGCTCAGAAAGGACAGTAGGACTAGAGGGCACAGCCTCAAGATAAAGGGGGGGAGGTTTTGAACGGAGTTGAGGAGGAACTTCTTCACTCAAAGGGTGGTGAATCTCTGGAATTCTCTGCCCGTTGAAGTGGTGGAGGCTGCCTCGCTAAATATTTTTAAGACGCGGGTTGATAGGTTTTTGATAGGCGAGGGGATTAAGGGTTATGGGGAGAGGGTGGGAATGTGGAACTGAGCCACGACAGATCAGCCATGATCTTATTCAATGGCGGGGCAGGCTTGAGGGGCTAGATGGCCTACTCCTGCTCCTAATTCTTATGTTCTTATGTTCTTATTTGGTTGTGTGGGATTCTTTGGGAAAAATGTGATCACAATCCGGTTGGATTTCACTAAGAGCTTTAGAATGATGTAAAGACCATTCCTCAAATAAAACCAAATGTATAGGAATGAGGGGTGAATGGCTAAGGCAGATTGAGGAATGAGATTAAAAGGTACAATGCTGAGAACAACATCGCTGAACATTTAAATACATTTTTCATAACTCAGCTGCAAAATATTTCCAGTGGAATTAATATCTATATTGAAGTGATGCAACTTCAAATTCCTCTCCATTCATCCCATTGCATCCCACCCCTTCTTCCTGTGTCATCCCCATTCCCCACCCCATCCCACAGACCATCCTACCCACCCCTCCAAATTCTGCCTCTCCTGGTGAGATTGGAGCTCCCTCCTTCCCATGCCAATTCCTGAACCCTCTCCCATCTCCATGCTAGCCTACCCTTAAGCCCACATGCTTTTTAAGCCTCCACGGCCTGCTCCAACCCCTACATCTCTCTCACACTGTGCTGCTGTTTTCCCTGAGCTCCAATGTCATTTGATCCCATGGCCTCCCTCCCCCCGCTTGAACTCTCTGCCCCAGAGGGTTGTGGAAGCTCAGTCATTGAGTATGTTCAAGACTGAGATTGATAAATTCCTACATATTAAAAACATTAAGAGATACGGGGATAGTGCACAAAAATGGTGTGAAAGTAGAATATCAATCCTGGTCTCACTGGATGGTGGAGCTGGTTCAAAGGACTGAATGGCCTACTCCTGGCCCTATTTCTTGTGATCTCCTCCATGTCATTCTCCTTCTCCCATGCCTTATCCCCTTTCCCCGCTTTACCCACCCCTCCCTCTCTCCCATGTTACCCCTTCCTGTGCCTTCCCCACATGCTACATCACCCCCTCATGACATGCTACAGTCAAATGAGAAACAAAATCTCTGGGAAAAGAGATTCATCTGTGACTAAATAAAGGGGTTGAACATAAAGTTGGATTAATAAAGGTGGCTACTAACATTGTCAAGAACAGTAGTATGTCTGAGCATTGGAATAGTTTTAGAAACCATTGATAAAGAGGAAGAATATGAATATAAGCTGACAAGAAATGGAAAAATAAATTACAAAAACCTGTAAGAATATGAAAGAAATTTATTGTTGCCTCATTCGATAGGTTTCTTAGAAGCTGAGACAAGAGAAATGATCACTGGAAAGGGGGAAATTGCAGAGATGTTAAACACATTTAATAGTACTAAACAAAAGTGAATCAGAAATAGAGGGAAAATAAGGATTTAACGAGAGTGAAAAGCTTAAAGCAATTAATAAAAACAAAGACAAACTGCTAGAAAAATGCACCAGACCAAATAGTGAAAACCTGAAACTGTCATCCTAGGGCTTTTAGGAGAAGGGCTGCAGAGACAGAACTTATTGGATGTGACCTTCCAAAGTTCCTTGGATTTTAGAAAACTCCGAGGATTGGAAGGTAGCAAAGATGGTACTGCTTTTCTAAAAAAGCAGGAGAGTTAAAAACACAGCCAGTTAGCCTCAAGCCATGGAGAAAAATGCCGAAATCCATTATTGTGAATGTGGTGTGACCAGGGCAAGAAAAAGTAAAATTGTAATATGATTTGGCAGTCAACATAAGTTTTATGAAAAGAGTTTGACAATTCATAGAATCCTTGTAGTTCAGAAGGAGACCATTCCGCCTATCAAGTCTGCACTGACCACAATTCTACCCAGCCCCTATCCCTATAGCCCATCACCCTGACACGAAGTGGTAATTTAGTATGGCCTATCAACCTAACCTGCACATCTTTGGACTGTGGGACGAAGCCGGAGCACCCAGAGGAAACCCATGCAGACACGGGGAGAATGTACAAACTCCACACAGACAATGAGCCAAGTCGGGAATCGAACCTGGGTCCCTGGCACTGTTGAGGCAGCAGTGCTAACCACTGTGCCGCCCTAAAATCTCATAGAGTTTTTTATATAAGAATGTAACTGTTAGGGAAGGTACAGAGGAACCAATGGATTTAGTATATTTGGATCTTATCTGAAGGAAGGTGCCACATGAAAGGCTTTGTATGATACATGAGCATTTATAGAGGATTGATTAAAGGACCAAACAAGAATTAGAATAAATGGGCCACTTTCAGCTTGGCAAGCTGGTACAAGCGAAGTGTACAAGGATAAGTACTGGAAATTCAATTGTTTGTAATCAAAGCAAATGACAAAATTATTGTGAGGGGCAGTGGCATGGTGGTAAGAAATCTGGATGAAGATTGAAAGGCTCAGGGTAATGCTATGACGATATGGTAATTGGAATTTAAATTCAATTAGTTACTCTGGAATTGAAAGCTAGTCTCAATGATGGTGACTATGAAGGTATCACCAATCTGGTTCAGTAATGCCCCTGGAAGGAAATAAATCTGATCCAGTCTACATGACTCCAAACACACAGCAATGTGGTTGACACTTAAGTGTTCTGAAATAGCCGAGCGAGACACTCAATTCAAGGGCATTTAGGGATGGGCAACAGATCCTGGCCTTACCAGCAACACTCACATCCCATGAAAGAACAAGTAAAAAAATTAGATTGATTGCTATATATCCAAATTGCTGATAGTATGAAATGGATGGGCTGTGAGCACGCACTGTCTGTGGAGGATATAGACAGGTAAATGAGTTGTGAAGAAATAGCTACTGGAGTAGAAGTAGGGAATTCTGATGTCCTTTACTTTGGCAGGAAGAGAATTTTTTAAATGGTGAGAAAATATTTAGATGGATTTAGCACAGCAGCTAATTCGGAAAGCAAATGGTATATCAGCCTTTATTACAAGGGTGTTGGAGTACAAGAATAAGGAAGAATTGCTACAACTACATAGTTTTGGGGTGAGACCATATCTTCACTACTATGTGCAGTTTCACTCTATCTAAGAAAGGATACATTCACCTTACTTGCAATAGAAATTCACTGGGTGAATTTTCCCCAAATTACACAGTGTGTTGGATCAGGGAGATTGTGTGAAACTCGTCAGTTCCACAAACACCCTTTCTCATCTGATTTAATGACACTGTGTAATTTCAGAGTGCTGGTGAGAATCACACAGCCAGCTGGAGGGCGAAGCCTAAACACACCAGCAACCCCGGGAACAAGAGACCGGCATGCCATTGTTAAAGGAAGTAAAATATGGAAGAAAACCAGCAAGAAGGTTACATGCAAAGTCTAGCCCACCACATCCATTGAGTCAGCACCATAAGCTCCGAGGCAACACCCCCCCCCACCCTCCCCCAGCACAACGCCAGCCTCAGGGTACCCCCTCCTTACAGTAATTGAGGATCACCCCAAACACAAATATGAAGCAGAATTGCTCTCCTGCTAGAGCACGCTGCACACTGCCCCTTCATGTGCCCACTTGGTATCCCCTGGGGTACCTGGGACCAATGTCCAGCCTTGTCCTCAACTCCTGAGGCCTTCAAGGACCTCCATGCCCCCCCCCCCCCCCCCCCCCCCCCACCCCGGTGTGGTTATCATGACTGGTTTTTGCTTTTAAAAGCTGGTAGTAATTTGTGACAACATGACGCCACACTGCTGGGTGGGAGCGGGGAGATATATTGTGGGCAGATGCTAAGCTGTAACTCATAGAAATCATAGAAACCCTACAGTGAAGAAGGAGGCCATTCGGCCCATTGAATCTGCACCGACCACAATCCCACCCAGGTCCTACGCCCATTTCCCTACATATTTACCCACTAATCCCTCTAACCTATGCACCTCATGACTCTAAGGGGCAATTTTTAGCATGGCCAATCAACCTAACCCGCACATCTTTGGACTGCCCCTTCATGTGCTCACTTAGTCCCAGGTAGCCTAGGGGACAGCTATATCCAGCCTTGTCCTTCAAGTCCTGAGGCCTTCAAGGACCTCCATGCCTCTATATTATTTTATTATATTAACTATATTAGAATTTATTTAAATTAATGGAAATCAGGTTCATGCCCTCACTGGGTGTGGCCTGACCATGTCAGGGGCAGGGTGTGGAGAAGATCTCACTCTGAGATCTCACTGACACAAATCCCGTTTTAGCTCTCGCAAGGATTATTTGTCACAGCGTGATTTGTGTCTGGAGTGAACAGGGTTACTAGATTGCATCCACTAGATTGTTTCCTGGGGTCAAAGGGTTGCCTCTGAGGAAAGATTGAGTGGGATCATACTTGCTGTACTTTAGAAGAATGTGAGGTGATTTTATTGAAACACAAGGTTTTGAGGGGGCTTGGAAAAGTAGATGCTGAAACTCTCCTTAACTGGAGAGTTTAACTTGGATCTATAGTGTCAGGAGAAAGGCACAACCATTTTACTCTGAGATGGGGAGACGCGTATCTTTGGAATTCTCCACACTCTATATTCCCCTCGTGTATTCAAAGCTGAGATTAATGGATTTTTAACTCTAGGAATATGAGGATGTGATGGGAAAGTGGGACGAGGCCAAGGGTTATTCCTTATCTTATTAAGTGGCAGAGAAACCTTGAGCTGCTTTAGGCTTACTCATGCTTCTATGTCTTACCATTTCCTTTCCTACTCACCCTCTCTACTTCACTGACATTTTCCTGAAAAAAGAGACATGCTGTCGAAGCTTTGCATCTTCAACTCATCAGGGAAGGTTCACAAGAATACCAAATCTCAAAGGGAAGAGCAATTTATACTGCTTGAGAAGAGGATGTTGATTGGTTCGTGAGTGCACTCTGAGTAGCAGAGGTGCTGCCTTCAAAATACACTATGGAACAGCTAACTACAAGGCAAATGTTTAAATTCAAACCAGGCAGGTTGACTCAGATTGTCCAGGCATTGCCATGAAGAACGAACCAGGGAATGGCTGTCCCCAAGTCTTTTTTTTAGGTAGAAAAAGGCATATGTCGTGGATACGTTTGAAATGAACAAGGCCCCCGTGTATGAGCATATGTAGCTTTTATCACATGTAGGTGAGCCACACTGCAAGTCCAAATGAAAATCTGAAATTGATTTTCAGTGTAATTTTTAGCACAATCAGGATCTGACAGGTATCCATTCCCCTCTCTCCCTCTCCATCGGTGCTCATTCCTTTCTCTCTCTCTCTCTCTCTCTCTCGATCTCACTGATAAGTGTCTATTCTCCTCTCTCGTGATCTCACTGGTAGGTGTTCATTTCTCTCTCTCTCTCTCTCTATCAATCTCACTGACTGGTGTCTATTGCCCTTCATATGTCACAATGAAAATTTGATGGTACCATTTTGGTTACAATTCAAAAGAGCCTTATTAGCTGTGACACATCTCTGCGCATTCTCATGTCGTGAGAGCCTCTGAATGAATGCAAGTCTGTTTTTCAAAATGTCAAATTACTTTGTACAAAAACTCATAAATTACATAATTGTGCGTGTATGTTGATGAAGAACACAGTCTGCCAATAAGTATCAATGACGAATCTTCTGAGCATCCTTGAGAAATGTGAAATAAACTCTAATTATTGCCTGGTCAAACAACATTCTGCAGAACTCTTCCTGGGGGGTAGTGGGTAAGGGTTGGTGAAGAAATGTACAGAAAAATAAACAAGCTTGTTTTGTGGGGATCCTTGGGTCATTTAATATGCAGTAAACAGCAACATGAGGTGGTTGACTTCAGTCAGTCTGGAGGTCAAATACCAACAATCACACAAAGTGTTACGTTGTTGGAACCAACACACATTGCTAAAGTTTTTCAGTTGTTTAGGAGCAGAACAGCACATTCCTGTGGCTCACTAAATGTTTTGAAAAGCTGGTCCTTAGCAATTTGCCATGAAGTCATGCCCCTCTCACAGCCTCAGAACAATTGTCAACAACTTTATTTTTTTTAAATCCATTCACAGAACCTGGTCTCGCTGGCAAGCCTAGCATTTATAGCCCATCCCTAATTGCTCCTGAGGAGGTGGGAGCGGTGAACCACTGCAGTCCATGTGGTGTAGGTACAACCACAGTGATTAAGAAGGAATTTTGACTTAGTGACAGTGAAGGGTGGCACGGTGTCACAGTGGTTAGCATTGCTGACTCACAGTGCAAGGGATCCAGGTTCAAGTCCGACCTTGGGTGACTGTGTGGAGTTTGCTTGTTCTCCCCGTTTCTCCGTGAGTTTCCTCTGGGTGCTCCTATTTCCTCCCACAGTCCAAAGATGTGCGGGTTAGGTGGATTGGCCATGCTGAATTGCTCCTTAATTTCAGGGGATCAGCAGGGTGAATATGTGGGGTTACAGGGATAAGGTCTGGGTGGGATTGTTGTTGGTGCAGGCTCAATGGGCCGAATGGCCTCTTTCTGTACTGTGTGGATTCTATGATTCTATTCTAAGATCACTTTTTTAAAAAATACAAACAGTGATGTAGTTCCAAATCAGAGTGGTGTATGATTTGGAGGGAACTTGCTGTTCCCATGCACCTACTGTCCTTTGTCTTGTACACAGTAAGGAGTCTCACAACACCAGGGTGAAGTCCAACAGGTTTATTTGGTAGCACAAGCCACTAACTTTCAGAGTGCTGCCCCTTCATCAGGTGAGTGGGAGTTCTGTTCGCAATCAGAGCATATAAAGACACAAATTCAATTCACAAAATAATGGTTGGAATGCGAATCTTTACAGGTAATCAAGTCTTAAAGTTACAGACAATGTGAGTGGAGAGAGCGTTAAGCACAGGTTAAAGAGATGTGTACTGTCTCCAGACAGGACAGTAAGTGAGATGTTGTAAGCCCAGGCAAGTCATGGGGGTTACAGATAGTGTGAATGAACCCAAGATCCTGGTTAAGGTCATCCTCATGTGTGCGGAATTTGATTACCAGTCTCTGCTCAGCGACTCTGTGCTATCGTGTATCGTGAAGGCCACCTTGGAGAACACTTACCCGAAGATCAAAGGCCGAATGTCCATGACCGCTGAAGTGTTCACCAACAGGAAGAGAACGCTCCTGCCTGGTGATTGTCGAGCGGTGTTCATTCATCCATTGTCGTAACGTCTGCACGGTCTCCCCAATGTACCAAGCCTTGGGATATCCTTTCGTGCAGCGTATCAGGTAGACAATGTGGGCCAAGTTGCAAGTGTATGTACCACGTACCTGGTGGATGGTGTTCTCAAGTGAGATGATGGCGTCTGTGTTGATGATCCGGCACGTCTTGCAAAGGTTGCTGTGGCAGGGTTGTGTGGTGTTGTGATCACTGTTCTCCTGAAGGCTGGGTAGCTTGCTGTGGACAATGGTCTGTTTGAGGTTGTGCGGTTGTTTGAAGGCAACAAGTGGGGGTGTGGGGATGGCCTTGGCGAGGTGTTTATCTTCATCAATGACATGTTGAAGGCTCTGGAGAAGATATCGTAAGTTCTCTGCTCAGGGGAAATACTGAACGACGAAGGGTACTCTGTCCGCCGTGTCCCATGTTTATCTTTTGAGGAGGTTGGTATGGTTTTTTGCTGAGGCATGTTGGAACTGTCGATCGATGAGTCGAGCACTATATCCTTATGATCCTTGATGCAGATGCGTGTGTCCAAGAATGCAACCAATTCCGGAGTGTAGCCATGATGAGTGTGATGGTGGGAAGGAACTTGTTGATGTCCTATGCGGTAAAGAGGTCTTGTTCGAACTCCATGATAGCATTGCTGCAATTGCCTCAGTACTCAATGCCAACAACTGCCAATCTCCAGATGCAATTTTACAACTCATCCGCTTCATCCTGGACCACAATGTCTTCACCTTCAACAACCAGTTCTTCTTCCAGACACACGGAACAGCCATGGGGACCAAATTCCAATATGCCAACATCTTCATGCACAGGTTCGAACAAGACCTCTTCACCGCACAGGACCTTCAACCAATGCTATACACTAGATACATCGATGACATTTTCTTCCTTTGGGCTCATGGTGAACAATCACTGAAACAACGATATGATGACATCAAGTTCCATCCCACCATCAGGCTCACCATGGACTACTTCCAGAATCGGTTGCATTCTTGAACCATTAAGGATGGTCACCTCAGCATTTCACTGTACTGTAAGCCCACAGATGACCTTATGATGCTTCATTTCTCCAGCTTCCGCCCTAAACACATTAAAGAAGCCATCCCCTATGGACAAGCCCTCCGTATACACAGGATCTGCTCAGATGAGGAGGATTGCAACAGACACCTCCAGACGCTGAAAGATGCCCTCATAAGAACAGATATGGCGCTCGACTCATTTGTCAACAGTTCTGATGCACCACAGCGAAAAACCGCACCGACCTCCTCAGAAGACAAACATGGGACACAGTGGACAGAGTACCCTTCGTCATCCAGTACTTCCCCTGAACAGAGAAGCTACGACATCTTCTTCGCAGCCTTGAACATATCCTTGATGAAGACAAACATCTCACCAAGGCCATCCCCACACCTCCACTTGTTGCATAGAATCATAGAAACCCTACAGTACAGAAAGAGGCCATTCTGCTCATCGAGTCTGCACCGACCATAATCCCGCCCAGGCCCCACCCCCATATCCCTACATATTTTACCCACTAATCCCTCTAACCTACGCATCTCAGGACACTAAGGGCAATTTTTAGCATGGCCAATCAGCCTGACCCGCACATCTTTGAACTGTGGGAGGAATCCGGAGCATCCAAAGGAAACCAACGCAGACACGAGGAGAATGTGCAAACTCCACACAGACAGTGACCCAAGCCGGGAATCGAACCCAGGTCCCTGGAGCTGTGAAGCAGTAGTGCTAATCACTGTGCTACTATGCTGCCCGAACAACTGCACAACCTCAAACATACATTGTCCACGGCAAACTACCCAGCCTTCAGGAGAACAGTGACAACGACACCACACAACCCCGCCACAGTAACCTCTGCAAGATGTGCCGGATCATCGACACGGATGCCATCATCTCACGTGAAAACACCATCTACCAGGTACACGGTACATACTCTTGAGACTCGGCCAACGTTGTGTACCTGATACGCTGCAGGAAAGGATGTCCCGAGGTATGATATATTGGGAAGACCATGCAGACGCTATGACAACAGATGAATGAACACAGTTCGACAATCACCAGGCAAGAATGTTCTCTTCCTGTTGGGGAACAATTCAGCGGTGATGGGCATTCGGCCTCTGATGTTCGGGTAAAGCGTTCTCCAAGGCGACCTTCACGACACACGACAACGCAGAGTCGCTGAGCAGAGACTGATGGCCAAGTTCCGCACACATGAGGATGGCCTCAACCGGGATCTTGGGTTCATGTCACACTATCTGTAACCCCTTATGACTTGCCTGGGCTTGCAAAATCTCACTAACTGTCCTGTCTGGAGACAATACACATCTCTTTAATCTGTGCTTAACCCTCTCTCTACTCATATTGTCTGTACCTTTAAGACTTGATTACCTGCATTCCAACCATTATTTTGCAAATTAAGATTGTATCTTTATATGCCCTGTTTGTGAACAGAACTCCCACTCACCTGATGAAGCAGCAGCACTCTGAAAGCTAGTGGTTTGTGCTACCAAATAAACTGGTTGCACTTTAACCTGGCGTTGTGAGACTTCTTACTGTGTTTACCTCAGTCCAACACCAGCATCTCCACATTTTGTCCTTATAGACATAAGATTTTTAAGGGGCAGGCTATCACTGCAGTGCATCTTGTAAGTAGAAAAAGAGTAGAGATTTGCATTTCATACAGCAAGCTCTCTCAAACAGTAATATGGTAACACCCAGATCATCTCTTTTTAAATGAATTTAATTGGGAGCTATCTGGCGAGGAAAATAGGTTAAAAGATAAGGAAGTGGCAGATATCTAAGAAGATATTTTATAACATTCACAAATATATATCCTGTTGCTAATGAAGCATTCCACAAGAAGGATGGCCCATTAGTGTTGGCTGAAGGAAGTTAAGGATAGTATCAAATTGAAAAACGTGTACAATACAATAAAGATTAGGAAAAGTTTAAAAACCAGCTAAAGATGACTAAAACAAAGGAAGAAAGAAATCAGAATATGAAAGCAAATTAGCAAGAAATATAAAAATATACAGTAAGAGTTCCAAATATTTAAAAAAGAATAAATGATTAAAATAAATGTTGGTCCCCTAGAGCATGAGACTGGTAATAATGGGAAACAAGGAAATGGCAGAGACTTTGAACAAGCTTTTTGTATCTGTCTTCATGGTAGAAGGATCAGAAATCATCCCAAGAATGGGACAAAAGGCTAATACATCTCCTGCACTTGAAGGCCTGCATATTCAGATGTTAAAAGAAGTGGCTGTATTGGTTGTAAGCTTCCAAAACTGCTTAGATTCTGTAAAGTTCTCACTGAATTGGAAAACTGTGAATGTCACACCTCTATTCAAGAAAGATGGGGAATTGAAGGCTGGACACTGGAATCTATTATTACAGAAGTAGTATTGTGTTTAGAAAATTGGAATAAAATCAGGCAGAGTCAACATGTGTTTGTGAAAGAGAAATTGTGTTTGATAATCCTACTGGAGTTCTTTGAGGATGTAACAAGCAGTGTAGATGAAGGGGAACCAATAGACGTAGGGCATTTAATTTTCCAAAAGACATTCAATTAGGTGACACATAAAAAGGTTACTGCATAAGTTTTAGGGTCATTTATTAGCACGGATAGAGTAAGAAGTCTCACAATACCAGGTTAAAGTCCAACAGGTTTATTTGGAATCATGAGCTTTCAGTGTTACTCCTTCATCAGGTTGACTTGCGGCTAGTAGAGTAGATAAGGGGTAACCAGTAGATGTTGTGTATTTGGATTTACAAAAACAATTCAATAAGTTACAACAAAAATTTTAACACACAAATACAAGCTCCTACACTTTGGGGTAATTTATTAGCTGGACAGAGGATTGTTTAACAGGAAGCAGAGAATAGGTTTAAATAGAACATTTTTCAGTTTGCAGACTGTGATTATTGCAGTGTTACAAGAATCAGCAAAGTTTGGTCTTCATGTCTAAGGAACGATATAACTTTGTTAGCAAAGGTTCACTGGATATAAAAATAGGTTTAGTGTGCACAGGGCAAGTACGAGGCAGGTTTTTTTACACAGAAGATGGTGGGTGTCGGGAATGTGCTGTCGGGGGAGAAAGCAGATATGATAGTGACTTTGAAGAGGCATCTTGACAAATACATGAATAAGATGGCAATTGAGGATATGGTCCTCAGCAGGGGAGGGAGTTTCACTTCAGGTGGGCAGCATAGTCGGTGCAAGCTTGGAGGCCCAAAGGGCCTGTTCCTGTGCTGTAATTTTCTTTTTTTTTTGTTCTTCTTCTTTGAATTAATCACTGGGATGATTTGGTTATCATATGATGGGAGACTGAGTAAATTGGGTCTACACTCTCTGGAATTGAGAAGATTAGGAAGTAATTTTATTGGAACATGGAGAGTCTGAAGGGGCTTGACAGAGTAGACACTGACAGATCGTTTCTCCTGGTTGGGGAATTTCAGGAGGGAAAATACCTCAGGGATTGATCTTTTAGAACTAAGATGAGGTGACATTTCTTCACTCAAAGGGTTGTGAAGCTTTGGAATTCTCTATTCCAAAAAATTGAAGATGTTTCATCATTGAATATATTTAATGCTGTGATAGACAGTTTTTTGATTGCTTTGGGAATGAAGGGATATGGAGAGTGGGCAGGACAATGCAAGTAAAGTTGAAGATCAGTCATAATTATATTGAATGGTGGATTAAGCTTAAAGAGCTGCATATTCTACTCCTGCTCCCATTTAGACTAGAAGATGTAGGAGCAGAAATAGGGCATTCGACTCATCAGGACTACTCTGCTATTCAGTGAAATCATGACTGATTTGATGCAATAATCCTCATTCCACTTTCCTGCCTTATCCCATAATCCTGGATTCCCTTACTTATTAAAAATCTCTCTATTTCAGCCATGAACTGAGTGACCCAGCCTCTACAGCCTGTGGTACAGAATTCTACAGATTCACTCCCCTCTGAGAGAAAAAATTGCTCCTCGTCTCTGTCTTAAATGGGAGATCCCCCCACTCTGAGATTATGCCCCCTGGTCCTAGTCTCCCCATAAGGGGAAACAACCTCTCTGCATTTACCCTGTCAAGCCCCCTGAGAATCCTATATATCTCAATAAGGTCACTTCTTATTCTTCTAAACTCCACTGAGTACTTGCCCAACCTACAAAATCTGTTCTCATAAAATCACTCCCCTGCCCTGGATCAACCTGGTGAACCTTCTCAGGACTGCCTCCAATGCCAGTATATCTTTCCTTAGATAAGAGGACCAAAACAGTTCCTTATGTTCTTTTTGACAATAATATTATACATAAAGAGTAAAGCATCCTCACAGTTTCTTTTTTCATTCAAGAGGTGTGGGCTTTGCTGCCTAGGTCAGAATTTAATACCTATTTCTAATTGCCCTTGAGGTGAGCTGCCTTCTATAACTACTGACCGCAGTCTATCCAATATAGGTACATCCACAGTGCTGTTAGGGAGGGAGTTCCAGGATTTTGACCCTGCGACACTGAAGGAATGATGATACATTTCCAAGTCAGGATAGTGAGTGACTTGAAGGGGGACCTGCAGCTGTTGCCCTAATTGTGGGTTTGGAAATATTTCAACATTCTTGTAAATAAAATGTTGTAAGTTTGGAACTAGGGTCCTTACCACATTGTTTTGAGATAAACCTCTAGCACAAAGCTGTGCAGCAACCTGGTGAATATATAACAAAAACTGGCAACAAGGGTGGTTGCGAAAAGCTTAACTTTCATCTTCTGGAGATCCACCCATGTTGTCGGGGCTATGGATTTTAGAGTTCAAGGACAACTTGCTCACTACGTGAATGGACAATGCAGATGTAATAGTGATCCTAAAGAATGCAAAACTTAGATATTGGCCAGCATTTTCCCACCCTGATCACCATGGGAATCAAAGCGGGCGAGGGGCATAGCACGGGAAGGTTTGTTGACCTCAGGCAGGATTTTATGATTTTGGGACGAGAGAGGACATAAAATCTCACCCATTGTCTTGGAGTTGAATGCCAGTGAATATTCCAGCAACTCACTGAAGATACTAGCTGGTTGATATGGTAGTAATTGCACTGTAAAAACAATTCAGGCCAAAGAATAGTCTGATGATCGAAGGATGTACATTCTGCCAGAGATGGCAGGGAAATGGTCAGCCCATTAAATAATACTGGGCAACATTGCACCAATTGGCTTTTCCATGTAAATTAGGCCCACCAACCAATCAACTAATTTGTGACCATTTAATTGAAAGACTTGAATTCCATGAATTTGGGAACACCTCCTCGAGGAGGATGATGATTCAACCTTGGAAAACACCATGACCCTAGCAGTCCAGATCAAATCTGCTATGTTAGACCTGAAGAGTTTACAGGAAAAGACAACCTCAGACTCCAACTTGCAGACACAATGTGCCCAACCATCTCAAGTGCAAGGAGATCTCAGCAGTCACATCGATATAAGCCCCATCATGGTCCCTTACCTTCAAAACTGTGCCCAATTATGGAAATGCCATCAGAACACCAGTGGCCTCCCTGGTCAGCTGGATCATTCTGTACTCAAAATCCATCAGGACCTTGAGTTTCATCATCCCTCCATTCTTCTCTTCCTCTTGTTGTGTGCCAACTTGTCCTGCATGAGAGAGATGGATAGGGTGTAGGCAGGGTGTGTGCCAGGGCAGATGATAAATGTGCCTGGCATGTGCGGCGGGTGAGTGGAAGCGGTGAGGTGATGAGGACATGGCACATGGGAACAACGAAGTTGTGTGTGAGAGATCAAGTGACGGCAGTGAGTGAGGTCCCTGCGGATGTGTGATGGCTCTGTGAGCGAAAAGCAGAGTGATTTACTCTTGCTGATCATTCATCCTCTTGTGACACTGGACGGCTGTTCTCCCTTTCAGAGTGCTGGCTCCGACTGGCACTGCTACCACCTCTCATGCTTGAGTGATAACAATGGATGCATGTCTTCACCCAGAGTGGATTCAGTACATTGCAACACTGCATCCAGCAGGCACTGCCAGTGGTGTGCATGGTGCCCAGATCACTGCGCGCTGGGATGATGGCATGGTGGGTGAATCAGTGGCCACCCAGCAGCAATACAGTGTGGAACCTATCCATGCCTGTTCATTTCTTTCCCTAGGTGCCGCACAATATGGTGGGAAAAGCCGCCATTAATGCTGGCAAGATAAACGCCTGAAATTAAACTTTACCGATTTCTTGTGTGGGAAATAGTCAGGCTGTGAAATTGAAGACTAGACCATCTGTGGAATGTTCAGTTAATACTTTGTTTCAAGCCTCACTCAATCCTGACTGCAATCTATCGCCATTCCTTCACTTTCACTGGGTTAACAAGCCCAAATCCTGAAACTTTCTTCCTGACAGCACTGTGGTGTACCTACACCACATGGAATGCAATAGTTCAAGAAGGCAGCTCACCACCATCTTCTCAAGGGCAATTAGGGATGGCCGTTAAATGGGATGTCCTCCTCCTGTGAATACATTAAGAAATGGAATAGTTTGAACCAAAGTCACTAGGTGGGGACAGGTTAAAAGTCGAGAACCATCTAATTTTGCATTGCACTGACCCCAGCGTTTGATCCAATCCCCCTTCCCCCACACCATTATCCCACCCTAAGGTAAAATAACTCATGACATTCACTGCCACTAGTGAGACAGTGTATGATCTAGTGCAAAGTTCTATACAACTTCAACTGCCTAGTTTGTTTGGGCATCTGACTGTGAAACCATTCATCAGCCTCTCCTTATAACGCAAACCATCAAGTCCTGGTAGCATCCCAGTAAATCTTTTCTGCACTCTTTCTAGTTTAATATCCTTTCTATAATAGGTTGACCAGAACTGTACACAGTATTCCAAGTGTGGCCTTACCAATGTCTTGTACAATCTCAACAAGACATCCCAACTCCTGTAGTCAATGTTCTGACCAATGAAACCAAGCATGCTGAATGCCTTCTTCACCAATGTGTAAGAAGCTCTGAAGAAGCCATAATGGACTGGAAACGTTAGCTCTGTCTCGCTCTCTCTTCACAGACGCTGCCAGACCCGCCAAGTCTATCCAGCATTTCCAGTTTTTATGTATGAAAGAATTGGATGATGCACAAGAGGAGCTTAAGATGCACAAGAATTGGAGGAGCTTAGACCTCTCGGGAGATTGAAGGAAGTTAAAGAGATCGGGAGGGATGTGGCCAAGGAAGGATTTGAAAGCAAGGATGAGAATTTTAAAATCATTGAATCGCCGATTCTCAACCCAGCGTGGATCAGTAAGCACAAGAGCAATGCATGAATGAGATGTGCGGGTTAGAATACCGGCGGCAGGGAGCATTTCTATCCCGTGTGGCCAGAACAGTGGGACAGTGGTCACTTTAACAGCTGCACAGAATCCAGAGAGAGTGAGGACATCACATTCTTGTATTCGCATAGAAGATGAGTGGAAGTACAGATTAGAGGGAAAGGCACTCTGTGCTCAGCATGACTCCAATGATAGTGTGGGCAGCTTATAAACAACTCGCGTAACCAGTCCCTCAAGACTGAATCTTATGAACTCTAATTGAGTAAATAGGGTCACCTAGTGGGAAGATCAGGGGATGATTAATAATGTTGGCCAGCCTCCGTGTGACCAGCCGACAGGGATTTCTGAACTTTCCTGTTTAACCTTTTATACTTATTGTTTATTTCTTTAAGAATAAAGAATTCCATTGTCTAACTGAGGCACCGTGCGGCTTTACTAGACAGCAAAAGACAAATATCAGTGTCACAGTTATACAATTATTCTGAATAATTGTGCCAGTATTTTGTTTTGAAATGGAAATACTTGAAGCGCGCTGCTGCTTTGACAGTTCCTCTGCTATGGGTTGAACTGGACTGAGTTGTGATGGGGAAAACGTGTCATGGAAGTTTGTCCCAAACCTGCTCCTACAAACTCCCAGATACAGTCTCTTTGTCGTTGAATTCCCGTCTGCCTTGAATTATGTACTGCCCTGCGTGGGACTCTGTTTCCTGAAAGCCTCTATCTTCCCTTCTCCACACGCTCACTGTGTCTTAATTTCCCATCCCAGGTCGGAAGCTCGAATGGCCCGATCGTGGCTGGCATTCAGAATCCCGAATAAGGGACATTGGAGACACAAGTTGGGATTTCCTAGGAATGTTCTTTGGGAGAAATTCAATCTCGCTGTGTGTGTTAGACCATCATATAACTGTCATACTGTCAATGTCCTGGCCAGTGAATTCCTGCCGATGTTAAATTCATCTCCGCTTTTATTAAAAGAAGCAGTATTGGAGTGAAGGTTCTCTCATTTATAAAACACTGCCGGTGTTCTGACCAGTCCGTCCACAACTACTGAATCCGCCACCCAGAATGGGCCCACTGGAGGCAGCCAATTCAAATCACTGGATTCCCTTTTCATTACCCCAGCCGCACGGATTGGCCGATCCAGACTCAAATCTACACCGTACCCTCATTCATCCATCACTAACTAATCCACAGCTGACTGAGCTCCACTCCGAGTCCTCATTCATCCATCACTAACTAATCCACAACTTACTGAGCTCCACACCGTGTCCTCATTCATCCATCACTAACTTATACCTCAACTTACTGAGCTCCACTCCGTGTCCTCATTCATCCATCACTAACTAATCCACAACTTACTGAGCTCCACACCGTGCCCTCATTCATCCATCACTAACTAATCAACAACTCACTGAGCTCCACACCGTGTCCTCATTCATCCATCACTAACTTATACCTCAACTTACTGAGCTCCACACCGAGTCCTCATTCATCCATCACTAACTTATAACTCAACGTACTGAGCTCCACACCGTGTCCTCATTCATCCATCACTAACTTATACCTCAACGTACTGAGCTCCACACCGTGCCCTCATTCATCCATCACTAAGTAATCCACAACTTACTGACCTCCACTCCGAGTCCACATTAATCCATCACTAACTTACACCTCAACTTACTCAGCTCCACACCGTGTCCTCATTCATCCTTCACTAACTTATACCTCAACTTACTGAGCTCCACTCCGTGCCCTCATTCATCCATCACTAACTAATCCACAACTTACTGAGCTCCACTCCGTGTCCTCATTCATCCATCACTAACTTATACCTCAACTTACTGACATCCACACCGTGCCCTCATTCATCCATCACTAACTAATCCACAACTTACTGAGCTCCACACCGTGTCCTCATTCATCCATCACTAACTTATACCTCAACTTACTGAGCTCCACACCGTGTCCTCAATCATCCATCACTAACTTATACCTCAACTGACTGAGCTCCACACCGTGTCCTCATTCATCCATCACTAACTAATCCCTCAACTTACTGAGCTCCACTCCGTGTCCTCATTCATCCATCACTAACTTATACCTCAACTTACTGAGCTCCACTCCGTGCCCTCATTCATCCATCACTAACTAATCCCTCAACTTACTGAGCTCCACTCCGTGTCCTCATTCATCCATCACTAACTTATACCTCAACTTACTGAGCTCCACTCCGTGCCCTCATTCATCCATCACTAACTTATACCTCAACTTACTGAGCTCCACTCCGTGCCCTCATTCATCCATCACTAACTTATACCTCAACTTACTGAGCTCCACACGGTGTCCTCATTCATCCATCACTAACTTATACCTCAACTTACTGAGCTCCACTCCATGCCCTCATTCATCCATCACTAACTTATACCTCAACTGACTGAGCTCCACACCGTGTCCTCATTCATCCATCACTAACTAATCCCTCAACTTACTGAGCTCCACTCCGTGTCCTCATTCATCCATCACTAACTTATACCTCAACTTACTGAGCTCCACACGGTGTCCTCATTCATCCATCACTAACTTATACCTCAACTTACTGAGCTCCACTCCATGCCCTCATTCATCCATCACGAACTAATACCTCAACTTACTGAGCTCCACACCGTGTCCTCATTCATCCATCACTAACTAATACCTCAACTTACTGAGCTCCACACGGTGTCCTCATTCATCCATCACTAACTTATACCTCAACTTACTGAGCTCCACTCCATGCCCTCATTCATCCATCACGAACTAATACCTCAACTTACTGAGCTCCACTCCGTGCCCTCATTCATCCATCACGAACTAATCCACAACTTAGTGAGCTCCACAGGGTGTCCTCATTCATCCATCACGAACTAATACCTCAACTTACTGAGCTCTAAACTGAGTCCTCATTCATCCATCACGAACTAATCCACAACTTACTGAGCTCCACACCGTGTCCTCATTCATCCATCACTAACTTATATCACAACTTACTGAACACCACACCGTGTCCTCATTCATCCATCACTAACTTATACCACAACTTACTGAGCTCCACTCCGTGTCCTCATTCATCCATCACTAACTTATACCTCAACTTACTGAGCTCCACACCGTGTCCTCATTCATCCATCAGTAACTTATACCACAACTTACTGAGCTCAACTCCGTGTCCTCATTCATCCATCACTAACTATTATCACAACTTACTGAGCTCCACACCGTGTCCTCATTCATCCATCACTAACTTATGCCACAACTTAATGAGCTCCACTCCGTGTCCTCATTCATCCATCACTAACTTATACCTCAACTTATTGAGCTCCACACCGTGTCCTCATTCATCCATCACTAACTTATACCTCAACTTACTGAGCTCCACATCGTGCCCTCATTCATCCATCACTAACGTATACCTCAACTCACTGAGCTCCACGCCGTGTCCTCATTCATCCATCACTAACTAATACCTCAACTTACTGAGCTCCACACCGTGTCCTCATTCATCCATCACTAATTATTATCACAACTGACTGAGCTCCACACCGTGTCCTCATTCATCCATCACTAACTAATACCTCAACTTACTGAGCTCCACTCCGTGTCCTGATTCATCCATCACTAACTTAATCCACAACTTACTGAGCTCCACACCGTGTCCTCATTCATCCATCACTAACTAATCCACAACTTACTGAGCTCCACTCCGTGCCCTCATTCATCCATCACTAACTAATACCTCAACTTACTGAGCTCCACACCGTGTCCTCATTCATCCATCACTAACTAATACCTCAACTTACTGAGCTCCACTCCGTGTCCTGATTCATCCATCACTAACTTAATCCACAACTTACTGAGCTCCACACCGTGTCCTCAATCATCCATCACGAACTTATACCTCAACTTACTGAGCTCCACACCGTGTCCTCAATCATCCATCACGAACTTATACCTCAACTTACTGAGCTCCACTCCGTGTCCTGATTCATCCATCACTAACTTAATCCACAACTTAGTGAGCTCCACACCGTGTCCTCATTCATCCATCACTAACTAATCCACAACTAACTGAGCTCCACTCCGTGCCCTCATTCATCCATCACTAACTTATACCTCAACTTACTGAGCTCCACTCCGTGCCCTCATTCATCCATCACTAACTAATCCACAACTTACTGAGCTCCACTCCGTGCCCTCATTCATCCATCACTAACTAATCAACAACTTAGTGAGCTCCACACCGTGTCCTCATTCATCCATCACTAACTTATACCACAACTTACTGAGCTCCACTCCGTGTCCTCATTCATCCATCACGAACTAATCCACAACTTACTGAGCTCCACACCGTGTCCTCATTCATCCATCACTAACTTATACCACAACTTACTGAGCTCCACTCCGTGTCCTCATTCATCCATCACTAACTAATCCACAACTTGCTGAGCTCCACTCCGAGTCCTCATTCATCCATCACGAACTAATACCTCAACTTACTGAGCTCCACACCGTGTCCTCATTCATCCATCACTAACTTATACCTCAACTTACTGAGCTCCACACTGTGTCCTCATTCATCCATCACTAACTTATACCTCAACTTACTGAGCTCCACTCCGTGTCCTCATTCATCCATCACTAACTTATACGTCAACTTACTGAGCTCCAAACTGAGTCCTCATTCATCCATCACGAACTTATACCACAACTTACTGAGCTCCACACCGTGTCCTCATTCATCCATCACTAACTATTATCACAACTTACTGAGCTCCACACCGTGTCCTCATTCATCCATCACTAACTTATACCACAACTTACTGAGCTCCACTCCGTGTCCTCATTCATCCATCACTAACTTATACCTCAACTTACTGAGCTCCACATCGTGCCCTCATTCATCCATCACTAACTTATACCTCAACTCACTGAGCTCCACACCGTGTCCTCATTCATCCATCACTAACTTATACCTCAACTTACTGAGCTCCACTCCGTGTCCTCATTCATCCATCACTAACTTATACCTCAACTTAGTGAGCTCCACACCGTGTCCTCATTCATCCATCACTAACTAATACCTCAACTTACTGAGATCCACACCGTGCCCTCATTCATTCATCACTAACTTATACCTCAACGTACTGAGCTCCACTCCGTGTCCTCATTCATCCATCACTATCTTATACCTCAACTTACTGAGCTCCACTTCGAGTCCTCATTCACCCATCACTAACTTATACCTCAACTGACTGAGCTCCACACCGTGTCCTCATTCGTCCATCACTAACTTATACCTCAACTTACTGAGCTCCACACCGTGTCCTCATTCGTCCATCACTAACTTATACCTCAACTTACTGAGCTCCACTCCGTGTCCTCATTCATCCATCACTAACTAATACCTCAACTTACTGAGCTCCACTCCGTGTCCTCATTCATCCATCACTAACTTATACCTCAACTTACTGAGCTCCACACCGTGTCCTCATTCGTCCATCACTAACTTATACCTCAACTTACTGAGCTCCACTCCGTGTCCTCATTCATCCATCACTAACTAATACCTCAACTTACTGGAGCTCCACGCCGTGTCCTCATTCATCCATCACTAACTTATACCTCAACTTACTGAGCTCCACACCGTGTCCTCATTCGTCCATCACTAACTTATACCTCAACTGACTGAGCTCCACACCGTGTCCTCATTCATCCATCACTAACTTATACCTCAACTGAGTGAGCTCCACACCGTGTCCTCATTCGTCCATCACTAACTTATACCTCAACTTACTGAGCTCCACACCGTTTCCTCAATCATCCATCACTAACTTATACCTTAAATTACTGAGCTCCACTCCGTGCCCTCATTCATCCATCACTAACTTATACCTCAACTTACTGAGCTCCACTCCGTGTCCTCATTCATCCATCACTAACTTATACCTCAACTTACTGAGCTCCACACCGTGCCCTCATTCATCCATCACTATCTTATACCACAACTTACTGAGCTCCACTCCGTGCCCTCATTCATCCATCACTAACATATACCTCAACTTACTGAGCTCCACTCCGTGCCCTCATTCATCCACCACTAACTTATACCACAACTTACTTGAGCTCCACACCGTGTCCTCATTCATCCATCACTAACTAATACCTCAACTTACTGAGCTCCACACCGTGCCCTCATTCATCCATCACTAACTTATACCTCAAGTTACTGAGCTCCACTCCGTGTCCTCATTCATCCATCACTAACTTATACCTCAACGTACTGAGCTCCACACCGTGTCCTCATTCATCCATCACTAACTTCTACCTCAACTTCGTGAGCTCCACACCGAGTCCTCATTCATCCATCACTAACTTATACCTCAACTTACTGAGCTCCACTCCGTGTCCTCATTCATCCATCACTAACTTATACCTCAACTTACTGAGCTCCACTCCGTGTCCTCATTCATCCATCACTAACTTATTCCTCAACTGACTGAGCTCCACACCGTGTCCTCATTCATCCATCACAAAGATATACCTCAACTTACTGAGCTCCACACCGTGCCCTCATTCGTCCATCACTAACTTATACCTCAACTTACTGAGCTCCACACCGTGTCCTCATTCGTCCATCACTAACTAATACCTCAACTTACTGAGCTCCACTCCGTGTCCTCATTCATCCATCACTAACTTACACCTCAACTTACTGAGCTCCACTCCGTGACCTCATTCATCCATCACTAAGATATACCTCAACTTACTGAGCTCCACACCGTGCCCTCATTCGTCCATCACTAACTTATACCTCAACTTACTGAGCTCCACACCGTGTCCTCATTCGTCCATCACTAACTAATACCTCAACTTACTGAGCTCCACTCCGTGTCCTCATTCATCCATCACTTACTAATGCCTCAACTTACTAAGCTCCACTCCGTGTCCTCATTCATCCATCACTAACTTATACCTCAACTTACTTGAGCTCCACACCGTGTCCTCATTCATCCATCACTAACTTATACCACAACTTACTGAGCTCCACACCATGTCCTCATTCATCCATCACTAACTTATACCTCAACTTACTTGAGCTCCACACCGTGTCCTCATTCATCCATCACTAACTAATACCTCAACTTACTGGAGCTCCACGCCGTGTCCTCATTCATCCATCACTAACTTATACCTCAACTTACTCAGCTCTACACCGTGTCCTCATTCAACCATCACTAACTTATACCTCAACTTACTGAGCTCCACACCGTGTCCTCATTCATCCATCACTAACTTATACCTCAACGTACAGAGCTCCACTCCGCGTCCTCATTCATCCATCACTAACTTATACCTCAACTAACTGGGCTTCACTCGGTGCCCTCATTCATCCATCACTAACTGATACCTCAACTGACTGAGCTCCACTCCGTGTCCTCATTCATCCATCATTAACTTATACCTCAACTTACTGAGCTCCACTCCGTGTCCTCATTTATGCATCACTAACTTATTCTTCAACTTACTCAGCTCCACTCCGTGCCCTCATTCATCCATCACTAACTTATACCTCAACTTACTAAGCTCCACTCCGTGTCCTCATTCATCCATCACTAACTAATACCTCAACTTACTGAGCTCCACACCGTGCCCTCATTCATCCATCACTAACTTATACCTCAACTTACTGAGCTCCATTCCGTGTCCTCATTCATCCATCACTAACTTATACCTCAACGTACTGAGCTCCACTCCGTGTCCTCATTCATCCATCACTAATTATACCTCAACGTACTGAGGTCCACTCCGAGTCCTCATTCACCCATCACTAACTTATACCTCAACTTACTGAGCTCCACTCCGTGTCCTCATTCATCCATCACGAACTTATACCTCAAGTTACTGAGCTCCACTCCGTGTCCTCATTCATCCATCACTAAGTTATTCCTCAACTGACTGAGCTCCACACCGTGTCCTCATTCATCCATCACTAAGATATACCTCAACTTACTGAGCTCCACACCGTGTCCTCATTCATCCATCACTAACTTATACCACAACTTACTGAGCTCCACACCGTGTCCTCATTCATCCATCACTAAGATATACCTCAACTTACTGAGCTCCACACCGTGTCCTCATTCATCCATCACTAACTTATACCACAACTTACTGAGCTCCACACCGAGTCCTCATTCACCCATCACTAACTTATACCTCAACTGTCTGAGCTCCACACCGTGTCCTCATTCGTCCATCACTAACTTATACCTCAACTTACTGAGCTCCACACCGTGTCCTCATTCGTCCATCACTAACTTATACCTCAACTTACTGAGCTCCACTCCGTGTCCTCATTCATCCATCACTAACTAATACCTCAACTTACTGGAGCTCCACGCCGTGTCCTCATTCGTCCATCACTAACTTATACCTCAACTTACTGAGCTCCACACCGTGTCCTCATTCGTCCATCACTAACTTATACCTCAACTTACTGAGCTCCACGCCGTGTCCTCATTCATCCATCACTAACTTATACCTCAACTTACTGAGCTCCACACCGTGTCCTCATTCGTCCATCACTAACTTATACCTCAACTGACTGAGCTCCACACCGTGTCCTCATTCATCCATCACTAACTTATACCTCAACTGAGTGAGCTCCACACCGTGTCCTCATTCGTCCATCAATAACTTATACCTCAACTTACTGAGCTCCACACCGTTTCCTCAATCATCCATCACTAACTTATACCTTAAATTACTGAGCTCCACTCCGTGCCCTCATTCATCCATCACTAACTTATACCTCAACTTACTGAGCTCCACTCCGTGTCCTCATTCATCCATCACTAAGTTATACCACAACAGGCTGAGCTCCACACCGTGCCCTCATTCATCCATCACTATCTTATACCACAACTTACTGAGCTCCACTCCGTGCCCTCATTCATCCATCACTAACATATACCTCAACTTACTGAGCTCCACTCCGTGCCCTCATTCATCCACCACTAACTTATACCACAACTTACTTGAGCTCCACACCGTGTCCTCATTCATCCATCACTAACTAATACCTCAACTTACTGAGCTCCACACCGTGCCCTCATTCATCCATCACTAACTTATACCTCAAGTTACTGAGCTCCACTCCGTGTCCTCATTCATCCATCACCAAATTATACCTCAACGTACTGAGCTCCACACCGTGTCCTCATTCATCCATCACTAACTTATACCTCAACTTCGTGAGCTCCACACCGAGTCCTCATTCATCCATCACTAACTTATACCTCAACTTACTGAGCTCCACTCCGTGTCCTCATTCATCCATCACTAACTTATACCTCAACTTACTGAGCTCCACTCCGTGTCCTCATTCATCCATCACTAACTTATTCCTCAACTGACTGAGCTCCACACCGTGTCCTCATTCATCCATCACTAAGATATACCTCAACTTACTGAGCTCCACACCGTGCCCTCATTCGTCCATCACTAACTTATACCTCAACTTACTGAGCTCCACACCGTGTCCTCATTCGTCCATCACTAACTAATACCTCAACTTACTGAGCTCCACTCCGTGTCCTCATTCATCCATCACTAACTTACACCTCAACTTACTGAGCTCCACTCCGTGACCTCATTCATCCATCACTAAGATATACCTCAACTTACTGAGCTCCACACCGTGCCCTCATTCGTCCATCACTAACTTATGCCTCAACTTACTGAGCTCCACACCGTGTCCTCATTCGTCCATCACTAACTAATACCTCAACTTACTGAGCTCCACTCCGTGTCCTCATTCATCCATCACTTACTAATGCCTCAACTTACTAAGCTCCACTCCGTGTCCTCATTCATCCATCACTAACTTACACCTCAACTTACTGAGCTCCACTCCGTGACCTCATTCATCCATCACTAAGATATACCTCAACTTACTGAGCTCCACACCGTGCCCTCATTCGTCCATCACTAACTTATACCTCAACTTACTGAGCTCCACACCGTGTCCTCATTCGTCCATCACTAACTTATACCACAACTTACTGAGCTCCACACCATGTCCTCATTCATCCATCACTAACTTATACCTCAACTTACTTGAGCTCCACACCGTGTCCTCATTCATCCATCACTAACTTATACCTCAACTTACTTGAGGTCCACACCTTGTCCTCATTCATCCATCACTAACTTATACCTCAACTTACTCAGCTCCACACCGTGTCCTCATTCAACCATCACTAACTTATACCTCAACTTACTGAGCTCCACTCCGTGTCCTCATTCATCCATCACTAACTTATACCTGAACTTACTGAGCTCCACACCGTGTCCTCATTCATCCATCACTAACTTATACCTCAACGTACAGAGCTCCACTCCGCGTCCTCATTCATCCATCACTAACTTATACCTCAACTAACTGGGCTTCACTCGGTGCCCTCATTCATCCATCACTAACTAATACCTCAACTGACTGAGCTCCACTCCGTGTCCTCATTCATCCATCATTAACTTATACCTCAACTTACTGAGCTCCACTCCGTGTCCTCATTTATGCATCACTAACTTATACTTCAACTTACTCAGCTCCACTCCGTGCCCTCATTCATCCATCACTAACTTATCCCTCAACTTACTAAGCTCCACTCCGTGTCCTCATTCATCCATCACTAACTAATACCTCAACTTACTGAGCTCCACACCGTGCCCTCATTCATCCATCACTAAAATATACCTCAACTTACTGAGCTCCATTCCGTGTCCTCATTCATCCATCACTAACTTATACCTCAACTTACTGAGCTCCACACCGTGTCCTCATTCATCCATCACTAACTTATACCTCAACTTACTGAGCTCCACTCCGTGTCCTCATTCATCCATCACTAACTTATACCTCAACTTATTGAGCTCCACACCGTGTCCTCATTCATCCATCACTAAGTTATTCCTCAACTTACTGAGCTCCACACCGAGTCCTCATTCATCCATCACTAACTTATACCTCAACTTACTGAGCTCCACTCCGTGTCCTCATTCATCCATCACTAACTTATACCTCAACTGAATGAGCTCCACACCGTGTCCTCATTCATCCATCACTAACTTATCCCTCAACTTACTGAGCTCCACACCGAGTCCTCATTCATCCGTCACTAACTTATACCTCAACTTACTGAGCTCCACTCCGTGTCCTCATTCATCCATCACTTACTTATACCACAACTTACTGAGCTCCACTCCGTGTCCTCATTCATCCATCACTAACTTATACCTCAACTTACTCAGCTCCACACCGTGTCCTCATTCAACCATCACTAACTTATACCTCAACTTACTGAGCTCCACTCCGTGTCCTCATTCATCCATCACTAACTTATACCTGAACTTACTGAGCTCCACACCGTGTCCTCATTCATCCATCACTAACTTATACCTCAACGTACAGAGCTCCACTCCGCGTCCTCATTCATCCATCACTAACTTATACCTCAACTAACTGGGCTTCACTCGGTGCCCTCATTCATCCATCACTAACTAATACCTCAACTGACTGAGCTCCACTCCGTGTCCTCATTCATCCATCATTAACTTATACCTCAACTTACTGAGCTCCACTCCGTGTCCTCATTTATGCATCACTAACTTATACTTCAACTTACTCAGCTCCACTCCGTGCCCTCATTCATCCATCACTAACTTATCCCTCAACTTACTAAGCTCCACTCCGTGTCCTCATTCATCCATCACTAACTAATACCTCAACTTACTGAGCTCCACACCGTGCCCTCATTCATCCATCACTAAAATATACCTCAACTTACTGAGCTCCATTCCGTGTCCTCATTCATCCATCACTAACTTATACCTCAACTTACTGAGCTCCACACCGTGTCCTCATTCATCCATCACTAACTTATACCTCAACTTACTGAGCTCCACTCCGTGTCCTCATTCATCCATCACTAACTTATACCTCAACTTATTGAGCTCCACACCGTGTCCTCATTCATCCATCACTAAGTTATTCCTCAACTTACTGAGCTCCACACCGAGTCCTCATTCATCCATCACTAACTTATACCTCAACTTACTGAGCTCCACTCCGTGTCCTCATTCATCCATCACTAACTTATACCTCAACTGAATGAGCTCCACACCGTGTCCTCATTCATCCATCACTAACTTATCCCTCAACTTACTGAGCTCCACACCGAGTCCTCATTCATCCGTCACTAACTTATACCTCAACTTACTGAGCTCCACTCCGTGTCCTCATTCATCCATCACTTACTTATACCACAACTTACTGAGCTCCACTCCGTGTCCTCATTCATCCATCACTAACTTATACCACAACAGACTGAGCTCCACACCGTGCCCTCATTCATCCATCACTAACTTATGCCACAACTTACTTGAGCTCCACACCGTGTCCTCATTCATCCATCACAAACTAATACCTCAACTTACTGAGCTCCACACCGTGTCCTCATTCATCCATCACTAACTTATACCTCAACTTACTGAGCTCCACACCGAGTCCTCATTCATCCATCACTAACTTATACCTCAACTTTCTCAGCTCCACTCCGTGTCCTCATTCATCCATCACTAACTTATACCTCAACTTACTTGAGCTCCACACCGTGTCCTCATTCATCCATCACAAACTTATACCTCAACTGACTGTGCTCCACACCGTGTCCTCATTCATCCATTACTAACTTATACCTCAACTGACTGAGCTCCACACCGTGTCCTCATTCATCCATCACTAACTTATATCACAACGTACTGAGCTCCACACCGTTTCCTCATTCATCCATCACTAACTTATACCTCAACTTACTGAGCTCCACTCCATGCCCTCATTCATCCATCACTAACTTATACCTTAACTTACTGAGCTCCACTCCGTGTCCTCATTCATCCATCACTAACTTATACCTGAACTTACTGAGCTCCACTCCGTGTCCTCATTCATCCATCACTAACTTATACCTCGACTTACTGAGCTCCACTCAGTGTCCTCATTCATCCATCACTAACTTATACCTCAACTTACTGAGCTCCACTCCGTGTCCTCATTCATCCATCACTAACTTATACCTGAACTTACTGAGCTCCACACCGTGTCCTCATTCATCCATCACTAACTTATACCTCAACTTACTGAGCTCCACACCGTGTCCTCATTCGTCCGTCACTAACTTATACCTCAACTGACTGAGCTCCACACCGTCTCCTCATTCATCCATCACTAACTTATACCTCAACTTACTGAGCTCCACTCCGTGTCCTCATTCATCCATCACTAACTTATACCTCAACTTACTGAGCTCCACACCGTGTTCTCATTCATCCATCACTAACAAATCCACAACTTACTGAGCTGCACACCGTGTCCTCATTCATCCATCACTAACTTAAACCTCAACTTACTGAGCTCCACACCGTGTCCTCATTCGTCCGTCACTAACTTATACCTCAACTGACTGAGCTCCACACCGTCTCCTCATTCATCCATCACTAACTTATACCTCAACTTACTGAGCTCCACTCCGTGTCCTCATTCATCCATCACTAACTTATACCTCAACTTCCTGAGCTCCACTCCGTGTCCTCATTCATCCATCACTAACTTATACCTCAACTTACTGAGCTCCACTCCGTGTCCTCATTCATCCATCACTAACTAATACCTCAACTTACTGAGCTCCACTCCGTGCCCTCACTCATCCATCACTAAGTTATACCTCAACTTACTGAGCTCCACTCCGTGCCCTCATTCATCCATCACTAAGTTATACCTCAACGTACTGAGCTCCACACCGTGTCCTCTTTCACCCATCACTAACTTATGCCACAACTTACTGAGCTGCACACCGTGTCCTCATTCGTCCATCACTGACTTATACCTGAACTGACAGAGCTCCACACCGTGTCCTCATTCATCCATCACTAACTTATACCTCAACTTACTGAGCTCCACTCCGTGTCCTCATTCATCCATCACGAACTTATACCTCAACTTACTCAGCTCCACTCCGTGTCCTCATTCATCCATCACTAACTTATACCTCAACTTACTCAGCTCCACACCGTGTCCTCATTCATCCATCACTAACTTATACCTCAAATTACTGAGCTCCACTCCGTGCCCTCATTCATCCATCACTAACTTATACCTCAACTTACTGAGCTCCACTCCGTGCCCTCATTCATCCATCACTAACTTATACCTCAACTTACTGAGCTCCACACCGTGTCCTCATTCGTCCATCACTAACTTATACCTCAATTGACTGAGCTCCACACCGTGTCCTCATTCATCCATCACTAACTAATACCTCAAATTACTGAGCTCCACTCCGTGTCCTCATTCATCCATCACTAACTAATACCACAACTTACTGAGCTCCACTCCGTGCCCTCATTCATCCATCACTAACTTATACCTCAACTTACTGAGCTCCACTCCGTGTCCTCATTCACCCTTCACTAACATTAACCTGAACTTACTGAGCTCCACTCCGTGTCCTCATTCACCCGTCACTAACATATAACTCAACTTACTGAGCTCCACTCCGTGTCCTCATTCATCCATCACTAACTTATACCTCAACTTACTGAGCTCCACACCGTGTCCTCATTCGTCCATCACTAACTAATCCACAACTTACTGAGCTCCACTCCGTGTCCTCATTCATCCATCACTAACTTATACCTCAACTTACTGATCTCCACCCCGTGTCCTCATTCATCCATCACTAACTTATACCTAAACTTATTGAGCTCCACTCCGTGCCCTCATTCATCCATCACTAACTTATACCACAACTTACTTGAGCTCCACTCCGTGCCCTCATTCATCCATCACTAACTTATACCTCAACGTACTGAGCTCCACTCCGTGTCCTCATTCATCCATCACTAACTTATACCTCAACTTACTGAGCTCCATTCCGTGTCCTCATTCATCCATCACTAACTTATACCTCAACTTATTGAGCTCCACTCCGTGCCCTCATTCATCCATCAATAACTTATACCACAACTTACTTGAGCTCCACACCGTGTCCTCATTCATCCATCACTAACTAATACCTCAACTTACTGAGCTCCACACCGTGCCCTCATTCATCCATCACTAACTTATACCGCAACTTACTGAGCTCCACTCCGTGTCCTCACTCATCCATCACTAACTTATACCTCAACGTACTGAGCTCCACTCCGTGTCCTCATTCATCCATCACTAACTTATACCTCAACTTACTGAGCTCCACTCCGTGTCCTCATTCATCCATCACTAACTTATACCTCAACGTACTGAGCTCCACTCCGTGTCCTCATTCATCCATCACTAACTTATACCTCAACTTGCTGAGCTCCACTCCGTGCCCTCATTCATCCATCACTAACTAATACCTCAACTTACTGAGCTCCACTCCGTGCCCTCATTCATCCATCACTAACTTATACCTCAACTTACTGAGCTCCACACCGAGTCCTCATTCATCCATCACTAACTTATACCTCAACTTACTGAGCTCCACACCGTGTCCTCATTCATCCATCACTAACTTATACCACAACTTACTGAGCTCCACTCCGTGTCCTCATTCATCCATCACTAACTAATACCACAACTTACTGAGCTCCACTCCGTGCCCTCATTCATCCATCACTAACTAATCCACAACTTACTGAGCTCCACTCCGTGCCCTCATTCATCCATCACTAACTTATACCTCAACTTACTGAGCTCCACTCCGTGTCCTCATTCATCCATCACTAACTTATGCCTCAACTTATTGAGCTCCACTCCGTGCCCTCATTCATCCATCAATAACTTATACCACAACTTACTTGAGCTCCACACCGTGTCCTCATTCATCCATCACTAACTAATACCTCAACTTACTGAGCTCCACACCGAGTCCTCATTCATCCATCACTAACTTATACCTCAACTTACTGAGCTCCACTCCGTGTCCTCATTCACCCGTCGCTAACATATAACTCAACTTACTGAGCTCCTCTCCGTGTCCTCATTCACCCGTCACTAACATATAACTCAACTTACTGAGCTCCACACCGTGTCCTCATTCGTTCATCACTAACTAATCCACAACTTACTGAGCTCCACTCCGTGCCCTCATTCATCCATCACTAACTTATACCTCAACGTACTGAGCTCCACTCCGTGTCCACATTCATCCATCACTAACTTATACCTCAACTTACTGAGCTCCACTCCGTGTCCTCATTCATCCATCACTAACTTATACCTCAACTTACTGAGCTCCACTCCGTCTCCTCATTCATCCATCACTAACTAATACCTGAACATACTGAGCTCCACTCCGTTTCCTCATTCATCCATCTCTAACTTATACCACAACAGACTGAGCTCCACACCGTGCCCTCATTCATCCATCACTATCTTATACCACAACTTACTGAGCTCCACTCCGTGCCCTCATTCATCCATCACTAACTTATACCTCAACTTACTGAGCTCCACTCCGTGCCCTCATTCATCCACCACTAACTTATACCACAACTTACTTGAGCTCCACACCGTGTCCTCATTCATCCATCACTAACTAATACCTCAACTTACTGAGCTCCACACCGTGCCCTCATTCATCCATCACTAACTTATACCTCAACGTACTGAGCTCCACTCCGTGTCCTCATTCATCCATCACTAACTTATACCTCAACGTACTGAGCTCCACACCGTGTCCTCATTCATCCATCACTAACTTATACCTCAACTTACTGAGCTCCACTCCGTGTCCTCATTCATCCATCACTAACTTATACCTCAACTTATTGAGCTCCACACCGTGTCCTCATTCATCCATCACTAAGTTATTCCTCAACTTACTGAGCTCCACACCGAGTCCTCATTCATCCATCACTAACTTATACCTCAACTTACTGAGCTCCACTCCGTGTCCTCATTCATCCATCACTAACTTATACCTCAACTGAATGAGCTCCACACCGTGTCCTCATTCATCCATCACTAACTTATCCCTCAACTTACTGAGCTCCACACCGAGTCCTCATTCATCCGTCACTAACTTATACCTCAACTTACTGAGCTCCACTCCGTGTCCTCATTCATCCATCACTTGCTTATACCACAACTTACTGAGCTCCACTCCGTGTCTTCATTCATCCATCACTAACTTATACCACAACAGACTGAGCTCCACACCGTGCCCTCATTCATCCATCACTAACTTATGCCACAACTTACTTGAGCTCCACACCGTGTCCTCATTCATCCATCACAAACTAATACCTCAACTTACTGAGCTCCACACCGTGTCCTCATTCATCCATCACTAACTTATACCTCAACTTACTGAGCTCCACACCGAGTCCTCATTCATCCATCACTAACTTATACCTCAACTTACTGAGCTCCACTCCGTGTCCTCATTCATCCATCACTAACTTATACATCAACTTACTTGAGCTCCACACCGTGTCCTCATTCATCCATCACAAACTTATACCTCAACTGACTGTGCTCCACACCGTGTCCTCATTCATCCATTACTAACTTATACCTCAACTGACTGAGCTCCACACCGTGTACTCATTCATCCATCACTAACTTATATCACAACGTACTGAGCTCCACACCGTTTCCTCATTCATCCATCACTAACTTATACCTCAACTTACTGAGCTCCACTCCATGCCCTCATTCATCCATCACTAACTTATTCCTTAACTTACTGAGCTCCACTCCGTGTCCTCATTCATCCATCACTAACTTATACCTGAACTTACTGAGCTCCACTCCGTGTCCTCATTCATCCATCACTAACTTATACCTCAACTTACTGAGCTCCACTCAGTGTCCTCATTCATCCATCACTAACTTATACCTCAACTTACTGAGCTCCACTCCGTGTCCTCATTCATCCATCACTAACTTATACCTGAACTTACTGAGCTCCACACCGTGTCCTCATTCATCCATCACTAACTTATACCTCAACTTACTGAGCTCCACACCGTGTCCTCATTCGTCCGTCACTAACTTATACCTCAACTGACTGAGCTCCACACCGTCTCCTCATTCATCCATCACTAACTTATACCTCAACTTACTGAGCTCCACTCCGTGTCCTCATTCATCCATCACTAACTTATACCTCAACTTACTGAGCTCCACACCGTGTTCTCATTCATGCATCACTAACAAATCCACAACTTACTGAGCTGCACACCGTGTCCTCATTCATCCATCACTAACTTATACCTCAACTTACTGAGCTCCACACCGTGTCCTCATTCGTCCGTCACTAACTTATACCTCAACTGACTGAGCTCCACTCCGTCTCCTCATTCATCCATCACTAACTAATACCACAATTTACTGAGCTCCACTCCGTGTCCTCATTCATCCATCACTAACTTATACCTCAACTTACTGAGCTCCACTCCGTGTCCTCATTCACCCTTCACTAACATATACCTCAACTTACTGAGCTCCACTCCGTGCCCTCATTCATCCATCACTAACTTATACCACAACTTACTGAGCTCCACTCCGTGTCCTCATTCATCCATCACTAACTAATACCACAACATACTGAGCTCCACTCCGTGTCCTCATTCATCCATCACTAACTAATACCACAACTTACTGAGCTCCACTCCGTGCCCTCATTCATCCATCACTAACTAATACCACAATTTACTGAGCTCCAGTCCGTGTCCTCATTCATCCATCACTAACTTATACCTCAACTGACTGAGCTCCACACCGTCTCCTCATTCATCCATCACTAACTTATACCACAACTTACTGAGCTCCACTCCGTGTCCTCATTCATCCATCACTAACTAATACCTCAACTTACTGAGCTCCACTCCGTGTCCTCATTCATCCATCACTAAGTTATACCTCAACTTACTGAGCTCCACTCCGTGCCCTCATTCATCCATCACTAAGTTATACCTCAACGTACTGAGCTCCACACCGTGTCCTCTTTCACCCATCACTAACTTATACCACAACTTACTGAGCTCCACACCGTGTCCTCTTTCACCCATCACTAACTTATACCACAACTTACTGAGCTCCACACCGTGTCCTCATTCATCCATCACTAACTTATACCTCAACTTACTCAGCTCCACTCCGTGCCATCATTCATCCATCACTAACTTATACCTCAACTTACTGAGCTCCACTCCGTGTCCTCATTCATCCATCACTAACTTATACCTCAACTTACTGAGCTCCACACCGTGTCCTCATTCATCCATCACTAACTTATACCTCAACTTACTGAGCTCCACACCGTGTCCTCATTCGTCCATCACTAACTTATACCTCAATTGACTGAGCTCCACACCGTGTCCTCATTCATCCATCACTAACTAATACCTCAAGTTACTGAGCTCCACTCCGTGCCCTCATTCATCCATCACTAACTTATACCACAACTGACTGAGCTCCACTCCGTGTCCTCATTCATCCATCACTAACTAATACCACAACTTACTGAGCTCCACTCCGTGTCCTCATTCATCCATCACTAACTAATACCACAACTTACTGAGCTCCACTCCGTGCCCTCATTCATCCATCACTAACTAATACCACAATTTACTGAGCTCCACTCCGTGTCCTCATTCATCCATCACTAACTTATACCTCAACTTACTGAGCTCCACTCCGTGTCCTCATTCACCCTTCACTAACATATACCTCAACTTACTGAGCTCCACTCCGTGCCCTCATTCATCCATCACTAACTTATACCACAACTTACTGAGCTCCACTCCGTGTCCTCATTCATCCATCACTAACTAATACCACAACTTACTGAGCTCCACTCCGTGTCCTCATTCATCCATCACTAACTAATACCACAACTTACTGAGCTCCACTCCGTGCCCTCATTCATCCATCACTAACTTATACCTCAACTTACTGAGCTCCACACCGTGTCCTCATTCGTCCATCACTAACTAATCCACAACTTACTGAGCTCCACTCCGTGCCCTCATTCATCCATCACTAACTTATACCTCAACGTACTGAGCTCCACTCCGTGTCCTCATTCATCCATCACTAACTTATACCTCAACTTACTGAGCTCCACTCCGTGTCCTCATTCATCCATCACTAACTTATACCTCAACTTATTGAGCTCCACTCCGTGCCCTCATTCATCCATCACTAACTTATACCTCAACGTACTGAGCTCCACTCCGTGTCCTCATTCATCCATCACTAACTAATACCTCAACTTACTGAGTTCCACACCGTGCCCTCATTCATCCATCACTAACTTATACCTCAACTTACTGAGCTCCACTCCGTGTCCTCACTCATCCATCACTAACTTATACCTCAACGTACTGAGCTCCACTCCGTGTCCTCATTCATCCATCACTAACTTATACCTCAACTTACTGAGCTCCACACCGTGTTCTCATTCATCCATCACTAACAAATCCACAACTTACTGAGCTGCACACCGTGTCCTCATTCATCCATCACTAACTTATACCTCAACTTACTGAGCTCCACTCCGTGTCCTCATTCATTCATCACTAACTAATACCTCAACTTACTGAGCTCCACTCCGTGCCCTCATTCATCCATCACTAAGTTATACCTCAACTTACTGAGCTCCACTCCGTGCCCTCATTCATCCATCACTAAGTTATACCTCAACGTACTGAGCTCCACACCGTGTCCTCTTTCACCCATCACTAACATATACCACAACTTACTGAGCTGCACACCGTGTCCTCATTCGTCCATCACTAACTTATACCTGAACTGACAGAGCTCCAAACCGTGTTCTCATTCATCCATCACTAACTTATACCTCAAATTACTGAGCTCCACTCCGTGTCCTCATTCATCCATCACTAACTTATACCTCAACTTACTCAGCTCCACTCCGTGCCCTCATTCATCCATCACTAACTAATACCTCAACTTACTGAGCTCCACTCCGTGCCCTCATTCATCCATCACTAACTTATACCACAACTGACTGAGCTCCACTCCGTGTCCTCATTCATCCATCACTAACTAATACCACAACTTACTGAGCTCCACTCCGTGTCCTCATTCATCCATCACTAACTAATACCACAACTTACTGAGCTCCACTCCGTGCCCTCATTCATCCATCACTAACTAATACCACAATTTACTGAGCTCCACTCCGTGTCCTCATTCATCCATCACTAACTTATACCTCAACGTACTGAGCTCCACTCCGTGTCCTCATTCACCCTTCACTAACATATACCTCAACTTACTGAGCTCCACTCCGTGCCCTCATTCATCCATCACTAACTTATTCCACAACTTACTGAGCTCCACTCCGTGTCCTCATTCATCCATCACTAACTAATACCACAACTTACTGAGCTCCACTCCGTGCCCTCATTCATCCATCACTAACTAATACCACAATTTACTGAGCTCCACTCCGTGTCCTCATTCGTCCATCACTAACTAATCCACAACGTACTGAGCTCCACTCCGTGCCCTCATTCATCCATCACTAACTAATACCTCAACTTACTGAGCTCCACACCGAGTCCTCATTCATCCATCACTAACTTATACCTCAACTTACTGAGCTCCACACCGTGTCCTCATTCATCCATCACTAACTTATACCACAACTTACTGAGCTCCACTCCGTGTCCTCATTCATCCATCACTAACTAATACCACAACTTACTGAGCTCCACTCCGTGCCCTCATTCATCCATCACTAACTAATCCACAACTTACTGAGCTCCACTCCGTGCCCTCATTCATCCATCACTAACTTATACCTCAACTTACTGAGCTCCACACCGAGTCCTCATTCATCCATCACTAACTAATACCTGAACATACTGAGCTCCACTCCTTTTCCTCATTCATCCATCTCTAACTTATACCACAACAGACTGAGCTCCACACCGTGCCCTCATTCATCCATCACTATCTTATACCACAACTTACTGAGCTCCACTCCGTGCCCTCATTCATCCATCACTAACTTATACCTCAACGTACTGAGCTCCACTCCGTGTCCTCATTCATCCATCACTAACTTATACCTCAACTTACTGAGCTCCACTCCGTGTCCTCATTCATCCATCACTAACTTATACCTCAACTTACTGAGCTCCACTCCGTCTCCTCATTCATCCATCACTAACTAATACCTGAACATACTGAGCTCCACTCCGTTTCCTCATTCATCCATCTCTAACTTATACCACAACAGACTGAGCTCCACACCGTGCCCTCATTCATCCATCACTATCTTATACCACAACTTACTGAGCTCCACTCCGTGCCCTCATTCATCCATCACTAACTTATTCCTCAACTTACAGAGCTCCACTCCGTGCCCTCATTCATCCACCACTAACTTATACCACAACTTACTTGAGCTCCACACCGTGTCCTCATTCATCCATCACTAACTAATACCACAACGTACTGAGCTCCACTCCGTGTCCTCATTCATCCATCACTAACTTATACCTCAACGTACTGAGCTCCACACCGTGTCCTCATTCATCCATCACTAACTTATACCTCAACTTCGTGAGCTCCACACCGAGTCCTCATTCATCCATCACTAACTTATACCTCAACTTACTGAGCTCCACTCCGTGTCCTCATTCATCCATCACTAACTTATACATAGAACATAGAACATAGAACATAGAACATTACAGCGCAGAACAGGCCCTTCGGCCCACGATGTTGCGCCGACCAGTTACAAAAACAATGACCCACTAGCCTATACCAATCCCTTTTCGTCCATAAACCTATCCAGAGATCTCTTAAACGCCCCCAAACTAGACGCATCTACAACTGCAGCAGGCAGGGCATTCCAATCCCTCACCACCCGCTGGGTAAAGAACCTACCCCTGACATCCGTCCTGTAGCTACCCCCCCTTAATTTAAAGTCATGCCCCCTCGTGCTAGCTTTCTCCATCCGAGGAAAAAGGCTATCACTATCCACCCTATCTAAACCTCTAATCATCTTATATGTTTCAATAAGATCCCCTCTTAGCCGCCTTCTTCCCAACGAAAACAACCCTAGATCCCTCAGTCTCTCCTCATAGGACCTCCCCACCATACCAGGCAACATCCTAGTAAACCTCCTCTGCACCCTCTCCAACGCCTCCACATCCTTCTTGTAATGCGGGGACCAGAACTGCACACAGTACTCCAAGTGCGGCCGCACTAGAGTAGTGTACAGTTGCAACATTACACTGCGACTCCTAAATTCAATCCCCCTACCAATAAACGCCAAGACACCGTACGCCTTCTTGACAACCTTATCTACTTGATTCCCAACTTTCAGGGATCTATGTACACACACACCTAGATCCCTCTGTTCATCCACACTATTCAAAGTCCTCCCGTTAGCCCTATACTCGACACATCTGTTGCTCCTACCAAAGTGAATTACCTCACACTTACCTCAACTTAGTGAGCTCCACTCCGTGTCCTCATTCATCCATCACTAACTTATTCCTCAACTGACTGAGCTCCGCACCGTGTCCTCATTCATCCATCACTAAGATATACCTCAACTTACTGAGCTCCACACCGTGCCCTCATTCGTCAATCACTAACTTATACCTCAACTTACTGAGCTCCACACCGTGTCCTCATTCGTCCATCACTAACTAATACCTGAACATACTGAGCTCCACTCCGTTTCCTCATTCATCCATCTCTAACTTATACCAAAACAGACTGAGCTCCACACCGTGCCCTCATTCATCCATCACTATCTTATACCACAACTTACTGAGCTCCACTCCGTGCCCTCATTCATCCATCACTAACTTATTCCTCAACTTACTGAGCTCCACTCCGTGCCCTCATTCATCCACCACTAACTTATACCACAACTTACTTGAGCTCCACACCGTGTCCTCATTCATCCATCACTATCTAATACCACAACGTACTGAGCTCCACTCCGTGTCCTCATTCATCCATCACTAACTTATACCTCAACGTACTGAGCTCCACACCGTGTCCTCATTCATCCATCACTAACTTATACCTCAACTTCGTGAGCTCCACACCGAGTCCTCATTCATCCATCACTAACTTATACCTCAACTTACTGAGCTCCACTCCGTGTCCTCATTCATCCATCACTAACTTATACCTCAACTTAGTGAGCTCCACTCCGTGTCCTCATTCATCCATCACTAACTTATTCCTCAACTGACTGAGCTCCGCACCGTGTCCTCATTCATCCATCACTAAGATATACCTCAACTTACTGAGCTCCACACCGTGCCCTCATTCGTCCATCACTAACTTATACCTCAACTTACTGAGCTCCACACCGTGTCCTCATTCGTCCATCACTAACTAATACCTCAACTTACTGAGCTCCACTCCGTGTCCTCATTCATCCATCACTTACTAATGCCTCAACTGACTGAGCTCCACTCCGTGTCCTCATTCATCCATCAGTAACTTATACCTCAACTTATTGAGCTCCACACCGTGTCCTCATTCATCCATCACTAAGTTATTCCTCAACTTACTGAACTCCACACCGAGTCCTCATTCATCCATCACTAACTTATGCCTCAACTTACTGAGCTCCACTCCGTGTCCTCATTCATCCATCACTAACTTATACCTCAACTGACTGAGCTCCACACCGTGTCCTCATTCATCCATCACTAACTTATACCTCAACTTACTGAGCTCCACACCGAGTCCTCATTCATCCGTCACTAACTTATACCTCAACTTACTGAGCTCCACTCCGTGTCCTCATTCATCCATCACTAACTTATACCTCAACTTACTGAGCTCCACACCGTGTCCTCATTCATCCATCACTAACTAATACCTCAACTGACTGAGCTCCACTCCGTGTCCTCATTCATCCATCATTAACTTGTACCTCAACTTACTGAGCTCCACTCCATGTCCTCATTTATGCATCACTAACTTATACCTCAACTTACTCAGCTCCACTCCGTGCCCTCATTCATCCATCACTAACTTATACCTCAACTTACTGAGCTCCACTCCGTGTCCTCATTCATCCATCACTAACTGATACCTCAACTTACTGAGCTCCACACCGTGCCCTCATTCATCCATCACTAACTTATACCTCAACTTACTGAGCTCCATTCCGTGTCCTCATTCATCCAACACTAACTTATACCTCAACGTACTGAGCTCCACTCCGTGTCCTCATTCTTCCATCACTAATTATACCTCAACGTACTGAGGTCCACTCCGAGTCCTCATTCACCCATCACTAACTTATACCTCAACTTACTGATCTCCACTCCGAGTCCTCATTCATCCATCACGAACTTATACCTCAAGTTACTGAGCTCCACTCCGTGTCCTCATTCATCCACCACTAACTTATACCACAACTTACTGAGCTCCACACCGTGTCCTCATTCATCCATCACTAAGATATACCTCAACTTACTGAGCTCCACACCGTGTCCTCATTCATCCATCACTAACTTATACCTCAACTTATTGAGCTCCACACCGTGTCCTCATTCATCCATCACTAAGTTATTCCTCAACTTACTGAGCTCCACACCGAGTCCTCATTCATCAATCACTAACTTATACCTCAGCTTACTGAGCTCCACTCCGTGTCCTCATTCATCCATCACTAACTTATACCTCAACTGACTGAGCTCCACACCGTGTCCTCATTCATCCATCACTAAGATATACCTCAACTTACTGAGCTCCACACCGTGCCCTCATTCGTCCATCACTAACTTATACCTCAACTTACTGAGCTCCACACCGTGTCCTCATTCGTCCATCACTAACTTATACCTCAACTTACTGAGCTCCACACCGTGTCCTCATTCATCCATCACTAACTAATCCCTCAACTTACTGAGCTCCACTCCGTGTCCTCATTCATCCATCACTAACTTATACCTCAACTTACTGAGCTCCACTCCGTGCCCTCATTCATCCATCACTAACTAATCACTCAACTTACTGAGCTCCACTCCGTGTCCTCATTCATCCATCACTAACTTATACCTCAACTTACTGAGCTCCACTCCGTGCCCTCATTCATCCATCACTAACTTATACCTCAACTTACTGAGCTCCACTCCGTGCCCTCATTCATCCATCACTAACTTATACCTCAACTTACTGAGCTCCACACGGTGTCCTCATTCATCCATCACTAACTTATACCTCAACTTACTGAGCTCCACTCCATGCCCTCATTCATCCATCACTAACTTATACCTCAACTGACTGAGCTCCACACCGTGTCCTCATTCATCCATCACTAACTAATCCCTCAACTTACTGAGCTCCACTCCGTGTCCTTATTCATCCATCACTAACTTATACCTCAACTTACTGAGCTCCACACGGTGTCCTCATTCATCCATCACTAACTTATACCTCAACTTACTGAGCTCCACTCCATGCCCTCATTCATCCATCACGAACTAATACCTCAACTTACTGAGCTCCACACCGTGTCCTCATTCATCCATCACTAACTAATACCTCAACTTACTGAGCTCCACACGGTGTCCTCATTCATCCATCACTAACTTATACCTCAACTTACTGAGCTCCACTCCATGCCCTCATTCATCCATCACGAACTAATCCACAACTTAGTGAGCTCCACAGGGTGTCCTCATTCATCCATCACGAACTAATACCTCAACTTACTGAGCTCTAAACTGAGTCCTCATTCATTCCATCACGAACTAATCCACAACTTACTGAGCTCCACACCGTGTCCTCATTCATCCATCAGTAACTTATACCACAACTTACTGAGCTCAACTCCGTGTCCTCATTCATCCATCACTAACTATTATCACAACTTACTGAGCTCCACACCGTGTCCTCATTCATCCATCACTAACTTATGCCACAACTTACTTAGCTCCACTCCGTGTCCTCATTCATCCATCACTAACTTATACCTCAACTTATTGAGCTCCACACCGTGTCCTCATTCATCCATCACTAACTTATACCTCAACTTACTGAGCTCCACATCGTGCCCTCATTCATCCATCACTAACGTATACCTCAACTCACTGAGCTCCACACCATGTCCTCATTCATCCATCACTAACTAATACCTCAACTTACTGAGCTCCACACCGTGTCCTCATTCATCCATCACTAATTATTATCACAACTGACTGAGCTCCACACCGTGTCCTCATTCATCCATCACTAACTAATACCTCAACTTACTGAGCTCCACTTCGTGTCCTGATTCATCCATCACTAACTTAATCCACAACTTACTGAGCTCCACACCGTGTCCTCATTCATCGGTCACTAACTAATCCAGAACTTACTGAGCTCCACTCCGTGCCCTCATTCATCCATCACTAACTAATACCTCAACTTACTGAGCTCCACACCGTGTCCTCATTCATCCATCACTAACTAATACCTCAACTTACTGAGCTCCACTCCGTGTCCTGATTCATCCATCACTAACTTAATCCACAACTTACTGAGCTCCACACCGTGTCCTCAATCATCCATCACGAACTTATACCTCAACTTACTGAGCTCCACACCGTGTCCTCAATCATCCATCATGAACTTATACCTCAACTTACTGAGCTCCACTCCGTGTCCTGATTCATCCATCACTAACTTAATCCACAACTTACTGAGCTCCACACCGTGTCCTCATTCATCCATCACTAACTAATCCACAACTAACTGAGCTCCACTCCGTGCCCTCATTCATCCATCACTAACTTATACCTCAACTTACTGAGCTCCACTCCGTGCCCTCATTCATCCATCACTAACTAATCCACAACTTACTGAGCTCCACTCCGTGCCCTCATTCATCCATCACTAACTAATCAACAACTTAGTGAGCTCCACACCGTGTCCTCATTCATCCATCACTAACTTATACCACAACTTACTGAGCTCCACTCCGTGTCCTCATTCATCCATCACGAACTAATCCACAACTTACTGAGCTCCACACCGTGTCCTCATTCATCCATCACTAACTTATACCACAACTTACTGAGCTCCACTCCGTGTCCTCATTCATCCATCACTAACTAATCCACAACTTGCTGAGCTCCACTCCGAGTCCTCATTCATCCATCACGAACTTATACCTCAACTTACTGAGCTCCACTCCGAGTCCTCATTCATCCATCACGAACTTATACCTCAACTTACTGAGCTCCACTCCGTGTCCTCATTCATCCATGACTTACTAATGCCTCAACTTACTGAGCTCCACTCCGTGTCCTCATTCATCCATCACTAACTTATACCTCAACTTATTGAGCTCCACACCGTGTCCTCATTCATCCATCACTAACTTATACCTCAACTGACTGAGCTCCACACCGTGTCCTCATTCATCCATCACTAACTTATATCACAACTTACTGAGCTCGACACCGTTTCCTCATTCATCCATCACTAACTAATACCTCAACTTACTGAACTCCACTCCGTGTCCTCATTCATCCATGACTTACTAATGCCTCAACTTACTGAGCTCCACTCCGTGTCCTCATTCATCCATCACTAACTTATACCTCAACTTATTGAGCTCCACACCGTGTCCTCATTCATCCATCACTAACTTATACCTCAACTGACTGAGCTCCACACCGTGTCCTCATTCATCCATCACTAACTTATATCACAACTTACTGAGCTCCACACCGTTTCCTCATTCATCCATCACTAACTTATACCTCAACTTACTGAGCTCCACTCCGTGCCCTCATTCATCCATCACTAACTTATACCTTAACTTACTGAGCTCCACTCCGTGTCCTCATTCATCCATCACTAACTTATACCTGAACTTACTGAGCTCCACTCCGTGTCCTCATTCATCCATCACTAACTTATACTTCAACTTACTGAGCTCCACTCCGTGTCCTCATTCATCCATCACTAACTTATACCTCAACTTACTGAGCTCCACTCCGTGTCCTCATTCATCCATCACTAACTTATACCTCAACTTACTGAGCTCCACACCGTGTTCTCATTCATCCATCACTAACAAATCCACAACTTACTGAGCTGCACACCGTGTCCTCATTCATCCATCACTAACTTATACCTCAACTTACTGAGCTCCACTCCGTGCCCTCATTCATCCATCACTAACTTATACCTGAACTGACAGAGCTCCACACCGTGTCCTCATTCATCCATCACTAACTTATACCTTAATTTACTCAGCTCCACTCCGTGCCCTCATTCATCCATCACTAACTTATACCTCAACTTACTGAGCTCCACTCCGTGTCCTCATTCATCCATCACTAACTTATACCTCAACTTACTGAGCTCCACACCGTGTCCTCATTCGTCCATCACTAACTTATACCTCAATTGACTGAGCTCCACACCGTGTCCTCATTCATCCATCACTAACTAATACCTCAACTTACTGAGCTCCACTCCGTGCCCTCATTCATCCATCACTAACTTATACCTCAATTGACTGAGCTCCACACCGTGTCCTCATTCATCCATCACTAACTAATACCTCAACTTACTGAGTTCCACTCCGTGCCCTCATTCATCCATCACTAACTTATTCCACAACTTACTGAGCTCCACTCCGTGTCCTCATTCATCCATCACTAACTAATACCACAACTTACTGAGCTCCACTCCGTACCCTCATTCATCCATCACTAACTTATACCACAACTTACTGAGCTCCACTCCGTGTCCTCATTCGTCCATCACTAACTTATACCTCAACTTACTGAGCTCCACACCGTGTCCTCATTCATCCATCACTAACTAATACCTCAACTTACTGAGCTCCACTCCGTGCCCTCATTCATCCATCACTAACTTATACCTCAACTTACTGAGCTCCACACCGAGTCCTCATTCATCCATCACTAAGTTATACCTCAACTTACTGAGCTCCACACCGTGTCCTCATTCATCCATCACTAACTTATACCACAACTTACTGAGCTCCACTCCGTGTCCTCATTCATCCATCACTAACGAATACCACAACTTACTGAGCTCCACACCGTGTCCTCATTCATCCATCACTAACTTATACCACAACTTACTGAGCTCCACTCCGTGTCCTCATTCATCCATCACTAACTTATACCTCAACTTACTGAACTCCACACCGAGTCCTCATTCATCCATCACTAACTTATACCTCAACTTACTGAGCTCCACACCGTGTCCTCATTCATCCATCACTAACTAATACCTCAACTTACTGAGCTCCACACCGTGCCCTCATTCATCCATCACTAACTTATACCTCAACTTACTGAGCTCCACTCCGTGTCCTCATTCATCCATCACTAACTTATACCTCAACGTACTGAGCTCCACACCGTGTCCTCATTCATCCATCACTAACTTATACCTCAACTTCGTGAGCTCCACACCGAGTCCTCATTCATCCATCACTAACTTATACCTCAACTTACTGAGCTCCACTCCGTGTCCTCATTCATCCATCACTAACTTATACCTCAACTTACTGAGCTCCACTCCGTGTCCTCATTCATCCATCACTAACTTATTCCTCAACTGACTGAGCTCCACACCGTGTCCTCATTCATCCATCACTAAGATATACCTCAACTTACTGAGCTCCACACCGTGCCCTCATTCGTCCATCACTAACTTATACCTCAACTTACTGAGCTCCACACCGTGTCCTCATTCATCCATCACTAACTAATACCTCAACTTACTGAGCTCCACTCCGTGTCCTCATTCATCCATCACTAACTTATACCTCAACTTACTGAGCTCCACTCCGTGTCCTCATTCATCCATCACTAAGATATACCTCAACTTACTGAGCTCCACACCGTGCCCTCATTCGTCCATCACTAACTTATACCTCAACTTACTGAGCTCCACACCGTGTCCTCATTCGTCCATCACTAACTAATACCTCAACTTACTGAGCTCCACTCCGTGTCCTCATTCATCCATGACTTACTAATGCCTCAACTTACTGAGCTCCACTCCGTGTCCTCATTCATCCATCACTAACTTATACCTCAACTTATTGAGCTCCACACCGTGTCCTCATTCATCCATCACTAACTTATACCTCAACTGACTGAGCTCCACACCGTGTCCTCATTCATCCATCACTAACTTATATCACAACTTACTGAGCTCCACACCGTTTCCTCATTCATCCATCACTAACTTATACCTCAACTTACTGAGCTCCACTCCGTGCCCTCATTCATCCATCACTAACTTATACCTTAACTTACTGAGCTCCACTCCGTGTCCTCATTCATCCATCACTAACTTATACCTGAACTTACTGAGCTCCACTCCGTGTCCTCATTCATCCATCACTAACTTATACCTCCACTTACTGAGCTCCACTCCGTGTCCTCATTCATCCATCACTAACTTATACCTCAACGTACTGAGCTCCACTCCGTGTCCTCATTCATCCATCACTAACTTATACCTCAACTTACTGAGCTCCACACCGTGTTCTCATTCATCCATCACTAACAAATCCACAACTTACTGAGCTGCACACCGTGTCCTCATTCATCCATCACTAACTTATACCTCAACTTACTGAGCTCCACTCCGTGCCCTGATTCATCCATCACTAACTTATACCTGAACTGACAGAGCTCCACACCGTGTCCTCATTCATCCATCACTAACTCATACCTCAACTTACTGAGCTCCACACCGTGTCCTCATTCATCCATCACTAACTTATACCTCAACTTACTCAGCTCCACTCCGTGCCCTCATTCATCCATCACTAACTTATACCTCAACTTACTGAGCTCCACTCCGTGTCCTCATTCATCCATCACTAACTTATACCTCAACTTACTGAGCTCCACACCGTGTCCTCATTCGTCCATCACTAACTTATACCTCAATTGACTGAGCTCCACACCGTGTCCTCATTCATCCATCACTAACTAATACCTCAACTTACTGAGCTCCACTCCGTGCCCTCATTCATCCATCACTAACTTATACCTCAATTGACTGAGCTCCACACCGTGTCCTCATTCATCCATCACTAACTAATACCTCAACTTACTGAGTTCCACTCCGTGCCCTCATTCATCCATCACTATCTTATTCCACAACTTACTGAGCTCCACTCCGTGTCCTCATTCATCCATCACTAACTAATACCACAACTTACTGAGCTCCACTCCGTACCCTCATTCATCCATCACTAACTTATACCACAACTTACTGAGCTCCACTCCGTGTCCTCATTCATCCATCACTAACTTATACCTCAACTTACTGAGCTCCACACCGTGTCCTCATTCATCCATCACTAACTAATACCTCAACTTACTGAGCTCCACTCCGTGCCCTCATTCATCCATCACTAACTTATACCTCAACTTACTGAGCTCCACATCGAGTCCTCATTCATCCATCACTAACTTATACCTCAACTTACTGAGCTCCACACCGTGTCCTCATTCATCCATCACTAACTTATACCACAACTTACTGAGCTCCACTCCGTGTCCTCATTCATCCATCACTAACGAATACCACAACTTACTGAGCTCCACACCGTGTCCTCATTCATCCATCACTAACTTATACCACAACTTACTGAGCTCCACTCCGTGTCCTCATTCATCCATCACTAACTTATACCTCAACTTACTGAGCTCCACACCGAGTCCTCATTCATCCATCACTAACTTATACCTCAACTTACTGAGCTCCACACCGTGTCCTCATTCACCCATCACTAACTTATACCACAACTTACTGAGCTCCACACCGAGTCCTCATTCATCCATCACTAACTTATACCTCAACTTACTGAGCTCCACACCGTGTCCTCATTCATCCATCACTAACTTATACCACAACTTACTGAGCTCCACTCCGTGTCCTCATTCATCCATTACTAACTAATACCACAACTTACTGAGCTCCACTCCGTGCCCTCATTCACCCATCACTAACTAATCCACAACTTACTGAGCTCCACTCCGTGCCCTCATTCATCCATCACTAACTTATACCTCAACTTACTGAGCTCCACACCATGTCCTCATTCATCCATCACTAACTTATACCTCAACTTACTTGAGCTCCACACCGTGTCCTCATTCATCCATCACTAACTTATACCTCAACTTACTTGAGCTCCACACCGTGTCCTCATTCATCCATCACTAACTTATACCTCAACTTACTTGAGCTCCACACCGTGTCCTCATTCATCCATCACTAACTAATACCTCAACTTACTGAGCTCCACTCCGTGTCCTCATTCATCCATCACTAACTTATACCTCAACTTACTGAGCTCCACACCGTGTCCTCATTCATCCGTCACTAACTTATACCAAAACTTACTGAGGTCCACTCCGTGTCCTCATTCATCCATCACTAACTTATACCTCAACTTACTGATCTCCACTCCGTGTCCTCATTCGCCCATCACTAACTTATACCTCAACTTACTGAGCTCCACACTGTGTCCTCATTCATCCATCACTAACTTATACCTCAACTTACTGAGCTCCACACCGTGTCCTCATTCATCCATCACTAACTTATACCACAACTTACTGAGCTCCACTCCGTGTCCTCATTCATCCATCACTAACTTATACCTCAACGTACTGAGCTCCACTCCGTGTCCTCATTCATCCATCACTAACTTATACCACAACTTTCTCAGCTCCACTCCGTGTCCTCATTCATCCATCACTAACTTATACCACAACAGACTGAGCTCCACTCCGTGTCCTCATTCATCCATCACTAACTTATACCTCAACTTACTGAGCTCCACACCGTGTCCTCATTCATCCATCACTAACTTATACCTCAACTTACTGAGCTCCACACCGTGTCCTCATTCATCCATCACTAACTTATGCCACAAATTACTCAGCTCCACTCCGTGTCCTCATTCATCCATCACTAACTAATACCTCAACTTACTGAGCTCCACACCATGTCCTCATTCATCCATCACTAATTTATACCACAACTTACTGAGTTGCACACCGTGTCCTCATTCATCCATCACTGAATTATACCACAATGTGCTGAGCTCCACTCCGATTCCTCATTCACCCATCACTAACTTATACCTCTACTTACTGAGCTCCACACCGTGTCCTCATTCATCCATCACTAACTTATACCACAACTTACTGAGCTCCACTCCGTGTCCTCATTCATCCATCACTAACTTATGCCACAACTTACTTGAGCTCCACACCGTGTCCTCATTCATCCATCACTAACTTATACCACAACTTACTGAGCTCCACTCCGTGCCCTCATTCATCCATCACTAACTTATACAACAATGTGCTGAGCTCCACTCCGACTCCTCATTCACCCATCACTAACTTATACCTCTACTTACTGAGCTCCACTCCGTGTCCTCGTTCATCCGTCACTAACTTATACCACAACTTACTGAGCTCCACTCCGTGCCCTCATTCATCCATCACTAACTTATACCTCAACTTATTGAGCTCCACTCCGTGCCCTCATTCACCCATCACTAACTTATACCTCTACTTACTGAGCTCCACACCATGTCCTCATTCATCCGTCACTAACTTATACCACAACTTACTGAGCTCCACACCGTGTCCTCATTCATCCATCACTAACTAATACCTCAACTTACTGAGCTCCACACCGTGTCCTCATTCATCCATCACTAACTTATACCACAACTTACTTGAGCTCCACACCGTGTCCCCATTCATCCGTCACTAACTAATGCCTCGACTTACTGAGCTCCACACCGTGTCCTCATTCATCCATCACTAATTTATACCACAACTGACTGAGCTCCACACCATGTCCTTATTCATCCATCACTAACTTATACCTCAACTTACTGAGCTCCACACCGTGTCCTCATTCATCCATCACTAACTTATACCTCAACTTACTGAGCTCCACTCCGAGTCCTCATTCATCCATCACGAACTTATACCTCAACTTACTGAGCTCCACTCCGTGTCCTCATTCATCCATGACTTACTAATGCCTCAACTTACTGAGCTCCACTCCGTGTCCTCATTCATCCATCACTAACTTATACCTCAACTTATTGAGCTCCACACCGTGTCCTCATTCATCCATCACTAACTTATACCTCAACTGACTGAGCTCCACACCGTGTCCTCATTCATCCATCACTAACTTATATCACAACTTACTGAGCTCCACACCGTTTCCTCATTCATCCATCACTAACTAATACCTCAACTTACTGAGCTCCACTCCGTGTCCTCATTCATCCATGACTTACTAATGCCTCAACTTACTGAGCTCCACTCCGTGTCCTCATTCATCCATCACTAACTTATACCTCAACTTATTGAGCTCCACACCGTGTCCTCATTCATCCATCACTAACTTATACCTCAACTGACTGAGCTCCACACCGTGTCCTCATTCATCCATCACTAACTTATATCACAACTTACTGAGCTCCACACCGTTTCCTCATTCATCCATCACTAACTTATACCTCAACTTACTGAGCTCCACTCCGTGCCCTCATTCATCCATCACTAACTTATACCTTAACTTACTGAGCTCCACTCCGTGTCCTCATTCATCCATCACTAACTTATACCTGAACTTACTGAGCTCCACTCCGTGTCCTCATTCATCCATCACTAACTTATACTTCAACTTACTGAGCTCCACTCCGTGTCCTCATTCATCCATCACTAACTTATACCTCAACTTACTGAGCTCCACTCCGTGTCCTCATTCATCCATCACTAACTTATACCTCAACTTACTGAGCTCCACACCGTGTTCTCATTCATCCATCACTAACAAATCCACAACTTACTGAGCTGCACACCGTGTCCTCATTCATCCATCACTAACTTATACCTCAACTTACTGAGCTCCACTCCGTGCCCTCATTCATCCATCACTAACTTATACCTGAACTGACAGAGCTCCACACCGTGTCCTCATTCATCCATCACTAACTTATACCTTAATTTACTCAGCTCCACTCCGTGCCCTCATTCATCCATCACTAACTTATACCTCAACTTACTGAGCTCCACTCCGTGTCCTCATTCATCCATCACTAACTTATACCTCAACTTACTGAGCTCCACACCGTGTCCTCATTCGTCCATCACTAACTTATACCTCAATTGACTGAGCTCCACACCGTGTCCTCATTCATCCATCACTAACTAATACCTCAACTTACTGAGCTCCACTCCGTGCCCTCATTCATCCATCACTAACTTATACCTCAATTGACTGAGCTCCACACCGTGTCCTCATTCATCCATCACTAACTAATACCTCAACTTACTGAGTTCCACTCCGTGCCCTCATTCATCCATCACTAACTTATTCCACAACTTACTGAGCTCCACTCCGTGTCCTCATTCATCCATCACTAACTAATACCACAACTTACTGAGCTCCACTCCGTGCCCTCATTCATCCATCACTAACTTATACCTCAACTTACTGAGCTCCACACCGAGTCCTCATTCATCCATCACTAAGTTATACCTCAACTTACTGAGCTCCACACCGTGTCCTCATTCATCCATCACTAACTTATACCACAACTTACTGAGCTCCACTCCGTGTCCTCATTCATCCATCACTAACGAATACCACAACTTACTGAGCTCCACACCGTGTCCTCATTCATCCATCACTAACTTATACCACAACTTACTGAGCTCCACTCCGTGTCCTCATTCATCCATCACTAACTTATACCTCAACTTACTGAACTCCACACCGAGTCCTCATTCATCCATCACTAACTTATACCTCAACTTACTGAGCTCCACACCGTGTCCTCATTCATCCATCACTAACTAATACCTCAACTTACTGAGCTCCACACCGTGCCCTCATTCATCCATCACTAACTTATACCTCAACTTACTGAGCTCCACTCCGTGTCCTCATTCATCCATCACTAACTTATACCTCAACGTACTGAGCTCCACACCGTGTCCTCATTCATCCATCACTAACTTATACCTCAACTTCGTGAGCTCCACACCGAGTCCTCATTCATCCATCACTAACTTATACCTCAACTTACTGAGCTCCACTCCGTGTCCTCATTCATCCATCACTAACTTATACCTCAACTTACTGAGCTCCACTCCGTGTCCTCATTCATCCATCACTAACTTATTCCTCAACTGACTGAGCTCCACACCGTGTCCTCATTCATCCATCACTAAGATATACCTCAACTTACTGAGCTCCACACCGTGCCCTCATTCGTCCATCACTAACTTATACCTCAACTTACTGAGCTCCACACCGTGTCCTCATTCATCCATCACTAACTAATACCTCAACTTACTGAGCTCCACTCCGTGTCCTCATTCATCCATCACTAACTTATACCTCAACTTACTGAGCTCCACTCCGTGTCCTCATTCATCCATCACTAAGATATACCTCAACTTACTGAGCTCCACACCGTGCCCTCATTCGTCCATCACTAACTTATACCTCAACTTACTGAGCTCCACACCGTGTCCTCATTCGTCCATCACTAACTAATACCTCAACTTACTGAGCTCCACTCCGTGTCCTCATTCATCCATGACTTACTAATGCCTCAACTTACTGAGCTCCACTCCGTGTCCTCATTCATCCATCACTAACTTATACCTCAACTTATTGAGCTCCACACCGTGTCCTCATTCATCCATCACTAACTTATACCTCAACTGACTGAGCTCCACACCGTGTCCTCATTCATCCATCACTAACTTATATCACAACTTACTGAGCTCCACACCGTTTCCTCATTCATCCATCACTAACTTATACCTCAACTTACTGAGCTCCACTCCGTGCCCTCATTCATCCATCACTAACTTATACCTTAACTTACTGAGCTCCACTCCGTGTCCTCATTCATCCATCACTAACTTATACCTGAACTTACTGAGCTCCACTCCGTGTCCTCATTCATCCATCACTAACTTATACCTCCACTTACTGAGCTCCACTCCGTGTCCTCATTCATCCATCACTAACTTATACCTCAACTTACTGAGCTCCACTCCGTGTCCTCATTCATCCATCACTAACTTATACCTCAACTTACTGAGCTCCACACCGTGTTCTCATTCATCCATCACTAACAAATCCACAACTTACTGAGCTGCACACCGTGTCCTCATTCATCCATCACTAACTTATACCTCAACTTACTGAGCTCCACTCCGTGCCCTCATTCATCCATCACTAACTTATACCTGAACTGACAGAGCTCCACACCGTGTCCTCATTCATCCATCACTAACTCATACCTCAACTTACTGAGCTCCACACCGTGTCCTCATTCATCCATCACTAACTTATACCTCAACTTACTCAGCTCCACTCCGTGCCCTCATTCATCCATCACTAACTTATACCTCAACTTACTGAGCTCCACTCCGTGTCCTCATTCATCCATCACTAACTTATACCTCAACTTACTGAGCTCCACACCGTGTCCTCATTCGTCCATCACTAACTTATACCTCAATTGACTGAGCTCCACACCGTGTCCTCATTCATCCATCACTAACTAATACCTCAACTTACTGAGCTCCACTCCGTGCCCTCATTCATCCATCACTAACTTATACCTCAATTGACTGAGCTCCACACCGTGTCCTCATTCATCCATCACTAACTAATACCTCAACTTACTGAGTTCCACTCCGTGCCCTCATTCATCCATCACTATCTTATTCCACAACTTACTGAGCTCCACTCCGTGTCCTCATTCATCCATCACTAACTAATACCACAACTTACTGAGCTCCACTCCGTACCCTCATTCATCCATCACTAACTTATACCACAACTTACTGAGCTCCACTCCGTGTCCTCATTCATCCATCACTAACTTATACCTCAACTTACTGAGCTCCACACCGTGTCCTCATTCATCCATCACTAACTAATACCTCAACTTACTGAGCTCCACTCCGTGCCCTCATTCATCCATCACTAACTTATACCTCAACTTACTGAGCTCCACATCGAGTCCTCATTCATCCATCACTAACTTATACCTCAACTTACTGAGCTCCACACCGTGTCCTCATTCATCCATCACTAACTTATACCACAACTTACTGAGCTCCACTCCGTGTCCTCATTCATCCATCACTAACGAATACCACAACTTACTGAGCTCCACACCGTGTCCTCATTCATCCATCACTAACTTATACCACAACTTACTGAGCTCCACTCCGTGTCCTCATTCATCCATCACTAACTTATACCTCAACTTACTGAGCTCCACACCGAGTCCTCATTCATCCATCACTAACTTATACCTCAACTTACTGAGCTCCACACCGTGTCCTCATTCACCCATCACTAACTTATACCACAACTTACTGAGCTCCACACCGAGTCCTCATTCATCCATCACTAACTTATACCTCAACTTACTGAGCTCCACACCGTGTCCTCATTCATCCATCACTAACTTATACCACAACTTACTGAGCTCCACTCCGTGTCCTCATTCATCCATTACTAACTAATACCACAACTTACTGAGCTCCACTCCGTGCCCTCATTCACCCATCACTAACTAATCCACAACTTACTGAGCTCCACTCCGTGCCCTCATTCATCCATCACTAACTTATACCTCAACTTACTGAGCTCCACACCATGTCCTCATTCATCCATCACTAACTTATACCTCAACTTACTTGAGCTCCACACCGTGTCCTCATTCATCCATCACTAACTTATACCTCAACTTACTTGAGCTCCACACCGTGTCCTCATTCATCCATCACTAACTTATACCTCAACTTACTTGAGCTCCACACCGTGTCCTCATTCATCCATCACTAACTAATACCTCAACTTACTGAGCTCCACTCCGTGTCCTCATTCATCCATCACTAACTTATACCTCAACTTACTGAGCTCCACACCGTGTCCTCATTCATCCGTCACTAACTTATACCAAAACTTACTGAGGTCCACTCCGTGTCCTCATTCATCCATCACTAACTTATACCTCAACTTACTGATCTCCACTCCGTGTCCTCATTCGCCCATCACTAACTTATACCTCAACTTACTGAGCTCCACACTGTGTCCTCATTCATCCATCACTAACTTATACCTCAACTTACTGAGCTCCACACCGTGTCCTCATTCATCCATCACTAACTTATACCACAACTTACTGAGCTCCACTCCGTGTCCTCATTCATCCATCACTAACTTATACCTCAACGTACTGAGCTCCACTCCGTGTCCTCATTCATCCATCACTAACTTATACCACAACTTTCTCAGCTCCACTCCGTGTCCTCATTCATCCATCACTAACTTATACCACAACAGACTGAGCTCCACTCCGTGTCCTCATTCATCCATCACTAACTTATACCTCAACTTACTGAGCTCCACACCGTGTCCTCATTCATCCATCACTAACTTATACCTCAACTTACTGAGCTCCACACCGTGTCCTCATTCATCCATCACTAACTTATGCCACAAATTACTCAGCTCCACTCCGTGTCCTCATTCATCCATCACTAACTAATACCTCAACTTACTGAGCTCCACACCATGTCCTCATTCATCCATCACTAATTTATACCACAACTTACTGAGTTGCACACCGTGTCCTCATTCATCCATCACTGAATTATACCACAATGTGCTGAGCTCCACTCCGATTCCTCATTCACCCATCACTAACTTATACCTCTACTTACTGAGCTCCACACCGTGTCCTCATTCATCCATCACTAACTTATACCACAACTTACTGAGCTCCACTCCGTGTCCTCATTCATCCATCACTAACTTATGCCACAACTTACTTGAGCTCCACACCGTGTCCTCATTCATCCATCACTAACTTATACCACAACTTACTGAGCTCCACTCCGTGCCCTCATTCATCCATCACTAACTTATACAACAATGTGCTGAGCTCCACTCCGACTCCTCATTCACCCATCACTAACTTATACCTCTACTTACTGAGCTCCACTCCGTGTCCTCGTTCATCCGTCACTAACTTATACCACAACTTACTGAGCTCCACTCCGTGCCCTCATTCATCCATCACTAACTTATACCTCAACTTATTGAGCTCCACTCCGTGCCCTCATTCACCCATCACTAACTTATACCTCTACTTACTGAGCTCCACACCATGTCCTCATTCATCCGTCACTAACTTATACCACAACTTACTGAGCTCCACACCGTGTCCTCATTCATCCATCACTAACTAATACCTCAACTTACTGAGCTCCACACCGTGTCCTCATTCATCCATCACTAACTTATACCACAACTTACTTGAGCTCCACACCGTGTCCCCATTCATCCGTCACTAACTAATGCCTCGACTTACTGAGCTCCACACCGTGTCCTCATTCATCCATCACTAATTTATACCACAACTGACTGAGCTCCACACCATGTCCTTATTCATCCATCACTAACTTATACCTCAACTTACTGAGCTCCACACCGTGTCCTCATTCATCCATCACTAACTTATACCTCAACTTACTGAGCTCCACTCCGAGTCCTCATTCATCCATCACGAACTTATACCTCAACTTACTGAGCTCCACTCCGTGTCCTCATTCATCCATGACTTACTAATGCCTCAACTTACTGAGCTCCACTCCGTGTCCTCATTCATCCATCACTAACTTATACCTCAACTTATTGAGCTCCACACCGTGTCCTCATTCATCCATCACTAACTTATACCTCAACTGACTGAGCTCCACACCGTGTCCTCATTCATCCATCACTAACTTATATCACAACTTACTGAGCTCCACACCGTTTCCTCATTCATCCATCACTAACTAATACCTCAACTTACTGAGCTCCACTCCGTGTCCTCATTCATCCATGACTTACTAATGCCTCAACTTACTGAGCTCCACTCCGTGTCCTCATTCATCCATCACTAACTTATACCTCAACTTATTGAGCTCCACACCGTGTCCTCATTCATCCATCACTAACTTATACCTCAACTGACTGAGCTCCACACCGTGTCCTCATTCATCCATCACTAACTTATATCACAACTTACTGAGCTCCACACCGTTTCCTCATTCATCCATCACTAACTTATACCTCAACTTACTGAGCTCCACTCCGTGCCCTCATTCATCCATCACTAACTTATACCTTAACTTACTGAGCTCCACTCCGTGTCCTCATTCATCCATCACTAACTTATACCTGAACTTACTGAGCTCCACTCCGTGTCCTCATTCATCCATCACTAACTTATACTTCAACTTACTGAGCTCCACTCCGTGTCCTCATTCATCCATCACTAACTTATACCTCAACTTACTGAGCTCCACTCCGTGTCCTCATTCATCCATCACTAACTTATACCTCAACTTACTGAGCTCCACACCGTGTTCTCATTCATCCATCACTAACTTATACCTCAACTTACTGAGCTCCACTCCGTGTCCTCATTCATCCATCACTAACAAATCCACAACTTACTGAGCTGCACACCGTGTCCTCATTCATCCATCACTAACTTATACCTCAACTTACTGAGCTCCACTCCGTGCCCTCATTCATCCATCACTAACTTATACCTGAACTGACAGAGCTCCACACCGTGTCCTCATTCATCCATCACTAACTTATACCTTAATTTACTCAGCTCCACTCCGTGCCCTCATTCATCCATCACTAACTTATACCTCAACTTACTGAGCTCCACTCCGTGTCCTCATTCATCCATCACTAACTTATACCTCAACTTACTGAGCTCCACACCGTGTCCTCATTCGTCCATCACTAACTTATACCTCAATTGACTGAGCTCCACACCGTGTCCTCATTCATCCATCACTAACTAATACCTCAACTTACTGAGCTCCACTCCGTGCCCTCATTCATCCATCACTAACTTATACCTCAATTGACTGAGCTCCACACCGTGTCCTCATTCATCCATCACTAACTAATACCTCAACTTACTGAGTTCCACTCCGTGCCCTCATTCATCCATCACTAACTTATTCCACAACTTACTGAGCTCCACTCCGTGTCCTCATTCATCCATCACTAACTAATACCACAACTTACTGAGCTCCACTCCGTGCCCTCATTCATCCATCACTAACTTATACCTCAACTTACTGAGCTCCACACCGAGTCCTCATTCATCCATCACTAAGTTATACCTCAACTTACTGAGCTCCACACCGTGTCCTCATTCATCCATCACTAACTTATACCACAACTTACTGAGCTCCACTCCGTGTCCTCATTCATCCATCACTAACGAATACCACAACTTACTGAGCTCCACACCGTGTCCTCATTCATCCATCACTAACTTATACCACAACTTACTGAGCTCCACTCCGTGTCCTCATTCATCCATCACTAACTTATACCTCAACTTACTGAACTCCACACCGAGTCCTCATTCATCCATCACTAACTTATACCTCAACTTACTGAGCTCCACACCGTGTCCTCATTCATCCATCACTAACTAATACCTCAACTTACTGAGCTCCACACCGTGCCCTCATTCATCCATCACTAACTTATACCTCAACTTACTGAGCTCCACTCCGTGTCCTCATTCATCCATCACTAACTTATACCTCAACGTACTGAGCTCCACACCGTGTCCTCATTCATCCATCACTAACTTATACCTCAACTTCGTGAGCTCCACACCGAGTCCTCATTCATCCATCACTAACTTATACCTCAACTTACTGAGCTCCACTCCGTGTCCTCATTCATCCATCACTAACTTATACCTCAACTTACTGAGCTCCACTCCGTGTCCTCATTCATCCATCACTAACTTATTCCTCAACTGACTGAGCTCCACACCGTGTCCTCATTCATCCATCACTAAGATATACCTCAACTTACTGAGCTCCACACCGTGCCCTCATTCGTCCATCACTAACTTATACCTCAACTTACTGAGCTCCACACCGTGTCCTCATTCATCCATCACTAACTAATACCTCAACTTACTGAGCTCCACTCCGTGTCCTCATTCATCCATCACTAACTTATACCTCAACTTACTGAGCTCCACTCCGTGTCCTCATTCATCCATCACTAAGATATACCTCAACTTACTGAGCTCCACACCGTGCCCTCATTCGTCCATCACTAACTTATACCTCAACTTACTGAGCTCCACACCGTGTCCTCATTCGTCCATCACTAACTAATACCTCAACTTACTGAGCTCCACTCCGTGTCCTCATTCATCCATGACTTACTAATGCCTCAACTTACTGAGCTCCACTCCGTGTCCTCATTCATCCATCACTAACTTATACCTCAACTTATTGAGCTCCACACCGTGTCCTCATTCATCCATCACTAACTTATACCTCAACTGACTGAGCTCCACACCGTGTCCTCATTCATCCATCACTAACTTATATCACAACTTACTGAGCTCCACACCGTTTCCTCATTCATCCATCACTAACTTATACCTCAACTTACTGAGCTCCACTCCGTGCCCTCATTCATCCATCACTAACTTATACCTTAACTTACTGAGCTCCACTCCGTGTCCTCATTCATCCATCACTAACTTATACCTGAACTTACTGAGCTCCACTCCGTGTCCTCATTCATCCATCACTAACTTATACCTCCACTTACTGAGCTCCACTCCGTGTCCTCATTCATCCATCACTAACTTATACCTCAACTTACTGAGCTCCACTCCGTGTCCTCATTCATCCATCACTAACTTATACCTCAACTTACTGAGCTCCACACCGTGTTCTCATTCATCCATCACTAACAAATCCACAACTTACTGAGCTGCACACCGTGTCCTCATTCATCCATCACTAACTTATACCTCAACTTACTGAGCTCCACTCCGTGCCCTCATTCATCCATCACTAACTTATACCTGAACTGACAGAGCTCCACACCGTGCCCTCATTCATCCATCACTAACTTATACCTCAACTTACTGAGCTCCACACCGTGTCCTCATTCATCCATCACTAACTTATACCTCAACTTACTCAGCTCCACTCCGTGCCCTCATTCATCCATCACTAACTTATACCTCAACTTACTGAGCTCCACTCCGTGTCCTCATTCATCCATCACTAACTTATACCTCAACTTACTGAGCTCCACACCGTGTCCTCATTCGTCCATCACTAACTTATACCTCAATTGACTGAGCTCCACACCGTGTCCTCATTCATCCATCACTAACTAATACCTCAACTTACTGAGCTCCACTCCGTGCCCTCATTCATCCATCACTAACTTATACCTCAATTGACTGAGCTCCACACCGTGTCCTCATTCATCCATCACTAACTAATACCTCAACTTACTGAGTTCCACTCCGTGCCCTCATTCATCCATCACTATCTTATTCCACAACTTACTGAGCTCCACTCCGTGTCCTCATTCATCCATCACTAACTAATACCACAACTTACTGAGCTCCACTCCGTACCCTCATTCATCCATCACTAACTTATACCACAACTTACTGAGCTCCACTCCGTGTCCTCATTCATCCATCACTAACTTATACCTCAACTTACTGAGCTCCACACCGTGTCCTCATTCATCCATCACTAACTAATACCTCAACTTACTGAGCTCCACTCCGTGCCCTCATTCATCCATCACTAACTTATACCTCAACTTACTGAGCTCCACATCGAGTCCTCATTCATCCATCACTAACTTATACCTCAACTTACTGAGCTCCACACCGTGTCCTCATTCATCCATCACTAACTTATACCACAACTTACTGAGCTCCACTCCGTGTCCTCATTCATCCATCACTAACGAATACCACAACTTACTGAGCTCCACACCGTGTCCTCATTCATCCATCACTAACTTATACCACAACTTACTGAGCTCCACTCCGTGTCCTCATTCATCCATCACTAACTTATACCTCAACTTACTGAGCTCCACACCGAGTCCTCATTCATCCATCACTAACTTATACCTCAACTTACTGAGCTCCACACCGTGTCCTCATTCACCCATCACTAACTTATACCACAACTTACTGAGCTCCACACCGAGTCCTCATTCATCCATCACTAACTTATACCTCAACTTACTGAGCTCCACACCGTGTCCTCATTCATCCATCACTAACTTATACCACAACTTACTGAGCTCCACTCCGTGTCCTCATTCATCCATTACTAACTAATACCACAACTTACTGAGCTCCACTCCGTGCCCTCATTCACCCATCACTAACTAATCCACAACTTACTGAGCTCCACTCCGTGCCCTCATTCATCCATCACTAACTTATACCTCAACTTACTGAGCTCCACACCATGTCCTCATTCATCCATCACTAACTTATACCTCAACTTACTTGAGCTCCACACCGTGTCCTCATTCATCCATCACTAACTTATACCTCAACTTACTTGAGCTCCACACCGTGTCCTCATTCATCCATCACTAACTTATACCTCAACTTACTTGAGCTCCACACCGTGTCCTCATTCATCCATCACTAACTAATACCTCAACTTACTGAGCTCCACTCCGTGTCCTCATTCATCCATCACTAACTTATACCTCAACTTACTGAGCTCCACACCGTGTCCTCATTCATCCGTCACTAACTTATACCACAACTTACTGAGGTCCACTCCGTGTCCTCATTCATCCATCACTAACTTATACCTCAACTTACTGATCTCCACTCCGTGTCCTCATTCGCCCATCACTAACTTATACCTCAACTTACTGAGCTCCACACTGTGTCCTCATTCATCCATCACTAACTTATACCTCAACTTACTGAGCTCCACACCGTGTCCTCATTCATCCATCACTAACTTATACCACAACTTACTGAGCTCCACTCCGTGTCCTCATTCATCCATCACTAACTTATACCTCAACGTACTGAGCTCCACTCCGTGTCCTCATTCATCCATCACTAACTTATACCTCAACTTACTGAGCTCCACTCCGTGTCCTCATTCATCCATCACTAACTTATACCACAACTTTCTCAGCTCCACTCCGTGTCCTCATTCATCCATCACTAACTTATACCACAACAGACTGAGCTCCACTCCGTGTCCTCATTCATCCATCACTAACTTATACCTCAACTTACTGAGCTCCACACCGTGTCCTCATTCATCCATCACTAACTTATACCTCAACTTACTGAGCTCCACACCGTGTCCTCATTCATCCATCACTAACTTATGCCACAACTTACTCAGCTCCACTCCGTGTCCTCATTCATCCATCACTAACTAATACCTCAACTTACTGAGCTCCACACCATGTCCTCATTCATCCATCACTAATTTATACCACAACTTACTGAGTTGCACACCGTGTCCTCATTCATCCATCACTGAATTATACCACAATGTGCTGAGCTCCACTCCGATTCCTCATTCACCCATCACTAACTTATACCTCTACTTACTGAGCTCCACACCGTGTCCTCATTCATCCATCACTAACTTATACCACAACTTACTGAGCTCCACTCCGTGTCCTCATTCATCCATCACTAACTTATGCCACAACTTACTTGAGCTCCACACCGTGTCCTCATTCATCCATCACTAACTTATACCACAACTTACTGAGCTCCACTCCGTGCCCTCATTCATCCATCACTAACTTATACAACAATGTGCTGAGCTCCACTCCGACTCCTCATTCACCCATCACTAACTTATACCTCTACTTACTGAGCTCCACTCCGTGTCCTCGTTCATCCGTCACTAACTTATACCACAACTTACTGAGCTCCACTCCGTGCCCTCATTCATCCATCACTAACTTATACCTCAACTTATTGAGCTCCACTCCGTGCCCTCATTCACCCATCACTAACTTATACCTCTACTTACTGAGCTCCACACCATGTCCTCATTCATCCGTCACTAACTTATACCACAACTTACTGAGCTCCACACCGTGTCCTCATTCATCCATCACTAACTAATACCTCAACTTACTGAGCTCCACACCGTGTCCTCATTCATCCATCACTAACTTATACCACAACTTACTTGAGCTCCACACCGTGTCCCCATTCATCCGTCACTAACTAATGCCTCGACTTACTGAGCTCCACACCGTGTCCTCATTCATCCATCACTAATTTATACCACAACTGACTGAGCTCCACACCATGTCCTTATTCATCCATCACTAACTTATACCTCAACTTACTGAGCTCCACACCGTGTCCTCATTCATCCATCACTAACTTATACCTCAACTTACTGAGCTCCGCTCCATGCCCTCATTCATCCACCACTAACTTATACCTCAACTTACTGAGCTCCACACGGTGCCCTCATTCATCCATCACTAACTTATACCCCAACTTACTGAGCTCCACTTCCCTTTTATCTGAACCTGGCAAAAATCTAGCGACAAAAGCAGCTGCTGGAAGTCTGAACACATCCACAAAATAACGGAGTACTTGGGAGATGTGGCAGCGACCGTAGACAGAGAAAGGCTTTCGGTCTGTCACAATTTTGTAAACTTCCCAACATCCACAGCATCTTGCGGGAGTAAGTTTTCGGTGAGGATTAGCAGCGTGTGGTTTTACCCCTGAATAGACTAGCTCTAGCAAGAAGATTCTGGACTGAACTTTCATAAAGTAGGAAGGCCTCCTCACCTTGGTCAAAATTGCAACAGTCTGGGGGTCTCACATCACCTCCCACCAGAGGTCGTGTGCCCTGCTCGAGAGGCCAGAGGTCGGGTGCCCTGCTGGAGAGGCCAGAGGTCGGGTGCCCTGCTGGAGAGGTTAGAGGTCAGGTGCCCTGCCGGTCTGGTCAGAGGTTGAGTGCCCTGCTGGAGAGGTCAGAGGGTTGGGTACCCGGTTGGAGAGGTTGGTTACTCTTTTGGAGAAGTTGGTTACTGTTCTGGAATGCTCCATGTTACATTCTGGGAACAGCATTTATGCTTTCAGAGAGATTAAGGTATCCTTTTGAGGTTTTTCAGAGCAGACATGAATCTGCATAAAAATGGCTAAGTTTGGTGTTACTCAAGCTCTGATTTAAATCTCCTGATCTTTAAAATTTTGTAAACAAAAAAGCTGATGTGACAAAAGACTACTTGAATTTCAATTGAAGTGGGCTGTTGATGCAAGTTGATGGCTATCATTATCGGGTTATTGACACATAATTATCATATACACATTGAAGAACTGTAAGTCATAGTTTGTCAATTTCAAGTGGTCATGAAGAGAATTTTGCTGTAGGACTATGAATACAAATGTTTGTTTTTGAAAGGGATTAAGTATTTAAAGGAAATTAAATATAGTGAATGGGTTTTTATCAGTGGAGTGCTTCTTTAATAAGGTGAAGTCTGTAACAGATATTTAAAACTTTATCTTACTTAATCTTACCATGTCTCCAGAAATCTGCTCATGGTGGATATTAGGTAGTTAACCCTGATGGTATGAGGGCAAAGGGTGGGGCATGCATTGACTTGAATTGGCATTAAGGTGATATAAAGGGCCATAAGGATGGTTGGGAGTTCATGGGTTGCCATAAATTGGCACTAAGTTGGCAAGAGGTTTACAGGGAACCATGGGGATGAAAAAGTAAAGTCACCACTGTCCTAGATGACCATAGGCTGCTCTCCCCCTCAAAGATGATGACTTAACCTAAGGATCATGATGGGGAGATGCTGGCGTTGGAATAGCGTGAGCACAGTGAGAAGCCTCACAATACCAGGTTGAAGTCCAACAGATTTATTTGGAGTCACAAACTTTCAGAACACTGCTCCCTCATCACCTGATGAAGGAGAAGTGCTCCAAAAGCTCTTGATTCCAAATAAACCTGTTGGATTTTAACCTGATGTTGTGGGGCTTCTACCTGAGGATCACCAGACTTCAGGCGAAGGGCAAGGTTGAGAAGGCCAGGCCTTCATGACTAACCTCAGCTGGTGGGAGACTAACTTTTCCAGTTGGCATCACTCTGCATCACTAACCAGCCATCCAGCCAACTGAGTTAACCAGAACGAATAACAGGTATAGGTTAGCATGATCTTGCACTAGATTGGCACTGGGGCTATAACGGGCCATGGAGGATGGGTAGAGGGGTATAAGTTGATATGGAAGGAGATTGAGAATCATGAGGTGGCATGGTATGGCAAGCATAGGGTCATCATCATCCACTTTCAGATTCATTGGGCTGGTCATATATCAGATACCAGGCTCCCAAAGCTGGTTTCTTTGTCCCAGCTCAGTCAGGGCAGATGAACTATAGGAGGACAGAAGAATAGCTTAAAGAATGTTTTGAAAGCTAACACAAAGACCTGCAACATTGACTTCAATGTAAGCACCATGGCAAGTCCAGCATTTGTTGCTCATTCCTAATTGCCCTTTAACTGAGTGTCTTGATCGGCCATTTCAGGGGGTGAGTTATGAGTCAACCAAGTTGCTGTGAGTCTGGAGTTACATGTAAGCTCGATCAGGTAAGGGTGGGCAGCATGGTAGCACAGTGGTTAGCACTGCTGCTTCACAGCTCCAGGGTCCTGGGTTCGATTCCCGGCTCAGGTCACTGTCTGTGTGGAGTTTGCACATTCTCCTCGTGTCTGTGTGGGTTTCCTCCGGGTACTCCGGTTTCCTCCCACAGTCCAAAGATGTGCGGGTTAGTTTGATTGGCCATGCTAAAAAATTGTCCCTTAGTGTCCTAGGATGCATAGGGCAGAGGGATTAGTGGGTAAATGTGCAGGGATATGGGGTAGGACCTGGATGGGATTGTGGTCGGTGTAGACTCGATGGGCTGAAGGGCCTCTTTCTGCACTGTAGGGTTCTATGATTCTATGATGGCAGGTTTCCTTCCCTAAATGATATTAGTGAACCAGATCACTTTTTTTAATGACCATCAGTGATAGTTTCATACTTTTCATTACTAGCTTTTAATTCCAGACTTATATTTGCATTTAATTTCCACCAGTCGCCAAGGTGGGATTTGAACCCATGCCCCCAGAGCATCAGCCTGGGCCTCTAGGTTATCAGTGCAGTGACATTACCACTGTGCCATCATATCTCCATCACCTTTTGGATATTCAAGTGCATTATATCTGTGGGCTCCTTTCCATCCACCCTATGGAATTTAATCCAGATAAATGCAAGGTGATGCATTTTGGAAGAAACAATGTAGGGGGGAGTTACACGATAAATGGTAGACCTATTAAGAATATAGAAACGCAGAGGGACCTGGGGGTGCAAGTACACAAGTCCTTGAAGGTTGCAGTACAGGTGGAGAAGGTGGCGAAGAAGGCCTTTGCTATGCTTGCCTTTATAGGGAGGGGTATAGAGTATAAAAGCTGGCATCTAATGTTGCAGTTGTATAGAACGTTGGTTCGCCTGCATTTGGAGTACTGCGTCCAGTTCTGGTTGCCTTACTACCGGAAGGACGTGTAGACCCTGGAGAGAGTGCAGAGGAGGTTTACCAGGGTGCTGCCTGGTATGGAAGGACTGAGCTATGAGGAGAGATTGGGCAAATTGGGGCTGTTCTCCTTAGAAAGGCGGAGAATGAGGGGAGATCTAATAGAGGTGTTTAAGATTATGAAGGGTATAGATAGAGTGAACAGTGGTAAGCTTTTTCCTAGGTTGGATACAAAAATTACCAGGGGCCACGGGCTTAGGGTGAGTGGGGGCGAGGTATAACTCGGATGTTAGAGGGAGGTTTTTCACACAGAGGGTGGTGGGGGTCTGGAATGCACTGCCAAGTAGGGTGGTGGAGGCAGGCACGCTGGGGTTGTTTAAGGCTTACTTAGACAGGCACGTGAGCGGACTAGAAATGGAGGGATACAGGAGACTTTTCTAAATAAAAATCAAGAGCTTTGGGACATCCCTGGGAATCAGTTGATTCCTATGGACCTTCCAAAATATTTCATGGCTCACTTGTCTTACTTCTGAGCTTCTGGGGTGTGTATGTTTATTGATGTCTTTTCTTTCACTTCACAGGTGATTTGGTCCACCTTGTTGTCCAACAAGGGGCATACACGCGATGGGTCGTGCGAGGGCTGCTCTTGGATGTTGCTTCAAGAGTTGCCTAGTGCTTCACGTCGTTAGTGTACGCTTAAACTGGACCATCTGACGGGCAACATGACAGCTCAGTGACTATCGCTGCTGTGCAGAGACATGGATTTGGGTCGGTGTCTGTGGGAGTTTGCACATTCTCCCCGTGATTGCGTGGGTTTTCTCCAGGTGCTCCAGTTTCCTCCCACATCCCAAAAACGTGCCCTTAGGCTGATTGGTGTAACAAATTGTCCCTAAATTAGTCTTCCCTCAATCTTCCCCAATAGGTGTAGACAAAGGTCACAGGTAGAGGAGGGCACTCACAATGTTAAAATGGCGGAGCGGGCTCATTGGGCCGAAGGGCCTGTTTCCTATGCTGTGTTGTTCTTTGTTCTTTGTATTCACTACCTCTTCAAAGGTTTTTACTAAATTTGTCAAACATGATTTCCCTTTCATAAAACCATGTTGACCCTAACTGATCACACCATATTTTCTCATTGTCAAGAGTTCCTTCCATTAAGGATGTTATGGAATGACAAGTTCTTTCTGGAGTTTACTATTGATCCCCAAACAGATGCATTTGCATTGTAGTTTGTACAGTGGCGAGAGTATTTTATTGCCATGAACAGCCGTTTGAGGAATCTAGTTCCGAGGTATTAATGCGGGATTGTCAGGATGGGGTTGGGCTTCGTGAAGTCTCCTCGGCATATCTGTGCCTCAGAGCTAACTCCAACCTCTGAGTCAGGAAGTTATTTCAAGCCCCTCTACAGAGACTAGAGGCCAAATGAAGGTTGACATGCCCAGTGCTGCATTGTTGGATGTTAAACCAAAGCCTTGTTTAACCTGTCAGATCAACATATCAGATGCCATGGCATGACTTGGAAAAGAACAAATTGGTTTCCTGGCCAATATTTGAACCTAGAACAGTACAGCACAGTGCAGGCCCTTCGGCCCTGAATGTTGTGCCGAGCTATGTCTGAAACCAAGATCAAGCTATCCCACTCCCTATCATTCTGGAGTGCTCCATGTGCCTATCCAATAACCACTTGAACATTCCTGAAGTGTCCGACTCCACTATCACAGCAGGCAGTCTATTCCACACCCCAACCACTCTCTGAGTGAAGAATCTACCTCGGACATCCCTCCTATATCCCCCACCATGAACCTTATAGTTATGCCCCCTAGTAACAGCTACATCCACCCGAGGAAATAGCCTCTGCACGTCCTCTCTATTCATCCCCCTCATCATCTTATAAACCTCTATTAAGTCGCCTCTCATCCTCCTCCGCTCCAAAGAGAAAAGCCCCAGTTCCCTCAACCTTTCCTCATAAGACCTACCCTCTAAACCAGGCAGCATCCTGTTAAATCTCCTCTGCTCTCTCTCCAAAGCTTCCACATCCTTCTTATAGTGAGGTGACCAGAACTGAACACAATAGTCCAAATGTGGTCTCACCAACGTCTGGTAAAGTTGCAGCATAACCCCATGGCTCTTAAACTCAAACCCCCTGTTAATAAAATGCTAACACACTATAAGCCTTCTTCACAGCTCTATCCACTTGAGTGGCAACCTTCAGAGATCTGTGGATATGAATCCCAAGATCTCTCTGTTCCTCCACATTCCTCAGAACCCTACTGTTGACCCTGTAATCTGCATTCAATTTTGTCCTACCAAAATGAATCACCTCGCACTTATCAGGGTTAAACTCCATCTGTCACTTTTCGGCCCAGCTCTATATCCTATCAATGTCTCTTTGCAAATGTCTCAGCAAATTAACTAACCCACCCTTCGGCCTCCTCTTCCAAGTCATGGATAAAAATCACAAATAGCAGAGGACCCAGCACTGACCCCTGTGGTACACGCTGGTAACTGGCCTCCAGTCTGAAAATTTTCCTTCCACCACCACCCTCTGTCTTCTATGAGACAGCCAGTTACTTATCCAATCGGCCAAATTTCCTTCTATCCCACACATCCTTATCTTCTTCATGAGCCTGCCATGGGGAACCTTATCAAATGCCTTACTAAAATCCATGTATACGACATCAACTGCTCTACCTTCATCTACACACTTAGTTACCTCCTCAAAGAATTCAATCAAATTTGTGAGGCCGGACTTACCCCTCACAAAACCGTGCTGACTATCCCGGATTAAACTGCATCTTTCCAAATGGTTATAAATCCTATCTCTCAGGACCCTTTCCATTAACTTACCGACCACCAAAGTAAGACTAACTGGCCTATAATTACCAGGGTCATTCCTATTTCCTTTCTTGAAGAGAAGAACAACTTTTGCCACTCTCCAGTACTCTGGCACAAGCCCTGTGATGTGGGTATGCCGGCGTTGGACTGGCGTAAACACAGTAAAAAGTCTGACAACACCAGGTTTTAGTCCAACCTATTTATTTGATAATATTCTCACTAGCTTTCGAGGGGACAGCCTCTTCGTCAGGTGAATGGAGAGTTCTGGCCTCAGACAGAGCATATAAAGCACAGACAGTTTAGAGATTACTGATTAAAATGCGAATCCTTACACCTAACCTGCTGTTCAAGACCTGAAGTGGCTGATAATGTGAGTGGAAGGAGCACTGATCACAGGTTACAGAGATGTGTATTGTCTCCAGACAGTACAGTAAGTGAGGTTTTGCAAACCCAGGCAAGTCACGGGGGTTACAGATAGTGCGACATGAACCCAAGATCCCTGTTGAGACCGTCCTCGTGATAAGCCCTGTGGACAGTGAGGACCTAAAGATCAAAGTCAAAGGCTCTGCAATCTCATCCCTTGCCTCCCAAAGTATCCTAGGATCTATCCCACCTGGCCCAGGGGACTTATCAATCCTCAGGTTTTTCAAAATTGCTAATACATCTTCCCTCAGAGCATCTACCTCCTCCATCCTATCAGCCTGTATCACACACTCATCCTCAAAAACATGGCCTCTCTCCTTAGTGAACACTGAATATTTATCACATCGTCTGATGAGTCTGATGTGATAGTGCACGTAGGAGAGAAGGATGTAGGAACAAAGTGCAGGGGGGACATACGTAGGCAGTTCAGGGAGTTGGGGGCTAGGCTGAAATGTAGGGCCTCCAGGGTGGCGTTCTCTGGGCTGCTGCCGGTGCCTGGGGCTAGCAGGGCTAGAAATAATGAGATACTCCAACTAAACGCGTGGTTGAAGGATTGGTGTAGGGCAGAGGGTTTTAGATTCGTAGACCACTGGGAAGTCTTTATGAAAGAGGGGCAAATATACAAGAGGGATGGGGTACAGTTAACTGGGAAGGGTGTGCATATCTTAGCTGGAAGGTTAGCTGGAGTGTTTCGGCAGGGTTTAAACTAATATGGAGAGGGGGTGGGGAGGTGGACGGAACTGGGATTGGGGATAGGGTAAGCCCGGAGGGTAGGAAGAAGGATCGGATTGTTTCTGAGGGTCTTCGGTGCATGTGTTTCAATGCTAGGAGTGTGACTGGCAAAACAGATGAACTGAAGGCATTAATGTTCGAAAGGAAGTTGGAAGTGGTGGCGGTGACAGAGACTTGGTTAAAGGAAGGGCAGGACTGGCAGTTGAATGTTCCTGGGTATAAGTGCTTCAGGCGTGATGGGGTGGGTCGCTGAGAGGTGGGGGAGTGGCGTTGTTAGTTAAGGATTGCATCATAGCAGTGCAGAGGGAGGGAGGTATAGAGGATATAGGAATCGAGTCGCTTTGGGTGGAGTTGAGGAATAGGAAGGGAGATGTTACTATGTTGGGTGTGTACTACAGACCGCCCAACAGCCCGAGGGCTGTGGAAGAAGGGATAAGCAGGGACATTCTAGATAAGTGCAGGAAGAATAGGGTGGTGGTAGTGGGAGATTTTAATCTCCCCGGGGTAGATTGGAAGGTGCCGAGATCAGAGGGTGCTGACGGGGAGGAATTTGTACAGTGTGTAATGGAAGGATCCCTGGAGCAGTATGTGGATAGCCCGACCAGAGAGGGGGCTATACTGGACTTGGTTCTGAGGAATGAGCCTGGGCAGGTGGTTGACGTTGAAGTAGGAGAGCATGTGGCTAACAGTGACCACAACTCTGTCTGGTTTAAGATATTAATGGATAAAGATGAAGCCTGTCCTAAGGGGAGGGTGTTAAACTGGGGGAGGGCTAGATACAACCGGATTAGGCAGGATCTTAAAGATACGGACTGGGGTAAGCTGTTTGATGGCAGGTCGACGCTGGGTATGTGGGAGTCTCTCAAGGGAAAACTAAAATCTTTGCAGGAAAGACATGTGCCAGTCAAGAGGAAGGATGGGAAGGGTAGGATTAGAGAGCCGTGGGTAACTAGGGATATTGAGGACCTGGTCAGGAGGAAGAGGGAGGCGTACATTAGATCTAGGCATTTGAGGACAGAGATAGCGTTAGAAGAATACAGAGAATGTAGGAGAGAACTTAAAAGGGGCATCAGAAAGGCAAAAAGGGGCCATGAAATGGCTTTGGCGGGTAGGATTAAAGAAAATCCTAAGGCATTTTACTCCTATGTTAGAAACAAAAGGATGGTTAGAGGGAAGATTGGTCCTCTCAGGGACAGAGGAGGGGAACTATGCTTGGAGCCTGGGGGAATGGGGGAGATCTTGAATGAATACTTTGCGTCGGTATTCACGCAGGAGAGGGGCCTGATGTCTGGTGCTGTGCTTGAGGAGTTTGAGGATCCGTTGAGGGAAATAGTCATCACGAGGGAAGAGGTGTTGGGACTTTTAGACAGTATAAAGACGGATAAATCTCCAGGGCCTGATGGCATCTATCCCAGGCTGCTAAGGGAGGTGAGGGATGAAATTGCTGGGCCTCTGACGCAAATCTTTGTCTCTTCTTTGGACACAGGTGAGGTCCCAGAGGATTGGCGGATTGCAAATGTAGTACCGTTGTTTAAAAAGGGTCAGAGGGATAACCCAGGGAATTATAGGCCGGTGAGCTTGACTTCAGTTATAGGCAAGCTAATGGAGAGGATCCTCAAGGATAGGATGTATGAACATCTGGAGCGCTGCAATCTGATCAGGGATACGCAGCATGGCTTCGTTACAGGGAGGTCGTGCCTTACGAATCTAGTGGAATTTTTTGAAGAGGTGACAAAAACGGTTGACGAAGGACAAGCCGTTGATGTCATCTATATGGATTTCAGTAAGGCGTTTGACAAGGTCCCTCATGGTAGGCTGATAGAAAAGGTGAAGGCTCATGGGATACAAGGCCAGGTATGTAGATGGGTGGAGAACTGGCTTGGGAGGAGGAGACAGCGGGTAGTAGTGGAAGGTTCCTTTTCCAATTGGAGGTCTGTCACCAGTGGTGTGCCGCAGGGCTCGGTACTAGGACCTCTTCTATTTGTAGTATATATTAGTGACTTGGAAGAGGGGGTAGGTGGTGTGATCAGCAAATTTGCTGATGACACTAAGATGGTTGGATTGGCGGGTACTGAGGAGCAGTGCCTGGCAATGCAACAGGACATAGACAGGCTGGTAGATTGGGCAGATAGATGGCAAATGGAATTTAATCCGGAGAAATGCGAGGTGATGCACTTTGGCCGGAATAATGTGGAGGGGAGTTATACGATAAAAGGTAGAACTATCCGGAGTATAGATACGCAGAGAGACCTGGGGGTGCAAGTGCACAAGTCCCTGAAGGTGTCGGTGCAGGTGCAGAATGTGATGAGGAAAGCGTATGGTATGTTAGCCTTCATAGGAAGGGGTATAGAATATAAGAGTAGGAGTCTGATGTTGCAGTTGTATAGAACATTGGTTAGGCCTCACTTGGAGTACTGCGTCCAGTTCTGGTCGCCGTACTACCGGAAGGATGTAGAGATCCTGGAGAGAGTGCAGAGGAGATTTACCAGGATGCTGCCTGGTATGGAAGGGCTCTCTTACAAGGAAAGATTGAACGAACTTGGGCTGTTTTCCCTTGAGAGACGTCGGCTGAGGGGGGATCTAATAGAGGTTTATAAGGTTATGAAGGGGATAGATAGAGTAAATGGTGGTAAGCTTTTTCCGCTATTAGAAATGGATAGAACGAGGGGTCACGGGCTTAGGGTGAGGGGGGCTAGGTATAAGACAAATATTAGAGGGCAGTTTTTCACGCAAAGGGTAGTGGGGGTGTGGAATGCACTGCCGAGTAAGGTGGTGGAAGCAGGCACGCTAGGGTTGTTTAAGAGTCACTTAGACAGCCACATGAGCGGGCTACATATAGGGGGATATAGCAGGCCTTACTAAACATTGTAGGCTTGGGATTCCGTTTTTGCCTCAGGGATGTTACAGTCTTTGCCTGTTTAATAATGAATTTTTTGTCTCCACAGGCATTTAAGTCCAGCAAGGGGCATGCATGCGGCAGGTTGTAGTGGGCTGCTCTTGGACGTTGCTTCGAGAGTTGCCTATTGCTTCATGTCGTTAGTGTGCTTAAACTGGACCATCTCGAGGGCAACATGACAGCTCAGAGACTATCTCTGTTGCTGTGCGGACACATGGATTTGGGCCTGTGTCTGTGGGAGTTTGCGCGTTCTCCCCGTGGTTGTGTGGGTTTCCTCCGGGTGCTCCGGTTTCCTCCCACATCCCAAAGATGTGCTTTTAGGCTGATTGATTGGGTAACAAATTGTGCCTATATTGGACCTCCCTGATCCTCGCACATTAGGCGTAGACTAAAATCATGAATAGGTCACTGAGACAGTGGGACGGCGGCGCGGGCTCGTTGGGCCGAAGGGCCTGTTTCCCGTGCTGTGTTGTTCTTTGTTCTTTGTTCTTTGTTCTTTGTTAAAAGAGGTGATTTATTTATTTATCTTATTGTTGTTTATGGGATCGCACTGTGCACAAGTTGGCTGTCCTGTTACCTACTTTACAACAGTACTCTTATTTAGAGCACATCTTTGGATTTTCCTGGATTTTACATGTTAGTATTTCCTCCTGCCCTCTCTTTCAATTTTTTAAAAATTCAACCACTATCCTTCCTTTGGAACGGCAAATTTGTGCGGAGGGTGTGGAGAGTCTACAGAAGGATCTAGATAGGCTGGGCGAATGGGCCAGGAACTGGCAAATGGAATTTAATGTTGGCAAATGTGAGGTTGTCCACTTTGGTAGGAATAATGGTAGGAAGGACTATTACTTACGTGGCGAAAAACTGCAGCAGGCGACGGTGCAGAGGGACCTCGGGGTCCTTGTGCATGAGTCGCAAAAACCCAGCTTGCAGGTGCAGCAGGTGGTCAGGAAGGCGAATGGGATGCTGGCCTTCATAGCGAGGGGGATTGAATATAAAAGTAGGGAGGTCTTGCTGCGGCTGTATAGGGCACTGGTGAGGCCGCAGCTGGAGTACTGTGTGCAGCTTTGGTCGCCGCACTTACGCAAAGATATTTTGGCCTTGGAGGGAGTACAGAGGAGGTTTACTAGGCTGATTCCGGAGTTGAGGGGGTTGAACTATGAGGAGAGGCTGAATAAACTAGGCTTGTACTCGTTAGAGTTTAGAAGAATGAGGGGGGATCTCATTGAGACATATAAGATGTTGAATGGGATGGATAGGATAGAGGTGGAGGGGCTCTTCCCGCTCAGAAAGGGCAGTAGGACTAGTGGGCACAGCCTCAAGATAAAGGGGGGGGGGGCAGTTTAGAACGGAGTTGAGGAGGAACTTCTTCACGCAAAAGGTGGTGAATCTCTGGAATCCTCTGCCTGTTGAAGTGGTGGAGGCTGCCTCGCTCAATATTTTTAAGACGCGGGTTGATAGGTTTTTGATAGGCAAGGGGATTAAGGGTTATGGGGAGAGGACGGGAATGTGGAACTGAGCCACGACAGATCAGCCATGATCTTATTGAATGGCGGGGCAGGCTTGAGGGGCTAGATGGCCTACTCCTGCTCCTATTTCTTATGTTCTTATGTTCCTGCAGTATTGAGGTCTTAATATTTGGGACATAAGCTTTCTATCTTGTCTTATCCTATTCTTTTGCAAGATTTGTGGGTTCAGCCTGTTATTTTGTGGTTCATACTTTTTGTGAGCTCTCTCTATCTCCTCCTTGAATATTCTCACAGCTCTGACAATGAGTTACATTCTAGTAGCTGCTGTAAGATCACATCTCAGTTTAGTAAAATTGACCTTTCCCCAGATAAACCTTTCCCTGGTGCTCTATCTGTAACTGTGCCCCATAATTACTCTGAATCTTGTTGAGATGATTGCCACTAAAATGCTGTCCCACTGATACTCCTACCTTCCCGAATACTGAGTGGGTGAGATTTTATGGCCTCACTTGAGCGAGACCAGAAATTTCTGCCCTAAGTCAACAGACATTTCCTTTGCTCATCCCTCACCCATTCCAATTCCTTGGTGGGTGAGGTGGTAGAATTCTGACAATAAAGTCTAAAACTGCCTTTCTCGTATTAGGCTTATTGTACGCTACCAAAGATATCTCTTCCTGAATGAATTTTAAGAATTCTGGAACATCCCTACCTATCACACTGCTTTTAGCACAGCCAATATTAGGGGAGTTGAAGTTGTTAACTATTATTGCTTTTTTTGTTCCACGATTGCCACATATTTGCTTTCTATCTCCCCCTAACTGGTTGGGGGTCTACATATAGTAAACTCTCGGCAGCCTGAAATGCTCTTTGTTACTCTTCATTATCTGTCCTCACAGCTGTAACTGCTTCTATCCAACGTTGCCAAAGTTCCTTCTAACTTTTTATTCCACTCCCTATATCACCTGAAAGCCCTGAGGAACATTGATCTGCCGTTCCTGCCCTTCAGTAAGCCATATTGCAGTATAGCTATATCATAGTTTTGAATGTTTACCCTCCCTTAGCTCATCTGCCTTGTTTTGTCTCCTTGATCTCAGAAGGATTCCCTAGCCTGATTCTCACTGTCTTTCTTTCCAGAATTTCTGATTTGCAATGGTTATTATTACTGTGCTCTAACAAACATAATGGCTCTCCCCCGATATCATTTATTCTCCGTCACTTGGCCCATGAGACATTGGCAGATCCAGATATCTAATTTATTGTGAATCACTTGTCCTATAATCCAAAGTAACTCAATGTCTTTCCTTGTGTCAGTTATGTCTCAGTTGTTAACACTTCCACCTCAGAGCCACAAACTTGGAATTTGATAGTCCCGCTCTAAGTTTTAAGCACAAATTTCTATGCTGGCAGTCCAATGAGGTACTGAGGGAGTAAAATGCACTGTGTAGCTGATTTAAAAAAATATCCAGGATAGCGCCACATGTCTCATCTACTGTTTTGTCTCAAAGCCGCCTTCTGTACCCAGAGAAGCTCCAGATATAGTAATATAGATCTCTTATTATCTATAATGGATATTAGTTCTGAATATCAAATCCATTGTTCCATAACGTATTTTAAGTCAACATGTATCATCCACTGCTTATATTTTATTTTCATATCTATATTACTTCTAGATGTCACCATCTATTGTGTATCTCCATGAGATTGAGATCTCGCACTGATTGTGCAATCACCATTGTGTAGCTCACATTATCCACATGATGTCTTACCTATTGTCAACCTCCTGCCAAACCTTAGAACACTCCTCATATTCCAGCCATTTCCAGTCTGCGAAAGTATCCTCTGTATTCAAGTCCTAACTGGGTCCCAGAAATGATCTTAAATCTGAAAGATCTGGCCTATTCACTTCACTCCCTTCATGGCCCTTCTGTAATTTGCACTATCTTGAACCTGTCTTAATTTATCTAATTTTCTCCTGGCTAACTTCCAATGATATTAACGTTTTCTCTGACCATGTAACAGTAAGGTCAGAGTTTGAGACTGTTAATCTAATGTCATGGTCTATATTACTCAACTGACCCCTCACATTTCACCATTGAAAATTCCTTAGGTTCAAAGAACCTGAAGTCATAATATTCCATGTGTCACTTTGATCTATGTCCCATACTAATTTGTTTTCTAATCATCCTTTCATTCTGTGATCTTCATTACTCCAGTATCTCAGTATTTTTGAAACCTGAATTATGAAGCATCTCAGTCTTTTCTCCAGTGAATTCAAAGCCTCATATGGACATATGAATTAGACCATTCAACCTCTCGAACCTTCTCTGTTGTTCTGTAAGATCATGACTAATCTGTTTGTGTTGAGTTGCACATTCTTCCAACTCACTCGCCTAACGTAAATCTATCTACCTCCATCTTAAAAATATTCAGTGACCCTACCTCCTCCACTTTCTGAGGCAGAGTTCCAAAGTTGCACAACCCTCAGGAAAACAAAATTCTCTTTGACTCTGTGCCGTAAGGGCAGCCTCTGGTTTTAAAACAGTGTCCCTCTGTTCACAGTTTAAGATTATTAAGTTGTAGAATCATTCCTTTCTCAGGAACAGGAGTGGGTCATTGAGACTCAGGAGTTGCTGACTTGGCAGCTGAAGCCTGTTCCACCAGAGTATTAGATCATAGTTTGCCTTACCACAGCACCATTCACCAGTCCTCATTTCGTACCCCTTTAATCCCCTTAGGAGTCACGGGGTCAGATTTTCAGTCCTGCCCTCCTTGAGACCTGAAATTCATGCCCAAGGTCCACTCACCTTTCAATGACCCACCAAATTTCATACCCTGTCCGTGACAAACCCAGTGATGGGCGGGACTGTAAAATTCACCCCAAACATCATCAAAATAAAGGAGGACACCATTTCGCCAAGTAGATTCATGCTAGTTCTTGGTAGAGCAATCCAGTCAGTTCCAATCCTCTGATCTTTTGTGAAGAGCTGTAGGTTTGTTTCTATCAATCATCGATCCAATTTCCTTCAGAATTCTATCTCTCTTTGTCTTTAAATTACAATTGGCCCTCCAATATCTGTAGATTTGTAGAGTTTTGGGCAGTGAATTATTGATTCCATTAACACTTTGCATTGAGAGACACATCTTGATATCACTCTTCAAGGGCTAAATTCTGATTTTAAGATCCTTCCTTATGTTATCTCTATCATAGTGTAATATTGTACAAACATCATTGGTGAACTTTGAACTTACCAAGTCGTCAAGTTGACTGGCCTGATGGTGGTGGGTGGGTGGGAGGGGGGCGTGTGGTTTAGGTGCTGACGTGAAGGAGCAGCATTTGGTGGGGTAGAAAATACTGAGGAGGGACAAAAAGGAGGGAAACAGAGGAACCAAAGGTGGGGGGAGGTGAGGAGCAAAATGTAACCATTTCCATTTTTGGGTAGTGTATATTTTTATGAAAGGGGAGGTTAATGCCCTCTCGGAGAACTAGTACCTAACCACTGAAAAGAGGAGAACCTCACTTTATAATCTGTTAGTGTGTGAGAAATAGTATGATCCGCTCTTCAGAACTTTTAGTGGTTAAATCAAAATAACTATCTGAGACTCTATAAAATCAACAAAAACTCTTGATTTATCTAACTAACAGTGAAACAGTTAACAAACCAAATAAAACGCTATTCTAATGGAATGCTGCTCAGATAATTACAATTCCCACCTAGTAACAAAAAAAATAGAATTTTTAATCACACTCAAAATACAAACAGGTTTGTTGTCTTCAGAATCTTATGTCATCTGTCTTTCTGGAATCTCTGGCTTCTTTTGTTTTCTTTATTATTGAGATAAGGCTTTCTTTTAAGGCATAAATGCAGCTATGAGAGCCAGCCAGTTTCTCTGAGAGCTTAACTAAGCTGTCATTCAGCAGGTGCTCTTCTCCTCCAGTTTGCCACTGCCCCATCTCTTATGCCCTCTGATGACATAGCAACACCTGCAGAATAGGATTGGTTTACAGGTTACCAAAATCTGTAAATTCAAATCTGATAGGCTGCTATTATTCAAATACCTAGTTTAAACCGATTGGGCAAACTTCAAAAACAGCCTGTTGTCTTGGCAATCCTACTGCCTAGCCTCTCGGAGTAGGGTTTTGATTAGCTTGATTGACAGAGACAGTCATGTGCTTAAGAGAGGAGCTAAGCTTACAGGGGAAAGCAGGCAGTTACTGAGAGTTCTGGGTTCTGAAAGAAACAAGAGGCTTCTCTCTTGAGGCTGCTGCAAGGAGAAATAAGTTTCTCTCTCCAGAGATATTCTGGAACCTTGAGGACCAGCAACCCAAGTGCAAGCATGTAGGCTAGTGTGCTGCTAACTGATTTTGAAGAAGAGTTTAAGTCTATAAGATGAATGTGTGAATTGTAACTAATAGAGATAAATTAGCAGTAAAGAACCGCATCTTGTCATTTTTAAGTATTGGTCAATTGTTAAATGTTAAGATGATTATTTTATTATACTGAAACTGTATTGTTAAATAAAGTTTGTTCTGATAAAAATCTCTCAGTTTGCCAGTAGAATCGTGCCTGGAACGAAGCATTCTACCCTCACATTATTGCCAAAATAGCAAATTGCTGGGATCTAGACTAGCTTCATAAACCTTGGGGTTTCAGATCCGCACCCTAATAATTGAAGCTACGCATTTTAACGCCCCCCCCCCACCCCCCACCCTCACTGCTCACTTCCCATTGGACAAGCCTCCGTTTGCTCACTAAGCGAGTTTGTACTCCACAAAACCCACAGGGAGATCTGTCAATAATCCCCCATGTCCCTCGTGGCCATCAACACCTTCATTAATCGCTTGGTGTATCTGCTTGTTAACTTCACATGTACAAGGATTCCCCCATGTTCTTCTGAATGCAAAGACTTTCCAGCCTTTCAATATTCACAAAATGTGCTGCAATTTTCCTCTCCCTGCAATGTGAATAATTCCACAAAAGCAAAATATTGCAGACACTGAACATCTGTAATGGAAGCATTTCAGGCGCTAGAGAGAGAAACTGATTTGTAGGTCAGAACTGAGAAATGTCAGCAATGTACTCAGTGAAAGAGAGGGGAGGTGTGGAAAAGATCAGAAGAGAAGGTATGAGGTGAAATGAAAGATGGGGTTAAAGAAAAAATAATTGCTGTCAAGGTGAAAGGGTGTGTTAAGGGACAACTAATGAATCTAAAGATGTGTCTGGAGGAAGTGTGAATGGTAGAATGATAAACAGCTGTCATCCAAAAGCAAACAAAATAACAAGAAAAACCAAACCCTACGAAGAGAAAGGAAACAAAATGGGTCAGAGATTGATGTCTCGAGTTGTTTAACTCAGTATTGAGAATGGAAGGTGACAGAGTGCTTGATTGTAGGATGAGGTATGTCTTCTCTAGCTTATGTTGAGTTGCACTGGACAGTGTTGGAAATGCCAAGGACAGATCAGGCTGGGAAATTAAACTGGCAGGCCAGTGGAAGCTTGGAATTGCCGTTACACATTGAATGAAGGCATTCCTCAGAATGGCCATCCTATCTGCAGTTGATCTTCCCAATGTAGAGCAGACTACACCATGAGCAGTGACTACAACGTACTAAATTGAACAGAGTACACAGAAACTGCAGTTTCATTTGGGGTCTCGGATGGTGAGAAGTGAGGAGGTTAAAAAGGCAGGTTTGCATCTTTTATGTTTGCACATGTAGGTTCCACGGGAAGGGGAATGTGGTGATTGAAGAGCAGACCAATGTGTCCTGGAGAGACTACACAAACATAAGGGCCATTCAGCCCATCAAGCCTGCTCCACCATTCAATACAATCATGGCTGATCATCCACTTCAATGCCTTTTTCTTGTACTATCTGCAGTAGAATGGTCCCTTCAGAATGACGGGAATGGAGGGCAAGGTATGTTTAATGGTGACATCATGCTGGAGATGGCAGAAATGGCTGAAGATGATCAGTTAAATAGAGAAGTTTGAGGGGGAAGGTGGGCACAAGCAGTTTTGGAAGAAAGGGGAAGTGGGGAAGTGAGAAGTGCGGGAGCTGTCAATCACATGGTGGGGAAACCCTTGGTTGAAGGAAAAGGAAGAAATGTCAGAAGCTCTGGAATGGAAGGTAGCATCATCAGAACAGATGTGACAGAGACGGGAAGACTGGGCAAATGGAATAGAGTCTTTGCAGGAAGCTGGATCTGAGGAGGTGTAGCTGTGGAAGTCAATGGCTTATAGTGCATACTTGTTAATCAACTGTCCTCAGAGAGAGAAGAATTGGAGAAAGACCACATGAAGGTGAGAGAGGGGAACAAAGTTGATGAAGTTTACCAATCCAGGATAGCGGCAGAAATAACATTGACACAGCAGTCAATGTACTGAGAGAAGAGGATATATTTACACATTGTACTCTGACTGCTCTGTTCTTATTCACTCAGCAGACATTTCTGTTCCTCCAAAAGCTCTCTCCTCCTTCCTGCTCAATTTCCCTCTAACTTTTGGAGCATCAGCAAACTTGGGAATGTCTATTCAGTACCTTTCTCTGAGTCAACATAGATTGTAGATAACTGAGGCCCAAATTCTGATCCTTGTGGTCCCCTGCTAGTTGTCGCCTGCTAACCCAGAAACATCCTGTTTATCCTTGCATTTTGTTTTCTGTCCATTAACCAATGCTTAATCCATGTTTATCCTGTAATTCCCATGTCTCTTGCATGGCACCTTTGAAAAAGCTTTTGAAAATCTAAATGCACTACAACCACTGGTTTCCCCTTATCCAGCCTCTTTCTTACATTCTCAGAAAACAAACATATTTATCATATTTTCTTTTCGTATCCCTGTCAACTCTGCTTTAATTATATTTAGATTGTCTAAATGTCCTTCATTATTGATTCCAGCATGTTATCTATTACTGGTGTTAAGTGAAGAGCCTATAGATTCCTCCTTTATTAAATAGTGGGACTATGTTGGCTAGCTTCCAACCCTTGGGAATCATTCTAAAATTTAAGGAATTTTGGTAGGTCATTATCTCTGCAGCTCATAGATCCCTACAGCACAGAAAGAGGCCCTTTGGCCCATCGAGTCTGCACCAAGCACAATCCCACCCAGGCCCTATCCCCATATGTTATACCCACTAATCCCTCTAACCTACACATCCCTGGACACTAAGGGGCAATTTCTTAGCATGGCCAATCAACCTAACCCGCACATCTTTGGATTGTGGGAGGAAACCGGAGTACCCGAAGGAAACCCACACAGACATGAGGAGAACGTGCAAACTCCACACAGACAGTGACACGAGCTGGGAATCGAACCCAGGATTCTGGAGCTGTGAAGCAGCAGTGCTAACCACCATGCTACCGAGCCACCCCATTTATAAAGCTACCTCTTTCTAAGCCTGATGATGCAGATCCTAGGGATTTGTTGTCATTTTGTCCTGTTAATTTCTCCAGTGCTTTTTTTTTATACTGATTACTTTCATTTCCCCTTCGCGTTTAGATCCTTGGTTACCCAGTTATTTCCATGATGTTCAGATCTCTTCTGCCATAAAAACAGACACAAGGAGCTGAAGTTTAGTCTCTCGATCCAGAACAGAATTAAAGGCTGTCGTTGAGGCAGGCAGGGTTGTAATTTTCAAATTCCTGGATGATTTTTGCTGCCCAGGAAATTGAAAAGTGTGGTGAATTGCAACCTGACTTGTGACTTTGGATTGGCGATTTAATTCCTTGCCGGAAAATCAAACTGTCCTGCCTTTGGTATTTTCATGTAACTGAATGAGTTCCTGAAGACTGTGTGAGCACGTGTTGGCCAGGCTACATTTCCCCTTGGTGTCCCAAGATGCGTATGTTAGGGGGATTAGTGGAGTAAATACATGGGGTGATGGGGATCGGGTCTCAGTGGGATGCTCTGTTGGAGAATTGGTGCCGACTCAATGGGCTGAATGGCCTCCTTCTACATTGTACAGATTCTATGACTCCATAACAGTTCAGGTCAGTAAGTCAGTTGTGGGAAGATTGCTGTGGAGTTCAGAACCTTTCGTCAGGTAAGCTTAAAAGCTCTTGCTAATGCCACCTCCTAATCCCTTATTATTTCTACATGCCCCCTCATATCACCCATGTTTCCCATTCAACATCCATCATGCCCATTCTCCCAGAATCCACCATGAACAGAACTAATGAGCAATTGGCAAACCTGGTAAGTCTCTGAACTACTTCTGAAACAATAAACAAAAGGCTTTGAAAATGCCCCTTTAGAAAAATTACTCATCTTATAACATCATGTGGGTGTTAAACAAACAAAGCCAGTCACAGTAGCAATAACAAAAAAGATTTACTCCTTAATTTTGTCCAAACAAACAAGTTTTGTAAAACCAGAATAACTTATTACAAGGTAATAAAGATGCCAATCAAACAAAGGGGGGAGCTGAGTCAAATAATTACTCTTGGAGTTAAACAAAGCATTCATAATGAGATTATTTGGGAAAAAATCAGAATGTTAGCCATCTTTTCAAACTGCTTCTATGAATACTGTTGCCAGATTGCCTCATTATGGATGTTTGGCTGAGTTTCAGAAAACTGGCTTGAACAAGACTTCTTCACTGCACAGGACTTTCAACCAATGCTAAACACTAGATACATCAGTGACATTTTCTTCCTTTGGACTCATGGTGAACAATCACTGAAACAACTATATGGTGACATCAACAAGTTCCATCCCATCACCAGATTCAGCATGGACTATTCTCCGGAATCGGTTACATTCTTGGACACATGCATCTCCATTAAGGATGGTCACCTCAGCACCTCACTGTACCGCAAGCCCATAGATAACCTCACGATGCTCCACTTCTCCAGCTTCCACCCTAAACCCATTAAAGAAGCCATCCCCTATGGACAAGCCCTCCGTATACACAGGATCTGCTCAGATGAGGAGGATCGCAACAGATACCTCCAGATGCTGAAAGATGCCCTCATAAGAATAGGATATGGTGCTCGACTCGTTGATTGACAGTTCCAATGCGCCACAGCGAAAAACCGCACCAACCTCCTCAGAAGACAAACACGGGACACGGTGGACAGAGTACCCTTCGTTGTCCAGTACTTCCCCGGAGTGGAGAAACTATGACATCTTCTCCGGAGTCTTCAACATGTCGAACATCTCGTCAGGGCCATTCCCACACCCCCACTTCTTGCCTTCAAACAACCGCACAACCTCAAACAGACCATTGTTCGCAGCAAACTACCCAGCCTTCAGGAGAACAGTGACCACAACACCACTCAACCCTGCCACAGCAACCTCTGCAAGACATGCCGGATCATCGACATGGATGACATCATCACACATGAGAACACCATCCACCGGGTACCCGGTACATACTCTTGCAAATCGGCCAATGTTGTCTACCTGATATGCTGCATGAAAGGATGTCCCGAGGCATGGTACACTGGGGAGACCATGCAGATGCAACGGCTACGCATGAATGAACACCACTCGACAATCACCAGGCAAGACTGATCCCTTCCTGTTGGGGAACACTTCAGCGGTCATGGGCATTCAGCCTCTGATCTTTGGGTAAACGTTCTCCAAGGCGGCCTTCACAACATACGACAGCGCAGAGAGGCTGAGCAGAGACTGATAGCCAAGTTCCGCACACATGAGGACAGCCTCAACTGGGATCTGGGGTTCATGTCACGCTATCTGTAACCCCCATGACTTGCCTGAACTTGCAACATCTCACTTACTGTCCTGTCTGGAGACAATACACATCTCCTTAAGCTATGCTTAATGCTATCTCCACTCACATTGTCTGTACCTTTAAGACTTGAATAGTAGGTTAGCTGTAAAGACTCACATTCTAATCAATATTCTGTAAATTGAATGTGTGCCTTTATATGCCCTGTTTGTGATCAAAACTCTCCTGACGAAGGAATAGCACTCCAAAAGCTAGTGGCATTTACTACCAAATAAACCTGTTGGACTTTAACCTGGTGTTGTGAGACTTCTTACTTTCAGAAAACTACCAGTGGAGGATCTGTTGATGAACCTATGAAAGATACTGAGAGTTTTACAAAGAACAAAGAACAAATCAGCGTGGGAAACAGGCCCTTCGGCCCAACGAGCCCGCGCCGCCATCTCAACACCACCAGTCCCCCCTCCACCCACGACCCCGTCTAATGTTTTATGGCCATCCAGATTGAGGGAAACTGATTTAGGGACAATTTATTCCTGCCAATCAGCCTAACAGCACATCTTTGGGGTGTGGGAGGAAACCGGAGCACCCGGAGAAAACCCACGCAAGCACGGGGAGAATGTGTAAACTCCCACAGACACCGGCCCAAATCCATGTGTCTGCACAGCAATCAGTGATAGTCACTGAGCTGTCGTCTTGCCCAGTATCTTGTCCAGTTTAGGCACACACTAACGACATGAGGCCAATCTCGAACAACCAAGAGCAACCCCAGTACGACCCATCGCGTGTATGCCCCTCGTTGGACACGAGGTGGACCGACTTAAAACCTGTGAATGAAAAGAGAAAAAACATTATTGTCATACTATACCTATTTACATTACCAGGAACTCCCCAATGCTAATGACCCTTATTTAAAAGGATCTCCTCTATCCACTCATCTCCAACTCACTCATGTGCCTGTCTAAGTTACTCTTAAAGGACTCTAGCGTGTTTGCCTCCACCACCTTACTTGGCAGAGCATTCCATACCCCCACTACCCTCTGTGTGAAAAACCTCCCTCTAATATCTGTGTTGTACCTCTCCCCCCTCACCTTAAGTCCATGGCCCCTTGTCCTACATGTCTCTATCATAGGAAATAGCTTACCTCTGTTTACTCTATCTATACCCTTCATAATCTGATATAGCTCTATTAGATCCCCCCTCAGTCGGCGTCTTTCAAGGGAAAAGAGCCCCAATTTCTTCAACCTTTCCTCATACCCCAGTCCTTCCATACCAGGCAACATCCTGGTAAACCTCCTCTGCACTCTCTCCAGAGTCTCCACATCCTTCCGGTAGTAAGGCGACCAGAACTGGACGCAGTACTCCAAATGCGGCCTAACCAACGTTCTGTACAACTGCAACATTAGACTCCAGCTCTTATATTCTATACCCCTTCCTATAAAGGCTAACATACCATAGGCTTTCTTCACAACCTTCTCCACTTGTACTGCCACCTTCAAAGACTTGTGCACTTGCACCCCCAGGTCTCACTGCGATTCTATACTCCTTATGGGCTTACCCTTTATCATATAACTTCCCCCTACATTATTCCAGCCAAAATGCATCACCTCACATTTATCCTGATTAAACTCCATTTGCCACGTATCTGCCCAATATACCAGCCTATCAATATCCCGCTGTATTGCCAGACACTGCTCCTCACTGCCCGCCAATCCAGCCATCTTGGTGTCATCAGCAAATTTGCTGATCACACCACCTACTCCCTCTTCCAAATCATTTATATACACTACAAAGAGAAGAGGTCCCAGTACTGAGCCCTGCGGCACACCACTTGTGACAGACCTCCAGCTAGAAAAAGACCCCTCCACTACTACCCTCTGACTCCTCTTTGCAAGCCAGTTCTCTACCCATCTAGATACCTGACCACATATCCCATGAGCTTTAATCTTCTGTACCAACCTACCATGAGGGACTTTGTCAAACGCCTTACTGAAATCCATATAGACGACATTAACGGCTCATCCTTCATCAACCGTTTTTGTCACCTCCTCAAAGAATTCTACCAGATTCGTAAGGCAAGACTTCCCCTTGACAAAGCCATGCTGCGTATCCTTAATCAGATCGCAACGCTCCAAGTGCGCGTACATCCTATCCCTAAGAATCCTCTCCATCAACGTACCTACCACTGACGTTAAGATCACCGGCCTATAGTTACCCAGGCTATCCCTCCTACCCTTTTTAAACAATGGTACCACGTTCGCTATCCTCCAGTCCTCTGGGACCTCACCTGTGTCCAAAGAAGAGACAAAGATTCGCGTCAGAGGCCCAGCAATCTCATCCCTCGCCTCTCTAAGCAGCCTAGGATAAATACAATCGGGCCCCGGAGATTTATCGGTTTTAATGCCATCTAAAAGCCCTAACACTTCTTCCCTCGTAATCGATAGATCTTTCAATTGGTCTACCGCTCCCTCAATGACCGTACTAGACATCAAGCCCCTCTCCTTCGTGAATACCGACGCAAAGTATTCATTCAGGATCTCCCTCATTCCCTCTGCCTCTAAGCACAATTCCCCACATCTGTCCCTGAGAGGACCGATTTTACCCCTAGCCACCCTTTTGTTCTTAAGATAGGAGTAAAACGCCTTTGGTAACCCTACCTGCCAAAGCCATCTCATGCCCCCTCTTTGCTCTCCTAACTCCCCATTTGAGATCCCTCCTACTCTCTCTGTACTCCTCCAACGCTCTCTCCGTTCCCAAACAAGTTTTGTTTGATCTGCTTTATAAGGTTATAATAGGGTCATCTATTTTGATGTGGTTTTTGGAAGGATGTTTATTTTCATAACTTTATGACCACTTAAAGTAATGAGCAAGTTCACCTTTGCCAGTCTGCATGTAATTGAAACATCCCTATCCATTGTACCATTCCAGTGAATCTCTTCTGCACATTGGATTGCAGTTAATGTGTTGAGGTGGATAGAAAGCTGGTTAGCAGATAGGAAGCAAAGAGTTGGTAGAAATGGGTCTTTTTCTGATTGGCAGGCAGTGATTAATGGGTTATTGCAAGGATCTGTGCTCGGACCCCAACTGTTCACATTATATATTAATGATTTGGAAGAGGGAACTGAATGTATTATCTCCAAATTTGCGGATGATACAAAGTTGGGTGGGAGGGTGAGCTGTGAGGAGGTTGCAAAGATGCTTCAGCATAACTTGGACAGGCTGTGTGTGGGCATATGCATGGCAGATGCAGTATAATGTGGATAAATGTGAGGTTATCTGCTTTGGTAGCAATAATAGGAAGACAGATTATTACTTGAGTAGGTGTAAATTGAGAGAGGTGGACACTCAATGAGACTTAGTGTCCTCAGGCATCAGTTGCTGAAAGTAAGCATGTAGGTACAGCAGGCAAATGGTATGTTGACCTTCATAAGAGGGGATTTGAATATAGGGATAGGGATGTTTTTCCGCAATTGTCTAGGGTGTTGGTAAGGCCACACCTGGAGTATTGTGTCCTTTTGGTGTCCTTATCTGACAAAGGATATCTTTGCTATAGACAAAAGTACAGTGAAGGTTTACTAGGCTGATGTCTAGAACGGCAAGTCTGTCATATGAGGAGAGACTAAATTGGTTAGGATTATATTCACTAGACTTTAGAGGAGTGAGAGGGTGTCTGATAGAACCTTATAAAATTCTAACAGGGTTCGATAGAGTAGGTTCAGAAAGAATGTTCCCGATGGTGAAGGAGTCCAGATCTAGGGTTTGAGGATAAGGGATAAACCTTTTAGAACTGAGGTGAGGAGAAATTTCTTTATTCAGCGGGTGGTGAATGTGTGGAATTCACTATCACAAAGCACTTGAGGCCAAAATGTTATGTGATTTCAAGAAGAAATTAGACATAGCTCTTGGGGCTAAAGGGATCAAGGGATATGGGAGGAAAGTGGGGTGGTGGAAATCAGGACTTTGAATTTGATGATCAGCCATGATCAAGATGAATGGCAGAGCAGGCTCAAAGAGCCAAATGGCCCACTCCTACTTTAGTTTTTATGTGTTCCAGTACCTTCAATATCCACGCTGTCACTATGTTCCTTAGCCCTTAATATCCACTCCCTCAATGTGCCTTTCTACCTTCAATATCCATTCTTTCAACTCTGTCCCAGTGAGGAGACACTTCTTCACACACAAGCTGTTGAATATGTGGAATTCACTAGCACAAAATGTAGTTGAGGCCAAGCATTGTCTGATTTCAAGAGGAAATTAGCTCTCGGGGCTAAAGGGATCAAGGGATATGAGAAGAAGGAGGGATCAGGATATTGAATTTGATGATCAACCATCATCAAAATGAATGGCGGAGCAGGCTCGAAGGGCCAAATGGCCTTCTCCTGCTTCTAGTTTCTATGTCTTCAAGATCTTGTCAGATTAGAACAGGAATGAGTTCAAGTACAATGCCTTCCTTGGAAAACCAGCCAGTTTGTCTCCTCACCACCTGGGCATGCACTTGGCAAACAAATACAGAGGGAAGCAAGAAGAATATCCCAGAAAGAGACTGTTCATTCAGTAGAGGGAAAAGCTGGCAATAAAAGGAAAACATCACTGATTTGTTATTGTTGATTGTGACATGGAGGATTACAGTGGAACGAAAGTAACTAGTTGTCCTTAAACAGTTCAATGAGTGATCCAGAATTACACAAACAGATGTAAGTAATTGAAGCAAAAATATTACTCATGTACTCTAATAATTTGGGACCAGCCCTGATTAGACAAAGAATAACTGATGCGCTGCCAGTGGTATTTTCTTGGACTGTTCACATGAGATGACACTTATCCAAGATATTTGAGGCTCGTTTATTCACCACTGCATATCCTGCTGAAAGCTTGTCACTCGTGGCCATGGTACTTCCTGTCAAGGCTGCCATGTGTCACATTTATTTTCACTTCAGTGTTGGCCCGCCGTCACCCTCCATTCTGGAAGATTCTGTTTCACATTGAGGCTGAGCTCCATGGACACTGACAACATTTTCTGGGACTGATAGACGGAGCTGAGCGATCCCACAACAAACGGATCAGATCTAAACTCTGCAGTCCTGTCACATCCAATCGTGAATGGTGATGGAGAAGGCATCACAAATATCTCCATCCTCAATGATGGAGGAGCCCAGCACATCAGTGCAAAAGATAAGGCTGAAGTATTTGCAGCAATTCATCTTGTCCTCCTCCAGTGGTCCCCAGCATCTCAGATGCCAGCCTCCAGCCAATTTGATTCACTCCATGTGATTTCGAGAAACGGTTATGGGAACTGGATACTTACAAAGACAGTGGGCCCTGATAACATTCCAGCTAAAGTACTGAAGACTTGTGCTCCAGAACTTGCTGCTCCCCTAGCCAAGCTCTTCCAGTACAGTTACAACACTGACATCTACCCGACAATGTGGAAAATTGCCCAGGTATATTCTGTACACAAATTTAACCCAGCCAATTACTGCCCAATCAGTCTACCCTCGATCATCAGTAAAGTGATAGAAGGGGTCATCGGCAGTGCTATCTACCAGCACCTGCTTAGCAATAACCTGCTCAGTGATGCCCAGTTTGGGTTTCATCAGGGTCACTCAGCAACTAACCTCACTATAGCCTTGGTTTAAACATGGACAAAAGGGCTGAACTCCAGAGGTGAGGTGAGAGTTCCTGTTCTGGACATCAAGGCAGAAGTTGACTGAGTGTGGCATCAAGGAGCCCTGGTAACACTGGAGTCAATGGGTGGGATTTTCCAGCCTTGCTTGTCCTGAACTGGAAAACCCCACTTGAGGTCAACGGACCTTTTCATGGTCTGCCCCTTGCCCGCTCCGATTCCCGTGGCAGGCGAGACAGTAAAATTCACCCCAATGGGAATTAGGGGAAAACTCTCCGCTGGCTGGTATCATAGTTGGCACAAAGGAAGATGTTTATGGTGGTTGGATGTCAATGATCTCAGCTCCAGGACATCATTGCAGGAGTCTCTGAGTAGTGTCCTAAGCCCAACCATCTTCAGCTGCTTCATCAATGACCTTCCCTCTATCATAAGATCAGAAGTGGGGATGTTTACTGATGATTGCAGTGTTCAGTTTCATTCGCGATTCCTCAGGTACTGAAGTAATAGAACAAAGAACAAAGAACAACACAGCACAGGAAACAGGCCCTTTGGCCCAACGAGCCCGCGCCACCATCTTAACAAAGCATTTTCCTACACCTACCTTGACCCGTGTGTATGCGTATGGTACCCCCATTGGAAACCAGATTCAGGGGAGAATAATTTAGGGATCCATGTGATAGGAACGTAGGAACCAGGAGGGGGCCATTAGCTCCTTGAGCCTGTCTGCCATTTAATGAGATCATAGCTGATCTGTGGCCTAACTTCATATATCTGCCTTTGGCCCATATCCAGTAATACCTTTGCTTCACAAAACATTATGGCCGGGACTCTCCCCCACAAATTCTAGACCCCCAGTTTGTGTGAAAACAGGAGTAACTCCAGCTGGTTTTTTTTATTGTAATTTTCCATTTAAGCTCCTGCGCCGAAAAGTGCCCCAGAGGAATTCCATCTGAAGGTCAGTGGGTGGGGCCTATTCCCACCCGAGAAGCCGGCAGCACAGCGCTGAGTGGGCCACTGTGCATTTGTCGATCGGCACACGCACAGTGGCCCCATGCTGTGGGTCTCCAGATTGCTGGCCCCACAACCTCCCATCGCTGGTTTCCCGGACGTCTCCAGCCAGCCCCAATGTTCCTCCCCCCGCTCCCACCCTCGATAGCCCTGACCCCATCCCCATCGCCCCGAATCCCAATGGAAAGCCCCAATCAACAACTCCCTCCCTCTCCCAGTCATCCCAAATGCAGAGTGGCAGCAGTACCCTCCCATCCCCACCAACCAAACCCCCCCAAACCCTCTTGGCCAAGAGGTGGTGCCAGAGTGCCTCTTGGGCATTGCCAGTTTGCCCATTGGGCAGTGCCAGGGTACCAGACTGGCACTGCCTGGCTGAAAATGCTCAGGGGGCATCCCTCCCATACCCTTGACCTCCTGAGGGGGTCTCAATGGCTTCTGTTCCCTCCAGTGGGGTCGGGCAACCTGTTCCCTGTTCGTGGGGAGCAGGAGTAAACCCCGCTGGAGTTGGGGGGAGACATTATTGGGCCTGGAGGCTTCAGTTTCAGGCCCAGTACTAAACGGAAATCTAGATTTAAATATTGAAATCAGCTCTATGTCAAATTCTGGCATGAAGCTGATGACACTCAGAATCATGGCCCCAGGGATACGTGAAGGCCTGGACGCCCAGCAGGAAGCCTGAGATGTCTTCTGGCCCAGTGTGCTTCAAGAGTAGTGCAGCAGTCTGGGAGAATCACACCTTATCCATCTCAGATTTAAAGATAACAACTGATCTAGTATCAACTGCCGTTGGTGGAAGAGAGTTCCAAACCTCTCCCACCCTTTTGGTATAGAAATGCTTTCTAACATTTTCCCTGAAATTAAAGTCTGGCCCTAATTTTTTGATTGTGCCCTCTAGTTCTAGAATCTCTTAACCCAGTGGAAATAGCTTATCTTTAACTATTCTGTCTTTTCCTGCAAATATGTTGAAGACTTCGATCAGATCATCCCTTAAGCTTGTAAATTCCAGAGGAGCATGTCTAGATTGTATAATCACTCCTCAGATTAACCCCTGAAGTCCACATTTCGTTCCTGTAAACTACGCTGCAATCCCTCCAAGGCCAATATATCCTTCCTAATATGTGGTGCCCAGATCGTTCACCATGATTCAAAGTGGGGTCTTCCCAGGGTTTTGTTTAGCTGCAGCATAACTTCTGTGTCTTTATACTTCAGTCCTCTAGACGTATAGCCTTTTTGAGTAATTTCTGCAACTGTGTGGCATCTTAAAGATCTATGCACCTGAACACACCACCACCTCCCACCCCCCACCCCCCCACCACCCCCGAGTCTCTGTGAGCACCCAGTGTATTTCATTTCACACCATCTAGAAAATACTCTGATCTATCTGTTTTCGGTCCAAAATGGATAACCTCTCAATTGTTTTCATTAAAAACCATCTGCCACATTTTTACCCACTCACCTAGTCTATCAATATCCCTTTCAAATTTTATGTCACCAACTACACTGCCTACACAATGCGTACAATACCCAAATGCAACAAGACCTGGACAATATCCAGGCTTAGGCTGAGAAGTGGTAAATAACATTCATACCACACAAATGCTAGACACTGACCATCTCCAACAAGAGAGAATCAAACCATCTTCCCTAATGTTTAATAGCATTATAATCACCGAATCCCCCATTATCAACGCCTTGGAGGTTACCATGCAGACATGAGGAGAATGGAGTTTCCACACAGACAGTGACCCGAGGCCAGAATCAAAGCTGGGTCCCTGGCGCTGTGAGGCAGCAGTGTCTCCGTGCTGCCGCATGGGAACTCCACCGCCTGGATGTTCCCCTTCAAGCCACTCACCATCCTAACTTGGAAATATATCACCATTCCTTCACTGTCGCTGGATTAAATTCCTGGATCTCCCTCCTGAACAGCACTGTGAAGGGATCTTGTACTGCAGTGGCTCAGCACAACTTTATAAAGTGCAATTAGAGATGGGCAATAAGTACTGTCCTAGCAACACACAGTAGTGAAAAAGTATCCCAAAAAACACTTGTGCCATTCTGTTGAAAGGAGAGCGGGGAGTTTCCTATTTCCTCTCGATATTCCCGCCTCAACCCACATCACTGAAAAAATACTCACTTGTGGCTCCTGACTCAGTGGGATCTTGCTCTGCATAACATGGACACCACATTTAATGTCTTAACAAGGGTAAGGAGGCTGCAGAAGCAATTGGAGGTGAGGTATGCTCGGACATTCCTGACGCACATGATGAAATGTTGCACACCTTTCTCCCTGGCAGTTGGACAGAGTTCCAGTGTAACTGTGAGTGAGGGAGTAAGCACTCCATCGAGCCACAGAGTCCATCATAGCTGTTCTTGCCTTGACCCTGATGTCCCACAGCTGGAGTCAGCAGAGACTGAGGAGAGCAGGAATTTGGGCTCTTTTCTGCACACACCAACACCAGGGTACTGAGGCCAACTGCAGAGTGCTTGTACTAATGCAGATCTGGGGTAAAGCTGGCATCCTACCTGGGCAGTGGCCGCACAGTCCCCCTCGAGGGGCTGAGATGCTGAAACATCAGCACAAATCATTGGAGAGTGCAAGGAATAAGGATCGACGGGGCCGTGTTACAGGGACTTATTCAGGGAAAGATCATCAAAAAGTGGATCAAATTGAATCCACGCAGTGTCTAGTGGAACCTGCCAAGAGCAGGGCTGGCTAACGTAATTAAATATGCTGTGTTGATAACCAGATTGAAAAAACTGGAGGCAAATCAAAATGCAGGTTGTGTTAATCTAACAGAGGAATGCAAGCATAGCCACTGTGTTTTTCTTTGCCTAAATTAAACTTTGATAAGTATGTGGAGGGCTCGGGTGGGCGGGTGCAGCTGAGGGAAGGAACTTCCCCCTTGTGCTATAAAAATGCGGGAGTTCGCCATCCAGCACATCATTAGCAGAATCCGAGGATCAGTGTGGGAGGAGAGTCGGACTGCAAACTCCACCATGAACCCTACACACAGCTCCATCTGCTGCCGTTGTGCACTGAAGGTGACCCACTTTATGTAGATCTCTTTCAACATAGTGCATGATGCTTATAGGCAACCCGTGGCCATGAGTGTTATTTTGCTAAATTTTGTGGCTTTGGTTAAAAGCCATGTTTTACTTTTGGGAGGTCTTCTATTTTTCTGTCAATAACTGGGCTTTTTGGCATCCAAGTAGAAATGTTAATGTTTTCTTTTTACTAGGATATCATTTCTGAAGTGCAGCCTTTACTGGATGTAGAGAACTATTCATCGCGTCAAACAAACAAATTGTAGAAAGTAACTATGGGAAGTACTGGGGGCTGAAGGGAAGGGTAGAGAGGGAGCCCAAGGAAGAGAGAGAGATTAGGAAAATGAATGCAAGGTGACAGAGAAGAGGGAGAGACAAGTGAAGAAACAGTGCAAGAGAGAGAGAAAAAAGACAAAAGTGAAGCAATTGAAACAGCAAAAAGTCAAGTCTTGAGAAACAGTCAGTAGAAAATATCCTAAAGATTGGAAAGAGGGAGTAAGAAAGAGAGATTGAGAGGGAGAGGAGGGACATGGATCTGGTGAAATGAGGCAGAGAACAATACAGATAGAAACAAAAAAATAGAGAAATATTCAAGATTTTAAGAATTGATTTTCAAACTCATACACAAGTCTTCCTAACTGATTCTATTCATGTCATAGGAAGTTGAAGACAGTTACAGGAGGGTAATTAATGTTGGCAAAAGCACAGTGATTAGGGAGAAGTGAAAACTCGAACCATTTCATGATCTTGATTGAAACTGCTCACATTGTCAGTTGTGTTTAATTGGTTAAATATCTGTGTGCTAACTCGCTTACCAGAGGCAAGAGAAATATTTACAGCTGGTTTGGCAGGCAGTCCAATGAGTGAGAGAGCTCTCTGAAACTGCAACGTCTTGCAGACTATCAAAAACAAATGACTAAAGTAAATCTAAAATTACTGAGACAGTGAAGGAGCGTTTGTCCTGACAGAAGGAAGTGAACAAAACAAGTTTAAAATAGTTATTTGGAAGGATTCCTTAGTCCAAAGGGAGAGTCCTGTAATTGTCCCCGTGTAGAGTGTGCGTGAAATCTGTAATGCTATATGTTTAATATTGACTATTTCTGTCTGTATACAGAGTCTGTATGATCTGTGACCAGCCTGGACATAAATGTGTAAGTGTGCAGTCTGTGTCCAGTTTGAACACAGTTTATGGACAGTCTGTGTGCAATCTGAAAATAGTTTATGAGGGGTCAGTGTATGCTTTGTTTAAAGTCTGGTGTATAACTTGTGTTATGTGTGTCCATAGCCTGTGAATGTACAAATAAGATTCTGTCTGTAGTCTGTATACAGATCATGTATAATTCCACCCTCTGTGTGTGTATACTATCCCACTCAGTGCTTATGTGTGTAAACTATCCTACCCAGTACCTGTGTCTTATGTACACACTATCCCACACTGTGACTGTAGGAGTTCACTTCCCCACCCTGTGACTGCATGTGTACAGTATCCCAACTTGCGACTGCGTGTGTACACTTTCCCACTTTGTGCTTATGTGTATACACTATCCCACCCTGTGCCTGTGTGTGTACACTATCCCACCCTGTGATGCATGTGTACACTATCCCACCCTGTGCCTGTGTGTGTACACTATCCCACCCTGTGATGCATGTGTACACTATCCCATCCTGTGACGTGTGTGTACACTATCCCACCCTGTGATGCATGTGTATACTATCCCGCACTGTGACGCATGTGTACACTATCCCACCCTGTACTGCATGTGCACACTATCCCACCCTGTATTGCATGTGTACACTATCCAACCCTGTGACGCATGTGCACACTATCCCATGCTGTGATGTGTGTATACACCATCCCATCCTGTGATGAGTGTATACACTATCCCACCCTGTGAAGCATGTGTACACTATCCCACCCTGTGAAGCATGTGTACACTATCCCACGCTGTGATGTGTGTATACACTATCCCACTCTGTGACGCGTGTGTACACTATCCCACCCTGTGACATGTGTGTACACTATCCCACCCTGTGACACATGTGTACACTTTCCCACCCTGTGACGCGTGTGTACACTTTCCCACCCTGTGACGCGTGTGTACACTTTCCCACCCTGTGACGCGTGTGTACACTATCCCACCATGTGACACGTGTGTACACTTTCCCACCCTGTGATGCGTGTGTACACTATCCCACCCTGTGAAGCATGTGTACACTATCCCACACTGTGATGTGTGTATACACTATCCCACCCTGTGACACGTGTGTACACTTTCCCACCCTGTGACGCGTGTGTACACTATCCCACCGTGTGACACGTGTGTACACTATCCCACCCTGTGACATGTGTGTACAGTATCCCACCCTGTGTCACATGTGTACGCTATTCCATCTTGTGATGCGTGTATACACTATCCCATCCTGTGACACGTGTGTGCACTATCCCATCCCGTGACACACGTGTACACTATCCTACCCTACGACGGGTGTGTACACTATCCCCCCTGTGACGCGTGCATACACTATTCCACCCTGTGCCACTTGTGCATGTACACCATCCCACTCTGTGACGCGTGTGTGTACATTATCCCACCCTGTGATGCGTGTGTGTGTACATTATCCCACCCTGTGACGCGTGTGTGTGTACACTATCCCACCCTGTGACGCGTGTGTGTGTGCACCATCCCACCTGATGATGAGTGTGATGTGTACACTATCCCATCCTATGACTGTGTGTGTGTATACGCTATCCCATAGAAACATGGAAAATAGGAACATGAGCAGGCCATTCAGCCCTTTGAGCCTGCTCCACCATTCATTGTGATCACAGCTGATCATCCAATTCATTAGCCTGATCCAGTCTTCCTCCCATATCCTTTGATCTCTTTCTAACTGATTCTTGAAAACATACAAGGTTTTGGCCTCAACTGCTGTCTGTAGTAGTGAATTCCAGAGGCTGACCGCTCTCTAGGGGAAGAAATTCCTCCACATCTCAGTGCTAAAACGTTTACCCCATTCCCTTAAACTGTGACCCTTGGTTCGAGACTCTGCATCACTGGGAAACCTTTTATAGGTTTCTATGAGATCCTTCCTCATTCTTCGAAACTTCAGAGAATGTAATCCTAACTGACTCAATCTCTCCTCGGACATCGGTCCTGAAGGGGCAAGTTTGTGGGTGTGGGCAGGGAGGGCATTCTAATACCCTGACAACTGGCCAAGTTCGGGTTCAGTTGATGCAGAATGGACTGGCATGGTGGGGCTGGTGTGGACTGTATGACCCTGTTGATAATACTTGCTGTGTGGGCAGCCATATTTACGCTACCCAGAATCTCGAGCCAGTGGTGGGAGAATCAGAGTGAGACTGATGTCTGCTTTCAATCCATACAGGTCCATGCACTGAACCACTTCTGGATGCTGTACCTGTTGCTGTGCCTCATGGCTGTGCCCCACTGGGCAGTGTTTGGTGAGACCCTCTGTGGATCAGAGCTTGTGGACACACTTCAGTTTGTATGTGGCGACCGGGGATTTTATTTCAGTAAGTTCTGATGAACATCTCTTAATTTAGACACGTATCTTCCATTTTTACCCTGCTGTTCATTAATTTCAATTAATGTGTACAGTTCTAGAGGCCAGTGGAGAACATTCTAGAAAATAATTGTTTTCACTTTGCTGGTTACTCATTTGGCAGCTAAATTGGGACTTGTTTGTGAACGTCTAAACCTGTGTTTAGAATCATAGAATCCTTACAGTGCAGGGGGGAGGCCATTCAGCCCATCGAGTCCGCACCGACCACAATGCCACCCTAGCCCTAGCCCTGTAATCTTGACATGAAGGGGGAATTTAACATGGCCAATCAACCTAACCCACACATCTTTGGACTGTGGGAGGAAACCGGAAAATCCAGAGGAAACCCACACAGACATGAGGAGAATGTGCAAACTCCACATAGACGGTGACCCAAGCTGGGATTTGAACCCGGGACCCTGGCAGTGTGAGACGGCAGTGCTAACCATTATGTCGCCACGCAGTGTTTAAAGATGCTCACTAGGAAAGTCAGAACCAGTTCATAGTTTCATAAGAAACAGTAATGGAGTCAGCTGCTCAGCCCATCGAGCCTGTTCCACATTTTGGTTTGGGCCTCAGTTTCCCTGCTCTTCCCCATAATGCCTGACTCCTGTTCAGCAATTACATTAACATTAACATTCCATCACTCGATCAGTTCGATCCTCTGCCACCCTCTGACCATGTTTGTCATCAATTCCCTCACTTCAATCCATTGAGGCAACAACTTTCCCTCCCTGTTTTCAAATGTATTGTAGTTGAGAAGTATGCAGCACAGGTTCCAGGATGTTATTGGGAGTCCAAATATTAAATTACAATGTTATGTTAGATAAATGAAGCCTGGAATGTAGGAGTTGAGGAACGATTAGACCGAAGGTTTTAGAGATTTTGAAAGGAAAGGATAAGGTGGATTGGTGAAACATTTTCCACCGGTGGCAGAATCTGGGACAAGGGGATGTGGCCTTAAACTCAGAGCCAGACCATTCAGGAGAAAAGAAGCAACTCTTGTCACAATGAGTGGTATAATTATGGAACTCTGTCCAATAACGGCGGCACGGTAACTCAGGGCGGCACGGTAGCACAGCAGTAGTACTGCTCCTTCACAGCTTCAGGGACCTAGGTTTGATTCCCGGCTCGGGTCACTGCCTGTGTGGAGTTTGCACATTCTCCTCATGTCTGCATGGGTTTCCTCCGGGTGTTCTGGTTTCCTCCCACAGTCCAAAGATGTGTGGGTTGATTGGCCATGCTTAAAAAAAATTGCCCCTTACTGTCCTGAGATGCGTAGGTTAGAGGGATTAGTGGGTAAATATGTAGGGATATGGGGATAGGGCCTTGGTGAGATTGCGGTCGATGCAGACTTGATGGGCCAAATGGCGTCTTTTTGCACTGTAGGGTTTCTATCATTCTATGAAGAAGATGTTAGCTCAATTAATCATCAAAAATCTTTGTCCTCATTTGTGGCTGGGATTCTCCAGTGCTGCTGAATGGAGTTTTGACTGGAACACAGAATTCTCTGCTCTCATTTACACTGGGATGGGAACAGACGAGATTGGAGAACCTGGCTCAATGGTTTTTAAAATCTGAGATTGCTAGAGATTTAGAATGACATGGTACCAATGCTGGGGGGATCAAGTTAGGATACAGAACAGCCATGATCTTATTGGATGGTGGAACAAGCTTAAGGCGTTTAATGATCTCCTTCTAGTTCTATATACGTATTGGGTGACACAGTGGCGCAGTGGTTAGCACTGCTGTCTCACGGCGCCAGCGACTTGGATTCAATTCCAGTCTTGGTGACTGTCTGTGTGGTGATTGTACATTCTCCCCGTGTCTGTCTGGGTTTCCTCCAGGTGCTCCGGTTTCCTCCCACCCAACCATGTCTAGGTCAGGTGGATTGGTCATGCTATATTGAATGTTAGTGTCAGGAGTTAGCAGGGTAAATATGTGGGGTTATAGGAATTGGGCCTGGGTGGGATTGTTGTTGGTGCAGGCTTGATGGGTGAATGGCCTCCTTCTGCACTGTAGGGATCTATGATTCTATGGCCCTCACTCTAATCCTCCAGTTACCCTCATGCTGAGAATCCTCATTTTAGGCTTGACTATTTCAACACCCCATAGGCTGGCCTCCCACCCTTCACCTTGACGCCATTCAAAGCTTCCTGTCCCGATCCTCAATTCATAAATCCTGTTCCCTCATCACTTCTCGCACTCATGGCCTTGCATTGCCTACAGGCCTAGCAACTCCATAACTTTAACATTTTCATCCTGGTTTTCAAATCGCTCATGTCCTTCTCTGTGACCTTCCCCAGACCCTCCACGGTCACTGTGCTCATTCAATTCCGGCCTTTTCTGCATCCCTGATTTCTATTGTTCAACCAATGGCTCCAGCTACCTTTGCCCTAAACTCTGGAATTTCATCCTAAATCTTTATACATTCCTCTCCTGCATAAAACTATCTCACTGATCAAGCTTTTGGTGCACTGTCTTAATGTACCACTACAATTTGGTGTTAAATTATGTTCCCGGTAACTTTTATTCTACAAGTTGTTGATGCTGTTGTTGTTGTGACTGAGTTTGAATTTACTCACTCCAATCCATCAGCTACATTTGTATTGCATTTCCTCCTCATAAGCACTCAGTTTCATTGTTGTCAAACTCTTTTCCCCAGTCCTCCAGTTAGGTGTCAAATCTTTCTCACTTAATTTCATCAGTTACATTGGATTGAGTTCTCATTTCACAGGCACTACCTCACTTTCTCATTCCAATCTGACAGTTAGTCCACCCCTTAGCCTCACCATGTGATTAGCACTGAGCTCCTTAGTGTTTAACCTTGTTATCAAATTCATCCAGGGCTTGCTCACTTCCTTCCGCTATAACCCTGAAATCTTTTGGTACCCCTTCAATTCTGATCTCTTTCCTATGTTCAATTTTTATTGTTCCAGCATTGGCCGCTTTTGCTTTCTCACCCCCCACACACTCCACCTTCTTCCTTTCAAGCACTCTGTCAAACCACTTACTTTGAAGATTTTTATAACTTGTCCTAATATACCCTTACAGGGTTTGATGTTACATGTTGATTGCTAACACTTCATTCAAAGTGCCTTGAGCTTTTTGCAACATAACTCGTTACATTTAAGTTTCTTTACTACAATCCATTAGGAACCAAATAATTCTCCCTAAGCTACCAGGTAAATAATGCTGATTTTCCAATCCACAATTCACATTTATTACTGAGATTCCTCACTGAGAAACACATAAACATAAAAAGATTTATGATACAGCAGTATCCATGGCAACTGTAAAATAGCTCACTAGTCTAATCCCACCTTCTAGGTCTTGTTCTGTCTTCTCTAGTTTAAAGTGTCTCAAGTGCATATGCAAATGTTTTATAAATGCCTGAAGGGTTTGGCTTCTATTACCTTTTCAGCTAGTGAGGTCCAGATCTGTGTGAAAAATCTTTCTTTTCAACTCCTCTCTACTGCATCTGTTAATTGCTTTCAATATATTTTGTTTCACTTCCAGCATCTAATGGTGGGCAAGGCAGGTTTTCACCTGTTCCCAGGGTGAGAATTTTCCTGTCACTAACCTGCCACCAGAGACATGTCTAACCAGGAGTCTCTCCTGCTCTTACTGCCAACCATTGGCATGTTTGGACCGATTTACAGCTTGACCCTCATCCAGTTTGACTGCATCATGAATGCCAACAAGTCCTAGGGTGGGACTTGAATCGGAGCCTCTGGCTCAGAGGCAGGGACACTAACCCCACTGTTCCACAAGGTGTTCTTCTTTAAAACCTATGCTCCCTGGTTATTGCCCTCCCTTTTAGAACTTTCCTATCCATTTTGTTTAGGTTCCTCATAATTCTATACATCTTAATTAAATCTTTTCCAGTCTATCCAACCTTTCCTCATAGCAAAAAATTCTCCATTCCTGGTAATATTCCGGTAAATTTTTTCTGCGCCTTACAGCAATAATCAATTCTAATACTGATTAGATTTCACACTGAATGTGTGCCTTTATATGCCCTGCTTGTGATCAAAACTCCCACTCACCTGACAAAGGGGCAAACCCCGAAAGCTAGTGCCTTTTACTACCTAAAAAATGTGTTGGACTTTAACCTGGTGTTGTGAGACTTCTTCCTGTGTTTACCCCAGTCCACCGCTGGCATCTCCACCTCTTGCTGTTAGACATCCAGGGGCACCTCAGTTTGGGAGTGCCACCCTTTTTCTTTGTGGGATCAGGTTTATTCTGAAGCATCTCTGTCTCCCTGAATTCCATCCACTGCACTGACACAGATTTACCTTCAAGGAGCTGGTTTTATTCCACTTTTACCAAACCACATCTTAGCTTAGTGAAATTGTTAATGCTGTCCATCTTGGTCCATCTTTGCCCATTTCCATATCTACTCTCAGTCTAACTGAATTCTGATCATTCCAACAGTCAAATAGCACTGAGTTTCACTCCAAACCTCCTGTTCATTAATTTGTGCTAAGTTTCCTCACTCCATCAGTTAGAACATTCCTGCTGTCTGTCCAGGTGTGGACTGCCTCGGGTCTGGCCTGGCGCTGTGAACATTTGGGCCTGACCAATTAGAAATTATTGGATACTAATAGCCTTAGCTCAGGCAATAATGACATCATGTTGGGATTGGCGGGTTAGGAGTCGGTGTTTGCCTCAGGGGCCAGGTAATGGTTGATGGGGAAATGCTGTGTTGTTGCACAATGCCAGCAATAACTGTGACCCATTGCTCTCCAGGTAAAACTTCCTCCTACATAAAATACAAGTACAGCATAAAGCGGCAGAGTAAAGGCATCGTGGAGGAATGCTGCTTTCGAAGCTGTGACCTGCAGTTACTGGAATCGTACTGTGCCACACCTCGAACATCACGATCTGTGCCGCCATTAACCACCATCAGCCCCCAGGTGAGGACCTCAGACTCCGCAGTGAGTTACAATTCCCTTTGCTAAAGCCAATGCCGGCATTCACACTGGCCCAACACTCAGCTGACTGAAGCAGGTGTGGAGTGATGTGGACCAGGGATGCGAACAGGAAAGCCCCCTGGAGGGTGATATTGATTGAGGGTCACTGTCAGTTAAACAAGGTGTGATGGCATTCCCACTTTGAGGCTCAACAGCCTGTGATTTCCATCCATTTAACTGTGAACAAAGCAGTGTGTGATTTTTGTCGCTAATTGTCACTAATTGTTAACCTTTGTTACTGGTGTATTAATGTATTATCTGACAAGGTTGGCACTGCTGCTTCTCCTGATGAGCTGACTGTACTGGTGATAGTTTTTTTACAGTTTATTCGGAGCTTGCTCAGCCACTTTAGAATATAATTGAGAGTTCACCATTAGACTGCCACCTAAAGGCCCAGACTGATTGACAAAGGACATAACTATAGAACCATAGAAAAATATCAAATCCATACAGTGCAAAAAGACCCCATTCAGCCCATCAAGTCTGCACTGACTCCCCGAAAGGGCACCTTACCAACGCCACCCCTGCCCTATCCCTGTAAACCCATGCGTTTACCATGGCCAATCCACCCAACCTAAGACAATTCACCCAACCCAATCCACCCTGAGACACTAAGGGGCAATTTAGCATGACCAATCCACCTAATCCACAGATCTTTGGACAGTGAGAGAAAACCGGAGCACCCAAGGAAACCCATGCAGACATGGGGAAAATGCAAAAACTCCACGCAGACAGTGACCCAAGCCCAGAATTGAACCTGAGTCCCTGAAGCTGCGAGGCAGCAGTGCAAACCACTGTGTCACCATAACTGAACAAGTTGGAATTTTATAAAAAACTGATAGCTTCACATCTTTTATTAGTAGAATGTTAAGACTGAATTCATAGGGCAGGATTTTATGGCCTTGTTTGATCCATGACTGGAAAATCCCACCTGAGGTTAATGGACCTTCCCATTGTCCGCCCCTCGCCCGCTCTGATTCCCATGGCGGGGAGGGCAGTAGAATTCCGGTGATATTCTCAAACTGTTTTGATGGAGAGGGGAGTGGGGGTTTGGGGGCAGTTGGGGTATGAGTGTGAATGCTGGGTAGGAAGTGGATGGGGAGGAGAAGGCTGGGGAAGTGAGTTGGGGGAAACAGAGATCTGTTGCATTCTGAAGGTGCTTCATAAACCCTTCCACATCCTGGAAACATTTCAATTTGGAACTGTTGGGCTCTGGGTTATTGAATCCTTTTCGTTGTGCCTTTCCTAAAGAAAGGAAATCCAGCCTGTTCAATCTTACTGCAGTTACATGTTCGTAGTCCTAAAAAAAACTCTTGTAGATCTTCCTTGTACTTCCTCTGGCGATGCGACAGACAGTGCTCTTGCTATGGAACTTTGTGTCAGTTCAGGTGTTGATAAGAGAATTAGGGAAGGGTTGGAAATGTACTCTAATTCTGACTGGACTCCTGACTGTCCAGACCCCACAAACACAGCTGTGGGATGCACGGGGGCACAGTGGTTAACACTGCTACCTCACAGCGCCAGGGGTGCGGGTTCAAATTCCCGGCCTCGGGTGACTGTGTGGAGTTTGCACGTTCTCCCCGTGTCTGCGTGGGTTTCCTCCAGGTGCTCTGGTTTCCTCCCATAGTCCGAAAGATGTGCTGGGTAGGCGGATTAGCCATGGTAAGTTGTCCCTTAGTGTCTAAAGATGTGCAGGTTAGGAGAATTGTGCATGATCAATATGCAGGGTTATAGGGATAGGGTAGTGAGTTGGTCTGGGTAAGATGCTCTTTCAGAGGGTTCATGCAGTCTCAATGGGCTGAATAGCCTCCCTCTGCACTGTAGGGATTGTGTGAATTCCCATCAGCACATGCTTGCCCTTTTGGAGCATCGTTCTGGCAAAATGAAACTTATTTAATTTCATTTCAGGTTGAAAATTCAAAGGACTCGTATAAAGAGACCTCCAAGTCTACCAAGCGGATTTCAGATTTACTGAGACCTAAAACACTGGCGAAAAGCAGGACCTCGTTAGGAAGTCAACATGTAATACAGGATCTGAGTCCATCCCAGAGTCCTTTGATGGAACTGTTAAGGAAGTCACCAAAGAATGCTCCAGAACTTCAGATAAGAAACTTGCGATAGTAACGAGGAAGGCACAAAGGCAGGATGCACTATTTTCCACTGCCCTTTCCTGTTCAATGTTACTGTGAATTCAACACTAGTGTTGAAACTTGGAATGGAAAATGGAGTTGGAATGAACCAATGCCTCCTCTTTCAATGAAACATTTTGCTCTTTGCTTTAGGGCAAGCTAGTTTGATCTGTTTTCCCCATACTCTTCATCAACCCTTACTCCACCAACCCCACAATCTCATAGTCCCCCAGTACCATTTGGACACCTGAATTAATAACCAGAATAAAGGAACTCTCAAACTCTACAATGCAAGGGACAGAGAGCTTCAAAATTCTCCGTTTCAAATTGCCCCCGGCCCGGTAACTGAACGCTACTCTTTTTGGACTCATTTTAAGATGTATGAAGACATTTGGACAAAATGTAACACACAAACACACTCAGCCTCCTGCAGCAGAATACAAGAGGGCTGTGTCTTCACAGATACCGACAAGAAGGAAGCAGTCATTGATCAGCAGCACTGGTTCAGTGGGCAGACCAGCTGATTATACTGACCAGAGAGTTGACTAGAAACAGTATATTCAATTGGTACATGGGAGATTGAAATAAAGTGTGGTGGGAAAGGAGGGGGATGGAGGGAGTTGGCAGGAGTGGTGGTGGATGGTGTAGAGGGTTGGGGGTGGGGGCAGTGGGGTTGGTAAGAAATCTTTCCCAAGGTTGCTGGATAGCAACAGTTCAGGCACATGCATGCTGGTTGCTGAGAGGCTGGTGTGAATACATTTGCAGTGGGCACTTCCTCCAGAACCAGCACTCTGGAAAGTCTGAAGCAAAATGAAATTGAAGGACTTGTCCAATTGAACAGTTCCACAAAGACTATCGGTGCACCTTATTTAATGAAGAGAGTTCTGAGAATTTCACTGCCACAAGTTGATCCCAGCAAGTGGTGGCTATCAATTGTGTCTGATGTCAAATATTCTGCACGTGTATTTAATGCCTGTTGGGTTATTTGTATGTATTAATTGTAATTTCTCCAGTATCGTGTACCAGCAATACACTTCAGTATTACACTACAACACTAGGTTTAAGCGTAACATTACTATAATGCATTCATGTTATGTTACGCAGCATTACACCACTCTCCCACTCATCTTCAGTACGTCTAACTGATAATATACTTTATAATCCACAACATGTTTTCATTTCCAGTGTGCAAAGATAAATCCTATTGGTCCATGATCACTTTGGAATGACCATTAACTGTGTTAGGGGATGGAGGCTCAGGAATACTCATTTCGAAATCTACTCACCGCCAGCTCAATGGGTTTTTACGACCTTGCTTTTCCCTGGCATCTATCCCTGTCCCTGGCATTATCTCAGACTGAAGGAGAGCTAGGCCACAGCCTCACCATCCTATTTGACCCAGAGCTGAATTTCCAATCCCACATCCGCTCCACTACCAAGGGAGTCTTCCATCTCTGCAAAACTGCCTTATCTTCAGTCCTGTCCCAGTTCATCAGATGGGAAACTCTCAGCTGTGCTTTGGCCGCTGTTGATGTGTGGATCCTGAGCTCTGGAATTCTCTCCTTAAACCTGTACATCTTTCTCCTCTCTTTCTTTCTTTAGAGCTTCTTTGACCAAGCTGTCACCTGTCCTCTTGCCCTCTAGCTCAGAGTTTGGGATATTTTGCTGTGTTACAGGCAAGTTGCTGAGAAACAATGAAGAATGTCAGAATGTTGGAGGGGGAATCATGACACTGATTGGGTTAAATATTTGTCCATTAGCATCACAAGAGTCATTCTGTGATCCTCCAAGTTCAAAGGAGCAGAGACTTGGCTGAGGATGTAGTAGATCCCTCTGAGTGCAGATCACATTGAGATTCGGAAACAATCACCTTGGTTCAACCAGTTAGTGCCACTATTCCCCTCTGTGCAAGCAAACAGTCTCAATCACACTTTACCCTGAACCACATCCCTCCATCCCCATTCGCATCATCTACCTAGCCAATCAGATAGATCCATTCCCTCCATGACAGAGTAACAAGTGTCAGGATGATTTGTTCTGGAGTAACCAGAAAGCTGATTATTCCCAGAAAAAAACACATTGAAGGAATCTTCCTGCCCCTATCACAATGTCAATACATAGAGCAACCAATGAAACTCTTCTGTTCCCTTGTCATGGTCTTTGAGATACAATGAATAAATTTGTGCTGTCATTTTCTATTTGTATTTATTTATAATTCTGTACGCTTTGTGAAATTGATGCATTGTACATCAGCAGCAAGCCAGGAACAGGCTTTGAATTTTTATTGGACAGAAAATAAAACTCTGCAGCATTTAACACCATGTGCAAATGTATTGGCAGTCTAATTCCATTTCTGAAATAGTATGTTTGCTTTATTTGTAAGGCAGGATTTTTGCATCGTATAGTTTCTGCGGGGATGCGGGTGGTTTTGTTTGCTGTGATGCGCTAGCAGTTATACCGAGAGCAGCCTAAAGTTCTAGCCTGCAGCTGAAGCTTTCAGGTTGCTTTGATGGGCTCAATCATGTAGCCCACAAGAGTTCTGCTTCATTCTCTGATCCCTGAAGGGCCTAGTACAGATGGTCCTAATTCTTCTACACTGTAGAGAGGGCTCCTACTGAGGGATCAGAGATCTGGTGCCCATTGACAAGTTCAGCAAGAAGTCTTTCAGGAACATTAGTGTCCTAACACCTGCACCAGCCAATACCTTCAGTGGAGTAGAGAAGCCTGGGAGGGATGGGGAGGGGGTGGGGGAAATGTATGGAGGGGAGAGAACATGCCTGTGGATGTTGAACTCAAAGCAGTCAGCTTCTCACTGCCACTGATGCAGTGCTGGGGATAGAACGTCACAGTCCTGACTTAGGAGAGGAAGGTCTGAAAGCTGCACCTCAATACGACAACATTGTTTCAGTCTTATTCATAGAATCACAGAATCCCTAAAGTGCAGGAGGAGGCCATTTGGCCCATCCAGGCCCTATTCCCATAACCCCATGTATTTACCCTGTAATCCCCCGATGCTAAGGGGCAATTTAACATGGCCAATCTACCTAACCTGCACATCTTTGGAGTGTGGGAAGAAACTGGAGCACCTGGAGGAAATCCATGCAGACACAGGGAGAATATGCAAACTCCACGTAGACAGTGAAGCAAGGCTGGAATTGAACCCGGGTCGCTGGTGCTGTGAGGCAGCAATACTAACACTGTGCCACCATGCCACCCTAACATGCTGAAATATTACAGGGCTTACTGATACACAGGTAGCTTTGTACAATAAAGAATGGGTTTTACTTTACATCCTTTGTATCTCATTGAGTTTTAAAATTCCTTCATGAGACATGGGTGTTGCTGACTAGACCAGCTTTTATTGTCCATCCTTAATTGCCCCTGACTTCCTGAACTGCTGCAGTCCATGTGGTGTAGGTACACCCACAATGCTGTTAGGGAGAGAATTTCAGGACTTTGACTCAGTGATGGACCGGTGATGTATTTCCCAGTCAGGATGGTGAGTGAATTGAAGGGAAACTTCCAGGTGGTGGTTTTCCTAGGTATCCACTGCCCTTGTCCTTCTGATGGTGGAAGTCATCGATTTGGAAGGTGTTACCTACGGAGCTGTGCATCTTGTAAATGGTCCATTCTGCTGCCATTGTGTGCTGTTGGTGGAGTGGGTGAATGTGTGTAGATGTAGTGCCAATCAAGCGGGCTGTTTGGTCCTGGATGTTGTCAAGCTTCTTGAGTGTTGTTGGAGCTGCAGCCATCCAGGTAAGTGGGGACCATTCCATTACACTCCTGACTTGTGCCTTGTAGATGGTGGACAGGCTTTTGGAGAGTCAGGAGATGAGTTGCTATCGGCTGGATTCCTGGCCTCTGACCTGCTCTTGTAGCCACAATATTTATATGGCTAGTCCATTTCATTGTCCTGTCAATAGTAACCTCCTAGGATATTGAGGAGGTGGTGATGTGCTGCCTTTTTGAATTACAGTGCTGCTGTGCTTCTTAACTTTGTATTTCAAGTTGGACATTGTGTACAGGGAGGCCACATGCCAGGCAGGATCCAAGACTGTTCGCAAGGCAGTCATTAATGATCCATGAGGCACTTAAAGGCATGCCTGAAATTCCAAATTCCAATGCAGAACATGCTAGACACGTTATCCCTAAGCTCAATTTCAGACAGCAGATTTTCTCCATCACTTTCAGGAACACTATGGATCCATTCTCCATCAATTTCTGGAACCTTACACAATTTATGGTTCTATGAATGTATGTTTGCTGGCACTGGTTATTGCAATTTCAAATTAATATTAGTCACTGAAATGTGGTAGCCAGTTAGGAATGTGATCTATTCTTTGTACTCTGCAATTCCTCAGCAAATACACGCAGCCCTCTTTCACTATTTGTCTGGGACACTTCTAAGAGTATTTAAATGAAGAGTTTCGAATTCTGGTTTGGACAGATTAATGAGATTCAGTCCCTATGCAGCAAGAACTTATATGAATGAAAGTCTCCTGTAGATACTTCTAAACCCACTAGAGTACGTGTCAATAAGCTCAGATATCCTGGAGTCCCCTCAGTAAGGTGGATTTTTCTGACCATAAACTAACCCAGCCACAGAATGGCAGCTGTAAGTTCAGTTTACACTCTGTATCACTTTGTCTCTCTACAGGTTTGTTAGTGGGGTTCACATTGCAAACGGATTGTCATTTTAACTCTTGCATTGCTGCTTTACTTTCACTCGCTATCTTTAAATCTTTGCATGGTGCACAGGGAGTTAAAAAGCAGATCCATTCACACATGGTAGCTACAGAACAATATGATCAGGACCAGAAGGGTCTGTGACAGGTTTTGAGCATCTCAGACACAGGCTGGGGGAGAGATGTCAGAAAGAAATCTCTCAGCTTCTGTTTTCCAAATTGCCCTCTTGCTTAATCTGCTTCATCAGCTCTCCTAGGGCATGGGAAAGCATTCTTCCCTTCCCCCAAGGTGGGTTTGGTGTGTAAGGGGTAGGAGGGGGCATTAAACCAGGTGGAAGGGTGAGGATTTCACCTCCTTCCTATCCCCAAGTTGATCAAGTTCATGATGGTTTGACTGGAGCAAGGCAGAGAGAAGCGATTTGTGGCGGGAGTGTTAATGGTAAGCGATTGACTTTTTTTTCCTCTTAGTTTTTTTCAGGGCTTCTTTTTTTTCCAAGGTTTTAACGGTAAATTGGAAGTAGGCCGTGGGGCGATCTGGGAAGGGTTTGTTAGCGCGTGAGGTTTAAAAAGCAGGCCGCACTATACAAAGGGCAGCGTCGTTAGCGGGCAGCAGAGTGAGCAGGTAGCAGAGTGAAAGCTGAAAGGCTTAGGCAAAAAGGATGAGGCAGGGTAGGTTTAATTCTTAGTTTCTTTTTCTGTGCAATTTGAAGAAAAGGGGTATTATGAGTGTGAGGCCAGTTTGTTGTTCTCAGTGTCGGATGTGGGAGGTCCTGGAATCTCCTGGCCTCCCAGGCGTCCATATCTGCGCCGAGTGAATCAAGCTGCGGTCCCTAAGGGACCGTGTTAGGGAAGTGGAACTGCAGCTTGATGATCTTTGTGTGGTCAGGGAGAACGAGGAGGTGATAGATAGGAGTTACAGGCAGGTAGTCGCACTGGGGCCTCAGGAGGCAGGCAAGTGGGTCACGGTTAGGAAGGGGAAGGGTCAGGTATTAGAGAGTACCCCAGTGGCTGTGCCCCTTAGCATTAAGTACTCCTGTTTGAGTACTGTTGGGGGGGATAGCTTACCTAGTGGAAGCAGCAGTGGCCATGCCTCCGGCGCAGAGTCCGGCCCTGTAGTTCAGAAGGGTAAAGGTAGGCAGAGGAAAGCAGTAGTGATAGGGGACTCTACAGTGAGGGGGTTGGACAGGCGATTTTGTGGAGGCAGTCGAGAAACTCCAATGGTAGTTTGCCTCCCTGGTGCCAGGATCCGGGATGTTTCTGATCGTGTCCAAGATATCCTGAAGTAGGAGGGAGAGGAGCCAGAGGTCGTGCTACATACTGGTACGCTGACAATAGGTAAGAAAAGGGAAGGGGTCATGAAAAGAGAATATAGGGAGTTAGGTAGAGAGTTGAGAAGAAGGAACACAAAGGTAGTAATCTCGGGATAGCTGCCTGTGCCATGCGACAGCGAGAGTAGGAATGGAAAGAGGTGGAGGATAAATGCGTGGCTGAGGGATTGGAGCTGGGGGCAGGGATTCAGGTTTCTGGGTCTTTGGGACCTCTTTAGGGGCAGGTGTGACCTGTACAAAAAGGATGGGTTGCACTTGAATCCCGGGGGACCAATATCCTTGCAAGGAGGTTTGCTAAGGCTACTGGGGAGAGTTTAAACTAGAATGGTTGGGGGGTGAGAGAGGAGGTTAGCTCACAAATGGAGAGAGCTTGTCGACAGTGTGAGAGGGAGGATAATGGTGATGGAGAAGGGGTGCACTCAGACCAAAGGTTTAAGATGTGTCTATTTTAACGCAAGGAGTGTTGTGAATAAAGTGGATGAGCTTAGAGCTTGGATCGCTACTTGGAAATGTGATGTTGTGGCCTTTAGAGACTTGGATGACTCAAGGACAGGACTGGATACCTCAAGTGCCGGGTTTCTGATGTTTCAGAAGGGACAGGGAGGGAGGCAAAAGATCAGGGGGGGACTGGCATTGTCCATCAGAGATAGTGTAATGGCTGCTGAAAAGATGGACGCCATAGAGGGATTGTCTACGGAGCCTCTGTGGATGGAGGTTCGGAACAGGAAAGGGTCAATAACTTTACTGGGTGTTTTCTACAGGCCGCCCAATAGTAACAGGGATGTTGAGGAGCAGATTGGGAAACAGATCCTGGAAAGATGTAATAATAACAGAGTTGTCGTGATGGGAGATTTTAATTTCCCAAATATCGATTGGAATCTCTCTAGAGTAAGGGGTTTGGATGGGGAAGAGTTTGTTAGGTGTGTTCAGGGGGGTTTCCTGACCCAGTATGTGGATAAGCCTACATGAGGAGAGGCTGTACTTGATTTGTTATTGGGTAAGAAACCTGGACAGGTGTCAGATCTCTCAGTGGGACAGCATTTTGGGGATAGTGATCATAACTCTATCTCCTTTACACTAGCATTGGAGAGAGATAGGATCAAACAAGCTAGAAAAGTGTTTATTTGGAGTAAGGGGAATTATGAGGCTATCAGGCAGGAAATTAGAGGCTTAAATTGGAAAGAGGTTTTCTCAGGGAAATGTACAGAAGAAATGTGGCAAATTTTCAGGGAATATTTGTCTGGAGTTCTGCATAACAACGTTCCAATGAGACAGGGAAGTTATGGTAGATTACAGGAACCATGGTGCACGAAAGCTGTAATGAATTTAGTTAAGAAGAAAAGAAAAGCTTACAAAAGGTTCAGGGAGCTAGGTAATGTTAGAGATCTAGAAGAGTATGCAGCTTGTAGGAAGGATCTTAAGAAGGAAATTAGGAGAGCCAGAAGGGGTCATGAGAAGGACTTGGCAGGCAAGATTAAGGAAAACCCCAAGGCATTCTACAAGTATACGAAAAGCAAGAGGATAAGACGTGAAGGAATGGGGCCTATCAGGTGTGACAGTGGGAACATTTATATAGAACCGGTCGAAATAGAAGAAGGACTCAATGAATACTTCACTTCAGTATTCACAGTGGAAAAGGATCTTGATGGTTATTGTACAGACTTGCAGCAGACGGAAAAGCTTGAGCATGTAGATATTAAGAAAGAGGGTGTGTTGGATCTTTTGAAAAGCATCAAGTTAGATAAGTCGCTGGGGCCGGATGGGATGTACCCCAGGCTATTGTGGGAGGTGAGGGAGGAGATTGCTGAATGATGATCTTTGCATCATCAGCGGAGATGGGAGAGGTTCTGGAGGATTGGAGGATTGCGGATATGGTTCCTTTATTCAAGAAAGGGAGAAGAGATTGCCCAGGAAATTATAGACCAGTGAGTCTAACCTCAGTGGTTGGTAAGTTGATGGAGAAGATCCTGAGAGGCAGGATTTATGAACATTTGGAGAGGTATAGTACAATCAAGAACAGTCAGCATGGCTTTGTCAAAGGCAGATCATATCTTACAAACCTGATTGAATTTTTTGAGGATGTGTCTAAACTCATTGACAAAGGAAGAGCAGTAGATGTGGTTTATATGGACTTCAGCAAGTCATTTGATAAGGTGCCCCATGCAAGGCTTATTGAGAAAGTGAGGGGGCATGGGATCCAAGGGGACGTTGCTCTGTAGATTCAGAACTGGCTTGCCCACAGAAGGCAAAGAGTGGTTGTAGATAGGTTTTTCCCTGGAGTTCGGCCACCAGTGGAGTGCCCCAGGGATCTGTTCTGGGACCCTTGCTGTTTGTGATTTTTATAAATGATCTGGATGAGAGAGTAGAGGGATGTTTTGGTAAGTTATAGAACATAGAACATAGAACATAGAACATTACAGCGCAGAACAGGCCCTTCGGCCCACGATGTTGCGCCGACCAGTTACAAAAACAATGACCCACTAGCCTATACCAATCCCTTTTCGTCCATAAACCTATCCAGAGATCTCTTAAACGCCCCCAAACTAGACGCATTTACAACTGCAGCAGGCAGGGCATTCCAATCCTTCACCACCCGCTGGGTAAAGAACCTACCCCTGACATCCGTCCTGTAGCTACCCCCCCTTAATTTAAAGCCATGCCCCCTCGTGCTAGCTTTCTCCATCCGAGGAAAAAGGCTATCACTATCCACCCTATCTAAACCTCTAATCATCTTATATGTTTCAATAAGATCCCCTCTTAGCCGCCTTCTTTCCAACGAAAACAACCCTAAATCCCTCAGTCTCTCCTCATAGGACCTCCCCACCATACCAGGCACCATCCTAGTAAACCTCCTCTGCACCCTCTCCAACTCCTCCACATCCTTCTTGTAATGCGGGGACCAGAACTGCGCACAGTACTCCAAGTGTGGCCGCACTAGAGTAGTGTACAGTTGCAACATTACACTGCGACTCCTAAATTCAATCCCCCTACCAATAAACGCCAAGACACCGTACGCCTTCTTAACAACCTTATCTACTTGATTCCCAACTTTCAGGGATCTATGTACACACACACCTAGATCCCTCTGTTCATCCACACTATTCAAAGTCCTCCCGTTAGCCCTATACTCGACACATCTGTTGCTCCTACCAAAGTGAATTACCTCACACTTCTCCGCATTAAATTCCATCCGCCACCTCTCGGCCCAGCTCTGCAACCTATCTAAGTCTCCCTGCAGACTATGACACCCTTCCTCACAATCTACCACACCTCCAATTTTGGTGTCATCAGCAAATTTACTAATCCACCCAACTATACCCTCATCCAGATCATTAATAAAAATTACAAACAACAGTGGCCCCAAAACAGATCCCTGAGGCACACCACTCGTAACTGTACTCCATGATGAATATTTACCATCCACCACCACCCTCTGTCTCCTATCTGATAGCCAATTCCTGATCCAACTTCCTAGATTACCCACAATCCCATACATCTGCATTTTCTGCAGAAGCCTACCATGGTGAACCTTATCGAACGCCTTACTAAAATCCATGTATACCACGTCAACTGCCTTACCCCCATCCACCTCTTTGGTCACCTTCTCAAAAAACTCAATAAGGTTAGTAAGGCACGACCTACCCGCTACAAAACCATGTTGACTATTTCTAATCAATTCATTACACTCCAAATAACTATAAATCCTATCCCTAATAATTTTTTCTAAAACCTTGCCCACAACAGAAGTAAGACTCACCGGTCTATAATTCCCGGCAAAGTCTCTGTTCCCCTTCTTAAACAATGGGACAACATTCGCTATCCTCCAATCCTCCGGGACTACACCAGAGACCAATGACGACCTGAAGATCTGAGCCAGAGGCTCTGCAATCACCTCTCTAGCCTCCCAGAGAATCCTAGGGTAGATCCCATCCGGACCAGGGGACTTATCTATTTTCAGCCCCTCAAGAATTTCCAGCACATCCTCTTTATCAACCGTAATACTGTCTATTTTACACCCCTGCAACCCAATGTCCTCCTCAGCTATATTCATGTCCCCCTGCGTGAACACCGAAGAGAAATATTGGTTCAATACTTCTCCAATCTCCTCCGGTTCCACACACAACTTCCCCCTGCTGTCTGTAACTGGCCCTAATCTTGCCCTGACCAACCTTCTGTTCTTGACATACCTATAGAACGCCTTAGGATTCTCCTTAATCCTATCAGCCAAAGTCTTCTCATGTCCTCTTTTAGCCCTTCTCAACTCACTCTTCAACTCCCTCCTAGCCAATCTAAAGCTTTCTAGTGCACTATCTGAGCCCTCCAATCTCATCCTAACATAAGCCTCCTTTTTCTTTTTAACCATCGACTCAACTCTTTTAGTGCACCACGGTTCCCTAGATCTACCAAATCCACCATGCCTGACAGGGACATACCTATCAAGGACTCGCAGTAGCTGCTCCTTGAAAAAACTCCACATTTCAGACGTTCCCAGTCCCTGTAATCCCCTAATCCAATCCATGCTTCCTAATTCACTCCTGATAGCCTCATAATCGCCCTTACCCCAGCTAAAATTGCTGACCCGAGGTTCATGCCTATCTCTTCCCATCACTAAGGTGAACGTAACCGAATTGTGGTCACTATCACCAAAATGCACACCAACTTCCAAGTCTAGCACCTGGTCTGGCTCATTTCCCAGCACCAAATCCAATATAGCCTCACCTCTAGTTGGCCTGTCTACATACTGAGACAAAAAACCTTCCTGCACGCTTTGTACAAACACTGACCCCTCTAGCGAGCTAGAACTATAGCAACTCCAATCAATATTCGTAAAGTTAAAGTCCCCCATAACAATTACCCTATTACTTTCACTCCTAACCAGGATTGTCTCCGCAATCCTTTCCTCAACCTCTCTAGAACTTTTAGGAGGTCTATAAAAGACTCCCAACAGGGTGACCTCTCCTCTCCTATTTCTAATCTCCGCCCATACTACCTCAACTGACAAGTCCTCATCAAACTTTCTCTCCGACACTGTGATACAGTCCTTGACTAGCAATGCTACCCCACCCCCCCTTCTACCTTCTTCTCTACTCCGACTAAAGCATTTGTACCCCGGAACCTGCAACATCCATTCCTGACCCTGCTCTATCCAAGTCTCAGAAATGGCCACAACATCAAAGTCCCAGGTACTGATCCACGCTGCAAGTTCATCCACTTTATTGCGAATACTCCTCGCATTAAAGTACACGCATTTCAAACCCTGCTCCGCCCCACCCCCACTATGCCGTGCCTTGCATTCCCCAACTATGCCCCCCTCACTTTCACCCCCTTTCCTCACTATCCCTCCCCCCCTCCGAATCAGTTTAAACCTTCCTGCATCGCTTTTGCAAATTTACCCCCCAGGATATTGATTCCCCTCTGGTTCAGGTGTAGACCATCCCTCTTATAGAGGTCCCACCTTCCCCAGAATGAGCCCCAATTGCTCAAGTACCTGAACCCCTCCCTCCTGCACCATCCCCTCAGCCACGAGTTCAAACTTTCCCTCTCCCTATTCCTCTCTAATCTATCCCGTGGCACAGGCAAGAGTCCAGATATAACTACTCTTTCTGACTTCGCCTTGAGTTTCCACCCCAACTCCATAAATCTTTGCTTAATATCCCCTTCCCTTAATCTCCCTATGTCATGTGTCCCCACATGAACTATAACTTGGGGTTGATCTCCCTCTCCCCTAAGAGTCCTGAATACTCTGTCCGATACATCCTGGACCCCAGCCCCTGGTAGGCAACACACCAGCCCAGAGTCCCTACCCTTACCTCCAACTCTCCTATCCGTCCCCATAACTGTGGAGTCCCCAATCACGAGGCCCAATCTCTTACCCCTAACCACCTGAGGCTTGCCAATAGACTTTTATTTTATTTTAAAATTTTATTTTATTTTAAAATCAAACAAATAAAATTCAAACTTCAAAAATCATCAGCAAAACCACCCTTCCACCTCCTCTAACCTAATTATAAGTGTGAGGGAAGTTTTTTTTTATATATTTTTACTTTTCTGCTGGTAATTGATTCAGGGATGGCAGTTCAGGCTGTAAGCTGCATCTCCTGTGGGATGTATGTAGTGAGGGACTCCCACAGTGTTTCAGGTGATTATATTTATATATATATATATATATATATATATATAATTATACTTCCCGAATTATACGGAGCTCCTCTAATTCCCCTTCCAGCTCCTTTACACGCTCCTCCAGAAACTGCAATCTAACACACTTCCCACAATTTTATTTTATTTATTTTATTTTATTTGCTGATGACACAAAGGTTGGACATGTTGTGGATAGTTTGGAGGGATGTCAGAAGTTGCAGAGAGACAATGATAGGAGACAATGGGCGGAGAAGTGGCAGATGGAGTTCAACCCAGAAAAGTGTGTGGTGATTCATTTTGGCAGGTCAAATAGGATGACAGAATATAATATTAATGGTAGGACTCTTGGCAGTGTGGAAGATCACAAGGATCATGGGGTCCAGATTCATAGGATGCTCAAAGCAACTTCGCAGGTAGAGGATGTGGTTAAGAAGGCATTCATCAATCGAGGAATTGAGTTTAAGAGTCAGGAGATAATGCTGCAGCTGTATAAGACCCTGGTCAGACCCCACTTGGAGTACTGTTCACCTCATTGCAGAAAGGGTGTGGAAGCCATAGGAAGGGTGCAGAGGAGATTTACAAGGATGTTGCCTAGATTGGGTCACATGCCTTATGAGGATAGGTTGAGAGAGCTCGGTCTTTTCGCCTTGGAAAGACAAAGGATGAGAGGTGACCTGATAGAGGTGTATAAGATGTTGAGAGGTATTGATCGAGTGGATGCTCAGAGGCTTTTTCCCAGGGCTGAAATAGTTGCCACAAGAGGACACAGGTTTAGGGTGCTGGGGAGTAGGTACAGAGGAGATGTCAGGGGTAAGTTTTTCACTCAGAGGGTGGTAAGTGCATGGGATCGGCTGCCGGCAATGGTGGTGGAGGTGGATTTGATAGGGTCTTTTAAGAGATTTTTGGATAAGTACATGGAACTTAGTAAAATAGAGGTTTATAGGTAAGCCTAGTAGGTAGGGACATGCTCAGCACAATTTGTGAGCCGAAGGGCCTGTTTTGTGCTGTAATTTTTCGATGTTTCTATAATGGGCAGGCCCATGGCAGAAAGCTCCATGCTGGGAGGACCAATCGCTGGAGGCTCATGGTTGGTCACTCCACTGTCAGCTGAAGCACTGTGTGTGCAATTAATGACAACTTAAAGGTATTACCCAACCAGCACTACTATAAACCCCCAGTGTCAATGGGGGAGCTCACCATGCTGGGAATGCGATAAGCAAACTGGTACAGGTTTATTTGTGGACTCCCAGGGCTTGTTCAAAGGCACTCAATGTCAAACTGGGGGACCCAGCATCAAGATGGGTACCCCCACCCTTTCCCTTGCTGTTGATTGCCCCCCCTTGCCCCCTGATGCCCATCACACGACTTCCCTTCCACAATCATTCCACCAATAGCTTGTTGACTTTCCGGCTTACATACTACACCCCCCCGCAATAAAGGACAGTGTCCCCTTTGTCTTTTTTTGGGCTGCTTCTTGGCTATTATTATTCAATATGCTCCTATATTATATCCCAACATAACATCCGGCAATGTCTGCACAAATACTCATGCCTAAGGAAGATCAAAGCCATTTTATTCGATTCAAATACAAATGTCTTGTGGGACATGTTTAAGTTTGCATTTGACCACAGCTCCTGTTTAAATTTAATACTTGAATTTAACAGTTATTTAAACTAACTTCACCCTGATCACTTTCTCAAAGTCTGTCTTATCCAAACTAGGCAAACTATAAAAAACAGACAGGCCAGAAGCTTTCTGTACACAGAGAGAAAGGAGGCGAATTAACACAACAGTTCTGAGCTATTTATTATTTCTACCACATGAAGGGGCTCATTATACATAGTCACTATAAAAGTTTACGCTGTATAACACTCATTCCTACACATAGGCCTTGTCATAGCTCACAATGCAGAATCAGTTATATCCCACAGGTAAGGGGCTCTCCTGTGCACTTGTGTCATGAGATTGCAAACTTGTTCATTGTCAATGTAAGATTAGTGCTGGGTACAGTCAATGGTAATGGAGAGTGGACAAGAGCTTTGAGCAAAGAACAAAGAAAAGTACAGTACAGGAACAGGCCAGGTCCTTTAGCACTGTGCCGATTATGATGCCTGCCTAAACTAATACGATATGCATTTATGGATTCCGTATCCTTCCATTCCCATCTAATTCATGCATTTGTCTAGATGCCCCTTAAAGGCTGCTATCATACCTGCTCCCCAGGCAATGCGTTCCAGACATTCACCACCCTCTGTGTAAAAAAAACTTGCTTCGCACATCTCCTCTAAATCTTTCCTCATGCAACTTAAACCATGTCCGCTAGTATTTGACTTTTCTACCCTAGGGAAGAGCATCTTACTATCCACGATCCAAGCCACTCATAATCTTGTAAACCTCTATCAGGTCATCCCTCAATCTGCGTCGTTCCAGAGAGAACAAACGGAGTTTATCCAACCTCTCCTTGTAGCTAATATCTTCCAGACCAGGCAACATCCTGGTAAACCTCTTCTGTATCCTCTTCAAAGCGCTCACATTCTTTTGGTAGTGTGATGACCAAAATCATACACAATATTTTTAATGAGACCTAACTAAGGTTCTGTTCAGCTGCAGCATGACTAGCCAATTTTTATAATCAATTTTTATACTTTGGGGGGAGATAAAAAGCTGGATAGGCAATGATAAAGTAAAACAAGACACTGCATTTATCTATAACTTTTAATGTTCCAAAGTATTTCACAATCAAATCACAATTTGAAATATAGTTACAGTGGTGATGTAGGCAATTGTTACTCTAGTTCCCAGAGCTAAGATGTTTGTACTGAAGTGAACTTCCTAAAACCTTTACCAAGTGGCTTTGCCATCATATTCTTGAATTTGGACGTGAACGCTATCTCTGGTACATATTCTACACATGAATATGAATATATCTGAGGTATTAATTATGCAATACAATGGGATATTACATATCAATCCAAAGAACTGCCATCCTCAATGGCATATTAATTGTACAAATTATTGTGCACCCTGTATGAACATTACAGAAGTTTGTTATTCATGAAATCTATCAAGAACGATTCAGACTGACCTTGTTCTTTCTCTTTCAAATGATGCCCACTCTTTCAAGTAATGCAATGTGGTGGGATCTAGCCAATGGATAAGGTCTGGCAATGATATTGGTAGATAGACCACACAGCAGTCAGCATCAGACTTGTGAATAAGTCATTCAGATTGACATCTATTCTGGTTGTTGTGCTGGATTAACATGCGGAGGTTTTCACTTAGTCGTGGAATGAATGTGACAAATCTGCTCATTTCTGGGCTGCGCCAAAAAATCATCAGGAGAGACAATGAAATCTGAGAAAAGAGTTTGGAATGAATTTAACAATGTAACCATGTAGGCAAATCAACAGCAGATGAAGTAAGATTAATCATTCCTTTATCTGATTTGGCTTTTATAATCTTGAATATAAAGAAAAGAATTACTTGGACTCCAACGAATTAAATCAGAATTGAAAGGGTTTGAGCTGGAAGGGAAGGTGTTAAGTTGAATCATTCCAATCTGTGAGCAAGGAGCCCCAGAACTGGTGAACAGAGGAGTCAGCTGCTGTTACTACTGTCTATAGTGATATTGATTGACCCTGCAGAATTGTGTGTGCATATGAATGTGTGTGGTATGTGGAGGCATCTGTTTATGTGTGTGTGTGTGTGTGGGTATGTGTGAGCATGTGCAGCTGGAAATGTGTACACCAGTTGATGTATGTGTCCATCTGTACGCACGCGGACAGCTGTGCGGTACTGATACACGCTCAAGTATGTGAGTATTTTTGCATGTCCATGCGCATGGTCATTTGTGTGCATTCATGCACATGTGTATACACACACACACAAACACATGCACACACACAGTGAAACCCAGATTTTACGCGCCCCAATTTAACACAAATTCCGATATAACGCAATGAATCATTGGACCTTTTTTTTGCTCTTTCCAGGGAACTGAAAAGTTTTTGGTGAGTTAATTTCGTGTTTTCCTAGATCAAAATGGAACAAGCTGCTAGAAAAAGAAAATCTTTTTCTGTGAAAGGCAAGCTTCACACACTTGACTTGATCAAGACTAGAAGTCAATCTCAAGTTGCACGGGACCTCGGGATACCGGAATCAACACTTCGTGGCTGGAAATCTCAAGAAGAAAAGTTACGCGTGTCGCTTTGCAAAGTTGAAGAAGGAGGAAGACTAAAAGCCAAACGCCTGAAAACAGCCAAAGATGTCAGCCTTGATGACTCCCTGTTCAAGTGGCTCATTCAAGCTCGCTCAGAAGGCCTTCCAATTTCGGGTCCTATTCTCAAAGTTCAAGCCAAGAAGTTTGACAAGCAGATCGACGGAGAAACCTCACAGTTCAAAGCTAGCAATGGATGGCTAGACCGCTTTAAACGCCGTCACGGGATTTCTCAAGCGTTAGTGTCAGGAAAAATTCGCTCAGCTGACAGTGCCACCGCCAGCGAATACCTGACTGAACTAAAAACTCTCTTAGAAGAAGGTGGCTACGTGAAAGAACAAGTGTACAACTGTGATGAAATAGGCTTCTGCTTCATGATCATAATCCCAGACCGTACACTGGCTGGCAAAGATAGCACCCACTGACATGAGAGGTTCAAACAACACAAAGATCACGTGACGTTGTTGTTTTGTGTAAACAAGATTGGAACACATAAGTTAAAACCACTTATGATTGACAATAATAGGGGTGTTTTAGGATGTTAGGTCAACATTGGGTAGCATTCAATATGACCCAATTTAGTGCGACCCCACTTTTTTCACAATAACATTTTATGGACCCCAATCATCGTGTTATGACGGGGCCACACTGTACATGCGTGCACATACACATACATGCATGCACATAAATGCATAAGTGTGCGCATACAAGAACACACACGTGCATGCATGCACACACAAACACACACATGCACACACATATACATGTGCACACACAAAAACATACACACACATACACAAATCAAACAATGATTAATTTTTGCTGTCACTCTCAGATTTAATACTGGAGAGTTTCATACATGTGCCTCATCAGATTTCCATCACAGCCATGCACCATCCCACTTTGGAACTTGTCCTGTGACGGCACAGCAGGAGAACTGCCAGCATGAAGCCCATGAAGAAGGTTCACCACTAGCTTTCCAGAGCAATTGGGGAATGGGTGGTAATATTACCAGCGACAGCCAAGCCCCAAGAAAGGAAGCAGAAATTGGGTAGCTGACAGTCAACAAAACTGAGCACCATGAGCAGGCAGAAAGACTGGAAAACAAAGAGTTCTTGGAATAAAAAGAGTAAATGCTGGAAACACTCAGCAGGTCAGGCAGCATCTCCATAGTAAGAAACAGAGTCAATGTTTCAGGTCAATCACCTTTCATCAGAGCTTTGTCAGCTCATGGCTGTTGTTGATGAAAGGTCATAGACCTAAACGTTAACTCTCTTTCTCTCTCCACAGATGCTGCCAGACCTGCTGAACATTTCCACATTTTGTGTTTTGATTCCAGATTTCCAGCTTCCGCAGTATTTGTTTTTCTGAAGGGAATTCTTGGATTGTATCCATCTGACTGAATCTAAATGAAGCATGGACTATGAAGCATCAGCTATGCTGATCAAAGCCTCTGATGATTAATAATGCAGAACTTGAAAATCCATTGTAACAAGGTTAGGGCTGTAAACTGAGTTTGAGTTTCAATGTGGTATCAGACAGTGCCAGGAAGCCTTTGCTATTTGCTGACTCTTAAAAAGCTTGGAATGAAAGTAACACATCTGTGAAAAAGAATGGGAGAAATTGGCATTCAATCAAATTGAATGGATTTCATTACAAGACTAAACATGATGCAAACATCCAACTATGTAACAATGGGAAATACCACAGACAAAAACACAGGAATGAAATGCCAGCTAGATTAATCATTCTTGTTTTTTATTATAAGAAACTGAAGTGAAGGGGTCAAGCCTCAATGTGGTACGATAGGCCAGATTGAGGAAAGGAGGTAAAATGAGATGAGGGATGGGGATTGGGATCTAAGACAACGAGATGGATTAAGATGGATGAGGCAATCCAGGGTTCTGAGCTGGGAAAGAATGACTTGGAAAAGGTGTTGGGACATTTCAAAGGAAGTGTTTGAACCAACATCTCTGCAGCCTCACTCCTTAGCCCATTGGTAGAATCATTCCATATGTCACCCTTCCATATGCATTTCTTTCAACTGAACAGTGTGATAGTCTAGTGCCTTTCCCTTCCTGCCTCATCCATGCACTGGCATTATTTCTACACGGTCTGGGAAGCTCTTGCCCCAGTTTAAGCAGGGTCTATCCACATACAAACATACGGATATATGTACTCGGAGCACGAGTAGGCCACCCGGCTCTTCCAGCCTGTTCCACCATTCAATTAAATCATGGCTGATCTGATTGTAACCTCAACCCCACATTCCTACTGATCTCCTATAACCTAATCAACGTTTCCCATTATTTAATAATTCTTATTTTTATGTTTAAATCTCCCCATGGCCTTGCTCCTCTATGTTTCTTTAACATTTCCAAGCAAGCCTCTAAGGTCTCTTCACTCTTCCAATTCTGTCTCTTGTTTCTCCTTAAAGCCTAAAGCCAGCTGATGCCACTTGGCATGGAGAACATGATGTTGGTGATGTCCACCCTTGATATGAGGCCCCTAACCCACTGAGTGAATTCATTATTGGTGGATTGATGCCATCAACAGGCTTTGCCGACACTGTGACCGGTCCACGTTACTGACCACTCCTGGAGAAGGTGGTGCCATTCAGCAATGGCAGGTACCAGGGGCCAGCCCTGGGAAGTAGATGGGGTCCATATCAGGTCATCCGGACAGGCAGGGAAGGTCCTGTTTTGTGGGGAAAGGCAAGAAATTGGAGAAGCCTGAACTGCGATGCTACCTTGTGTGCTCACGTTTCAAGCTGGCCAATGGCGACACATCGTCAAAGTGGTTTATTGGCTTCATCAACCTGCATTTATATAGTGCCATGAACATGGTCAAATATCATAAGGTGTTTTACTTGATTGTTACCCGACACAGTTGATAGTAGGAAATGCAGCATTGTCAGGTTAGGACAATGGCCAAGACCCCTGCCAGCAGGGGCTGATGGGGAGCCAGGGCAGGATCTTCTATTGCCATCAGCAGCTGGATCGTGGACAGGGGGTTTTAATGTGGTGTACACCAAAGAATCTATTTGCTGACAACAGGACAAACTGAACTTCAAGGTGGATTAAAGGCGGATCGAGCTTCCTGACTGCCCTATACAGCAGTACCTCTCTACAGGACAGTTAGTGAGATTTTGCAAGCCCAGGCAAGTCATGGGAGTTACAAATAGTGTGATACGAACCCAAGATCCCGATTGAGGCCATTCTCGTGTGCAGAACTTGGCTATCAGTCTCTGCTCAGTGACTCTGCATTGTGTGTCATGAAGGCTGCCTTGGAGAATGCTTACCAGAAGATCAGAGGCCGAATGCCCGTGACCACTGAAGTGTTCCCCAACAGGAAGAGAACACCCTTGCCTGGTGAAGGTCGAGCGGTGTTCATTCACCCGTCGTTGTAGCATCTGCATGGTTTCCCCAATGCACCATGCCTTGGGATATCCTTTCCTGCAACGTATCAGGTAGACAACACCAGGTAAAAGTCCAACTTTAACCTGTCTGGAGACAATACACATCTGTTTAACCTGTGCTTAACGCTCTCTCCACTCACATTGTCTGCACCTTTAAGACTTGATTACCCGTAAAGACTTGCATTCCAACCATTATTTCGTAAATTGAGTTTGTGTCTTTATATGCCCTGTTTGTGAACAGAACTCCCACTTACCTGATGAAGGAGCAGCGCTCTGAAAGCTGGTGGCTTTTGCTACCAAATAAACCTGTTGGATTTTAACCTGGTGTTGTGAGACTTCCAGTGACGCTATCAGATATGCCTTTAAAATATTCAAAGTAGCAAATAATTGAGGAGTTAACTCAACATTTTGACTTTACAGTGAGCACAAGGGTTTGCTGAGCTTTGTGGAGCTCACTAGGATCAGGCAGGCTAGAGAACGACCAGGGCGAAGTGTGTTCAGTGAACTGACCGAATTTCAAGCCTTCAAAGAGGGAACCTGACAAAGTGCAGACACGTCTGGGTACGGGGGTCTTCCAAAAGTGTACTTTCACTGTCTGACAGATGGTTTCCAACTTTGCTGAAGTCAATTCACCTGCCTAGTCCTCGATCTGCATTTCTCAGTGGTCAGCCTTCCTCACAGCACCGGAGCAGGGGGTGCAGCTTGTCCTTGGGCCTATAATGGGAAGCAAGAGGAGCAACAACACCAACAAGAGCAGAAACTGCCTTCTCCCCAGTCACATGCCATAGCACAACACAGAGGAGATTGGCACATAGATCCAGCTGAATGAGATAGGATATAAAGGCAAAGGGACAACTCTGTCAGGGTCAACTATCTCAGGGTCAACTATCTCAGGGTCAACTATCTCAGGGGCAGTTCTCTCAGGGACAGCTCTCTCAGGGGCAGCTCTCTCAGGGACAGCTCTCTCAGGGACAGCTCTCTCAGGGTCAGCTCTCTCAGGGACAGCTCTCTCAGGGACAGCTCTCTCGGGGTCAGCTCTCTCAGGGACAGCTCTCTCAGGGGCAGCTCTCTCAGGGACAGCTCTCTCAGGGTCAGCTCTCTCAGGGACAGCTCTCTCAGGGGCAGCTCTCTCAGGGACAGCTCTCTCAGGGACAGCTCTCTCAGGGGCAGCTCTCTCAGGGACAGCTCTCTCAGGGACAGCTCTCTCAGGGACAGATCTCTCAGGGACAGCTCTCTCAGGGGCAGCTCTCTCAGGGTCAGCTCTCTCAGGGGCAGCTCTCTCAGGGACAGCTCTCTCAGGGACAGCTCTCTCAGTATGGTTACACACCAGGAGGCTCAGGGACATCTGCAGCCTCTTGGAACAAGACCACCTTCCCAGTGGAGCTGGTGGGAATACATTGTGAGTGGCCATCAGTGGTGATCAGCTGTCACTGGAAGGTCAACTTGGATGCTCTTTCTCTCCCTAGAGTTCTTTGAGCAGTGAAAAAAGAAAATTGAGAGTGTGAGAAGCGGAGGAAAGGGAACTTTCTGGAAGGTGACTGTGAGGTCTGTGTGAGACTGAGGTGATTGTGAATCTTGACTGCTCAGCTGAGGACAATGAGGAGGTGCCTACAGAGGGAAGAATGAATGGAACTACTAGTGTCCTGTAAAGTGCTGTGCTGCTGAATAGTGGGCACAAGGGAGGTGATAATGCGATTGGATGAGTAAGTTAGAGGCCCTGGCTTAGACCATGCAACCATAGAAACGTAAGCCCAAAAGTGGACATTCAGCCCATCTTGTCCATGCTAGCCCAAGGACACCCAGGTGCCCTTTCTAATCCTACCTTCCTACATCTGGTCCGTACCTTACAGAATTTAAGGTGCAGATTCTGATACTTTCTAAGAGTTTAGGATCTCTGCTTCCACCACCAACCCGGGCAGTGAATTCCAAAACCCTCTGTGCAAAAAAACACCTTCCTCGTATCCCCTCCACAGCTTCTGCCACTTGAATCTATATCCCCTGGTTCTAGAATTCTCCACCAAGGGAAACAATTTTATTCCATCCTCTTGTCCTCAAGTCACCCTTCAGCCTTCCTTGTTCCAAAGAAAATAGCCCCAAATTATCTAATCTCTCCTCATAGCTGCACTTTTCCAGCCCTGGCAACAATCTTGTAAACCTCCTCTGCATTCTCTCCAGGACAATTATGTTCTTCCTGTAACACAGTGACCAGAACTGCACACAACTCTAGCTGTTGCCTCACCAGCATTTTATATAATTCCAACATTCTGGACGGAACTTTGCATGTTTTTTTCTAAGTGTCCAGCTAGCATGAAAATGGGAGAGTTCCTGATCCGTTTTTCGGGTGAGTTTTCACTCCCAATTTTATGCTTTTAGTCTTTGAAAATACGGACTAGACCATTCCTAGCTCTAGAGGCTGTGGACGGGGCCTAATTCATCAGACAGTCAGCAGCTCCGATTGGAGACACGAACTGCGCATGTGCAGAAAAGCACAACAGACACAGCTCTCCATTTAGAAACCCCTCCCAGCCCCTGGCCAGATACGGCCTCCCCCCCACCCCCACAGACATCAGTTCCCCCCCCCAACATTACTGACCCCTTATCCTGCCCTCCCCGAAACATCCTTGTACATGCCCCCTTCATCACCCCCCACCCCAGACCCCGCGGCCTCGGTGGTTGACTGACATGACCCTCTCTCCCCCTGCCCCCAATTATCACAGAGGCATAAATCCCAACCCACTCCTTCAGCACACCTGCAAGAACTGACTTGACTTCCCCTCATGGTGAAAGGGAAACTGCATTAAACTCACTGGAATGATCTAACAAGGTGCCTGACTCACTCAAACTGGCTGCAAGCTGATCTGCTTTAACAAGGGAGTGCTCCTAAAAACCTCAAGGATGGTCAGACACGCAGGCAGTGCAAGGAGAAATGGCCCCCAGGAAGACAGTTCCCCATTTTTCGTACGCTGAGCTGGCCAGGTTGCTGGAGGCAAGGCGGAACGCCATCCCAAAGGAAGGGATGGAGACACAGCCTGGCAGGCATTGGCAGCATGTGTTAGTGCCAGGGCACTGTCCAGGAGAACCATGAAGCAATGCCTGCAAAAAATGGAATGACCTAATCCAGGCAGCAAGGGTAACAGTTTAACCTCATCGAGCATCTCCCCCCTAAATGACCCCCAGATCCCCTCATCCCCAGCACCCTGTATGCTTTCAGCCCCTGACTCCCAAGCAGCTGCCTTCTCCCACCTCCCCAAGAGTATCACAATCCTTGCCCTCTAAGGGTCACCCCTGAAACCCTGCAGGACTCCGTACCATCCAATTTGACCTAACTCCTTCTGTCCCCACAGGAGAAGGATACCCATAATCGCTGGGAGGGGGTGGAGTGTCTGAAATCTGTGTTTTCATCCCCTTTGAGGAGGGCATGTGGACCATTAGCGACAGCATGGTTGTGCTGGCGCGTAGAGGTGAGCACCTGTCAATCCTCCACTTGTCGGTGATGTGTGCAGCCCAGATTCCTCTCCCTTAACCTTGTGTCCCATGTCGCAGGAAGGGACCCCAATGCACCCAGGCCATCTGGCATCACGGCCCTCACCGCTGCTCCCACACATCCTGCCCCTGACAGCTCGAAGAATCTCGGAGGAAGGGGATGAACGGACTTCCGAGGCCTGCACCAATTTTGTGTCAGCTTCCACCTTGTAATCACCATCCCAGAGACTCACATTGGTGGGTCAAGATAGTGGTGAGGCATCTGGGTCACTCTGTGGTGCGCACTACCATCTACTGATATACATCGGGTGGAGGATGGAACATCTGAGGCCTCTGGCAAGCGGGGGCCTGCCGGAGGTGAGGACTCAGTTGGCCCCAGGCTACTCGCTGGGTCTCTGAGACCACTTCGCCCTCAACTGCTGGAGATACAGCAACAGAGCCAAGGACTGCAGGAGGGGCTGACGGCTACATTAGACCGACTGTGAGGAGGTTGCGAGGAGTCCCAAAGCTTTCAAGTTGGCCAGCTATTGTCTGTTTTGCGTGGTTCCCAGGCCAACACTGCAAGGGTGGCACGTGCAATGGAAAGCCTGAGGCAGGGGATCCTCGCCATGAGTAATGGCTGAGTCACAGTGACCCACAGCTGAGGGCCTCAACAGCCTTCTCAAGATTCTTCAGCCCATGGCTGAGAGACTCGAGAGCTTGCAGGAAACCCAGCGGGACAGCACAGAGCCTCGAGAATGTGCCCCAGTCACAGAGGGTCATGGTTGAGGGGCTGTAGGGCATGGCCCAGACTTAGAGGGCTGTAGGGCATGGCCCAGACTTAGAGGTTGCCCCCCGACCAGGAGACCATCGGTAAGGTCTCACCCTCCATGGCAAGAATGCAAATTGTCCTCCAGGACTGGCAAGGCCAGGTGATGCCAGAGCTTCTGGAGCTCACTGCAAAAGAATCACTAGCCCATGGTGTGACCCAGGGACCCACAGGAACCCGAGAGAGGAGGCGGGACTCGAACCCATGCCAGGGCCTTCCCCCCATGAAACTGCAGCTGTGGCTACACCTTTTGGCTCCCTCCTTCCTGACATCTGGGCATCTCAGGGACAATGGGATAAGAGGGTGTATAGATACATCCCTGATACCTGAAAGCCAGCTGGGACCCGCAAGCTCCAGCACATCATAGGCCACAGGGCGTGGTAGACTGCTGGCCTCCTCCACCACCAATGTATATCCTGGGGAGACATCGAGAGTGGTAGGCCATGTAAGGTTAAGAAGTTGTAGTGGCACAAAGGTGGCACAAGTGAAGGCAACACTAGGTGGTTCGAAAATTTTGCACTTTAAAGCCTCATGTTCACACGTTTTTATGTTCTCATTTATTTTGAAAGCACTATTATTGGCAACAATAAATGTTATTTCACCCACACTTGTGACTAATTAGTCTCTGATTTGCAGGAATGAACTTACCCCGATCGTTGCCAGAGGGACTATGCATGTTGATGTCAGTGGGGGAGGTCCCTCAGTGCGCTGCTACTGAGAAAATCAAGGCATTCAAATCTTTCACTGGCTACAGCGGGTGACATCTGTCATGGCACCCCCAGAAACCATGAACAATTCCCTCCCTCTGCACCCCACTCACCCAGGACTCTGCGTGGGTGTTTACGGCAAATTGTGTGGAGGGTGTGGAGAGTCTGCAGAAGGATCTAGATAGGCTGGGCGAATGGGCCAGGAAATGGCAAATGGAATTTAATGTTGGCAAGTGTGAGGTGGTCCACTTTGGTAGGAAGAATGGTAGGAAGGACTATTACTTACGGGGCGAAAAACTGCAGCAGGCGACGGTGCAGAGGGACCTCGGGGTCCTTGTGCATGAGTCGCAAAAACCCAGCTTGCAGGTGCAGCAGGTGGTCAGGAAGGCGAATGGGATGCTGGCCTTCATAGCGAGGGGGATTGAATATAAAAGTAGGGAGGTCTTGCTGCAGCTGTATAGGGCATTGGTGAGGCCGCAGCTGGAGTACTGTGTGCAGTTTTGGGCGCCGGAGTTGAGGGGGTTGAGCTATGAGGAGAGGCTGAATAAACTGGGCTTGTACTCGTTAGAGTTTAGAAGAATGAGAGGAGATCTCATTGAGACGTATAAGATGATGAATGGGATGGATAGGATAGAGGTAGAGAGACTCTTCCCGCTCAAAAAAGACAATAGGACTAGGGGGCACAGCCTCAAGATAGAAGGGGGGTGGTTTAGAACAGAGTTGAGGAGGAACTTCTTCACTCAAAGGGTGGTGAATCTCTGGAATTCTCTGCCCGTTGAAGTGGTGGAGGCTGCCTCGCTAAATATTTTTAAGACGCGGGTTGATGGGTTTTTGATAGGAGAGGGGATTAAGGGTTATGGGGAGAGGGCGGGAAAGTGGAACTGAGCAGTGACAGATCAGCCATGATCTTATTGAATGGCGGGGCAGGCTCGAAGGGCTGGATGGCCTACTCCTGCTCCTATTTCTTATGTTCTTATGTTCTTATGCTCCCTCACCCACCACCCAGATGTGGGCCAAGGTGCCAGTGTGCGCGCAGAGCTAAGGTAGGAGTCAGACCGGTTTGTATCAGGGCATCATCATAATGGTGAGTTGTCATCATCCTCTGCCTGTCACAGAAACTCACTAACACAATGTACCCAGACCTGCCATTCTGGTGTTTACAATCCTTCAGGAGATGATAGGTCTCCCCAGGGGTACGGGGTGTTGGAATCTACGTGCAGTAACACAGGCCCCAAGTGTACAAAGCACATGGTGGTCAAGGCCTCCCTCGCCGCCCTTGCGTGCCTGATCCTTGCTGCTGCCAGCCCTCCAGTGTTTGAATGGTTTTGCTCATCATCGTCGTTCTCCTTCACACCCTCCTCCTCCTAGCCCGAAAGGTCTCCTCGCTGCTGAGCCAGGTTAGATAGGGGCACAGCACACCACCTCAATGCAGGATGATATCAGGAGTGATAGTGAAGGGCCCTTTCCAGGCTCCTGAGGCATTTTGAGGAGGCCTATGCACTGCTCCACAACTGAATGAGCGGCAACGTGGGCCTCATTTTATCAGGTCTCAGTAACAGTCTCAGGCCTCCACACAGGGTCATCGGCCAAGCCTGAAGCGGGTACTCCCTGTCCCCCACGAGCCAGCCCTGCACCCTCGGCCCCTCCAGGACATCAGAACTCCTCAATATGAAGCTGCCATGCACCGTGCCGGGGTGTCTGGCACAGAGGTGCAAAAAAAAAATGGTGAAGGCCACACGTCAACTGCCCATTTATTGAATGGAAGCCCTTTCTGTTCATAAGTCTTCCTGGATTCTTCACCAAGACCTTGAGGGTGAAGTGGGTGCAGTGTATAGCCCCCTGCATGTTTGGCATCTCTGCAATGACGGTGAATCCTGCAGCCTGGGTACACAGGGCATCTGTTCCTCCTTGACACATTTGTGGATGGATGGGAGAAGATCACTACTGACAGCCTGCAAGGAGCTGGTGGCATAAAGATTGAAGGCAGTCGACACTTTCACAGCCAATGAGTGCCCCGAAATGCCAGGTCCTGCAACAAATGGCACAGGTGTGGCACTGCCTCCTTTCGGAGCTGGAACTGTCAGCGGCAAGCTTTGTCTGACAGCTGCTCGAAGAACACCCGCGTGCGGAACTATTTGGGTCTCTGCTCCCTCCTTTCCCTGTCCCCCCCACCCACCTCCCCCCCAGCCAACAAACTGCCTCCTGTGGTCATCTCCCTCTACTCTTGCGAATGGTGAGGCCTGGGCCTCCTCAGCCTGTAATTTATCCCTCTGTTCCTCTTCAGCTCCAGCAGCAACCAAAAGAACAGCAAGATCAATGAGTTGCATTGCAAAAGCCACCTGGTCACTCTGAAGGAGTGGGGTGGGGGGGCGAGGGGGGTGTGGTTGGGGAAGGAGAGAGAGACAGAGACAGGCAGATGGAGAGGTTAAAGAATTCTGCTCGTGCCTCACCCCTCAGCCCAGCAGCGCAGACTCTCAATACCCCCCACATCATCCATTACACACACTCCCCATAGTCCCACACACACCCCCCAACCACACACACACATTTCCATACCCACCAACACTCCCCCTCACCCTATACACTCCCCATATCCCCCCATCACACACACTCCCCATACACCTCACACACACCCAATAACACACATTCCCCATACCTCCCACACTCCCCATACTCCCCCACAGACCCACAGCAACCCCCACACTCCCTGCCACAGCAACACACACTCCCCATACTCCCCCACAGTCCCACAGCAACACATAGTCCCCAAACCCCCACACACCCCACCACAGCAACACACACTCCCCATACTCCCCCTCAGCTACCCTCAGCAACACACACACCGCATACCCTCGCACAGACCTCCAGCAACACACACTCCCCATACTCCCCCTCAGCTACCCTCAGCAACACACACACCGCATACCCTCGCACAGACCTCCAGCAACACACACTCCCCATACTCCCCCACTTACACCTAGCAACATACACTCCCCATACAACACCCCCACAGCCCCCAGCAACACACACTCTCCATTCCACCCACAGGCCCCCAGTAACACACATTCCTCAAACCTCCCCCCTGCCACAGACCCCCAACACCAAACACTCCCCTTACTCTCCCCACAGATCCCAGAATGCAACACATCCACCCCCCCCCCCCACATTGTCCCCACTCCCAAACAACCCAGAAACCCATGCTTTAGTGGCCACAGATAGTTCTGTTTGACAAGTCCTGATGCTGCAGCACTGCCACTTCAGAGAGTTTTCAGCCCATTCCCCCACCTACAACAGTGCTTGTTGCTGCCTGCACTAGGACCCAGAGTCAGCTCTCTGACCCAAGGTCAGCGCCCTGAGCCTAATCCGTGCCCAGAGTCCAAAATCAGACTCTGTGAGCAACAACAGACCCCCACTACCTGCACACCCGCAGCAACCCCCCAACCCGAAACGCAATGTGCCCACCATAAAACCCTCTGAGCAGCAAGGAGCAGTTTGAATGTGGAGACTCACTTCCTCGTTCATCCTCACTGTTCAAGCACCTGAATCTGACTTTTATAGAGGAGGTGTTTTCCTTTGACTGCAGCAAATCAGGCAGTTCAGGCAGGTGATCTGGGACAATTGGGAGTGAAACTCACGAATAACATTGTAATGAATGCAAAAAAAAGCAACTAGATTTTTTGCTTGTTTTGGGCGGACTCCCAATCATGTCAATTTCTTTTGGTAAAATGGCAATGGTGCGAATAGTCGCCATTCCCAATAGCCACATTGTGCCCAACATTTTCCCGCTGCAAAATGGGTACAATGAGGTCGTAAAATTTCTCCCTATATCCTTACTTTTGTATTCTTCTCCTCTGCCAGTGAAGGAGAGCATTCCATATGCCTTCTTTACAATCTTGTCTTGGCACGCTGGAGTTGTTTAAGGGATACTTAGATAGGCGCATGAGCGGGATGGAGGTGGAGGGATATAGGAGACTGTTTTAAATAAGGATCAAGAGCCTTGGGACGTCCCTGGGAATCAATTGATTCCTATGGACCTTCCAACATATTTTCTGGCTCACTTGTTTTACTTTACTTCTGGGGATTCCCTTGAATGTTTGCATAAGATGTGCATGTTATTGATGTTTTTCTCTTTTAATCCACAGGTGCTTCGGCCTGCCTTGTTGTCCAACAAGGGGCTACACGCAGTGCGTCGTGCAAGAGCTGCTCTTGGATGTTTTGAGAGTAGCCTAGTGCTTCACGTCGTTAGTGTACGCTTAAACTGGACCAGCTGATGGGCTACACGACAGCTCAGTGACTATCACTGATTGCTGTGCAGACACATGGATTTGGGCCAGTACCTGTGGGAGTTTGCGCATTCTCCCCGTGCTTGCGTGGGTTTCCTCCGGGTGCTCTGGTTTCCTCCCACACCCCAAAGATGTGCTATTAGGCTGATTGGTGTAACAAATTGTCCCTAAATTAGTCTCCCCTCAATCTGGTTTCCAATGTGGAGAGCCATAAGCATAGACAAGGGTCATGGATGGAAGAAGGGACTCACAGTGTTGAAATGGCAGCGCAGGCTCGTTGGGCCGAAGGGCCTGTTTCTCATGCTGTGTTGTTCTTTGTTCTTTGAACTGCTACTTTTAGGGACCTGTGTACTTGTACGCCAATGTCTCCCAATTCACCTACCCAACTTTCCCATTTATTGTGTACTCCCTATAACTGTTTGACCTCCCTAAATGAATTACCTCACACTTCCCAATGTCAAAATCTATTTGCCACTTTCCACCCTCTCCACCAACCCATCGATATCATTTTGTAGATTATAGCTATCCTCTACATTATCCGCATCTCGGCCGGTCTTTGTGCCATCTGTAAATTTTCCAATCTGGCCCCCGCTGGGGATAAATTCAAATCCAATCATAGATTAATAGAAATCTGGAATTGAAAGCTGGCCATCAGTAATGGTGACCAGGAAACTCTCACCAATTGTTATAAAAACCCATGTGGTTCACTAATGTCCCTCAGGGAAGGAAATCTGCCATCCTTACCCGTCTGGCCTACATGAGACTCCAGTCACACAGTAACGTGGGTGATTCTTAAATGCCTTCAGAAACAGCTGAGGAAGCCACTAAGTTGTAATAATTAAGGATGCTGCCTTTGCTAGTGACCTTAACCATAAACAAATATGACATCTCATAAACAGATCTTTTACAAAGTTGGAGTTGACATCATTCTGTCCTGCCAGAGGAGGGGATCCTTATGGGCAGGACAGGAGAACTTGGAGGGAGGCCAAAGTGAATTGGCGTGAAGTGTTTCCTTTCCACCCCTAAGGTTGCTGAAGCCTCAGAGCTCCCCCATTCTGACCCCCTTGCTGTCCATTTCACTAGAAATCCTCTGATAGATTGGGAAGTGTGGAAAGAGCATATTCATTCAGTGCCTGAATTAAAGGGCTAATGACAAAGCCACAAAAAGTCTTCTTAACTTGCTGGTGATAATATCCTTCCTCCCCCACAACTTACCTCCATCTCCTCCTGCGTTTGGGTCCATTCAGATATAACTCTTCCCTATGGCTTCTAAAGCTCTCCCAGCCTTTCCTAACGTCAGGATTCTGTTGTAAAATAATTGGGATATATTTTGCTTTTGCTAGTTTGCGTAAATTGCCAACCAGTTTTTTTTTACATTTTGATCAATCTGAAGTCAGTGAAATAGCCATTTTGCAGTATCTCATAAAGTCAAAATCTACTCCAATAATCGGGATTATTTGCTATGAATAGTCAGCAAATATTTTATAATTGTATCATGCGCCTACAGAACGATCCTTCAACATTAAGCAATAGTTATATTCTCTGAGGCAGAGATCCAAAAAGAGAAGAACTACAGTTACAGTATACTGCAACGTTAACTCCAATTAAACCTCTGACCATACAGTGCATGCTGTTGCCATAGTGAAGCATCACTAAGACAGACTCACAAACATTTGCACTAATGGTTAGATCTTTCACACTAGCCCATGATATTGCAAGTTGAAGGTAACGTATCAAAAGGCTCCAAATGGCACACCACAGATTGTGATGCCAAATGAAAGTGGCAGCTGAAACTTCCAGCATGCGGCCTCATGTAGGCTGGGCACACAGGCAGCACTGGCCACTGATAAATGCTAACAGCTGTATGGTTTATCTGCCAGTCCACAACCACAAGCAGCCAAGACAGAGTGATGTCCCTGCCAGGCTGACAACACACTGACATGATGCAGTCCTGCAAACAATTGTTGGAGTGGTGTCAGTAAGGGATGTGGGCAAGGGAGAGCCTGGTGGCTTGGAGTCAGCCCAACTAGGCAAGTGTCCTCCATTAGCACATTTTCTTTGATTTGATTTGATTTTGGTTTAATTTATTATTGTCATGTGTATTAGCATACAATGAAAGTATTGTTTCTTGTGCACTATACAGACAAAGCGTACCATACATAGAGAAGGAAAGGAGAGAGTGCAGAATGTAGTCATAGAGTCATAGAGGTTTACAACTTGGAAACAGGCCCTTTGGCCCAACTTGTCCATTAGCTCCTAAGCTAATCCCAATTGCCCGCATTTGGCCCATATCCTTCTATACCCATCGTACCCATGTAACTATCTAAATGCTTTTTAAAAGTCAAAATTGTACCCCCTCTACTACTACCTCTGACAGCTTGTTCCAGACACTCACCACCCTCTGTGTGGAAAAAGTGCCCCTCTGGACACTTTTGTATCTCTCCCCTCTCACCTTAAAGCTATGCCCTTAGTTTTAGACCCCCTACCTTTGGAAAAAGATAATGACTATCTATCTGATCTATGGCCCTCATTATTTTATAGACCTTTATAAGATCACCTGGCAGCCTCCTCTGCTCCAGAAAAAAAAGGCCCAGTCTATCCAACCTCTCTTTATAACTCAATCCATCAAGTCCTGGTAGCATCCTAGTAAATCTTTTTCTGCACTCTTAAATCTTTTCTGCACTCTTCCTAGTTTAACAATACCATTTCTATAATAGGGTGACCAGAATTGCACACAGTATTCCAAGTGTGGTCTGACCAATGTCTTGTACAACTTCAACAAAACATTCCAACTCCTCTATTCAATGTTCTGACTGATGAAACCAAGCATGCCAAATGCCTTCTTCACCACTCTGTCCAACTATGACTCCACTTTCAAGGAGCTATGAATATGAACCCTTAGAACTCTTTGTTCTATAACTCTTCCCAATGCCCTACCATTAACTGAGTAAGTCCTGCCCTGGTTCAATCTACCAAAATGCATCACCTCGCATTTGTCTTACTTGTTTCGTGGGAATAAAAGTCACAGCTAGGGTATAGAGAAAGATCAACTTAATATGAGGTAAGTCCATTCAAAAGTCTGACGGTAGCAGGGAAGAAGCTGTTCTTGAGTCAGTTGGTACGTGACCTCAGAATTTTGTACCTTTTTCCTGATGGAAGAAGGTGGAAGAGAGAATGTCCAGGGTGCGTGGGGTCCTTAATTATGCTGGCTGCTTTGCCGAGGCAGCGGGAAGTGTAGACAGAGTCAATGGATGGGAGGCTGGTTTGTCTGATGGATTGGGCTTTATTCACAACCTTTTTATACTTTGGTTGTTTGAGACTTGCGGTCTTGGGCAGAGCAGGACCCATACCAAGCTGTAATACAATCAGAAAGCATGCTTTCTATGGTGCACCTGTAAAAGTTGATGAGAGTCGTAGCTGACGTGCCACATTTTCTTAGTCTTCTGGGAAAGTAGAGATATTGAAGGGCTTTCTTAACTATAGTGTTGGCATGGGGGGACCAGGACAGGTTGTTGGTGATCTGGACACCGAAAAACTTGAAGCTCTCAACCCTTTCTACTTCATCCCCATTGAGATAGACAGGGGCATATTCTCCCCATACTTCCTGAAGTCGACTTTTTGCTTACTTCAGTGAGGCCTCTGCTTTTATAGTTGTGTTGTAATCCTTAGTGGAGTCAATCCTGCATATGTTTCTTTTTCTCTGTATTGCAGAATCTATTTTTTTGCTTTGTTGACATTGAGGGAGAGATTATTGTCGTCGCAGCAGTTCATCAGATTCTCTGTCTCATTTTTCTCTCTGTCTCGTCATTGTTTGCGATTGGATCCATTACACTGGTGTTATCAACAAGCTTGAAAATCGAGTTGGAGGGAGATTTGGACACACAGTCATAGGTGTATAAGGAGTATAGTCGGGGGCTCAGACACAGCCTTGTGAAGCATCGGCTTGAAGATGATTGTGGAGAAAGTGTCGTTGCCGATCTTTACTGATTGCGGTCTGTGGATTAGGAAATTCAGGATCCATTTGCAGAGGGACAAGCCAAGGACTAGGCCACGGAGTTTGGAAATGAGTTTCATGGGAATAATAGTGTTAAGGGCTGAGCTGTACTCAATAAATAGGAGTCTGACGTAGGACTCTTATCAAGGTGTTCCAGGGTTGTGTGCAGGGCCAGGGAGACGGCGTCTGATATGGATCTTTTGTGGCATTCGGTGAACTGTAGTGGACTCAGGCAATCCTTTCGAAGCTCTTCATAATGATGGCTATCATTCATAATGATGATAATCACTTTCCCCATTTAAACTCACTCTCCCAGCATAAAGGAAAGATTTGCACATTAGCACATGGTACTCAATGGGATATCGTCAGAAATCCATTCCCACTCAATTCCTTTAAACTCTTGTAATTCACGTACCTTTGTACTTAGTATAGAATCATAAATTTGTTGCAGGACAGAAAGAGGCCATTTGGCCTTTTGAGAGCATGCCAGCCTTCGCAGGAGCAAGTCACCTCATCCCACATTTCCCTATTCAGGCAAATATTTTTCCAAATAATTATCCTCTTTGTTTGAAATCCACAATTGCCCCTGCCTCCACAAAACTTTCAGGCTGTGCATTCTTGATCCGGGTGGCACAGTGGCATCTGTCTGCGTGGGTTTCCTCCGGGTGCTCTGGTTTCCTCCCACAGTCCAAAGATGTACAGGTTAGGTGGACTGGCCTTGGTAAATGCGAGGGGTTACGAGGAGAGGGCAGAGGGAAGGACCTGGGTGAGATGTCCTTTTCGAGAGTCGGTGCATACTCGGTGGGTGAAATGGCCTCCTTCTGCACTGGAGGGATTTTATGGTTCTATTGATTCTATGAATCAATCAATACAAAAAATAAAGTTTCCTTATGTCAATGTTCCTTCTTTTGCTCACTGCTTTAAATCAGAATCCTGTGATTCTTAATCATTCATCCAATGAGAACAGTCTCTCCCTATCTATTCTGTCCAGGTGATTTTGAACCTGATTTTAATAATCTCTTCTCCAAGAAGAACAGCCCCGACTTACAAAGGATGATATGATAGAAGAGCAGATGTAGGCCACTCAGCCCCTCGAGCCTATCCACCATTCAGTATGATCTTGGCTGGATTACACCATTTCACCATTAGCAGGTACAACAATGAAAGCTTCAATTGAGCCAATTACAGCCCCGGCAGCCAGGAGGTTTTACATTTGCCGCATGGACCAGTCAGCCAGGTGGCCTTCATGTTTTTGCTCCATTCTCTATTCAGGATGGGGGGAAAATGTCCTGAAGGCGTTCGAAGGTTGAGGAGTTTGGAGTATTACTGTCAGTTGTCTGTGGTTGCATTAGCGATTGTTGGTGATATTTTCAGCTTCCCTGAAACATCTCCGCAGCGACTGCCATTCTTCAGTGAAATCGTCCAACTGCCCACACCCATCACTTGTCCCAGTGCCTGCCCTGTTCTCACACTCCCCTCTGCTCCCTCACCCCCAGCAACACTGAGCCTCTCTCCGTACTTGCTTCACACTGTCCTCTAGTTAATTAGCCAGACAGTGTGAAATTGCTGTCAGGAACTGATGGAGGGCAGGAGGGGATTTCACACTTGCTCCTGATCTTGCCAACTGCGCTTGCCTGGTAAGGTAAAGTTCAGGCCCAGGACATTATTCTCTCTGTTATTTAGTGAGCTCCACATTTTCTGTCAAACCTGCCCACTAACACATTTTTCAGTTCTTATAGGTAACCACATTATCCTGATCAACTCTGTCACCTCATCAAGAAACTTAAGCAACTTAGTTAAACATTATATGCCCATGATTTTACACATAACTGGGGAAACAGTGCAGGAGGGAATGAGTCAGATCCCTAAGCTTTTGAACAAGTTCTGGGGCAGGAAAACCTGTTTAAGACAGACGGATTGCGTATCAACAGATTGGGACCGACGACCTTTTCCCAAGGTTCACTCGGGCTGTGGGAGTTGAAGCCCAAGATCAATCACGATGGTACTGAGTGGGCCGTGTGGTCTAATCCTGCTCCCATTCTTTATGGCAGGAGGTCTAACTGGGCCTGGTGATGGGCAGTGGGTTGAAACATTAGAGAGGAGAAACAAGGAGCATATAGGAATGGGAGAGGCATGACATGGGAGAGAACGGAGTTGGTGGAAAGAGTTGAAGGCAACCCCTTGTTGCCAAACATGATACTCTTTTGAGGGTTTAAGCAAGATGTCAGTGTTGATTTGTGAATCCTACCCTAGCCTACCCTAGCCTTCCAGGTCCTCCTGCAGTTACATAGAAACTAGAAGCAGGAGTAGGCCATTCAGCCCTTCAAGCTTGCTCAACGATGCATTATGACCATGGCCGATCATCAAATTCAATATCCTGACCCCCTTTCCCCCATATTCCTTGATCCCTTTAACCCAAGAACTATATCTAATTTCTTCTTGAAATCAGATAACATTTTGGCCTCAATGACATTCTGTAGTACTGAATTCTACACATTCACCACTCTCTGGGTGAGGAAATTTCTCCTCACCTCAGTTCTAAGGTTCACCCTTACCCTTAAACTATGACCCCGAGCTCTGGATTTTCCCACCATCGGGACATACTTTCTGAATCTACCCTGTCTAACCCTGATAGAATTTTATAAGTTTCTATGAGATCCCCTCTCACTCTTCTAAACTTCAATGAATATAATGCTAACCAACTTAATCTCTCCTCATATGACAGGTCTGTCAACCCAGGAATCAGCCTTGTAAACCTTCGCTGCACTCCCTCTATAGCAAAGTTTTTAAAGTTTAAAGTTTATTTATTAGTATCTTAAGTAGGCTTACATTAATAGTGCAACGAAGTCACTGTAAAAACCCACTAGTCGAGAATTTAGCATGGCCAATGCAGCTAACCAGTACATCTTTCAGACGGTGGGAGGAATCCGGAACAACTGAAGGAAACCCACGCAGACATGGGGAGAACATACAGACTCCACACAGATAATGACCCAAGCCAGGAATCAAACCTGGCTCCCTGGGTGTGAGGCAACAGTGCTAACTACTGTGCCACTGAGTGCCCTCAGATAAGGACTGGATACTGGCAGCCAGTTGGTTTAATGAACATTTATGAGATGCAGATGGAGTTTGCCCAAACTGCCAGCAGGAAGAGTGACCCACTTATTTACCCACCATTGGGAGAATTGCAACATGATTCTACACTAACGGGTTGCTGATTTTATGTCTCTCACCAGGCTTACCACTGGCCTCCTGCCACCAAACCTATCACAGGCGGGTTAGGAGAGCTCTGTCCTTTAGGTTTCACAGTAAGAAGTCTCACAACACCAGGTTAAAGTCCAACAGGTTTATTTGGTAGTAAACATCACTAGCTTTCGGAACACTGCTCCTTCGTCAGGTGAGTGGGGAGTTCTGATCACAAACAGGGCATATAAAGGCACACACAGCATCTCCACATTTAGGTTTCATGTCAGGTCTGATGCTATGATTCACAAAAAGTCAAGTAGATCATTTAGCAAATGATTACACATTGGATTTGATGGAGTACTTCTTAATCAATGTCAGGTTTTTGGAACAGATACTTTCCAAGATTTGGGAGGTGGGGGACATTTTCCAACATTTCACCATGAATCTCAGTTGAATGGATTTGATACATTTGGTGTGGGTTGGCAGAGGCGTTTGGCTTTCCTGTTATGCAGGATAAGTCCCAATGCTCTCATCAGCTTTGCTGATTAAGCGAACAATGTGTTGTAGGTCTTTTTCAGAATGAGCACTGTGGTAACCCCAATGGGGAATCACTGATTGATCTCTCTGTGGGTATGAGTATGAGCTCCCCTGGTAACAGACAGTTGCCTGCCCAATTGGCCTGCTGAATGGTAGTCCAAGGCAAATGTGTACACCAGGATAGTGGTCTTATTTTGCATTCTGTAATAAACTGTGTTCCTTTCCAGTCGGGCTTCCTAGGTCATTACATTGGCGATGAGGAACAAAAAAAGTTTTGGATAGCCTTTTCTTTCAATGAACTTGGTAAGACAGTGACAGGGAGATATTAAAACTGCCGCTGTTTTGGAAACTGGAAGGTTACAATGCAGATCTGGAGGATTGGCCCCAGTACGTCGAAAGAACACTCTATTTCTGCTAGGCAAATGGAATAGAAGGGAAAGACTGGCAAAGAGTTATCCTCCTGACTGCTTGTGGGACCCCGACTTTATTCTACCCGGTAGCCCCAGTCTTTTAATGAATTAGTAAATATGGTAACAGACCACTACGACCCTAAACCATCTGTAATATTGCAACGCTTCAGCTTTAACACGGCAACCAGAGCCCCCTGGTGAACCAGTCACTGAATTCTTGACGAGACTGCAGGAATTGGCAGACCACTGAGTGCGGATCAGTACTCCCTGGAATATTAAGCGAGCACAGGGTATATGGAATTAATAATATTGCACGAAATGAAACTACTGATTGAACCAACCACAAGCAACCCCTTTCCTATGATAAGGTGGGAAAAGGAGCCCAGGAGATTCAGAGGTCCAAAGATTGTACTGTCCTTAGCTCTGGGCAACCCTCATACTGCAGAACCACGTCCCGAGCAGATGACACACGTGTTTCCCATTTGGTGACAAGAACGGGCGATTGGAGTTGGATTCCAGAACCAGATGGAAAGTCTCTCCACAATACAGTGAGGAATGAGCACATCTCTGCAATTGTAGTCATAGGATATGCCCTAGACAAGGCAAACGTCAATGCCAATAAAACGAAAGAGGTAGTCATCGACTTTGGGAAGCGTAGTGGAGAACATGCTCCAGTCTACATCAATGGCGATGAAGCGGAAATGGTCGAGATCATCAACAACCTGTCCTGGTCCCTCCATATCAATGATATAGTTAAGAAGGCCACCGATGCCTTCACTTTCTCAGGAGGCTAAGGGAATTTGGTATGTCCGCTATGACTCTTAACCAACATTTACTGATGCACCATCGAAAGTATCCTTTCCGGATGTATCACAGCTTGGTATGGTTCCTGCTCTGCCCAAGACTGCAAGAAACTACAAAAGGTCATGAACGAAGCCCAGTCCATCATGCAAACCAGCCTCCATCCATTAATCTGTCTACACTTCCCACTGCCTCGGCAAAATAGCTAGCTTAATCAAGAACACCACATATCTCTTCCACCTTCTTCTGTCGGGAAAAAGATAAAAAGGTCTGAAAACATGTATCAACCAACTGAAGAACAGCTTCTTTCCTGCTGTCATCAGACTTTTGAATGGACCAACCATATATTAAATTGATCTTTCTCTTCACCCTACCTGTAGCTGCAATATTTGCTGCATCCTCTCCTTTCTTTCTCCACCATGTACTCTATGAATGGTATGTCTTTTCTGGATAGCGTGCAAGAAACAAGACTTCACACTGTATCCATGTACATGTGACAATAACAAATCAAATAGTTAAAACTCAGACTGAAGAGCGAAGCCACCTCAGGACAGGGATTTAGAAATAAACTAGCTGGAGAATGAGAAATTGATACAGCTAAATTACATCACCTCATTCAAAGTGGTTCCAATCAAGTTTAAACCCCAGGTAAATGGCCACCCCTGGACATGGAGGTAGACACAATAGGCGCTGTATCTATTATTGGGGAGCAAATTTTTAGGGGACTCCAATTGGGCATCTTGACTTTAAGCTTGCTGAATAGAACACTAGGGAACCATTAGGTATTGTTGGGACCACTGTGACCCCAGTTGTGCACAGACAGTCTGACTCCCCCTAATAGTGGTGCAAGGACCAGAGCTCAGCCTTTTGGGAAGGGACTGGCTACAGAAAATTTACCTGGATTGGGAACAGACTAGAATAAACATCCATTGTTTTCCCCACCAAAACACTGCAAAATAAGAGCACGTATGTCCTTGGGCCACCCTGACAATGTAGACATTTTCCAAGTGAGGTAAAATATCTCAAAACTCCTTCCTCAATGAATTAAGTGAAGATTCTGTGTTACATCAAAAATTGGAATGTTTAACCTCCCTTTCAAAACATAGAATCAGCTATTCATTTTCCAGAATGAACTGTCCCTCTAATTTCTCTCTCTAGAGTTTAAGTTCAAGCTTTTTATTTATTTTTCTTTTTTACGTTCTAGTTTTTGCTTTTCTTGAGCTTTTTCTATTTCTAACTATTTCATTTATAGCTGAATTCTAGTCAACACAAGCTATGTTCTACCAGGATCGCACTTATCTTCTTCTAATCCCTTTCTTAGCCCAATACTGTGTGATTACCTCAATTGAACCTACTTTCTTAGCCCATGACTTAGAAACATATCACTGCACCTTCACCATCATTGTGTCAAATTCCTGGAAATCCCTCCCTAACTGCAGTGTGTGTGTACCTTCACTACATGGAAGGTAGCGGGACAAGAAGACAGCTCAACACCACCTTCTCAAGGGCATGTAGGATGGGCAATAAATGCTGGTCAGCCAGCGATGCCCAGGTCCTATGAATAAATTTTAAAAATTGAACGAAAGTTTGAGGAACAGTCAATCCCTGGTACATTCCAAAGGGCCAATCAGAGCCTACCTACCCAGTTTGAATTTGAACATTGCTGGGCAGTTAACGGTTCTGGTAAAGATTGTTGCAAATGTCTCAGCCTTATCTTTGCACTGATGTTCTGGGCTCTTCCATCATTGAGGATGGGAATATTTGTACAAAGAACAAAGAACAACACAGCACGGGAAACAGGCCCTTCGGCCCAACGAGCCCGCGCCGCCGTCCCACTGTCTCAGTGACCTATTCATGATTTTAGTCTAAGCCTAATGTGTGAGGATCAGGGAGGTCCAATTGAGGGACAATTTAGTACCCAATCAATCAGCCTAAAAGCACATCTTTGGGATGTGGGAGGAAACCGGAGCACCCGGAGGAAACCCACGCAACCACGGGGAGAACGTGCAAACTCCCACAGACACAGGCCCAAATCCATGTGTCCGCACAGCAACAGAGATAGTCTCTGAGCTGTCATGTTGCCCTCGAGATGGTCCAGTTTAAGCACACTTTGTAGAATCTCTTCCTCCAGTGAGCTGTTTAATTATCCACTACCATTTCCAATTGGATGCGGCAGGACTGCAGAGTTCAGATGTGATCCTTTGTGGGATCACTTAGCTCTGTCTACCACTTGCTGCTTATGCCGTTTGGCACGCAAGGAGTCCTGTGTTGTAGCTTTACCAGGTTGACACCTCATTTTTAGGTACGCTTGGTGCTGCTCCTGGCATGCCCTCCTGCACTCTCTATTGAACGAGACTTGATCCCCTGGCTTGATGGTAATGGTAGAGTGGGTGATATGCTGGGCCATGAAATTACAGATTGTTTTGAGTACAGTTCTGCTGCTGTTGATGACCCACAGCACCTCAAGGATGCCCAGTCTTGAGTTGCTAGATCTGAGCGAAGTCTGTCCCATTTTTAAAAAATTAAATCATGGGACATGGGCGTCGCTGCTGGCCAACATTTACTGCCCATCCCTAGTTGAAATTCTGACAACACCAGATTTAAGTCCAACTGATTTATTTGATAATAAACTCGCAAGCTTTTACCCCAGTCCAACACCGGCATACCACATCACCCCTAGTTGCCCATGAGAAGGTGGTGGTGAGCTGCCTTCTTGAATCGCCGCAGTCCGTGTTCTGTGGGTTGACCCACAATGCCGTTAGGGAGGGAGTTCCAGGGTTTTGACCCAACAACTGCGAAGGAATGGCAATATATTTCCAAGTCAGGATGATGAGTGGCTTGGAGGGGAAGTTGCAGGTTGTATCTACTCTTCTAGATAGAAGTGGCCATGGGTTTGGAAGGTGCCATCTAAGGATCTTTGGTGAATTGCCGCAGTGTATCTTGTAGATAGTTCACACTGCTGCTACTGAGCGTCAGTGGTGGAGGGATTGAATGTTTGTAGATGTGGTGCCAATCAAGCGGGCTGTTTTGTCCTCCATGGCATCAGGCTTCATCAGTGTTGGAGCTGCCCCCATCCAGGTAAATAGGGAGTACTCCAGGACACTCCTGACTTGTGCCTTGTCGATGGTGGACAGGCATTTATATAGTGATGGTGCCATACAACATGATGGAGAGAATCCTCAATGTGAAGATGGGATATTGTCTCCACAAGGATTGTGTGGTGATCATTTCTATTGATACAGTCGTGGGCAGATGAATCAGTGGCAGGCAGGTTGGTGAGGATGAGGTCAAGAACGTCTTTCCAACTTGTTGGTTCCCTCACCACCAGTCAAGCAATTATGTCCATGAATGTCTGTATAGGCTGTTGTATGTTTATTGATGTCTCCTTTTTTACACCCACAGGTGAATCGGTCCGCCTTGTTGGCCAACAAGAGACATACACACTGTGGGTCGTGCGAGGGCTGATCTTGGAGGTTGCTTCGAGAGTTGCCTAGTGCTTCATGTCATTAGTGTACGCTTAAACTGGACCAACTGACGGGCAATACAACAACTCAGTGACTATCACTGTTTGCTGTGCAGATACAGGGACCCGATCGGATCTCCGTCTTGGGTCGGCGTCTGTGGGAGTTTGCACATTCTCCTCGTGCTTGCGTGGGTTTTCTCCGGGTGCTCCGGTTTCCTCCCACACCCCCAAAACGTGCTTTTAGGCTGATTGGTGTTAATAAATTGTCCCTAAATTAGACGTCCCTTAATCTGGCACAGATATAATTCTCAAAATTTGCACCCCTTTATTGTGGAGTCCAAGAGGTGTAGACAAATGTTGTAGGTAGAAGGATTGGAATGAGGCACTCACTAAGTGTTAAAATGGGCGGCGTGGGCTTGTAGGGCCAAAGGGCCTGTTTCCTGTGCTGTGTTGTTCTTTGTCCTTTAGGAACTGGCCAGTCAGTCAGTGGTGTTATTACTGAGCCACTCTTGGTGGTTGACATTGAAGTCCCCCACCCTGAGTATATTCCGTGCTCTTGCCACCCTCAGTGCTTCCTCCAAGTGATGTTCAGTGTGAAGGAGTACTGATTCATCAGCTGAGAGGGATGGTATGTGGTAATCAGCAGGAGGTTTCCTTGCCTATGTTTGACCAGGTACCATGGGGCTCCATGGGGTCCAGAGTCAATGATGAGGATTCCCAGGGCAACTCTCTCCTGACTGTGAGACAGGATATCCAAGGAAAGGTGAGAGTGGTGTCTGGGACATTATCTATGAGCTATGATTCTGATTTGATTTGATTTATTATTGTCACATGTATTAGTATACAGTGAAAAATACTGTCTCTTGCGCACTATGCAGACAAGCATACTCTACATAGAGAACATAGGGGAGAAGGAAAGGAGACATTGCAGAATATAATATTACAGTGACAGTTTGGGTGTAAAGAAAGATCAACTTAATGCGAGGTAGGCCTATTTGGCAGCAGGGAAGAAGCTCTTTCTTGAGTCAGTTGGTACACGATTTCAGACTTCTGCAGTTTTTTTTCCCGACGGAAGAAGGTGGAAGAGAGTATGGCCAAGGTGCATGAGGTCCTTGATTATGCTGGCTGCTTTTCCAAGGCAGCGGGAAGTGTAGATAGAGTTAATGGTTAGGAGGCTGGTTTGCGTGATGGACTGGGCTTCATTCACCACCCTTTATAGTTTCTTGCAGTCTTGGGCAGAGTGGGAACCATACCAAGCTGTGATACATCCAGAAAGGATGCTTTTTATGGTGCATCTTTAAGTGTTGGTGAGAGCTGTAGCAGACATACCAAATTCCCTTAGCCTCCTGAGAACGTAGAGGCATTGGTGGGCTTTCTTAACTATCTGTAGACATGGAGGGACCAGGACAGGTTGTTGGTGATTAGGACAGTTTGAAACCTGAAGCTCTCGACCATTTCCACTTCGTCCCCATTGACAGGGGCATGTCCTCCACTACATCCCCTGAAGTCGGTGCCTACGTCCTTCATTTTACTGACATTGAGATTATTGTCGTCGCACCAGTTCACCAGATTCTCTAGCTCTTTCCTGTACTTCATCTCATCATTGTTTGAGATCCGACCCCCTACGGTGTCATCAGCAAATTTGAAAATGGAGTTGAAGGGGAATTTGTCCAATGAGTATAGTAAGGGCTGAGGACACAGCCTTGTGAGGCACCGGTGTTGAGGATGAGTGTGGAGGAGGTGTTGTTGCCTACCCTTACTGATTGCGATCTGTGCGTTAGGAAGTTCAGGATCCAGTCGCAGGGGGAGGAGCCAAGACCCAGGCCATGGAGTTTGGACATGAGTTTAGTAGGGATAATGGTGTTGGAGACTGAGCCGTAGTCAATAAATAGGAGTCTGAAATCTGTGTCTTTGTTATCTAGCTGTTCCAGGGATGAGTGCAAGACCAAGAAGATGGCATGTGCTGTGGACCTGTTGTGATGGTAGGCAAACTGTAGTGGATCCAGGAAATCTGGGAGGCTGGAATTGATTCATGCCATGACTAACCTTTCGAAGGATTTCATACTGATGGATATCAGAGCCACTGGATGATAGTCATGAAAGCATGTTTCTTGGCTGTTTTTTGTTACTGAGATGATAGTTGTCTTCTTGAAGCAGAGAGGGACCTCAGATTGTTGTAAAGAGAGGTTGAAGATGACAGCGAATACCCCCACCAGCTGACCCACACAGGATCTGAGTGCTTGTCAGGGTCCCCCATCCGGGCCAGTCACTTTCCGTGGGTTGACTTTCAAGAAAGGTTATCTGACGTCTGTGATAGTGACCTTGGATATAGGTTCGACTGAGGCTTCCAGGGTGGAGGGCATGTTCCCACTGACCTCTTGCTCAAAACGGGCTTAGAATGCATTGAGTTCATTGGGGAGGGGTGCATTGATACTGGTGATACTATGTGCCTTCATCTTGTAGCCTATTATGTCTCACAGACCTTGCCATAATTGGTGGGAGTTGTGTAGCTAGTCTAGGACTCTAACTTGGGTCCTGTACTGTCTATTGGCACTTTTGATGGTTCTCCATAGATCTTATCCGGATTTCTTGAATAGGTCAGGATTGCCTGACTTGAACAATTCAGACCTGGGCAGACAATGAATATTCCTGTTCATCCATGGTTTCCAGTTGGGAAACACCCAGATTTGTTTCCTTGGCACACAATCTTCTACACACTTACTAATGGAGTCTGTTCCCGTAGTGATGTGATCGTTCAGATTGGTCACAAAGTTCTTGAATACTTGAATACAGGCCAACTTGGAGCAGTCCTGTCGGAAATCATCCAATTCCTCAGACCAACATTGCATAACTTTATTGGATTCTTTATCGGATGTGAGTATGACTATGTCAGGCTGTTGCCAGCACTTCCATTTCTTTTAATCCATTCGTGGGACATGGGCATCTTTGGCTGGCCAGCATTTATTGCCCATCCCTAGCTGCCCTTGAGAAGGTGGTGGTGAGCTGCCTTCTTGAATCGCAGCAGTCTATGTTCTGTGGGTTGACCCACAATGTCGTTAGGGAGGGATTTCCAGGATTTTGACCCAGTGACAGCGAAGGAACGGCGATATATTTCCACGTCAGGATTGTGAGTGGCTTGGAGGGAAACTTGCAGGTGCTGGTGTTCCCATGAATATGCTGCGCTTGTCCTTTTAGATGGAGGCAGTTGTGGGTTTGGGAAATGCTGTCTAATGATCTTTGGTGAATTGCTGCAGTGCATCTTATAGATAGTACACACTGCTGCTACTGAGCGTCAGTGGTGGAGGGAAGGTTTATAGCTGTGGTGCCAATCAAGCAGACTGCTTTGTCCTGGATGGTGTCAAGCTTCTTGAGTGTTGTTAGATCTGTACTCATCCAGGCAAGTGGGGAGTATTCCATCACACTCCTGACTTGTACCTTGCAGATGGTGGATAAGTTTTGGGAGTCATGATGTGAACTGGGGTAAACAAAGTAATAAGTCTCACAACACCAGGTTAGAGTCCAACCGATTTATTTGATAGTAAACTCACAAGCTTTCAGGGTTTGGCCCTTTATCAGGTGAATGGAGAGTTCTGACCTCAGACAGATCATGTAACAGCACACATAGTTTACAGAGTACTGATTAGAATGTGAGTCTTCACAGCTAACCTGCTATTCAAGTTTTAAAGATGTTTTAAGCGTTGACAGGATGGGGTTTACGATGGTCATTTTCAGCTCCTAGGTCGATCTCGGGTGGTCAATCTTATATAGTAACTTTCCATGTAATTTTAGCCCAGTGTGCCGAACCTTCCTTAACTATAATGATATACAATACACTGAGTATGCCCTTACTGCTGTTCTTCTTATTTCATTCTGTGTTAACAGCTAAAATTGACTCAGGATGTAAGAACGGTAAGGAAACTTCTGGAATGTATGTTATTTTGCCCACAGTTCCCATTGTAAAAAGTGATGTAACTATTCATGGAAACACAACTATTAACTTTCTCCTCCTTTCGTCCCTGGACAATGGACTCCAATCAAATCTCCAGGAAAACAAGACCCAAATATCTGTCCACATCATCAACCAATGTGTGTCTGACTCTGGGACATTCTTTTAGTGTGGCCTCACGTCTATTGGGAGCAGACGTGGTCTGGTCTCTGACTCACTTCACCTGTGATCTTCAAAGTTACTCAGCTGAGATTTCTGTCTCCAGATGGAAATGCATTAAAGGATTTGCAGGAAAAAGAGAAGGAGGAATCAATATTGTGTTGTTTCTCAATTGATTTCCTTTTGGCAGTGCTTATCTTTGTGCCAGGTGGGGAGCTGGGGAGGATTTGTAACCAACTGGTGTGCTGAGTGGGTCGAGGGGTGGCCGCACTCACCAAGAGAATCAGCATTCAACTAATAATAAAACAACTTCCATTAATCAGTCAGAAAGAGAAGTGACTGAACAAGAAAATGGAAGAGGAGTGAGGCAAATAGGGAAAGAAAGGAAGATGCAGAGATTGTGGGTGGGTGCATGTGTTTGTGTGACAGAGAGAGAGGTGTGAAAGGGAAAGTGACAGAGAGAAAGGCAGAAAGGAAGGGAGAGAGACAGGGAGAGGCAGGGAAGAAGAGACACAATGGGTGACAGAGAGAGAGAGACAAAGAGACAGACAAGAGCACTGAGAGAGAGGAATCAAAGAGAGAGAGACAAAGAAAGTTAAGGAGGAAGAGCAGATGGGGAGTCACAGAGACAGAGAATCAGAAACTGAGACAGAGAGAGACAAAGGGAGAAACAGAGAGAAAAAGAGAGACAGACAAAGACAGGGAGAGAGAGAGAGAGCAAGAGAGATTTCCGGGTGAAAGGGACAATGCAGGGTCTGCAGTTTGGCCAATCTGCCATCTTCCGCCTCCTAGCCCAACTCCCGTAGGCTGGCAGAGAGCAGCGCAGAGAGAGAGAGAGAAAGAGAGAGAAACAACAAGGCAGAGAGAGAAAGAGAGAAAGAGAGTGACTGAGACAGAGAGACAAGAAACAGTCAGAAAGGGAAAGCAGGATGTCAGTTTAGACCCACCAAGGTAAGTGTGAAGCGAATGGAGTGTCCACTGCTGTCCAGATATTGTGGGATTTATTCCTGATTTCAGTACTTCCAATAAATACTCTGCAGTCAGGCAGCAATCGTGGGAGATCCTGGAGTGGAAAACCCAGTTTGGGCACAGGCTCCATAAAGCAAGTAGAGGGAGTTTGTGTGATGCACACTGCAGCCACATGTGCCTTTTGACTGCAATCAGGGTCCTGAACGCAGTGTAGGCCGTGGGTCAGATAGCCTCCTGTAACACTGATGTTGGATATGGTCGTGATACTCGCACACAGTCACATCTGAAGTGGGCACAATGGGGATCAGTATTTGTGGAAATGTGTCCACTCCTGAATGGCACAATATATCATTTCAGGGAGATGTGCTCAATACCAGCCAAACTTCAGTATGTGCACACATTCAACAGGTGACAGAGGGACGGGGGCTTTCTCGGTATTTGGCCTCGCAGTGAGGCAGCAATGACACAGTCAAAGTGGGGTTTTTGATATCCCAAAGTTCAGGTCGTGATCAATAGCTTTCATCTCAGAAAGGCCTCTCTAGCACCCAGTCTCCGTCCAATGGGTGGATTTGTTTTAATCAGGTCCTAGAACATTCAGTTGGCACTGGGTCTTGAGGGAGTCAACTCTTGGTGCCCATGCCACTTCACTTAGCACAGGCAGTTTAAGCAGCGAGTTTCCTGCCAGGGGAAGACAACACACCGTCTGGATTGTCTAATGGGGCTTACAGCACAGGCTTGTTAAAATGGTGGCATCTTCCATCCCCACCCTCTCCCCCTCCCCACTCTCCCCACCCCCGAGTGCCTTTGCACTTTGCTGCTTGATTGGATACAAGTGTCGGATCCTTTCGCATCCACTATTTTTGTAAAGTCTTATAAGATCAGTCATGAGACACCCTGGGATTAGTTTTAATTCCTCAGTGGGCATGACTAACACAGAAGGCAAATCTGGGCCTAAATTTAAGGCCCAGGTTAATGGCCAGGTTTCATTGGTCACTTGCCCATCTGAATTGGAAGGAATGCAGTGGTTAGCGGATGAGCTGGACGGGAGACAGAGCCAGAGACGCTGAAGGAAGGTCTGGAGGTCGGTTTTATGTGGGGAAGCGACTGAAAGATGGGAATGATAGGGGAGTGGATTGAGCAAACTAGGGCACAGGGAGGGTCATGGATTCCCTTGTTGGAGGCTAAAGGGGTACTCCTAAACCCACGGGGCTTTCACTTACCCTTGAGGCCAATATCCATCCCACTGGCCTCTGAGCTGCTACACCTTGAGGGAGAGAACTACGATGGTGGCTTCATAGGCTTGGTTACAGCATGACCAAGATACCATGGGCAGGAATCACTATTGGTGGTGCAGTAGGAACTGGAGTCACTGCAATTTAACTGTTCATCTGCTTCCATCGAATGAAAAGGCATAAATAGCCCTGTCTATCTGAAACGTGATATCAAACCTATCCCTTACTGCATTGCCAACCACATGAATGAGTTGCAGATAAAGAGCTGGCACTTCATCTGCTACTGAAACTTGCAATGTAGCACTGAAGGAGTGCTGCACTGTCACAGACACCATGCTAACTCTCTCAGTGCAATACTGAAGGAGTGCTGCATAGTCAGAGATACCATGCTAACTGTCCCGGTGTATACTGAAGGAGTGCTGCACTGTCAGAGATGCCATGCTAACTGTCCCAGTGTAATACTGAAGGAGTGCTGCACTGTCAGACATACCACACTAACTCTCCCAGTGTAATACTGAAGGAGTGCTGCACTATGAGAGATACCATGCTAACTGTTCCAGTGCAATACTGAAGGAGTGCTGCACTGTCAGACGTACCACAGTAACTCTCCCAGTGTAATATGAAAGGAATGCCTCACTGTCAGAGGTGCCATCTTTCAGATAAGATGTTAATCCTCTTGAATTTGAACCCAGAACTTCAGAAGCCAGCACCATTGACTGAACTATCCTGACTTCCAGATCATCTCAATCTGTCCAGTGACTCAATGTCGTGTTTGGAACAGGAAGATAGGAATAGGAGTAGACCATTCAGCCCATTAAACATGTCCCATGATTCAAGTTGATCGTGGCTGATTCCTACCTAAAATTCATTCATCCACCTTGTGTCGGTAATAATTAATGTCATCGCAGTACAGTTTATTTCATTCGTTTAACTAAGTGGGCTGGCTCAGCATTCATTGCCCATCCCTAATACCCTTGAACTGAATGAATCACTTGGCCATTTCAGAGGACATTTAAGAGTCAACCAGATTGCTGTGGCTCAGGAGTCAAATATAAGCCAGACCAGGTAAGGACAGCAGATTTGCTTCCCTGAAGGACATTAGTGAAGCAATGGGTTGAGAAAAACCTAACAATCGACAATGTTTTTTTGGTCATCATTAGACTTTTAATTCTATATTATTACTGAATTCAAATTGCACCATCTGCCGTGGTGGCATTGGAACCCAGGTACCCAGAGCATTTCCCTGGGTCTCAGGATCACGAGCCCAGTGACAATACCATTACACCACAGCCTCCTCGTTAGCTCTGATTCAAGTAGGAACCTTTGAAGAGGGACTAATGGCCTCAAGCATGTGGATTTCGTTGTAAGGTTTGTAGTGTTTAAATGATTTAGATGAGCCACGATCTGGAGTTCCAAGTTGGGAGGCCAACAAATATCAATGGAGGATGGAGTAAAAGCGTGAAAGGGTGCACGGGAATAGGATAAATGATTGTTGAGTATTCATAATTTCTATATACCCAGCGTCTTATCAGGCCTGTCAATCACAAAGCCAGTGGCCAGATGCCCAGTGAGTTGAGTGGATCTGCCCCACGATAGATTATTCCAGTCTTCTGACAAGCTGTAAATCCTCTCATCTCCTCCTGTTTGTAATTCTGACAGCCTTTGAATTCAGCTGCAATCGAATGAACTCGTGTTTGTGTGCATGCTTAGCACATCAATGTTCCTGGCCAGCTGGACGCAGTGAGATAGTAAGCAAGCTCGAAAGATAAAAATGATGGAAAAATGGCACCTTTTCAAGAAGGGAAGATTTGAAGGAGAACATCTGTTTGCTTTCAAGCTGCAAGCAATCACTCACAGGTGTTTGAAAAGCTGTGATCTTTTCCCAAAAGTTATTTTAGTTATTGAGCTTTGAGCATGCTCCATAACACATTTCCAAAAAATCAAACTGTCCCAAAAGAATTTGAGTTTTGATAAACATAATGCGAAGTGATCTGTTCTTAGCATCATGTTCATTAATTCGGGAAAATGTGGGAGGTCCTGGGGGTGGAATCACTTTCAATTTTTCTGTGAAGAGATTCCTGTGGTAATGAAGAGTTGGCAGCATAAACTTCCCCATCTCCTCAGTGTCCACAGCAACAAGTTATAGTTTACTACACGGTTACACATTCACTAACACTTTGAAATGATCTCACATTGCCAGGGGGCCTCCCACACCTTTCTTTGATCTTCCAGTTAGCTGAAGATGTCTCCTAGTCAAGAACTTGCCCAAGGAATCACCCTCTGATGAAACAAAGCTCAAACTGGTACTTGCCTGAAGGACATTTGCCATCAATATCCTACCATTTCTAGCTAGGAGCCTGACCTCTTATACATTGTTCATGAGAAATTATACACTGACATTGTAGTCAAGTGGATGCAGCACATTTCAATTTTTAGAAAGCACTCAATTATGTGCCAAATAAAAGGTTGTTAAATAAGCTTAGGGATAAACAGAGCACTCACGAGTTAGCAAGTTGTAATGAGTGGGATGTCTCACTTATTTACAATCTCGATCAGTGAGAGGGCCAAGTTTGCGGATGGTGCAAAGCGAAACTGTCAGGAGGATTCAGACGCTGCAAGATGATATAGGCTGGTTAAATGATTGCACAGGAAAGGGGTAGATGGAGTAAATGCAGGAAAATGTGAAATGATCTACTGGGGTAGGAAGAATAAAAAAAGTGGATTTTTTAAAATCAGGAGTCAGATTGATTTTGGGATCCTTGCACATGAATCACAAAAAGCTGTCATGCAGGTACAGCAAGCAATTAGGGTGAGCAATAATATGTTAGCCATTGTGGAAAGGGGTTAGAGTACAAGAACAGGGATGTTGCAATTCTGTTGGGCTCTAGTGACACCTCATGTGCTGTCACGTGCACAGTTTTGGATTCATGAACTAAGGAAAACTTTATTTTTCTCAGAGGGAGTCAACAAAGTTTCACCATCGTGATTCCTTGGATGAAAGGGGTGATTGGAGGAGGAGGGATCGAATAGAATCAACCTATCCTGTCTGGAGTTTAGAACAATAAGAGATGATCTGACTGAAACGTCAAATCCTTAGGGGACTTGACAGTATACATGGTGATTGGCTTCGTCAGAAAGCCTAGAACTAGAGGTCACTGTTATAAGACAAGTGTTTGACCATTTTGGACTGAGATGAGGAGAAATATCTTCACTTAGAGGGTTGTGAATCTTTGGAATTCTCTATGTGGAAGCCTGTAGATAGTCAGATGATGAGTTTATTCAAATCTGAGGAGATGGATAGACTGTTGGGCTGTTAAGGGATCGGGTATGAGTGTAGGGCAGCTAAGTGTAGACAGAAATGTCAGAATAGGCTTGAAGGGAACTTGGTCCATTGCTGCTGCTAATTTCCATTACTAGGGAACAGAAGGATGCTGGTAATGCAGCAATACTGGAGAAATTAATGGTACTAAAAGCTAACAAATCCCCACATCCTATGGACAACACCTCAAGTTTCAAAATAGGTGCTTACACAGAGAAAGGGTACATTACTTCAATCCTCCAGAATTCCCCAATGTCCATCCCATTCCCAACACAGGGATTGTATCCCATTCCCAGCATAGGGATCGTATCCCATTCCCCCTATCCCATGGATTATATCCTATTCCCAGCATAGGGATTGTATCCCATTCCCAGTACAGGGATTGTATCCCCTTCCCAGTACAGGGATTGTATACCATTCCCAGTACAGGGATTGTATCCCATTCCCAGTACAGGGATTGTATCCCCTCCCCAGTACAGGGATTGTATCCCCTTCCCAGTACGGGGATTGTATCCCCTTCCCAGTACGGGGATTGTATCCCCTTCCCAGTACGGGGATTGTATCCCATTCCCAGTACAGGGATTGTATCCCATTCCCAGCATAGGGATTGTATCCCCTTCCCAGTACGGGGATTGTATCCCCTTCCCAGTACAGGGATTGTATCCCATTCCCAGCATAGGGATTGTATCCCATTCCCAGTACGGGGATTGTATCCCATTCCCAGTACAGGGATTGTATCCCATTCCCAGCATAGGGATTGTATCCCATTCCCAGTACGGGGATTGTATCCCATTCCCAGTACAGGGATTGTATCCCATTCCCAGCATGGGGATTGTATCCCATTCCCAGTATGGGGATTGTATCCCATTCCCAGCATAGGGATTGTATCCCATTCCCAGTACGGGGATTGTATCCCATTCCCAGTACAGGGATTGTATCCCATTCCCAGTACGGGGATTGTATCCCATTCCCAGCATAGGGATTGTATCCCATTCCCACTACGGGGATTGTATACCATTCCCAGCACAGGGATCATATCCCATTCTCCCATCCCAGTGATTGTATCCCATTCCCAGCACAGGGATTCTGAGCAGTTTTTAGTACATTATTGGGGTGGATTTCTGGAGCTATAGTTTGACAGAATCTGAGGAAACACCAACTGAGTCTCAATCACTCTTTGCATCTCATTCAGACACAGCAGAAATCGTCCAGAAAAACCTATTCTGGTGAGTCAGAGGAGCTGTTATTGGGTTACATTTGAATCATAGACTCCCTACTGTGCAGGTGGAGGCCATTCGGCCCATCAAGTCTGCACTGATTCTCTGACAGAGCACTTTACCCAGGCTGTATCACCGTAACCCCATATATTAATTCCACTAATCCCTCTAACCTACACATCTTTGGACACTAAGGGGCAATCTAGCATGGCCAATCCACCTAAGCTGCACATCTTGGAGTGTGAGAGTGAAACAGGGGACGTGAATGACATTCACCGAAAGCACAGAGCAGGCATATTTACAAGCAAACATTGTTGAATGTTGAGTTAGTGTGATCATTGCTTTAAAGATGTTATACTTCCACTTGCCTCGAGTCTGAGTGTCACTCCCAACTCTACCCCTGACACTCCGCAAGAGGTTTATAGAGACCGCAAACATGAAAAAAATAAGAAAGTCGGCTTCCATTTGGCTCCCACTCCCCACCCTGCCCTTTTCCAGATCACAAAACACTCAGTAAAATAAATTTCTCATCCACCACCCTCCAACCTCTCCCTCTTTCTCCCAATTTCACCAACAAGCTCAAATCGATTTCCTCAGATTCTCACCTGTCCATTAGCCCCTCGTTGATATCATCCAACATCTCACACCAAATCCCACATTTAATAAAAACTTGAAAAGCTGCCGAGACTCAGTAGGTCTGGCACAGCTGTGGGAAGGGAGACAGACTAAACGTTTCCAATCTGATGACTATTCATCAGAACCAGATCTTCATCAGTTCCAAAGAGGAGTCACATTAGGTTTGAAACATAGGGCCGGATTCTCCGACCTCGCCGGGGCTGCGATTCTCCAGTCCCGCTGCAGTGAATAGAGATTTGCCTGAGCGCCAAATTCTCCGTTCTTGCTGGCAGTGGTGGCAGGGTGTGAACGACCAGAGAATTCCGCCAATAACTCTGTTATTCTCACCACAGATGCTGCCAGAACCGCTAAGTTTTTGTTACTAATTTGTGGAATGTGGGTGTCTCTGGTTAAGGCTAGCATTTGTTACCCAGCTCTAACTGCCCCTGAGAAGATGGTGATGAGCCAGTGAAAGTGAAGGCGGAGGTGATGGTGTTAGGTGCTGCTGTCGAAAGAGCCTTGATGAGTTGCTGCAGTGTATCTGCAGTGAAAACATTGCTGCTACTTTGCAGTCTGAAGGGAGTGAACATTGAAAGTGGTGAATTGCATTCTACAAACTTTCTAGTTTGAAACTACAAAGGGTCGTGAACAAAGCACAGTCCATCACGCAGAACAGCCTCTCATCCATTGACACTGTCTACACTTTCCGCTGCCTCAGAAAAGCAGCCAGCATAATTAAGGACCCCATGTACCCTGACTTACTCTCTTCCACCTTCTTCTGTTGGGAAAAAGATACAAAAGCCTGAGATCATATACTAATCGACTCGAGAACAGCTTCTTCCCCGCTGACATCGGACTTTTGAATGGACCTACCTCGCATCAAGTTGATCTTTCTCTACACCCTAGCTATGACTGTAAAACTACATTCTACACATGTTTCTTTCTTTCTCTATGAATGGTATGCTTTGCCTGTAGGAGGGAACCGAGTGTAGGGTGTCGAAATTTGCTGATGACACCAAGATTGGGGGAACGGCAAATTGTGCGGAGGGTGTGGAGAGTCTGCAGAAGGATCTAGATAGGCTGGGTGAATGGGCCAGGAAATGGCAAATGGAATTTAATGTTGGCAAGTGTGAGGTGGTCCACTTTGGTAGGAATAATGGTAGGAAGGATTATTACTTACGTGGCGAAAAACTGCAGCAGGCGACGGTGCAGAGGGACCTCGGGGTCCTTGTGCACGAGTCGCAAAAACCCAGCTTGCAGGTGCAGCAGGTGGTCAGGAAGGCGAGTGGGATGCTGGCCTTCATAGCGAGGGGGATTGAATATAAAAGTAGGGAGGTCTTGCTGCAGCTGTATAGGGCATTGGTGAGGCCGCAGCTGGAGTACTGTGTGCAGTTTTCGGCGCCGCACCTGAGCAAAGATATTTTGGCCTTGGAGGGAGTGCAGAGGAGGTTTACTAGGCTGATATCGGAGTTGAGGGGGTTGAGCTATGAGGAGAGGCTGAATAAACTAGGCTTGTACTCATTAGAGTTTAGAAGAATGAGGGGAGATCTCATTGAGACGTATAAGATGATGAATGGGATGGATAGGATAGAGGTGCAGAGACTCTTCCCGCTCAAAAAAGACAGTAGGACTAGGGGGCACAGCCTCAAGATAAAGGGGGGGGGCGGTTTAGAACGGAGTTGAGGAGGAACTTCTTCACTCAAAGGGTGGTGAATCTCTGGAATTCTCTGCCCGTTGAAGTGGTGGAGGCTGCCTCACTGAATATTTTTAAGTCGCGGGTTGATGGGTTTTTGATAAGAGAGGGGATTAAGGGTTATGGGGAGAGGGCGGGAAAGTGGAACTGAGCCACGACAGATCAGCCATGATCTTATTGAATGGCGGGGCAGGCTCGAAGGGCTAGATGGCCTACCCCTGCTCCTATTTCTTATGTTCTTATGTTCTTATTGTATATTAGTACACGTGATAATAATAAATCAAATCAAATCAAAGCTCTGTCTCAGAGGCAAACACAGTAAAAAGTCTGACAACACCAGGTTTAAGTCCAACTGATTTATTTGATAGTAAACTCACAAGCTTTCGAGGTTTCCCTCTTCGTCAGGTGAATGAAGAGTACTGGCCTCAGACAGAGCATATAAAGCACAGACAGTTGACAGATTACTGATTAGAATGCGAATCTTTACACCTAACCTGCTACTCAAGTCTTAAAGTGGCTGACAATGTGAGTGAAAGGAGCATTAAGCACAGGTTAAAGAGATGTGTATTGTCTCCAGACAGCACAGTAAGTGAGGTTTTGCAAACCCAGACAAGTCATAGGGGTTACAGATAGTGCGACATGAACCCCAGATCCCTGTTGAGACCATCCTCATGTGTGTGGAACTTGGCTATCAGAAGCAAAACAGCTCCAGCTCAGCCCAGACTGAATGCTGCAGCTATTGGACAGGTTCAGGGTAGATTGACCAGGGCACTATTGGGAATGAAAGGACATACTTACAATAAGAGTTGAGAAGGTGGAGCTGCACTCACAGCGATTAGGAGAAATCAAATTTTCGTGTTTGAATTCATGGAAAGGTTGAAAACGTATAAGGAATAAAATTTTGATGGAGCATTGATAGGGCAGTATTGGAGCATGATGGCACTTCACTGTGGGTTCAGTTCTGCCCTCGGGTCACTGTCTGTGTGGAGTTTGCACATTCTCTCCATGTTTGCGTGAGTTTCCTCCGGGTGCTCCAGTTCCCTCCTACAGTCCGAAGGTCTCTGAGTTAGATAGATTGGCCATTTTAAATTGCCCTTTAGTGTCAGGAGGACTAGCAGGGAAAATATGTGGGGTTATGGGGATAGGGCCTGGGTGGGATTGTTGGTGTAGACTCAATGGGCTGAATGGCCTCCCTCTATGCAGTAGGGATTCTATAATTCTATGATTCTGACCTTTCATAACCTCAAGACATCTGAAAGCACTTCATAGTCAAACAAACATTTTAAAGTGTGGTCACTGTTGTAGGAAATTCATCAACAATTTACCCACAGTAAGACCCCACACAACCTACTGGGATCATGACCAGACAATCTAATGGTGTTGGTGGTGGGAAGAGCGATTAACCAGCACATTGTGGAGAATTCCCCGTTTTCACATATTGCAGCAGAATCTTTGAAACGCACTCACAAAGGCCTACAGGTATCAGATCCCAGACAACATGTCCAACACTCCTTCAGTGCTGCACTGGGAGTGTCACCCTGCATTTTATGTATAAGTGTCTGGACTGGGATTTGAACCCATGGCGCTGGGACTTTATGGCCTTGCTCGTCCCAAAACCGTAAAATCCTGCCTGAGATCAACTGACCTTCCCATTGTCCGCCTCTCACCCACTCTGTTACTCTTGGTGGGTGGCATAGAGAACTCCGGCCATGGTCTTTATGTTCTTGGCAAGAGTGGCATCCACTGAGTCACGGCTATCATGGAGGTCACTGCTTCTTTTTTTATCATTCTTTCATGGGTGTGGACATCTCTGGCAAGGCCAGCATTTGTTACCCATCCCTAAATACCGGCTGTTTCGCCTGCTCATTTCAGAGGGCAGTTGAGATTCAACCACATTGCTGTGGCTCTGGAGTCACATGTAGGCCAGAGCAGGTAAGGACGGCAGATTGCCTTCCCTAAAGAACATTAGAAAACCAAATGGAACCAAATAATCGATGGCAGTGGTCACAGTCACCATTAGTGAGACATCAATTCAGATTTATTCATTGTATTCAAATTCCACCAGCCCCCATGGTGGAATTTGAACCCATCTCTCCAGATTATTAACTGGGCCTCTGGGTTACTAGTCCAGAGACATTACCACTATGCCGCCATCTCCCCTAAATTATTGTAGTTTAATCATGTTTCCTCAAAAAGTCAAATCCTTATTGCTCCATACATACATGAAGAAAAGATGAAGATTAGAATATTTCATAATGCCTATCTTTACTGATCTTTAGGTATTTGCAATCCATAATCTGGCTCTAATTATTTCTGATTGTTCAGTTGCAAAGGGAGTTGTGAATTGCAGTTACTTTTTGTTGACTATTATTTTCTGTAACTGTTTTAAACACACATTATCGGCACCCTTTGAAAAGCATCAATTTCCTTTACAGATTCCATCTGGAGTTTTGTAAAAGCCAACTAGGCTTTGGAACTCCAGGAGGGAATTAACCAGTATAGACTAAACAAAACAATCTCTTCACAGTCATTTCGGCGTTTACAAACTTGAATCTCTACAATAGATCAGTAGCAACAAACACATTGGACCCACAGTGTGTTTTTATCCTGAGAGGAATATTAGATTTCTGAATTAAGTGGGTCGGTCGAGAATGCCACCAACCACACTGTTAGCTGACCATCAACTCAGGGATGAATTCCACTATATGTAATGGCACTCCTCAGTTGCTCGTCCTTAGGCTGGGATAGTTCTGGAGAGGGGATATGTAGGCTTACAAAGTGAAAGAACATGGCAGCCTTACAAGGCAGCTTTTTAGATAATGATATCCAGGGTGTGATGGGAAGGGACAAGCTGTACAATCATAATAAGCAGCAGCAAATAAGGTCAAAAAGGTAAAAAAATGCTAAAAAGGCAAAACTAAGCATATGGAGTATTTGACACAAAATAAATGAATTAATGGCACAAATTGAGGTTAATGGATATGATCTTATAACCATTACAAGCATGCAGTGACAAGGAGATCAAAACTGGGAACTAAATATCCATGAACATGTGACTTTTCATAAGGACAGACAGAAAAAGAGTGTGGTGGGGTTAGCCTTGTTAGAACAGAATGGGATAAGTACAATAGCAAGAAGTGATTTTGGATCAGAAGTTGTAGAATCCATATGGATGGAATTAAGAGATAACAAGGTGAAGAAGGCACTAATGGGAACAGTCTGTAGATCCTCTAATAGTAGCTATAATGTCGGATTGAGAATAAATCAGGAGATAATGGGGGCATGTAAAAAAGGCAGCATATTAATCATGCTGACTTTAATCTTCATACAGATTGGGAGAACCAAATAGGCAGAGGTAGCCATGAGGAAGAATTCACAGGTGAAGTCTTTGAAAGATCAGGCGCTGCCTTACTATCCAGCCCATGCCTAGGCTCTGCATTCTTCTTGATCTTCTCAACTTCTCTCGGGATTTCCTTCACTGTTTTAACTAATCCTACTGGTTGAGTATCTTTTACCACATCCTTTTCACCAATGCCTTTCTGTTTTCACCTCTTTTCCACTCTTGGGTTTCTTTTCCCACAGGTGGCAAACTGCTCCTGGCGTGACCTGCCTTTTGTTTTTCATTGAAGGATCTCCGTCTTTCCCAATTTCTATCCCTCATGAAACTGCTGTCAGAAGCTACATTTGAATTTATGCACTAATATGTATTCATCTGCCATCTCTGCAGCTCTTCTTGCTGCTTCAACCTCAACATGAGTTCTCATCATTTCTGGAAGTGAGTTTTTAAACTTGTCCAGCAGAATAATATCTCTAATAGCCTTATATGTCTTTTCTATCTTTAATGTTCTCACCTGTCTATCGAAGTTGCTCTGCTTAATTCTTTCAAACTCAATATATGTCCTACCTGGCCCCTTCCTTACATTTCTGAACTATCATCTAAATGCTTCTGTATCCAATTTGTAAGCACGCAAAGCTGCCTTCTTTATTTCTTCATACTTTCCTGACACCTCCTCTGATGTTGCTGCAAACACCTCAGTAGTCCTGCCTACCAACTTGAATTAACGTTACCCACACCGCACTCTGGACATTTCACCTATGTAGCCCATTTCTCAAAGGAAATGAAAAAGGCTTCTGCATCTTTCTCATTGAATTTTAATAATGTTGGGATATGTTTGTATATATCCTCACCAGGTGGTTGGCTAAGCTGAGCTTTCTCACTATCACTACCATCTTGTATTTTCACTTCTGTCATTGAGGTCTTAATGCTTAAACTTCCAACTTCATCTTTTCCAACTCAAACAACCTTTCCCTTTCTTGTCTCTCTTTTTTCCTCTCTTTTTCCTTCTCCCTTTCCGCTCTCTCTTTTTCTAACTCTGGCATTTTAAATTCACTTTCTAACACCAATCGTCTTGTTTGCAATATAATTTTTTTCTAACTCCACTGCATTCGTTCCTCTGATATACATCAATTCTTGGCTAATTCCGTTACGATTTCAGCTTTCCTATTAGCCCTGGTTAAATCCAATTTTAGTCTATTTGCCAATTCTATCAGTGTCACCTTTTTCTGTCTTTCTAAACTTTTTTGGCAAACTTGGGAAACATCTTCCTGGCCCCCTTTAGCAATTTTAAAGGCCATTTCTCCACTTTTGATTTAACCGGTTTGTTGTCGGTTAACAAATATTCCACTTCTCACTTAAAGGTTTATTTAAAGATCCAAGACTGTTCAAAACCAGGACACGAGCCCCCCTAATCTGTTACGAAGCAGATATGTATTCCCTCTCTTAAAATTAACACCTAACCACACAAAGAGGAGTATCTCGCATCATAATCTGTTAATCTGTGTGAGAAATAGTACGATCTGCTCTTTAGCAACTTTTGGTGGTTAAATTAAAAATAACTACCTGAATCTTGCCCTGCAAAAGCAACAAGTAACACTTTTTATACCTAACTAACTGTGAACAGATTATCTAAACTATTAACAAACTGAATAAAACACTATTCTAATGTACTGCTGTTTTGATAAATATAATTCCCACTTATTAACAAAAAATAGAACTTTAATCATTCTAAAAATAAAACCAGAATATTCTGTCTTCTTTATCAATTTATTCTGTCTGGAACTTCTGGCTTGTTTCTGGTGCCTTTTCAATTCAGATGAGCTTTGAGCTAAAAGCTATTAGCTGTGGAAGAGACAGTTGCTGTCTCCCCCTCTCTCTCTAAGGCTGTGAGCTGTGGCAGAGGTAGTTGCTAGCTGGTTCTCTGGACCTTGGAGCTGGCTGTTATATCCCTAATGACATTCAACATCTCCACTATAGGATTGATTTACAGGTTACCAAAACATCAAATTCAAATCTGATAGGCTGCTGTTATTCAAATGCCTAGTTTAACCTGATTGGGCAAACTTCCAAAACATTCAAATACCTGAAGCCTGTTACCAAGGCAACCCCATCACTTTTGCCTCTAATACAATGTTTCAATCTGTGTACTGTGCACATCTGCACCTCTCTTTTTTTAAAACCCTAAGTATAGAAATAACTACCTTTTAAATGGACCATGTAATTTTACAACTCTTACCATTTTACAATTTTTTATAATTTTACAAACACCAACTTCACAACAATACAATGTATTATATTGTACTGTGGGTATTACAGTAATTGGGTATATTGTACTGTGGATATTACAGTAATTGGGTATATTGTACTGTGGATATTACAGTAATTGGGTATATTGTACTGGGGGTATTACAGTAATTGGGTATATTGTACTGTGGATATTACAGTAATTGGGTATATTGTACTGTGGATATTACAGTAATTGGGTATATTGTACTGGGGGTATTACAATAATTGGGTATATTGTACTGTGGATATTATAGTAATTGGGTATATTGTACTGTGGATATTACTGTAATTGGGTATATTGTACTGTGGATATTATAGTAATTGGGTATATTGTACTGTGGATATTACAGTAATTGGGTATATTGTACAGGGGGTATTACAGTAATTGGGTATATTGTACAGGGGGTATTACAGTAATTGGGTATATTGTACTGTGGATATTACAGTAATTGGGTATATTGTACTGTGGATATTACAGTAATTGGGTATATTGTACTGTGGATATTACAGTAATTGGGTATATTGTACTGTGGATATTACAGTAATTGGGTATATTGTACTGTGGATATTACTGTAATTGGGTATATTGTACTGGGGGTATTACAATAATTGAGTATATTGTTACCCTTGCATGATCCTCACTTTCAGAAAACTTTAGAACAGTCTAAAGGGGCTGAATGGCCTACTCTTGTTCCTGCACTCTGAAAATATGCTCTTCATTAGACTTAGCCTACAAACTCTTAAACAGATTTATTAAGCAGTAACTGGATAAGATTCGAGAAGGGCAGTGAATGCAGGATTAACTGTGCATTCTTGTGAACATAAATAAATAACATGTCTATTGTGCAATGTAAAGCTAGCTGGACAGCTGGCCACTCGATATTAAATTTTAATCACCGGTTTGTCATTGATCATTTTGCGTCCTCTGCTCCATCGATTGATCTGGAATAGTTTCAGATAGGTTTGGACAAGAGAGGCTGAGAAATATTTTGTCAAAAATGGAACAGGATGAGCAAAATGTATGATACCAGGATAATCCACAGGATGTTTGTATTTGAATGTTCCTCCAGGGAACCCCACCAGAGCAGGTTCAATATTGCCAGCATTCTGTACATCCCACTGTTTTTAGTGCAGTTTGAGCTTAATGGTCAGGGAAAATAATCAGATATTATGCTTTTGAGGCTGATGTGGAGACTCTAGTCTGAAGCAATTGGAGTTCGATCAGTGTAATAAAATTAACATTGGCTGAGAAATCCATCATCCAGTGGACAAAGCTAGTGGACAGGCAATATTAGTTTAATCTGAATGTAACTGGGGCCAAGGCGACCACTCCCAGAAAAACCAACCCATAAATGCTTACAATTGCCCCACATTAAAACAGGCACAAGACCCTCCCGAAAACCAGCATCCTCCTGATCCTGACCTTTCCCCTGATTCCAACCTTCTCTAACTCCGGCCTTTGCCAATTCTGACCTCTCTTTAATCCTGCCCTCTCCTTTACTGGGGGCTCGCTGCCTCCTAAGTCATTGCCAATGCTGCCTTTTGACCTATCAAACTCTCACCCCAACTCACTCACCATCCCCTCCCTACACCTGATTGCATGATCTCTCCGTTCTGAATGTATATCCGGTCCTTTGGTAAGGCAGTTTAGTTGACAGAACTGTTAAGTTGGTTGAAGTGGTTAAGGGGAGATACGCTGGCAGCGGTTGTGACGGTAACTGAAGGAGTCGATCCACATTCCCAAAGCTCTCCTGCATCAACTATCCAAACTGGCTTCAATTTAAATCAGGACGGAGAAGGCCTATTTGTTCAGTTTAGGCCCAATGACATCATAAAGATTCCATTTTAATTTTAAATCATGGGACAATATCGAGATGCCAAACCTCGGAAAGCTGGCGGGAAGCAACAGAATGACCCTCACCCCAGCTCACAGAGATCAAATGCTATGCTGTGAACACCATTCAAGAGACAAGCAGCCTTGTACCTGATCTCTCGCCTGACCCCCTACTCTCACCCAATCCCCTGCACTCCCATCTGATCCACCCGTTCCCACTCCCACCCGATCCCCCCCTCCCATTCGTGCCTGATTCCTCCCTCCTACATGCCCGAACCCCCCCTCACACCCAATCCCCACACTCTTACACCACTCCTGTTGGCTTTTGGCAGGAGGCTGGGTGAAGCAATGTCTCAATCCATGGCTCCCACCCCGATTGGATAGCTTTCTTCAGGATTTGTCACATGACCTGCCCTTACCAGCCAATAGAGAGTTGTCCCATTTCCAACGTTTTATAACTTAAAGACAGTGGCGAGGAGAGGTTATTGGAACTCTTCTCCCCTGGGTTGCCTGTAGTTGTGTCTTCAGGAGTAATCTTTAATTCTGACAGATCTCTGTGAGGGTTTCCAGGGAGAGACATTCACACCCACTCACACTAAACCCACACCCCCGTTTTTATCCCCACTATTCATTCTCATGAAGCAGATAATGAAAAGTAGAAATAATGGGCCCGATTTTACCATTGCGTCGTGCCTGTTTTTGGGCGCGAAAATGTGGTAAAGTTGAGTGTGAGGCCATTAACATGATCCGTACCTGTGTCCGCACAGATTGCCACTGTACTGAAACCCGGGAATGGCAGCGATCCACTTTGTGCCCAACATGGGTGCAACGATGATTTAAATACATTTGCATGCATTTAAATTGAATTCATGAACTGCCCACCCAACTTTATCAGCATTTCCCCCTTTACCAAACAGAACCGTAATACAAAGAACAAAGAACAACACAGCACGGGAAACAGGCCCTTCGGCCCAATGAGCCTGCGCCGCCATTTTAACATTGTGAGTGCCCTCTTCTACCTATGACCTTTGTCTCTGCCTATTGGACCCCACAATAAAGGAACCATAACCAGATTGAGGGAAGACTAATTTAGGGACAATTTAGGGACCTGCTAAATAAGAATCTGAATCGGGCGCTCCAGCTTCTGAAGAGCGCATAAAGGCCTTCCAATGGCTCTCTGACTGAGATCAGTGGTGGGGGCAAGGAGGGAGCCGGGTCAGATCGTTCTCTGCTTGGTGGGGGGGGGGAAAGGAGAGCGAGGCCAGATTGTTGTCTGGAGGTGGGGGGGAGGGGAAAGAGAGAAGCCAGATTGTTATCTGGAGAAGGGGGGGGGGGTGGGATGAGTGAGGCCAGTTCGTTGTCTGGAGGGGGTGTGTGGCGAGTGAGCCAAGATCGATGTCTGATGTGGGGGCTGTGGGAGGCCAGATCGCTCACTGGTGGGGGGGGGGGGGGGGGGGAGGAGGCAGATAGGCCTCTGGTAGGGAGGGGGGTGGGCAGATGGATCTCTGGTGGGGGGGGGCAGATGACACACTGGTGGGCAGGACAGATTGATCTCTGGTGAGGGGGCAGATGGATCTCTGGTGGGGCATGGGGATGGTCCACTACCACTTTGCAGATGATTGGTGGGAGGGAGGGGGGCAGGGCTGGCCATCAATCTAGGGAGGGGGTGGGTGGATAAGGGGGACAGCGATGTGTTTGGGTAGTGGTGTGGGGGGGGTGGGGGGTAGACAAGGGGGGCAGCGATGTGTTTGGGTAGTGGTGTGGGGGGGGTGGGGGGTAGACAAGGGGGGCAGCGATGTGTTTGGGTAGTGGTGTGGGGGGGGTGGGGGGTGGATAAGGGGGACAGCGATGTGTTTGGGTAGTGGTGTGGGGGGGGGGGTGGGGGGTGGATAAGGGGGACAGCGATGTGTTTGGGTAGTGGTGTGGGGGGGGGTGGGGGGTGGATAAGGGGGACAGCGATGTGTTTGGGTAGTGGTGTGGGGGGGGTGGGGGGTGGATAAGGGGGACAGCGATGTGTTTGGGTAGTGGTGTGGGGGGGGGTGGGGGGTGGATAAGGGGGACAGCGATGTGTTTGGGTAGTGGTGGGGGGGGGGGGGTGGGGGGTGGATAAGGGGGACAGCGATGTGTTTGGGTAGTGGTGTGGGGGGGGTGGGGGGGGGGTGGGGGGTGGATAAGGGGGACAGCGATGTGTTTGGGTAGTGGTGGGGGGGGGGGTGGGGGGTGGATAAGGGGGACAGCGATGTGTTTGGGTAGTGGTGTGGGGGGGGGTGGGGGGTGGATAAGGGGGACAGCGATGTGTTTGGGTAGTGGTGTGGGGGGGGGTGGGGGGTGGATAAGGGGGACAGCGATGTGTTTGGGTAGTGGTGGGGGGGGGGGGGTGGGGGGTGGATAAGGGGGACAGTGATGTGTTTGGGTAGTGGTGTGGGGGGGGTGGGGGGGGGGTGGGGGGTGGATAAGGGGGACAGTGATGTGTTTGGGTAGTGGTGGGGGGGGGGTGGGGGGTGGATAAGGGGGACAGCGATGTGTTTGGGTAGTGGTGTGGCGGGGGTGGGGGGTGGATAAGGGGGACAGTGATGTGTTTGGGTAGTGGTGTAGGGGGGTGGGGGGTGGATAAGGGGGACAGTGATGTGTTTGGGTAGTGGTGTGGGGGGGGTGGGGGGGGGTGGGGGGTGGATAAGGGGGACAGTGATGTGTTTGGGTAGTGGTGGGGGGGGGGTGGGGGGTGGATAAGGGGGACAGCGATGTGTTTGGGTAGTGGTGTGGGGGGGGGGGGTGGGGGGTGGATAAGGGGGACAGCGATGTGTTTGGGTAGTGGTGTAGGGGGGTGGGGGGTGGATAAGGGGGACAGTGATGTGTTTGGGTAGTGGTGTGGGGGGGGGGGTGGGGGGTGGATAAGGGGGACAGCGATGTGTTTGGGTAGTGGTGTGGGGGGGGGGTGGGGGGTGGATAACGGGGACAGCGATGTGTTTGGGTAGTGGTGTGGGGGGGGGGTGGGGGGTGGATAAGGGGGACAGCGATGTGTTTGGGTAGTGGTGTGGGGGGGGGGTGGGGGGTGGATAACGGGGACAGCGATGTGTTTGGGTAGTGGTGGGGGGGGGGTGGGGGGTGGATAACGGGGACAGCGATGTGTTTGGGTAGTGGTGGGGGGGGGGTGGGGGGTGGATAAGGGGGACAGCGATGTGTTTGGGTAGTGGTGTGGGGGGTGGATAAGGGGGACAGCGATGTGTTTGGGTAGTGGTGTGGGGGTGGTGGGGGGTGGATAAGGGGGACAGCGATGTGTTTGGGTAGTGGTGTGGGGGGGGGGTGGGGGGTGGATAAGGGGGACAGTGATGTGTTTGGGTAGTGGTGTGGGGGGGGGGGGGGGGGTGGGGGGTGGATAAGGGGGACAGCGATGTGTTTGGGTAGTGGTGTGGGGGGGGGGTGGGGGGTGGATAAGGGGGACAGCGATGTGTTTGGGTAGTGGTGTAGGGGGGTGGGGGTGGATAAGGGGGACAGTGATGTGTTTGGGTAGTGGTGTGGGGGGGGGGGGGTGGGGGGTGGATAAGGGGGACAGCGATGTGTTTGGGTAGTGGTGTGGGGGGGGTGGGGGGTGGATAAGGGGGACAGCGATGTGTTTGGGTAGTGGTGTAGGGTGGATAAGGGGGACAGCGATGAGTGTGCGGGCCATCGCTCCCGCTTTTTGCTTTCTGCTGCCCGGGAGCGATCTGACAGTCCCACTTTTTCAAATCTTTTTCTAACTGCGCATGGGCAGTTCAGAGCTCCCATCGTTCTGGCCGTGCTAAGCCCCGCCCACAACGCGAATGGGACTGGTGATTTTTTATCAGGCTGAGTGCGTATGGGGGAGCCTGAAAGCAGATCTCCAGGTCAGATCTCCATTACACCCAGGTTCAGCACTTAGAATGAAAATGGTAAAATGCGTTAAGATTGTTAGGTGCAACTGAGAGGGCTGAAGAGGTTTCACTTTAATATTTCACTGAAAGCTGGTACCTCTGCTCCAGCAGTACTCTGCTCTACTGCGCTGGATTGGTAGCATGAATTATGGCCTCAGGGTATTGTTCGTGAATCAATTCCACAACCTTCATAGAATCATAGAATCTGACAGTGCAAAAGGAGGCTATTCAACCCACCGAGTCTGCACTGACCACAGTCCCACCCAGGCTCTATCCCCACAGCCCCATGCATTTCCCTAGCTGGTCCCCTGACACTAAGGGTCAATTTAGCATGGCCAACCCTACTAACACACACACGTCTTTGGACACTAAGGGGTAATTTAGCTTCTGATTGACAGGTGGAGTGCTGCTTCCCGAGCCAGTGCTGGCATTGATACTGACAAACAATGAACCACAAATCTCAATTCTTTGGATAAATATTCACTGGAGACTTTTTGCAGCGTGCTTTTGTCCTCGTCTACGCTCTGGATCTTGGCAAAATATTTTGGTTTATTCTGCTTCAGAACACCCAAGATCTTCAATTTTGTTGCTGACCTTTTTTTAAATGAGATGGAAACTGTTCTGCCTTAATTCCCTGTACACAATCAAGGTGCATGAGTGGATGTCTTGTCCAAGAGTAGAAATCTAATGGGCCAAATCATTTATTCATTCCCTGTGTGTAAAATTTCTTAATTCCCAACATGGGATCAGAAAACAACATTTGAGCGGACAAAGATGTGTGGGTTTGGTGGATTGGCCATGCTAAATTGCCTCTTAGTGTTAGAGGGATTAGCAGTGTTACAGGGATAAGGCCTGGGTAGGATTGTCAGTGCAGGCTTGATGGGCCGAATGGCCTCCTTTTGGACTGGAGGGATTCTATGTTTCTAATGTTCCCCAATTATCTGGATTGAATGCTTCGCAACACAGGGAGTTAACTTCTCATACACCGATGTCAGGGGTACAATTCTGTGTTTTGGAGTTTTTGGGGTCCAGGGTATCTCTGTGTTGAGTGTTTTCTTGCTGTCATTCATGAGAATGGGCCTTGGATTCAAAGGTTAAAATCAGATATTGTCTCCATTGAAGCAATGTTAATGCAAGCATCATCCAGGTCCAACTGTAACCATTCTTGATGAATTTGTAAGGGGTTTATCTCAAAGACTCTGTTATATTCAATTCCTGCCGAGCAAAGTCACAGCAAAACAAAATCTATCCCCAACCAGTGCCTCACGTTGACTCATTTCTGTGCAAGGCCAATCTTGAAATCTCCCCCAGGCTCTAGGCAAGAGGTTGAATGAGGATCTTTCATTCCAAAGGGATCATCCAGTCCAAAATCTGGAGAGGTCACTCTTCAGAACACCCATGACCACATAGCCCTGGAATCATGGGAGGAACAGAAGAATAATATCAATCTGGAGGATCTGGAACAATAACAATAATGTTATTTCTTTCATAAAAATATCAAAGTTGTTTCCAAAATCCTGGGCAATAAGAGAACCAATTTAGGAAATAAAAGCATGAGGCCTGAGACACTCCCTATGTCTCAGTTGGTAGCCATTTTGATTCTGAATATGCTCATGGGGAGGGGTGGGGGTGGGTAATGGATGAAAGTGTGGTGGAATAATGGTATTGTCACTGGACTGGGAATCCAGAGACCCAGGGTAGTGTTCTGGGGACCCAGGTTCAAGTCTCACCATGGCAAATAATGGAAATCGAATTCAATTAAAAGAAATCTGGAATTAAAAGTCTAATGATAGCCGTGAGTCGGATATCATAAAATCGTTAGGGAAGGAAATCTGCTGTTCTTACTTGGTCTGGTCTACATGTGAGTCCAGAGCCACAGCAATGTGGTTCACTCTTACATGATCAGCAATGGGCAATAAATGCTGGCCCAGCCAGTGATGTCCACATCCCAGTCTTCCTTTCTCAAATTGAACTGGGATTTCTAAGTAGGAAATTAATGCCGACTCAAAAGCCTCCTCCCATTGCCACTGGTATTAACTGTGTGATAGGTAGGTGCCTTGCCATGTAAAGGGCAGAGTCCTTTATTCAAAGGCATTTGGCATCTGATGGAGGGATATGTCATTGAGAAGGGGAGAGCCCACTGAGAGGCACCCTACTGAGCTTTCCTCCTCCTCTGTGAATATCCTCCCACTATCACTTACCTGTGGCCTTGGATCCAGGGGTAACACTAGGCCTCGGGTGAGTGTTATACAGACAACAGACTCCACCTCCAGCATCCAATTCATCTGCTGCCTCTGATTTGCTGGCAACTCCTGTCTGATGTGACTTCATCCCCAATGTCCTTGATCCCTGGAGAGCACGCCACTAGCCTGATCTGTGCTCATTAGCTCTTAAAGTGATGGGCCTTTCCTAAGGACCCCATCACCTTTCAGCTCAGATATCGAGGCTGGCGCTGTTTTTTATTCTTCCACACGATGTGAACATCACTGGTAAAGTCAGCATTTATTGTCCCTCCCTAACTGCCCTTGAGAGGTGGTGCTGAGCTACCTTCTTAAAACCCTGCAGTCCACATGATGTAGGTACACCCACAGTGCTCTTAGGGAGGGAATTCCAAGATTTAGGCCTAGCCATTGCGAAGGAACTGCGATATATTTCCAAGTCAGGATGGTGAATGACTTGGAGGGGAACTTGCAGCTATTGGTGTTCCCTTTTACCTGCTGCCCTTGTCCTTCTAGATGATAGCGGTTTTGGGTTTGGGTTTGGAGGATCCTTGGTGAGTTGCTGCAGTGTATCTTGTAGACAGTACACATGGCTGCCACTGTGCATTGGTGGCAGAGGGAGTGAATGTTGAAGGTGGTGGATAGGATGCCAATCAAGTGGATTACTTTGTCTTGGATGGTGTCAAGCTTCTTGAGTGCTGTTGGAGCTTCATCCACTCACCTGATGAAGGGGCAAACTCAAAAGCCCCTCAAACTACCAAATAAACCTGTTGAACTTTAACCTGGTGTTGTGAGACTTCTTACTGTGTTTACCCCAGTCCAACACCGGCATCTCCACATCAAGAGCTGCATCCATCCAGGCAAATGGGGAATATTCCATCACATTCCTGACTTGTGCCTTGAAGATGATGGACAGGCTTTGGGGAGTCAGGAGATGAGTTACTCATCACAGAATTCTTAGTTTCTGACCTGCCCTGGTAGCCACAGTATTTATATTACTAGTCCAGTTCAGTGTCTGGTCAATGGTAGATCCCACGATATTGATAGTGGGGGATTCAGCAATGGTAATGCCATTGAATGCTAGATCCACTTTCTTGTTGGAGGTGGCTATTGCCTGACACTTACTTGTGTGGCATGATTGTTACTTGCCACTTGTCAGCCCAAGCCTGAATATTCTCCAGGTCTGGTTGCATTTGGGCATGAACTGCTCTTCCTGCTCCTGCTCCTCCTCCTCCTCTGATCTGAGTCTGCTTCAAGAAGCCAACCATCATTCCAGTACCAAAGAAAGGCCAGGCAGAATGCCTTAATGACTACTGCCCAATGGCTCTGACATCCATCCTTATGAAGTGCTTTGAAAAGTTAGTCATGGCACCAATCAATTCCAGCATCCCAGATTGTCTGGATCCACTATAGTTCACCTATTCCCACAACAGTCCGCAGCAGATGCCATCTCCCTGGCCCTGCACTCAACCCTGGAACACCTGGATAATAAAGACAAAAATAAACAGATTCCTATTTATTGACTACAGCTCAGCCTTCAACATCATTATCCCAACAAAACGCATCACCAAACTCCATGGCCTAGTGTTCAGCTCCCCACGATGTGGCTGGGTCCTAGATTTCCTAACTCACAAATCACAATCAATAAGGACAGGGAAGAACACCTCCTCACAATCATCTTCAACACCAATGCCCCACAAGGCTGTGTTCTCAGCCACTTACTATATCCTTATACACCTATGACTGTGTGGCCAAATTCCCCTCCAGCTCGATTTTTAATTTTGCTGATAACACCACTGTAGTGGGTTGGATCTCAAACAGTGACGAGAGAAATTACAGGAAAGAGATAGAGAATCTGGTGAACTAGTGCGACGGCAATAATCTCTCCCTCAATGTCAGTAAAAAGAAAGAGATAGCCATCAACTTCAGGAAGTGTAGTGAAGAACATGTCCCTGCCTACATCAATGGGGATGAAGTGGAGATGGTTGAGAGCTTCAAATTTCTAGGTATCCAGATCACCGTCCTGGATCCCTCCCATGCCAACACTATAGTTAAGAAAGGCCACCAAAGCCTCTACTTTCTCAGAAGGCTAAGGAGACTCAACATGTCAGCTACAACTCTCACCAACTTTTACAGATGCACCATAGAAAGCAGTCTTTCTAGTGTATCACAGCTTAATATGGCTCCTGCTCTGAACAAGGCCACTATAAACTACTAAGGATCATGAATGTAGCCCAGTCCATCACACAAATCAACTTCATTCATTGAGACAGTCTACACTTCCCGTTGCCTCAAAAAAGCAACCAGCATAATTAAGGATCTCACACGCCCTATACTCTCTTCCATCTTTTTCCATTAGGAAAAAGGTACAAAAGTCCGAAAACAGGTACCAAACAATCCAAATATGTCTAGGATAGGTGGATTGGCCATGCTAAATTGTGCCTTGGTGTCAGGGGGATTAGCAGGGTAAATATGTGGGATTATGGGGATAGGTCCTGGGTAGGATTGTGGTCGGTGCAGAATCAATGGGCCAAATGGCCTCCTTCTGCACTGTAGGGATTCTATGATTCAATGAACCAACTCAAGAACAACTTCTTCCCTGCTGCATTCAGACTGTTAAATGTCCCTCCCGTACATTAAGCTGATCTTTCTCTTCACCCTACCTGTAGTTGCAACACTACATTCTGCACCCTCTCCTTTTTCTTCTCCCCTTTGTACTCTATTAATGGTATGCTCTGTCTTTATAGCACAGTACTTTTGGATCCAGAAACAATACTTTTCACCGTATCCAAATACATGTGATAATAATAAATCAAATCAAATCAATTCCTCCTCCTGCCCCCATTCCCGTTGCTACTCCTGGTTCTGCTATTTCACAATACTATTATCAATGCTGAGGTCTCCACTATTTACCATCTATAATAGTCAGTTCAATGAAGAGACACGTGTTGATCAGATCAGATAATGATGTCGGATAGATCTGATTTCCTGCTCCTGCTTTCGTTCCTACATTTCTTCCAAATTACCACTCCATTTCCAGCTAATTTACCTCTCTAAAAACCGTAACTGTACGGTCACCTCTCAAATCTTTCTCAGAGCTCCAAGCTCAAATCACTTCCATCACATTTTTCTTTAACAATACTGAAACGGTTCTTAGCAAAGTCACGTTATAACCTTTCTCGGTGTCTCACAAAAGTTACCACTCTCATCCACATTCATTGCTTTAGAATCAATAATCACAAGATCTCTTAAACCGCCTCTGCTTCCTGCTTCTGTGCCATTACCCCTGGAGTCACCTGAGGGTCTTTCCTGCATCCCATCGATAGGCTCCCCCTGTCTCTCAGTGGTAGCATTGCAGGGAGAATCCACAAGTACATATAGAATCATAGAATCCCTACAGTGTAGAAAGAGGCCATTCGACCCATCGAGCCTGCAGTGACAACAAGCTCACCCAAGCCTATCTCCATAACCCCACGCATCCACCCTGCTAACGGTCAATTCAGCACAGCCAATCCATCTAATCTGCATATTTTTGGAGTGTGGGAGGAAACTGGAGCACCCAGAGGAAACCCATGCAGAGACTGGGAGAACATGCAGACTCCATACAGACAGTGACCTGAGGCCGGAATTGAACCTAGGTCTGTGGCACTGTGAGACAGTAATGCTAACCGCTGTGAGACAGTAATGCTAACCACTGTGAGACAGTAATGCTAACCACTGTGAGACCTATGATTTTTTAAATTTTTCCATGGGTTGTGGGTGTTACTAGCAAGGCCATTGTTTATTGCCCAATCCAAATTGCCCTTGAACTTACAAGCTTGCTGGGCCATTTAAGAGTCAACCACATTGCTGTGGGTCTGGAGGTCACATGTAGGCCAGACCGGGTAAGGACGACAGATTTCCTTCCCTAAAGGGCATTAGTGAAGCAGATGGGTTTTTACAACAATCGGCAATGGCTTCATGGTCACCATCACTGGGGCTAGGTTTATAATTCTCAATTTATTAATTGAATTTAAATTCTATCAACTACCCTGAAGGGTGTGTGCAGACCATTAGCCTGGGTCTTTGGACTGCTGACCGAAAGAATATTAACAAAGTGACCATCTCCCTCGATCTTCTCCACTGCCTTTGCTTTCAGTTTGATTATACAGCATGTCATCCTGAAGAAGGTACAACTTCCTCCATTCAACAATGGGAAAACTATTGGATTCAAGAATGGCCCCATCAGATTGGAAGTTGCTAAAGACTACTCTGCTTGTAAAGAAGTGAGGGACGGGGAAAACAGTGAAGTTAATCTGACATCGGTTGGTGGGAAAATGCCAGAATCTATTATTTAATTGACACAGTGGTGAGTTTCAGATTTTACTATCCCCTGTGAAGAAATATTTCCCGATATCAGCCCTGAATAGTCAAGGTCTAATTTTCATGCCATTGCCAATTGTTGTGTAAGGCATCTTACACAATAGAAGAATGCCATTCAACCCATCGAGTCTGTACCAACTCTCCAAAAGGGTATCTTACTCAGGCATCAGCCCCCAGTGCCTTCCCCATATATTCACCTGGCACCACCCGCCCCCCAAGCCTTGTCCCCATAACCCCACACTTTCCCCCAGCCCTATCCCTGTAACCCCACACATTCCCCACTCCCACCCTATCCCTGTAACCCCACACATTCCCCACTCCCACCATATCCCTATAATCCCACACATTCCCCACTCCCACCCTATCCCTGTAACCCCACACTTTCCCCCAGCCCTATCCCTGTAACCCCACACATTCCCCACTCCCGCCCTATCCTCATAATCCCACACATTCCCCACTCCCACCCTATCCCCATAACCCCACACATTCCCCACTCCCACCCTATCCCTGTAACCCCACACATTCCCCACTCCCACCATATCCCCATAACCCCACACATTCCCCACTCCCACCATATCCCTGTAACCCCACACATTCCCCACTCCCACCCTATCCCCGTAACCCCACACATTCCCCACTCCCACCCTATCCCCATAACCCCACACATTCCCCACTCCCACCATATCCCTGTAACCCCACACATTCCCCACTCCCACCCTATCCTCATAATCCCACACATTCCCCACTCCCGCCCTATCCCTATAACCCCACACATTCCCCACTCCCACCCTATCCCTGTAACCCCACACATTCCCCACTCCCACCCTATCCCCATAACCCCACACATTCCCCACTCCCGCCCTATCCCTGTAACCCCACACATTCCCCACTCCCACCCTATCCCCATAACCCCACACATTCCCCACTCCCACCCTATCCCTATAACCCCACACATTCCCCACTCCCACCCTATCCCCATAACCCCACACATTCCCCACTCCCGCCCTATCCCTGTAACCCCACACATTCCCCACTCCCACCCTATCCCCATAACCCCACACATTCCCCACACCCACCCTATCCCTATAACCCCACACATTCCCCACTCCCACCCTATCCCCATAACCCCACACATTCCCCACTCCCACCCTATCCCTATAACCCCACACATTCCCCACACCCACCCTATCCCTATAACCCCACACATTCCCCACTCCCGCCCTATCCCTATAACCCCACACATTCCCCACTCCCACCCTATCCCTATAACCCCACACATTCCCCACTCCCTGCCCTATCCCTATAACCCCACACATTCCCCACTCCCTGCCCTATCCCTATAACCCCACACATTCCCCACTCCCACCCTATCCCTATAACCCCACACATTCCCCACTCCCACCCTATCCCCATAACCCCACACATTCCCCACTCCCGCCCTATCCCTATAACCCCACACATTCCCCACTCCCACCCTATCCCTGTAACCCCACACATTCCCCACTCCCGCCCTATCCCTGTAACCCCACACATTCCCCACTCCCGCCCTATCCCCATAACCCCACACATTCCCCACACCCACCCTATCCCTGTAACCCCACACATTCCCCACTCCCGCCCTATCCCTATAACCCCACACATTCCCCACTCCCACCCTATCCCTGTAACCCCACACATTCCCCACTCCCGCCCTATCCCTGTAACCCCACACATTCCCCACTCCCGCCCTATCCCCATAACCCCACACGTTCTCCACTCCTGCCCTATCCCCATAATCCCACATATTCCTCACTCCCTCTCTAGATCCATAATGGCCTCGGGATACGGGGCTGATAGTTTTGGACTCTGATGCGGAAAAATGTCTTCACTCAAAGTGTTGTGAACTTTTGGAATTCTGTGTCCAGAGGGCTGTGGGTGCTCCAGTGTTGAATATATTTAAGGCTGGAATAGACAGATTTTGATCTCACAGAGATTCCGAGGAAATGGGGAATGGGCAGGAAACTGGAGTTGAAGTCCGAGATAAGTCATGATCATTTAGCAGGTGTGATGGGCTGAATGGTATATTGCTGCTCCTATTTCTTGTGTTCATTGTCTTTGGGAACCTCCACTAACTTTGTTCCTTCACTAACCATTCCATCTCTATCCTTCTCAAGCAGAACTAGACTCAGTCTGAGTCTGAACTTGGCTTTGAATCCCATGCCCTCCCCCACTTGCCAAGACCATCGACTTCTGCTTAAAAATTTAAAGTTTATTTATTAGTGTCACAAGTATGCTTACGTTAACACTGCAATGAAGTTACTGTCAAATTCCCCTAGTCGCCACACTCCAGTACCTATTCAGGCACACTGAGGGAGAATTTAACATGGCCAATGCATCTAACCAGCACACCTTTCGGAGTGTGGGAGGAATCCGGAGCAACATGGATAGATTCTAGCACTGCCTCAATCCATCTGCTCCTCAAACCCTCATCCATACTTTTATTCCATCCAGATTCAATCATTCCAGAATATTCCTGGCCGACCTCCCTGCTTCCTCCTCACATCACTTGCGCTCATTTAAACCTCTGCTGTCTATCTCTTCACCTCAGTGCTCACTAACCTCCCTGGTTCCCTATCCAAAGAGGTTCTCAGCCTTGTTTTCCATTCTCTCCGTGGCCTCACACCTGCCAGTCTCTGTAATCTGCTTCAGGGCCCCAGGACTTTGAGGTCTGTGCGATCCCACAATTTTAATCACTTCACCTTTTGACAGTAGTGCCTTCAGCTGACAGAACTGTCAGCCCGCGTGAGGTTCCCAGCAATATGAAAAACACTATCTATATAAACACAAGTTGTTGCTGTTAAAACTTCTCTTGCTGAGGAAAGAAAACATATTTTCGTTTGCAAGAGGCACTCTATACTTTGTGTGAGTGCTGCTGAGGTTCGCTTGTTTCTCAGTTTCCTCTCCGTTGCCGATTTTAATTGAGATCAGATTTCTGCTATAGATCCCAGTCGACCTCGGTTAAGAAAGTTAAACATAAGAACATCAATGAAGAACTGGGCAATGTATCAAACTGCACACTGAATCTCAATGATAAAGTCACTCAAAATCCACTAAGCACATGTTACTTTGATTAGTTAGAGGCTGCTGAATGTGTCAGTGAAATCAATTACTGTCACAGCATGGTGCAGCTGAACACAAGGCCATTCAGCCCATCAGTGTCAGCAGTTATTCACAGAGTCTCTACTTGCCACTCATTGCCAATAGCCAGGTCAATCTTTCTACTTACTGTATTTATCCAATTCCATTATGCATGTTTCTATTGAATCTGCTTCCACGACCACCCTTTCCCTCCATCCCTCACTCCTTCCCTCCGTCCCTCACTCCTTCCCTCCGTCCATCATCCCTTTCCCCTCTCTCTCACCCTTTCCCTCCATCCCTCACCCCTTCCCTCCGTCCCCGACCCCTTCCCTCCGTCCATCATCCCTTTCCCCCTTCCCTCACCCATTCCTTCTGTCCCTCACCCCTTTCTCCCGCACTCCCTCACCCCCTTCCCCCCACCTCTTTCCCCCCACCTCTCCCCTCATTCCTTCACCCCTTTCCCCCTTACTCCTTTCTCCCCTACGCCCTCACCCCTTTCTTCCCACTCCTTTCCCCCACCCTCACCCCTTTCCCCAACTCCTTTACCCCTTTCCCCATTCCCTCATCCCCTCCCCCACTTCCTCATCCCTTTCTCCCCCACTCCCTCACCCCTTTTTCCCAACTCCCTCACCCCTTTCCCCCCACTCCCTCACCCCTTCCCCCCACTCCCTCACCCCTTTTCCCTAACTCCCTTACCCTTTCCCCATTCCCTCATCCCCTTCCCCACTCCCTCGCTCCCTTTCTCCCCATGGAAGAAGGTGGAAGAGAGAATATCCGGGGTGCGTGGGGTCCTTAATTATGCTGGCTGTTTTTCCAAGACAGAGACAGAATCAATGGAGATGAGGCTGGTTTGGGCGATGGACTGGGCTTCGTTCACGACCCTTTGTATCTTCTTGTGGTCTTGGGCAGAGCAGGAGTCATACCAAGTTGTGATACAACCAGAAAGGATGCTTTCTATGGTGCATCTTTAAAAATTGGCGAGCGGTGTAGTGGACATGCTGAATTTGCTTAGCCCCCTGAGAAAGTAGAGGCATGGTGGGCGGATTTCACAGGATAATCAGCAGGAATGGGAATCCTGGTGAACAGCCCTAGGCACTGAGGTCAATTAATCTTGGGGTGTTCCTGCTCTCAGGTCCACATTAGGTATTGCAGCTGTTTAATGGGTAAAGTGAATCACTGCAACTCCCAACTCCTGGAGAAATAATTCCTGTTTCAATCCAGATAAGGAATAATCAGTATTGGGGCTGCCCCACAATGGCAGTCTGTATGTCCTCTAAGCACTGTGAGAGTTTCCTCTGCCACGTTAGCCTTGCAGTACAAAGCTCTCTCCCACTCTCTTTTCTGGCTGCACTGTTTCTTGTCCATGTTCTGATTCTAGTTATAATCTGATTTAAAAACATCAACGTTAACATTCCAATCAACTTGCAGCAACAGAACATTATACTGGCCAGTCATTGACTTGATTGGAATGTGATAATCTTAACAAAATGTCTGAATGTGTGACCTGGGTCTTGTGGTCTCTGATGGAATGGTTTGGATTTTGATTTAATGCTCTCACAGGGCTAAGGGAAGATGAAGATTGTCTGGGCTGCTGTTCCTGTCCATTCCAGTTTAGCAGGAGCAAAGAGATGGGGGTTGATGTAGAGGACACGAGTGTGCTTTCACCTGCAGGAACTGTTTGAGTAGCTGTTCAAACAGGGGCTTGGTGCGGTGACCCACACGATTAGCGCAGCGCCATGTCGTGTATCAAGGGACCATGGATGCTGCCAACTCAAGAAGCTGCAGGAGATTAACAGCGATGTCCATAAATCTGCTGTGACGCTACACATAGTAAGTTGCAGAATATTGTGTCTCTTGTCTGTATTGCTCAGGTGACCTTCTCTGTCTCTATTTAGCGTTGCTCTCTCTAGCATAAAAAGTGGCCATTCAGCCCACTGTGCCAATGCTGGTCCTTTAAAAGAACTATCCAATTAGACTGACTTCCCCAGGTCCTCCTCCAGTTCTCTGTTCCTTTTCAAATTCACTTTTCAAATGGATTGAATCTGCTTCCATTTCTTTCAGGCAGTGAATTCCAGCTCAGAACAAATATCCTTCGTTTTCTCCCGCTTCTGCTCTATCTTCACCTTTCTTCTCTCTGCTCTACTCCTCCTCTCTATATTCTCTCCTTCACTTTCCTCTCCCGCCCTCCCCCCTATCTCCCATCTACTCACTTTTCCACTCCGATCCTATCTCCTCTCCTGCACTCTCTTCCTCTCTGCTCCTTAACTCCTCTCCTTCTCCCCTTCACTCAACTTACACTCCTCCTACCCCCGCCTCTAACACCCTGTCCATCGTTCCTCTCCTCTTCCCCCTCTCTCCTGCTCTTAGGCCATAAGACTGTAAGATATAGGAGCAGAATTAGACCATTTAGCTCATTGGGTCTGCTCCGCTTTTCAATCATGGCTGATATGATTCTCATCCCCATTCTCCTGCCTTCTTCCCTTAACCATTGATCCCCTTATTGATCAAGTACCTATCTATTTTGGTCTTAAAGATACTCAATGATCTGGCTTCCACAGCCTTCTGCGGTAAAGAGTACCACAGATTCACCACCCTCCGGCTAAAGAAATTCCTCCTCATCTCTGTTTTAAAGGAGTGTCCCTTCACTCTGAAGTTGTGGAGTTCTAGTCTCTCCCACTAGTGGAAACATCCTCTCCATGTCCACTCTATCTAGGCCTTGCAGTATTCTATGAGTTTCAATTAGATCCTCCCTCATCCTTCTAAACTCCATTGAGTATAGTCCCAGACTCCTCAACCTCTCCTCACGTGACAAATCCTTCATTGCTTGTGAACCTCCTCTGGACCCCCTCCAAGACCAGCACATTCTTCCTTAGGTATGGGACCCAAAACTGCTCACAGTTGTTAGAATATTTGAATTTTCTAACCATTGGCAGTTAATTCTATATTAATTATGTTTAATTGCATTCAAGGTGGAGTATATTAACTGGAGATTCACTTGTGCCCTAGAAATAGGAACAGATTGAAACTGAGCTTGTTGGTTTTGGAGGTACATTTTTGGAATGTGTGACTCTGTTCATACAAACTACTGAAATATTGGCTTCAGTCCTATCCTTCACCACGAGCTTTCTGGAATAGAACAGAGCTCCGTCGTGTCTTGAAATTTCATCTTTTCTTTTCAAATAAATCTAAATTTAGGATTAGGATGGACACTATTTAATACACTTCAAGCTGAGAGAAGTTTACAAAGATGAGTGTAATCAGCATTCTTCCCTTCAAATACACAATCCCTCTTTTTAATAACACAATATAAACAAAAAGATTCTTTAGCAGTTGTTAACTGAAGAAAGGCTTTCCCCTCCCTTAGAATGAAAGGATGAGGAATGCCATTCCCATAAACTTGCCGTCCTCTCCCGCAATCCCTGCCTGGAATCTAGCTGGGAGTCTTTCCTGGTGAAGCCACACTCCTGATACAAAGGCGGTTACAATGGTCAGAAGCTTGTGAGGTACAACAGGCAATTCCTCCATGATGTTAACACGAGAGCTGGGACCCAGTTTGAGGCTTTGGGCCCTCTGACTGGGGAGCACTCAGTGCTCAGGGCAAATCTTGGGCTTGAAGATGGTCCAGGCCCCGTTTCTGCCCATTCAAGTTCAACTTCCACCTTATCCGGCCTTGAAAGTGTCTTCAATAGACATGAAAATTTATGGTCTATAGTCAGCGGGATCACAGCAGCAAATTTGTTCCCCGCAAACTCCCGCAGCAAACAATGTGATAATGATAAGATGTCTGTTGAGTGCTCAGTGACACCCTGAACATTAGGGAGAACTCTCTTGCTCATGTTCATGATAGTGACATGCAATCATTAATCGGTACAATGGTAGCCACACTCCACCCTTTCCCCCAGCCACTGAAATTGTCATTGTGTGGTCCTGGTTGTGAATGATGGACACTTTGGCTTTGATACTGAGGCAGATGTTGATGGGGGGAACATCCACAGCTGGATAACTGTGTGGGGGAAGATGGGGAGTGGGAGGGAGAGGGAAATGTGAGAGAATCATTGGCAGCGTTGAAAGAATAAAAAAGGAGGAAACCTTTTTATTACAACCTCCAGTTCTAAAATTGAGAAAAAGTTTGGAGAAAGCTGTTTACTGTTAATTCAGTTTTTGATGTTGAATTTACATTGGGTCTTTTCCAGGATTCTAATCCCACAATATAGTGTGGCTGCTATGATATCAAAACCCATGCACAATTCATGGAATGTCAGCTATTTCCCTCTCTCCCTTCTTCCCCAGAAGTAAAGGGATCTGCTCTTTACAAAAAGCTTGTTGACTTGCCCTTCAGTATCTCCCGGACAGATCATCCTCTTGTTTTCCAACTCATTAAATTGATATATGGAAGTTCCCTCCAAGTCGGAAAATGTCCTGTCGTCATTTGGAGTCAGTAACAGTATCGGGTGGGGACCAAAGGGAGTTTCTGTGTGACTCCACAGGAGGCTCAGGCTACTGAGTAGACTAGAAAATGCACAGCTCGACAACGCAGGGGGGTGGTATTCTCCCCAGACACAGCTGCCGGATGGTCTGGCTCAGTGAAGATTCCTTCACTGATTTGTTTTTTTCTCCAAAAGAAGACTTTTAGCAGCAGCCTTCACATGGCCTCCTGCTTTGATTTTGATTTGATTTGATTTATTATTGTCACATGAATTGACATACAGTGAAAAAAACAGAGAACTTTAAGTATTGGCTCAGTTGGTGGTATTCCTGTCTGTGTCACACACTTGTGGCTTTTCAATCCCACACCAGGCATTTGAACACGCAATCCAGGCTGGCGCTCCCAGGAAGTGTTGTCTTTTCAGTGAGATGGTAAATCAGGGGGATGTAAAACATCCCATACCACTTAAAGCAGCAGTGTCCTTCCTCATGTTTCATTCAATAGTTACCTGCCCAATATCACTACAATAGATTACCTTGGTGTTATCTCTTTATGGGATCTTGCTGTGTACAAGTCAGCAGCCATAATCCCCACATTACAACAATGGCTACTCTTCATTGGGGTTGTAAAATTTTAATTCTTTCATGGGATGTGGGCATCGCTGGCTGGGACAGCATTTATTGATCATTCCTAAATGCCCTTGAACTGAGCGTCTTAGGAGTCAACCACATTACTGTGTCTCTGGAGTCACATGTAGGCTGGTAAGGCAGATAAGGACACCAAATTTCCTTCCCTAAAAGACATTAGTGAGTCAGATGGGTTTTTATGACAATAATTTCATGGTCATCATTACTGACACTTCCTTTTCAATGAAATTGAATTTAAATTTCACCAACTTACAAATTAGAACCAGGAGTAGGCCACTCAGCCCCTCAAGCCTGCCTCACCAGATGCTTTGATGGGGTTTCAAGCCTTGCCACAGATTGTTGGACTGGGTCTCTGGATTACCAACCTACTGATAGCACCACTACGCCATGGTACCCCCTTTATCACCATCACCTCTTGTAGCAGGAGGCTGTGAAAGTCATTATGAAAAATGGAAACTCTTCATTTGATGAAGACAGAGCTTCTGGAACTGTAAGAGATAAATGTGAGAGTGGTCTGAAACCATGGCCTCACTAGTGTTGGAGTTAAGATCAGATATACTCAGTCAAACTGATTTGGTTCACTCAAGAGATAGACAGAGAATGTTCCTTGATGACAATGCACCTCATCCAACAACAACATTAAGAACATTCTGTAAGTACGAGGAGAGCACACTGCTTCATACAAGGTGAAAAACACATGAGAAATGGACCAGAAATAGTGGATATAGAAACAGTTACGAAAGGGAAGTTAAGCAAGGATCTGTCTATGTTTATTTTAGCCCCCCATGTTTTGTGAACATTGCTTATGCTTTTAACTCAGTGGATCATCAGTGCTGGGAAGTAAAAGTGTTATCAATTTCTAAGCAATGGCATCAATGAAAAGAGCTCCGAGATTACAGGGTACTGAATTTCATTCCCTCATGATTCTAAATGGACCACTGAGTAGATCAAGAGTAAAACTCATTCACCCATCAAACACACAGAAGTAATCACTGACCAGATGCAGAGTAACTCTCCCTCTATACTGTCCCCATCAAATACGCTAGGACAGATACAGCACGGGGTTAGCTACAGAGTAAATCTCCCTCCACACTGTCCCCATCAAACACTCCCAGGACAAGTACAGCACAGTTAGATACAGAGTAAATCTCCCTCCACACTGCCCCCATCAAACACTCCCAGGACAGGTACAGCACGGGGTTAGATACAGAGTAAAGCTCCCTCCACACTGTCCCCATTAAATACTCCCAGGACAGGTACAGCACAGGGTTTAAATACAGAGTAAATCTCTCTCCACACTGTCCCCATCAAACACTCCCAGGACAGGTACAGCACGGGGTTAGATACAGAGTAAATCTCCCTCCACACTGTCCCCATTAAATACTCCCAGGACAGGTACAGCACGGGGTTAGATACAAAGTAAATCTCCCTCCACACTGTCCCCATTAAATACTCCCAGGACAGGTACAGCACGGGGTTAGATACAAAGTAAATCTCCCTCCACACTGTCCCCATTAAATACTCCCAGGACAGGTACAGCACGGGGTTAGATACAAAGTAAATCTCCCTCCACACTGTCCCCATTAAACACTCCCAGGACAGGTACAGCACGGGGTTAGATACAAAGTAAATCTCCCTCCACACTGTCCCCATTAAATACTCCCAGGACAGGTACAGCACGGGGTTAGATACAAAGTAAATCTCCCTCCACACTGCCCCCATCAAACACTCCCAGGTCAGGTACAGCACGGGGTTAGATACAAAGTAAATCTCCCTCCACACTGTCCCCATTAAATACTCCCAGGACAGGTACAGCACGGGGTTAGATACAAAGTAAATCTCCCTCCACACTGCCCCCATCAAACACTCCCAGGTCAGGTACAGCAAGGGTTTAAATACAGAGTAAAGTCTTCCCCTGCTGCATCAAAATCATCCAGACCAAAACCTCAGAAGAACTTCCCTCACTGCTCCAGCTGAATATTTTAAACACCCAGCCCAGTTAGAATGTGGCAGCCCTGGGTTAAAATTACCAAATTTTTCTGAATTATAGGTTGGCCTTTCTGTGGGTTTATGCTAACTCGGGAATGGGCTGGGGCTTGATGAATTATTTTTCCAAAGGCTGAGGCTTTGATCCTTTATGATTTGCAAGTTGACAGGACAGCATTCTCTCTCACTGCTCTATCCATTGTGGCTGTTTAGATACCAAATAAAACGTGTCCAACCGAGTTCATGTGAATAGTGAAGAACATAATTCATTGAGAGCAGTCACTGAAACCCTGATGATTCACTAATAGTTCAGAGTTCTGGAATATCATGGAATAGTAATGCAGCAATAATCAAGAGATCCTGACTCCACAATGACCACAGCTTCATAAAACTAGCCTCCACTTTCCCATCAACTGAACTTGAGCTGACCGATAAATCTTGAGAAGTGATTGGGTCAGATTGAAGTGAACTCATTGAGAGGTTTTTTTTGAGCCTGTCTTTGTGATGAGTCAGTCAGATCATTGGTTCATGTTCTTGTGTGTGTTTTAACATTATTTGTTAATCTCTTGTGTATCTGCAGGCATCAACACTGGCACACAGATGATGCCATGTCGGATGACCTTTCTGAAATATTGATTTGCATGGCAGTTAACTGAAACAGTGTGTATTTTGTCTGAACACTGAAATGAGATCTCTTTGCTCTCTTCCAGACTTATTCTAGGCAGGCAGCGTAGTAATCTCCTGTGGTCATTCCCCTGCAAAACGGACATACCATTTTGGATATTGTTGAGGGAAACGATCTCTCAGAGGATAACAGCAGCAGCCAAATTCATAGCACCATGATTGGCTCTGCCGAATAGAGGAGGAGTAAAAGGCGAAGAAATTCAATAGTTCTCGGTAAATCGTAGAAGGGGAATAGATTGATGTTTCTGTGATCACAAATGAGACTCCAGGGTGGTATGTTGCCCCCCTGGTGCTAGGATGCCTCAGAGGGGTTACAGGACATTCTAGAGAGGGAGGGTGGACAGCCAGTGGTTTTGATATACGTTGATACAGACAACATAGGTAAAAAATAGTAAGAGGCTCAAAGAGCAGAATATAGGGAGCTAGGAGGCAAGCTGAAAAGTAGGACCTCAAAGATACTGATCTCAACACCCATGCCAGCCAGAGCAGGATATATAGGATTGATACACAGCTGAGAAGATGGTGTGAGGAGGAGAGTGGCGAGAGTTTCAGGTTCCTAGGACATTAGAACTGGTTCTGGGGGAAGTGGGACTAGTACAAACTGGATGGGTTACACAGAACTCTCCATTCACCTGACGAAGAGGCAGTCCCCTCGAAAGCTTGTGAGTTTACTATCAAATAAATCGGTTGGACTAAAACCTGGTGTTGTCAGACTTTTTACTGGGTTACACCAGGACGGGGCAAGGACTGATGTCCTGGGCAGCGGGGTGGGGGCGGGGTGAGGTACTTGCTAGAGTGGTTGGGGAAGGTTTAAACTAATATCCTAAGGGGATGGGAACCTATGTAAAGATTCAGAGCAGGGGCAATCAAGAACAAGAGGAAAAGACAGCAAGGAAAATAAGAAAAGTGATAGGTAGAGAAATCAAGGACTAGAATCAGATAAGGATGCAGTTAAAAAAAAGAATGGGACAAAAACATTAAAAGTGCTCATCTTCAGGATTTGTAACTGAATGCTCAGAGCATTTGAAACAACATGGATGAATTAGTTGCAGAGGTAGATGTAAAGGGATATTGTTGGCAATATGGCTCCAAGGTGGCCAAGGATTGGAACTAAAACTTGAGAGCTATTCAGTATTTAGAAAGAACAGACAGAAAGGAAAAGGTGGCAGAGTTGCATTGTTGATTAATGAAGATATTAATACAATATTGAGGAAACATATTAGCGCAGATGATGTGGATTCTGTATGGGTTGAGTTAAGAAACTCCAAAGGGCAAAAAACATTCATGGGGTGGCTTACACATCACCATACTTCAGTGGTATTGTTGAGAATAGCGTTAGACCAGAAATCTAGATGCATGTATTAAAGGAACATCTGTGATTAATGGTGACTAATTTGCAAATAGATTGGGAGAGTCAAATTAGTCACAGTACAATAGAGGAGGAATTTCTGGATTGTATATGAGATGGTTTTCTGATCCATAATATGTTGAGGAACCAACAAAGGAGCAGGCCATCCTGGACTGGGTATATTATGCAATGAGAAAGGATTAGTTGGCAATCTAGTTGTGAGAGAACTCTTGGGGATGAGTGGCCATAATATGATAGAATTCTATGTCATGTTGGATAGTGATATATTTGATTCTGAGACGAGGGTCCTGAATCTCAATAAAGGTAACTATAATGCAATGAGACATGAATTGGCCATTACGGACTTGGAAACATTACTGAAAGGAAAGACAGTGGGCTGGCAATGGCAGACATTTAAAGAGCAGATAGGTGAACTCCAAAAATTGTTAATTCCTGTTTGGCACAAGAGTGGAAAGGGAATTGTGGTCAAACAACGGTTTATAAAGGAAATTAGAGATAGTACCAGGTTCAAAGAAGAAGCATACAAATTGGCAAGAAAAAGATCAGAGGATTGGGAGCAAAGGATTAATTCACCAAAGGATTAATTAAGAAAGGGAAAATAGAATATGAAAATAAGCCAGTGGGGAACATAGAAGTGACCACGCACATAAGAGAAAAAGATTGACAAAAACAAATGTAGGCCCACTTCAGTCAAAAACTGGGGAATTCATAACAGGGAACAAAGAAATGGCTGAGGAACTAAATTTGTGCTTTGCTTCTGTCTTCACAAAGGAAGACATGAGTAATGTACCAGAAGTTCTGAGAGAATCGAGTTTTAGTGAGGAGCTGAAGGAAATGAACATGAGTAGAGAAATGGTTTTGGGGAAATTGGTGGGTTTGAAAGTGGATAAATCTTCAGGGCCTGATAATCTTCATCCCAGAGTACTTAAGAAAGTGGCCCTGGAAATATAGATTGATTGGTGGTCATTTTCCAAACTTCTTTGGACTCTGAACTGGTTCCTACAGTTTGGAAGGTAGCTAATGTAAACCTGTCATTCAGAAAGGGAAGTAGAGAGAAAACAGGGAACTATAGACCAATGAACCTAACTTAGGTACTGGCGAAGTTGCTACAGCCCACAATTTTGGATCCAATTTGCCGAATTGTCCTGGATCCCATGGAATCTTACCTTCAAGATCAGTCTCCCATATCGGACCTTGTCAAAAACCTTTCTGAAATCTATATAAACTAAATCTAATGCACCACCTCATCTGCACACCTAGTCACCTCCTCAAAAAATTCAAAAAACACAGAAACAAACCAGCCAGTCCAACTGGTATGAGCCAGAGTTAATCTTTCACTTGGAGCTCCTCCAACTTTATCCTGAAATCAAGTGGAAAGGCATGAAGACGCCTATAAAATCCCGGAAGCAACTGAGCAGCAACCACACCAGCAACTCAGAATCAACACTGATCCATTGCGTCACAGCCCCTAATAAATCCAAAGCTATCAGCCAGATAGAAAGATCAGTGGATGGAAAAAACAGTCGTGACGCTGTCTCTCCATGCAGCCCCGGAGCAGATAGACACCTCAAGCCCTTACACAATAGAGGAAGTGGAGAACACACTGACAGCAGCCAAGTCAGGCAGAGCAGCAGGAGCTGATGGGATTCAGCCAGAATTCCAGAAGAACATTAGATCACAGGGAAGGAAGTGGCTTGCAAAGATGTTTACCAACAGTCTCAGCACAGGCACCATTCCAAACAGCTGGTACCATACCAAGATAATGGTCATTGCCAAGCCAGAGAAGCCACCCAATGACCCACACAGCTACCAACCCATTACCCTGTTCTCAATATCATGGAGGACCTTAGAATGTCTTCTGCTGAACAAACATTGTCCATACCCTGGAAACAGGGGTCTCTCCCCAACAGGGTGCTAGCCTGGCACCCTGACACGGCCAGCTTGGCACCTTGACAGTGGCCACAGGGCACCCTGACACAGTGTAACAATAGATTCCTCATCCCACAACCAAACCGGTGTGTTGGAAGATTATGACGGAGTGTAATGTGGGCAGATAAGAAGCCCTTTTCAATAGGGTTCTCATAGTTCAACCCCCTCAACTCCGGTATCAACCTAGTAAACCTCCTCTGCATTCCCTCCAAGGCCAAAATATCCTTGCGTAAGTGCAACTGTACAGGGCACTGGTGAGGCCGCAGCTGGAGTACTGTGTGCAGTTTTGGTCACCGCACTTAGGCAAGGATATTTTGGCCTTGGAGGGAGTGCAGAGGAGGTTTACTAGGTTGATACCGGAGTTGAGGGGGTTGAACTATGAGGAGAGGCTGAATAAACTAGGCTTGTACTCGTTAGAGTTTAGAAGAATGAGGGGAGATCTCATTGAGACGTATAAGATGATGAATGGGATGGATAGGATAGAGGTGGAGAGACTCTTCCCGCTCAGAAAGGACAGTAGGACTAGAGGGCACAGCCTCAGGATAAAGGGGGGGCAGTTTAGAACGGAGTTGAGGAGGAACTTCTTCACTCAAAGGGTGGTGAATCTCTGGAATTCTCTGCCCGTTGAAGTGGTGGAGGCTGCCTCGCTAAATATATTTAAGACGCGGGTTGATAGGTTTTTGATAGGCAAGGGGATTAAGGGTTATGGGGAGAGGGCGGGAAAGTGGAACTGAGACACGACAGATCAGCCATGATCTTATTGAATGGCGGGGCAGGCTCGAAGGGCTAGATGGCCCACTCCTGCTCCTATTTCTTATGTTCTTATGTTCTTATGTTCTTAGAGTGATGCAGGGGGTGGACGGATAAAGCTATTTACAATTTGGCCTGTGATGTCCTGATTCTTCCTTAGTGAAGGGAATCTATGTTGGCGGGCTTTGTCTGCCGGGTACCCACTGCATTACCACGCCTCAAACTGTTCTGGGAGTCCCAGTGCCAGGGGCACCATAGGGGGGAAGTTTTGCGGATTGCCCATCCTTTTTGTCAGGGTCCCCTGAGCCGGGGTTTTATTCCTGAAATCCTGTAAATTGGAGCAGGAACCGAGCTTGCATGTGCTGGTTCTGGGGGTTCTAATGGCTTGTTGGGTCAGTCCTTCGAGGGGGATGGGTCAGGGTCCATTGTCAGGGAATCGTTGACATGGTCGTATGGGTTAGTTGCATGGTGCCCTATAGTCCCAGGCAAAATTGTTGGCTTGCCTGTTGGTATAACACCGTGCTTGTGGGCGTGGGCCTCCAGGCTCAGCTCTGTCTTGTTCTCGGGGTCAGGGGTTGGACCTATGCCCTGTGCAGCCTTGTGATTCCCTGTGTCAACGATCAGCAATAGTGTATGGCTGTGGAATTTGGTGGTGCCCTACAGTCCTGGGCAAAATGGTTGGGTTGCCCGCAGTTATAACACTGTGCTTGTGAGGGTGGATACCTGGGTTGGTTTATCTTTTCCCCTATACCTGGGGTTGGGAATATATCGGGGTTCTGCACAAGGCTGCGGTTTTCTGTATTGATGATTGGCAGGGGTATATGGGGGTGAATTTCCCAGTCCCTGTTATCACTTCCCCCTTCGTTACGCTAAACCGGGGCCAGGTCTGTGTGGACCGGGCTCATCTTTCCGTGTTTTGTGGGCTTGGGGGTGTCTGTTTGTCTGACTTCCTGTTCCCAGATTGGAGTCGTTTTGCGAATGGCCCAGGGCTCTGTCTGTGTAATATCATTGGGATCAAAATTCTCACAGGCTTTCCGACTCCCCTCAGCAGTGTGTTCTATCAGGGTTTGGGTCCACATGGACCAGTGATGTGCGTTTAATTAAACTCTATTTAACTGACCGAAAACTGCAACAAATTGGTTCTACAGCCAGCCAGTATAGGCTGTCGGGTTCTCCCCTCTCTTTTGTTGGCAACTGTTTAAGCCTTGTACTGGGTCATCCCTAATGTAGCCTATGGCAGCCAGAACAGCTGCCTTCATTTCTGGTAGGGTTCCCCCAGCCACATTCTGGGGTTCGGGTAGGGCGGAACGGATGGCAGGACTTAAACATAACAGAGTAAGTTTAACCTCTTCTGGGCTGTTTAAAACACAATATTGGGTGACCTGGTCAAAGAGAGCATGTGGATCCCCAGAGGGTTCAAATACTCCAATTGCTTTAGCTATGTCAGTGAGCTGTGTCATGGTGTATGGAGTTACACACGTCACATTGTGGTTCTGTCTGTCCTGTCGTTGGGTGGTGACCGGATTCATTGGTACGGGAACCAGATCAGTGACTGCACTTATTGGGATGGGAATCGGACAAGGAGCTGAGACTGAGTGTTCTGGGATGGGAGCCAGATTAGGCGGAGCCATAGGTTCCACTACCGGGAAGGGAGGTGGGGGTCCCCAGTCGGCAGTAACACTAGCTGTTGTATAATGGCAGGCAACCTCTTCCAAATCTCCCCACTCTACCCCTGGGTCACTGTCCCCTGTTTCAGTGATGTATGCCCACATTACACACCTTTTATGGCTAGTTGTGATTTTAAATCTTCAATCTCGTACAGGCATTTGGAGTGGTCTGTTGCGCGGGTTGTTTTTGCTTTTTCTGCCTGGTACAAAACTTCTACTGCAGGTCACTGCATTTACATTTAACTTCCTCTACCTGTTGCAGTGCAGCGTCTCTCTCTCTCTCACTGACACCACATTGTGCCTTTGCTAGGCACCGTTAAGGTGCCTGATGGGCACTGCCTGGCCTTGCCCCCTGATTACCTGGGGGCATCATTGGCCTCTGGTGCCACTGGCGTGACCATCATATCTGGTCTGTATTGGTGGGGAAATTCTGGGAGGGCAGAAATGGCTGAACCGGCCCTGTTAATGTCATGTCAGGGTGCAAACTGGATTTTCAGCCTTGCGTGTTATCTGCCCAGCCTGGTGCACTGATCGACTGGCACAGTGAGCAGGGACCATTGTGCCTATCAATGACCCTCGATCAATAGTCTAGGTCTATGATGTTGAATTGGGACTTTGAAAACATAGATGAGAGATGTTGTTAATGGAGAAATTTAAAAATAGCTTTCCTTAACAAATCAAGACTCATCTGGAAGACCATAAAGCTTCTAATGTTAGGGAAGCAGCTGTTATAGCTGATAGCTACTACCTAGTCCACAAACACTTCACTAGAACCAGACCTCTGATTCCAAACTCACACAGAAGCTGGAGTGATAAACAATTTATTATGAAAAGGTTATCAGTGACAAAGAGGGGGCTAGCAGGAATGAAAGCTAGATGCCATTCAAAGTAGGGGTACAGAGTCACAGAACTATTATGGCACAGAAGGAGGCCATTATATCAGCATCAGCTCAAAGTTTGTTGTTTGCAAAATATGCAAATATCTGTCCAGTGAGTTTGATAAATAAAGGAGCATTGATCCAGGATGGACATTTACCTATTCCATTGTGCAGAGTAAATTTAAACTGTTTTAGTCAGTGATTCTGTTACTGTAGGAGTCATATCGAAATTGCCTACTAGTCAGGCTGATTTCACATTAGGTGCGAGGATACAGTGTTTTCACCTCTTCAGATGGGAGGCAAGGCAATGTTCTCAGTCAGCAACTATTTGTAATTCTGGTATATAAAGTACTGCTGCAGCCTAACATTTATCTCGAGAATCAAAAGGCCCAACTTGTGAGAGTGAAAAAAACTCCTGAAACCTCCAACTGACAATGAAGAGTTCAAATAAGCTGAACCTGTCAGCTCTGAACTTGCCTGAAGATCCTAAGTGGCAGGTGTAAAGACAGAATACAGCATCAGAGATCCTGGCTAACAGACACCCCAGGGAAAGACTGTGCTGCTGCAGCTAATTCTGATGCACTGGAGTTTTGGCAGCACATTAAAGTGAAAAATAAATTTCTAAAATGTGGAAGCTGTGGGTTTTTGCTTGGGAAGAATTGGACCAAGTTTGCACTGAATGGGAAAATGAGAAACAGTAAAAGTGTAGAAAATAGCGAGAGCAAATTAAAAAATATTATGAACATGAGCATAATTTCAACAAGACTGTTAAAACAACCTAATCCTGTATTGAAGCAGGAGAAAGATGACTCAGATGGTTGTCCAGCCAAATGGTTTTTGTGGATTTGGACATTAAAAGAAACCTGCAGTCATAAAATAGAATGGAGCTCAATCATTCCAACATGGGACGGGTGATTGATGGGAGGATTCTAAAGGAAAATAAAAGGAAATACTGAAGCATCATAACAGGGAATTTCTACTATTTCTAACTACTGGTATTTGCTAGTGAAGGCAATCCTGTGGTGCAGTGGGTAATCTCCCTACCACTGAGCCACACATTCCAGGTTCAAATCTCACATCAGCATTCAATGACCATGGAAGATGTATACATGACTTGACCAATTAGAATCAATCTGTAAATCTTTCTGATACATCTATTTGATTTGATTTATTATTGTCACATGTATTAGAAAATAATGAAAAGTATTGTTTCTTGCGCACAATACAGACAAAACATACCCTACATAAGAACATAAGAAATAGGAGCAGGAGTAGGCCATCTGGCCCTTCGAGCCTGCCCCGCCATTCAATAAGATCATGGCTGATCTGTCATGGCTCAGTTCCACATTCCCGCCCTCTCCCCATAACCCTTAATCCCCTCTCTTATCAAAAACCCATCAACCCGCGTCTTAAAAATATTTAGCGAGGCAGCCTCCACCACTTCAACGGGCAGAGAATTCCAGAGATTCACCACCCTTTGAGTGAAGAAGTTCTTCCTCAACTCCGTTCTAAACCGCACCCCCCCCCCTTTATCTTGAGGCTGTGCCCCCTAGTCCTACTGTCCTTTCTGAGCAGGAAGAGTCTCTCCACCTCTATCCTATCCATCCCATTCATCATCTTATACGTCTCAATGAGATCTCCCCTCATTCTTCTAAACTCTAACGAGTACAAGCCTAATTTATTCAGCCTCTCCTCATAGCTCAACCCCCTCAACTCCGGTATCAGCCTAGTAAACCTCCTCTGCACTCCCTCCAAGGCCAAAATATCCTTGCGTAAGTACGGCGCCCAAAACTGCACACAGTACTCCAGCTGCGGCCTCACCAATGCCCTATACAGCCGCAGCAAGACCTCCCTACTTTTATATTCAATCCCCCTCGCTATGAAGGCCAGCATCCCATTTTCCTTCCTGACCACCTGCTGCACCTGCAAGCTGGGTTTTTGCGACTCATGCACAAGGACCCCGAGGTCCCTCTGCACCGTCGCATGCTGCAGTTTTTCTCCACGTAAGTAATAATCCTTCCTACCATTATTCCTACCAAAGTGGACCACCTCGCACTTGCCAACATTAAATTCCATTTGCCAGTTCCTGGCCCATTCGCCCAGCCTATCTAGATCCTTCTGCAGACTCTCCACACCCTCCGCGCAATTTGCCGTTCCACCAATCTTGGTGTCATCAGCAAATTTCGACACCATACACTCGGTTCCCTCCTCCAGATCATCTATATAAATGGTAAATAGCTGAGGCCCCAGCACCGACCCCTGAGGCACTCCACTAGTCACCAACCGCCAATCCGAATAGCACCCATTGACCCCCACTCTCTGCCTCCTATTTGACAACTAGTCCTCTATCCACGCTAACACCCTACCCCCAACTCCATGTCCCCTGACCTTCTGCAATAACCTCTTGTGAGGTACCTTGTCAAACGCCTTCTGAAAATCAAGAAAGACCACATCCACCGGCTCTCCTCTATCCACCGCCCTAGACACATCCTCATAGAACTCCAGTAAATTTGTCAGACACGACTTCCCCTTAACGAAACCGTGCTGCGTCTGCTCTATCAAGCAATTCCCCTCAAGATGCCTCGCTATTTCCTCCTTGATGACGGATTCTAACATTTTACCTACAACAGACGTTAAACTAACCAGCCTATAATTCCCCGCATTTTGCCTGGCACCCTTCTTAAACAACGGCGTAACATTAGCCGCTTTCCAATCTTCCGGCACTTCCCCGGAATCCAGCGACGTCTGGAAAATAACCACCAAGGCATCCACTACCACCTCCGCCATTTCTTTCAGAACCCTCGGATGCATTCCATCCGGTCCTGGGGATTTGTCCACAATCAGCCCCTCCAGTCTGTCGAGCACCACATCTCTAGTAACAGTAATGTCATCAAGACCCTCCAGTCCTACCACCTTTCCATCTCTAACACCCGGCAAATTATTCACGTCCTCCTCCGTGAAGACCGAAACAAAAAAGTTATTCAAGACCTCAGCCATTTCCCCATCCCCTACCACTAAGTCCCCCTTCTCATCCTCTAAGGGTCCAACGTTCACCCTAGCCAGCCTCTTCCTTTTTATATACTTATAAAAACTCTTGCTATCCTTTTTTATATTAAGCGCTAGCCCAGCTTCATAGTTTCTTCTACCCTTCTTTATCAATTTCTTTGTCAATCTTTGTTGACATTTAAACCTCTCCCAATCCTCTTCTCGCCCACTACTCTTAGCTACTCTAAACGCCTCCGCTTTTAATTTAACACTTTCCTTCACCTCCTTCATTATCCACGGCTTATTACTTCTCCTCCTACGGTCCTTTTTGACCATCGGAATAAATTTCTGCTGAGCACCAAGAAAGATCTCCTTAAAAATCCTCCACTGCTCCTCAGCAGACCTACCTTCCAATGTGCTCCCCCAGTCCACATTTGCCAATTCCTCTCTCATCCTACCGTACTCCCCTCTGTTCAAACAAAGGACGCGCGTCCGGGAACCCACTTTCTCCTCCTCCATCTGCACCAGAAACTCCACCATACAATGATCACTCTCCCCAAGAGGATCCTTCACCCACAAGGTCCCTGATTCTACCCGCCTCATTACATAACACCAGATCCAAGATAGCTCGCTCCCTCATCGGCTCCAACACACACTGTTCAAGGAAACTATCCCGGCAGCATTCCAAGAACTCCTCCTCGAGCCCACCGCGTCCAACATGGGTCGACCAATCAATATGCAGATTGAAATCCCCCATAACTACTACATAGAGAAGGAAAGGGGAGAATGCAGAATGTAATGTTACAGTCATAGCTAGGGTGTAGAGAAAGACCAAATTAATGCGAGGTAGGTCCATTCAAAAGCCACAGGGAAGAGGGTCTTTTTAAGTCAGTTCGTATATGTCCTGACTTTTGTCTCTTTTTCCCAATGAAAGAAGGTGGAAGAGAGAATGTCCGGGATGCGTAGGGTCCTTGATAATGCTGGCTGCTGTTCCAAGGCAATGGAAAGGGAAGACAGGGTCAATTGATGGGAGGCTGGTTTGCGTGATGGACTGGGCTTCATTCATGACCCTTTCTAGTTTATTATGGTCTTGGTCAAAGCAGGAGCCATACCAAACTGTGATACAACCAGAAAGAATGCTTTCTGTGGTGCATCTGTAGGAGTTGATGAGAGTTGTAGTTTCTGAGAAAGTAGAGGTGTTGGTGGGATTTCTTAACTATTGTGTCCGCATGGAGGGAGCAGGACAGGTTGTTGGTAATCTGGACACCTAAAAACTTGAAGCTCTCGAACATCTCTACTTTGACCCCATTGATGTTGACAGAGACATGTTCTCCACAAAGCTTCCTGAAGTTGATGACTATCTCCTTTGTTGTTGATCTTGAGGAAGAGATTATTGTCATTGCATCAGTTCACCAGATTCTCTATCTATCTCTTTCCTGTATTGTGTCTTGTCATTGTTTAAGATCCAATGTACAACGTGGTGTCATCAACAAACTTGTAAATCAAGTTGGAGGAGAATTTGGTTATACAGTCAGAGGTGTATTAAGAGTAGGGGGCTGAGAACAAAGAACAAACAAAGAACAAAGAACAAAGAACAACGCGGCACGGGAAACAGGCCCTACGGCCCAACGAGCCCGCGCCGCCATCTTAAAGCATTTTCCTACACCTACCTTGCCCCATGTGTATGCGAATGGTACCCCTACTGTAGCCAGTTTGGTGGCCCGTACGGGGACAAGGCCTTGTGGGGCACCGGCATTGAGGATCATCATGGAAGTGGTGTTGTTGCCTATCCTTACTGATTGCTGTCTGTGGGTTAGGAAGTTCAGGATCCAATCGCAGAGGGAGGAGCTGGGTCGCAGATCGCAAAGCTTGGACATGCCTTTTGTAGGAATAATGGTGATAAAGGCTGAGCTGTGGTCGATAAATAAGAGTCTGACATGGGTATTTGTTATCTAGGTGTTCCAGGATTGAGCGCAGGACCAGGGAGAAGGCATCTTCTGTGGACCTGTTGTGGCACTAGGTGAACTGTAGTGGATCCAGGCAGTCTGGGAGGCAGGAATTGGTTTGTGCCATGACTAACCTGGATGATAGACCTTAAGGCACGCTGCCTGGCTTTTCTTTGGTACCAGGATGATGATACCAAAGAAGACAAGTGGTAAGAGCGATTGGGTGGTCTGGTCAGCTGTGCTTGATGCAGAGTGGCACTCCTGAAGATATAGCCTCTGGTGACAGGCTACTGACCTATTCAAGAGGAAAAAGGACTAGTTATGGATATAAGCAATTGTTTTGTAAGCCTCGTGCAACAGGAGAGGAAAAGGTATTCAGTAGCTAGTGGGACTATCAGAAATCAGCAAGATCGTTCTTGACAAAGTTTTACAAACAAAATCAATTGTGTTATCTTTTAATCAAGGATATTTGAATAAAATAGACTTTATCACCATGAAAAAGGAGAGACTAGCAACGAAACTACTTCTCTCTCATCGGAGAAGGAGGCCTCTAAATTTCAACTATTCTCCACAGATCAATAAATATCTCAGACGGAAAATGTGGTCAACCAAGAGAAAGGTTGCTTGGCTTTGCTCGTACAACAGCCAGATGCCAGAAGGAGTCAGAGAAAAATCCTGCAGCCACTAAAGGATTCTGGGAGATTGGTCTTTACAAGTGGTAAAGAAACGTCATGGGGACAAGCTTTACTGCAAGTGGTGGATGAGAAACTCTCCAAAACAGGACAAAGCACCTGAAAACAGTATCTTGAAATGAATACTCAGATGCAGAGATGCAGAAACCCATTAGAAGCTGGAAACAACTGTGGATTGTTTGCTAGAAGGACTTTATGAAAAGTGTGATGCATTTAAAAGGGGGATGCTTCTCTCCATATTTTAAAGTGTAAGTTGCCCATTTAGCCAATAGCACTTATTTGGAACAGTAAATTTAGAAATGTGAAATTTTGTGTCATTCTTTCAGTTAGTAACTAAAGTTGAATCTCTTTCTAAAGTTACAAAGATTGTAACAGTGTGCAAATGTGCAGTTTGCAACAGGGAAGCACAGTGGCACAGAGATTAGCACTGCTGCATGTGAATTGAAGGGTTGAGGATTGATTGTGGTTATTTTTGGGTGGGTGATGGCAATACGGTGAATTGAGCAGGGAGTGAGGTTTGAAGTTTAATTAGTAGGATATAACATATAAAGATGAACTCACACATCTTGACAATCGAATCAGATTATTGAATTTCTTCCCGCACTGCTTTCATGTGCCAGGGACCCAGGTACAATTTTGGCCTCAGATAACCATCTGTGTGCACATTCTCCCAATGTCTGCGTGGGTTTCCGCCGGGTGCTCGGTTTCCTCCCGTGCTCCAACGATGTGCAGGTTAGGTGGATTGGCTATGATAAATGCACAGGGTTACTGGGTTAGGGCTTGGATGGGATGCTTCTTCGGAGACTCAATGCAGGCTTGATGGGCCAGATGGCCTCCTTCTGTGTGTAGGAATTCTATGGTTCTGCAGTTATAAAAGATCTAAATTGAAGGGTTGAGGACTGATCCACCCATTTTTGGGTGGGTGATGGCAATACAGTGAATTGAGCAGCGAGTGAGGTTTGAAGTGTATTTTGGTGGGATATGACATATGAGGGCTTGGTAGCACCGTGGTTAGCACTACTGCTGCATAGCTCCAGGGACCTGGGTTCGATTCCCAGCTTGGGTCACTGTCTGTGTGGAGTTCACACATTCTCCTCGTGTCTGCGTGGGTTTCCTCCAGGTGTTCCAGTTTCCTCCCACAGTTCAAAGATGTGTGGATTAGGTTGATTGGCCATTCTAAAGTTGCCCCTTAGTGTCCTGAGATGTGTAGGTTAGAGGGATTAGCAGGTAAAATATGTAGGGATAAGAGAGTAGGGCCTGGGTGGGATTGTGGTCAGTGCAGACTCGATGGGCCAAATGGACTCTTTCTGCATCGTAGCGTTTCTGAGATGAACTCACACATCTTGATAACTCGAATCAGATTATTGAATTTCTTCCCACACTGCTTTCATGTTCTTGGAGCAACATTGTTGGCATTCATCTCCATTGCTCTTTGTGCCTAGTTTCCTGGGAATCTGACTGGAAGGCTCCCTGATCCCGATGGATACAAGATAGCTGTCCTTCTTCACACATTCTCCAATGTAGTGACTGAACATCGTGGTGCATGCTTCTCACATCTTCAGCCATTGTTCCAAGTATCACAGTGTTTCTGAACAAATTCCAAACACTTCTTGAAGACACAATGTACCTTTCTTTAAGAGGTGCAAGTTAAGTTGTATTAGACAGGTGAGATTTGAGGTCCCACACACGAACTTACAAAGACAGGAATGAAGACACTAAGGCCCGTGGACCCTGCTTTGATATCCAATATGATCGTGGCTGATCCTGTTCTCCATTCTCCTTACTTATCTGAGACACTAAAAATCTGTCTATCCCAGCTTTAAATATATTCAACAATGGAGCATCCACACTATCTGGGGCAGAGAATTCCAAAGATTCACAACACTTTGAATGAAGAAATTTCTCTACATCCCAGTCCTATATGTTTGTCCTTTTATCCTGAGACAATGAGAGGTTGAGGAAAGGATTGCGGAGACGATCCTGGATAGGAGTGAAAGTAATAGGGTAATTGTTATGGGGGACTTTAACTTTACTAATATTGATTGGAATAGCTATAGCTCTAGCTCATTAGAGGGGTCAGTTTATGCACAAAGCATGCAGGAAGGTTTTTTGACTCAGTATGTAGATAGGCCAACTAGAGGTGAGGCTATATTGGATTTGATGCTGGGAAATGAGCCAGACCAGGTGTTAGACTTGGAAGTTGGTGAGCATTTTGGTGATAGTGACCACAATTCGGTTACGTTCACCTTAGTGATGGAAAGGGATAGGCATGAACCTTGGGTCAGTAGTTTTAGCTGGGGGAAGGGTAATTATGAGGCTATTAGGAGAGAATTAGGAAGCATAGGTTGGACTAGGAGACTACAGGGTCTGGGAACGTCCGAAATGTGGAGTTTTTTCAAGGAGCAGCTACTGCGAGTCCTTGATATGTACGTCCCTGTCAGGCAAGGAGGAAATGGTCGAGTTAGGGAACCGTGGTGCACTAAAAAAGTTGATTCGCTGGTTAAAAGGAAAAAGGAGGCTTATGTCAGGATGAGACTTGAGGGCTCAGGTAGTGCACTAGAAAGCTTTAGATTGGCTAGGAGGGAGTTAAAGAGTGAGTTAAGAAGGGCTAAAAGAGGACATGAGGAGACTTTGGCTGATAGGATTAAGGAGAATCCTAAGGCGTTCTATAGATATGTTAAGAACAGAAGTTTGGTTAGGGCAAGATTAGGGCCAGTTACAGACAGCAGAGGGAAGTTGTGTGTGGAACCGGAAGAGATTGGAGAGGCATTGAACCAGTATTTCTCTTCGGTATTCACGCAGGGGGACATAAATGTAGCTGTGGAGAACACCGGGTTACAGGGTTGTAAACTGGACAGTATTGCAGTTGATAAGGAGGATGTGCTAGATATTCTTGAGGGTTTGAAAATAGATAAGTCCCCTGGGCTGGACGGGATTTACCCTAGGATTCTCTGGGAGGCAAGAGAGGTGATTGCAGAGCCTCTGGCTCTGATCTTCAGGTCGTCGTTGGCCACAGGTATAGTGCCAGAAGATTGGAGGTTAGCGAATGTTGTCCCATTGTTTAAGAAGGGGAACAGAGACTTCCCCGGGAATTATAGACCGGTGAGTCTTACTTCTGTTGTGGGCAAGGTTTTAGAAAAAATTATTAGGGATAGGATTTATAGTTATTTAGAGAGTAATGAATTGATTAGAGATAGTCAGCATGGTTTTGTGGAGGGTAGGTCATGCCTTACTAACCTTATTGAGTTTTTGAGAAAGTGACCAAGGAGGTGGATGGGGGTAAGGCAGTTGACGTGGTATATATGGACTTTAGTAAGGCGTTTGATAAGGTTCACCATGGAAGGCTTCTGCAGAAAATGCAGATGTATGGGATTGAGGGTGATTTAGGTAATTGGATCAGGAATTGGCTAGCAGATAGGAGACAGAGGGTGGTGGTTGATGGTAAGTATTCGTCATGGAGTTCAGTTACAAGTGGTGTGCCTCAGGGATCTGTTTTGGGGCCACTGCTGTTTGTAATTTTTATAAATGATCTGGATGAGGGTATAGTTGGGTGGATTAGTAAATTTGCTGATGACACCAAAGTCGGAGGTGTGGTAGATAGTGAGGAAGGGTGTCATAGTTTACAGAGAGACTTGGACAAGTTGCAGAGCTGGGCCGAGAGGTGGCGGATGGAGTTTAATGCGGAAAAGTGTGAGGTAATTCACTTTGGCAGGAATAACAGATGTGTAGAGTATAGGGCTAATGGTAGGACTCTGAATAGTGTTGATGAACAGAGGGATCTAGGTGTATGTGTACATAGATCCCTGAAAGTTGGGAATCAAGTAGATAAGGTTGTTAGGAAGGCATACGGTGTCTTGGCGTTTATTGGTAGGGGGATTGAATTTAGGAGCCGCAACGTCATGTTGCAACTGTAAAAAACTCTGGTGCGGCCGCACTTGGAGTATTGTGTGCAGTTCTGGTCCCCACATTACAGGAAGGATGAGGACGCTTTGGAGACGGTGCAGAGGAGGTTTACCAGGATGTTGCCTGGTATGGAGGGGAGGTCCTATGAGGAGAGACTGAGGGATTTGAGGTTGTTTTTGTTAGAAAGAAGGCGGCTAAGAGGGGATCTTATTGAAACATATAAGATGATTAGAGGCTTAGACAGGGTGGACAGTGATAGACTTTTTCCTCTGATGGAGAAAGCTAGCACGAGGGGGCATAGCTTTAAATTAAGGGTGGTAGTTATAGGACGGATGTCAGAGGTAGGTTCTTTACCCAGAGGGTGGTGAGGGATTGGAATGCCCTGCCTGCTGCAGTTGTAGATGCGCCTAGTTTGGGGGCATTTAAGAGATCCGTGGACAGGTTTATGGATGGAAAGGGATTGGTTTAGGTTAGAGGGTCATTGCTTTTTTAATTGGTCGGCACAACATCGTGGGCCGAAGGGCCTGTTCTGCGCTGTAATGTTCTATGTTCTATGTTCTATGTTCAGGATTCACCCATCAGGGGAAACAATCTTGCAAACTAACTGTCAAGTACCTTCAGAATCTTCATTTTTAAATGACACCACCTCTCATTCTTTACAACCCAGAGAATACAGACACACCAAAATCTGGCCTCAAGATATTGCCCTTCCCCAGCTTGATCCAGTGAACTTTTGCTACAACACCTCCAAGGAGGGTATCTACATCTTTAATTATAGACCTCCCAGCAGACAAGTGCAGTCAACAAATTATGCAAACACACTGCCCGGTGGGTCACTCCCACACACTGTGCCCGGTGGGTCACTCCCACACACTGCACCCAGTGGGTCACTCCCACACACTGTGCCCGGTGGGTCACTCCCACACACTCTGCCCAGTGGGTCACTCCCACACACTCTGCCCAGTGGGTCACTCCCACACACTCTGCCCAGTGGGTCACTCCCACACACTGCGCCCAGTGGGTCACTCCCACACACTGCGCCCGGTGGGTCCCTCCCACACACTGTGCCCAGTGGGTCCCTCCCACACACTGCGCCCAGTGGGTCACTCCCACACACTCTGCCCAGTGGGTCACTCCCACACACTGTGCCCAGTGGGTCACTCCCACACACTGTGCCCAGTGGGTCACTCCCACACACTGTGCCCAGTGGGTCACTCCCACACACTCTGCCCAGTGAGTCACTCCCACACACTGTGCCCAGTGAGTCACTCCCACACACTGTGCCCAGTGGTCATTCCCACACACAGTGCCCAGTGGGTTACACTGTGCCCAGTGAGTCACTCCCACACACTGTGCCCGGTGGGTCACTCCCACACACTGTGCCCGGTGGGTCACTCCCACACACTGTGCCCGGTGGGTCACTCCCACACACTGTGCCCGGTGGGTCACTCCCACACACTGTGCCCGGTGGGTCACTCCCACACACTGTGCCCGGTGGGTCACTCCCACACACTCTGCCCAGTGGTCATTCCCACACACAGTGCCCAGTGGGTTACACTGTGCCCAGTGAGTCACTCCCACACACTGTGCCCAGTGGGTCACTCCCACACACTCTGCCCAGTGGGTCACTCCCACACACTGCACCCAGTGGGTCACTCCCACACACTGTGCCCAGTGAGTCACTCCCACACACTGCGCCCAGTGGGTCACTCCCACACACTGCGCCCAGTGGGTCACTCCCACACACTGCGCCCAGTGGGTCACTCCCACACACTGCGCCCAGTGGGTTACACTGTGCCCAGTGAGTCACTCCCACACACTGTGCCCAGTGGGTCACACTGTGCCCAGTGGGTCACTCCCACACACTGTGCCCAGTGGGTCACTCCCACACACTGCGCCCAGGGGGTCACACTGTGCCCAGTGAGTCACTCCCACACACTGTGCCCAGTAGGTCAATGACTTTGTAATCCCTACACCCATTTGTGATGTCAGTTGAGGGATAATATTGACCAGTACATTGATTGAATTTTGATCGTCTTCTTCAGAAGTGTGCTGTGAAAATTTTTACGTACCTCTGAGAACAGAATGGAAGATTAGATTGGAAGAGGATTAAGAGAATTGGTTTCGTGTCTCAGCTGAAGTTTGGCAGCTTTGGCAGGCAGCACTCTCTCAACATTCACTGAAATTTCAACCTGGATTGGACACAACCTTTTGACTCACAGATTACCCATTCAGCTCCTGCTAACATGAGGGCCCAAAGAGAATCCACCCAGGAGTTCCATTCGGAAACCAGCCCAGCCTACAACACGGACAGCAGATTGAATTCTGGAGCACTGGGATTTGTATTTATAGCATTTTTAATAAACTAACGTTCTGGATTCCTTTCTGTTTGGTGATTCTAAATGGAAACAGATGCGTTTCCCAGAAATGGTCCTTTATTGACCCACAATCAAAGCAACGAGGCTTAAGTTTGGTATGCCAACTGCATGCTTGGAAGGAACTTTATCATGAGGAGAAATTAGAGGCCAACACAACGTTTGCCATGAGGTCTCCTTCTATTTAGGTTTCCAATTACACAGGCAGAGTTGGCAGCTTTTCAAACTGCCACCCAGTTTTATTCAGCAGCTGCCAGTCTGTGTGAATGGTCAGACGATCTTCAACATGGACACAGCCACTGGGAAGATGGGAATGGCAAAGCCCTGAAAGCGTTTGCTATCAAATAAACCTGTTGGACTTTAACCTGGTGTTGTGAGACTTCTTACTGTGCTAACCCCAGTCCAACGCCAGCATCTCCACATCAGGATGGGAATGTTGCAGCATGTTCATCCAATGAGGGAATTCTGATAGTCCCAGAAACTAAGTGGCCTTCCACCATCTTTTCCTTCTGCAGTTTGGAAGGTGACATTCACTCCAATTGAAGGCATTCTTCATTCAGCAAATAAACAAAAGTGATCCATTCTGTCCCTCCCATCATTCAGTTAGATTGAGGGCTCAACACATTCTTAAAACCCCAGCAATCTATCAAGCTCGATCTCTGCTAACCTTGAATCCTGAATATTTTTAACATTCAAGCCTTTGCCACATATCCTCCTATTCTCCGTACGTAGCCTTCTAACCCATTGTTCCAGTCCTGACACCTTAGCTGATAAGGTGTATTGGCCATGTTAATTTCTCCCTCAGTGTACCCAAAAAGGCGCCAGAGTGTGGCAACTAGTGGATTTTCACAGTAACTTCATTGCAATGTTAATGTAAGCCTACTTGTGACACTAATAAATAAGAGCAAGTAGTCTCACAACACCAGGTTAAATTCCAATAGGTTTATTTGGTGGCACATTCCTTCGGAGCGTTGCCCCTTCAGCAGGCAAGTGAAGAGTTCAGTCCACAAACAGGGCATATATCGACACAAACTCAATTATAAGACAATGGTTGGAATGCGAGTCTTAACAGTAATCAAGTCTTTACAGATATAGACAATGTTAGAGGAGAGAGGGTTAAGCACAGGTTAAAGAGATGTGAATTGTGTCCGGCCAGGACAGTTAGTGAGATTTTGCAAACCCAGGCAAGTCGTGGGGGTTACAGATAGTGTGACATGAACCCAAAATCCCGGTTGAGACCGTCCTCATGTGTGCGGAACTTGGCTATCAGTCTCTGCTCAGCGATTCTGAATTGTCTTGTGTTGTGAAGGCCGCCTTGGAGAACGCTTACTCAAAGATCAGAGGCTGAATGCCCTTGACTGCTGAAGTGTTCCCCAACAGGAAGGGAACTCTCCTGCCTGGTGATTGTTGAGTGGTGTTCATTCATTCATTGTCATAGCATCAGCATGGTCTCATCACTGTACCAAGCCTCGGGACATCCTTTCCTGCAGCGTATCAGGTAGACAACGTTGGCCGAGTCTCAAGAGTATGTACCGTGTACCTGGTGGATGGTGTTCTCATGTGAGATGATGGCATCCGTGTTGATGGTCCGGCACATCTTGCAGAGGCTGCTGTGGCAGGGCTGTGTGGTGTCGTAGTCACTGTTCTTCTGAAGGCTGGGTAATAAGCTGCTGACAATGGTCTGTTTGAGGTTGAGCGGTTATTTGAAGGCAAGTAGTGGAGGTGTAGGAATGGCCTTGATGAGATGTTCATCTGTATCAATGACATGTTGAAGCCTCCAGAGAAGATGTCATAGTTTCTCTGCTCTGGGGAAGTACTAGACGACGAAGGGTATTCTGTCTGCCATATCCCATGTTTGTCTTCTGAGGAGGTCGGTGCGGTTTTTCGCTGTGGCACATCAGAACTGTCAATCGATGAGTTGAGCACCATATCCTGTTCTTACGAGGGTGCCTTTCAGCATCTATAGGTGTCTATTGCGGTCTTCCTCATCTGAGCAGATCCCATGTATACGGACGGTTTGTCTGTAAGGGATGGCTTCCTTAACTTGCTTAAAGTGGAAGCTGGAGAAGTGGAGCATCATGAGGTTATCTGTGGGCTTGCGGTACAGTGAAGTGTTAAGGTGACTATCCTCAATGGAGATGCATGTGTCCAAGAATGCAATTGGTTCCACAGAGTAGTCCATCCCGGCCGTTCCACCATATCAGGCAAAGGGACCCTGTGTGAGAACCTCTCTGGTTACGTTGAGGGCACCCTGAAACCCATCATACAAAGAACCCCCAGCCTCTGTCGCAACAGAAACTCAGCATCCATAGAGCAGTTGAACCAGGAACACTCCTTATCACAATGGATGTCTCGGCACTCTATACCCGCATCCCCGGTAACAAAGGCATTGCTACAACTGCCTCAGTACTCTACAACTCATTTGTTTCATCCTGGACCACAATGTCTTCACCTTCAACCACCAGTTCTTCATCCAGACACACGGAACAGCCATGGGGACCAAATTTGCACCTCAATGTGCCAACGTCTTCATGCACAGGTTCAAACAAAACTTCTTCACCGTACAGGACCTTCAACTGACGCTATACACTAGATACACTGATGACATTTTCTTCCTTTGGCCTCATGGCGAACAATCACTGAAACAACTACTTGATGACGTCGAGAAGTTCCATCCCACCATCAGACTCACCATGGACTACTCTCCAGAGTATTTTGTGTCTATATATGCCCTGTTTGTGAACTGAACTCTTCACTCACCTGATGAAGGGGTAACACTCGAAAGTTCGTGCTACCAAATAAACCTGTTGGACTTTAACCTGGTGTTGTGAGACTACTTACTGTGCCCACCCCAGTCCAATACCGGCATCTCCACATCATGACTAATAAATAAAGTATAAAACTGAAATTTGGTGCACTGTAGCTCAACATTCATCTCCATGTTGTCAGTATATCTTCACACCCAAATACTGCTTTAGTTGTCCTTTTTTGGAGAATAGTGCAGGAAGTGTTGGAAAGCTATCTGAGCTGATTATCAGCCTACTGAACCGTGTTACACACTCCTTCCATGAACAAGTTCTATCATTGGACTCCAACCCAGAGCTTCTGGTCCAGTGGTGGTGGGTGCAACCACAGTAAAGGAAGGCTTCATTTAATCACCATCATTAAATATCCTTCTCAACATCATTCTCCATCAGTAAATCTTTCCTAATCTCCCATCTCTATTACCTAACCCTCTTCACTAACACTCAGTGAACACAGTGAAAGTCTATCTCAAGCAGTAGATGTTTCTCTAACCCTCAATCTCCATTAATAAAGTTACCTTTAGCCTCAATCACAATTGAGAAATATTCTTCAAAGTCTCCATCCTTGCAATCTCATTCAAACTGCAAGTTTTACTAGCTCACATTCTCCCAACCATATCTATTATTACACATTCTTCTAACACAATATCCCTATCAGTAAACATCCTCCAAAACCACAGACTCTATCAGTATACAATCCTCTGACCACAATATTAGTCAGTGAACATCCTTTAAATCCCAAATAAGCGTCAGCTGTGGCTTAGTTGGTAGCAGGCTTCTCTTGGAATCAAAAAGTTGTGGGTTCCGGAGCTGGATACCCCAGTGCTGCACTCTCTTGGCTGAGATTTAACCCGAGGCTCCTTCTACTGTCTCAGGTGTACGTATAAGATTCCATGGCATTATTTGGAAGGGAGAACAGTAGAATTATCGTCAGTGTCCAGGCCGATATTTGTCACTTAATCAGTATTACAAAAAACAATTATCTGGGACTTGGGGCAGCACGGTGGCACAATGGTTAGCACTGTTGCCTCACAGCACCAGCGACCTGAATTTGATTCCAGCCTTGGGTCACTGTCTGTCTGGAGTTTGTACATTCTCCTCGTATCTACGTGGGTTTCCTCCAGGTGCTGCAGTTTTCTCCCACACTCCAAAGATATGCAGGTTATATGGATCCTCTACATTAAATTGTCCCTTAGTGTCCAAAGATGTGTAGGTTAGGGGGATTAGCCATTGTAAATGTGTGGCCTTACGGGAATAGGGTAGGGAAGTGGGCCTGGGTAAAATGCTCTGCCAGAGAGTCAAGAGTCAATGGGACAAATGGCCTCCTTCTGCACTGTAGGGATTCTATGATTCTATTCATCACATTGTTATTTGTGCTAAGTATGCTAACTGTATAAATTAGCTACCATTTTTCCAACATAGAACAGTTGACACTACACTTTGACAAGTGATGAACTACTGTGGGACATCCTGGTGGTGTGAATGGTGCTATATAAATGCAAGTCTATATTTCTTTTTAACCACGTTTCAGTGTGGTTATAAATTGCAGGCATTTTAAAAAGTAAATCTGAATACCTCATTTTAACCAATGGAACCACACCACAAAATTTCACTTCATTTTAAAAAGCAAACAACATTTATAGTAAGAATTAAATAATGCAAAATATGATCAAGTTAACACTGTAGCTTCTAATTATGTTATAGATTCAGGGTTACTTCTTATTTACCCCAAGAATTCCTTTATAAGACACAGAAATTTTAAAGTTATTATTTCTGTAGGAACCACCCCTCTGCAGACTTCTCTTCATCTCCAACGACTTGCAAAGGTAAAACTTCCATTTACCATCTCTTGATGAAGGGTGACTTTTCTGGAGTGGGACTTGAACCCACAACCATCAATTCAACGACAAGAGTGAACAGCTGACACTAATCTAGTATTCAAAGGATATTTATTGACTAATTTTGGTACTTCCAAACTAATTCAGCTGATTATGTTATTTTTCGGTGAAAGACTGTCTTGAATCTGCTCGTGGCTAGATTCTCCCGTTGCTTTACACTAGGCAATCTTACAGTTTCTCTTCCCCCACAAACATCAAACTAAGACTAAACTTCACACAGTCCATAGTGATTTTAAATCATTACTCTGATTACAGTGTGGGCCTGACTATTATTTACTTTTGTTGCCTTGTCAGTGAGCTGCAAACCACATGAGGTCAAAACTGCAACTAAAAACTCAGAAAACAACTAAATAAATTAAAAACACGTCATGTTTTTAAACTCCACTCATCTCCATGCCTAGATAACCTGTTCTGGGCTGTCCTCAAACTGACCTTTAAGTCAGCCATCCCTATTTATAATTTATTTGATCTGATGCAGTTGGTGAGTTTTACATATTCTCAGGGTTTACTAAATGATTTTCAAGTAACTAAGAACTACCTCCCAAAGCAGATACATCTCCCTGGGCAGTAACTACTACAAGCTTTGCAGACATCACACCTCCAGTTCTTTAGCTAAGTAAACCCACTTGATATTTCATAGCTCCATTCCATTTTGACTTTATAGAACAAACATGGGTCATCTTTGAACTGCTATTTCTTGAGGTTTTAAAGATTTTTAAAGTTTAAAGTTTATTTATTAGTGTCACAAGTAAGGCTTACATTAACACTGCAATGAAGTTACTGTGAAAATCCCCTAGTTGTCACACAGTGACACCTGTTTGGGTACATTAAAGGAGAATTTAGCATGGCCAATGCACCTAACCAGCATGACTTTCAGACTGTGGGAGAAAACTGGAGCATCTGGAGGAAACCCACGTAGACATGGAGAGAACATGCAGACTCTGCACAGAGATTGACCCAAGCGGGAGTCAAATCCAGGTCCCTGTGAGATCCTAACCCTAATCGTGTGCCACCTTATTTAACAATCTTTAAATCCCAGCATTTTAAATTACCTTACCTTCCAGCTCTGCACCTCTTCAGGCAGAATGGACCCAACCTTTTAAATATAAAAGACTCCAAGCTTACTTTTACCACATTTTTTAACTGAGCAATTTGAATTCCTAAAGCTAAAAATTATATCCTAATTATACACTAAAATACATGAATCACATTTGCAACAGCTGAATCTTTAGTTCTACGACATTTAGTTTAACAATTCGAATTTGACTTCTAGCTTTAAAAGTTAAGTTATTCAGTTAACAGAAACTGTTTACCAGTGGTGTTAGGGGGAGAGATTCATAGAATCTTACAGTACAGAAAAATGCCATTCGGCCCATCAAGTCTGCACCGACAACAATTCCACCCAGGCCCAATCCCTGTAATCCCACATATTTACCCCGCTAATCCCTCTAACCAAGTCTCCCAGGTCACTAAGGGGCAATTTATTATGGCCAGTGCACCTAACCCATGCAGATTTGGACTCTGGGAGGAAAGCAGAACATCTGGAGGAAGCCCAGGCAGATACAGGGAGAACGTGCAAACTCCACACAGACAGTGACCCGGTCTCCGGCACTGTGAGGCAGCAATGCTAACCACTGTGTCACCGTGCTGATTTTGGAAACTGTGCCAGTATTCTCTGAAGGATGAGAGTGATCTCATTGAAACTTCAAAAATTCTTACAGACTGTGACAGTGTAGAAGTAGGAAAGATGTTTTCCGGGGGCTAGTGAGTTTACATTAGGGGACACAAGAGAAAGGAGCAGGTCATTTAAGACTAGGGTGAAGGGTAATCTCTTTGAAATTCTCTACCCCGGAGGCTATGGAATCTCAAGTGAGTAGGGATGGTTTGGGGAAGTGCTATCGAAATAGAATATTCACCATGATCTAGCTGCATGGTGTGGATCAGGCTCGATGGCCTATTCCTGTTCCAATGTTCCTACGTTGAGCTAGAACTTGGTGTGTAGAAAATCGGCACAGAGGTGGAAGGAGTTACTGCTGCTCCAATACTTACAGTGAAAGCTTGAGTTAGTTTTTAAACAATCTTCTTCACTGTTTAGCACAACATGGTGTGGTGGATTAAGAAAACATTTAAATAAACTAAAATGCTGGATATAAATAACATAACTAACAGGCTAGGATATGGTTGAGCAGGTTGAGTGTGTTTGGTTTACAATATGAAGGAGTTTTGGACTGTGTACCTATCTGCCGAAGATGACTCCATCCTGATTACAGCACAGAAGGAGATCGAGTCCGGCGTATCTCTGCAGCTTCTTTGCTAAAGCAACTCACCAGTTCCACTCCCTCGCCTTTTCCCTTTTGAAAGCAATGAATAAGTCCTCCTCCACCACACTTTCAGGACACTGACTCCTGGGGCCCAGCTTCAACAGGGTCACCTCCTGCAACACAAGACACCTGGATCAATGGAAGGGATGGACAATAGCTCAGCTTACTTGAGATAGGTCCTATGAATGAAGGTTTCATGGCTCCTCACTTCTGTGGCACACCCCAACCCGGCTGTCAGTTATGGTTTTCTCTCCTGACTCTCTTTGACAGCCCCATTGGCTGTTCCTCAAAGATGATGAGAAAGAGAAGCTCGGGGACCTCCGTCTCTGCCTTTTTCTCCTGTTATGGGCCCTGGGGACAGCAGGGGTGGGGGGGGGGGGGGGGGATCGAAAGACTGATGGTTGAAGGGTCGCAGGGTGTTGGGAGCTGGGGCAATTGGGTAGGGGGCAGGGAGTTGGAAGGCCGGGGGTGTTGGGGGCTGGGGGCTATTAGATGGGGGAGCAGGGGATTGGGGGCTGGGAGCAGTTGGGTGGGGAGTAGGGGGTTGGAAAGCTGCGGGGTGTCAGGGTGTGGTTCGACATTGCAGGCACGACAGATGGGGCTGATGTCAGGATGGGATGAACACTCACCCTTCCTGCCTGAAGGAGGTCATTAATCTTCTTCCGGTACTGGCTACTGGCCCATTCTGTATCATGGTACAGTGCATTAGGAGAAAGCCATAAAGCTATATTCTAAGGGAACCTTGGAAATATACAAGTCTTTATCAGCAGAGTTTCTAATGGAAAGAATATTCAGAACACTTAATCAAACTTCATGAATAGAGTTTATTCACTGTCCAGATAAGATGGATGTGTGTTTAGACATTGAGCCATGCATTAGTCTGATTTGGCAATGACCTATAGGGGAACTTTTGGGAACGTTCACTTTGAACATTGTGGCTGGCATCTGGTTACTAAGGAATACAGGGATAGCCAAAAGGAAAGGAAGTGTCCGGATTCTAAGGACTAATGAAATGTCATTATGCCAGAGGGTAAGATGTGATTGGCTAAAGTATATGACAGATATAATTGTTGATTTATCTATATTGCTGATAATTGATTTAAAGCTAATGAAAGGTGGGAGTAATTGATAAGAAAATTTATAATTGATCTGTTTTGAATTGTATACATTAGAATTTATTGGAGAGGTCTTGCTGCTCCATCTCAAGAGCTGCGCCAACCCTTTGGTGGTTTCTCTTAGCGACTGCTGGTCAAAATAAAGGTTATGTCTTTAAGTTGAGACAATGGCGTTGTGAGTGTTGTATTGTGTGAAATATCTGACGTAACCTAGTCACCTCCAAAAGCCCACCAACAGACTCTATGAAGGAATTCTTCCCCATCTCTGCCCTAAATGACCTTATTCTGAGAGCGGGGCCTCTGCTTGTAGACAGCCCACATCCATTGGAAACATCCTTCCCACATATACCCTGTCGAGTGTTTTGTAAGCTTCAGTGAGGTCATCTTTCATTCTTCTGAAATCTAGAGGGTACAGGCCTCATCCTAGAAATCAGTCTGGTGAACCTGTGGTGCATTGCCTCTATGCCAAGTATATCCTTTCTTTGGTAAGGAGATCAAAGTTATTGACAATACTCTAGATAGGCTTTCACTAAGGCTCTATACAATTGCAGCAAGATACCTTCACTCCAGTATTCAAATCCCCTCATTATAAAGACTAATACACTATTCGCCTTCCTAATTGCTTGCTGCATCTGCATGTGAGCTTTCACTGACTTACAAAGAAAAGCAGCCAAATTTCTTCAGACATCAACACTTCCCAATCATTTCAAAACTATTCTGCATTTCTGTTTCCCCTGCCAAAATGGAAAACTTCACATTTCTTCACATCATATTCCATCTGACATGTTAATGTGCTCACTTAGCCTGGCTAATCAACCCCTGCTCCCCCGCCCCAACCCCTTGCATCTTCATAGAGTCCCACCGATGGTGCCGGTGTGTTTCCAGGCCAGATATTATGCACTTATTCTACAACATCTGCAGGGGACGGCAGCCGAGAAGGCTGCACCGAGCTTCTTACGAGGATGCTGGTTGGAGTGGAGCAGAGGTGGGACTGTGATATATGTAGGTTGGGGTGGGTGCTGTTCCTTTAAGAGTCCTGGTCAGGTGACATGAGGGAGTTAGCTCCACCCAGGGGAGTGAGCCTAGGACTGAGGCTGTGCACACTTTGAATAAAGAGTTCCCTTGTTCAGTATTCCAGACCGAGCTTGTGGTCTTTCCTACACACTATAATGTGAGACCCAGATAGAATAGGGACACACTCTACCCTGGATCCAGGAGACGGCCTTCCAGCAGGATCACCATCCTCTGCCTGGGATGGACTGGCAGCCTTGGTCAGTACAAGTGCACTCCAGAAGAGGACAGGGCAGCCATGTTGGAGGAACATGAATGATCCTTGCTCATCTAGGGTAAGTGAACCAGTCCCAGTCTGCCACTGGATTCCCTCGCACACCCCTCACACCCCTCCTCACATTCCCAATCCTTTCTCTCACTCAGCCACCTTGGCCTTTGCCGGCACTAGATTCTCTCCTCCCGTCCACAATCACCATGGTCCCCAGCTACTGGCTGCTACACTCCTCACACTCCAGCTCACACCCTAGACCCACGACAGCCATACCTGCTCAATGCTAAGGGGGTGGGGCCATGACACAAAGAGTGTCATGATGGGGGTCATAAAGGGGGCATGCAGGGCAATGCATTTGGAGGATCCCAATGCCAGTGATCTGTGTTGGGGAAACATCCTATCAGTGAGGGGGGAGGAAAGGGGGTCTTCAATTTCAATTTGAGATTGGTATGTCCTTTAAAAATGGTACCCAATCTCTGTGAAGCCAGGCTTGCTGGTTAGTTTAGGCCGTACAAAACCCACCACTATGCCACAGAATATGCGGGAAAACGGCAATTTGATTCACACAGGCATGTCCGGTGCTAATCACACTGACACTTACGGCAGAATTCCATCTTCCTCCCCCCATTCAACCAGCAGGATTCTCCAGTCCCGCTGCAATTAGTGGAGATTTGGTGAACCGACACATTCTCCATCCTCTCCTGCAACAGCAGCGGGGAGTGACCAGCGAGTAGGATCGTGCCCTTAAAAAGTTTCTGGGAGAATTCCACCTGTTACCATGTTTCACAGATGCTGCCAGAGCTGCTGAGTATTACCAGCATGTTCCTTCTTCTTCCTAAAACTCTTTTTATAACATTGTTCATTAATAGATCGCTGGTTATACTGGGAATTCAACTAGGACACACAAGGAATTCCTACTCATTTCAAATCTGCTTCCCATTTTGATAAATGAACCAGTTTAGTTCCTGTCACATCATTGGGTTTATTTTGGGGCCTTTTGGTGAAGCTTTTCCTTCAGTGGACACATGTGTTATACATCTGCAGGATTGTCCTCGCCCAGTATTCTATGTAGGAGACTAAATGCAGTGGTCAATTCATCTTTAACATCACCAGTCAGACCCCAAAATAAAACCTATGATGTGGTTCAACTCCCACTGAAGTCATTCAATGTACCATTTAACTCCCTTACAAAAATATCTTGAGGTATAGCTTCTAAGAAGCTGGAGTGAGTGTTCCAGAAGCGTGTGTACTGGAAGAGCCAGGCTGTGAAATCAAGTGCTGTGGTGCCATGGTGTCTTTGCCAATGAACCTTAATGAGGAATAATACCGGAAGATTAAACCTGTGTCACACCTCAGTGTGACCCAAACTGTGCATGGGCCTACCTGTGTGTGTGCTTACTGTGTGAGTCTGTCTGTGTGTGTAGGAGGTTCATCATGTGCCTGGGGTGGGAGGCTCTGACTGTGTGAGGGTCTGGTTATGTGTGCGCTAGACTGTGTACAGGTGGAGAAGGTGACGAAGAAGGCCTATGGTATGCTTGCCTTTATAGGGAGGGGTATAGAGTATAAAAGCTGGCGTCTAATGTTGCAGTTGTATAGAACGTTGGTTCGCCTGCATTTGGAGTACTGCGTCCAGTTCTGGTCGCCTTACTAACGGAAGGACGTGGAGACCCTGGAGAGAGTGCAGAGGAGGTTTACCAGGGTGCTGCCTGGTATGGAAGGCCTGAGCTACGAGGAAAGATTGGGCAAACTGGGGCTGTTCTCCTTAGAAAGGTGGAGGATGAGGGGAGATCTAATAGAGGCGTATAAGATTATGAAGAGTATAGATAAAGTGAACAGTGGTAAGCTTTTTCCTAGGTTGGATACAATAATTACGAGGGGCCACGGGCTTAGGGTGAGGGGGGCGAGGTATAACTCAGATGTTAGAGGGAGGTTTTTCACACAGAGGGTGGTGGGGGTCTGGAATGCACTGCCAAGTAGGGTGGTGGAGGCAGGCACGCTGGGGTTGTTTAAGGCTTACTTAGACAGGCACGTGAGCGGACTAGAGATGGAGGGATACAGGAGACTTTTCTAAATAAAGATCAAGAGCTTTGGGATGTCCCTGGGAATCAATTGATTCCTATGGACCTTCCAAAATATTTCCTGGCTCACTTGCTTTATTTCTGCGCTTCTGGGGATTCCATAAATGCCTGTTTAAGTTTTGCACGTTTATTGATGTCTTTTGTTTTACTTGACAGGTGATTCGGTCCGCCTTGTTGACCAAATAGCAGAGGACCCAGCACTGACCCCTGTGGTACACTGCTGGTAACGGGCCTCCAGTCTGAAAGTTTTCCCTCCACCACCACCCTCTGTCTTCTATGAGACAGTCAATTACTTATCCAATCGGCCAAATTTCCTTCTATCACACACCTCCTCACTTTCTTCATCAGCCTACCATGGGGAACCTTATCAAACATCTTACTAAAATCCATGTATACAACATTAACTGCTCTACCTTCATCTACACACTTAGTTACCTCCTCAAAGAATTCAATCAAATTTGTGAGGCAGGACTTACCCCTCATGAAACCTTGCTGACTATCCCGGATTAAACTGCATCTTTCCAAATGGTCATAAATCCTATGTCTCAGGACCCTTTCCATTAACTTACTGATCACCGAAGTAAGACTAACTTGGCTATATTTACCAGAGTCATTCCTATTTCCTTTCTTGAAGAGAGGAACAACATTCGCCACTCTCCAGTCCTCTGGCACAATCCCCATGGACAGTGAGGACCCAAAGATCAAAGCTAAAGGCTCCGCAATCTCACCCCTTGCCTCCCAAAGTATCCTAAGATGTATCCCATCTGGCTCAGGGGACTTACCTACCCTCAGATTTTTCAAAATTGCTAATACATCTACCTCCGCCATCTTATCAGCCTGTATCATCCTCAAAAACATGGCCCCTCTCCTTAGCGAACACTAAAGAAAAGTATTCATTCAATGCCTCACCTATCTCTTCTGACTCCATACACAAGTTCCCACTACTATCCTTGACTGGCCCTAACCTCGCTCTGGTCATTCCTTTTATTTCTTACATGAATTTTGAAAGACTAAATTGTACCCGCCTCGACTACTATCTCTGACAGCTTGTTCCAGACACTCACCACACTGAGTGTGAAAAAATTGCCTCTCTGGACCCTTTCGTATATCTCCTCTCTCACCTATGCTCTTTAGTTTTAGATTCCTGTACTTTTGGGAAAAGAGATCAACTAGATAGTCAATATATGTCCCTCATTATTTTATAAGATCACCTCTCAGCCTTCTATGCTCCAGAGGAAAAAGTCACAGTCTATCCAGCCTCTCCTTATAATTCAATCTATCAAGTTGTGGTAACATCCTAGTAAATCTTTTCTACACTCTTTCTAGCTTGATAATATCCTTTCTATGACCAGAACTGCACAGTATTAATAGTGTGGCCTTACCAATGTCTTGTACAACTTCAACAAGGCATCCCAACTCCTGTATTCAATGTTCTGATCAATGAAACCAAGCATGTTGGATACCTTCTTCACCACTCTGTCCACCTGTGACTCCACTTTCAAGGAGCTATGAATATGTATTCCTAGATCTCTTTGTTCTGTAACTGTCCCCAATGCCCTACTATTAACTGAGTAAGTCCTGTCCCGTTTCACTCTACCAAACTGCATCACCTCGTATTTATCTAAATTAAACTCCATCTGCCATTTATCAGCCCACTGGCCCAATTGATCAGGATCCCGTTACAATCTGAGATAATGTTCTTCATTGTCCACTATACCACCAATCTTGGCATCATCTGCAAACTTACTAACCATGCCTCCTATATTCTCAGCCAAATCATTAATATAAATGACATAATAGTGGATTCAGCACTGATCCCTGAGGAACACCACTGGTCACAAATCTCTAGTTTGAAAAACAACCCTCTACAATCTGGCTTCTGTCATCAAGCCAATTTTGTATCCATTTAGCTATCTCATCCCGGATTCTGTGAGATTTAATGTTATGCAACAACCTACCTTGTCAAAGGCCTTGCTAAAGTCCATGTAGACAACATCAACTGCACTGCCGTCATCTATCTTTTTGGTGACCCCTTCAAAAAACTCAATCAAATTTGTGAGACATGATTTTCCACTCACAAAGCCATGCTGACTGTCCCTAATCAGTCCTTGCATCTCTAAATGCCTATAGATTCTGTCTCAAAATACCTTCCAACAATTTACCCACCACAAATTTAAGTTCCTGTAGTTCCTAGGCTTTTCCCTGCAGCCTTTTTCAAACAAAGACACATTTGCCACTCTCCAATCTTCAGACACCTCACCCGTGACTATCAATGATTCAAATATCTTGGCTGCAATTTCCTCCCTAGCCTCCCACAATGTCCTGGTATATATTTCATCAGGTCCCAGGGATTTATCTAGCTTGAGGCTTTCAGCACCTCCTTCTCTGTAATATGTACACTCTGCAAAACACCACTTTTATTTCCCCAAGTTCTCTAACACCTATGCTTTTCTCAACAGTAAATACCGATGAGAAATAATGGATGAGTAATCCAGAGGCTCAGGCTAATGCTCAAGGGACACGAGTTCAAATCTTAGAGGATTTAAATTCAATTAATTAATAAATGTGTAATTAAAGGCTAATCTCAGTGGTGGAGACCACAAAACTATTGGATTGTCATCAAACCTCATCTGGTTCACAAATGCTCCTGGAGAGGAGGAAATCCTCAGCCTTTCCTGGTCTGCTCTGTATGTGTTTTCAGAGTAAAAAGTCTGACAACACCAGGTTTTCTCAGAGCCACAGCAATGTGGCTGAGCTCTAGCTGCTGTCTGGGATAGCTGAGCAAACCATTTCATTGTACCAAACTGCAGCAGATTGATAAGAAATGAAACTCAATGGACCACCCGACATCCACTTAGGCCTCAGAAAAAAACAACAGCAAACCCAGCCATGCCGGTCCTGCAAAGTCCTCCTCACTTAAATCTGGGACTTGTATCAAAATTGGGAGAGTTGTCTCACAATTGAGTCAAGCAACAGCCTAACAGGGTCATATTCACGAAATCATACCTTCCATATAATGTCCGAGACACCACCATCACCCTTCCTGGGATGCCTTGAACGCTGGCAGGACAGGCCCAGCAGTGGTAAACAGTCAACATTGACTCCGGACTCCAAAAAGTCTCATAGCATCAGGTCAAACTCTATAGCCTAGGGCTCGGCTCCTCCCTCTGCACTCTGCGACTGGATCCCAGACTTCCTGACCCACAGGCTACAATCAGTAAGGATAGGCAACGACACCTCCTGCAGGATTATCCTCAACACCAGTGCCCCACAAGGCTGTGTTTTCAGCCCCCTGCTATACTCCTTATATACCTATAACTGTGTGGCCAAATTCCTCTCCAGCTCCATTTGCAAGTTTACTGATGACACCACCGTAGTGGGTCGGATCTCAAACAATGACGGGACAGAGTACAGGAAAGAGATAATTAGATCTATATTTTGATCTGTAACTGGATCTATAATTGGATTCATAGTTTGATCTATAGATTGATATAGCAGTGACGGGCAATCTGCAGCCTGGGGGTCACATGTCATCCATCTGAGTTCCCGCATTCATGGATTGCCACATTCTACCGATTTCCACATGTAGCTTTTTTTCTTATCAGTTTGTTACTAAAGCAATTCGCATGTAAAAAGGGCAAGTGAAGTGGGGTGCATACTGACTGTTCACAACAGTGACTGTGAGAATTGTACACTCCTTTTGTATCCAAAGTATCAATTTTTTTTAACATTTTAGGTTGATAATTCTATTTATATATAAATAAGGAAGTATTTCCTAGGACTCATTATGAAATATTTGGCATGTATTAAGTAGATTTAATTTTATTCATGGGGTCATGGTTAGTGAACAAGCCTGATTTCAATCTTGCAGCCCACTGAGATGAAGGAGGTCCACTCATACAGTCCACTCACTAGTCTAGGTTACCCATCGCTGATCTGTAGTATGATTATGGTTATGATTATGATGATGGTTAGCACTGCTGCTTCACAGCTCCAGGGACCTGGGTTCGATTCCTGGCTTGGGTCATTGTGTGGAGTTTGCACGTTCTCCTCATGTCTGCGTGGGTTTCCTCTGGATGCTCCGGTTTCCTCCCACAGTCCAAAGATGTGCAGGTTAGGTTGATTGACCATGCTAAAAATTTCCCCTTAAAGTCCTGAAATGTGTAGGTTAGAGGGATTAGCAGGTAAATATGTAGGGATATGGGGGTAGGGCCTTGGTGGGAATGTGGTTGGTGCAGACTCGATGGGCCAAGTGGCCTCTCTCTGCACTGTAGGGTTTCTATGATTTCTATGATTCTATGATCTGTAATTGTATCTGTCGTTTAATCTACAATTGGATCTATCATTGTATCTATAGGTTAACCTATAACTTGATCTGCTGCTTGAGCTATAAATTAATCTGTAATGTGATTTATCTTGATCTTTAATAGATTCCTAATTAGATTTGTAATCTGATGTTTAACTTGAATGATGGCAGCCAATGACTAGTGGGGTCTCACAGAGATCTGTGCTTGGACCCTAACTGTTCACGTTATATATTAATGATTTGGAACAGGGAACTGAATGTATTATCTCCAAATTTGGAGATAATACAAAGTTGGGGTAGGAGGGTGAGCTGTGAGGAGGATGCAGAGATGCTTCAATGTGATTTGGCTGAGTGTGTGGGTATTTACATGGCAGATGCAGTATAATGTGGATAAATGTAACATTATCCACTTTGGTAGCAATAATAGGAATACAATTATTACTTGAATGGGTGTAAGTTGAGGGAGGTGGATGCTGAACGAGACATTGGCATCCTTGTGCATCAGTCGCTAAAAGGAAGCGCACAAGTACAGCAGGCAGTAAAGAAGGCAAATGGTATGTTGGCCTTCATAGCGAGAGGATTTGAGTATAGGGATAAGGATGTTTTGCTGCAATTGTATAGGGTGTTGGTGAGGCCACACCAGGAGCATTGTGCAGTTTTGGTGTCCTTATGTGAGGAAGGATGTCCTTGCTTTAGAGGAAGTACAGCAAAGGTTTACCAGGCTGATTCCTGGGATGGCTGGTCACTTGAGGAGACAATAAGTCAGTTAGAATTATATTCACTGGAGTTTAGAAAAATGAGAGGGGATCTAGTAGAAACTTATAAAATTCTAACAGGGTAGATTCAGGAAGAATGTTTCCAATGGAGGGGAAGTCCAGAACTAGGGATCATAGTTTGAGGATAAGGGGTAAATCTTTCAGAACAGAGGTGAGGGGAAATTTCTTCACCCAGAGGGTGGTGAATTTATAGAATTTTCTACCACAGAGTGTAGTTGAGGCCAGAACCTTACCTGATTTCAAGAAGAAATTAGATAGAAGCTTTTGGGACTAAAGGGATATCGGGGTAAGAAGGGATCCAGGTATTGAGTTTGATGATCAGCCATGATCAAAATGAGTGGAAAAGCAGACTCGAAGGGCTGAATGGTCTACTCCTGCTTCTAGTTTCTATATTGTTCTATTGAGCTATAAGCAGATCCGTAGTTTGAAATTAAAGTGATCTATAGCTTGATCTATGTTGTAATCTATAATTTAGTCTAATATTTTGATCTTTAGGGAGATATTTATTTTGATAATTTGATTTAAAAATTGATCCATGATTTAGCCTGTAATTTGACCAGTAGCTTGATCAATAATTCTAGTGGTAGATTTATATTTTGATTTCTATGATGTTCTATATTTGTCGTGTAGTTTGATCGATGATTTGATCTATAATTTAGCTTATGCTTTGATCAATGGTTTAATCCATGGTTTGATCCTTAACTTGTTATACACTTTTACCTGTTGATAGATTTTTAGTTTGATTATAATTTGATTTATATTGTGATCTGATATTTGATCTGCAATTTAATCAATGATTTAGTCCATTATTTGATCTCTAATTTGACCTATAACTTGTTCTAGAAATGAATGTTTTCATAGATTTATAGTTTGATTTTTAATTTGACTTACGATGTGATCTGGGATATGATCTATAATTTAAAATAAAGTATGTTCTATAATTTGATTATATAATTCCGCTACAAGTGATCTGCAGTTTGATCTATAATTTCTTCTGTAGTTTGGGCAATAGTTTGAACTACTTGATCTATGTTTGTTTTATACATATGTAATTACAATTTAATGTATGATATAATCCATAGATTGATCTGTTTGACGTATAAATTCATCCATTGTTTGATCTATAGTTTGATTTTTAATGTGTTCTACAGTTTGATCTTTAGTTTACTTTGATAGTTTGCTCTCCAGTTGGATATATAATATGATCTATATGTATCAATATTTATATATATATTATATATATATTATATATAGCGGTAGACAGAGGGGAACCAGTGGATGTGGTGTTTTTAGATTTCCAAAAGGCATTTGATAAGGTGCCTCAAAAAAGGCTGCTACAGAAGGTTAGGGTGCGCGGAGTTGGGGGTAAGGTGTTAGTGTGGATAGAGGATTGGCTGACTAATAGGAAGCAGAGAGTTGGTATCAATGGGTGCTATTGTGATTGGCGGGTGGTGATTAATGAAGTGCCGCAGGGATCGGTGCTGGGGCCTCAGCTATTTACCATTTATATAGACGATCTGGAGGAGGGGGCTGAGTGTAGGGTGACGAAATTTGCTGATGACACAAAGATGAGTGGAAAAGCAAATTGCGTGGAGGGTGTGGAAAGTCTACAGAGGGATCTGGATAGGCTAAACGAGTGGGCAAGGACCTGGCAGATGGAGTATAATGTTAGCAAGTGTGAGGTTATCCACTTTGGCAGGAATAATAATAGTAGGAGGGATTATTATTTAAAAGGTGAAAAGCTGCAGCATGCTATGGTGCAGAGGGACCTGGGGGTCCTTGTGCACGAGTCGCAAAAACCCAGTCTGCAGGTGCAACAGGTGATCAAGAAGGCGAATGGAATGTTGGCCTTTATAGCGAGGGGGATAGAATATAAAAGCAGGGAGGTCTTGCTGCAACTGTACAGGGTACTGGTGAGGCCGCAGCTGGAGTACTGTGTGCAGTTTTGGTCGCTGCACTTGCGCAAGGATATATTGGCCTTGGAGGGAGTGCAGAGGAGGTTCACTAGGCTGATACCAGACTGATGAGGGTGTTGGACTATGAAGAGAGACTAAATAGACTGGGTCTGTACTCGTTGGAGTTAGAAGGATGAGGGGGTATATTATAGAGACATATAAGATAATGAAGGGGATGGATAGGCTAAAGGTAGAGAAATTCTTCCCGCTTAGAAAGGATAGCAGGAATTGAGGGCACAGCCTCAAGATAAGGGGGGGGGGGGGTCAGTTTAGATTGGAGTTGAGGAGGAACTTCTTCACTCAAAGGGTGGTGAATCTCTGGAATTCTCTGCCCGTTGAAGTGGTGGAGGCTACCTCGTTAAATATACTTAAGTCACGGGTAGATAGGTTTTTGATAGACAAGGGGATTAAGGGTTATGAGGAGAGAGCGGGAAAGTGGAACTGATCCACTTCAGATCAGCCATGATCTTATTGAGTGGCAGGGCAGGCTCGAAGGGCTAGATGGCCTACTCCTGCTCCTATTTCTTATGTTCTTATATAATATATCAATATAATATCAATATATGATATGACCAATAATTGATTTACGATTTGATTTATAAACCTAGCTCAGCTGTGTGAATTGCTAAGTTAAGTTCATACAGGTTCAGAAAGTACCAGCCTGAAATATATTGATACACTCCAAATGTTGATGCCTTCATTCAGTGGCACATTAATAAATAAACTTGTAATATTGAGCAACTCCTATATTTCACCATGTCCATCAAACTCATTAAAATGGGCTGCAGTAACTCACTCAACTTTTGGACAATTCATGTTGCACAAGATCATTGATAAAGTAGGCTGTAATGGGACATCACATCTGTGTGTCTCTGGCACCCATATGTGCAAGGACATAGTGAGCTATGAGGACCAATCCTATAATGCTACACAACAGTTTGTTACCCTTACACAAGTCTAACTACCAACCTTTTCATCCTGTAGTATGAATTGTTGTGATAGTTTGAAATTGGGTATTCTTGTGTTGTCCTGATTGGTGAAAGATGGAAAATTTTGGTAACATATTTTGCTTTATAGCAATATTTAAATTGGATCTAACAAATGATCAAGAGTTTGAGCTAGTATTTGATCTATAGTTTGTTCCACAACTTGATCTATAATCTGATCAATAACTCTATCTTTAATTTGATCAATAACTTGTTGATTTGATCAATAGGTTTGCCCATAGTTTAGTCTATAATTTGATGTATTTTTGATATGTGAATTGATTCAGAATTTGCCGCACAGTTTGATCCAGAATTTGATCTATATAATTGTTACATGATGATCAAAGTGGATCAAGAGAACAAAACAGGAGCAATGCAAAGAGCCATAAAAAATTCATTTGATTTTAACAGAAGTAAATATTGATGGGGAAAATAATGCAACTTAGAAATCAGGTGACTTTCAGATTAACTTCAGTGTCCCATTGCAGCACTGCAGTATCAGGAGGGCGTCAAGACATGCCCCATTTTTACACAACTAGCTGCCATAAAGTGGCAGGTGGGTGAGATGGCAGGTAAGTAGGATGATATGTGAGTGGAGTAGTAGCTGAATCAAACTGCAGGTGAGTAGGCTGGCAGGTGGGTAGTGTGCAGTTGAGTGAGGTGGTGGATGTGCAGGATGACATGTTTATGCGGTAGTTGGTAGAAGTGGTAGGTGGGTAGGGTCTTATATGGGTGGATGGGGAGGTGGATAGGGTGTTTAAGTTTAAATGCCACCATCTGTCATGGTGAAATTTGAACCTGGGTCCCCAAAGAATTATCATGGGACTATCCTTAATTGCCCTTGAACTGAGGGGCTTGCTGGGCCATTTCAGAGGGCAGTGGATTTTCAGAAGGCGTTTGACAAGGTACCTCACAAGAGGTTATTGCAGAAGGTCAGGGGACATGGAGTTGGGGGTAGGGTGTTAGCGTGGATAGAGAATTGGTTGTCAAATAGGAGGCAGAGAGTGGGGGTCAATGGGTGCTATTCGGATTGGCGGTTGGTGACTAGTGGGGTGCCCCAGGGGTCGGTGCTGGGGCCTCAGCTATTTACCATTTATATAGATGATCTGGAGGAGGGAACCGAGTGCAGGGTGTCGAAATTTGCTGATGACACCAAGATTGAGGGAAAGGCAAATTGTGCGGAGGGTGTGGAGAGTCTGCAGAAGGATCTAGATAGGCTGGGCGAATGGGCCAGGAAATGGCAAATGGAATTTAATGTTGGCAAGTGTGAGGTGGTCCACTTTGGTAGGAAGAATGGTAGGAAGGACTATTACTTACATGGCGAAAAACTGCAGCAGGCGACGGTGCAGAGGGACCTTGGGGTTCTTGTGCATGAGTCGCAAAAACCCAGCTTGCAGGTGCAGCAGGTGGTCAGGAAGGCGAATGGGATGCTGGCCTTCATAGCGAGGGGGATTGAATATAAAAGTAGGGAGGTCTTGCTGCAGCTGTATAGGGCATTGGTGAGGCCGCAGCTGGAGTACTGTGTGCAGTTTTGGGCGCCGTACCTGCGCAAGGATATTTTGGCCTTGGAGGGAGTGCAGAGGAGGTTTACTAGGCTGATACCGGAGTTGAGGGGGTTGAGCCATGAGGAGAGACTGAATAAACTAGGCTTGTACTCGTTAGAGTTTAGAAGAATGAGGGGAGATCTCATTGAGACGTATAAGATGATGAATGGGATGGATAGGATAGAGGTGGAGAGACTCTTCCCGCTCAAAAAAGACAGTAGGACTAGGGGGCACAGCCTCAAGATAAAGGGGAGGCGGTTTAGAACGGAGTTGAGGAGGAACTTCTTCACTCAAAGGGTGGTGAATCTCTGGAATTCTCTGCCCGTTGAAGTGGTGGAGGCTGCCTCGCTAAATATTTTTAAGAAGCGGGTTGATGGGTTCTTGATAAGAGAGGGGATTAAGGGTTATGGGGAGAGGGCGGGAAAGTGGAACTGAGCCACGACAGATCAGCCATGATCTAATTGAATGGCGGGGCAGGCTCGAAGGGCTAGATGGCCTACTCCTGCTCCTATTTCTTATGTTCTTATGTTCTTAAGAATCAACCACATTCCTGTTGTTCTGGAGTCATGTAGGCCAGACCAGGAAAGCACAGCAGATTTCCATCCCTAAAGGACAGTAATGAACCAGATGGGTTTATATGACAATTGACAATGATTCTTGGCTTAGTATTTTAATTTCAGTTTTTCTGAGGGATTTGGACCTGGGTCTGTGGAATACTGGTCCAATGACAATATCTCTGTGCCTCTGCCTTCTTGAATGATGTTGACCATTGTGCAGTCACCAGTGAGAATAGTCATGTATGACCATAATATAAAAGCAAAATACTGCAGATGCTGAAATCTGAAACAAAAACAGAAAATGCTAGAAAATCTCAACAGGCCTGACAGTATTTATGGGGAGAGAATAGAGCCAATGTTTCGGGTTTGGATGACACTTCATCAGAGCTAAGAGCAAAGAGAATCAGCAAAGATTTACAGTATATTTTTGGATCACGTCTGAGCATATTATGGAGTGAAGGTCATTGAAGCAGATGAAGGTAGTTGGGTCTAGGTCACTACTCCTCGTGTTGGTTATGACTCCAGCTAGTGGAGAGTTTTCCCCCCCATTGACTCCAGACTCTGCTAGGGCTCCAAGATGCCACACTCGGTCAAATGCTGCTTTGATGTCATGAGTACTCACTCTCACCTCACTGCTGGAGATCTGATTTTTAATCCATGTTTGGATCAAAACTGTAATGAGATCTGGAGCTGGGTTGCCCTGGCAGAACCTAAAATGAGTGTCCATGAGCAGCTTATTGATAAGAAAGTGCCGCTTGATTGCACAGTGAAATGTCCTGTGTTGTAGCTTCATCGAGTTGGTACCTCATTTATACTTATGCCTGGCGCTGTTCCTGGAATGCCCTCCTGCACTCTTCTTTGAGCCAGGGTTGAGCTACTGGCTTAATGGTAATGGTTGTTATGAGGATGTGCGTTTTAAAGATACAGATCTAAACTTTCATTTTCTGACTGGATTGATTTATGACTAAACTGCCCAGATGGCACACAATACTCAATCTCACATTCTACCAAGTATGATAAGAAAAACAGACACAACTCTCTGGGGAGATTAAAGAACCCAACTCCCCTCTGGCTTCACACTATCTTGAAACTTTTTAGATATCTCTAAGAAGAGACATTAAAATGCACTTACCTGTTCTGAAACAATAATTGCAGCAAATATAAATGAATAGAATTTCTCTGGGAAATAAACAACTGGCAAAGTACTTTTGAGGACTCCTTTCCAAGCAGGAGAGAGAACAAAAGACAATGTTGTATCAAACACAGGTTGTTGAAGTTATGTACCCTCTCTTTCTCTCTCTCTTCAAAGTGTAGTGCCTGATTTTGCAAAGTAGCAATGATGAGAAGAGAAATCTATCGTGAACTGGGACCTTTTGTGGAAAAACATGGAAATCTGCTCCATGCAACTAAAGTCTGGAAGACAAGAGAACAAATGGCCACAATATGGAATCACAGCATCAACACCTGCCAAGGAACAACAAACAATTTATTCCCCTTTTTATGTTACACACAGTGTAAAAGTCCGCAGAGATATCCTTCTCTTACTCTGCCAGCTGTACTGGTGTGAGTGTATGCATGTGGCACATGAATGGTTGTTGCAATTTCTATTAAATTCAGAAATTGAATCAATAAACTTATCTTGTTCTTTGTTTAGTCCAGGAAAACCTGTCTAACTAATTCTTATCAATCTGAAAACATAAATAATGGACTCCCGCAGTATTGGCAAAACACATCTTCTCTAAATTCACACAAAGAAGATTGGGGAATTATTTCATTCCTCCTCATGTGGCCATAACATGATAGAGGAGGAGGATACGCCCAACCATGAGATTACAGAACATTAACTAGGTGAGGAGATCACACCAGGGTACACGACAGAGAGGGATAAGGCCAGACAGGGCCCTGGCACTGTCCCCATGCCAGGGGATTCCTTTGTGGAGCTCCATTGGGCTGGTCCCTGTGTGTGTCTGGGGGAGTCCCATGTGGGAGAGGGGGCTCCGTGCCTATTGTGGGGTGGGCGGGGGGGGATGCTCCATGCTCATTGCTGGGGAGTGCTCTTCATTTTGTTTTAACCAGAGCTTGGGGAACCCTTTAAAAGTGGCTTCCCAGTCCCTGGAAGCCAATATTCCCGACTCTTTCAGGTCCTGTCCAGCCAAAGTGATGGCATGGGGCACACCTCCAGGACACCAGCCAATCGCCATCCTAATACAGTTTCACCAAAAATGGGGGAGCTGTTGGGCAGCCATGAGCCCATACAGAGCTAGATATATAACCAGTCGCAGGACAGGCCCTTGCCAGCCTTCACTCAGTGGGATGGTGGTGGGCAAGTGGAGAAGGGTGCACCTCCTTACCGCACCCCAGGGCCTATTGGAGGGTCTTCCCAGGGTTTCCCCTTCCTACTGGCATGTCTGGCCAATCCCCACCCCACCCCCCTTTTCCTCCCATCCACCATGGCTCTACTCCCAGATTTAACTCCAGTCCTGGCTTGAGGGCAGAATGCCTTCCTGCAGGACTCGTTGCAATACCAGTTCTGACCACTGCCAGTACTGGACAGCTGCCAGTCACTGCTTGGCCGAAAGATTCTTGAGGCTGGAATTCCTTATGCTGGGGTGGGGGGTGGGCTATCCTCTAGTTGGTCGGTAAATCATGGAGTGGACTCCTGAACTGGAGGTGGGCTTGACCCTGGATTTTACATGTGGGGTCCTGACCATGATGATTCTTTCCTGGTGCTTCACACTTGTCTTTTGCACCGACATGCTGGGCTCCTCCCACATGGAGCATGGAAATGTTTGTTGAGCCTTATCCTTCAGCAGCACAGTGGTAGGAACTGCTGCCTCATCACTAGGGACCTGGGTTGGGTCACTGTCTGTGTGGAGCCTGCGCGTTCTCCCCATGGGTTTCCTCCAGTGCTCTGGTTTCCTCCCACAGTCTGTAAGATGTGTAGGGTAGGTTGATTGTCCATGCTAAATTGCCCTTTAGTGTCAGCGGGTTAGTAGGGTAAATAAGTAGATTCTGGGGAAAGGACCTGAGTGGGCTTGTGGTCAGTGCAGACTGGATGGGCAGAATGGCCTCCTTCTACCCTGTAGGGATTCTAGGATTCTATTCAGCCATTTGTTTAATTGTTCACTACTAGATGTGGCAGGGGCCTATGAGCCCTCAACACTTCCTTATTTTTGCTTTGCTTTTCCAATATGATCACTTGTGCATTTCCATCTGAAATATATCTGCTCACGCATCACTCACCATTTTGGATGCTTGACATCCATTTTAGTTTCTGTCAAATAGCTGCAATTATCATTAAATTTCTACACCATTGAATATTGAACTGACTAAAGTCATGAAGCTCCTTCAGCTTCAGGCCTTCTGTTTGTCTAACTCCTCACACTTGGTAAGGTGAAATCTGGGGAATAACTGACCATGATTATGTCAACCATGAATTGGTTTCCTGAACACTGCTTAAAGTTTCCAGAACCTGTTCTGTCCCACCTGCTCCTCACACCATTCATGGTCAACCATGGTATTAGTTGAAAATTCTTGTGACTCGGAGCTCACATATTAGTTTAATTACACATGACCCATCAGTTATTCCCATGGCCCTGCTGATAAAGGCTGAGCTACATGGCAATGTACATAACCTGGAGCTAGATAGGTGTACGACCCACTCCGACTCAAACATCTCTATAACCACTCAGAATTTTACCAGCTGGTCAATGTAGTGATTGGACACCTGGTCTGCATGGATTGACTGATTAGGGTTAATAAAGTCATCTTTAATCTACAACCCCAAACTGCTAGTAATTCAGATTTCATTAAAGTTCCTGAGTTACTAATTTAGCTTGAATGTTTTACTACAAACAAGTTGTGATAGCGAGGGGAAACAAGACATCTCCCCAAAACTTGGCTCCTTTCTAAGTCATGAGGTCATTGATGAAACTATTTTTGACAATGTTTGAGTTCATTGTTAGTAATAATCCCCGTCTGATCATTTAGCAAGTGATGGATGCCTAGAGAACAACAGGAACCTAGCAACCTCAGTTAACTCCAAGAGCAAGAGCCTCACAAGCTTCAATTCAACAACTGATCATTATCACATTAACACAGGAATTATGTGTGTGAATGTGTGCATGCACATATTGGTGTGTGTTCATTCGGATCAGCAAATCTGTCTGTGTGGGTGTATATAAGAATGTATATGTGTTTATGTGAGCTGCTGTAGTATTTGTGCAAGTTTATGTGATTATAGTTCTTCATGTGCATGTTTGTGAGGTGGATGTGTGTTTGTGCTATTTGGATATGTTGTATGTATGTAGGACTGGATGTTTTTGTATCTGGATGGGATATTTTTGCGTTAGTGCATATGGAGCTAGATGTGTGTGTGTGTGTGTGTGTGTGTGTGTGTGTGTGTGTGTGTGTGTGTGTGTGTGTGTGTGTGTGTGTGTGTGTGTGTGTGTGTGTGTGTGTGTGTGTGACAGCACAATGTACTGAAGTATAGGAAGTCAAGTGGATATTCACTGCTCTATATTCCAACAGTATCCTTGTCCCTTACTCCAGTAACATGGTACCTACGATACTTCATGCCAATGGTATCACATTGAACAGAGATCCATACATTAGCTTACTATGAAGAGAGGATTCTGTTAAGAATCACAAAAAACTTACAGGCCATTTGGTCCATCAGAACCACGGGATCCTGATTTCAACCTACCTCATTTCTACCAGTGTATCCATCTATTCCTTTCATTCTTGTGCACTTGTCATGTTTCCTGTTAAAGGATCGACCCAATTTATCTCCAAGTGTATTCAGTTCTACATTCTGACCACTCTCCGGGTAAAGACATTTCCAATGAATTTCCTATTGAATTTATTTGTGGCTATCTTTTATTTCTGATGGTTAGTATTGGATTTCCTCAAAAGAAGAAATATCTTCTCTGTCTACCTTATCAAACCACTTCTAAATTTCAAAGACCTGCATTCGTTCCCTTGCCAGGAGTTAATTGGAACAAAGTCTGGTCATCAATTGACTGGAGGTGAATGGGTCAATTGGTTTCTGAACACGTACACTTTACCTCGGATAGGTCTTTTACCCAATTATCAATCCATTCTAGCTATCAGCTTCACCAGAAGTGAGTCTCCAATTAGTACCCAGATCATGCAGAGTCGGGTTGGGTTGCTTTCTTCAATCCAGGAAGAGAAGACCAAGGCATTCAGGTTCTGTCTAAAATCTGGCAATGACTCAGCTGCCCAGAGACTAGTCTAGATGACCAACTGGGATGAATGCGACAGTTCATCCCACCATGAACTGGTGGGATGAACACCATGAAGCCACAGGATACAGGTGTGGAGAGCAGCTGAATATAATTGTGTGTAGGAAAGGTCAGACCACTCATACTGGGCATGGGGATGAATATTTAATATGATGGAAGCTGGAAGGTTCTCTGGCTGTACAGCTGATGGCCAGGATTTAGGACAGTGTCAGCTTTCCCCCCAAGGGATTTAATCCAGTGCTAGGTAGCCTCGGATAAGCGGCAGCCACAAGGACATTTGTCAGTTTCAGGAGAGATTTGAGGCAGCTAGTCACCTCAACATGCAGGCACTGAATGAAAACCTGCTGCACTTGAGGGTATACTGGAGAGGTCAATCTCAACTGAGTTTCAAAGTCTAGACAGCAGCATTTTCACAATCAATTCCTTCCTGATTACAAATTGTGAAAGTACAACTTTGCTGCCAAAATGTGTAAGAATTTCATGAACACAGACTGCAAATCACCCTCAAAACTACCTAGTCACTGAAACCTCCCTCTCAATAGCAGAATGTTCAGTTCTTGTTCTTTGGACTGTGATTTAACCTCATGGGTGTCTGAAGGCCTCACCACATCATGTTCCCTCAACAGACACAGATCACTCCGGCATCATTCTTTTATACATCTTGGCCTCTTTTACACAATGGCTAACAGCAAAAAGAAAACATTGATGTTGTCCTGCAGGTCAATTGTCATCTGGAGGAGATCAGCCAGATGTTCGTGTGTCTGTTTAGAATCTGCCTTTCCAGAAATTTTTATTCTCAGTTCTAATTTGCAGATTTTCTCTCTCTATTGCCTTGTCCTCTGCTCCAATAGTATTACGTTCTGTGGGCACCTCAGCCCCTAGGCGCCTGACCACTGACCCCAGCTCCCTGACCCCCAACTCCTACAGAACACAGAACCCTACAGTGCAGAAACAGGCCCTTCGGCCCATCGAGTCTGCACCGACCACAATCCCACCCAGGCCCTATCCCCATATCCCTACACATTTACCCACTAATCCCTCTAACCTACACATCCCAGGACACTAAGGGGCAATTTTAGCATGGCCAATCAAACTAACTCGCACATCTTTGAACTGTGGGAGGAAACCGGAGCACCCGGAGCAAACCCACACAGACACGAGGAGAATGTGCAAACTCCACACAGACAGTGACCTGAGCCGGGAATCGAACCCAGGTCCCTGGAGCTGTGAAGCAGCAGTGCTAACCACTGTGCTACCGTGTCGCCCCCGAGCCCGAAGCCCCCACCTTCCAGATGATCACAGTGGCCAGTTCCAACCAATACCCCTGAGAAGTGGTCATTACCACTCCTCTCCCAGCTCCCCACCCAGCCCTAACCCCACCATTCAGCTCCCAGCTACCAGCTGCTGCACCCTAACACTGCATCCCACACCCTAACTATCACACAATTCTGCAGACTCTAAATCCTTCACTCCCCCACAGCTTCCAGTTCTCTTCCCCTTCCTTGCTCCTAGCCTCTGTCCCCCTCCTCAGCCCAGCTCCACACTGGAGTCAGATGAGAAACATTTGTCTGCTTCTTTGTTTATTCCACATCGAATGGATAAACAGCAAGCAGTTGAGGAGTAATGGGCTGGAGTCCCACTCTAGGTCCCAGTTACATTGATGTGAGTGGGTGCAATGTGAATGTGAGATAAACTGGGCACGACCTCCACTGCTGATTACATAATGAGCAGAGAGGTGAAAGTACAATTCCAATCCCATGAATTATTGAAATCAGTTTAAAATGTACTAAATGTGTTTTGAAGAAACAGTATGATGCGGAGATCCCAGATTGCTGACTGCAATTCATAAAGTGAAATCTTTTTTCTGTGACTCACAGCATGTGTCTTACACACAGCTGGTTGCAGTTTACAGCTGGAACTATGCAAGCAATAGACAATAAACACGTGCAGTGTCCCTCAGTCCTACTGATCCTGATGTTTACGGGCACAAGTCTCTCACCCATAGAGTATCGCAATGTGAGCTGCTCCGAGTCCAAACCACCAACACAGCTCGGGTCATTCCAACTGACACAAAAAATTCCTGACAGCAGTAGGTAGAACATAGTAAGTCTGAGTTGCCAATTCCAGTTCCTGAAGGTTTTACGCTCCGACCTCTGCCCAGAACTGATCTCTCAATTAAACAGTCATTTCTTTTCATACTTTTCCAAAAGTTTAAGTAACTCAATAAATCAGAAATGGAAAACACCACAATACTTTCAATGGTTTTTCTTCTGGTTTTTTGCACATAGCAGTGTTGAGATTAAGTTTTGATTTCTTATAATTCCAGCCAGATAACTCAGGGAGATTAGCAAATCCTAGGCTGAGTGATATGAAAAGTAATTATTGAAGATTTCTTGTAAGTCTGCAAAGTGTCTATGAGATTACTGATAGGGCATGAATGTTATAAGTTGGCTGTAACTGATGGCACGGTGTCTGCATAACACAGTGGCATGGTGGTTAGCGCTGTTGCCTCACAGTGCCAAGGACCCGGGTTCAATTCTGGCCTCGGATGATTGTCTCTGTGGAGTTTGCACCTTCTACCCATGTTTGCATGGGTTTCCTCCTGGTGCTCCAGCTTCCTCCCAATCTTTGGGTTTTCCTTCAATCTGGCATGGTGCCACACAAATGACTTCCACATCATTTATTGTCACATGTATTGGTATGCAGTGAGAAGTATTGTTTCTTGCGTGCTACACAGACAAAGCATACCATTCATTGTGTGCATAGGGAGAAGGAAAGGAGAAAGTGCAGAACGTAGTGTTACAGTCATAGCTAGGGTGCAGAGAAAGATCAACTGAATATAAGGCAGGTCAATTCAAAAGTCTGATGGCAGCAGGGAAAAAGCGGTGCTTGAGTTGTTTGATATGTGACCTCAAACTTTTGTATCTTTTTCCCCGATGGAAGAAGGTGGAAGAGTGTATGTCCAGGGCGTATGGTCCTTGATTATACTGGCTGCTTTTCTGAGGCAGCAGAAAGTGTAGACAGACTCAATGGATGGAGACTGTTTTGCGTTCACAATCCTTTGTAGTTTCTTGCGGTCTTGGTCAGAGCAGGAGCCATATCAAGCAGTGATACAGCTAGAAAGGATGCTTTCTATGGTGCTTCTGTAAAAATTGGAGAGAGTCGTGGAGGACCTGCCAAATTTCCTTCGTCTTCTGAGAAAGTAGAGCTGTTGGTGGGTTTTCTTAACTATTATTTCGGCAAGGGGGGAACCAGGACAGGTTGTTGGTGATTTGAACACCTAAAAACTTGAAGCTCTCGAGCATTTCCTCTTCATCCTGTTGATGTTGACAGGGGCATGTCCTCCACTATGCTTCCTGAAGTAGATGGCTATCTCGTTTGTTTTGCAGATATTGAGGGAGAGATTATTGTCATTGCACCATTAATTGACATGGGTGTCTCTATTGTCTGCTTTGACCATACAGGTTTCAGACTACCTGCTCCCACTGCTTAACTGACCCTCACCCTCAGAATTTGCAGAGGGATCAATGTGCTGGCTGCTGGAACCTAAAGGTTGTGCTCCATTACATTCAAACAGGAATACCAGAACATCAGCATTCTGATGTAATTGGAGTTATCAGATTCCTTCTTTCACTTCTCATAGCTCTTGTTTATCGCAGAGTGCCTCCAAGAGCAGAATCAAAAAAGGCCCAACCCCTGGAGTAATTCAGTCACTCAAAATGTCATGGCACTAAGCTACTTTGTATAGGAGCTTTATCTGAATCTGATGTACCAAACCAGCATTCAGGGGCCTTCTCACAGCCCTGATTCAATCACGTAGCTTCACGAACCACTCAATCCACTTACCCTGCCCCATGAATGTACTGATAACAGTCACCCTATGCAATCCTCATTCAGTGATTTGGCAGTGCAGTAATTAAAGATTGTCACCTTCACTCTAAGGGATGCTAATGTGGGTTCAGCTCTTCCAGCCAAATCATCTCCAGACAGCTACTCTGCTCAAAATTTCTCCTACCCTGATGCTGCTCTACATTCCTCGCTGTGCCCCTTGGAAAATTCCTTCGGATCTGTAGTTACCCAAAAGTTTGCACAGGATTCTTCAATCTGACATTCCCTGCATAACTATTCAGGTGAGTAAATCAGAAGGGGATGGCACAGTGGTTAGCACTGCTGCTTCACAGCACTAGGGACCCAGGTTCATGCCCAGGCTTTGGGTCACTGTCAGTGTGGAGTTTGCATGTTCTCCCTGTGAATGTGTGAGTTTCCTCCGGGTCCTCCAGTTTCCTGCCACATTCTGAAAGACATGTTGGCCGAGCAGGCTCCAGACTGGGGGAGCTTTACAGTAACTTCATCACAGTGTTAATGTAAGCCTTACTTATGACTAATAAAAAAACTGTTCCAAGTCTCCGACTCCAGCTCAGAGGTGGACACATTCACAGAGAATCTTGGGGAGCAGGGGAATTCCTCATTGGAAGTTGAAACTCCCTGAATCATTCCCATGGTGTTCAGCACTTCCATTGGGTCCCAGTGTGCATCTTGAGTTATACGTCAGCTTTTCAACGATGCAAAAAATGATGCAACGATGCAAAAATCTGGGACCAATCATATTGTTCTCCAAAACTGCCAAAGGCTTTGCAAAACATTTGTTACCAAAGAACAAAATGTTATCATCACATCGTTGATTCAAAATTCCAATGACTCTGCAAAACATTTGGTGCCCTTCTGTAAAACTGAATCTTCCCTCATAGCAAGAGGAGGTGATGCTTTTGGTGTGACTATGAAGCAATCAGACACGCGAGAGCATCAAGAGAACAAGGGTAAGGCTCTTCAGCCCTTTAAGCATGTGTTGGTCATGCTGCCCTAACTAAACTTAAAAAAAAGATTTCTGCCCTTAGTCTGTATCTGTCTATTTGCTTCCTATTTCTGTACCCATCCACATACCTCTTAAATGTTGCTAATGTGTCTGCTTCCACCATCTCCTCTGGTAGTGCATTCCAGACACCCAGAACTCGCCAAGTGGAGAAACTTTCTCTGCACATCTATCTTAAACTTTCCCCCTCTCACCTTGAACCTGTGTCCCCTTGCAATTGACACTTCCGCCCTGGGGAAAAGGACTATCCACCCTGTCCTGTTTATGCTTCTTATAATTTTGTAGACCTCTGTCAGGGCTCCCTTCTGCCTCCGTCTTTCCAGTGGAATCAATCCCAGTTGATTCAACCTCTCCTCATAGGCAACACCCTCAAGACCAGGCAACATCCTGCTCAACCTTCTTTGCACTTGCTCCAAAGCTTCCGCATCCTTCTGATAGTGTGGTGACCAGAACTGCATGCAATACTCCAAATGCCTCAACCGGGATTTTGGGTTCATGTCACACTATTTGTAACCCCCGTGACTTGCCTGGGCTTGCAACATCTCACGACTGTCCTGTCTGGAGACAATACACATCTCTTTAACATATGCTTAATGCTATCTCCCCTCACGTTGTCTGCACCTTTAAGACTTGATTAGCTGTAAAGACTCGCATTCTAATCAGTACTCTAAACTGAGTGTGTGTCTTTATATGTTCTGTTTGTGATCAGAACTCTCCCCTCACCTGATGAAGAGGCAAAGCCCCGAAAGCTGGTGGCATTTGCTACCAAATAAACCTGTTGGACTTTAACCTGGTGTTGTGAGACTTCTTACCTTGTCTAAGAGGTCATTGTTTGGCTATATTTTCTGAATATCTGCACCAATTGTTGGAAGCAAACACTCCTTTTTTGAAATTTATGTTGGGATAGATAAAACTCCATTTACAGTCTCCTAAAAAAGACACAAGGAGGAATTTTCCCATCCCACCTGACTTGGGAATCATAGCGGGTGAGACAGGACCATGCAAAGGTCCATTGATCTGGAGCAGGGTTTTCCGATCTTGGGACAAGTATCGCCAAAAATTCCAGCCTGAGACTGTAGCATACTTCAATTCCTCATGCTAGATTCCCTGGAGTTCCCCTGCAGCAGATTGACAATTAATACCAATCATAGCATCCCTATGATGCAGAAGGAAGCCATTCAGCCCAATGAGTCTGCAGCGACTCTCTGACAGAGAATCTTACCCAAGCCGACCGACACCCCACTACCTGGAGTTCAGCAGACAGGTTGCAAATCATGCTCCCATCCCACACAATGCCTGAAGATAGTGGAGAGCAATATTTAGACTGAGAGCAGCTTGGACAGGCAGAGAGCCAGGAGTTTGGAGAAGAAGGGAATTGTAATGGTTGACCTCTTTTCAAAAATCTAGTCTGGTTTGCAATTAGCTTTTAAACTTAATTAGTAAATGTTAGTTAAGTCTCTTGTCCCAATCTTGGGGAGGAATAAACAAGCTCTGTATTAGAGAGCAACTATGATTAGTTAATTAAGTTTCATTGCTAGTAGCAGGCTGCTACTGTGCAAACCAAACATGTTGAATACCCATTCTCTTTCAAAAAACTTTCAAATTCTTGAGAGACAAATTGAGGTCTATTGTTGCTTACCAATTGTTCAGGGAATCCAACCCGACTAAAGGCTTCTGCTAGCCTCCTGATAATCTTTTTCTGGTGAAGTAGATTTCATTAAAACAACTTCTGGCCACTTTGAATGAGTAACAACCATTATTAAGAACATATGTCCTTCAATGGATCCCATAAAGTCTGCATGCAGCCATTGCCAAGCCTCTTCAGGCCATTCCCATGGATGCAGCAGTGCTAAGGGTGGCAGGTTTCTTACTTTTACACATGAAGAACATGTGCTAGCTTTTCCTTCAATTTCCTTTTTCAGTGTCCAATCCTAGCCACCAGAAATAACTCCTGGCTATTTCCTTCATGTGTACAATTCCACAATGGCTTTTGAGTAACTTAGCTAACACTCGTCTTCTCAATGATTGGTGGAAGGACTTTCAAATGACCTTCGAATGAGATTTGTGAAGGCCAGTCACGTGTCCCAAATACTCAGCAGAGGATTGGAGAACTCACACTTCTCCTTATGGTCTTTCAGACCATAGTCTTCCGATCTCTGAAAAGTAATACCCAAAATCCAAAGATTTTCTTTTTTGTCTCTTCCAATGACTAGGATGTCAGCCAGGTCACACCGGACTCTGCTTAGTCCACTCACAATCTGATCCTTTGCAGTTTGGAACATGTAGAATTAGATGTGATACCCAACAACAATCTTCAGTTCTGAATGTGCCTTTATGTGTCACGATTGCCAGGGATTCCTGTGACTTCTGGTCTCTGTTCATGTATAAATAAGCCTGGCTTAGGTCAATTTTGTTAAAGATGTTGGCCTCCTGCCAGCCAACAGGTGGTTGGTGTGGGGTAATAGGTACTGTTCCGCATATCACACTGGATTTATGGTAACTTTGAGGTCTCTGCAAATCCTTATGGATCCATTGTTTGTGATGATTAGTGTTATTAGCGTGGTAGCATAGCGCTGAGTGGACCACTGCCCATGTGCCAATCTGACATAGCTGAGATTGGTGCATGCTCAGTAGTCCCACACTGCCCGCCTCCTGATTGCTGACCTGTTGGATCATGGCCAACCCTGCAGCCCTGCATTGCTGGCCATGTGATCCTCTCATCCCCCCGATCGCTGGGCTCCTGGATGTGTCCAGGCCAGGCCCACCCACCTCAATGGCCAGCCCCGATTGCTGGTCTCCCATCCTCGGTCATTGTCAAATGCAGAGTGGCAGTGGGGCCTCCACCCTGACTGATCTCCCCCCAGAGACCCTCCCCCAACAGGGTCCGACCCCTCTGTCTCCACTCCCTCAGCATTGCCCGATACCTGATGTACAGTGCTCAGGGTGCCCCCTGGGCATTGCCTCTTAGTTCCTTGAGCAATGCCAGGGGGCCAGGCGGCATTGCCCAAGGGGCCCCCACCCTTATCCCCGTCCCTCCATGGCTCCCCTTCATTCCAGAGGGGTGGGACCACCAGCTCCCCGCTAGGTAAACCTCACTGGAGTGAAGCACTTTTAGCAATGGAGAAGAGGCTAGCAGGCCCGGAGACTTCAGTCCCGGGCCCACTAATACATAATTCATACAGCTCCATGCTGATTTCTGGCATAGAGTTTACGATGCTAGAAATCCAACGACTGGAGACACGCGGCAGCTATAGCACCCAATGGGAAGCCCACTACACGGCCTCTGCTTGAGTCTCCGAGCCCAATGTGCTGTCAGAGCAGAGCAGTGGACTGGGAAAATCACCCCCACAATGTTTTGGCCTCAACTGCTGTTTGTGATAGTGAATTCCACAGACTCAACACTCTCTGGGTGAAGAAATTTCTCCTCACCTCAGTCCTAAACAGTCTACCCTATATCCTTAGACTATGGCTCCCATCAATTTCCCCAATACCATTTTTCCACTAATACTGATTTCCTTCAGTTCCTCTCTCTCACTAAACCCTGTGCTCCATAACATTTGGGATGCATTATTTGTGTCCTCCTTTGCAAAGATAGAACCAAAATATCTACTTAGCTGCTCATCCATTTCTTTGTTCCCCATTCTAAATTCCCCTGTAACTGACTGTGAGGGCCTACATTTGTCTTCACTGATCTTTTTCTCTTGACACATCTATAGAAGCTTTTACAGTCAGATTTTATGTTCCCTGCAAGTTTACTCCCATACTCTATTTCTCTTTCTTAATCAATCCCTTTTTCCTCCTCTACTGAATCCTAAATTTCTCTCAATTCTCAGGTCCACTGTTTTTTCTGGCCAATTTGTATGTCTCTCGCTTGGATCTAATACTATCTCTAGTTTCCCTTGTCGGCCATGGTTTGGTCACCTTTCCCATTTTAGTTTTGTCCAGACAGGAATGAACAATTGTTGCAGTTCACCCATGCACTCGTTGAATGTTTACCATTGCCAATCCAACATCATCACTTTAAGTAATGTTTCCCAATCCATCACAGCCAACTCGCATCTCATACCAGCATAATTTCCTTTATTAAGGTTTGGGACCTAGTCTCTGAATCAACGATCTCATTCTCCTTCTTGAAGAATCCTATCATATTATGGTCACTCATTCCCAAGGGGTCTTGCACAACTAGTTAATTCTTTTTCATTAGACAATACCCACTCTTGAATAGCCTGTTATCTAGTTGTTCTCTCAAAACTTAAGAAAGCCATCACATATACACTCCAGGAATTCCTCCTCCACAGTATTGTGACTAATTTGATTTGCCCTGTCTATATGCAGATTAAAGTCACCAATACTACAAAGGTCCCTTTATCTCATGCATCGCTAATTTCCTGTTTAATGCCATTCTCAACATCACCACTACAGTTAGGGGGTCTATATATCCCACTAATGTTTTTTGCCCCTGAGTGTTCCTCAGCCCTACCCATACTGATTCCACACTGTCAGAGCTAATTTCTTTCCTCATTTAATTTCCCCTTTAACCAATAACACAGCTCCACTGCCTTTTCCTTTTTGTCTGTCCTTCCCAAATACTGAATATCTCTGAATGTTCAGTTCCCATCCCTGATCACCCTGCAGCAATATCTCTGTAATCCTAACTATATCATGCCTATTTACATCTCATTGCATGATTAATTCAACACTTTATTGTGAACACTCCCACATAAAGGTACAAAGCCTCAAGGCTTGTCTTTTTAGCATTACTTGTCATGTTCCCACTATTTTGCACAGTGGTCCTGTTTGATTCTGGCCCTTGATTTCTCTGCCTATCATTTTTCTTATTCGCTTTTCTCTCCTTTGTTCTTGCCTTTGATTCCCGCTCCTCTGACTCTTTACACAGGTTCCCATCCCTCTGCTATTTTAGTTTAAACCCTCCCCACCCATCAAGCAAATACTCCCTCTTGGACATCAGTCCTGGTCCTGCCCAGATTTGAGCCATCCAGTTTGTACTGGTCCCACCTCCCCCAGAACCTGTCCCAATGCCCCAGGAATCTGAAACCCTCCCCCTCTCCCATCGCTTCACCAAGTATTCATCCGATATATCTGTTATTTCTACTCTGACTAGCAGGAGGCACTGGTAACAATCCTGAGATCACTACCTTTGAGGTGCTACTTTTCAACTCCCTATATTCTACTTTTAGGACCTCATTCTTTTTTTAACCTATGTTGTTTGTATCAATGTGTACCTCGACCACTGATTGTTCACTTTCCCCCTCCAGAATGTCCGACAACCACATCGAGACATCCTTGACCCTAGCACAATGGAGGCAACATGCCATCCTGGAGTCTCTTTTGCAGCACAGAAACACCAATCTATTCTCCTTACAATTTAATCCCCTATAACTATTGTGCTGTCACACCTTTTGCCCCTCCCCTGTGCAACAGGGCCAACCATGTTGCAACAAATTTAGGCTGTCGCTGCTTTCACCTAAGAGGCCATATCCCCAACAGTATCCAAAGCAGTATATCTGTTTTGCAGGGGGGAGTAGCCACAGGAGATTCTTGCACTGCCTGCCTAGTCCTCTTCCTCTGTCTGATGGTTACCTATTCTGTTCCTGTCTGTGGAGTCTTAGTCTGTGGTGTGGACTGCCTCTCTAAACATTCCTGGAAGGAACGAGTCTCTGGCCATCCAGGTACAGTTCTTTTACTGGCATCAAGGAAGTGGCATACACTTGATGTGGTTTCAGAGGGATTTAACATGAGGCACAGTGTACTGCAGTAATCCATCAGCTTTGTCATGTCTTTATAAGGAGCTGGTTCAGAGTACAAGGATAATGTTTGGGTGGCAGACTGTTGTCACTAGCAGAGCTGAACTGGCTGCTGCTGTATGCAACGATATATCTAGCACCTTGAGGCAATCCCGACACATGTTTAAAAACAGCAGGTAAAGATGAGAGTCAGCTCATTGCAAATGTTCTGTGCTCATTGAGAACTCAGCTAAAAATGTTCAAATCCATTTCATGTTGAGTCCTAACAGCCAGTAACTTCAAACCACTTCAATAAGTGCTAAATAAAAACAAATTGGCAGCTCCGTCTGCAAGTTGGCTTTAGTCATTGGCAAGCAATCCCACACATTGAATGAATAAAGTGTTTGAAAGCTTCTCTGTAGCATGCAGGTTATTTGAACATTGAACCATGTTTGGCAGAGTGTGCTGTTATTAAACATCACAATGCACAATGTCCTTTTGATAAACAGCTTCAAAAAACACAACACTTTCGCAAAATCTTCTGTATACCTGATGGAGTTTAGAGATCTCCATTTTCCAGCCAAGGTCAGAGCTCTGCTACACTAGCCAGCCATGTCTCTAAAACACTTTTGAGTATTGTGATTGCTGTGGGAATGTCAATGTATGGAAAGCTTTTTGTAAACTGCTCTGTGACATGCAATATTAAAACAAACTGTGTTTCCCAGGGCTTGATGTGGAGATGCCGGCGTTGGACTGGGATAAACACATCAAGAAGTCTCACAACGCCAAGTCCAACAGGTTTATTTGGTGGCAAAGCCACTGGCTGTTGAACTTAACCTGATGTTGTGAGACTTCTTACTGTGTTTACCCCAGTCCAACACCGGCATCTCCACATCACGGCTACCACTGACTCCGCAAACTGTTGGCTCCAAGTGGAGAAGACCTCCAAGAAGTGTCAACTGATGAAGAGGCAGCACTTCAAAAGCTAGTGGCTTTTGCTACCAAATAAACCTGTTGGACTTTAACCTGGTGTTCTGACTGTGTTTCACAGGCTTATCAGTGAATCATTCATCACCATGAGCTGGCAGAGGCAGTTCTTCCTCATGCTGTTCCTCGTCATCAGTTTGGGAAAGGTGTAAGCTGGGCTCACTCGGGAGAAGGCTGTTTGAGGAGAGAAATTGAACTTTACCAAGCACATTAACACAGTGCAGGTGAGAGCATCCTTAACACTGGCCCAGTAAATACCCTCAGGTTTAACCTCCCAACAGCATTTCTCACATCAACCAACCTGATGTCTTTGTGGCTCAGTTGGCAGCACTCTGACCTCTGAGTCAAAAGGTTATGGGTCAAAGTGCCACTTAGGAGGTCAATGCACAATGTAGACTGAGGGGGGACTACACTGTGGGAGATGCCATGTCTTGGATGAGACATTAAATCTGAGTCCCTACATCCCTCTTCATGTGGACTGATACTGAACGGTATCATCTGATACTGAACGGTTCAGTGAGTTCATTGCCAACTCTGATGTAGCAGGGAACTGGCAGAGTAGGTGAGTCTCCTGATGTAAGCCCAGCTTGATTGTGCATTCCACTGAAATTTGGCAGTCTTCATGCCAATTGACTGGATACTTCCAGCCCATTCTCTCTGGAGCTTCCAGCACCTTTTGTTTGTCTGTGTAACATTGCCAGTTCAAGTTGGATTTGTGCTAATGCCCCTATGCCAGAGCTGGACTGACAGTCCAGACTCACGTCACAGATGAGACTTTCCATCCCATCCATCTGGGCTACACTCGAACCAATGAACTCTAACTGACCGACTGCTCCACCCACTTCCCAAATACACACTCTTCATCATTTTGGAGTCATGTCCTGTCAAGGTTTCAGGGGATTTCCCCCCAACCCTCCCCCTCCCCCTCCACTTCCACTTCCACCTTCAAAACTGCCTCAGCTACATCACTTGGCTGTGCTGGTCCACTTCACCCTCTGGGCTCTGCAAAGAAAAAACCCACCATAGCCTTGAACGTCTCTGCTCCATCCTTGTACAGGCTGGATCTCCTCAAACTGGGTTTGGATACAAAGCAAAGAGATCGACTGTTGTCCTGAGAAGTTTTGTGCTTATCAACAAGTATTCAGGTAATACATATTATCTCCATATTTGGGCAATGGAATTTTAGAGGCTTAGCTTATGTATCTCAGTGTTTGTAATGAAACATGCAATCATTTATAGAATTGCAAAACGTTCAAAGCTCAGGTGTCCTCCTGATTCTAACTGAACAGCGTGGATGAGCAATACCAACAGAAGCTCGTTTCTCAATCGCTGACACAGAGAAACCCTGAGCAGTCTAATTGCCAGCCTCATGCACAACAATGGGCTCTGACTCAGGTCCAAGAAACACCGACCAGGAGCTTTCTGCAATGAGTCCCCATCTTATCACAATGCCTTGCACGGAGATCAAGTGACTAATCCTACATGTTCCACATATACAACATGACAAATTAACTAAGTGTTTCACTATGGCAGCAATTGGTTGGTGCCAGGTGTAGAGGATGGCGGTAGAGACAGAGTACAAAGAGGAGGAATCGGATACGCTAGGATTAGATGGGGATTGGATGGGGTGGGATTGGGATTTGGTAGGATTAGGATTGGGTGGGGTGGGATTGGATGGGGTAGGATTGGGTGGGATTGGGATTGGATGGGATGGGACGGGATTGGATGGGGTGGGTTTGGATGGGGTGGGATTGGATAAAGTGAGATTTCCTCTCTCTGCTCCAATTTATTTCTGAAGATGGTTGGTACCAATTGGTGCTATGGGGCCAATTTTGGGAACCCACACTTCAAGATGCCTCAAGACATCAAAACTAATATTGGTTATATACTGGAAAATGGAAAACATAGAACATAGAACATAGAACATAGAACATAGAACATTACAGCGCAGAACAGGCCCTTTGGCCCACGATGTTGCGCCGACCAGTTACAAAAACAATGACCCACTAGCCTATACCAATCCCTTTTCGTCCATAAACCTATCCAGAGATCTCTTAAATCTTAAATCCCTCAGTCTCTCCTCATAGGACCTTTTAAATTAAATTCCATCCGCCACCTCTCGGCCCAGCTCTGCAACCTATCTAAGTCTCCCTGCAGACTATGACACCCTTCCTCACAATCTACCACACCTCCAATTTTGGTGTCATCAGCAAATTTACTAATCCACCCAACTATACCCTCATCCAGATCATTAATAAAACTTCCTAAACTAGTCATTAAGTTCCTTGCACGTGCTAACAAGGGGCTTGGTACACGTTTCTGGGCCCTCTCTCAGGAGTTTTGGCATTGGGCCTACTTGTCAAGTTTGCCAGGCATGGTGAGTAGCTATCAGTGGAAAGTGTTGGGTTTGAGGTTTCAGGAAGGACAGTATTGCTCCTCCCAACTGAACAGTGATTCCTGGTGCCCCAGTCCACTTGTGATCAGCACCCCCTCCCCCGCCACCCCCCCGCCCCCCCTTGGACAGCTGCTGAAAAGGTAACCAAAAGAGAAAATGCTGGAAAATCTCAGCAGTTCCGGCAGCATCTGTGAGGCGAGAAAAGAGCTGATGTTTCAAGTCCAGCTGACCCTTTGTCAAAGCTAAAAGTCAGAGAAAGTGGGAGGTATTTATACTACAGGGTAAGGGAATGCAAGATGAGTCATTGCTACGGAAACAAGGGGAAAAGCTGTTAATGGCAGTAATGGAAGGCTGTAAAGTGCCGAGCCAGAAGACGAGATGCTGTTCCTCCAGTTTGTGTTGAGTTCACTGGAACATTGCAGCAGGCCAAGGACAGACAGGTGGACATGGGGGCAGGATTGTGTGTTAAAATGGAAAGCAAAGTGATCACCCAGTCTCTGCTTTGGTCCCTTTAATATCGAGGAGACCAATTGGGAGCAGCAAATGCAATAGACCAAATTGAAAGAGGTGCAAGTGAAACACTTAATCTGGATCCTTAACTTTAATCTTCTGGCTCGGCACATTACAGACTTCCAGTCTCAACATTGAATTCAATAACTTCAGATGATTAGCTCTAACCCACCTCGACCCCTTTGTTTTCAGTTTATTTAATTTTTAACTATTCTTTACCTTTTATTTCTTTCTTGTCTTTCTTTATTTTTCTTTCCCTAACTCTTCCCCCCTATTTTATCCCCCTTTCCTTCCCTTTTCTCCCCCTTTGCTTCCCCTTTCCCCCATTGTCTCTACAAAACACCATTGAACTAGTTAAAAGCAAATGCAACCTCTCTCTTTCTCTCTCTCTCTCCTCCCGTTTTATTTCAGCAGAACCACAGGCTGGTTCTGATTTTGAATAATTAAAATCATATTTCCATGTTGTGTAACCTCAAAGAGCCAATCAGGTTTGATTTCCCTCTTCTGACCCCAACGGCAGGAAAAATAAATTGACCAGTTCCAGCTAACTGAGTTGTTTACACATCACCCCGCACAACAGAACGACTAACACTGAACCATGGAATATACTTTCTCATATTCACCAACCTCTTTTACTGCACAGAAAATGAAATTACAGAAACAGTCAAGCTTTACCCCCAAACTTCAGTTCATTTTAACACTCTGTGCTTCTAATCTTTCTCCTCAAATGTTAATCAGCTCGATGGCTATTTGTGGTAGTGAGTTCCACATTCTTACCTCTCTCATGTGGCAATGCCAGCCATGGCTCAGTGGTAGAGTCAGAAGGTTATGGGTTCAAATCTAACCCTGGAGAGTTGTACACAAGTCCTAGGATGTAAGAGGGTACTGCATTCTCAGATGGGGTGCCTTCCAGGGGAGACATTAAGCTGAGGCCCTAATTCTCTTCTATGGTAGACATAGAAAATCCCCTGAAAGTACTCAGAGAGATGCAGAGAAGTTCTGCCTGGTGACCTGGTGATCAGATTCATCTCTCATTGATGTTTGTGAAATGTTGCTATGTGCAGGTTGGCTGGCATATACGGTGACAGTGACCATAATGCAGAAACATTGCTTTAGCTATGAAAGTGCTTTCAGACATCCTGAGGTTCTTAAAGGTGCTATAGAAATGTAGATGTTGTTTTCTCTTTGCATGAAAAAGTGTCTCCTGAATTTCATGCTGGATTTATAAGGGAATATTTAGGGGGATTGGCCATGCTAACTTGTTCGTTAGTGGCCAAAGATTTGCAGGTCAGGTGGATTGACCATGGTAAACACATGGGGTTACAGAGTGAGGGCAGAGAGGAGGGCTTGGGTGGGATTCAGTTGGAGAAAGTCAGTACAGATTCCTTCTGTACTGTAGGGATTCTATAATTTTATGAATACTTTAAACTTACTGCCTCTCATTTGCGACACTCCCAACAAGTCGAAACATCTCCTCTACCTTTCCCCAATAATCAATCTTTGCCAATTTTAGATATCTCTATTCAGTCATTCCTCATCCTCTGTGTTCTATAGAAGAGAGTACCAGCCTGTTCAGTCTTTCTCAGCAGTTATAAACTTTCAGTTCTTGTGCCAGGAGTGGGCGGTAAGTGATCCTGCATTCTCCAAAAAGCATCTACAACACCTCATGCTTATAGAGTGGTCAGACGTATCCCATGTCATTTCATAGGAGAGTTACCAAACAAAACCCAGGCCTCATAAGGGGAATTAGGTGACCAAACGCTTTTTCCAGGTGACAAATTCTTCAGACCATCTTGAAGAAGGAGCAATTTGGAAAGGAAATCTTAAAGCTGAGAGCTGAGGCAGCTGAAGGCACAGCAATTTTTGTCAATTCTTCCATGGGGTGCAGGCAACAACGGCAAGGCAATTTGTTGCCCATCTGTAATTTCCCTTGAGAAGGTGGTGGTGAGCCACAAATGATGTGGTGTAGGTACACCCACAGTGCTGTTAGAGTTCCAGGATCTTGACCCAGCGACAGTGAAGAAACGGCAATATATTTCCAAGTCAGGATGGTGAGTGACTTGGAGGAGACTTTCCAGGTGGGGGTGACCCCATGTGTCTGCTGCCATGTTGGTGGCAGAGGTTACAGGTTTGGAAGCTGCTGTCTAAGGTGGGGGGGCGGGGGTAGTGAGCTTGGTGAATTGGTGAATGGCGGGCGAAGAAAATTAAGAATGTGTAAACGCTAGACCGAGTGGTCACTTGGTAACATGATAACGCGGTTACTTAAGAGATCACATGGCAGAAGTTTGGGAGTTCACCCTGGAGCACAGGCAGAGTATACACATGGAATAGCTACTCAGCTAGTGAGTAAATGATTATTTGTTATTAGTCCTTGGTCGCCATTCTCTGGGAATCTAGCACTTCTCCATGGTGTCAGGAAATGGCAGTATGGCACAAGGACTTCACATCATTGACACAATCATACTTGATAAAAACATTGAGGGCCAAGTTTGAAAAGGGGTGGCATAATGTGTGCTGGATTATTGGATAACTCAAAGAGATACAAGCTCGCACCTCACTGAATCTAACAGGCCCCAAAGCCATTGAGAAGTTTCAATCATTTGTCTTTCAAATAGAGGAGGAGAGAAGACACTGGAATAATTTTTTTTGCCTGCCAGTGAAGAGCATAATATTCAAAAGGCACACACTTCACTCTATAAATCAAAGTTCTGATGAATTCACACATCCCTCTTGTGACCTCTTAAATAATTGCACCAAAATGTTACCAAGTGACCACTAGGTCTAGCTTTTACAAATCCTTAATTTTCTTCATCCACCACTCACCAATTCATCAATGCACCAAGCTCCCCCCCCACCGCCCCCCCCCCCCCCCCCCCCCCCCGCCCCACTTTAGACAACAGCTTCCGAACCCGCAAACTCTGCCATCAACTTGGCAACAGGTACTGGGGTCACCCCTCCCCCCTCAGCTGCAAATTCCCCTCCAAGAAGAGGAGAACAGCTGCTTCCTATTCACCCTGTCCATATCCCTCATAATCTTATATACTTCAATCATGTCCCCCCTCAGCCTTCTCTGCTTTACAGAAAACAATCTAAGCCTATCTAGTCTCTCTTTATAGCTCAAATGCTCCATCCCAGGCAACGTGCTGGTGAATGTCCTCTGTACCTCCCGTAGAGCTATCACATCCCTGCTATAGTGAGGTGACCAGAACTGCACACAGTGCTCCAGCTATTGCCTAACCATAGTTCTGTACAGCTTCATTGTTACCTCCTTGGTCTCCTACTTGATGCCACGGCTGATAGAAGTGATTTAAACAGCTACTTAGCCAAGGCTTGATTCACTCAGTGACCCCATTTGGATCTGTGTCCTAAAGCTCTCTACCATCAGTAGTTTCCTCACCTCATGTCTGGGTGTATTGTAGACTAATGGATTGCTGTAATTAATTTATTATGGTTGTATCATGCAACTACAAAGGAAGGAGCAAAGGGAACTGGTTGGGCCTTTGTCCAGTAATTCCCATGTCCCTATTTCTCAGCTTATTGTCTGTAGCTGTTGACTTCAATTTCCTCACTCACAATTCTTGGCTTTGGACACAGATGGACAGACATCAAAGTCAGCATTGCATCACAGAGAGAGAGACCCAGGGCTGCTGAAAACAAAAACTGCTCATTGATTGAGCAATAGAACATTCTGGCAAAGTAGAAACAGGAGCTGGTCCCATTTGATGTAACTTTTGATATGAATGAAACATTGGCTGGGGTCAGTCTGCCGTGTTGTGGGATTTTAAAAGTAGTTCTTGAACTCTCAGACTGGGCAGGAGTTGGTCTGGTCTCCTTTCAGCTCTGATTCTCACAAACCATGATTACTTCAGTCAGACTTTCACACTCAATGACTCAGCCAATCAAACTAACACAACAGGAATTGATTGTCGACTAGAGTGAAATCATCACTTCACATCTTGAGAGCACATTGTTCCATTGCTAAAGACATTGATCAACTGGAAACAGAGTGCTGTTTAACTGATGGCTTACTGCTATCACAGGATAAATGTCATGGAGACAATGGATCCAGCAATGTCACACTCAAGCCAAGTTCAGACGATGCTCTGGATTTGCGTTACACAATCTTCTCTCTCATTAACTCCTTTTGAAATTCACCCTGTGTTGAATTGGACCTCTTCCAAAATCTGTCCCCATATAGGCAAATCAGAAACGGATGGAGCAATTTGAGTTACAAAAGAAAGTTAGTCATTTCATAGAAATCAAATGCCCACATGTTACTGGCTTCATTATCATGAAACATATGTTTAACCAGATGAGCGATGTCAGTGCTACAGAATGCTGCATGTTCCATTTCAGCATGAGTATCAAACACTCCCAGGACAGCTACAGCATGGGTTAGATACAGAGTCAAGCTCCCTCTACACCGTCCCCATCAAACACTCCCAGGACAGCTACAGCATGGGTTAGATACAGCGTAAATCTCCCTCTATACTGTCCCCAGCAAACGCTCCCAGGACAGCTACAGCATGGGTTAGATACAGCGTAAATCTCCCTCTATACTGTCCCCAGCAAACGCTCCCAGGACAGCTACAGCATGGGTTAGATACAGCGTAAATCTCCCTCTATACTGTCCCCAGCAAACACTCCCAGGACAGCTACAGCATGGGTTAGATACAGAGTAAATCTCCCTCTATACTGTCCCCAGCAAACACTCCCAGGACAGCTACAGCATGGGTTAGATACAGAGTAAATCTCCCTCTATACTGTCCCCAGCAAACACTCCCAGGACAGGTATAGCCCAGGGTTAGATACAGAATAAAGCTCCACCCACATTGTCCCCATCAAACACTCCCAGGACAGGTACAGCACGGAGTTAGATACAAAGTAAAGCTCCCTCTATACTGTCCCCAGCAAACACTCCCAGGACAGGTACTGCACGGAGTTAGATACAGAGTAAAGCTCCCTCTATACTGTCCCCATCAAACACTCCCAGGACAGGTACAGCACGGAGTTAGATACAGAGTAAAGCTCCCTCTATACTGTCCCCATCAAACACTCTCAGGACAGCTACAGCACAGAGTTCGATACAGAGTAAAGCTCCCTCTACACTATCCCCATCAAACACTCCTACAAAAGGTACAGCACAGGGTTAGATAGAATGTAAAGCTCCCCCGACACTGTCCCCATCAAACACTCCCAGGACAGCTACAGCACTGAATTAGATATAGAATAAAGCTCCCCCTGCACTCTGCCCAACAAACACAATGTGGAGATGCCAGCGTTGGACTGGGGTAAACACAGTAAGAAGTCTGACAACACCAGGTTAAAGTCCAACAGGTTTATTTGGTAGCAAAAACCACTAGTTTTCAGGCCTCTGACCCCACTCACCTGACGAAGGGTCACAGGCCCGAAAGCTAGTGGCTTTTGCTACCAAATAAACCTGTTGGACTTTAACCTGGTGTTGTCAGACTTCTTAACCCATCAAACACAATCAGAAGAGGTACAGAACGGGGTTAGATACAGAGTAAAGCTCCCCCTACACTGTCCCCATCAAACACTCCCAGGACAGCTACAGCATGGGGTTAGATACAGAGTAAAGCTCCCCCTACACTGTCCCCATCAAACACTCCCAGGACAGCTACAGCATGGGGTTAGATACAGAGTAAAGCTCCCCCTACACTGTCCCCATCAAACACTCCCAGGACAGCTACAGCATGGGGTTAGATACAGATTAAATCTCCTTCTCCGCTGTCCCCATCAAACACTCCCAGGACATATACAGCACTGAATTAGATACAGAGTAAAGCTCCCTCTGCACTGTCCCCATCAAACACACCCAGAAGAGGTACAGAACGAGGTTAGATACAGAGTAAAGCTCCCTTTGCAAAGTCGCCATTAAGCTCTCCCAGAACAGGTACAGCACAGGATTAAACACCAAGGAAATCTCCCTCTACACTGTCCGCATCAAACACTCCCAGGTCAGATACAGCACAAGGCTGGGTATAAAGAAAAGCTCCCTCTGCACTGTCCCCATCAAACACTCCCAGCACTCAGAAAGGTAATGCATTTTGCTACTAAATAAATCTGTTGTTGTGAGACTTCTTACCATGTTTGATGGGGACAGTGTAGAGGGAGATTTCCTTGGTGTCTAATCCTGTGCTGTACCTGTCCTGGGAGAATTTAATGGGGACTTTGCAGTGGGAGCTTTACTCTGTATCTAACCATGTTCTGTATCTCTTCTGCGTGTGTTTGATGGGGACATTGCAGAGGGAGCTTTACTCTGTATCTAATTCATTGCTGTAGCTGACCTGGGAGTGTTTGATGGGGGCCACGTAGAGGGAGTTTTAATCTGTGTCTAACCCTGTGCTGTGGTTGTCATGGGATTGTTTGATGGGAACAGTGTGGACTCTCAGCCATCAAACATTCCCGGGTCAGATACAGCACAAGGCTGGATATGGAGAAAAGCTCCCTCTACACTGTCCCCATCAAACACTCCCAGGACAGGTACAGCACGGGGTTAGACAATGAGTAACGCTCCCCCCACACTTTCCCCTTCAGACACACCCACAACAGCTACAGCATAACGTTTGATACAGAGGAAAGTTCCCCCTACAATGCCCCCATCAAACACTCCCAAGACAGGTACAGCACAGGGTTAGTTACAGTAAAAATCCCCCCACACTGTTCCCATCAAACACTCCCACGACAGCTACAGCATGGGGTTAGATACAGAGTAAAGCTCTCTCGACACCGTCCCAATCAAACACAACCAGAACAGGAACAGGACAGGGTTAGCCACAGATAAAACTCCCTCTACGCTGTCCCCATCAAATGCTCGAGGACAGGTCCATTACGTGGTTAGATACAGAGTAAAACTCACTCTACACTGTCCCCCATCAAACACTTGCAGGACTAGTACAGCCCATGGTTAGACATAGAGTAAAGCTCCCTCGACACTGTCCACGTCAAACATTCCGAGGACACAGTAAAGCTCCCCCTGCACTGCCTCCATTAAACTCTCCCAGGACAGGTAAAGCACAGGATTAGACACCAAGGAAATCTCCCTCTACACTGTCCCCATCAAACACTCCCAGGACAGATACAGCACAGGGCTGGATATAGAGAAAAGCTCCCTTTAGACTATCCCCATCAAATACTCTCAGGACAGGTAGAGCACTGGGTTAGACACAGAATAAAGCTCCTTCTACACTGTCCCCATCAAACACTTCCAGGGTTGGTACAGCACAGGGTTAGATATAGAGTAAAGCTCCCATACACTGTCCCCATCAAACTCTCCTGGTGTTGTGAGACTTCTTACTGTGTTTACCCCAGTCCAACACCGGCATCTCCACATCATGACCATCAAACACTCCCAGGACAGGGACAGCACAGGATTAAATACAGATTAAAATTCCCTCTACACTATCACCATCAAACACGTCTAGGACAGGTACAACACGGGGTTAGTTACAGAGTATAGCTCCCTCTACCCTGTCCCCATCAAACACTCCCAGAAGAGATACAGCATGGGGTTAGGTATAGAGTAAAGCTCCCTCTATGCTGTCCCCATCAAAAACTCCCAGGACAGGTACAGCACTAGCTTAGACACAATGTAAAGCTCCCTCTAGACTGTCCACATCAAACACTCCCAGGACAGGTACAGCACTAGCTTAGACACAGTATAAAGCTCCCTCTAGACTGTCCACATCAAACACTCCCAGGACAAGTGCAACATGAGGTTAGACACAAGGTAAAGCTCTGTCTACACTGTCTGCATATTCTTGAGAGATCAAAAGTGTTCCGTGGCTGGAAAGGTTTTGGAGCCCTTGTTATAGGTCTTTATTTTTTCATCAAGAGCAGGGGTCTTAGCCTATATCCTCGGGGAACACCGCTGTTAATCTCCGCTAGTCCAAAACACAACTGTTCACCACTCTTCAGATCTGCAGTCTTTCCTTATTAAACCAGCAATTCCCTATGTGACTACTAATTCTGTCCCTATTGGTTGTTTCCAAAAGCTTCTCGATGACCAAGGTTAAAGTGACTGGCCTGTAGTTGCTGTTATCTTTATACGTTGTTTGAACAAGAATGAAACACATGTTTCGTTCCAGTCCCCTGGCACCAACCCTCTAGCTGAGGATGTCTGTAAAATTATGGCTTTGGCAATTTTTGCTCTCACTTTCCTCAGTATCCTTGGATGCATCCTGTCTAATCCTGGGAACTTAGCAACTTTAAGTACAGTCAGCTTATCTCAAACTATCTCATCAATTTTAAACAAAAGTCTTTGTTACCTTGTCTTTCACTACCTCCTAGGCAAAATATGAAGTTTAGTAACTTAGCCATGTCTCAATATAAAATCAGCCCTACTCCTCCTCTTACTACCTGGAGAGGACTTTTAGAATCCCTTTTAATTTTGCTGCCATTTTCTTCTCATACTCTCTTTGCTTCTTTTTTTTATTCATTCATGGTACAAGGGCATCACTGGCTGGCCATCATATATTGCCCATCCTTATTTGCCTGAGGGCAGTTGTGAGCCAACCACATTGCTGTGGCTCTGGAGTCACATGTAGGCCAGACCAGATAAGGATGGCAGATTTCCATCCCTAAAGGACATTAGTGAACCAGGTGGGTTTTTCCAACAATAGGAAATGGGATTCCTTAATTCCAGATATTGTTTTTATTGAATTCAAAGTCCACCATCTGCTATGCCAGGATTTGAACCCAGATCCCCAGAATATAGAACATAGAAATATAGAACATTAATTGAGTTTCTGGATTAATGGTCTTGCAATAATACCATAGGCCATTTCCCCTCTTCTCTTCAATTGTATTTCAATTCCCCACTGAACCTACTATATTAAGCCTGGTTCTCAGTTGTATTATCTACCTGACCTCTGTCATACACCCCCTTGTGGGAAGAAAGCTTGACTGTACTGAAACTATTTCCTCTTTAAATACAGCTGTTCAGTTCCAGTTTTACCTGCTGATCTTTGATTCCAGTCTATCAGGGCTTTTTCCATTCTCACCCTTTTAAAGTTTGCCCTCCCCAAATTAATTATTCTAATGCTGGATTGCTCCTTATCTACTTCCACAGCCAACCTAAACTTTATGACACAATTATCACTACTCGCTACATTTTCTCCCAATGACATTTGATCTTCATAGCTCACCTTGTTTCCAGGAATCAGGACCGGCTGTGTCTCCTTCCTCCTTGGATTGGAATCAGATTGATCTGATGTGGGAAATTACCCTGAACTCGCTCAGGAATTCTTGTAGCTGCCCTTTACACTGTTTCTAAGTCACTCCATATCAGGATAATTAAAGCTCCCAGTTAAAGAAATCTTCACTTCTCTAATTTTCTTGCAGATTTCTTCCTCGAGTTGGTAGCCTATAGGACACGAACATACATATAAACATATGAAGATACGAGTTAGAAGCAAGAGTAGGCTACCCAGCCCTTCGAGCCTGCTCTCCGCATACCCCCAATGATCTTTCACCCCCTTGTTTATCAAGAATCCATCTACCTCTGCCTTGAATACATTCAAAGACTTTGTTTCCATTACTTTGAGGAAAGGAGTCACAAAGACTCACAACCCTCTGAGAGAAAAATTCTTCTCAACTATTCTCCCACAAAGGGAAACATCCTCTCCACTTCCATATAATAAAAGTGAAATACTGAACATGTTGGAAAGCTAAAATAAAAACAGAACATGCTGAAAAATCTCATAATTTCGCTGCCATTTTCTTCTCATACTCTCTTTGCTTCTTTTTTTCATTCATTCATGGTACAAGGGCATCACTGGCTGGCCATCATATATTGCCCATCCTTATTTGCCTGGGGGCAGTTGAGAGTCAACCACATTGCTGGAGAGAGAATCAGAGCATGGATCTGGGAGATTGGAGAACAAGTTCAGGAGGAGACAGATTGGAGTGGGTGAGATGGGCTACCCTGTTTCTCTCCCTCCATATCCACCCTATCAAGACCTCTCAAGTTTTTAGATGTTTCAATCAAGTCGTCTCTCACGCCTCTGAGTTTCAGTAGATACAAGCCTACCATGTCCAAGCTTTCTTCATAAGACAACCCCCCCATTCCAGACAAAGAGTCCCCTTGACTCGAAATATTTACTCTATTCTCTCTTCACAGACGCTGTCAGACCTGCTGAGATTTTCTAGCATTTTCTGTTTTTGTTTCAGGTCACAGCATCTGCAGTATTTTGCTTTTATCACCTGTTCCAGGTACGAGTTTAGTAAACCTTTTCTCAACTGCTTCTAATGCAATTATATCTTTCTTACATAAGGTGACCAATACTGTATACAGTACCCCAGATGTGCTCTCCTACTGTACCTGCATACTAATCTTCTGAGATTAATGCACTATGACACCCAGATCCCTCTGCATCTCACCAGTTAGATATTAAGTTTATATTTATTCTTCCTACCGAAATGGACAATTTCATATTTTCCCACATTATGTTCCATTTGTCAAATTTTTGGGTGGGATGCACAATGGGGGTATAATGGGTGGGGGTATAATGGATGGGGAGTATAATGGGTGGGGTATATAATGGGTGGGGTGCATAATGGGTGTATTATAGGTGGGGTGTATAATGGGGGGGATGTATAATGGGGGTACAATGGGTGCAGTGTATAATGGGTGGGGTGTACAATGGGGTATAATGGGTGGGATGTATAATGGGTGGGGTATATAATGGGTGCGGTGTATAACGGGGGTATAATGGATGGGAGGTATAGTGGGTGGAGTGTATAATGGATGAGGTGTATAATAAGTAGTGTATATAATGGGTAGGGTAAATAGTGGGTGGGGGGAATAATGGGGATATAATGGGTGGGATGTATAATGGGTAGGAGTGTATAATGGGTGGGGTGTATAATGGATGAGGGTATAAAGGGTGGGGGGTATAATGGGTAAGGGTGTATAATGGGTGGGGCGTATAATGGATGGGGGCATAATGGGGGGGGTATAATGGGTGGGGCTGTATAATGGGTAGGGGTGTATAATTGGTAGGATGTATAATGTATAATGGGTAACAGTGTATAATGGGTGAGGTATAATGGGTGGGGGTATATAATGGGTGAGGGTGTATAATGGGTAGGACTATAGTGGGTGGGGGGTATAATGGGTGGGATGTATAATGGGTGGGGGGTATAATGGGTGAGGGTGTATAATGGGTGAGGTATAATGGGTGGTATAATGGGTGGGGGGTATAATGGGTAGGAGTATAATGGGTGGGGGGTATAATGGGTGAGGTATAATGGGTGAGGTATAATGGGTGGGGGTGTATAATGGGTGGGGGGGTATAATGGGTGAGGTATAATGGGTGAGGGTGTATAATGGGTGAGGTATAATGGGTGGGGGTGTATAATGGGTGAGGTATAATGGGTGAGGTATAATGGGTGGGGGTGTATAATGGATGAGGTATAATGGGTGGGGGTGTATAATGGGTGAGGTATAATGGGTGAGGTATAATGGGTGGGGGTGTATAATGGGTGAGGTATAATGGGTGAGGTATAATGGGTGGGGGTGTATAATGGGTGAGGTATAATGGGTGAGGTATAATGGGTGGGGGTGTATAATGGGTGGGGGTGTATAATGGGTGAGGTATAATGGGTGAGGGGGTATAATGGGTGGGGGGGTATAATGGGTGGGGGGGTATAATGGGTAGGAGTATAATGGGAGGTGTATATAATGGGTGGCGTGTATAATTGGCAGAATGACTAGTGAGCAAGTAGATAACTTATGAGGTGTAATAATTGCATTCTAATTGGGTATTGAATTCTGTTCCGACAGATGGGTAGTCACTGGGAATTCAGTTGTCTTCTAAAACAGGAGCAGACTGAAACAAATGTTGTTGACAGTAATGTATCTTTGTAATGTGTATCTCTGTAAATAAAATGAGTAAAGTATGTAAAGATTGTCTCCAGTTCTATCTTAGCCCCTGGGTTTCTGAAATTGAATGTTTGCCAAAGGGTGGTGGTTGAAATTTCAGAAGAAGCATTCTGACATTGAAATGGTCACAGTGGATAATGACAGGAAGCAAATGTACATTGTTATGTATGTTTACACTCTGCTTTTCTCTGATACAGATGGACCAATGGAAGATTGAATTTGATATAGACGCACGCACGGATTATACCCCTAGCACAGAGAAATTGACACTTCCTGCAAAAAGTGAAATTGGATGTATTTTCTGAGCTGATTTCACAATCAGTTGAACAGTGACGAAGGTTTTGACACCTATGATAAGTAGGATACTCTGTTAATGCCTGTGAGGGGTGGTCAAATCTTGACAGATTTCAGAAAGCCATTGCATGTTATTAAACCTGATGTTATTAAACTGGAGAGAGCACAGAAGAGATTTACAAAGATGTTGCCAGAACCCAAGGGACTGAGTTATAGGGAGTGATTGGACAGGCTAGGACTTTTTCCTTTGGAGGGTAGGAAACTGAGGGGGGCATGGATACAATGAATGCACTCAGTCTTTTTCCCTGGGTTGGGAAATCGAGAACTAGAGGGCAGAGGTTTAAGAGCGGAAAGAATTAATGGGAATCCAAGGGCCAACTCTTTTTACACAGGAGGTGGTACATATGTGGGATGAGCTGCCAGAGGAAGTGGTTGAGGCAGGGACGTTGACAACATTTAAAAGACATTTGAACAGATACACGGATAGGGAAAGTTTAGAGGAGGATGGGCCAAATACGGCAAATGGGTAAGCTTAGATGGGTATTTTGGTTGACCTGGGCCAGTTTGGGCTGAAGGGCCTGTCTCCGTGCCATAGATTCTATGACATAGTTAATCAAGGACTTTAACAGACTGCATAAACAATTGTCAAAGTTGAATTTGTGGATCCCTGGGTCACTTATGCTACTGCATTATTCTGAGGTGTGTCTTATGGACAGGTTCTTGGTTCTCAAAGAGGGAAATTCTGTTGGGTCATAGGTCAGCTGCTGTAGTAATTGCAAGGATTGGTGACCACGATTTAATATAATAAACGATAACAGTTTAGTTACAAATAAATATATTCCCCAAAAATGGCAGTGTTGTTTTGGGCGAGAAAGCTGACGTGTTTCTCTTCAGAGAAACCGGCCAGTTTTCGCCCCAGCTCTTTCCACACTCTCCTGTTTCATGTTGACATGTCAAGCAGGTGGTTCGCCCAGGACGAGGCTAGCCCATTGCACTTTGGTTGTGCTGGCGCCTGCGATGTCCACAAATGCGGGATCCTCGACTGCAAAATTTGTAAGAGTCAGGGCCAAAACACACCAGCTAAAACGTGGCTGCGCAGAGATGCAGCGCCATCTTTGGAGGCCATCTTAAAAAGTGATATGTCCAGACACATTTTAAAATTACAATAAATCTTCCTAACTATTCATAGATTTTACTTTTTCACAAGATTTATCAGACTTTAATGTAAATAATTTTCTAACAAGATTCACCAGAACATTTAAACATTTTCATGTTGATATTTTAACAAGTTGAATTTGTTTTAAAAGTCATTTAAATTTAAACAATAAATGTCCTTCCAAAAATAGTTACTTGAAATATTTTTAACATTTAAAAGATCCTTTCCAGTGTGAACTCCTTATTAAGTTCCAAAAATAATTCACAACATGTCACAAACACAAAACCAGGGATGGCAGAATAAATGTACTTAACAGGGTCTACCTGGATGAGTTCAATAAAATTTGTCTAGAATTAAGGATCTACTGATGACCATGGAACCATTGTCAATTGTCGGAAAAATCCATCTGGTTCACTAATGTCCTTCAGGAAGGAAATGTGCTGTCCTTACCTGGTCTGGCCTACATGTGACTCCAGGGCCACTGCAACGTGGTTGACTCTCAACTGCCCTCTGAACAAGGGCAATTAGGGATGGGCAATAAATGCTGGCCAGCCAGTGATGTTCATGTCCTATGAATGAATAAAAGAAATTTCAAAGACTCTTAGCTCTCTATGAAGGTTCAGAGTCTTGAAATAAATGCCATGTTAAAACAATGGGGTGGCACGGTAGCACAGTGGTTAGCACTGCTGCTTCACAGCTCCAGGGACCTGGGTTCGATTCCCAGCTCGGGTCACTGTCTGTGTGGAATTTGCACATTTTCCTCGTGTCTGCGTGGGTTTCCGCCCACAATCCAAAGAAGTGCGGGTTAGGTTGATTGGCTATGCTAAGAAATTGCCCCTTAGTGTCCAGGGATCCATAGGTTAGAGGGATTAGTGGCTATAATATGTAGGGATATAGGGGTAGAGCCTGGGTGGGATTGTGGTCGGTGCAGACTCGATGGGCCGCAGGGGCTCTTTCTGCACTGTAGGTTCTATGATTCTATGAATGTTTAAAACAGCTGTGAAGATGGGAATTTCCCCTCTAGTGAAAATGACTGACTTCTGTAAGGCAGCTGACTGCTTTACAGAGAACTTGAAAAGGATTTTCTGACATCTGCAGCTTCCTAGACAGAGAAAGGGGTATTCATTCTGCTGAGTGGAGAGCTGTGGGGATTTTGAAGCCTTCCAGCTGTTCTGGGGACATGGGGATTGAAGACACCTGGGAACATGAATAGTATTAAAGGACAGAGACAATAATGAGTATTTTACCCCAGGATGGTGTCTGAGTTCACCATTCTGAAATTGAGCAACACCTTTCCCAGGGCTCAAAGGGGCAACCCAGCCCCATCCCAGATAGAATGGTGAGGTCAACCTCTTGCCCCTAGCCCAAGCCTACCCAACCACCCTTCAGGACCCTCCCTCTCCAGCACCCTCCCTCTCCACCTTGCAGTGGCAGAAGGGCATATGGGCACTGGACCTACCTTCTTGACCCGCCTCAGTGCCCATGATGGTCACGAGCAGTGCCTGGTGCAGTTCCTGCTGGGGATGAGGGTGAATTACAGGAGCTTGCTGAATGGGCTGCTCAGTCTGCTAATGGTATTATAATCAGCTGCGTTACACAATGTCTGCTCTGATGGGAGTGCAGGGGGGTGCAGTTGGGGCAAGTGAATCCCAAATATGTTCACACCCAGCGGGAATCCTGTTTTAGGCCCCATGCCTTACTCAGCAGGCAATCAGGATTCCGGCCAGCTCTGAACGGGGCCAGTCAAACCCCGCCTCCTCCCACCCTGCCACAGTGCCAGATTCTGACTGAAACCTGGCATATTTTTCTCCAGAAACTCAGCCAGATCTTCCGACCTTTGTCAAAAAGTAACATGGGGGCCTGTTTAGCACTGTCATTCCTGAGAAGGTGGGGCCTAAAGATGCTGGCACAGAGATCGCAACATTAAGAAACATGGCCCTCTCTCCCTAATGAGCACCAAGACCCACCCCCATCCCCCAATGTCACCAACAATCTACCCCTCGTTCCATTCATTGTCACCGGCAGTCTTCTGCCAATCATCTTGGCCGCTCTCTCTGGTATTGCATTGGCATTGCCAGTGTGCTGGGGACAGAGCCAGGCCACTGTCCTGACATGTCCTTGACCACCCGGGTGTTACATTGGCCTCTGCACCCCCTAGAGTGGTCATCTCGACAGCTGGGCAGCAGCAGTGATTCGCCCCAGCAGTGGAGGGAGGAACCATCTGACGTTCCTGGGAGGTACTGCGTTGTGTTGTTTAGGTATTTACAGTGTGTGTAAATCAGTGGTAATCACCGGTGAGAGTCACGGACAATCTCATTCTGAGATCGTTCGGGTACAAATCCTGTTATGGCCTCTGACTAGAGTTTCAGGTCATGATGGGATTTGCACCTGTCTTGCACAGGTCTGGAAAATTCCAGCCAGAATATTTCCTTAAAGGTGAGGCTAAAAACTGGGAAAGCAAAGGGATTTTGGAATGGAGATGTAAAAGTCACTTAACACAAGTGCGTTAGCAACCAAAAGGCTAAAGGATTGTTGGATGGGGATTCAAGAGGGGATTGAAGGAAATGTATTTTCAGTTCTCTTGATCATGGTCACACCATGGTGGGAAGTGGCACAGTGGTTAGCGCCGCTGCCGCACAGGGCCTGTGTTCAATCCTGGCCTTGGGTCACTGTCTGTGTGGAGCTTGCACATTCTCCTCGTGTCTGCTTGGGTTTCCTCCAGCTGATCTGGTTTCCTCCCACAGTCCAAAGATGCATGAGTTAGGTTGATTGGCCATGCTAAATTGACCCTAGTGTCAGGGGGATTAGTAGGGTAAATATATGGGGTTACAGGAGTAGGACCTGGGTGGGATTGTGGTCGGTGCAGACTTGATGGGCCAAATGGTCTCCTTCGCACTGTAGGATTCTATGATTCTAATTCTGGGCCATTCATGGGGAAGAAGAGACCCACCAGAGTGATGGCTGGCGTTAAAGTTAAATTGTACCAATAACTTCGAAAGAGTTGTATGTATTCTCCTGAGTTTAAAATGTTGAGAGATGATCTAATCAAGGGGTGATCTGATCGAGGGATGATCTAATCGAGATGTTTAAAATGCGAAAGGTGTTCAGTAGGATAGGTAAAGAGAAACCATTCCTTCTGGTCAGGGAAGAAGATTAGCCAGACAATTTTAAAATTTGAGTGAGGTCATTTCAGTGGAAAGTCAAGAAGCATTTTTTCACCCACAGAACAATAGAAGCCTGGAAGTGACTCTGCTAAAATGACTTGGGTGCTGACAGTCAGTGGCAGCAGTTGTAGAGATGGATAAATTTTTGTGGGGTAAGGTATATAAAGAAAAGATGGTTAAATGGGATGGCACGGTAGCACAGTGGTTAGCACTACTGCTTCACAGCTCCAGGGACCTGTGTTTGATTCCTGGCTTGGGTCACTGTATGTGTGGAGTTTGCATGTTCTCCTCGTGTCTGTGTGGGTTTCCTCCAGGTGTTCTGTTTTCCTCCCACAGTCCAAAGATGTGTGGGTTAGGTTGATTGGCCATGCTTAAAAATTGCCCCTTAAGAGTCGTGAGATGCGTAGGTTAGAGGGATTAGCGGGTAAATATGTAGGGATAGGGGGGTAGGGCCAGGGTGAGATTGTGGTCGGTGCAGATCCGATGGGCTGAATGGCCTCCTCTGCACTGTAGGGATTCTATTCTATGGAGTTTAGGCACAGACTGAGGTAATTGAATGGGGGATTAGAATAATGTTTTTCTACATTTCAGCTATACACTGAAAACTGGAAAGTGAAAATTTCAAGTAAACTCCCCCTGAAACACTGATAAGAAGAAGTACATGTTGCAGAGCTTGTTCAAGTACTTTTGCACCTGTTCATCACATGGACAGTCTGACCTTGCTGTTGTTTTTTATTCAGGTCAAGGGTTATCAGTGAAGGAGTGTGTTAGTCTGCTTGTTGCAGCTGTTAGTGACAGGGGAGACCTCAGGAGGATGTGCAGAGTGCGGTCAAAAAGAAACAGGTCATGGACCATGACCGATTCACGTCATGGGACTGCTTATCATCGTGTGCCATTCCAATCTCAAAAGCTTTGATAGCTGCAGTCCATCCACAGGGTATATGTGGGCGAAGAATGGAATGCCTGGTGTAACCATGGGCACTCAATGTCATTGCCTGAGCTTTCTCCACCCTGTGTTATCATGTGTCCTTGAATGGTCTGACCCACTCTGGAGTTCTCATGCTGTCACGTTGCCTGCTCAGTTGCAATTTCAGTCATCTTTGTTTCTTTGCGATATTACTCTACAAATAGCAAACAATTTCATCCTTTTTCAACCAGTGCAAAAACATTGGCAGCCAATGAAGTATCTTTAAAGTGTAATGTAAGAAATGCAGCAACCGATGTGTGCACAGCAAGATACCACAAACAGCAATATGATAATGGTCAGGGTTTAGTGATTGAGGGGAATAATAATTGACCTGGCCAACGGAAGAGTTCTTCTAATGTTTTTTGAAGTACACTGTAACTTGTCAAGTCCAGTAATCTTTTGTTCAGAAACATCAGTTGTCCAGAGATTTTTGTGCTCACACCCTAGCAACGCACAGACTCTCGACTTGACTGTTTGGCATCATTGTAATCCTGTGGGAGTGCAAACATGGAGATACACACAACGAGTGGCTCGGGTCTGGAATGCTGCGCCTGGAAGTGTGGTGGAGGCAGGTTCAACTGAGATATTCAAGAGGCCATTAGATGATCACTTGAATAGAAACAATGTGCAGGGGTGTGAGGAAAAGGCAGGGAATGGCACAAAGCTACAGTGCTCATTTGGAGATCTGGTGGCACAGTGGTTAGCACTGCTGCCTCACAGAGCCAGGGACATGGGCTCAATTCCTGGCCTTGGGTCACTGTTTGTGCAGAGTCTGCATGTTCTCCCCATGTCTGCGTGGGTTTCCTCTGGGTGCTCCGGGTTCCTCCCACAGTCTGAAAGACATGCTGGTTAGATGCATTGCCCTCAAATGCTAAATTCTCCTCAGTGTATCTGAATAGGCACTGGAATGTGGCGACTAGGGGATTTCATTGCAGTGTTAATATTAGTCTATTTGTGACACTAACAAATAAACGTTAAACTTTAAAACTGGTGCAGACACAATGGGCTGAATGGCCTCCTTCTGTGCCATAGTGATTCTATGGTTCAGTACTCAATTAGTGAAAGCATGTATATCACTGCTTTGTGTTGCTTTATATATATAAATATATATGTTTCAGGTGAATGTTATACCAACTGTTTCACACACCATTCAATCAGGCATTCTAACACAATTCCATAATATGGTGGCACTGTGGTATTATCACTGGATTAGTAATCCATAGACATAGGCTGATGCTCTAGGGACATGGGTTCAAATCCTACCATGGCAGCTGGTGGAATTTAAATGAACGAATCTGGAATATAAATCAAAGATAGTAATCATGACAATGAGCATTGATTGTCATAAAACCCATCTGGCTCACGAAAGTCCTTTAAGGAAAGGAATCTGCCGTCTTTACCTGGAATGGTCTACATGTGGCTCCAGAGCCCAGCAATGTGGTTGACTCTTAACTGTCCTGTGAAATGGCCAAGCGAGACACTCATTTCAAGGGCAATTAGAGATGGGCAATAAATGTTGGCCAGCCAGTGACACCCACATCATATGAAAGAATAGAAAATGGTAAAATCCAGAAATTATTTGCTCCTAAGCATTATGGACTGGACAGAATAGAATGGAGTGACACATAATAGAAGCTATTGAAAGGGTACAGAGGAGATTTACAAGGATGTTGCCTGGACTGGGAGGCATGCCTTATGAAGTTAGGTTGAGGGAGCTGGGACTCTTTTCCCTGGAGAGATGAAGGTTGAGAGGCGACCTGATAGAAGTTTATAAAATGTTGGGTGGAATGGATAGGGTGGATTCTCGGAGGCTATTTCTCCGGGTTGAAACAGTCGCTACGAGAGGACACAGATTGAAGGTGCGGGGAGGCAAGTACAGAAGTGATGTTAGGGGTAAGTTTTTCACTCAGAGGGTGGTGAGTGAATGGAATCGGCTGCCATCAGTGATGGTGGAGGCGAACTCGCTGGGGTCTTTTAAAAGACTTCTGGATGAGTATATGGAATTTAATGGAATTGGGGGTTATAGATAGGTCTATTGATTGGTAGGTGTTGATGTGATCGGCGCAACTCGTGGGCTGAAGGGCCTGTTTGTGCTGTAGTGTTCTATGTTCTATGTTCTATGTTCTATAATGTTTATGTCCGCTTAGGAGAGCTGAGACGCTCTCAACTTCACATCTCAATTGAAAAACAACGCCTTTGACAGTGCAGCACCTCCTCAGTACTGCACCAGAGTGACAGCTTAGCATCTTGTGGAGTGATATTTCAGCCTCTCATTGCTCACCCTTGTGAGAGAGGACTGAACGACACACAGCTAGTTAAATAGGGCATGGGGGAGCAGTGATTGGAGAAGAAAATGGACAGGAAGGGGAATGTAAGTCAGTGTCAGAAGAGATAGAGAAGGAAGAAAATTGGAAAATTATGGGATAGGGAAGGCATTGGTAGAGATGGGGTGGAGATCACTGAGAGTGAAAGAAATACAAAGAGGAGATAGGAAGTTAAAGATGGAATGCCATGGGTTACAATTCCCTTAGCCGACTCAAACATGAGATTTACTAGGATGCTACCGGATTTGATGGCTTGAGTTATGAGAGAGGCTGGCTACTATTTGTATACTACAGGCCTCCCAACAGCCTACGGGAAGTTGAGGAACGAATATGTAAGGGGATTCTGGACAGGTGCAGAAAAAATAGGGTTGTTGTAGTGGGAGATTTTAATTTCGATTGTATAGACTGGAAATCGCTTAGGGCTGGGTGTCTGGACCCGGAGGAATTTATAAAATGCATACAGGAATGTTCTTTGGAACAATGTGTTGTTAATCCAACTAGAAAGTGGGCTATACTGGACCTAGTACTGGGGAATGAGCCCGGTCAGGTCATCAAAGTTTCTGTAGGGGAACATGTGGCAAATAGTGACCACAATTCTGTAAACTTTAGGATAGTAATGGAAAAGATAAGTGTTGTCCTACGGGTAAGGTGCTGAATTAGGGGAAGGCTAACGATAGCCGGATTGGGCAGGATGTGGTGGCTGTTGATTGGGAGAGGCTGTTCGAGGGTAAATCCACATCTGGCATGTGGGAGTCTTTTAAAGAGCAGTTGATAGGGCTGCAGGACAGGTGTGTGCCTATAAAAAGGAAGGTTAGGAAAGGTAGGATTCGAGAGCCGTGGATAACCAGTGAAATTGTGGGTCCAATCGAAAAGAAAAAAGAGGCATACGTAAGGTCCAGGCAGCTAACAACAGATGGAGCACTGGAGGAATACAGAGAAAGGAGAAAAGAACTCAAACGGGGAGTTAGAAGGGCAAAAAGGGGACACGAAATGACCTTGGCAGACAGCATGAAGGAAAACCCTAAGGCATTTTATACATACGTTCGGAACAAGAGGGTTCTATATGTTTCTATATGTTCTATATGTTGTCAGGGAAAAAAATCGGACCTCTCAGGGACAAAGGAGGGGAATTATGCTTAGAACCCAAGGAAGTAGGTGAGATCCTAAACGAATACTTTGCATCAGTATTCACAAAGGAGAGGGATGTGTTGACCCGTTAGAAAAAATCTCAATTACAAGGGAGGAAGTGTTAGGTTTTTTAGGAAACATTAAAACAGACAAATCCCCAGGGCCTGATGGCATCTATCCTAAACTGCTCAGGGAGACAAGAGATGAAATTGCTGGGCTTCTAACAGAAATCTTTGTCCCTTCACTGGACACAGGTGAGGTCCCAGAGGATTGGAGGGTAGCAAATGTGGTCCCGTTATTTAAGAAGGGTAGCAAAGATAACCCGGGTAATTATAGGCCAGTGAGCTTGACATCTGTGGTAGGGAAATTGTTGGAGAGGATTCTTAGAGATAAGATGTATGCACATTTAGATCGGAATAATCTCATTAGTGATAGACAGCATGGTTTTGTAAGAGGGAGATCATGCCTCACAAATTTGGTTGAGTTTTTTGAGGAGGTGACAAAAACGATTGACGAGGGAAGGGCTGTGGATGTCGTCTATATGGATTTTAGTAAAGCATTTGACAAAGTCCCTCATGGCAGGTTAGTGCAAAAGGTTAAATCTCACAGGATAAAAGGTGAGCTTGCTAGATGGGTGGAGAACTGGCTTGGCCTTAGAAGACAGAAGGTAGTAGTGGAAGGGTCTTTTTCCGGTTGGAGGTCTGTGACTAGTGGTGTTCCGCAGGCACTGTACTAGGACCTCTGCTGTTTGTGATACATATGAATGATTTGGAAGAAGATGTAGCTGGTGTGATCAGTAAGCTTGCGGACAACGCAAAGATTGCTGGAGTTGCGGATACTGATGAACATTGTCAGAGGATACAGCAGGATATAGATAGACTGGAAAATTGGGTGGAGAAATGGCAGATGGAATTTAATCCAGATAAATGCAAAGTGATGCATTTCGGTAGATCTAATGTAGAGGGGAGCTATACAATAAATGGCAGAACCATCAGGAGTATAGACACACAGAGGGACCTGGATGTGCAAGTCCACAGATCCTTAAAGGTAGCAGCACAGGTGGAGAGGGTGGTGAAGAAGGCATATGGCATGCTTGCCTTTATTGGGCGGGGCATAGAGTATAAAAGTTGGCATATGATGTTGCAACTATATAGAATGTTGGTTAGGCCACATTTGGAATATTGCGTCCAGTTCTGGTTGCCACACTACCAGAAGGACGTGGAGGCTTTGGAGAGAGTACAGAAAAGGTTTACCAGGATGTTGCCTGGTATGGAGGGTCTTGGCTGTGAGGAGAGATTGGGTAAACTGGAGTTGTTCTCCCTGGGAAGATGGAGGTTGAAGGGCAACCTGATAGAGGTGTATAAAATTATGAAGGGCATAGATAGGGTGAACAGTGGGAAGCTTTTTCCCAGGTCGGAGGTGACAAACACAAGGGGTCACAAGTTCAAGGTGAGGGGGGCAAGGTTCAACACAGATGTCAGGGGGACATATTTTACACAGAGGGTGGTGGCGGTCTGGAATGCACTGCCAAGCAAGGTGGTTGAGGCAGACACGCTGGGAACATTTAAGACTTATCTAGATAGCCACATGAACAGACTGGGAATAGAGGGATACAAACGAATGGTCTAGTTGGGCTCATGAGCGGTGCAGGCTTGGAGGACCGAAGGGCCTGTTCCTGTGCTGTATTGTTCTTTGTTCTTTGTTTGTTTGTTTTGGATAGACTGGGACTTTTCTCTCTGGAGTGTAGGAGGCATGGGGGTGACCTTATAGAGGTCTATAACATAATGAGGGGCACAGGTAAGGTAGATAGTCAACATCTTTTTCCAAAGATAGGGGAGTCTAAAACTAGAGGGCATGTGTTTAATGTGAGAGGGGAGAGATACAAAAGGGTCCAGAGGGTCAATTTTTTCACACAGAGTGTGGAGAGTGTCTGGAACAAGGTGCCAGAGGTAGTAGTAGAGGTGGGTACAATTTTGTCTTTTAAAAACTATTTAGACAGTTACATGAGTACAATGGGTGTAGAGGGATATGGGCCAAATGCAGGCAATTGGGATTAGGTTAGTGATTAAAAACTGGGCGGCATGGACAAGTTGGGCCAATGGATCTGTTTCCATGCTGTAAATCTCTACGACTCTTTCAGACTTACAGCTCTGGACACCTTTTCTGTCTCACTCACCTACTATGAAGCTATTCATTCTGTGCATCCCTATGGACATTGCAACAGTTTGAGGTTCAGCTTGTTTCAACACTGGTACTGAGATTTCTGCCCGGTGACAAGGGTGTGACCTGCTGTCAATGCATTGATAGATCCCACAACTCAGTTCAAGGTCAGTGATGAACAGTCAATTTTGGTCAGCCAGTTTTAATCCAAAGAAAAGTGAGTGGGACAGGGAGTGATCATAAGAAGTGTCAGGCAGGTTCCCATGAATTAAAGAAAAGCTGTGAGGTTTATTATATACCAATCCAAGTAACGTAATCGCTAGAGCTTCTGATGGTGTGGTAAATGAGTTGGACGGCCACTCCAGTCCCAGTCTCTTACCTTCAAATGATTATCCATCTTACTCGACCTTTTGCCTAAGGCCAGGCAAGACCATTCCTAAGGGCAACTCAGTCTAGGGTAAATAGACCACGTCCCCTCATTAAGGCCCAGCAGGGTCGCGTCAAGCCTGGGGGAAGTGGTTTCTGATTGGGTCAGGTTGTACTGAGTCAGGCAAAGTGGAGGAGGGGATGCGGGTGGGAGGAGGGCGGTGCTAGGGAGAGAGGGGGCTGACATGACAGGGTCAGAGCAGGTCAGTGCTTTATGTTACCCAAAAGCTAAAGCTAGTTTTAATTTCTCTAACATTTTCTGGGTAACTATTGATGTGGAACCATTGCTGTGGAACCAAATTTTCGATTGATGTTGCATTGTTGGATGGTTTCCAGTGCAGGGCAACGGTCCAGCGACAGTCTGGAACATCCATGAGGAGTTCCCAGTGCACCCAGAGCTCAAACATAATGGATCGACTTTCACACATACAAATTCACACTGAAAGTTCACAATTAACACTGAGAGATTGGAGAGCAGGAGACATTAGTGACATTTGAGAATTTACAGAAAGCCTTGTGATTTTCCTTTGGTAATCTGGAAGCTTCCATTTAACAATGGAATTGTTAACATTGGAACGGCTGCTTTGGCCGTTCACCTGGATAGGGTACTGCTGGGCTGAATCCTTTGGAGAAATCTCTATCTGCAGCAGGGGCATCCCTGGGTCCACACTCAGAAAACAGGGTTCAAACTCGCAATATGGGATGAGGGAAAAGGAAGAAGGAGGGAGCATCCTGGTTCTGGGAATACTAATGTGGATCCTATGTTTCTGCTAAGCCCAGGAATTATTCCTCTTTCTGTGCCATTTGCTCCCTGGGTCTGTGCTGTCTGCTCTTTGGATCTGTGCTGTCTGCATTCTGCGTCTGTACTGCTGTCTGGGTCTGTGCGGTCTGGGTCTGTGTTGTCTGCTGCCTGGGTCTGTGCTGCTCGCTCTCTGTGTCTGTTCTATCTGCTTTCTGGGTCAGTGCTGCTCTCTGGATCTGTGCTGTCTGCTGTCTAGGTTTGTGCTGCTCTCTGTGTCTGTTCTATCTGCTCTCAGGGTTTGTGCTGTCAGTTATCTGGGTCTGTGCTGTCTGCTCTCTGGGTCTGTACTGCTCTCTGGGTCTGTGCTGTCTGCTCTCTGGGTCTGTACTGCTCTCTGGGTTTGTGCTGTCTGCTCTCTGGGTCTGTACTGCTCTCTGGGTTTGTGCTGTCTGCTCTCTGGGTCTGTACTGCTCTCTGGGTTTGTGCTGTCTGCTCTCTGGGTCTGTACTGCTCTCTGGGTTTGTGCTGTCAGTTATCTGGGTCTGTGCTGCCTGCTCTCTGGGTCTGTGCTGCCTGCTCTCTGGGTCTGTGCTGCCTGCTCTCTGGGTCTGTGCTGCCTGCTCTCTGGGTCTGTACTGCTCTCTGGGTCTGTGTCTCAGCTTGTATCTGCTGCTTCTACAGTGTTCTAACATTTTGGTGAGTCTTTAGTTTTTTTTGTCCTGCCTTCAAAGATCTCTTTTCTTGCCAGGCTGGTATCTCTTTAAGGTTCGCTGGGTCTTTTACTCGCTGCCACCATGTTTCACTGTGTGTTGAGGATTGAGATGGGAATTTTTGGAATTGTGTGTTTTCCCAGAGTATGCTGCTTGAGTCTACACTTTCTCAGAAGCATGACCCTTCATTTACAGCGAGTATTTACACATCTGGGTGTCAACATAGGTTGGAGTTTCTCCTCCTTCCAGATCACTCTTACTTCCCAGTTATGTGGCCTAAATCATTGTTACACTAACATCCTAATATTAACCCTTTCCTCTACACCACTGTTGCAGATGCATCTGACCATGACAGTATTGGTAAGCTTGACCATCACGCAGTCCTTGTGGCAGTGAGGTCCCATCTTCACAAAGGGGATGTTCTCCATCGTGTTGTGTGGCTCTATCACATTCCAATAGGCTTTGGATTCAGGAAAGATCCAGGATCAGCAAACTAGGACCCTGGATGCACTGTGAGCCATCAGCAATTCAGTAATATCCACCCACAATCTGTACATCAGAGCCTGACATACTCGCCCTTTACCCATTACCATCACGCCAGGTAACCAACCCTGATTTAATGACTGCGGAAGAACAGGCTAGGAACAGCAGTTTTACCAGTACTAACTGACGAAACTGAGACAGAGGTCTATACAGAGGGAATAGCAAGTGATAAACAGAGCTAAGCGATCCCACAAACAGCGGATCAGATCTAAGCTCCACAGTCCTGCCACATCTAGTCGTGAATGGTGGTGGACAATTAAGACCTGAACTACATTTAGACTGCTTGACACTTTTGCCACACAAGTGCCAAACAACTGCCATCTCCTACAAGAGGATCTAAACACTTCTCCTTGACATTCAATGGCATTACTATCACTGAATCCCCCACTATCTACATCCTGGAGGTTACCACTGACCACAAACTAAACTGAACTAGCCATATAAATACCATGGTTACAAGAGCAGGTCAGACAGCTAAGAATTCTGTGGAGGTTAATTCAGTTTCTAACTCCCCAAGCCTTGTCACCATCTACAAGGCACAAGTCAAGAGTGTGATGGAATGCTCTCCACTTGCCTGATTGAGTGCAGCTCCAACAACACTCAAAAAGCTTAACACCCGCTTGATTGCTACCCCATCACCACCTTAAACATTTACTCCCTCCACTACCAATGTTTTTGCTGCCCTTATTGTTCTAGATGTTAGTGGTCATGGGTTTGCAAGGTGCCTTGGTGATGTCCTGCAGTGCATCTTGTAGATGGTACACATGGCTGCTGCTGTGTAACAGTGGTGGAGGGAATGAATGTTGCAGGTAGTTGATAGGGGGCTGCTTTGAAATGGATGATGTCGAGCTTCCCTGTTGGAGTTGAACCTGGAGACTGGTAATTCTGCAGCGAGTGATGATCTTGACTCCCCAAAGCCACAATCCACAAGACGCAGTGAGGAGTGTAAAACAAAACTCCCCACTCACCTGGGTAATTGCTGCTGCAAGAACACTCAAAAAAGCTGAACACCATCCAGGACAAAACTGCAGCTTGTTCACCAACTTATCCACAACTTTCAACATTCACTCCCTATTTGTCTGTTCATTATCCTAGACATTTTACTGAATGTTTACCTAAAGACCAAGGATATTCTCCTAAGAATAGCATACTGATACTGCTCATGAGAGTTATCAAAGTTAAGAGAGGAAAAATAATTGGTTGCATGCCCAAATTGGGGCCACCTAACTTCACATAACTAGAATAGGAGCACACACTACTCCTCAGCTGGACGATATCTTGACAACCTGCTTCTCAGATGCTGCTGGCTATGCACAAGCTTCCCAAACAACAGCACCAAGTAATCTCAAATTCAATAACAAATCAGAAACTGTCCCAAAATAAGGGTTTGACAGCATGAGGGATAAGGAAGGAGGCGCAGTTGCAGACATCCAGTATCCTAAACAGCAAGTTCATTCCATTCATCAAGTGAAGGAACAGGCACTGAGCTGTCAGGCCGCAGCACAAGAGTCAGTGTTCCACTTTACTTTCTCACTAAAAACCCTGTCCTGGTAAAATCATTATGCTGTCAGGGAATAAGGCTGCATTCTCCACAACTTATTATGTCTAAATGTAGCAATGCCCACGCCCCACAAATGAATAAAAACAAATTGTCTTGCCTTCAGCTGATTGCTTCTTCAGTCTGGTATTTCTGCATTTCTGTCAGCATTGATGTGGAAGACCAGTGAGAGAGGGACTTCCCAGAATTGTTTCCAACCAACAAACAATTTTAATTGTCTCAATCTGCAGTCGGTGTAAATCAAGCCAAGGCTGGGCAGTTAAAATGGGGATAGGCTGACTTAATCCATTGAATTGGAAGAGTCAAATTAGTCACAATACAATAGAGGAGGAATTTCTGGAGTGTATACAGGATGGTTTTCTGAACTAATATGTTGAGGAACCAACAAGAGAACAGATCATCTGGATTGGGTATTGTGCAATGACAAAGAATTAGTTGACAATCTGGTTGTGAGAGATGAGTGACCATAATATGGTAGAATTCATTGTCAAGGTAGAGAGTGATGTTGTTGATTCTAAGACCAGGGTCCTAAATCTCAGTAAAGGTAACTATGATGGTATGAGGCATGAATTGGCCATGATGGACTGGAAGACATTACTGAAAGGGAAGACAGTAGACAGGCAATGGCAAGCATTTAAAGAACAAATCTGTGAACTCCAGATGTTGTTCACCAGATGTGGGCACCACAACAGCTCAGTGACTATCACTGAGCAGATACATGGATTCGGGCCAGTGTCTGTGGGAGTTTGCGCATTCTCCCTGTGGTTGCGTGGGTTTCCTCCGGGCACTCCGGTTTCCTCCCACACCCCAAAGGTGTGCTGTTAGGCTGATTGGTGTAACAAATTGTCCCTAAATTATTCTCCCCTGAATCTGGAGAGAGTGATCATTGTATGGTGGAGTTTCTGTTGCAGATGGAGGAGGAGAAAGTGGGTTCCCGGACACGTGTCCTTTGTTTGAATAGAGGGGAGTATGGTAGGATGAGAGAAGAATTGGCGAATGTGGACTGGGGGAGTGCGTTGGAAGGTAGGTCTGCTGAGGAGCAGTGGAGGATCTTTAAGGAGATCTTTCTTGGTGCTCAGCAGAAATTTATTCCGATGGTTAAAAAGGACAGTAGGAAGAGAGGTAATAAGCCGTGGATAACGAAGGAGGTGAAGGAAAGTGTTAAATTAAAAGCGGAGGCGTTTAGAGTAGCTAAGAGCAGTGGGCGAGAAGAGGATTGGGAAAGGTTTAAATGTCAACAAAGATTGACAAAAAAGTTGATAAAGGAGGGTAGAAGAAGCTATGAAGCTGGGCTAGCGCTTAATATAAAAAAGGATAGCAAGAGTTTTTATAAATATATAAAAAGGAAGAGGCTGGCTAGGGTGAACGTTGGTCCCTTAGCGGATGAGAAAGGGGACCTAGTGGTAGGGGATGGGGATATGGCTAAGGTCTTGAATAACTTTTTTGTTTCTGTCTTCACGGAGGAGGACGTGAATAATTTGCCGGGTGTTAGCGATGGAAAGGTGGTAGGACTGGAGGGTCTTAATGACATTACTGTTACTAGAGAGGTGGTGCGCGACAGACTGGAGGGGCTGATTGTGGACAAGTCCCCAGGACCGGATGGAATGCATCCGAGGGTTCTGAAAGAAATGGCGGAGGTGATAGTGGATGCCTTGGTGGTTATTTTCCAGACGTCGCTGGATTCCGGGGAAGTGCCGGAGGATTGGAAAACGGCTAATGTTACGCCGTTGTTTAAGAAGGGTGCCAGGCAAAAGGCGGGGAATTACAGGCCGGTTAGTTTAACGTCTGTGGTAGGTAAAATGTTAGAATCCGTCATTAAGGAGGAAATTGCGAGGCATCTTGAAGGGAATTGCTTGATAGGGCAGACGCAACACGGTTTCATTAAAGGGAAGTCGTGTCTGACAAATTTACTGGAGTTCTATGAGGATGTGTCTAGGGCGGTGGATAGAGGAGAGCCGGTGGATGTGGTCTTTCTGGATTTTCAGAAGGCGTTTGATAAGGTACCTCACAAGAGGTTACTGCAGAAGGTCAGAGGACATGGAGTTGGGGGTAGGGTGTTAGCGTGGATAGAGGATTGGTTGTCAAATAGGAGGCAGAGAGTGGGGGTCAATGGGTGCTATTCGGATTGGCGGTTGGTGACTAGTGGGGTGCCCCAGGGGTCGGTGCTGGGGCCTCAGCTATTTACCATTTATATAGATGATCTGGAGGAGGGAACCGAGTGTAGGGTGTCGAAATTTGCTGATGACACCAAGATTGGGGGAAAGGCAAATTGTGCGGAGGGTGTGGAGAGTCTGCAGAAGGATCTAGATAGGCTGGGCGAATGGGCCAGGAAATGGCAAATGGAATTTAATGTTGGCAAGTGTGAGGTGGTCCACTTTGGTAGGAAGAATGGTAGGAAGGACTATTACTTACGGGGCGAAAAACTGCAGCAGGCGACGGTGCAGAGGGACCTCGGGGTCCTTGTGCATGAGTCGCAAAAACCCAGCCTGCAGGTGCAGCAGGTGGTCAGGAAGGCGAATGGGATGCTGGCCTTCATAGCGAGGGGGATTGAATATAAAAGTAGGGAGGTCTTGCTGCAGCTGTATAGGGCATTGGTGAGGCCGCAGCTGGAGTACTGTGTGCAGTTTTGGGCGCCGCACCTGCGCAAGGATATTTTGGCCTTGGAGGGAGTGCAGAGGAGGTTTACTAGGCTGATACCGGAGTTGAGGGGGTTGAGCTATGAGGAGAGGCTGAATAAACTAGGCTTGTACTCGTTAGAGTTTAGAAGAATGAGGGGAGATCTCATTGAGACGTATAAGATGATGAATGGGATGGATAGGATAGAGGTGGAAAGACTCTTCCCGCTCAAAAAAGACAGTAGGACTAGGGGGCACAGCCTCAAGATAAAGGGGGGGCGGTTCAGAACGGAGTTGAGGAGGAACTTCTTCACTCAAAGGGTGGTGAATCTCTGGAATTCTCTGCCCGTTGAAGTGGTGGAGGCTGCCTCGCTAAATATTTTTAAGAAGCGGGTTGATGGGTTTTTGATAAGAGAGGGGATTAAGGGTTATGGGGAGAGGGCGGGAAAGTGGAACTGAGCCACGACAGATCAGCCATGATCTTATTGAATGGCGGGGCAGGCTCGAAGGGCCAGATGGCCTACTCCTGCTCCTATTTCTTATGTTCTTATGTTCTTATGGTTTCCAATGGGGGTACCATAAGCATAGACACGGGTCAAGGGAGGTGTAGGAAAAATACATTGTTAAGATGGCAGCGTGGGCTCGTTGGGCTGAAGGGCCTGTTTCCCGTGCTGTGTTGTTCTTTGTTCTTTGTTTATTCCTATTTGATGCACGAAGGGAATTGTGGCCTAACCATGGTTTACAAGGGAAATTAGAGAATAGTATCAACTTCAAGGAAGAAACATACAAATTGGCAAGAGAAAGAAATAGGTCCAGGGATTGGGAGCAGTTTAAAACTCAGCAAAGGAGGGCCAAAGGATTGATTCAGAATGGGAAAATAGAGTATGAGAGTAAGATAGCGGGGAACATAAAACTAACTGTAGAAGTTTCTATAGGTATGTAAAGAGAAAAAGATTGAGAAAAACAAATGCAGGACCCTTACGGTCTGAAACAGGGGAACAAAGAAATGGCCAAGGAATTAAATTCATACTTTGCTTCAATCTTCACAAAGGAAGGCATGAACACTGTACCAGAAGTTCTGAGAGAAATAAGTTTTAATGAGGAGCTGAAGGAAATCAGCAATAGTAGGGAAATGGTTTTGGGAAAATAAATGGGATTGAAGGTGGATAAATTTCCAGGCCTGATAATATTCATCCCAGAGTACTTAAGGAAGTGGCCCTGGAAATAGAAGTTTCATTGATGATCATTTTTCAAAATTCTTTGGGCTCTGGACTGGTTCCTACGGACTGGAGGATAGCTAATGTAAGTCCACTATTCAAAAAGGAAGCTAGAGAGAAAACAGGGAGACTAATGACCCTGATGCCAGTACAGGGAAAGTTACTAGAGTCCATTATCAAGGATTTCATAACTCGGCATTTGGAAGGCCCTGGTATAATCAGACAAAAGTCATGATGTGGGAATGCCGGCGTTGGACTGGCGTAAACACAGTAAATAGTCTGACAACACCAGGTTTTAGTCCAACCAATTTATTTGATAATACTCACAAGCTTTCGAGGGGACTGCCTCTTCGTCAGGTGAATGGAGAGACCTGACGAAGAGGCAGTCCCCTCGAAAGCTTGTGAGTATTATCGAATAAATTGGTTGGACTAAAACCTGGTGTTGTCAGACTTTTTACTATAATCAGACAAAGTCAGCATGGTTTACAAAAGGGAAATCGTGCATGATGAATCTATTGGAATACTTTGAGGATGTAACTTATAGAATTGACCAAGGAAAACTCATGAATGTGGTTTATTTAGACTTTCAGAAGGCTTTCAACAAGGTCTCACATAACAGACTACTATGTAAAGTTAAAGCACATGGGACTGCAGGTAATGTCTTGAGATGGATAGAAAGCTGGTTAGCTGATAGGAAGCAAAGAGTTGGCATAAATGGGTCTTTTTCTGATTGGCAGTCAGTGACTAGTGGGGTCCCACAGGAATCTGTGCTAGGACCCCAACTATTCACATTAGATATTAATGATTTGGAAGAGGGAACGGAATGTATTATTTCCAAATTTGGGTGGGAGGTTGAGCTTTGAGAAAGAGAAAGAAATGCTTCAGCATGATTTGGACAGGCTGAATGTGTGAGCATATGCATGGCAGATGCAGTACAATGTGGTTAAATGTGAGATTATCCACTTGGTAGTAATAATAGGATGATAGATTGTTACTCAAATGTATGTAAGTTGAGATAGGTGGATACTCAACGAGATACTGGTGTCCTCGTGCATCAGTCACTGAAAGTAAGCACATAGGTAGAACAGGCAGTAAAGAAGGCAAATGGTATGTTGCCCTTCATGGCGAGAGGATTTGAGTATAGAGATAGGGATATTTTGCTGCAATTATATAGGGCACTGGGGAGGCCACACCTGAAGTATTGTGTGAAATTTTGGTATCCCTATCTGAGGAAGGATGTCCTTGCTATAGAGGCAGCACAGCAAAGGTTTACCAGGCTGATTCCTGGGTTGGCAGGTCTGTTATATGAGGAGAGACTGAGTCAGTTAGAGTTGTATTCACTGGAGTTCAAAGAATGAGAGGGCATCTCACAGAAACTTGGAAAATTCTAACAGGGTTAAACAGGGTAGATTCAGAAAGAATGCCCCAATGGTGGCGGTGTCAAGAACTAGGGATCATAATTTGAGAATAAGGAGTAAAGCCATTAGGACGGAGGTGAGGAGAAATTTCTTCACCCAGAGGGTGGTTAAATGTGTGGAATTCACTATCACAAAAAGTGGTTGAGGCCAAAATTGTCTGATTTCAAGAAGAAATTAGATATACCTCTTGGGGGTAAAGGGATCAAGGGATATGAGGGGACGGGGGGATCAGGATATTGAATTCAATGATCAGCCATGATCAGAGTGAACGGTGGACCAGCCTCAAAGAGCCAAATGGCCTCTTCCTGCTTCTAGTTTTGATGTTTCTATGAATCTGTACCCTGATCAGGTCGAGTGCAGGTAGCCAAGATTATGATATTGTGTGATTGCCACTGTAACGTAAAAGATGCTCAGCAGAACAAGGGTTAACATAGGGTTGAAACAAAGCACTGCATGGTTTGATGTATTATTGAGTCACATGGTAATAGACACAGAAAGAATATTCTGGAAGCCTTCCTACATGGAGGAGCAGCTCCATGCATGAAAGTAACCTGGGATCTGTAATTAGTTAAAAACTATAAATAGTTAAGTACTGTAATTAGTTAAATATTAGTTAAATAAAGGTAGCAGTGGAAGGGTCTTTTTCCGGCTGGAGGTCTGTGACTAGTGGTGTTCCGCAGGGCTCTGTACTGGGACCTCTGCTGTTTGTAATATATATAAATGATTTGGAAGAAGGTGTAATTGGTGTGATCAGTAAGTTTGCAGACAACACTAAGATGGCCGGACTTGCGAATAGCGATGAATATTGTCTGAGAATATAGCAGGGTATAGATAGGCTGCAAAACTTGGTAGAGAAATGGCAGATGGAATTTAATCCAGATAAATGTGAAGTGATGCATTTTGGTAGAACTAATGTAGGGGGGAGCTCCACAATAAATGGCAGAATCAAGAGTATAGACACAGAGAGGCCTGGGTGTGCAAGTCCACAGATTCTTGAAGGTGGCATCACAGGTGGAGAAGGTGGTGAAGAAGGCATATGGCATGCTTGCCTTTATAGGACGGGGTATAGAGTATAAAAATTGGCGTCTGATGTTACAGCTATATAGAAAGTTGGTTAGGCCACATTTGGAGTACTGCATCCAGTTCTGGTCGCCACACTACCAGAAGGACGTGGAGGCTTTGGAGAGAGTACAGAAATGTTGCCTGGTATGGAGGGTCTTAGCTATGAGGAGAGATTGAGTAAACTGAGTTTGTTCTCCCTGGAAAGACAGAGAATGAGGGGAGACCTAATAGAGGTGTATAAAATTATGAAGGGCATAGATAGGGTGAACAGTGGGGAGCTTTTTCCCAGGTCGGCGGTGACAATCACGAGGGGTCACAGGTTCAAGGTGAAGGGGGCGAGGTTTAACTCAGATATCAGAGGGACGCATTTTACACAGAGGGTGGTGGGGGCCTGGAATGCACTGCCAAGCAGGGTGGTGGAGGCAGACACACTGGGATCATGTAAGACTTATCTGGATAGCCACATGAACAGACTGAGAATGGAGGGTCTAGTTGGACCAATGAGCGGCGCAGGCTTGGAGGGCTAAAGGGCCTGTTCCTGTGCTGTATTGTTCTTTTTTGCTTGTTCTTTGTTCTTAGTTCTTTGTACTAACAACTAGCAGTTCATGTTTAAATATACAAGCCTCAAGATCTCATTGGGACATCTAAAGAACACATATTACACTGCTCTGAGTCAGTGAATTCTTCATTAATGATATAAAACCAAAATTATACAAATACAGGAAATCTGAAATAAAAACAGGAAAAATTGGAAAAAATTCAGCAGGTCTGGCAGCATCTGTGGAGAGAGAAACAGAGTTAATGTTACAGGATGATGACCTATCATCAGAGCTTTGTTTAAGAATGCTGATTGGACGCTGAGGATATAATCAGGGCCCTGGTGGCCTGGGATTGAATCTGCTGACCTCACCGGTGTTAAGGCTTTCACCCACTGCAGGCCGAACCTTTTAGATCCACGTGGAGAGCCAGGATTCGGGCCAGGTAAGTTCATTGGAGGGTTTTCTGTGTGGATTGACCGGGAGGGCCCCTCCTGGAGACACATGGAAATTACACTCCTCTGATCTCTGGAGGAGATTTGGAGATATTCCTGCCCTGCTGTCTTCATGTGTAGCATTTCAATGAACATTTTAAATACAAATAGATATGCTCTCCTTCAGGAGAGGATTATCAGCACCTCACGAAGCTGCTGCTGTCTGCAGCTAGAAACTGCTATAGTCACACAGAGAGGTACATGAGGATGGTAGTAAAGAATACAAAGAATGTAGAACAGGAGACCATTTGGCCCATCATTTGGCCTCTGCCAGCCCTTTGAAAGAGATACCCACTAGTTACACCTGCCCTGCTTGTTCCCTGTGGACTTGCAATTTTTATATTTTTAAGTGTTTATTCAATTCCCTTCTGAAAGTTATTGCTGTATCGACGTCACTGTCCTGTCAGTTTTGAAGAAGATAGTGGCCAGGATTCCCTGACGCTGTTCATCCCACATCCACTGCCAGCCAGAATGGAGAATTTGGCACTCAGTCAAATATCCATTCACTGCAGCAGGACCTGAGAATCCCAGCTATGGGTGAGGATGGAGAATCCCAGCCGCGGGCAAGGTTGGAGAATCCCGGCCCCAAGTGAGATCGGAGAATCACAGCCGCGGGCAAGGTTGGAGAATCCCAGCCCCGAGCGAGATCGGAGAATCCCAGCCCCGAGTGAGATCGGAGAATCCCAGCCCCGAGCGAGGTCGGAGAATCCCAGCCCCGAGTGAGGTCGGAGAATCCCAGCCCCGAGTGAGGTCGGAGAATGCCAGCCTCGAGCGAGGTCGGAGAATCCCAGCCCCGAGCGAGGTCGGAGAATCCCAGCCCCGAGCGAGGTCGGACAATCCCAGCCCCGAGCGAGGTCGGAGAATCCCAGCCCCGAGCGCAGTCGGAGAATCCCAGCCCCGAGCGAGGTCGGAGAATCCCAGCCCCGAGCGAGGTCGGAGAATCCCAGCCCCGAGCGAGGTTGGAGAATCCCAGCCCCGAGCAAGGTCGGAGAATCCCAGCCCCGAGCGAGGTCGGAGAATCCCAGCCCCGAGCGAGGTCGGAGAATCCCAGCCCCGAGCGAGGTCGGAGAAACCCAGCCCCGAGCGAGGTCGGAGAATCCCAGCCCCGAGCGAAGTCGGAGAATCTCAGCCCCGACCGAGGTCGGAGAATCCCAGCCCCGAGCGAGGTCGGAGAATCCCAGCCCCGGGCAAGGTCGGAGAATCCCAGCCCCGAGCGAGGTCGGACAATCCCAGCCCCGAGCGAGGTCGGAAAATCCCAGCCGCGGGCAAGGTCGGAGAATACCAGCCGCGGGCAAGGTCGGAGAATCCCAGCCCCGAGCGAGGTCGGAGAATCCCAGCCCCGAGCGAGGTCGGAGAATCCCAGCCCCGAGCGAGGTCAGAGAATCCCAGCCCCGAGCGAGATCGGAGAATCCCATCCCCGAGCGAGGTCGGAGAATCCCAGCCCCGAGCGAGGTCGGAGAATCCCAGCCCCGAGCGAGGTCGGAGAATCCCAGCCCCGAGCGAGGTTGGAGAATCCCAGCCCCGGGCAAGGTCGGAGAATCTCAGCCCCGAGCGAGGTCGGAGAATCCCAGCCCCGGGCAAGGTCGGAGAATCTCAGCCCCGAGCGAGGTCGGAGAATCCCAGCCCCGAGCGAGGTCGGAGAAACCCAGCCCCGAGCGAGGTCGGAGAATCCCAGCCCCGAGCGAGGTCGGAGAATCCCAGCCCCGAGCGAGGTTGGAGAATCCCAGCCCCGGGCAAGGTCGGAGAAACCCAGCCCCGAGCGAGGTCGGAGAATCCCAGCCCCGAGCGAGGTCGGAGAATCCCAGCCCCGAGCGAGGTCGGAGAATCCCGGCCCCGGGCAAGGTCGGAGAATCTCAGCCCCGAGCGAGGTCGGAGAATCCCAGCCCCGAGCGAGGTCGGAGAAACCCAGCCCCGAGCGAGGTCGGAGAATCCCAGCCCCGAGCGAGGTCGGAGAATCCCAGCCCCGAGCGAGGTCGGAGAACCCCAGCCCCGAGCGAGGTCGGAGAATCCCAGCCCCGGGCGAGGTCGGAGAATCCCAGCCCCGAGCGAGGTCGGAGAATCCCAGCCCCGAGCGAGGTCGGAGAATCCCAGCCCCGGACAAGGTCGGAGAATCCCAGCCCCGAGCGAGGTCGGAGAATCCCAGCCCCGAGCGAGGTCAGAGAATTCCAGCCCCGAGCGAGGTCGGAGAATCCCAACCCCGAGCGAGGTCGGAGAATTCCAGCCCCGAGCGAGGTCGGAGAATCCCAACCCCGAGCGAGGTCGGAGAATCCCAGCCCCGAGTGAGGTCGGAGAATCCCAGCCCCGGGCAAGGTCGGAGAACCCCAGCCCCGAGCGAGGTCGGAGAATCCCAGCCCCGAGCGAGGTCGGAGAATCCCAGCCCCGAGCGAGGTCGGAGAATCCCAGCCCCGAGCGAGGTCGGAGAATCCCAGCCCCGAGCAAGATCGGAGAATCCCAGCCCCGAGTGAGTCGGAGAATCCCAGCCCCGGGCGAGGTCGGAGAATCCCAGCCCCGAGCGAGGTCGGAGAATCCCAGCCCCGAGCGAGGTCGGAGAATCCCAGCCCCGAGCGAGGTCGGAGAATCCCAGCCCCGAGCGAGGTCGGAGAATCCCAGCCCCGAGCGAGGTCAGAGAATCCCAGCCATGGGCGCAATCAGAGAATCCCAGCCCCGAGCGAGGTCGGAGAATCCCAGCTCCGAGCAAGGTCGGGGAATCCCAGCCCCGAGCGAGGTCAGAGAATCCCAGCTCCGAGCGAGGTCGGAGAATCCCAGCCCCGAGCGAGGTCAGAGAATCCCAGCCATGGGCGCAATCAGAGAATCCCAGCCCCGAGCGAGGTCGGAGAATCCCAGCTCCGAGCAAGGTCGGGGAATCCCAGCCCCGAGCGAGGTCAGAGAATCCCAGCTCCGAGCGAGGTCGGATAATCCCAGCCCCGAGCAAGATCGGAGAATCCCAGCCCTGAGCGTGGTCGGAGAATCCCAGCTCCGAGCGAGGTCGGATAATCCCAGCCCCGAGCAAGATCGGAGAATCCCAGCCCCGAGTGTGGTCGGAGAATCCCAGCTCCGAGCGAGGTCGGATAATCCCAGCCATGGGCGCAATCAGAGAATCCTGGCTAGTGTCTGACTACCATATTACACCGCAAAAATCAGGCTGTGTTTGCTGCCAACATCATGTGTGTGCAGTTGTGTGCTGATGGTGGGTGCGGGTTGATACCTGCCACCTTAATGGGGACAATGTGAAACATCAACCCAGTTAATTTACTTTCAGGAACAGAGGAGATGTTAGGGGTAAGTTTTTCACTCAGAGGGTGGTGAGTGAATGGAATCGGCTGCCATCGGTGGTGGTGGAGGCGAACTCGCTGGGGCCTTTTAAAAGACTTCTGGATGGGTATATGGGATCTAATGGGATTGGGGGTTATAGACAGGTCTATGGCTTAGTAGGTATAGAAGTGATCGGCGCAACTAGTGGGCCGAAGGGCCTGTTTGTGCTGTAGTGTTCTATGTTCTATATATGTTTAATGACCCAAATATCAAAAAGTGACTGTCAGTAATTTGGTTCTGCAATGTCATTGAGTGGCTGCAATTTTCCATTACTCGCTCTCTATTTTTCTGTGATAGTGACCACGGGGGATTACCAATAGCTTTCCCCATGGGCCTCGTAGGGTGCGAGCTCCCCTACTGACCAAGTGGAGACTGGCCCAATAGGGAAGGAGCAGCAGGAGGTTTCAAGCCAGCTGGCTCCATTTAGGCTGGCAGTCAAAGGACTCCGGGGCTTGGCCCGAACACTAAAGCCACAGAAACGGTACCTTATTTGTGCATGGTGTAAATGAACGGTGCTGGTGAGGGAAGTCCGGCCTCAGAGAGATTAGTACACGCTCTAGAACATAGAACATTCCAGCGCAGTACAGGCCCTTCGGCCCTCGATGTTGCGCCAACCAGTGGAACCAATCTAATGACCCTCTAACCTAAACTATTCAATATTATCCATATGTCTATCCACTGACCATTTGAACACCCTTAAAGTTGGTGAGTCCACAACTGCTGCAGGCAGGGCATTCCACACCCTTACTACTCTCTGAGTAAAGAACCTACCTCTGACATCTGTCCTATAATTACCACCCCTTAATTTAAAGCTATGTCCCCTCGTGTTAGCCATCACCAACCGAGGAAAAAGGCTCTCACTGCCCACCCTATCTTAACCCTCTGATCATCTTGTATGCCTCAATTAGGTCACCTCGTAACCTTCTTCTCTCTAATGAAAATAACCTCAAGTCCCTCAGCCTTTCCTCATAAGACCTTCCCACCATACCAGGCAACATCCTGGTAAACCTCCTCTGCACCCTTTCTAATGCCTCCACATCTTTCTTATAATGCGGCGACCAGAACTGTACGCAATACTCCAAGTGCGGCCGCACCAGAGTTTTGTACAGTTGCAACATGACCTCACGGCTCCGAAATTCAATCCCTCTACCAATAAAAGCTAACACACCATACGCCTTCTTAACAACCTTATCAACCTGGATGCCAACTTTCAGGGAGCTATGCACGTGTACACCGAGATCTCTCTGCTTGTCAACACTACTAAGAGCCCTTCCATTAGACCTATATTCTGTACTCCTGTTACTCTTACCAAAGTGAATCACCTCACACTTTTCCGTATTAAACTCCATCTGCCACCTCTCAGCCCAGCTCTGCAGCTTATCTATGTCCCTCTGCAAACTGTAACATCCATCCTCACTGTCTACAACTCCTCCGACTTTGGTGTCGTCAGCAAATTTACTAATCCATCCTTCTACACCCTCATCTAGGTCATTTATAAAAATAACAAACAGCAGTGGCCCCAAAGCAGATCCCTTGAGGTACACCACTTGTAACTGAACTCCAGGTTGAGTATTTCCCATCAACCACCACCCTCTGTCTTCTATCAGCTAGCCAATTCCTGATCCAAACTGCTAAATCACCCTCAATCCCATGCATCTGCATTTTCTGCAGTAGCCTACCATGGGGAACCTTATTGAACGCTTTGCTAAAATCCATATACACCACGTCAACTGCCTTACCCTTATCCACTTCTTTGGTCACCTTTTCAAAAACTCGATAAGGTTTGTGAGGCACGACCTACCCTTCACAAAACCGTGTTGACTATCCCTAATCAATTTGTTTCCCTTGAGATGATTATAAATCCTATCCCTTAAAATTCTTTCCAAAACTTTGCCCACAACCGAAGTAAGGGTCACTGGTCTATAATTCCCAGGATGGTCTCTACTCCCCTTCTTGAACATTTTGTTTCTTTGGAGCAGGATAAAGTTCCGGGTTATCACTGGCCCTGGGTGCAATCCGGTCACCACACACTCCGAGGTGGAACGTCTGCACTGCTGACACTCAGAGAACAGGTGAGGGGCCGCTATGAGCTACAGGTGTGGGTGTCAATGGCCAGAGGCTTTCTCTCTGCCTGGCTGAAGTTCTGGGGAAGGTAGCAGATGGTAAGGGTCAGCAGTCAGTGAATGGTCGTGCCAACATTTGCAAAATGCCAAGTTTGGCCTATTTAAGATCAATGGGAACCAATGGGCAGGCAGGTACTGGTGGCCATCTTGCTTGGCAGGAGACTCAGTGTTAGAATTCACAGCTTGTTCTATACTCAGGACTGAAAGGCCTGATGGGATTAACCCACCTCAACCTAACATGACCCAACATTAACCTGACTCCAGTCTCCATCCAAGACTAAGATCCCCTCCCCCCCGCCCACCCCAAATTCTTGACCCTCAGCCTACAATAGCACTACAAGCCAGGAATAATTGCAAGTTAGAGAGTGGGGGTCAATGGGTGCTATTCAGATTGGTGGATGGTGACTAGTGGAGTGCCCCAGGGGTCGGTGCTGGGGCCTCAGCTATTTACCATTTATATAGATGATCTGGAGGAGGGAACTGAGTGTATGGTGTCGAAATTTGCTGATGACACCAAGATTGGTGGAATGGCAAATTGTGCGGAGGGTGTGGAGAGTCTGCAGAAGGATCTAGATAGGCTGGGCGAATGGGCCAGGAACTGGCAAATGGAATTTAATGTTGGCAAGTGCGAGGTGGTCCACTTTGGTAGGAATAATGGTAGGAAGGATTATTACTTACGTGGCGAAAAACTGCAGCAGGCGACGGTGCAGAGGGACCTCGGGGTCCTTGTGCATGAGTCGCAAAAACCCAGCTTGCAGGTGCAGCAGGTGGTCAGGAAGGCGAATGGGATGCTGGCCTTCATAGCGAGGGGGATTGAATATAAAAGTAGGGAGGTCTTGCTGCGACTGTATAGGGCATTGGTGAGGCCGCAGCTGGAGTACTGTGTGCAGTTTTGGGCGCCGTACTTACGCAAGGATATTTTGGCCTTGGAGGGAGTGCAGAGGAGGTTTACTAGGCTGATGCCGGAGTTGAGGGGGTTGAGCTATGAGGAGAGGCTGAATAAACTAGGCTTGTACTCGTTAGAGTTTAGAAGAATGAGGGGAGATCTCATTGAGACGTATAAGATGATGAATGGGATGGATAGGATAGAGGTGGAGAGACTCTTCCCGCTCAGAAAGGATAGTAGGACTAGGGGGCACAGCCTCAAGATAAAGGGGGGGCGGTTTAGAACGGAGTTGAGGAGGAACTTCTTCACTCAAAGGGTGGTGAATCTCTGGAATTCTCTGCCCGTTGAAGTGGTGAAGGCTACATCGTTAAATATTTTTAAGACGCGGGTTGATGGGTTTTTGATAAGCGAGGGGATTAAGGGTTATAGGGAGAAAGCGGGAATGTGGAACTGAGCCACGACAGATCAGCCATGATCTTATTGAATGGCGGGGCAGGCTCGAAGGGCTAGATGGCCTACTCCTGCTCCTATTTCTTATGTTCTTATGTTCCTGCTTCAGACTCCCAGGACAGGGAATACAATTCCATTTTTACTACTGGAGAATGTCTGGATTGTAATTGTCCAATAAATTACATTAATCCAGAATTCTACTAGAGATGAAAATTGCAATGTGTTTTACAGGATGTACATCTCTGAACCAAAGGAAGAGGGGGGACCATAAACATTGGCAAAGAGGTGGGTTTTAAGGAGGTTGTTAAAGATGTAGAGGGTGCTGGAGATACAGAGAGGTTCAGGAGGGAATTTGAATGGAACAGAAGGCCAGTGTGGTGTCTGGCACAGTGTGTTAACGGGCAAACTGACTGCAGGGTGCTCTTACACACAGCCCCGTGTGTGTGCAGTTGTGAAGCATGTCCATCATGAAGTGAAGCATGTCCATACAGTTGTGAAACATGAAGAAAAGCATGTCCAAACTGTCTGCAAGGCAGCAGTGTGAGCAGCTTCCTACACTGAGAGAGGGCTGCAGCGTTGGAGATGATCTTTTTGGATGAGGCATAAAGTCTACTCCACCCTCTCATTCATGGCACTCTGTAAGGAGGAGCAGGGAGTTCTCCTTGGAGGCCTGAGGCAACACTTATTTCTCAAACAACACCTCAAAAAAACGGTTTGTTGATCAGTTAGCACATTGCCGTTTGTGGGATCCTACTGTGCAATGCTTACCTGCCGTGTGCCTGACAAGAAGTATTTGTGGAGACCCTGGAGAGAGTGCAGGGGAGGTTTACCAGGATGCTGCCTGGTATGGAAGGACTGGGTTATGAGGAAAGATTGAGTAAATTGGGGCTGTTTTCCTTAGAAAGACGGAGAATGAGGGGAGATCTAATAGCGGTGTATAAGATTATGAAGGGTATAGATAGAGTAAAGAATGGTAAGCTTTTTCCTAGATTGGAAACAAGTATTACAAGGGGCCACGGGCTTTGGGTGAGGGGGGTGAGGGGGGTGAGGTTTAATTCGGATGTTAGAGGGAGGTTTTTCACACAGAGGTTTGTGGGGGTATGGAATGCACTGCCAAGTAAGGTGGTGGAGACAGGTACTCTGGAGTTGTTCAAGGGATACTTAGATAGGCACATGAGCGGGATGGAGATGGAGGGATATAGGAGACTGTTTTAAGTAAGGATCAAGAGCCTTGGGATGTCCCTGGGAATCAACTGATTCCTATGGACCTTCCAACGTATTTTCTGGCTCACTTGTTTTACTTTTGAGCTTCTGTGGATTCCCTTGAATGTTATAAGATGTGCATGTTATTGATGTTTTTCTCTTTTAATCCACAGGTGCTTCGGTCTGCCTTGTTGTCCAACAAGGGACATACACGCAGTGGGTCGTGCGAGGGCTGCTCTTGGTTGTTCGAGAGTTGCCCAGTGCTTCATGTCGTTAGTGTATGCTTAAACTGGACCAACTGACGGGCAACACGACAGCTCAGTGACTATCACTGTTTGCTGTGCAGACACATGGATTTGGGCCGGTGTCTGTGGGAGTTTGCGCATTCTCCCCGTGCCTGCATGGGTTTTCTCCGGGTGCCCCGGTTTCCTCCCACATCCCAAAAACGTGCTCTTAGGCTGATTGGTGCAACAAATTGTCCCTAAATTAGTCTCCCCTCAATCTGGTTTCCAATGTGGAGAGCCATAAGCGTAGACAAAGGTCATGGGTGGAGAGGGAACTCACAATCTTAAAATGGCGGCGCGGGCTTGTTGGGCCGAAGGACATGTTTCCCGTGCTGTGTTGTTCTTTGTTCTTTGTTCTATTTTGCGGCTGTGAAAATCTTTGGAAAGTTTGAGGTTGTGAATAGAAATTTAGCTCTTTATGCAACCTGAACGTTCTGATAATTCCTTTCGCCTCAATTTGGACAGGGTCAGTATGGTCCGGGTCGGTCGGGTCCGGGTCGGTCGGGTCCGGGTCGGTCGGGTCCGGGTCGGTCGGGTCTGGGTCGGTCGGGTCCGGGTCGGTCGGGTCTGGGTCAGTCGGGTCTGGGTCGGTCGGGTCGGTCGGGTCCGGGTCGGTCAGGTCCGGGTCGGTCGGGTCCGGGTCGGTCGGGTCCGGGTCGGTCGGGTCCGGGTCGGTCGGGTCTGGGTCAGTCGGGTCTGGGTCGGTCGGGTCGGTCGGGTCCGGGTCGGTCAGGTCCGGGTCGGTCGGGTCCGGGTCGGTCGGGTCCGGGTCGGTCGGGTCGGTCAGGTCCGGGTCGGTCGGGTCCGGGTCGGTCGGGTCCGGGTCGGTCGGTCGGGTCCAGGTCGGTCGGGTCCGGGTTGGTCGGGTCCGGGTCAGTCGGGTCCGGGTCGGTCGGGTCGGTCAGGTCCGGGTCGGTCGGTCGGGTCCAGGTCGGTCGGGTCCGGGTCGGTCAGGTCCGGGTCGGTCGGGTCCGGGTCGGTCGGGTCCGGGTCGGTCGGGTCCGTGTCGGTCGGGTCCGGGTCGGTCGGGTCCGGGTCGGTCGGGTCGGTCAGGTCCGGGTCGGTCGGGTCCGGGTCGGTCGGGTCCGGGTCGGTCGGGTCGGTCGGTCGGGTCCGGGTCGATCGGGTCCGGGTCGGTCGGGTCCGGGTCGATCGGGTCCGGGTCGGTCGGGTCCGTGTCGGTCGGGTCCGGGTCGGTCGGGTCCGGGTCGGTCGGGTCCCGGTCGGTCGGGTCCGGGTCGATCGGGTCCGGGTCGGTCGGGTCCGTGTCGGTCGGGTCCGGGTCGGTCGGGTCCAGGTCGGTCGGGTCCGGGTCGGTCGGGTCGGTCGGGTCGGTCGGGTCTGGGTCGATCGGGTCCGGGTCGATCGGGTCGGTCGGGTCCGGGTCAATCGGGTCCGGGTCGGTCGGGCCCGGGTCGGTCGGGTCCGGGTCGGTCGGGTCCGGGTCGGTCGGGTCCCGGTCGGTCGGGTCCGGGTCGGTCGGTTCCGTGTCGGTTGGGTCCGGGTCGGTTGGGTCGGTCGGGTCAGTCGGGTCCAGGTCGGTCGGGTCGGTCGGGTCCGGGTCGGTCGGGTCCGGGTCGGTCGGGTCCGGGTCGGTCGGGTCCGGGTCGGTCGGGTCCGGGTCGGTCGGGTCAGTCGGGTCCGGGTCGGTCGGGTCCGGGTCGGTCGGGTCGGTCGGGTCCGGGTCGGTCGGGTCCGGGTCAGTCGGGTCCGGGTCGGTCGGTCGGTCGGGTCCGGGTCGGTCGGGTCCGGGTCGGTCGGGTCGGTCGGGTCCGGGTCGGTCGGGTCGGTCGGGTCCGGGTCGGTCGGGTCGGTCGGGTCCGGGTCGGTCGGGTCCGGGTCGGTCGGGTCAGTCGGGTCCGGGTCGGTCGGGTCGGTCGGGTCCGGGTCGGTCGGGTCGGTCGGGTCCGGGTCGGTCGGGTCGGTCGGGTCCGGGTCGGTCGGGTCGGTCGGGTCCGGGTCGGTCGGGTCGGTCGGGTCCGGGTCGGTCGGGTCCGGGTCGGTCGGGTCCGGGTCGGTCGGGTCCAGGTCGGGTCCGGGTCGGTCGGGTTCGGGTCGGTCGGTCGGGTCGGTCGGGTCGGTCGGGTCCGGGTCGGTCGGGTCGGTTGGGTCCGGGTCGGTCGGGTCCGGGTCGGTTGGGTCCGGGTCGGTCGGGTCGGTCGGGTCCGGGTCAGTCGGGTCCGGGTCGGTCGGGTCGGTCGGGTCCGGGTCGGTCGGGTCCGGGTCGGTCGGGTCCGGGTCGGTCGGGTCCGGGTCGGGTCCAGGTCGGTCGGGTCCGGGTCGGTCGGGTCTGGGTCGGCCGGTCGGGTCCGGGTCGGTCGGGTCCGGGTCGGTCGGGTTCGGGTCGGTCGGTCGGGTTCGGGTCGGTCGGGTCCGGGTCGGTCGGTCGGGTCCGGGTCGGTCGGGTCCGTGTCGGTCGGTTCGGTCGGGTCCGGGTCGGTCGGGTCCGGGTCGGTCGGGTCCGGGTCGGTCGGTTCGGTCGGGTCCGGGTCGGGTCCGGGTCGGTCGGGTCCGGGTCGGTCGGGTCCGGGTCAGTCGGGTCCGGGTCGGTCGGGTCCGGGTCGGTCGGGTCCGTGTCGGTCGGTTCGGTCGGGTCCGGGTCGGTCGGGTCCGGGTCGGTCGGGTCCGGGTCGGTCGGGTCCGGGTCGGTCGGTTCGGTCGGGTCCGGGTCGGGTCCGGGTCGGTCGGGTCCGGGTCGGTCGGGTCCGGGTCAGTCAGGTCCAGGTCGGTCGGGTCCGGGTCGGTCGGTCAGGTCCGGGTCGGTCGGGTCGGTCGGTCGGTTGGGTCCGGGTCAGTCGGGTCCGGGTCGGTCGGGTCCGGGTCGGTCGGGTCCGGGTCGGTCGGGTCCGGGTCGGTCGGGTCCGGGTCGGTCGGGTCCGGGACGGTCGGGTCCGGGTCGGTCGGGTCGGTCGGGTCCGGGTCGGTCGGGTCCGGGTCGGTCGGGTTCGGGTCGGTCGGGTCCGGGTCGGTCGGGTCCGGGTCGGTCGGGTCCGGGTCGGTCGGGTCAGTCGGGTCCAGGTCGGTCGGGTCGGTCGGGTCCGGGTCGGTCGGGTCCGGGTCGGTCGGGTCCGGGTCGGTCGGGTCAGTCGGGTCCGGGTCGGTCGGGTCCAGGTCGGTCGGGTCGGTCGGGTCCGGGTCGGTCGGGTCCGGGTCGGTCGGGTCCGGGTCGGTCGGGTCGGTCGGGTCCGGGTCGGTCGGGTCAGTCGGGTCCGGGTCGGTCGGGTCCAGGTCGGTCGGGTCGGTCGGGTCCGGGTCGGTCGGGTCAGTCGGGTCCGGGTCGGTCGGGTCCGGGTCGGTCGGGTCGGTCGGGTCCGGGTCGGTCGGGTCCGGGTCGGTCGGGTCCGGGTCGGTCGGGTCCGGGTCGGTCGGGTCAGTCGGGTCCGGGTCGGTCGGGTCCGGGTCGGTCGGGTCCGGGTCGGTCGGGTCCGGGTCGGTCGGGTCAGTCGGGTTCGGGTCGGTCGGGTCCGGGTCGGTCGGGTCCGGGTCGGGTCCGGGTCGGTCGGGTCCGGGTCGGTCGGGTCCGGGTCGGTCGGGTCGGTCAGGTCCGGGTCGGTCGGGTCCGGGTCGGTCGGGTCCGGGTCGGTCGGTCGGGTCCAGGTCGGTCGGGTCCGGGTTGGTCGGGTCCGGGTCAGTCGGGTCCGGGTCGGTCGGGTCGGTCAGGTCCGGGTCGGTCGGTCGGGTCCAGGTCGGTCGGGTCCGGGTCGGTCGGGTCCCGGTCGGTCGGGTCCGGGTCGGTCGGGTCCGGGTCGGTCGGGTCCGGGTCGGTCGGGTCCGGGTCGGTCGGGTCCGGGTCAGTCGGGTCCGGGTCGGTCGGGTCCGGGTCGGTCGGGTCCAGGTCGGTCGGGTCCAGGTCGGTCGGGTCCGGGTCGGTCGGGTCGGTCGGGTCCGGGTCGGTCGGGTCCGGGTCGGTCGGGTCCGGGTCGGTCGGGTCCGGGTCGGTCGGGTCCAGGTCGGTCGGGTCGGTCGGGTCTGGGTCGGTCGGGTCGGTCGGGTCCGGGTCGGTCGGGTCGGTCGGGTCCGGGTCGGTCGGGTCCGGGTCGGTCGGGTCGGTCGGGTCCGGGTCGGTTGGGTCGGTCGGGTCCGGGTCGGTCGAGTCCGGGTCGGTCGGGTCGGTCGGGTCCGGGTCGGTTGGGTCGGTCGGGTCCGGGTCGGTCGGGTCCGGGTCGGTCGGGTCGGTCGGGTCCGGGTCGGTTGGGTCGGTCGGGTCCGGGTCGGTCGGGTCCGGGTCGGTCGGGTCGGTCGGGTCCGGGTCGGTTGGGTCGGTCGGGTCCGGGTCGGTCGGGTCCGGGTCGGTCGGGTCGGTCGGGTCCGGGTCGGTTGGGTCGGTCGGGTCCGGGTCGGTCGGGTCCGGGTCGGTTGGGTCGGTCGGGTCCAGGTCGGTCGGGTCCGGGTCGGTCGGGTCCGGGTCGGTCGGGTCCATGTCGGTCGGGTCCGGGTCGGTCGGGTCGGTCGGGTCCGGGTCGGTCGGGTCGGTCGGGTCCGGGTCGGTCGGGTCGGTCGGGTCGGTCGGGTCCGGGTCGATCGGGTCCGGGTCGGTCGGGTCCGGGTCGGTCGGGTCCGGGTCGGTCGGGTCCGGGTCGGTCGGGTCCGGGTCGGTCGGGTCCGGGTCGGTCGGGTCCGGGTCGATCGGGTCCGGGTCGGTCGGGTCCGGGTCGGTCGGGTCCGGGTCGGTCGGGTTCGGGTCGGTCGGGTCCGGGTCAGTCGGGTCCGGGTCGGTCGGGTCGGTCGGGTCCGGGTCGGTCGGGTCGGTCGGGTCGGTCGGGTCCGGGTCGGTCGGGTCCAGGTCGGTCGGGTTCGGGTCGGTCGGGTCCGGGTCAGTCGGGTCCGGGTCGGTCGGGTCGGTCGGGTCCGGGTCGGTCGGGTCGGTCGGGTCCGGGTCGGTCGGGTCGGTCGGGTCCGGGTCGGTCGGGTCCAGGTCGGTCGGGTTCGGGTCGGTCGGGTTCGGGTCGGTCGGGTCCGGGTCGGTCGGGTCCGGGTCGGTCGGGTCCAGGTCGGTCGGGTTCGGGTCGGTCGGGTCCGGGTCGGTCGGGTCCGGGTCGGTCGGGTCCAGGTCGGTCGGGTTCGGGTCGGTCGGGTCCAGGTCGGTCGGGTTCGGGTCGGTCGGGTCCGGGTCGGTCGGGTCCGGGTCGGTCGGGTCCGGGTCGGTCGGGTCCGGGTCAGTCGGGTTCGGGTCGGTCGGGTCCGGGTCGGTCGGGTCCAGGTCGGTCGGGTCCGGGTCGGTCGGGTCCGGGTCGGTCGGGTCCGGGTCGGTCGGGTCCGGGTCGGTCGGGTCCGGGTCGGTCGGGTCAGTCGGGTCCGGGTCGGTCGGGTCCGGGTCGGGTCCGGGTCCGGGTCGGGTCCGGGTCGGTCGGGTCCGGGTTGGTCGGGTTCGGGTCGGTCGGGTCCGGGTCGGTCGGGTCGGTCGGGTCCGGGTCGGTCGGGTTCGGGTCGGTCGGGTCCGGGTCGGTCGGGTCGGTCGGGTCCGGGTCAGTCGGGTCCGGGTCGGTCGGGTCCGGGTCGGTCGGGTCGGTCGGGTCCGGGTCGGTCGGGTCCGGGTCGGTCGGGTCCGGGTCGGTCGGGTCCGGGTCGGTCGGGTCCGGGTCGGTCGGGTCCGGGTCGGTCGGTCGGGTCCGGGTCGGTCGGTCCGGGTCGGGTCCGGGTCGGTCGGTCGGGTCCGGGTCGGTCGGGTCCGGGTCGGTCGGTCGGGTCCGGGTCGGTCGGGTCCGGGTCGGTCGGTCGGGTCCGGGTCGGTCGGGTCTGGGTCGGTCGGGTCCGGGTCGGTCGGGTTCGGGTCGGTCGGGTTCGGGTCGGTCGGGTCGGTCGGGTCCGGGTCGGTCGGGTCAGGGTCGGTCGGGTCCGGGTCGGTCGGGTCCGGGTCGGTCGGTCGGGTCGGTCGGGTTCGGGTCGGTCGGGTCAGGGTCGGTCGGGTCCGGGTCGGTCGGGTCCGGGTCGGTCGGGTCGGTCGGGTTCGGGTCGGTCAGGTCCGGGTCGATCGGGTCCGGATCGGTCGGGTTCGGGTCGGTCGGGTCCAGGTCGGGTCCGGGTCGGTCGGGTCCGGGTCAGTCGGGTCCGGGTCGGTCGGGTCCGGGTCGGTCAGTCGGGTCCGGGTTGGTCGGGTTCGGGTCGGTCGGGTCCGGGTCGGTCGGTCGGGTCCGGGTCAGTCGGGTCCGGGTTGGTCGGGTCCGGGTCGGTCGGGTCGGTCGGGTCCGGGTCGGTCGGGTCCCGGTCGGTCGGGTCCGGGTCGGTCGGGTCCGGGTCGGTCGGGTCCGGGTCGGTCGGGTCCCGGTCGGTCGGGTCCGGGTCGGTCGGGTCCCGTTCAGTCGGGTCCGGGTCGGTCGGGTCCGGGTCGGTCGGGTCCCGTTCAGTCGGGTCCGGGTCCATCTGATCTGGTCAGTTTTGCCCACGTGTGTCCAGTAAGTTCACTCGGTTGGGAGTATCTTTGGCTCCCTAGACCCTGAGCAAGGTGAGTGAGTGAGGCGAGTGAAGGTGAGGCAAGGTGATGCGAGCCGAGGTGAGTGAGTGAGGAGTGTTTGCTGGAATTTACTGCAGACCATGAGCAGTCTCAGAATCAAGGATGATTTGGTTGGGGAGACCACCCAAGATCCCTTTTACCAGATCATGTCTGCAAGCATCCTGCTGCCAGATGCTAATCCCTGTCATTCCTCTGCTGCCTCGAAACCTTGCTGGTGGAATTACAATTCACATTTTTCATTATGTGTGGTCCAACATTTGGGACCAGTTTCCGGCCAGCTCTCCATCTTCCACTCAGAGACAAGATCAACATAGCCCAGTTCACAACCCATCACAACATGGCTCAGTCCTGACAGAGCTGCGTCCTGCCACAACACTGAGAGAGCTCTGTGAACACATCAGCTCTATAGATACACACAAATCAATCCGGTCGGCAGCCAAAACAGCAAGTGTCTCTGATCTGAGCACAATATGACAGAGACAATACTTATCCATTGAGTAAGCTGCAGGAAAATTAATAAAACAACATCTGGAACTCTGACAAATTGTGTAAGTTTTGGGAAAACAATGTCACAATGATTTAAAATTAGGACATGGTAATAACTTGGGAATTTCAGGCTTAACAGCCATGTCTAGCTGCTCATGCCTGGGTGAACTCTGTGTGAACGCTGTGTGTACACAGAATTTGGGAGCATAAATGCTGTGTGTACACTGAATTTGGGAGTGTAAATGCTGTGTGTACACTGAATTTGGGAGTGTAAATGCTGTGTGTACACTGAATTTGGGAGTGTAAATGCTGTGTGTGCACTGAATTTGGGAGTGTAAATGCTGTGTGTACACTGAATTTGGGAGCGTGAATGCTGTGTACACTGAATTCAAGAAGCAAATGTTGCAAGTACACTAAATTTGGGAGTGTGAATGTTGCGTGACACTGAATTTGGGAGTGTGAATGCTGTGTACACATCCAGGTTGGTCGGGTCCAGGTCAGTCAGTCAGTCGGGTCCAGATCAATCGGTCAGTCGGGTCTGGGTCATTCGGTCAGTCGGGTCTGGGTCAGTCGGGTCCAGTTCGGTCGGGTCCACTGTGCGTACGTTGAATTTGGGCGTGTGAACACTTGTGTGCACTGAATTCAGGAGTGTGAATGTTGTGTGTGCAGGACAGGTAAATAAGGTTGTTAAGAAGGCATATGACATACTTGCCTTTATGAGATGAGGTATGGAATATGAGAGCAGGGATGTTATAATGGAGCTGTATAAAACACAACTGGTTAGGTCACAGCTAGAGTACTGTGTGCAATTCTGGTGTCACTCTATAGGAAGGATGTGAGTACACTGGAGAGGGTGCAGAGGAGATTCACCAGGATGGTTCCTGGGCTGGAGCGTTTCAGCTATCAAGAGAGGTTGGTTAGGCTGGGTTGTTTTCCTTACAGCAGAGAATGCTGAGGGGGGACCACAGCCTTGAAAGAGCTAATCAATGGATAAATGTGAAGTTATTCACTTTGAAAGCAAAACAAGAAGGCAGAATGTTACTGAATGGCTGTAAATTAGGAGAGGGGAGTGTGCAGCGAGACCTCAGTGTCCTTGTGCACCAGTCATTGAAGGTAAGCATGCAGGTACAGCAGGCGGTGAAGAAGGCAAATGGTATGTTGACCTTCACTGCGAGAGGTTGAGTATGGAAACAGGGATGCGTTGTTGCAAATACACAGGGCCTAGGTGAGGATGCACCTAGAATATTGTCTGCAGTTTTGGTCCCCTTTTTTGAGGAAGGATGTTCTTTCTGTCAAGGGAGTGCAGCGAAGGTTTACCAGGCTGATTCAGGGGATGGTGGGACTGATGTATGAGGAGAGATTGACTCGGTTAGGATTGTTTTTGCTGGAGTTCAGCCAAATGAGGGGGGAATCTCACAGAGACTTATAAAATTCTAACAGGACTAAACAGGGTAGATTCAGGAAGGATGTTCCTGATGGTGAGGGAATCCAAAACCAGGGGTTACAGTCTGAGGTTTCAGGGTAGACCATTTAGGATGCAGGTGAAGAGAAATTTCTTCACCCAAAGAGTGGTGAGCCTGTGGAATTCATTACCATAGGAAGTAGTTGATGCCAAAACAGTGAATGTATTCAAGAGGCAGCTGGATATAGCACTTAGGGTGAATGGGTTCAACGGTTATGGGGAAAAAGCAGGATTGAGTTAGACGATCAGCTATAAAGGTAATGAATGGAGGAGCAGCTCAAAGGGCCAAATGGTCCCCTCCCGCTTCTATCTGTTCTGTTTCTATGTTTCTTTGACCTGATTAAGGTGTATAAAATTGTGCAGGGCACAGATAGGAAGAAGTTTTCCCCTTAGTAGACCAGTAACCAGAGGGCAGAGATTTAAGTTAAGGGGCAGGAGATTTTGTGGGGATTTGAGGGAAACCATTTTCACCCAGAGGCTGCTGGGAATCCGGAACTCACAGCCTTAAAGAGTGGTAAAGGCAGGAATCCTCATAACATTTAAGAAGTAGTTAGACAAACACTTGAAACGCCACAGCGTACAAGCCTCCGGACCAATGGGATGAGAATGGGTAAGTAAGCGCTTGATGGCCAGCACAAACACAATAGGTCAAGGGGCTTCTTTTTGTGCTGGAAAACTCTCACTCTAAAATCTATATCAATGACTTGGGTGAAGAGGCAGAATGTATGTTTGTTAAATTTGCTAATGTCACAAAGATAGGTAGAAAAATAAATTGTAAGCAAGACTGCAGTAACTCAGAAGTCTGCTGTAAAGAAGTGGCACTTTATTACCAAAGTAAAAATAAAGCAAAATCGCAAGCCTATGGTGCATACATACATTCATGATGTGGAGATGCCGGCGTTGGACTGGGGTATACACAGTAAGAAATCTCACAGTTGTGAGTGTGTGTCTTTACATCCGCTATTTTTGTAATCAGAACTCTCCACTCACCTGACGAAGGGTCAGAGGCCCGAAAGCTAGTGGCTTTTGCTACCAGATCAACTTGTTGGACTTTAACCTGGTGTTGTGAGACTTCTTACTGTGCATACATACAGACAGGTCCCAACCAGGATGATATAAGTAATGGACCCACTCCGGGGCTTGCTTTATAAAGGGCTTGGAATACGAGATCCACCTAGTAAGGTAATTACCAATCCTCTGGGAATTCATATTCCAAAAATCCTACAGGGAGTCCAATCAGGGATTCCTCAGGTAAGTCCTGGAGTTTATCACAAAGGCCAAAGGTACGGAATTTTACCAGCCAGCCCACCATGGGAATCGCAGCGGGTGGGACATGGACAATGTGAAGGTCCGTTGAACCTGGGCAGGATTGTATGGTCTTGCAGCAAGCACGGCTGAAAAATCCCTCCCAAAGGGTCCAAGAGGGGATTTGGATAGGTTGGCAGCTGGACTATAATGTGGGAAATGGCGGACGTGTCCATGATGGCAGGAAGAATAGAAACACAGAGTATTATTTAAACACAGCAATCGCAGAATCTGGAAGCACAGAGGATCCCACATCTGCCATAGGAATCACCAAAGGTTCACATGAAGGTACAGCAAATGATTAGAAGGGAAATGGATGGTGTTGGGATGAGGGGTAGTTACCTTCTGGGGAAGGGCTGGAGAGACTGGGCATGAACCTATTGGATTTTAGAATATTGAGAGATGATCCAATTGAAACATGAAAGACCCTGACAGAAACTGACAGGAAGGACATTGGCTGGGATTATTGGACACCGAGGTTTCCGAGTGTGGGACACAGCGAGAGCTCTGGGGGAGACAGTGAGGGCTCTGGAGGATACAGCGAGGGCTCTGGGGGAGACAGTGAAGGCTCTGGAGGATACAGCGAGGGCTCTGGGGGAGACAGTGAAGGCTCTGGAGGATACAGCGAGGGCTCTGGGGGAGACAGTGAGGGCTCTGAGGGAGACAGCAAGGGCCCTGGGAGAGACTGCAAGGGTTCTGGGAGAGACGGCGAGGGCTCTGGCCGGAATAATATAGGGGGGAGTTATATGATAAAGGGTAAGCCTATAAAGAGTATAGAAATGCAGCGAGACCTGGGGGTGCAAGTGCACAAGTCTTTGAAGGTGGCAGTACAAGTGGAGAAGGTTGTGAAGAAAGCTTATGGTATGTTAGCCTTTATAGGAAGGGGTATAGAAAGGAGTCTAATGTTGCAGTTGTACAGAATGTTGGTTAGGCCGCATTTGGAGTACTGCATCCAGTTCTGGTCGCCTTACTACTGGAAGGACGTGGAGACTCTGGAGAGAGTGCAGAGGAGGTTTACCAGGATGTTGCCTGGTATGGAAGAACTGGGTTATGAGGAAAGATTGAGCAAATTGGGGCTGCTTTCCCTTGAAAGACGGCGACTGAGGGAGGATCTAATAGAGGTATATAAGATTATGAAGAGTATAGATAGAGTAAACAGAAGTAAGCTATTTCCTATGTTAGAGACGCACAGTACGAGGGGCCATGGGCTTAAGGTGAGGGGAGAGAGGTATAACACGGATATTAGAGGGAGGTTTTTCACACAGAGGGTAGTGGGGTTATGGAATGCTCTGCCAAGTAAGGTGGTGGAGGCAGGCACGCTGGAGTTGTTTAAGAGTAACTTAGACAGGCACATGAGTGGGTTGGAGATGGGAGGACATAGGAGATTGTTTTAAATAAGGGTCATTCGCATTGGGACATCCCTGGTAATGTATAAGGATGTGGTATGATAGTAATGTTTTTCTCTTTTAATCCACAGGTTTTAAGTCGGTCCGCCTTGTTGCCCAACGAGGGGCATACACGCGATGGGTCGTACAAGGGCTGCTCTTGGTTGTTCGAGATTGGCCTAGTGCTTCATGTCGTTAGTGTGTGCCTAAACTGGACCAGATACTGGGCAAGACGACAGCTCAGTGACTATCACTGATTGATGTGCAGACACATGGATTTGGGCCAGTGTCTGTGGGAGTTTGCGCATTCTCCCCGTGCTCCGGTGGGTTTTCTCCGGGTGCTCCGGTTTCCTCCCACACCCCAAAGATGTGCTATTAGGCTGATTTGGAGGTAATAAATTGTCCCTAAATTCGTTTCCCTCAATGTGGAATGACATAAACAATAGATAAGGGTCATGGGTGGAGGGGGGGACTGGTAATGTTAAAATGGTGGTGTGGGCTCGTTGGGCCGAAGGGCCTGTTTCCCGGGCTGTTTTTGTTCTTTGTTCTTTGTTCTTTGACAGAGTGATGGCTCTGGAGGACACAACAAGGGTTCTGGGGAACATAGTGAGGGCTCTGGGGGAGACAGCGAGGGCGTCAAATGTGGGAGACAGTGAGGGCTCTGGGGGACACAGCAAGGGTCTGGAGGGACACAGCAAGGGCTCTGGGAGACACAGCAAGGGTCTGGGTATGACAGCGAGGGCTCTGAGGGAGAGAGTGAGGGCTCTGGGGGAGAGAGCGAGGGCTCTGAGTGAGACAACGAGGGCTCTGGGGGAAACGGCGAGGCCTCTGGGGGAGACAGCGAGGGCTCTGGGGGAGACAGTGAGGGGTCTGGGGGAGACAGTGAGGGGTCTGGGGGAGACAGTGAGGCCTCTGGGGGAGACAGCGAGGGCTCTGGGGGAGACGGCGAGGGCTCTGGGGGAGATGGCAAGGGCTCTGGGGGAGACGGCGAGGGCTCTGGGTGATACAGCAAGGGGTCCGAGTGTGGGACACAGTAAGGGCTCTGGGGGAGACAGCGAGGGCTCTGGACATGAATTGTAGAAAGAATAGCATTCATTGCTGTAATATTGAAATCTTGGTCCTGATTATTTAAGGTTATTTATTCGTCACAAGTCGGTTTACATTAACGCTGCAATGAAGTTATGTGAAAATGCCCTCGTTGCCACACTGTGCTGCTTGTTCGGATACACTGAGGGAGAATTTAAGTTGGCCAATCCACCTAACCAGCACGTCTTTCTGACTTTGGGAGGATACAGGAGCACCCAAAGGAAACCCACACAGACATGGGGAGAATGTGCAGATTCTGCACAGTGACCCAAGCCGGGAATTGAACCTGGCACTGTGAGGCAGTAGTGTTAACCACTGTGCCACCGTGAAAAATGGGTTTTCAGCTATGTCTTGACAAAAACACAGTGCGGAGTCATAATGAACATTACCATCGCTCCTTAGAGAATTTCATATTTGGTCATTAGAATAAATACATAAACCTGGATGTTTAACTAGGGTTCAGACAGAAAGATTTTTGTGGTGATTTACATGGGGTCCCTAGGAAAACACCAGGATACTGGCCTCGAAAGCAAAAAAGGTTGGGAGGTTTTGTTTGGATATGGTGAATTGCCTTGCTGTGTCCACAGCCAGTTATATCAGATTACACATTCCAGGAAAAGTGTTGGGTGATTATTACTCTCCCACTTCCTGGCATTGCCACCACTCATACTGATTACACTGTACAGTGTCACTAAACACAGCCTTTGGTACATTGGGAAAGGTCATGGAGATAAAGTGAGCTCCTTACGTAATTCCTTAGGGGGCTGCAATATTTTGAGAGCATGGGCCACATCTTTCTAAACCTGTGAACATTTAAACTGGGATTAAAGGACTTTGGGGCAGATCCACTGTTCAGCTGTTGACATATTCCACAGCAGCCAATTGCCCAGAATCACACAGCGTGGAACATTGCTGTGTTGTGAATGGGAGATTACTGTCTGGATTTGCCATCGATTGGAATCTGTAGTCTAACGTACGCGAGGGCTATTTACATCAGGTCTGGGGCTGTGCTGAGTGAGCTCTGAAATGTTGGAACTGCAGGCTAACAATATGAGGCATTAAACTGAGACCTTGTTTTCTATCCCAAGTAGTATAAAATGCATAAAAGATGCTGTGGCACTATTTGAAGGAGGGTAGAGTTGTCCCCATGTCCTGAACAATATTTATCACACAACAAAAGTGTAAAACAAAAACGAGTGAAGCAGATACTCAGTATAATACACACCTCCCTTCGCTGAACACAATTACAATTTCATAGCTCTTTCCTGAGACTTTTCCCTGACTGATTGATGCTCTGTAACTACAAAACTGAAAAATTAATTCTTTTATTGAGAAGTTCCATCTCACACAGGCTGCTTGCAGGTCTCCCGCAACCAATGGATCTGTTCTGCAGTCCTGCCACATTATGTTGTGAATGGTGGTGGACAATTAAACAATTCACTGGAGGAGGTTCCACAAATATCCCCATTCTCAATGATGGAGGAGCAAAAGATGAGGCTTAAGCATTTGCAACAGTCCTCAGCCAGGAGTGTTGAGTGGGTGATCCATCTTGGTCTCCTCTGGAGGTTCCCAACATGGCGTAGCGATGCCGGCGTTGGACTGGGGTAAACACAGTAAGAAGTCTCACAACACCAGGTTCAAGTCTTGGGATAGCACCTTCCACACACCTGGCGAAGAGACACCGTTTCCGAAAGCTTGTGGGATTACTATCAAATAAATTGGTTGGACCCGAACCTGGTGTTGTGAGACTTCTTACTGTGTTTCCCAACATCACAGATACCAGTCTTCAATCAATTTGATTCATTCCAATATCAAGAAACAGCTGAAGGCACTGGATACTGCAAAGGAAATGGGCCCTGATAACATTCCTGTAATAATACTAAAGACGTGTGTTCCAGGACGAGCCATTCCCCGAGCCAAACTGTCCCAGTATAACTACAAAACTGACATCTCCCCAGCAAGACTGCCCAAAGTCGAGGAAAAACATCTGGGAAGGAGCTGATTGGCTCAGGTTGCATTGCAGGAAGCAAGCTGAACCAGGTATCAACAGTGAGCATGTGGCATCTGGAGCACACCACCCAACCTTTCTTACAACCACCAGCTGCCCCACCTGTGGCAGAGACTGTAGGTCACATACGGGACTCCTCAGTCACCCGAGAACACATTACTAGTGTGGAAGTGAGTCATGCTAAACTCCATGAGACTGTAAGGGTGCAGAATGTGGAAAATGATCCAGATGTGCCCTGTCCACAAAAGGCAGGACAAATCTAATCAGTCTACCCTCAACTGGTATGTCCAGTACAGGCATGTCACATCATCAGCTTTCAACCAATACTTTTTAAAAACTGTTCAAAAGTTGTGAAGAACTTGCCACAAAACATGTCCCTTGAGGCATTGCAGACAATATCAAGTCTCTGGCAAATACCAAATATGGACATAGTTGTGGATACCTCACGGCTGCTTGTGGAACTTACACATCTCACTGTCTAAGAATGGACCAACACTAAAGACTATGGCACCCCCAGGTTACCTATCTCCATGTTTCAGACTAGATGAAGGGAAGATTGAAACTCAATGGCTGGGTTGTTTTATGCAGCAGTCCTCTTCAGTGTCTTTGCAAGACCCAAGTACTGCCCTTTTCCAGTTGAACAAATGATACAAACATCCCTGTTATCTTGGCAAACAAAGGAAATGAAGACAAAATTGATTTTTGAATTCTAGAAATGATACAGAGAAGACACTGAAAAACTAAAACATAGAAGGTCGCCTTACTACTGGAGGGACGTGGAGACCCTGGAGAGAGTGCAGAGGAGGTTTACCAGGATGCTGCCTGGTATGGAACGTCTGAGCTACGAGGAAAGATTGGGCAAACTGGGGCTGTTCTCCTTAGAAAGGCGGAGGATGAGGGGAGATCTAATAGAGGTGTTTAAGATTATGAAGGGTATAGATAAAGTGAATAGTGGTAAGCTTTTTCCTAGGTTGGATACAATAATTACGAGGGGCCACGGGCTTAGGGTGAGGGGGGCGAGGTATAATTCGGATGTTAGAGGGAGGTTTTTCACTCAGAGGGTGGTGGGGGCCTGGAATGCACTGCCAAGTAGAGTGGTGGAGGCAGGAACGCTGGGGTTGTTTAAGGCTTACTTAGACAGGTACATGAACAGACTAGAGATGGAGGGATACAGGAGACTTTTCTAAATAAAGGTCAAGAGCCTTGGGACGTCCCTGGGAATCAATTGATTCCTATGGACCTTCCAAAATATTTCATGGCTCACTTGCTTTATTCCTGCGCTTCTGGGGGTTTCGTAAATGTCTGTCTAAGTTTTGCACGTTTGTTGATGTCTTTTCTTTTACTTCACAGGTGATTCGGTCCGCCTTGTTGTCCGACAAGGGGCATACACGCGATGGGTTGTGCGATGGCTGCTCTTGGAGGTTGCTTCGAGAGTTGCCTAGTGCTTCACGTCGTTAGTGTACACTTAAACTGGACCATCTGACGGGCAACATGACAGCTCAGTGACTATCACTGTTTGCTGTGCAGATACATGGATTTGGGTCGGTGTCTGCGGGAGTTTGCACATTCTCCGGGTGCTCCGGGTTTCCTCCCACATCCCAAAAACGTGCTGTTAGGCTGATTGGTATAATTGTCCCTAAATTAGTTTTCCCTCAATCTTCCCCAATAGGTGTAGACAAAGGTCATAGGTAGAGCAGGGCACTCACAATGTTAAAATGGTGGCATGGGCTTGTTGGGCCGAAGGGCCTGTTTCCCGTGCTGTGTTGTTCTTTGTTGTTCTTTGTTAAAATTTGCAAAATAAAAGCTGCTATCAAGTACGAAGGATAACAGATAGAGGCTGCAGATGAGACACTGCTCAGAAAGGCACGCAGGAAAAATACAGATCTACAGAAAGCTATTCAAAATACTGAATGAACATGGCAAACTTTGTAAGCTAGCCAATCCCCCCGCCAACTTCCAATATGTCAGAGGTGGCACAGTGGCTAGCACAGCTGCCTCACAGCACCAGGGAACCGGGTTCAATTCCAGCCTTGGGTGGCTGTGTGGAGTGTGCATGTTCTCCCCGTGTCTGCGAGGGTTTCCTCCGGCTACTCCAATTTCTTCCCACAGTCCAAAGATCTGCAGGGTAGATGGATTGGCCAGTACTAAATTGCCTCTTAGTGTCCCAGGATATCCAGGTTAGGTGGATTAGCCATGATTAGCATGGGGTTCCAGGGATAGGGTGGGGTGATATGGGCCTGGATAAGATGCTTGTTTGGAGAGTAGGTGCAGACGCAATGGGCCAAATGGCCTCCTTCTTCAGTGCGTGGATTGATGTCTCATGTACAAGGGCAGTAGTCTCCGTTACTATCTTTTTTTTTAGGAGAGGCTTTATTGGACTGGGCTTAAGATGTTTGTCTCCAGAGGCAGCCTTACGGCATAATCAATGATTAAGGAAAGACAAAGATGTCAATCAGACGGGTTACATTTCAAATCAATGGCCACCATTGACTTCCCATTGTATCATCCAGGCTTCCCACATCTAAACTAGACTGGCTCGGCCTCAGAAATATTATGCCAGTGGTCACGTGATTGAACCTGGTTTCAGAGACTATACCATAACATGCAGGAGCAGAAGTAGACCATTCAGCCCATCGAGTTTGCTCCATCATTCAATGAGATCATGACTGATCTGATATAATCCACTTTCCCGTGTTATCCCCATAATCCTGGATTTCCTTACTGATTAAAAATGACTCTATTTCAGCCATGTACATAGTGAAGGACCCAATCTCTTAAGCCCTCTGCGTAAAGAATTCCACAGATTCACTCCCCTCTGAGAGTAGAAATTCCTCCTCATCTGTCTTAAATGGATGACCCCCTTACTCTGAGTCCTAGACTCTCTGCAAGAGGAAACAACCTCTCAGCAACTTAGTACCCAGGGCCCAGATCCATCAAAACCACTGGTCATCGGCCAGATGCTGAAACTCGCTGCAAGTCATCAAGCAAGCAAAGTACGTAACCTGTTCCAATTTCAAAGTTAATTTGAGAACTAACCCTAATCGGTTAAATAAAACTAGAATCATAGAATCTACAGTGCAGAAGGAGGCCATTTGGCCCATCAAGCCAGCACCAACAACAATCCCATCCAGGTCCCATTCCCATATCCCCACATATTTGCCCTCCTGGTTCCCCTGACATTAAGGGGCAATTTATTATGGCCAATCAACCTAACTCGCACATCTTTGGACTGTGGGAGGAAACTGGAGCACCTGGAGAAAACCCACGCAAACACGGGAAGAATGTGCAAACTCCACATAGACAGTGACCCAAGCTGGGAATCAAACCCAGGTCCCTGATGCTGTGAGGCAGCAGTGCTAACCACTGTGCCACCCTGGTATTACAACTAGACTGTTATAATATTCCAAAATTCCCTGGACGTGGGTAAAGTTCCAGTGGATTGGGAAAATGTTAGTGTAACTCCCTTATTCAAAAAGGCAGGGAGACAGAAAGTAGGAAGCTATAGACCAATTAGTTTAACATCTATTATTTGGAAATTGTTAGAATCCATTATCAAGGATGTAATAAGAAGACACTTGGAAAGTTAAGGTGCAATCTATCAGAGTCAGCATGATTTTATGAAAGGTAAATTACATCTGACTAATTTGCTAGAGTTCTTTGAAGATGTAACAAGCCAAGTGGATAATGGAGACCCTGTGAATGTAATATATCTGATTTCAGGAAGATGTCTGATAAGGTTTCACGCAGAAGATTAATACACAATCACACAGGCTAAGGATATGATTTATTAGCTTAGGTAGAAGACTGGCTAACTAACACAAGGTAGAGCGTCGGGATAACTGGAAATTTTACTAGTTGGCGAGATGTAACCAGTAGTGTGCCATTGGGTTCAGTTCTTGGGCCCAACTATTTACAATCTATATTAATGATTGGATACAGGGATAGAAGGTAACATACAGGTCCAGGTGAGGGCAACAGAGTGGCAATGCTGATAGGCTGTTGCAGGCAAGATTTGCAGAGGCTCAGTCACGGCTCCCAGGAGGTGGACCTCCAGAAGACATCCTCAGTCTTCGAGTGACAGCAGGCATCTGGAGTAAGAAGTCGCACAATACCAGGTTAAAGTCCAATAAGCTTACTTGCTTCTTGGTTTTTTGGCTAAGATCAAATGTAGTATCAAAGTCCTGCACTTGGTTGAAGTCATGAGGTTACATTAAGGCTTCATTTGAAGCAATTTTTTAAAGCAGTATCTCAGCCTTTTGGCGAAGATGCAAATAAGATCAAGCCTTGGAGAAGATGCAAAGCCTGCTCCAATCAGCTTGGATCATGTAGATCAAACCCAAGACAGGAGGTGAGAGTCCTGTCTTGCCAGCTTGGATTGGGAATGTCTCACTTGCTGAGACACTGAATTGGACTTTCATTGGATACAAAAAAAAAGTGTATTTGTGTGTTGCATTGAGTCCTTTGCCAAATCCAACAGAAAGGATGAAGGCATTAAAGGGGTTACCATCCCAGGCACTGGAGGCACACAAATCAAAGCCTCCCTGTACATGGATGTCATATGACATGGCTGTCTTCTGCTCAGATCCGTCATCTATTCGCAGGCTCGTCAAGTCTGTGAGCAGTCTGAGTTGGCCTCAGGAGCCAAAGTCAACCGAGGTAAGAGTGGAGATATGTTCTTCGGGAACTGGGCTGACTGATCCTTTGTCCCCTTCACCGTCAGGGCAGACTACCTTAAGGTGCTGGGGATATGGTTTGGGGAGTTGGGGATATGCGCCAAAACTGGGAAGAGCGCATCGTCAAAGTAAGGCAAAAATTGGGCTTGAGAGTCTCAACACCACTGCATGCTGCCCACAAAGCAGCTGCAGGGGCAATGAGACGGTCATACACCTCCTTGTGCAATGTGCCTTTGCAAAGAAGATCTGGAGTGAGATGCAGTGGTATTTGCCAAGGTTCATCCTGAGCAACTGGGTGACGCAAGACTCTGCTCTACAGGCTGTTTCCAGGGACGCACACCGAAACAAATATCAATTGCTGCTGGACGGTCATCAACTCGGTGAAGGATGCTCTTTGATCCGGCAGAAACTTGGTGATCTTTTGGTGCAACGATTTGTCCTCGATCGAATGTTGCAGAGTGGCACATTCCATGGTCCAGGACTACATGCTGAGGGACGTTCTCAAACTCGGGGCAGCTGCTGCAAAGGCACAGTGGGGAAAGGTCACCGTTTAAAACCTTTCAACCCAGGCAGACCGAGGGGCCACCAGTATCTGTAAAAAAGCCCTCAGACTGCGCAACTGTGTGCAGCCCTGTAAAAACAACACAGTGAAAAGTGAGGAATGTAAACAGTTTGAAGCACTGAACTGTAATGTACTGTTTTGAGCACCGTAAAGTATTGTAAATATGACTGTTTCTTTTCGCACTGTTTGTAATTATTAGAAACGTTTTTTCTGCAATGGTTTATTTCAGAGTATTTATGGATAAAGTATATTTTTGGAAAAAAAGCAAGTTTATTTGGTAGAACAAGCTTTTGGAGGGCTGCCCCTTCATCAGGTGATTGGAGAGTTGGGCTCACAAACAGGACATATATTCACAGACTCAATTACAAGATAATGGTTGGAATGCGAATCTTAACAGGGGAGACAATGTGAGTGGAGAGAGGTGAAGCACAGGTTAAAGAGGTGTGAATTGTCTCAAAGCCAGGACAGTCAGTAAGATTCTGCGCGCCCAGGCAAGTTGTGTGGCTTACAGGTAGTGTGACATGAACCCAAGGTCCTAGTTGAGGCTGTCCTCGGGTGTGCAGAACTTGGTTATCAGTTTCTGCTCAGCAATTCTGTGTCGTTTTGTGTCTTGAAGGTCGCTTTGGAGAACGCTTACCCGAAGATCAGAGATTGAATGCCCTTGACTGCTGAAGGGTTCCTCGACAGGAAGGGAAGCCTGGTGATTGTTGACTGGTGTCCATCAATCCGTTGTCATAGCGTCTGCATGGTCCTGCTGATGTACTCTGCCTCAGGACATCTTCACATCATAGCAAGTGGCCAGGTGAGGGCAGCAGAGTGACGAAGCAGATTGGCTGTTGCAGGCAAGATTTGCGTAGGCGCAGTCACTGCTACCAGAAGGTGGTTTGTGGAGGAGCTGTTGTAAAAGGACTGTTAAACCTCAAACAATAATATAGTGTTTCCCTCCCTTTCTCCTCCTCTAAAAAAAAGGCACTAGGAGGAAAGGTGAGTTGACATTATTTTATCCTTTCATCTGTATAAGGGAAGTATGGCAGCTAGGGCAGTGGTATGCTCCTCCTGCCAGCTGTGGGAAATTAGGGAGCAAGCTCATCTCCCTGACAACTTTGTCTGCAGGAAGTGTGTCCAGCTGCAGCTCCTAACATATCACACTGTTCAGTTGGAGCGGCAGGTGGATACACTGCAGAGCATACAGGGGGCAGACATCATGATAGACACTGGTTACAGGGAGGTTGTCACACCACAGGTTCAGTCAGGTAGATGGTGACCACCAGGAAAGGCAGGCAGGTAGTGCAGGAGTCTCCTGTAGCTATTCTACTTTCAAACAGGTATACCGTTTTGGATACTGTTGAGGGGGATACCTGTCAGGGGGAGATATCAGCAGCAACCAGGCCTTTGGCACCATGCCTGATTCTGCTATAGAGCAGGGTCGGGCAAAAAGCAAGCAAGCAGTAGTAATCGGGGACTCGCTAGTTGGAGGCACAGATAGGCTTTTCTGTGGCCTCGATTAAGATTCGAGGGTTGTGTGTTGCCTCCCCGGTGCCAGGGTCAAGGACCTCTCTGAGCGATTGCAGGATATTCTTAAGAGAGTGGGTGAGCAGCCAGAAGTCGTTGTACATATTGGTAGCAATGACACAGGTAGGAAAAGGGGTGAGGTCCTGAAGTGTGAATATAGAAAATTAGGCAGAAGGTTAAAGTGCAGGACCTCAAAGGCAGTCATTTCTGGACTACTGCCACATGCGAGTGCAAGTAAGAATAGGAAGATTAGGCAGACAAATGCGTGGCTTGAGAGCTGGTGCAGGGAGCATGGACTTAGATTTTGGATCATCGGAATCTCTCCTGGGGAAAGTGTGACCTGTTCAAGAGGGACAGATTACACCTGAACTGGAGAGGGACTAATATCCTGGCAGAGAGATTTGCTAGATCCACTCGGGAGGGTTTAAACTAGTTTGGCAGGGAGGTGGGACCCAAAGCAGTAGAGAGATAGAAGAGAAAGTTGAGGACAGCACAGAAGTTAAAGAGAGCACATTAAGTAGTAAAGACAGTGTCAGTAATCCTAATACCAGACAGATCAGGCAAAAGCAAAACAGAGAGCAAGTGAAGTCCAGATTAAACTGCATTTATTTCAATGCAAGAGGCCTGACGGGCAAGGTAAATGAACTCAGAGCATGGGTGGATACGTGGGACTGGGATATTACAGCAATTACTGAAACATGGCTAAGGGAAGAACAGGAGTGGCAGCTCAATGTTCCAGGGTACAGATGCTATCGGAAAGACAGGACAGGAGGTAAGAGAGGAGGGGGAGTTGTACTTTTGATTAGGGAAGACATCATTGCAGTACTGAGAGAGGATCTCTCTGAGGTTCAGCACTGTCTCTAAATGGGTAGAACTGAGAAATAAGAAGGGGGAAATTACTTTGATAGGGTTGTACTATAGGCCCCCAAATAGTCAGTGAGAAATTGAGGAGTAAATATGGAAGGAAATTATGGATAGCTCCACGAAAAGTAGGGTGGTAACAGTAGGGGATTTTAACTTTCCCAATATTGACTGGGGCAGCCGTAGTATTAGAGGGTTGGATGGAGAGAAATTTGTTGAGTGTATTCAGGGGGAATTTCTCATTCAGTATGTGGATGGCCCGACTACGAGGAGGCAAAACTTGACCTCCTCTTGGGAAATAAGGACAGAAGTGTTAATGAGGGATCACTTTGGGACCAGGGACCATAATTCTATTAGTTTTAAGAAAGCTATGGAGAATGATAGGTCTGGCCCAAAAGTTAAAATTCTAAATTGGGACAAGGCCAATTTTGATGGTATCAGGCAGAAACTTTCAGAAGTTAATTGAGGGAGTCTGTGGGAAAGCAAAGGGACATCTGGTAAGTGGGAGGCTTTCAAAAGTGTGTTAACCAGGGTTCAGGGTAAGCACATTCCTCTTAGAGTGAAGGGCAAGGCTGGTAGAAGTAGGGAACCCAGGATGACTCAGGATATTGAGGCCCTAGTCAAGAAGAGGAAAGAGGCACATGACATGTGGCTGGGATCAAGGGAATCCCTTGAAGAGTATAGGGGGTGTAGGAGTAGAATTAAGAGACAAACCAGGAGGGCAAAAAGGGAACAGGACATTGTTTTGGCAGATAAGGCAAAGGAGAATCCAAAGAGCTTCTACAAATAGATAAAAAGCAAAAGAGTAACAAGGGAGAGAGTAGGGCCTCTTAAGGACCAACAAGGTCACCTATGTGTAGATCCACAAGAGATGGGTGAGATCCTGAATGCATATTTCTCATCAGTATTTACTGTTGAAAAAAGCGTTGATGTTCAGGAACTTGGGGAAATAAATAGTGATGTCTTGAGGAGTGTACATATTACAGAGAAGGAGGTGCAGGAAGTCTTAAAGCACAATGAGGTAGATAAATCCCCGGGATCTGAAGAAGTGTATCCCAGGACATTGTGGGAGGCTAGGAAGGAAACTGCAGTCCCCTAGCAGAGATATTTGAGTCATTGTTAGTCACAGGTAAGGTGCCTGAAGATTGGAAGGTGGCAAATGTTGTGCCTTTGTTTAAAAAGGGCTTCAGGGAAAAGCTTGGGAAAAATTACCAGGCAAAAAAGCCTCACATCTGTAGTGGGTAGCTGTTGGAAGATATTTTGAGAGACAAGATCTACAGGCATATAGAGACGCAATGACTGATTAGGGACAGTCAGCGTGGCTTTGTGAGTGGAAAATCATGTCTCACAAATTTGATTGAGCTTTTTGAAGGGATAAGCAAGAAGGTAGATGAAGGCAGTGCAGCTGATATTGTCTACATGGACTTCAGCGAGACCTTTGACAAGGTACCACATGGTAGGTTGTTGCATAAGATTAAATCTCACGGATCCAGGGTGAGGTAGCCAAATGGATACAAAATTGGCTTGATGACAGAAGCCAGAGGGTGGTGACGATTGTTTTTCAAACTGGAGGCCTGTGACCAGCGGTGTGCCTCAGGGATCGGTGTTGGATCCACTGTTATTTGTCATTTATATTAATGATTTAGATGAGAATTTAGTAGTAAGTTTGCAGATGACACCAAGATTGGGGATGGCATAGTGGACAGAGAAGAAGGTTATCTCGGATTGCAACAGGATCTTGATCAATCGGGCCAGTGGGCTGGCAAATGCAGATGGAGTTTAATTTAGATAAATGCAAGGTGATGCATTTTGATAGATCGAAATAGGGCAGGACTTATTCAGTTAACGGTAGGGCATTGGGGAGAGTTATAGTTCAAAGAGATGTAGATGTACATGTTCAGAGCTCCTTGAAAGTGGAGTCAAAGGTGGACAGCGTGGTGAAGAAGGTATTCAGCATGCTTTTAGTTTCATTGGTCAGAACATTGAGCGCAGGAGCTGGGACGTCTTGTTGAAGTTGTACAAGACATTGGTAAGGCCACACTTGGAATACTGTGTACAGTTCTAGTCACCCTATTATAGGAAGGATATTATTAAAGTAGAAAAGATTTACTAATATGCTGCCGGAACTTGATGGTTTCAGTTATAAGGAGAGGCTAGATAGACTGGGACATTTTTCTCCAGAGCATAGGAGGCTGAGGGGTGAACTTATAGAGGTATATAAAATATTGAGGGGCATAGATCAGCGAGAAAGTCAATATCTTTTCCCAAAGATAGGGAGTCTAAAACTAGAGGGCACAGGTTTAAGGTGAGAGGGGAGAGATACAAAAGGGTCCAGAGGGGCAAATTGTTCACACAGAGAGTGGTGAACGTTTTGAACAAGCTGCCAGAGGTAGTAGCAGAGGCAGGTACAATTTTGTCTTTTAAAAAGCATTTTAACAGTTACACGGATAAGATGGGTATAGAGGCATATGTGCCAATATGGGCAATTGGGGCTAGTTTAGAGGGTTAAAAAAGGGGTGGCATGGGCAAGTTGAGTCAAAGGGCCTGTTCCCATGCTGTAAACCTCTATGACTATACTTAAATTTGCAGATGACACTAATATAGGTGGGATAGTAAGCTGCAATGAGGACATAAGAAATTTACAGATGGATATAGATAAGTTAAGAAAGCGGGCCAATATGTGGCAGATGGAGTTTAACGTGGATTAAATATGAGGTTTATCCATTTTGCTCAGAAAAATGAAAAGGCAAATTATTTTCTCAAGGTGGAGAGAATTCAGGATGCTTCAGTGCAGAGGGATCTGGGTGTCCTCGTGCATGCATCACAAAAAACTAGTATTGAAATACAGCAGGGAATAAGGAAGGCAAACGAAATTTTGGCATTTATAGCTATAGAGTATAAAAGTAAGGAAGTGTCACTGCAACTATACAAGGCATTGATGAGACCACACCTGGAGTATAGTGTAGAGTTTTGGTCCCCTTATTGGAAAAAAGATGTAGTGGCACTGGAGGCAGCTCAGAGGATGTTCACTGGGTTGATTCAAGAACTGAGGGGTTTGTCTTATATAGAGAGATTGAATAGTTTAGGCCTATACACTCTAGAGTTTAGAAGAATAAGAGATCTAATTAAGGTGTATAAGATGATAAAAGGTATTGACAAAGTAGATGTAGATGCTTCCACTTGTGGGGTAATCTAGATCAAGAAGTGATAGTTTTAAGATAAGCAGGTTTAAAACAGAGATGAGGAGAAACTTCTTCTCCCAAAGGGTTATGAATTCACTATCCCAGAGGGCAGTGGATGCTGGGGTAGTGAGTAAATTTGAGGAGATAGACAGATGTTTACTTTGTAATAGTGTTGAAGGATTATGGTGAACAGGCAGGAAAGTGGAGGTGAGGCCAAGATGAGATCAGCCACGATGGTATAGAATGGTGGAGCAGGCTCAAGGAGCTGAATGGCCTACTCCTGTTCCTAGTTCTTACATTCTTATAAAGTGAAATGTTGATAGCAATTGGATACAAGACCTTTATCTCAACTTTAAATCATCAAATCCATTCAAGAAACTATAGACCCGTCACATGGGAGACTAGAAATTTTAACTCCATAGAAACCATAGAAAATTACAGCTCAGAAACAGGCCTTTTGGCCCTTCTTGTCTGTGCCGAACCAGTTTTTGCCTACTCCCACTGACCTGCACTTGAACCATATCCCTCCACACCCCTTCATCCATGAACCTGTCCAAGTTTTTCTTAAATGTTAAAAGTGACCCCGCATTTACCACTTTATCCGGCAGCTCATTCCACACTCCCACTGCTCTCTGTGTGAAAAAGCACCCCCTAATATTCCCTTTAAACTTTTCTCCTTTCACCCTTAACCCATGCCCTCTGGTTTTTTTCTCCCCTAGCCTCAGTGGAAAAAACCTGCTTGCATTCACCCCATCTATACCCATCAAAATCTTATATACCACTACCAAATCTCCTCTCATTCTTCTACGCTCCAGGGAATAAAGTCCTAACCTTTTCAATCTCTCTCTGTAACTCAGCTTCTCAAGTCCTGGCAACATTCTTGTGAACCTTCTCTGCGCTCTTTCAACCTTATTTACATCCTTCCTATAACAAGGTAACCAAAACTGTACACAATGCTCTAAATTCGGCAGCACTAATGCCTTATATAACTTACCATAACGCTCCAACTTTTATACTCGATACTCCAATTTATAAAGGCTCAGGCAGAATTAACTGAATTCTTCAAAAATGTAATATCCTCATCTATATCCTGCTTGTGTATGTGCTTGAGCACGTGTGAATGTGTGCATGCATGTGGGCCCATGAGCATGTACGAATGTGCATGTGTGAGTGTGCACATTTGTGAGTGCGCGCATGTGCGAGTGCATGTGTACATGTGCATGTGCAAGTATGTACATGTATGCAAATGTGTGCATGTACGACTGTGAGTGTCTGTGTGTACGAGTGTGTGTGTGCAAGTGCATGCATGTGCATGCACAAGTGTGTGTGTGCATGTGTGCGAGTGCGCATATGCGAATGTGCGAGCATGCACGTGTACATGTTCGAGTGTGCACATGTGCATGTGCGAATGTGTGAGTGTGTGCATGTGCGAGTGTGCAAGTGTGCATGTGAGAGTGTGAGTATGCTTGTCCGCATGTGTGCGAGTGTGCAACTGTGCATGTGTGTATGCATGCATGCGTGCACACAATCGAGTGTTCACGTGCACATGTGCAAGTGTGCATGTGCGTGTACAAGTGTGTGCTTGTGCAAGTGCGTGTGCGTAAGTGTGCATGTGGATGTGCGAGTGTGGTTGTGCATGAGTGATTGTGCGTGAGTGTGTACGTTAGTGTGCGTGTTTGCCTGTGTGTGTGTGTGTGTGTGTGCACTTGAGGATACGGTATTGCAGTTATTGGGAGTATGTGTGTGAGGAATAAATAAGCTGTGTGTTTCTCTGCACAGTGGAGTGAAGGGGCTTCACTGAGGCGATGATGAATAGACAGATCCATCATGTTGTTAATGGTGCCTGACCCTGCCAGGTACAAAAACAGTAACATTGACAACCTCATGTGATGCTGCCTTCATGCTGCGACCAGGTGGGCGGTTGGTTTACAGGAGTGGCACAATTCAGTAAGCATCTCCTCAGTGACACTCGACTCACTGCTCTAAGCTGAGGTGCATTGGGAAAAGAGTTTCCAGAGATCCTCGGTGGCATTCTCCACCTCTGACCCCTCACTCTCTCTCCCTCTCACACCCCTCACTCTCTCGCGCACCCCTCACTCTCTCGCGCACCCCTCACTCTCTCGCGCACCCCGCACCCTCTCTCTCGCACACCCCTCACTCTCTCGCGCACCCCTCACTCTCTCGCACACCCCGCACCCTCTCTCTCGCACACCCCGCACCCTCTCTCTCGCACACCCCGCACCCTCTCTCTTGCACACCCCGCACCCTCTCTCTCGCACACCCCGCACCCTCTCTCTCGCACACCCCGCACCCTCTCTCTCGCACACCCCGCACCCTCTCTCTTGCACACCCCGCACCCTCTCTCTTGCACACCCTGCACTCTCTCTCGCACACCCCGCACCCTCTCTCGCGCACCCCTCACTCTCTCGTGCACCCCTCACTCTCTCGCGCACCCCTCACTCTCTCGCGCACCCCTCACTCTCTCGTGCACCCCTCACTCTCTCGCGCACCCCTCACTCTCTCGCGCACCCCTCACTCTCTCGCGCACCCCTCACTCTCTTGCACACCCCGCACCCTCTCTCTCGCACACCCCGCACCCTCTCTTGCACACCCTGCACCCTCTCTTGCACACCCCACACTCTCTCTTGCACAGCCCGCACCCTCTCTTGCACACCCCTCACTCTCTCGCGCACCCCTCACTCTCTCGCGCACCCCTCACTCTCTCGCGCACCCCTCACTCTCTCGCGCACCCCTCACTCTCTCGCGCACCCCTCCTCTCTGCAGTCTCTGCTCCCTCTGTGTTACACCCATGAGGAAAAGTCACTGATCTCCCCCGAAGCCCCCCACTTCTGAGTTCCTTGTCGAGATGCAATCCCACTCCCTTAACTCCAAATATCTCCAATAACACAGCGCACAGTATGCCCATCAACAGGAAACAGAAGTGTGCGGCATGGGGAGGTGGGGAGGTCCACAAAGCAGCTGGCAGTGGTGAAAATCGGCACAAGCATCAAATCAGTGTTACCAAGGCTGTTTGATGTCATGATCATCCGACTGAACTGTGTGCATCAAAACCACGTCAGTCATGGTGAGCCACGCTGCAAGTGGTCAGAAGCTTGCCGGTTACTAATGTTTGTGTTGGGAGTTTCTGCAGCTCTGAGTGAGAGACTAATTGGGACGCCCCTCAGTTCCCGTCCTGTTTAACTAGTCCTTTTTGCAACTGAGACTGCCAGTGGAAGGTTCAGCAGACTAATATTCGGAATGAGTAGGGTGGATTATGAGGAAAGGCTGGACAGGCTGGGCTTACATCCAGTTCAATTTAGAGAAGTAAGAAGTGGCTCGACTGAAACCATGAACATTCTGGGGGGGAGGTTATTTGCCAGGGTGGATGTGCAGAGGATCATTCCTCTTGTTGGACAATCTGGAACAAGGGGGTAGTGGGGGGGGAGGGTCACTGTTTAAAAATAACGGATCACCCATTTGAGACAGAGATGAGGAGAATTTCTTTCTCTGAGGGTCGTGACACTTTGGAACTCCCTTTGGAAAGGAAGTGGGAGCAGAGCTGGAGAGATTCTCGATTAACGCAGGGTGAAAGGTCGTTGGGAGTAGGCAGGAATGCAGGATTGAGGTTACAATCAGGTCAGCCACGATGTATTGAATGAGGGAGCAGGCTCGAGGGGCTGAGTGACCTACTCCTGCTCCCAACTGTTCTTGATATTGAAAATACCAAAGGAAATTACAGGAATAGGGCCCTTGGCCCTCCAAGCCTGCACCGACCATGCTGTCCCTGTGAACTGAAACCCCCTACCCTTCCCGGGACTCTGTCCCTCTATTCCCACCCTACTCATGTACTTGTCAAGATGTGCCTTAAAGTCACTGTATCATTTTCAATAATATGGAAACCAGAGCTGTTGACAATGAGTGAAAAAGTGCTTCCTTTCTAAAGTGGTGGAAACAATAAAGTGAATTATCCATAAAACACAGTAAGTTTAACCTCTGCAAGTGAAATTTAATCCGAGTATTGAAGAGGTCGCCCAGTCCCACTGCTGCCCTCAGGAAGCGGCAGATCTCAGTTTACCAGTGGACACAACCTTGCCCCGCTCCAGGGCACAGATATGCCAACAGACTCCCCTGATGGCAGAGTACAGCGCCGAGGGTGAGCACCGTATTCCAGCCCAGCAACAGTCTCTCAGGCACTCTCCAACTGACCTGCACCCACACTGCCTCCCCCCTTACCCCCACCACCACACACACTGCCCCTCTAAGAAGTGACCAAGATCAGGAGTCTGAGACAGAAGTGCAGCCAGACATTAGAACCATGGAACCAGAGAAAAGTTACATCACCGGAGGCCATTCAGCCCATCTTCCCCATGCATTGTCCTGTGCCTGACCCATAGCCCGGCATCTTACAGCACATAAGGTGTAGTTCCAGGTACTTCTTAAAAGATTAGAGTCTCTGCCTCCACCACCAACTGGGGCAGCAAGTTCCAGACACACTGCGCCAAAAGGATCTTGCTCATTGGCCCCGATATACCTTCTTCCACTCGAGGACAAACATTTTCAGTGAGCATAATAGAGACTGTAAACTTTCACACAGTACGCACATATAATACACAATCTCATCCTACAACCAGGAATGGTGAGGAATTCCACGGAATAGAAAGCACCATCAAACGAAAGGCTTTCTCGCCATCTACTGTCTGAGAAAATAAGTGACCTCAGAGTCAAATGAAATAAAAACTACAGAGACACAGACACACTGAGAGGGGACAGAGAGACACGGACACACCGAGAGGGGACAGAGAGACAGAGACACACCGAGAGGGGACAGAGAGACACAGACACACCGAGAGGGGACAGAGAGACACGGACACACCGAGAGGGGACAGAGAGACACAGACACACCGAGAGGGGACAGAGAGAGACACGGACACACCGAGAGGGGACAGAGAGACACGGACACACCGAGAGGGGACAGAGAGACACGGACACACCGAGAGGGGACAGAGAGAGACACGGACACACCGAGAGGGGACAGAGAGACACGGACACACCGAGAGGGGACAGAGAGAGACACGGACACACCGAGAGGGGACAGAGAGACACGGACACACCGAGAGGGGACAGAGAGACACAGACACACCGAGAGGGGACAGAGAGAGACAGACACACCGAGAGGGGACAGAGAGACACGGACACACCGAGAGGGGACAGAGAGAGACACAGACACACCGAGAGGGGACAGAGAGACACGGACACACCGAGAGGGGACAGAGAGAGACACGGACACACCGAGAGGGGACAGAGAGAGACAGACACACCGAGAGGGGACAGAGAGACAGAGACACACCGAGAGGGGACAGAGAGAGACACGGACACACCGAGAGGGGACAGAGAGACACAGACACACTGAGAGGGGACAGAGAGAGACAGACACACCGAGAGGGGACAGAGAGACACAGACACACCGAGAGGGGACAGAGAGACACGGACACACCGAGAGGGGACAGAGAGACACAGACACACCGAGAGGGGACAGAGAGAGACACAGACACACCGAGAGGGGACAGAGAGACACGGACACACCGAGAGGGGACAGAGAGAGACACGGACACACCGAGAGGGGACAGAGAGAGACAGACACACCGAGAGGGGACAGAGAGACAGAGACACACCGAGAGGGGACAGAGAGAGACACGGACACACCGAGAGGGGACAGAGAGACACAGACACACTGAGAGGGGACAGAGAGAGACAGACACACCGAGAGGGGACAGAGAGACACAGACACACCGAGAGGGGACAGAGAGAGACAGACACACCGAGAGGGGACAGAGAGACACAGACACACCGAGAGGGGACAGAGAGAGACACGGACACACCGAGAGGGGACAGAGAGAGACACGGACACACCGAGAGGGGACAGAGAGACACGGACACACCGAGAGGGGACAGAGAGACAGAGACACACCGAGAGGGGACAGAGAGACACAGACACACCGAGAGGGGACAGAGAGACACGGACACACCGAGAGGGGACAGAGAGACACAGACACACCGAGAGGGGACAGAGAGAGACACGGACACACCGAGAGGGGACAGAGAGAGACACGGACACACCGAGAGGGGACAGAGAGAGACACGGACACACCGAGAGGGGACAGAGAGACACAGACACACTGAGAGGGGACAGAGAGAGACAGACACACCGAGAGGGGACAGAGAGACACAGACACACCGAGAGGGGACAGAGAGAGACAGACACACCGAGAGGGGACAGAGAGACACAGACACACCGAGAGGGGACAGAGAGAGACACGGACACACCGAGAGGGGACAGAGAGACACAGACACACCGAGAGGGGACAGAGAGAGACACAGACACACCGAGAGGGGACAGAGAGAGACAGACACACCGAGAGGGGACAGAGAGACACAGACACACCGAGAGGGGACAGAGAGAGACACGGACACACCGAGAGGGGACAGAGAGACACGGACACACCGAGAGGGGACAGAGAGACACGGACACACCGAGAGGGGACAGAGAGAGACACAGACACATCGAGAGGGGACAGAGAGAGACACGGACACACCGAGAGGGGACAGAGAGACACGGACACACCGAGAGGGGACAGAGAGACACGGACACACCGAGAGGGGACAGAGAGACACGGACACACCGAGAGGGGACAGAGAGACACGGACACACCGAGAGGGGACAGAGAGACACGGACACACCGAGAGGGGACAGAGAGAGACAGACACACCGAGAGGGGACAGAGAGAGACAGACACACCGAGAGGGGACAGAGAGACACGGACACACCGAGAGGGGACAGAGAGAGACACGGACACACCGAGAGGGGACAGAGAGACATGGACACACCGAGAGGGGACAGAGAGAGACACACCGAGAGGGGACAGAGAGACACGGACACACCGAGAGGGGACAGAGAGACATGGACACACCGAGAGGGGACAGAGAGAGACACACCGAGAGGGGACAGAGAGAGACAGACACACCGAGAGGGGACAGAGAGACACAGACACACCGAGAGGGGACAGAGAGAGACAGACACACCGAGAGGGGACAGAGAGAGACACAGACACACCGAGAGGGGACAGAGAGAGACACGGACACACCGAGAGGGGACAGAGAGACACGGACACACCGAGAGGGGACAGAGAGACACGGACACACCGAGAGGGGACAGAGAGAGACACAGACACATCGAGAGGGGACAGAGAGAGACACGGACACACCGAGAGGGGACAGAGAGACACGGACACACCGAGAGGGGACAGAGAGAGACACGGACACACCGAGAGGGGACAGAGAGACACAGACACACCGAGAGGGGACAGAGAGAGACAGACACACCGAGAGGGGACAGAGAGACACGGACACACCGAGAGGGGACAGAGAGACACGGACACACCGAGAGGGGACAGAGAGAGACACGGACACACCGAGAGGGGACAGAGAGACACAGACACACCGAGAGGGGACAGAGAGAGACAGACACACCGAGAGGGGACAGAGAGACACGGACACACCGAGAGGGGACAGAGAGACACAGACACACCGAGAGGGGACAGAGAGACACGGACACACCGAGAGGGGACAGAGAGACATGGACACACCGAGAGGGGACAGAGAGACAGAGACACACCGAGAGGGGACAGAGAGACACGGACACACCGAGAGGGGACAGAGAGACACAGACACACCGAGAGGGGACAGAGAGACACGGACACACCGAGAGGGGACAGAGAGACACGGACACACCGAGAGGGGACAGAGAGAGACACGGACACACCGAGAGGGGACAGAGAGACACGGACACACCGAGAGGGGACAGAGAGAGACACGGACACACCGAGAGGGGACAGAGAGACACGGACACACCGAGAGGGGACAGAGAGAGACACGGACACACCGAGAGGGGACAGAGAGACACGGACACACCGAGAGGAGACAGAGAGACACGGACACACCGAGAGGGGACAGAGAGAGACACGGACACACCGAGAGGGGACAGAGAGACACGGACACACCGAGAGGGGACAGAGAGAGACACGGACACACCGAGAGGGGACAGAGAGACACGGACACACCGAGAGGGGACAGAGAGACAGAGACACACCGAGAGGGGACAGAGAGACACGGACACACCGAGAGGGGACAGAGAGAGACACGGACACACCGAGAGGGGACAGAGAGACATGGACACACCGAGAGGAGACAGAGAGACACGGACACACCGAGAGGGGACAGAGAGAGACACGGACACACCGAGAGGGGACAGAGAGACATGGACACACCGAGAGGGGACAGAGAGACACGGACACACCGAGAGGGGACAGAGAGAGACACGGACACACCGAGAGGGGACAGAGAGACACGGACACACCGAGAGGGGACAGAGAGACACAGACACACCGAGAGGGGACAGAGAGACACGGACACACCGAGAGGGGACAGAGAGAGACAGACACACCGAGAGGGGACAGAGAGACACGGACACACCGAGAGGGGACAGAGAGAGACACGGACACACCGAGAGGGGACAGAGAGACATGGACACACCGAGAGGGGACAGAGAGACACGGACACACCGAGAGGGGACAGAGAGACAGACACACCGAGAGGGGACAGAGAGACACAGACACACCGAGAGGGGACAGAGAGACAGAGACACACCGAGAGGGGACAGAGAGAGACACGGACACACCGAGAGGGGACAGAGAGAGACACGGACACACCGAGAGGGGACAGAGAGACAGACACACCGAGAGGGGACAGAGAGAGACACGGACACACCGAGAGGGGACAGAGAGACAGACACACCGAGAGGGGACAGAGAGACACACGGACACACCGAGAGGGGACAGAGAGACACAGACACACCGAGAGGGGACAGAGAGAGACACGGACACACCGAGAGGGGACAGAGAGACACAGACACACTGAGAGGGGACAGAGAGACACAAGACACACCGAGAGGGGACAGAGAGACAGACACACCGAGAGGGGACAGAGAGACACAGACACACCGAGAGGGGACAGAGAGACACAGACACACCGAGAGGGGACAGAGAGACACAGACACACCGAGAGGGGACAGAGAGACACAGACACACCGAGAGGGGACAGAGAGACAGACACACCGAGAGGGGACAGAGAGAGACACGGACACACCGAGAGGGGACAGAGAGACACAGACACACCGAGAGGGGACAGAGAGAGACACGGACACACCGAGAGGGGACAGAGAGACACAGACACACCGAGAGGGGACAGAGAGACAGACACACCGAGAGGGGACAGAGAGAGACACGGACACACCGAGAGGGGACAGAGAGACAGACACACCGAGAGGGGACAGAGAGAGACACGGACACACCGAGAGGGGACAGAGAGACAGACACACCGAGAGGGGACAGAGAGAGACACGGACACACCGAGAGGGGACAGAGAGACAGACACACCGAGAGGGGACAGAGAGACAGACACACCGAGAGGGGACAGAGAGAGACACGGACACACCGAGAGTGGACAGAGAGAGACACGGACACACCGAGAGGGGACAGAGAGACACAGACACACCGAGAGGGGACAGAGAGACATGGACACACCGAGAGGGGACAGAGAGGCACAGACACACCGAGAGGGGACAGAGAGAGACAGACACACCGAGAGGGGACAGAGAGAGACACGGACACACCGAGAGGGGACAGAGAGACACAGACACACCGAGAGGGGACAGAGAGAGACACGGACACACCGAGAGGGGACAGAGAGACACAGACACACCGAGAGGGGACAGAGAGAGACACGGACACACCGAGAGGGGACAGAGAGACACGGACACACCGAGAGGGGACAGAGAGACACGGACACACCGAGAGGGGACAGAGAGAGACACGGACACACCGAGAGGGGACAGAGAGACACGGACACACCGAGAGGGGACAGAGAGAGACACAGACACACCGAGAGGGGACAGAGAGACACAGACACACTGAGAGGGGACAGAGAGAGACACGGACACACCGAGAGGGGACAGAGAGAGACGGACACACCGAGAGGGGACAGAGAGACACGGACACACCGAGAGGGGACAGAGAGACACGGACACACCGAGAGGGGACAGAGAGACACGGACACACCGAGAGGGGACAGAGAGAGACACAGACACACCGAGAGGGGACAGAGAGAGACACAGACACACCGAGAGGGGACAGAGAGAGACAGACACACCGAGAGGGGACAGAGAGACACGGACACACCGAGAGGGGACAGAGAGAGACACAGACACACCGAGAGGGGACAGAGAGAGACACAGACACACCGAGAGGGGACAGAGAGACACGGACACACCGAGAGGGGACAGAGAGACACGGACACACCGAGAGGGGACAGAGAGAGACACAGACACACCGAGAGGGGACAGAGAGAGACACAGACACACCGAGAGGGGACAGAGAGAGACAGACACACCGAGAGGGGACAGAGAGACACGGACACACCGAGAGGGGACAGAGAGAGACACGGACACACCGAGAGGGGACAGAGAGACACAGACACACCGAGAGGGGACAGAGAGAGACACGGACACACCGAGAGGGGACAGAGAGACACGGACACACCGAGAGGGGACAGAGAGACACAGACACACCGAGAGGGGACAGAGAGACACGGACACACCGAGAGGGGACAGAGAGACACAGACACACCGAGAGGGGACAGAGAGACACAGACACACCGAGAGGGGACAGAGAGACACGGACACACCGAGAGGGGACAGAGAGACACAGACACACCGAGAGGGGACAGAGAGACACGGACACACCGAGAGGGGACAGAGAGACACAGACACACCGAGAGGGGACAGAGAGACACAGACACACCGAGAGGGGACAGAGAGACACAGACACACCGAGAGGGGACAGAGAGAGACACGGACACACCGAGAGGGGACAGAGAGACACGGACACACCGAGAGGGGACAGAGAGACACGGACACACCGAGAGGGGACAGAGAGACACGACACACCGAGAGGGGACAGAGAGAGACAGACACACCGAGAGGGGACAGAGAGAGACATGGACACACCGAGAGGGGACAGAGAGAGACATGGACACACCGAGAGGGGACAGAGAGACACAGACACACCGAGAGGGGACAGAGAGACACGGACACACCGAGAGGGGACAGAGAGACACGGACACACCAAGAGGGGACAGAGAGACACGACACACCGAGAGGGGACAGAGAGACACAGACACACCGAGAGGGGACAGAGAGAGACACGGACACACCGAGAGGGGACAGAGAGACACAGACACACCGAGAGGGGACAGAGAGAGACACGGACACACCGAGAGGGGACAGAGAGAGACACGGACACACCGAGAGGGGACAGAGAGAGACAGACACACCGAGAGGGGACAGAGAGACACGGACACACCGAGAGGGGACAGAGAGAGACAGACACACCGAGAGGGGACAGAGAGACACGGACACACCGAGAGGGGACAGAGAGACACGGACACACCGAGAGGGGACAGAGAGAGACACAGACACACCGAGAGGGGACAGAGAGACATGGACACACCGAGAGGGGACAGAGAGAGACACGGACACACCGAGAGGGGACAGAGAGACAGAGTCACACCGAGAGGGGACAGAGAGAGACACGGACACACCGAGAGGGGACAGAGAGACAGAGACACACCGAGAGGGGACAGAGAGAGACACGGACACACCGAGAGGGGACAGAGAGAGACACAGACACACCGAGAGGGGACAGAGAGAGACACGGACACACCGAGAGGGGACAGAGAGAGACATGGACACACTGAGAGGGGACAGAGAGAGACACGGACACACCGAGAGGGGACAGAGAGAGACACAGACACACCGAGAGGGGACAGAGAGAGACACAGACACACCGAGAGGGGACAGAGAGACAGACACACCGAGAGGGGACAGAGAGAGACAGACACACCGAGAGGGGACAGAGAGAGACAGACACACCGAGAGGGGACAGAGAGACACAGACACACCGAGAGGGGACAGAGAGAGACACAGACACACCGAGAGGGGACAGAGAGACACGGACACACCGAGAGGGGACAGAGAGAGACACAGACACACCGAGAGGGGACAGAGAGACACGGACACACCGAGAGGGGACAGAGAGAGACACAGACACACCGAGAGGGGACAGAGAGACAGAGACACACCGAGAGGGGACAGAGAGAGACACAGACACACCGAGAGGGGACAGAGAGACATGGACACACCGAGAGGGGACAGAGAGAGACACGGACACACCGAGAGGGGACAGAGAGACAGAGACACACCGAGAGGGGACAGAGAGAGACACGGACACACCGAGAGGGGACAGAGAGACAGAGACACACCGAGAGGGGACAGAGAGAGACACGGACACACCGAGAGGGGACAGAGAGACACAGACACACCGAGAGGGGACAGAGAGACACAGACACACCGAGAGGGGACAGAGAGAGACACAGACACACCGAGAGGGGACAGAGAGACACGGACACACCGAGAGGGGACAGAGAGAGACACAGACACACCGAGAGGGGACAGAGAGACACGGACACACCGAGAGGGGACAGAGAGAGACACGGACACACCGAGAGGGGACAGAGAGACACAGACACACTGAGAGGGGACAGAGAGACACGGACACACCGAGAGGGGACAGAGAGACACGGACACACCGAGAGGGGACAGAGAGAGACACAGACACACCGAGAGGGGACAGAGAGACACGGACACACCGAGAGGGGACAGAGAGACAGAGACACACCGAGAGGGGACAGAGAGACACGGACACACCGAGAGGGGACAGAGAGAGACACGGACACACCGAGAGGGGACAGAGAGACAGAGACACACCGAGAGGGGACAGAGAGACACGGACACACCGAGAGGGGACAGAGAGACACAGACACACCGAGAGGGGACAGAGAGAGACACGGACACACCGAGAGGGGACAGAGAGACACGGACACACCGAGAGGGGACAGAGAGAGACACGGACACACCGAGAGGGGACAGAGAGACACGGACACACCGAGAGGGGACAGAGAGAGACACAGACACACCGAGAGGGGACAGAGAGACACAGACACACCGAGAGGGGACAGAGAGACACAGACACACCGAGAGGGGACAGAGAGACACAGACACACCAAGAGGGGACAGAGAGACACGGACACACCGAGAGGGGACAGAGAGACACGGACACACCGAGAGGGGACAGAGAGAGACACAGACACACCGAGAGGGGACAGAGAGACACAGACACACCGAGAGGGGACAGAGAGACACGGACACACCGAGAGGGGACAGAGAGAGACACAGACACACCGAGAGGGGACAGAGAGAGACACTGACACACCGAGAGGGGACAGAGAGAGACACGGACACACCGAGAGGGGACAGAGAGAGACAGACACACCGAGAGGGGACAGAGAGAGACACGGACACACCGAGAGGGGACAGAGAGACAGACACACCGAGAGGGGACAGAGAGACACACGGACACACCGAGAGGGGACAGAGAGACACAGACACACCGAGAGGGGACAGAGAGAGACACGGACACACCGAGAGGGGACAGAGAGACACAGACACACTGAGAGGGGACAGAGAGACACAAGACACACCGAGAGGGGACAGAGAGACAGACACACCGAGAGGGGACAGAGAGACACAGACACACCGAGAGGGGACAGAGAGACACAGACACACCGAGAGGGGACAGAGAGACACAGACACACCGAGAGGGGACAGAGAGACACAGACACACCGAGAGGGGACAGAGAGACAGACACACCGAGAGGGGACAGAGAGAGACACGGACACACCGAGAGGGGACAGAGAGACACAGACACACCGAGAGGGGACAGAGAGAGACACGGACACACCGAGAGGGGACAGAGAGACACAGACACACCGAGAGGGGACAGAGAGACAGACACACCGAGAGGGGACAGAGAGAGACACGGACACACCGAGAGGGGACAGAGAGACAGACACACCGAGAGGGGACAGAGAGAGACACGGACACACCGAGAGGGGACAGAGAGACAGACACACCGAGAGGGGACAGAGAGAGACACGGACACACCGAGAGGGGACAGAGAGACAGACACACCGAGAGGGGACAGAGAGACAGACACACCGAGAGGGGACAGAGAGAGACACGGACACACCGAGAGTGGACAGAGAGAGACACGGACACACCGAGAGGGGACAGAGAGACACAGACACACCGAGAGGGGACAGAGAGACATGGACACACCGAGAGGGGACAGAGAGGCACAGACACACCGAGAGGGGACAGAGAGAGACAGACACACCGAGAGGGGACAGAGAGAGACACGGACACACCGAGAGGGGACAGAGAGACACAGACACACCGAGAGGGGACAGAGAGAGACACGGACACACCGAGAGGGGACAGAGAGACACAGACACACCGAGAGGGGACAGAGAGAGACACGGACACACCGAGAGGGGACAGAGAGACACGGACACACCGAGAGGGGACAGAGAGACACGGACACACCGAGAGGGGACAGAGAGAGACACGGACACACCGAGAGGGGACAGAGAGACACGGACACACCGAGAGGGGACAGAGAGAGACACAGACACACCGAGAGGGGACAGAGAGACACAGACACACTGAGAGGGGACAGAGAGAGACACGGACACACCGAGAGGGGACAGAGAGAGACGGACACACCGAGAGGGGACAGAGAGACACGGACACACCGAGAGGGGACAGAGAGACACGGACACACCGAGAGGGGACAGAGAGACACGGACACACCGAGAGGGGACAGAGAGAGACACAGACACACCGAGAGGGGACAGAGAGAGACACAGACACACCGAGAGGGGACAGAGAGAGACAGACACACCGAGAGGGGACAGAGAGACACGGACACACCGAGAGGGGACAGAGAGAGACACAGACACACCGAGAGGGGACAGAGAGAGACACAGACACACCGAGAGGGGACAGAGAGACACGGACACACCGAGAGGGGACAGAGAGACACGGACACACCGAGAGGGGACAGAGAGAGACACAGACACACCGAGAGGGGACAGAGAGAGACACAGACACACCGAGAGGGGACAGAGAGAGACAGACACACCGAGAGGGGACAGAGAGACACGGACACACCGAGAGGGGACAGAGAGAGACACGGACACACCGAGAGGGGACAGAGAGACACAGACACACCGAGAGGGGACAGAGAGAGACACGGACACACCGAGAGGGGACAGAGAGACACGGACACACCGAGAGGGGACAGAGAGACACAGACACACCGAGAGGGGACAGAGAGACACGGACACACCGAGAGGGGACAGAGAGACACAGACACACCGAGAGGGGACAGAGAGACACAGACACACCGAGAGGGGACAGAGAGACACGGACACACCGAGAGGGGACAGAGAGACACAGACACACCGAGAGGGGACAGAGAGACACGGACACACCGAGAGGGGACAGAGAGACACAGACACACCGAGAGGGGACAGAGAGACACAGACACACCGAGAGGGGACAGAGAGACACAGACACACCGAGAGGGGACAGAGAGAGACACGGACACACCGAGAGGGGACAGAGAGACACGGACACACCGAGAGGGGACAGAGAGAACACGGACACACCGAGAGGGGACAGAGAGACACAGACACACCGAGAGGGGACAGAGAGAGACAGACACACCGAGAGGGGACAGAGAGAGACATGGACACACCGAGAGGGGACAGAGAGAGACACGGACACACCGAGAGGGGACAGAGAGACACGGACACACCGAGAGGGGACAGAGAGACACGGACACACCGAGAGGGGACAGAGAGACACGGACACACCGAGAGGGGACAGAGAGACACGACACACCGAGAGGGGACAGAGAGACACAGACACACCGAGAGGGGACAGAGAGAGACACGGACACACCGAGAGGGGACAGAGAGACACAGACACACCGAGAGGGGACAGAGAGAGACACGGACACACCGAGAGGGGACAGAGAGAGACACGGACACACCGAGAGGGGACAGAGAGAGACAGGACACACCGAGAGGGGACAGAGAGAGACACGGACACACCGAGAGGGGACAGAGAGAGACAGACACACCGAGAGGGGACAGAGAGACACGGACACACCGAGAGGGGACAGAGAGACACGGACACACCGAGAGGGGACAGAGAGAGACACAGACACACCGAGAGGGGACAGAGAGACATGGACACACCGAGAGGGGACAGAGAGAGACACGGACACACCGAGAGGGGACAGAGAGACAGAGACACACCGAGAGGGGACAGAGAGAGACACGGACACACCGAGAGGGGACAGAGAGACAGAGACACACCGAGAGGGGACAGAGAGAGACACGGACACACCGAGAGGGGACAGAGAGAGACACAGACACACCGAGAGGGGACAGAGAGAGACACGGACACACCGAGAGGGGACAGAGAGAGACATGGACACACTGAGAGGGGACAGAGAGAGACACGGACACACCGAGAGGGGACAGAGAGAGACACAGACACACCGAGAGGGGACAGATAGAGACACAGACACACCGAGAGGGGACAGAGAGACAGGACACACCGAGAGCGGACAGAGAGAGACAGACACACCGAGAGGGGACAGAGAGAGACAGACACACCGAGAGGGGACAGAGAGACACAGACACACCGAGAGGGGACAGAGAGGACACAGACACACCGAGAGGGGACAGAGAGACACGGACACACCGAGAGGGGACAGAGAGAGACACAGACACACCGAGAGGGGACAGAGAGACACGGACACACCGAGAGGGGACAGAGAGAGACACAGACACACCGAGAGGGGACAGAGAGACAGAGACACACCGAGAGGGGACAGAGAGAGACACAGACACACCGAGAGGGACAGAGAGACACGGACACAACCCGAGAGGGGACAGAGAGAGACACGGACACACCGAGAGGGGACAGAGAGACAGAGACACACCGAGAGGGGACAGAGAGAGACACGGACACACCGAGAGGGGACAGAGAGACAGAGACACACCGAGAGGGGACAGAGAGAGACACGGACACACCGAGAGGGGACAGAGAGACACAGACACACCGAGAGGGGACAGAGAGAGACAGACACACCGAGAGGGGACAGAGAGACACGGACACACCGAGAGGGGACAGAGAGAGACACAGACACACCGAGAGGGGACAGAGAGACACGGACACACCGAGAGGGGACAGAGAGAGACACAGACACACCGAGAGGGGACAGAGAGACACGGACACACCGAGAGGGGACAGAGAAGACACGGACACACCGAGAGGGGACAGAGAGACACAGACACACTGAGAGGGGACAGAGAGACACAGGACACAACCGAGAGGGGACAGAGAGACACGGACACACCGAGAGGGGACAGAGAGAGACACAGACAC